>NC_133002.1:35907171-37264671 GCF_048564905.1 Vicugna pacos | reverse complement strand
CACAGCAGGAAGATTTATGCCAACAGCTTCTTAGAAAGTAACAGTCAAGAATAAAAGGTCTTACCTAAATGTCCATCGACAGATGACTGGATAAAGAAGTTGCGGTATATTTATACAATAGAATACTACTCAGCCACAAAAATGATAAAAATAATGCCATTTCCAGCAACATGGATGTCCCTGGAGAATGTCATTCTAAGTGAAGTAAGCCAGAAAGAGAAAGAAAAATACCATATGATATCATTCACATGTGGAATCTAAAAAAAAAGACAAGTGAACTTATATATAAAACAGAAACAGACTCACAGACATAGAATACAGACTTGTGACTGCCGGGGGGAGGAGGGTGGGAAGGGATAAATGGGGAGTTCGAGATCTGCAGATACTGACTGGTATATATAAAACAGATGAACAAGTTTATACTGTATAGCACAAGGAAATAGATTCAATGTCTTATAGTAGCTTATGGTGAAAAAGTGAATATATGTGTGACTGAGGAATTGTGCTGTACACCAGAAATTGACACAACATTGTAAACTGACTATAACTCAATTAAAACAAAAAAAGGAAAAAAAAGAATTAAGGTCTTACAGTGACCCTATCACTCAGACCACACGGGCTCCATCATGGCCCAGGTGTGCCAGAAGTTCTTCTAGTTCCTGCAGGCCAAGCCATGCAACTCACTTGTCAAAGTGGCCCGGTGTCTCAGCCTCATGCTGCACAGCCTTATGACCCCTAGCCTCCCTTAGCTAAGCCTGCCTTGCCCAAAGGTGGGGTGGCACTGAAGGCCAGCAGACAGGCCGAGGCCAAATCAGGGTCATGTCTGCCTTTTACCTGCTCAGGCTCCCACTTCTGGGGTGTTTGACAGGTGTAGCCCTGGCTATGGTCAATAGGTTGCGGACGCCAGCAGGTTTAGGCTGGGCCCAGAGTGGGTATTCCACCTTCTTGGGTTCTGCCATGCCTGGAGCATGACCCCCTTCCAAGATTGTGACACCATCTGTGTTAAATTTTTCATGTTCTTTTTTACCTCCAATCTGAATCTTTTTGATTTTGAAAAACATTGAGAAATTCAATTAAATGCTTTTGGAATAAAGAGAGGAATAAAGGTCTTCACAGTCAAGTAAGAGTTACTGTCTGAATGTTTAATTCTTACTCTGAGGTCTGCATCCAGCTCTCCCAAAGCAGCATGACCAACTCTGCCACACAGAGCAACCAGATGACTCCTGCCAGTTCTATTAAAACATGACCATAGTTGTAAGAATGAAGGCCCCAGTGTTTCCTAAAAAAGCTAAACTTTAGAATCTTTTTTCCTATAATGGGGGCTTGTCAAAAACAAAAGTAAAAGAAGCTACTGGATCTTAGTAGCAAATGTGTCAGCATAGCCTTTCAGAGTGATTCACTGTGACTAAAAACAAACACAAGAAACAGGTGTGCTTCCCTGAATACACAACCAGAATTTAATATGGAGTCAGTATTGTTATGAAATCAGGTTGAGAATAACTTTTATAAAAATCTGGATGTAAATATTGACAAGATGGTAAAAAGTAAAGTGAATTTCAGATGAATATCAGAATACTGTTACCGTCAGGCTTTGAGTAACCTGAAATCAGTAAATTACTCAAAATACCACTCAATGGTTAGAATCCTATAAAACATTTTCTGCTAAGGTAGGAATTAGTCCAGTCCCTAAAACAGCTTTAAAATGCAGTTGCACTGTATTTTTCATTTATATTAACCTTCATTAGTGTGACGGATTTTCAAAAAACACTGTGGATGTACTGACATTTTTGAGTCTACAGTACATGACAGAAATCCACAAGATTCAGCACTGTTTGAGACCCTGTGTTAAGACAGCTAGATATCAGAGTTCATGGCCTATCTGAAATTTTTCCCTAATTAAGAACAATTTGTCTCTTTTTTGTGATGAAAATCTAGTGATAATGAAAAAAAAATGTTATTACAGCATAATCTTATGTAACACTCCAAATCTGTTGGAGAAATTTGTGTAAATGAGGAAAAGGGAGGAAAGACAAACACATTCTTGTGCATATATACACAAAGATGTTTTTACATAACAATCAAAACCTTATATCTCCAAGATAATATATACAAATTATCAGTCTCTAAATTTTATTTTCTGTACCTTTCATCTCAGAAAAAAAGCAAGGTTGCTCATGAGAGAAGATATCCCCCAGTCTCTTCTATAATTAACCTTACACTAAGGGTGTGGGGTTGGACATGGTGGGGGTGTGGGAAGCAATGCTCTCTTCAGAAATACTACCTGTATTTCACAAAGAGCATTCAAGGTAAGGAATCTGTGAGATCTAAGATCCAGAATCCAGCAATGGCACAGAAATGTCAAACACTAGGCACACTGTGTTCAAAGAAAGGCATCTTTAGTTTTTAGAATTTGGTTCCAGAAGCTCTGCAGGGCGATGAACAACATAATTTATTAAAAAGGAAGAAAATGTGATATATATAAAGGTACAGACATGAGGGGACATCTGGGACAAGAAAAATACAAAGTGATCCAGGGACTTCTTGTACCAGAAGCACTCATACACCAAGCTTAAAGGGCTTCCACAGGTCAAATATAGGACATTTTGAGCATCAACAAAAAGGTCCATAACTGTTAGCAAAAAAAAAAAAACCCCAAACAGACTAAATTAAAATCCATGAGTTTATAATGCTACTAAAACAAAGAGAGCAAGAAAAAGAAACAATTCATTTCCTATCATTAGAGGTGTTTATTATATATCCTTATTCAGAAAAATTACTGAAGGGAAAACTAAGAATTTACCTTAACTTTTGGGAAGAAATTATAATTTATTCCTGATTGATGAGGAAAATCTTAACAGAAGATTAAAGGCTAATCAATGTTAAAAAAAAAAGCAGAATTAGAAAATTACCATTTTGTAATAAACAAAGAAATAACCATCCACACAAGGATGGTCATCAGGTGAAAGGCTGCTGGAGAAGAAGTTTAACAAGCCACTCTACAGATTACTTGCAAATTACAAAAGGGAAAAACGTCTTTAAAGTGGAGAGATCTGATATTTATCATCTTGAACAAATGATCAAACAAACTCATCATCATTACATTATGACATTACGTTTCTCTTATTGTGATGCGACCTGGAATACAGAGCATAACCTATGAAGTATTTTTACCAAAAATGTTTAACCTGAGTCTAACCAAGCCTTTAGACTTCACTGCCAGTTTGTAGGAAATACAGGGATATGGAACAAATTAAATGAAACTGTGAGGAAACAGTTAGAAATTCCAGAAGTGGCATATTCTACAAGACAAATGGCCTGGTCTCTTCAAAAAGGCAATTATCATGTGGCTCCTAAATAAAGCGTTCTAGATTTAAAAAGAGACTAAAGAGACATGTTCGGAGGGGAAAAAAAAAACAAGCAAAACCAATTGCTAACAAGTGTTATCCTAGAGACAACTAGGAAAATCCGAACTGGATATTAGGGTTAGTAAAGTATTGTTAATTGCCTTAGCTATGATAATACATTGTAAGAATAATTAAGTAAAACAATGTCTTTATTTTAAGAAGATGCATCTACCTCATGGAAGATGCAACTAAAAGGAAATGTAAGTACACCTGGGCTAGAACATACCCAAATTAACTAAACTAAAATTAAAACAAAGAAGATGCATCTAAAATATTTAAAGTATTAAGGTGTCATGATGTCTACAACATAAACATACACTATATACAAACACACGTATAAAGCAAATATAGCAAAACAACTGTTGAATCTAGGGAATAACTGGTATAAAGGTGATAACTGCACTATTCTTTCAATTTTTCTGTATGTTTAAAATTTTTCACTTAAACAGTTCTAAGAAAATGGGGTGGGAGGGCTCAAAGGCACTTCCTCCAGGAAGGCCTCCCAAATGAACTCTCCTCTAACATTATTCATCTCTTTACAAAGTCCTCTCAGCATAGAACACAGTATATTACTGTTCTTATTCTGTTTACTATTTGTTCTCTTATTATTTCATATATTCAATAGACTTGGTTTTCCAACAAAATTGTAAGCTCCTTCCAGCACAGACATCTTTTAATTCTTTTCAACTTTCTCACAGCTCATAGTGAAGTATCCATTTTGCAACTAGCAGACTTTTTTTTTAAAGTACCAGTAGCAATATTCTGTGTAGGCACTCAGTAAGCACCTTAACTAATTGGATTAGCTTTTCAATTCCTCAACAGAATGGCAGTTCACTTGTATAAACAATTCTGAGTCACAGCTATCAAAAGGATATCATCAAACATCACTTATGGGCTTACAGAATTTCATATAGAGAAATTAGCATCAAGAGTTAAAGGAAGAAATTAGAAAATAGGTTTTACATGTCTTCCTAGCACTGCTAATGGATTTGCCGAGTTATCTAGGCATACGACTTTATTCTCATGATATTATTCTTCAGTACTACAATATCTTCCACCACCACCTTCATCTGAAAATCAGTGACAGTATTTATCCATAACCCCTGGGTGTAATGAAGCTTTATAAGCTACAAAATGAACTTTAAAATCTTAGATAAAAGAATGCACAAAGATTTTAAAAATCTGATAATACAATGTTGGTGAAGAAATAGGAAGACTCATACACTGCTGGCAAGAATATAAATTAGTACAACCTCCAAGGAAAGCAATTTAGCAATATCTAGCAACATTAAAAATGCATATATCAAAAAAAATGCATATCTCCTTCCACTAGGAATTTATCCAACAGACACCCATGTGCATAAAAAGTACAAAGAAGGAATTAATTGTAGCACTGGAAACAACCTAAATATCCAATAATAGGAGCTGGTTGAAAGATAGCACATCTATACAGTGGAATACCTGCCATCTTTCAAAAAGGGAGAGGTACTCTACATACTATAATGGAATGATAGCCAAGATATATTAAGTGACAAAAGCAAAGTGCAGAAAAACAAATATAGTATCTTACCATTTGTATAAACAACAAATAAAAACAAAAATACCAAAGCATATTGTATATGCTTGTTGAAGCACTACCTCTGGAAAGGTAAACAAGATACAGGTAACAATAGTTTCCTTTGAGGGAGGTAACTAGATGGACAAAAGGAGGACAGTATTAGAAAGATTTTTCCCTTTCTGTGTAACTTTTTAATTTTATTTCATATGTATGTACATGCGTTACCCAGAGTTATTTTTTAAACATGGCTCTACACCAACTCGAATTATTTAATGAATACTTATCTTAATCCCAAAAGCATCTCATGCCTTCATACCATAAAAATTTTAAATAAAACCAGTAAATTCAACCAGATGAAATGTTTCCAGATAAAAACAAAAGCATCTGAGATGACAGAAGCCTACTGAGAAGAGAAACGGACATTTATTACCTCCATAGCTTTACTTCAAGGTTTTATCAGAACCTGATGGGAGTGTGGATACAGGCAATATTAAACATCTCCAAGCACCAAAGCAACTACTCTGAAGACCTCTACAAGGAGAGGTCCCAAAGTACCAAATGGACATCAATCACTCCCACCCTAAGTGTCGGGTTGTCACAATAACTTATACTCAGTCTTCACACAGGGAAAAAAGAAAAAGATGAGTCTCCAGCTCTTTTCCAAGATACTTGAAGATATATGCCCTCCAAATTCCTGTGCTTCCTCTGTGTCATCTCTTGGCTCCAGCTGTAACCATGGCAACATAAAACAGCACAAAAGACAGCTGAACCATGCAAAGACCAGAGTTAAATGGGGAACTGAAAAATATATATACTTTAAGGCCTAAGAACATAAGGTCCTAGAGTTAAGAATGAGACCAAAAAAAAAAAAAAGCATTGAGAGAAGAATATCAAAGAAAGAATACAAAGGAAAGGGAAGAGAAAATAAGGCTTACTAATAATGTTTCCCATTCCTAATTATCCAGATAGGAAACAAGGCTGGCAAACGTAACTGAAAAACAGAAAATGTGCCTCTACCCCCAACAATTCAGCTATTCATTTCAATGTTATTCAGCAAACCTTTTGCTTGTAAGAGTTTATCATTTCTGCACCCTTTTCTGATGGCAGAAGCAGCAGCAAGTATCCAAGAGTGGCAACACAGGAGCAAACTGAGGGACCACATATAATCTGCCAACTGAAAACCCAGGTTGTAGATTAGTGAAATACCACTGTACCTTAAGTTCCTCTTTTAAAATTGCTCTTTGCAAATGTGAAACAAACATCACTCTTGTTACTTAAAATTAAAACTTCCACTGGGTAAGTTACTGTCCACCAATAGTTTCAGACTGCTTCTGTTTTCATCTGCTGAGCATCAATAATGTACAGCTAAAACAAAAGTGCTAAGGAAGTTCTTTTTACAAAAAAAAAAAAAAAGAGGCAAATAGGTCACAAAGTAGGAGGGCTGGAGATGAGAGAACCCTGATGTCTTAATTTACAGTTATTACTCTAAGTCTTATACTCTTTGCTCTTTATCTTTACCTTAGCTAGTCCTGTGACGATAATTAATAATTTTACTAATAGGAAACTCCCCTTACTTTCTTTTTTATGACCCCAGTTCTCTTTAGAAAGGCTACCAAAATCCCCTGCCAGAATAACTGAATGGGTTGGGGCACTTACTCCTATATATCAGGGAGGTTTGCATTAAAGATACAGCATGACGCTGGGAGTACTCGAGGGAAAAAAAGTAATGCTAGAACAAGAAGTTGCAGTGACACTTTCAAAAGAAGGGTCAGCATGGGGCATGTAAGCTCTGGGAAGCGTCTGTAGCCTAGGAGTCTCTAGGACAACATCAGATGCGAACAGTGCTTTGTCAACGCACTCAAAAACTTATATTCTCCCTTTGGGGAAGGAGAGCCAGGCTCACTACACGGCAGCAAGTCTAGCTTACTGCCTGGGAAGAAGGAGGGCGCGTGGTCAAGGGGCTCTTTATCCCGCAGGTCCCTGCAACATAGCGATGCGCATGCGCCCCGAGGGCAGCGAACAAGCACCCCTAGCGCGTTCACACTCGCGCATGCGCAGTCACCCATCTCGCCGCAGGCGACAGCTCACTATTTGGCAAGGGGGATGGGGCTGGGAAAATTATGGGGGTGCGGAAGGCAGGGGGCGCGTTTGTGTCTCCTGAATGCTTCGGATTAGGAGAAGGAACGGTTGATTAGGCTCTGGCATTCGCAGGCCACGTAACCCGGGATGTGGGAAATGGGGCAGAGAAGAGTATATGTGTGGCGCGGAGGGGAGGGGGGGGAGGACTGGGGGGGTCAGTCACCTCTAAGGGAGACGCCCCCCCACTCCGACAGGACAACCCTCTCCCTCGACTCTCCTCCCCCCACTCACCTGAGAGCGGCGGCGACAGCTGCTGGTCCCCGTACCCCTGCGCTCGCCTCATACTGTCCGCAACATCCGGGACCTGCGGGACCGCCGATACACAAATACACACACACACACTCGGAGCGCGCACACTCACACATACACACACACACCGAAACACACCGGCCGGGGCGTCATGGCGTCAGCACGCCGACGCAGCCAGCGCGTACCCGTCGGGCTCCACCCCGCGCGGCCTCCGCCCCCCCTCTACTCCCCTCCCCTCCCTTCTCTGGTTTCTCCTGCCCCTCCTCCCTCTTCCTCAAGACTCCGCCTACCTTCCCTAATGCGCATGCGCCCCGGCGTCTAGCCTGGGCCCGGGGATTTGGGTGGAAGGAGGGGCCTGAGAGGAAAGAGGCGGGAACTCGGAGGGGGTCGCGTGTAGGGCGCGATAGGCTGCGTTGAGGTGCGAGGACCAAATAGAGGCACGCCAAGGGGGTGGGGGAGTCTTGGTGGGCGTAACAATAAAGGCATTTAACAACGGCAACTTAAATTTGCAAGCAGTATATGGATTACTAACAACTTTTACATACATTACCTTATTTTTCCTAACCCACTCTGTCAGTAAAATATCTTGCGATAATGTTAGAGACTCTTAAGAAACTTTTAAAATTTAACATTTGGAAACAAACAAGACAAGACGGACCATCCTGAGGGAAGGCGAGGATATGGGCGGCTTAACTGAAAGGAAGCTGATTCAGTGACAATTTGTTTTGGACACCTGGTTCCCAGTCAGCCTCACATCCTAGCTTCCAAGGGCTATCATTGGTTCCTGAGTTGAGTAAAAGAAAAATGTCTCAGAGCATCTTCGTCTTGGAAGAAAAAAGCCATCTCCACATAGGAGTAATAACATCAGTGATGGGATATTTGTTATTGCTACAATTCCTTCCTTTGGCTTAGACTTTAAAAAAAATTATTCTTACTGAACCAAGCAAAATAATCCCGAGCAGGCATTGTCTCTTTTCCACACTGAGTTTGTATCATTACGTAGACACGCACACGAATCCTAGAGGAGGCGTTGCATCCAAAAGGGCAACCAGATGAACCTGTGGATCATGGGGTGACAAAGTATGGACCCTGCCTTGGGGACAGCTACCGGAAGCTCTGCTTCTGTGGGACTGTCTCCAGGAGACAGTGCTCACTGTCTCCTGCCACATGCGTCCTGGCGCCAGGTGGCTGGTGAGTCTGTTCAGCAGGGAAGTCTGGAAGCCCATGAGCAAAGCAATAGGGGAGGCTGACAGTGTCAGGCTGCCTTCCACTTTCAAATACACATGCAGACCCTATAATCTCACAGCGTTAAATGTCCTAGGAATCACAGACAAAACACTCCAAACTCCTAAAGCTTATCCAGCCGGTATTTCAGCCAAAATGATCAAGAAATGGAGGTCCTAAACTCAACAGCGACGTGGCTCCTGTGCCTGCCCCACTTGAAACAAAAAGTGCTTTTGTCACCTATTGGGCTGATGCTTGAAACTTTCCAATTAGATTTCACTCATAATCATCAACAAACATTCATTCCTTTAGCTACAGCCAGCAAGGTTTTTGTCCTTGGGAAAATGCAGAGTGCCCCACAGGTAACCCAGTAACCAGTTACAAGTCACTGATTCTTAGTGTCACTGAGGCTGTTCAGTTCCCATTCTCTTGACTTCAGATTTCACAGGATAGCAGGGAAGAAAGAAAAGGGGTACCCTTAGGAGGAAGGAGCATGGAGGTGGGGAAGGGGAACAGAAGGAGGAAATTGGAGGCATGAACAACACACTTCAGGAACCTCACAATCGAGACTAATCATTACAGTTTAGTCAGATTCTGACTGTGACCTAGGAAGTGACTCCTTGGAGCTACTGAATCTGTGCCAGCGGCTCCTCCAGGCTGGCCCTGACTCTCCAGAGATCTGGAAGGATATAAGAGTTCTATCCCCATCTGTAGCCTGGTGTGATAGATAGCCTGGTCTACTGCAGGGACCATACCGCCCACCTGAGATGTGATCCCACCAGCCTCTGTACAAAGGACTTTGATTTGATGTGGATCTGATTAAATGACTGTAGATGTCCTTGGAAGCACTGTGTGGAAGAATTTTAAACAGCTTCTCCTTTTTAATATGCACTTCCTCTTTGGTTTTAATTATTTTGTTCCTACATTTTCCCTTTCAATTTACTAAAATCTAGAAATGTAATTAGAGCAGAGGCTAGGCTCAGAGAAAGCTGCCAGGATTTCTACAGCATGATTAAATATACTAGGCATCCCTTTAGTGTGGGCCTGAAAAATAGGATTCTCATTATTATCCTTCCCTTATCCAGGAAAGAATCAGCACCATGTACAGATATGGATTTATTGAAAATGCAGCACTAATTAAAAACTCACCCAGCCTCTTGACGAGGTTTGGGGGGAAAAATGCAGTTATTTAATTATTTCCTCCATTTACTGCTTTGTTGTTTTAATCACAATAAGCAAGAAGCCCCCCTCATTCTTCTGTCCTCAAAATAAAATTCTTCCCTCCCCTCATGAGAGAATTAATGAGGCTTTTATCTATGCAACAACAGTCAAGCTTACAATGGCACCAATTCAATTCACTGCTCTTTGTGATGGTAGGAAACGTGCAGAACTCGTTTTCTTAATCCAAAACACAAATGACAAAGTGTTCATTGGCCATCATGAGCCAGGTCTGGGCAAGGAATCTGTCCCAAAAGGCCCCTGGACGTCTGGTATTTATTCTGCCAACGAGGCTCTTCAGCTCCATGTTATAGTCCAATGGGCAAAGGCATAGTTTCCCTTGAAAGAGTAGGGGAGGTAGAGGCAGGCAGGAATAAACAGATGATGGATATATGGATGGGAGATGGATATGCAAGAAGGAAGATCCTTAGTAGGGGCACAGTCCTGTCTAGAGGAACAGGGAGAGATGACACAGCCTGGGACACAGGTGTAAGACCATACACAAGGAAGCATATCAACAAGAGCATGCTGCTCAGGTTAGATTTCATAGTGAAGCAGCTGTGGCTTAATGAATGAGCTCCAGCCTCCTTGTCTGGAGACTCAAGTTCAAACCCAGCACTAACACTTAACTACAGTATAAACGTGGACCAACCGCACCCAGCCTCAGTTTTTCCATACAAGCAATGGAGAAAATAATGCCCACCAAAGCATATTATTGTGAGGATTAATTGAAATAGTATTTGAACATAGCACAGTCCCTCTACATAGAGGAGAGTAGACTCCACTTATTTGTGGATGTGTTTCTGAACTTGGATTTGGGGGTAAGTGTTCATATTCCTGCTGCTCTTCAAGCCCTGCTCTAATCTGTGTGCCATCCTTGCTCCTTTGCTCTATGCCTTTCTTTAGAATTTTTCAAGAAGCATGGAATCAAGGCAACAGCACAGATTTCTCAGCCAGAAGACTGAAACTTGCTAGCCAGAGTCCCTGAACAAGCTCTCTGATCTCAGAGTCTGTTTCCCCACAGATCGGTCAGGTTTCTGTTTGCAAGAACTGCCCCAAAGCTAGCTATATCAGCCCAAACTGGAATTTACTGAAGAAATATTTCTGGTTCCTAGAATTGACAGGAGTTGAAGAATCAGACTTGGAAATTCAGCAGAAACCAAGAGCTAATGAAGGAAGAATGACAATCTTCTTTAGCAGGACCTTCTGGCTGGAAAACCTAATTGCTGGGCACCGCTTTGAAGTACTACCAGTAGACGCATGGTCCCTGCTGCTGCCAATGCAAAGGACATCTAACCTTCCACCCATCTTTGTGCTTCATGCTGCAAACCCAAAGTCCAAGCAGCAGCACCCTGGTGACCAATCCTAGACCACATCCTGGACCCTGACCATCATGGGAGGCAGGGGTGGTGTAAAGGGCAGGGGCAATGAAGAAAGGTCTCACTGCCATGGTGTCCACCATGTGACGGTCGGCACTTTTCTCACTGGCACTATCTGCAGCAGAATACTCATCCCAATCAGGAAGCAGATCAGATGCTGGATGGCAAACACTTCCACTGTGAAAAGGGGCATTCACCATAGAGTAATAAGCAGCATTTAATGACATATTTGTTCAAAAGTGCTTGGCATACAAGACATGGATGCAACCTAAATGTCCATTGACAAATGAATTTATATATATATATATATATATATATATATATATATATATATATATATATATATATAATGGAATATTACTCGGCCATAAAAAAGAATGAAATAATGCCATTTGCAGCATTACGAATGGACCTAGAGATTACTATCAAGTGAAGTAAGTCATAGAGAGAGAGACAAATATATGATATCACTTACATGTGGAACCTAAAAAGAAATGATACAAATGAACTTATTTACAAACCGCAATAGACTCACAGACATAGAAAACAAACTATGGTTACCAAAGGGGAAGGAGATGAGGGGGAGGGATAAATTAGGAGTCTGGGATTAACGTATACACACTACTATATATAAAATAGATAAACAACAAAGACCTACTGAATTTGACACAACATTATAAAATGAATATAACTCAATTAAAAAAGTTAAAAAAAACAACAAAGACTTACTGTATAGCACTATATATATATATACTGAATATACTATATTCAGTTTCTTGAATCTGAAAAAAAGTATTTATATGTATAACCGAATTGCTTTGCTGATACCTGAAACTAACATTGTAAATCAACTGAAACTAACATTGTAAATCAACTACACTTCAATAAAAAAATTTTTTTTAAATAAAAAATAAGGATTCAAGTTATTAAAATGCCACAGAGAATTTTTTAAAAGATAAACAATAAGCCCTACTGTTTAACACAGGGAACTATATATATCTTGTAATAACCTATAATGGAAAATAATCTAAAAAAGAACATATATATATATGTATAGCTGAATCATTTTGCTGTACAACTGAAACTAACACAACATTGTAAATCAACTATACTTTGATACAAATACATAAATTTTTAAAGTGCATATGAAAGACATTCTGTTACTTCACTTCCCTCTTTTATAAAACAAACGGCTTGGAATGGTGTACATATCTGAGGATTTGATCAATGTGCTTATAGATCTTGAAATTCTGAGTTTTTCACCTGGAGAAATGGCTGGGAAAGATGATATTTGACGAGTGGAGTACCAGACAGAAGAGAAGCATAGGAAAGAGGGAAAGGAAAAACAACAAATTTGAGTCCAGCTTGTCTTTGATTTTTTTTCTTGGACTGGCCACACAGCTCCATCTCATTCATCTTTAAGACAGGTCTAAGAATTACCTGAAGTCATTGTTTCAAAATAAGTTTTAGAAGGTCAATATTTGCTTTCAACAAGAATATATTACCAAAATATGGATTATATTCACTGTTATGAATTATTTTCAGTGGTTTCTTGGTTCTATTCTAAATGGGCTTGATCCACTACCTGTTGGTATTTGCCCTAAAATAACATTTACAAAATGTAGATAATTTGTTTAGCAAAAACCACATTTGTTTCCTCTGCCTCAACTGAAACAGAAATTACTTTGGATTTTACAATTTTAGATTATCCTTGCCATGGCCCTGCTTTATGAAGGTGAATTGATTGCAATTAAAAGTTTATTCTACATTAGAATCCTACTTTTAAAAAAGAATTTAATCTAAAATGCAATTATGGAAGGTCTGTGCACAAATGAATAGTCAACTAGCACTTACTGAACGCTCGCTGGGTACAGAGCTCTAAAAAGGTAGGGAAAAGGATAAGGCAAAAGAAATAGAAAGAAGAAATAGAAATATCATCCCTATTCACAGAAAGCTTTCAGCTTAGAATTTTTAAATTTCAAAACCAGTGGTTTTTGAACTGTGCTTGCTTCTCAAGCTCTGGGCTTCTGAAGATCTGCCCCAGGGACTCCAAGGAAGGGGAGAGCAGCAAAGGGGGCTGGGGCAGTCCAAGCCAAGCCCGCCTGGTTCTCCTTCCACTCATTCAGGCCAGAAATTAGGCATCATCCTTGGGTCGTCTTCCCCCGGATACCTCACATATAATCCATCAGGAATGCCCATAAATTCTAGTTTCAAAATGTCCCTTGAATCCGTCCCCTTCTCTCCATCTCTCCAGTTCCATTCAAGTTCTAGCCAACAGCTCCTTTTGCCTGAACCACACCGAGAGGGTCCTAATTGGTCTAACTCTTCACTTGTCCCTCAATTCAGTCTTCACTCAGCAACCAGGGCTATCTAATGACAACTTAAGTCAGATCATGCTGCACCCTTGCTTAAAACCTTTGAATAGCTTCCACTGTACCAAGAATAAAATCCAAACTCTGTCCTCTGCCTTGAAGAGTCTCATATTCAACTATGTCTCATGTCACTTTTTTTTTTCTCATCTTCATTTCAGCCACACTGGCCATCTATCAATTCCTAGAACCCATCACACTCTTTCCCTTCACAGGCGTTTGTGGTTACTATTCCCCCACCTGGAACACTTTCCCTCTAGCTCTTCACATGGCTGGTTCTGCCTCCTATTTCAGGTCTCAGTTTAATTTTCACATCCTCAGAGAACCTTCTCTGACCACTCACCTTATCCAAAATAAGGACATTCTTGGTATCATGGTACTCTGTTTATGTCCTTTACAACATTAACAATAATTTGTAATTGTTCTGTGTGTTTACTTGTCTATTATCAGCCTCTCCTAATCAGTTGTTGGCTCCAGCCTGTCTATTTTGCTCTCCATGATGTTCCAGCATTCAGCACAGTGCTGATACATGGACAGAAGGTGCTTAGTACATACTGAATGAATGGATGTATCACAGAAAGCCCTGGACTTGTCTGGAATGTTAAAGAAGGTTGGAAGCGTGAAAGGAAGGTTAGGTAAAGAGTATGGAGTAGGGGAATGAGGAAAGGAAAGCCGGCCAGATAAAGATCCTAAGGCCAGAGAGAGCATGGAGTTTTTGAGAAGCTCAAGGAAAATCAGTGTGGCTGGAGTACAGAGAGCAAGTGTGAGGGCTGTGGGAGGTGGGTCAGAAGGGTTAGGTAGAACCAGCCAGTATCTCTCCCCTGTGACCCAAACCACAGGACTGACAACAGGAAAGGAGTGAATTCCTGAAACAAAAGTCAGGGCACTCTTGGCAGAAGGGGGAAATGAATGCTGGAGGTCAACAACAGAAGACCATTCATTACTGCTGGCACACCTCAGTCTCCTTTACAGGCTCTTCCTTTGGCCATCCTTTGAATATTGGCTCTCCTTGGATTGTGTTCAGTTCCTCTGCTCTTCACGCTGTCCTCACTTGCCTTGAGATGGTTCCTTTACTCTCACAGCTCCACTGCCATCCATCTGCGAAAGAATATTCCAAATCTATCTTGAGCCAGGCCTTTCTCTTGCGCTCCTGACTTCCACATCCAACTATCAACCTGATATCTTCAGTTGGATGGACCACAGGCATGTAATACCGAGCAGATGTAAAACTTACTTCTCCTCTAGTATTGTCTTAGCTCACTAAGCAGCTCAAGCCTGAGAACTGAAAAGTATCCTTGACTTCTCAAGCCAATTCCATGCTGTAGCTAACTCCCAATTCTGCCTACTTCCTTCTACCTTCACTGACACTTCCCCGATCCTTCCCTAGATCACAGCAGCCTGCCCCCTGGCCTCCCAGCCTCTGATCTTCCCCCTTCCAGCTCATTCTCTGCTCTGCCTCCAGAGTAAGATTTCTAAAATGTCAATCCGATCGAATCATTTCTTTGCACTCCATCCTTCATTGCCCTCAATATGAAAATCATACTCCTTAATAGGGGTGAAAGGCTCTTTACCAGTGACCCGTGCCTTTGTCCCCAGGCATCTTTTACACTTCCCATTGCACCTTGCAATAACATTTCCTGTCATATGAAGAGCCACATTCAATTCCCTGAGTAAACCAAGTTCTCTCTATTTTCATATACTGTTACCTCTTCCCAGAACAGTCTTCTCCCCATCTTTCCCTCTCCTTCCCCCACCTCCCTCTGGTTAATTCTCTGCTGATTCTCCGGGGTTCAGTTTATCCATCTGTTCCTCCAGGAAGCTGTGCACATTCCCAAACCCTGAGTTAGGTCTTCCCATGTTTCTCCTCCCATTGCATTATCCCCCTGTATCATGGTTGCCTGACTCCCTCTTTGTGTCCCTCACTAGGATGGTAAGCTCCCTGGGGGAAGGGGGTTCCTTTTTTTTCTCTCTACTGTGTTTCCAGCACAAAGCAGCATTCCTAGCATGTAATAGGTATTCAGACAAATGTTCGTGTGATGAATAAGTGAATGAATTCGTGAAACAAACATTCCTTTCAGGAACTTGGATCCTGTAGTTCCAGGCACAGAAGCCACCAGCAGCTTCCTCTTCCTGCATCCACTGCTTGGCCGCAGGCTGGTCAGCAGCCTGTGAGAACCGTGAACATCCGCCCGAGAGGCTCCTTGACTCACACCATCCGCTGGGAGCCCAGTCTTCCCTTAAAAGGCCACCTTATCGGAAAGTGCCTGTGATGGCATTTATGAGCTCTATTTTTATCTATGTTGGAAGAGTCTCAAAGTTAATTCCCAAGCCAAAGACATTAAACTCAGGAACGTGGATGAGCCAGAAAGCATCTACGTGATGCCTTTGAGTCACAGCTTTGTTTTCTGTGGCAAGGCTTCCAGTCCTCCCAGTCACTGGGCCCTTGTTCTTAAGGACTGGCTGACTCTAAAAAGCTTTTTGATCCCACGTTCATTACAACTAGATCGTGCAGCCCTTAATGGTTTAGGAAATGGTGTCTCTTCCTTAAGATTCTCTTAACTCTGCTGGGGCCCTCAGAGCATAACACAGAATGGATTGCCAAACACCTCCCAGTTGATTCAAACCAGCTTTCTATCCCCATCCCCAAATGGAAATGAAATCGTGGGTGATAGCATTGCTAGCAGCAGGAAGGAACGAGGCAGTATGGCCAGAGGAGAGGGCTCCCAATGAGCTTGGCCAGAGAGATAATTGGACAGAAGCTACAGAAATGAGGAGAGTAACCCAGCAGGGCTGGCAAGCAAGTCGAGGGCCTGTGCCAGGGAAAGATTTCACTGTCAGAACAGGAGGGGGAGAGAGAGAGGGAGAGAGAGAAGGGAGGAGTATGGAGAAAGGAAAATGACATGGACTGGAGGGAGGGAGGAGGGCAGCAAGGCAGCAGGATGCAGCAGAGATGGGAAGATTCACAGGCAGTTTGTAGAGAACGTAAAGAGGAGAGAGGGAGCATGAATTTCCCTTTAATCTGAGTTGGGTAATTTGGGAGAAGAGGATGTTGGAGAGTCAGGTGGAGGCCCCAGAGAGATGGTCATGCCTGCCACAGCAGATTAGAAGTGAGAGCCGGGACCAAGTCAAGGAATATTCTCACTCCCAGATTCAAGTTACTGAATTTACCACCATCCCTGCCTCTGGAAATGTAGGAAAGATAGGTTTTGTCAAAGAATGCTGGGACCGGAAGAACTCAAGCAACTATTTGAGCCCCGTTCCCTTAGCAAAAACCTAAACAATTCAGGGTCCATGCCCCACTGTCTTGCACCCCAATTTCCCCTTCCCAGCAGCACACACACAGCGCAGGATCACAGTCCCCTGTGAGCCTCTGCCTCTGCTGGCTGCTCTTGGACAGGGACCACACTGGGCACTTGGGGTCTGGGCTGAGTCAGCACTGCCTGCGGGAGAGATTGCTTCCTGGAAAGTCTTGCTTCAAAGCTTCTGGATGACTGAGCACTGGGAGGAAGGAAGAGGCACGCTGGAGGCTGGCAGCATCTTTGGCTTTCAAGATACCTCTCACCAGAGAGACAATCATGGGACAGAAATTTCCATAGTCCAGCTTAAAGAGTCACTCCAATATACTTCAGGCTGCCGTGGCACCCTCCACCCTCTTTGATTCATGAAATCACATTTTCCAAGCCTGAAAAGATTTCAGGACCAAGATGGAAGTTCTGATTCCTGATTGATCTAGTTACTTCTCCTTGGAAATTAGACACAATATACTTTCTGAGCCTCAGATGTCTATTTTCCAAAGATACGTCCTTATTCATTGGGGCAGCAAGAATTCATATGGGGTGCTCCATGTGGGTGCGATGTAGCATCCTCTCTTGATAAATAGGACAGCATACCATTAACAGAAATCAGCAGACTGCTCCAGTGGTCAGTCTCCTGCTCTGTCTCTAGGGGGCTGTGATAGAGAGGAGAGTCTAAGCCATCCCCACTCTTCTCTTTAACTTGGGAGTTTTGATTCCCCCAGTGCAGGGTGAAGGGTCATTTTGATTATCTCACTTTGGACAAGTGAGAAGAGAAAGCCTTTTACTTTGACCCCCACAACTGCTTGCTATGCAGGGGGCACTCTAGCGGGTAGGCAGTGGGTGGCAGCAGCTGCCAGACACCTTCCCCCGAGGATGTATCAGTTGGTGCCAAAAGCCTATATAAGCTCTTTCTGATCTCTGTGCCAGTGACTCCAGGTTCTGGAAGGAAGCCAGGAGTCCACCCTGAGCCCTGCATTCTTCTCCACCCCCTCATCCACCAAGAATGAGGAGGAATGGCTTGGGAGCTCACTGAGAAAGGAGCCGATGGTTCTTAGACACATTTTCCAGCTGTCACACCTGCTAACATGGGAACTCACACTCACGGGCACACGTATACTCAGCAATAAATTGTTTTGAGCTTTCTTGTTCCATCTGTCCCACGCCCAAAGCAGTAGTAATAACTTCCATCAACAAACTGTTGTTCCCAGGCTGTCTCCTTCTCCCTCCCTTCTTTCCACCCTTCCACAAACATTTATTGATGTTTGACTGGCGCCTACCCTGTGCCACTTGCTGTGTTATAGGGGCTAAAGACACAAGGACAGTCTTCAGGGAGAAAGTATAAATACTAATCAGATACAAGACAGTGATATAGTGCTGCAATATGGTAGGTGGCAAACTGGTGACTATGAGCCAAATCGGACCTGTAGACATGTTTAACTTAGCTGGCAAAGAATTTTTAAAATTGACAGGATTCACGTAAAAATCAATATTTCCATCTTTATTTGAATTAACAGATCTGGCAGCAGTCCAAAGGAGGTGAAAAGTCTCTGTCCCCTGTAGATGGGACGTGCCCTCTTGGTTTGTCATAGGCTACATACACCCTCAATCTCACCCCTCTTCCTGTTGAGTTAAACTTGCTCGTTTAGTTCCCCCCTATTCTCTATGACGATTGTGCAGGTGTTAGAATTTGGGATCTTTACAATGAAAAGCCATCAGAGGACCCAAAGGAGGGAACCATCAATTCTGCTCAAGGGAGTCAGGTCAGAGTTATCCCTTGAACTGAGTTCAAGTACCTTGTTGATTTGATTACTTGTTTATTGATTCTTCCCTGCCCCCACCGTGAGATGCATCAGGGAAAGGCTTTCGGCGGCTGCCTCCTCCAAGCATCCCCAGCCCACAGCTGAGTGCATACTTGTGAAATTTGCTGAATAAATGGAGTCGCTAGAAGCATCGAATGGAAAATGGGAATTCCAAGCAAAGGGAACTACAGGAGCAAAGGCATGACAGTAAATAGTGGAGTGAGAAGCTGCAAACAGTTCGTGGTGAACAGGGAGTGCCAGAAGGGCAAGGAGGGTGGGGTCAGGTAGGGTGGAAGTGGCAGGGATTGAAGCAGGGAACACAGACTACAGTGGGATCCTGAAGGATTTTTTACAGCGAATTAAGGAAGTGACGATGGGACCTTGGAAGTGATTGAAGGAGTGAAGTCACAGGATCAGATTCTTGTTTCCCAGAGAGAATTCTGGCTGGGTAGTAGGGTGGGGAGAAGTGGGACGTTCCAGAAGTAAGACAGAAGCAGCAAGTACAAACTTCAATGTTTCCCTTCCCCTTTCTACCCCTGGAACCTCCACTGGGGATCTATTTTAAGAAAATGGTGCCCCCTGCTGACGAAGTCTGGGCTTGCATCTCTGCTTGGCCGAAAGGGAAATTATAAAATGATTGGCCCTGAACAAAAGTACCTGGAAACCTTGTGCACAGAATTGCAAGTGGTGATGTATCTGAGAGTGCCTTCCTTTCCAAGGAAAAGAGGAGCCCATGAGAATGGGTGACAATGACTAATTCCACAAACAGTGCTGCCGGATGAATACAGAACACCAGCTAAATCTGAATTTCAGATAAACAAGACCAAATTGTTTGGTATAATTATGTCTCAAATATTGCATGGGACATACTTATACTAAAAAAGTATGTGCTGTTTATCTGAAATTCCAATGTAGCTGGGCATATTGTATTTTTATTTGCTAAATCTGACAACCCTAGATAAAGTGTGTTGGAGAGGCCAGGAGACAACTAGGAATGAAATTGGATGTGTTACTCCTGTTGGGTTTCTCTGCAAATTCAGTGTCATCTCTGTATCTAAACATAAGCGGAAATGATCATATTTTCAGTGGTTCCTAGTCACACAACAGCTCTAGTTGGGAAATCACTTTTAATTAAATGAGCCCATGATTATCGTGATCCTGTATATGTACCCCTATGAGACTCTAAAGAGATCCCTGGACCCTTTTTACAGAAAAATAAACCTACTAGCTTGACATACGTGTGAGCACTTGTGTTAACACACACACACACACACACACACACACACACACACACACACACACACTCACACTTTACATAACATTGCAGGAGTTTTGAGTGTTCGTGTGAGAGTGACACATTCGCTCTGGGGTTCTGGTCTGAATGCGCAGTTCCAGGGTCTTGAGTAGGAGGAAATGGTGTCTAGCTAGCCCCTAAGCTGAAACCTGATGCTTCTGCTAGCTCTGGCCACCCACACACCATGGCAAAACACAGAAGTGGGCAGGAGGAACTATCCTGTCCCCCCCCTTGGAGAATGCCCTGAACCGCTTCCTTCCTCCGCCTCTCCCAGAAATGATAGGAGTCAAGCATCTTTGGACAGAAAACCCACCGGCCTTCGTGGACTTGTGCCTGAGCTGAGTGGACGGCTCTGAATGAAACCACTCCTCAGTCCAAGACCTTTGTTCTGCTTTCCAGCCTTCCTGCCGAGGCCCGCATAGCCCCCTGGCTCCTAGTCTGACTGCGCCTGTCAGAAATGAGCTTTCACCAGTAGGGGGAAATCTCCTGAAACAGTTTCTGGGCGCTCTGAGCTGGGTGACCAAAGCCAGGGCTGAACACCCCAGGAGCAGACCTTGGGGCAGAGGTGCGGAGTCTCCCTCCCACGGCCCTTAATGGAAAGCCTTCTGGCCCCCACAGCCTGCTCCCCTCCTGGCCCTGCAGAGGGAAGGCAGAAGCGGCCCAGGTCAGGCGGATGTTGTTTTCAGACTCTCTCAGGATGTTCTAAATGGTGTCACACCTCATTGCATGTTGCTGCCATCTTTGTCAGCATGCTTATGTGACATTCAGCTCCAGCAGATTGCTTTAGGGAATGCAGGCCCCAGATTGACCAAGTGGTTTCAGGCAAAGAATCGTAATGATATACCTGCAATGTATTACCACAGGATAACATTTTATGTTGAACATTTTCTGCAATTAATCAGCTTTTTTATGACCTATATAGTGGTATGATTTCCAACTACCATTTCTTCGAAAGGATTCTTTATTCTGAGGTGGATAGCTTTTCCTTAAATTTTGGGAGTTAAAATCTCCTTTTGTAAGCCATATTAGATTTTTTAAAAATGTCCTTACTTTAAAAAATAAAAAGCCAGTGTATCTATGTCAGCCCCCAAATTATTTGGAAATTCTAATGGATCATGAAATCCAAAAGGCTGGGAATCACTGGCTTAGCTTGCTGACCTCTGACATGTGGTGTCACTCACCTTGGGCCCTGCCCTCCCACGAAGTCGTGTGACCTTCAGCTGATGCACTTAGGTGGATTTCAGGCTTCCTAGTCCAAATATGGGGACACTTGTTTCTGGCCTCAGCTCTCCCCAGGAGTGTTGTAATGATAAAAAGTCATGAACTAAAGAGCTTTGGGAAAGGAGGCGCTCAGTAAATATGAGATGCTGTTCCTAAAGACAGCTGGTATGTTTCCAGCGGGAAGGGCTGAATGATCCCGCAGAGACCCAGGACAATTTCTCTGCCAGGACATCTGAGGAAAGTGACCGGCACCACTCATAAAGTGTGCAAACTGTTTCACTGACAAGTGGGACCAGACGGCAGACGCTATGGGCCTCCTGAGGAGCTTGGCTTCTCCCCCTCTGAGGGCACAGGTCCAAGATGCAACCAGAACTCGGAGAACCGTGAGTTCTAGTTAATCTCTCAGGGACATGCCCAGGGGCCTGCTGCAGCTTGTCCCACCTCCCCTAACTTGTTTTTCCGTTTCTAAAAGATGCAGATGCCCACTCGGTCCTCTTCACAAGGGTCTCACTGGGCTGGGAGAAAACACATCACCCAATCCCAAGTAACTCACTTGAAAGATGATCTAGCCACAGTGAATGTTTAATTCCTGCCCCTTTAAATCCTTTGAAAAATGACATATAACTTTTCTTCCTTATAATGGTTAATTCCAGAGCAGCTTTTCGTATGGTTTTACCCCAGATCACATTTGTACATCACTCCCCTTGCCCTGGGCTAAGAGGTGTACAGGAATGGGAAAAACCACTTTTACCATGAGCCTGAGCACAAACAGCTAAGGAGTTGAACCTGACAGTCTGACCAAAATAGATGTTAAGTATGATACACCGCAAACTAAAAACACCGTGCTTGGTTCCCTCTCCTCCACACGTAACTTAGAATTAACTGCAGATGAAAGTCCTTTGATCGTTAGAAACCTGAGGCTGCCCAGGGTTAGTGATCAACAATACTTCTGTTTGAACTTGTCTGGTATTTCACGTTTATCGGTACCATTATAACCTAGCGGCGTGTTACCGACTTCAGTGTAACTTGGCTCTCTCAGTTCCTGTGATCCTGTCGGTAAGCACGCCACCCCGCACGGGCTGGCAGCTTACACAACGTTTTAAAATATCTTCCAATTGAGCTGAACGACACCTCACTGCAGAGCCGCTCACCTGCCCCTGTGCTCTCACTTGAACTGATTAGAGGCAGGAGCACAGGGAGAAGCCAGGCCGTTTTAAACCCCACTTCCCACTTGGCACTGGAGCCAAAGCTCCATTTCCTCTTCCTTTCATCTCCCCACACTCCCCAGCTCAAGCCTCGCCTTGCCCAGACACCTTCCTTCGTAGTTAGCCCTGCATTTCTGAGATGCAATGATTTATCTCCCCATCTCCCTATGAGATTATGAAGCTCCGAGAGAGTGAGTAGTGGTCCTACTCCATTCTAAACTCCCAGTGTGTTCACAGGATGTGGCACACAGAAGGAAGTGTTTGATGAATGGACAAGGGACTGGGTGAATATACCAGAACTGGGGCTCCTGGCTCAGCAAGGATAGGACAGGCCTGCTCTGATGTCAGGTGAGAGCCATGCTGAGCTGTTGGAAATCCTTCTTGCACTGGATTAGTATGAGGCACACCTGA
Source organism: Vicugna pacos (assembly GCF_048564905.1). Taxonomy (NCBI): domain Eukaryota; kingdom Metazoa; phylum Chordata; class Mammalia; order Artiodactyla; family Camelidae; genus Vicugna; species Vicugna pacos. The sequence goes on along the minus strand of NC_133002.1, from coordinate 37,241,905 downwards.
GATTCCGCGTTGGGAATGGTAGAGGGGACAGGGGGAGAGGACTGGCCAGGGAAATGTCTCTTGTTAAAACAACTGGTCCAGGTGAGGACTGCTTGTGGGCCCCCGGTCCCAGTAACACGCTCTGACCACCTAACCAATCCCCAGAAGACAGTTTGGAAGAACTATCAGTCCAGTAGGGAAGGACTAACTGATACAACCTTCAGGAGGAGAAAAACAGAGAGGGAAAAGAGGTGGAGAAAGGAAGGAAGTTCAGCCAGATGTATTTCAAACCTCTTCTCTCAAGCAGGAGTTCAAAATGAGGGGGGCCTTCGGGGGCAGAGCCGCAGGGACACCCGGGCCCCTAGGGACTGAGATGAGTGTGAGTGAGGCAGGGCTTGAAAGGATGGGCGGGGGGTGGGAGGGCAGCCGCGCAGGAAGGAGGCTGGGCTCCCATCTGGAGAGCCAAGGGGCTGGGGCTGCTGAACAGATGGAGTGAAAGTTGCAGCTGGTGGAAATGCACTTTCATGTGTAAAGTTTGGTCCGTAGAGGATTGTGATTTCCAGCTCTGAAGGCAGCAGTGGGCAGGTGGCTCAGCTCCATGCTCCGCCTTCTCCCCCCGTTGCCACCCAGAAAACTCGACAGCGACTGTCTGCCAGGACTCAGCCACTGTGCCTTCCGCCAGCAGCATCCCTTTCAACAGGCAGAAGCTGGCATGGTGACACCTTGGCACAGCCAGGATGGCGGCGGTCTGCAATGCTTTAGCAGCTGAAAGGGGCAGGGGAATAGGAAGGATTAATCCAGCTGCCCCAGGAGGGGACTGGTAGGACACAGGACAGACGCGGAGATGGAGGGAGGGAATCAGACCTTCCAAAGCTGTTCATGGCCTACACACTGGGTCTCCGCTCTGGTCTTGGTTGAGCTTTGGCTGAAGGGAAGGCAGCGGAGAAATGTGAGATGCAGCAGACTCTGAGGCTCTGGGCTCATTTTATCCCAACCTCAAGAGAAGTTTCTTGAGGACAGAAAGTATCTGTAGTTTTTAAAAGAAGAATCTGCCCACCAGAGCTTTAAGAGATAAACTGATTTTTACATTCTCTGGCTCTACCAGACAGCTACCTGTCCGGGCATATTTAGACCTTTGTCTACAGGAACAGAGGCCACAAGCACAACTATACAATCTGTAAAAGTTCCTCCCTATAATACTTAGGCTCCTGGGGGAACTGGCCACCCAACCAGGTTAACCACACGCACGGGGGAGCAGCCTGGGCAGTGAGCACCAAGCCCCGCCTCTTCCTTCTCCCTTTTTCTCTTTATTTGCCCCAGGCTGTGCTCCAGGTCATCAAGAACAGAAGCTGCCAACTCTGTCTTATCAAAATCCAAATGCATTTTTTTAGAATATGGGATTCTGTTTCCTTTAAAAAACAAAAAACAAACAAACAAAAACCCCAGACTGAAACCTAGTCCTATATCTCTAGCGTGTCCATGTTCCCAAGAGATGTCACTGTTCACGATAATAACTTAAATATCCTTGGAGTGGAGGTAGTCCCTCTTCCTAGTGGGATGTCTTCTTGGCTCCTTTCCCAAACTTGGCATCAAGACCTAGACCTATGGAAAGAGAGAAAAAGGGCTTAACTTCCCAGAGAGAAATGAAACCCACAAAAGATGTGGCGGGGGGAGGCGGTTAGCCTTGGTTCTCCAAAATAAATGTAACTAGTTTCTAAACATTGATTTTATAAAACCTCCTCCAAGAAAAGAGATTGGCATCAAATAAACAAAATCACCAAGATGCTGGTAATTACATATGTACATAAACTACAGCAAGACTGAAAGAAACTTAAGAGTCAAACTTCTAAGCTAGTTCTCTCAGTTCATCCACACCAGCATAAATTGATGGGGAATAAGTATAATAATTTTACCCTGCTCAGTATCTGGGGAAAGCAGAATGACTGGAAGGAAATCACTACAGTGAAACGCTCCTCAGGAAGACAGGATTAGAGGTAATGCTTCCTTTTCTTTTAAAAATGTTTTCTCTAGGGGGAGGGTGTAGCTCAGTGGTAGAGCACGTGCCTACCATGCACGCGGTCCTGCGTTCAATCCCCAGTAGCTCCATCAAAGAATAAAGAAATCTAATTACCTCCTCCCCTCAAAAATGTTCTAAAATTGACTGTAGTGATGGTTGCATATATAGTGAATACAGTAAAAAAAAAAAAAACACAAAACTTGAATTGTAAAAATGTTTTCTCTAAAATAACTAAATTTCATAAATATACAAGTAAATTTTAGGGGGGGGATAAAGCTCTGTCACTGTCCCTTTGTGTGGCCCAGAGATGTCTGCCCTGGATGGAACTTACCCAAGAACACGAGCACAGTGCCCACCCACTGCATGGGGCTGATAGGGTTGGCGAAGAGGATCACAGAGGCCAAAATGGTGAAGAACTTTCGAGTCGTGGTGATGATGGAGCAGGTCAGGGGACCAAAATACACAACTGTCATGAAGATGAAGCTCTGGAGGAAGACAGCGAAAGACAAGGTCAGGCTGGTTCTTGGGTACCTGCTAAGATGTCTAAAGTCTGTTAGCAGGACATCAGGGCTAACCTTGCCACCCCTCTTCTCCCAGCCAGATCAGTCTGTCTTGGTACTCAAGGCACTCACCTGGCCCAGGGCACTGGTCAGGCCAAAGAGCAGGATGTTATAGATGACGGTAGGGTACCTTTCGGCAAAGCTCAAGAACTCCCAGAGCTCCCCAGTGAATAGGATTCCTAGGAAGAAATGTTAAAAGATGAATGGTGCATCTTGTGTGCCCACACTCGCATGAGTACACCTGCCTACGGTCCGCTAAAGCACTCTGAAGGAGCGTGGGGCATGGGAAGATGTATGGAATAGTTTGTATCATTTCATCAGGCATCTCCCTTCTGTTTTTCTGATTAGAGAAGCTAGACTCTTCCGAGAAAGGCCTGGAAGTTGAATTAGTTCTGGCAAAGTGATTGAAAGCAGCGATCCTCAGAAGTTGTGACGATACTGATCCACACACCCCTAGCTCAAGGTACCCGCAAACCCGGTCGATTCTAGCCATCAGCAGCCCCCTCTGTTAACCCGTGTTCTGTACGAAAAATGCTTCCTACGTGTGCCCAGATTTGAAAAAAGTTAGGAAGCACTGATTTAAAAGCAAACTCATTCATGTTTGAACTATATTCAGTATTCACCCCATAGCAGTGTCTCATCCCCCTCAGAAGAAGACAAGTTCCCAGGGCACCCCAGTGTTTTACTACTGTGTCGTCTTGTGGTACAGGTCTGCCCCTGACGTGCCAGTAATGAGTAGCAAGCAGAGCCTGCTGGTGAAGGTTTCTCTAAGGAGGCTTCTCAGGGGTTTGGACATAAGGGCATCTGAGAAGTGAGGCTGACCTTCGGCCTGGGCAAAGTTAGCATCTGGCAGGGGAACTAGAGATTAAGCAGATGCAGGCAGTCTGCCCTCTGCTGATGCATGGGGAGAACAGCAGAACTGCTCACCAGCTCCCAGCATCAATGTCGACCAAAGGTTGATGTTCAACATCATGTGGTTGGAGCCTGTTTGGTAGTGAGCCCGCATGTGGTCCTGGGAAACGCCTGTCAGTCCATCCAGGGTGAGAGATAAGAGCTGAAAAAGAGTGCGGCCTGCAGTGAGAAGGCTACCGGGCCCCTCCCTAACATGGGACGCAGGACTCACCTTTCTGAGATGCCCCAGAAAGCTGCTGCCTAAGACAGAGTCCTCAGAACAAAATGCTGCCGTTCAGTCACAGGCAGAGGGTGGGGAGAGACCATGCCAGCTGCCCTCCTCCCCCCAGGCACTGGAATGACAGGTTATCTGAGCCACACAGATGTAATGTAATCAGAGTAGGGCAGGAAGCCTACCACTTCCCAACATAATGACACACATTCTTCCACTGAAGCTGGAGAGAGGAAACCTAGTCCCAGTACACTAGCCTCCTGGCTCGGAGCACAGTGCTCCCGAGACTGGATTCTGTGGTCACATTGCCTGGATTAGAATACTGGGCAATGTTAGCCACTAACTCTGCCAATTAACAGCCATGCGACCATAGGCAACTGATTTAACTTTACTTTGCCTCAGTTTCTTTATCTGTAAAATGGAGATAATGCTATCTATTACTGTTATTGTTGTAAAAATTGATGAATTAATATGTAGAACACTTGGAACAATGCCTACTCCACAGTAAGCAATAGCTACTATAGTATTATTTTTAACTCTGGCTTCCAGGTTTCTTGGAAAGCCACACTGAAAGACTTTTTGCTCTCAGGTCTCTGGGACCTCATACCAGCATTTAGACACAGGCCTTACAGTCATCCCTTCCCCAGGAGGAGATCTAAACAGTAGTGAAATATTTTAGGCTTCCCACTACCACGTGAGCAGAGCCAGGGGCCATGCAGCAAGAGACAAAGACCAGAAATGGGAGGCAAGAGACATCACAGCCTGTCTCAAGACATCGAACTGGCCTTCTACCTGAGTAGGTGGGGAGATTCCTTTGTTAAGATCACTGGAAAAGGCTTCCTTTCCCACCAGGATCACATACCAGGAGCAGCTCTCCATAGCCAACTGTGTGTTCTTCTGTCCCAACTACTTTCTTGGGTTTGTACATGAAAAGGGCCACTCCGGCCACAATTAGCAACACACACAGGTACTTGGCCATTGGGTACTTCTTCCTCAAAAGGGTCACTCCAAGGAGCATGACTACAGGAAAGAAAGAGAGTGGAAAATTCAGGCACCCATAGGCAGTGATGAGCCCAACACTCTCCTCCTAGGAGCCAAAGACTATGGGAAAAAAGAATGTCTGAGAGAGAAAGCCTAGAAAGGATCAAAGGAGAGGGCAAGGCTGGCAGCTAGATAGAGCAACAAAGTTGAACAAATAGTGTAAGGCAGGGAAAAGGTAGAGAACAAAGGTTAAGGGACCAGGAAGGAACAGGGCAAGGGTGGGGCAGTGGGGAGGAGTGAGAGGTTGAGAAAAAGAAAACTGACCATCACATGGGATTTAGGGTATCTAACGACAATGTAAACACATGGGACACCAAAATGTCTCACCATGTGAAGCTTAGGTCAGCCTCTAGCTCACAATGAGGAATGCAACCTTATGCACACCCAACACCACAGGAAGTGATTCGGCTGACAGGATGGGCAAGGGGAAGGGATGGAATGAAGTCCCTAGAGATAGCTATGGTGGGATGACAAAGTCCAGAGGAACAGAAAGCTCCAACAGAGGAGGAGAGAGTTTACTGCAGGAAGAGTGAGGATGGAAGATGAGGACAATTTTCTTCTGCTTACCTGGGATTGGCTTGCAGGATTTACCAAGGACCTGAAATTAAATTCAGTAAATAGTCTGTGAGCGTCTGTGATGTGCCAGGTACTGTGCTAGGTGCTGCGTTAAGATGAATAAGTGTGGGGCCTGCACCAGAGAAAGCAGCCCTATCACATCCAACCCACCCCCACTAAACCTCAGATCTATGGTTCTTCGTACTCTTAATTTCTCAGACATATTCTCTTTTTATTGAAGTCACAGACCCAAGGGAGATTCCTTCATCCTTTTCAAACAACTTCTGAGCCAACCCTCATCCCACTCTAAGGTTTCACCTGGGTTGGGTAGTTGACAAACTGTAGTGCTGAGTTGCTGGAGACCATGGCACCCAAATAGGAGACAGAACAGGCAGCATAGAGCCAGCTCCGAGTACGATCCACCCTGGCAGTGTCAAAAAACTGGATCACTGGGAGAAAACAAAAGAAACATACATCCTGGTGGGCCAAGGACGGACCACTGAGCAAAAGTCGAAGCCGCATGAAGGGAACTTGTCTGTCAAATTACAGGAGAAGCACAAACTATTTCTGTCCTCTTGGACTGGGAAATCTCTCAAGATTCTCTAACTCTCCAATCCCACCTAAGCCTACCCCAGACCACATGCAGGGCTGGAGTGGGGGGCTGCTCATTCAGTTCAAGGAACTAGTCAGACCTGCTGCTAGCCCCCAGGGTAAAAAGAGAGAAAGCTCAAAACATGCTTGACACTGACACATAAAGGAAAATCAAAAGGACAAAGAAAACAGTCTGAAGTATTCTCATGAGGATCTGGAACACAGAAGATCCATTCTTTGCACCCTTCTGACTAAGAAGTTGATCTAATTTAAGGAAATAGGATTTCACCCTTTTCCAAAGCCATTAGTTTTATAGATTGAACAGAGGCTGTTGTGGGCGCTAAAACGGTTGGGGATCTTCAGAGTTAGACCTGAAGGTTAGATCACTGCCTAATGCCTAGGATACAAAAGCAGGGGCAGAGGACACAACAGATTACTATCTAGGTACTCACAGATCTTGGCAAACACAGCATTGATCACACACTGGATGAAGACCAAAGTTAAGGCAAAAGTGAACGTCTCCTGCTTGGCTCCCTCCCCATACTTTCCTCTTGTTCTAAGAATGAAATGCATGAGAAAATGGGAAGGAATTAGTTCATTTCCCTCCGTATCATCTAGTAATCCAGAGCCACTGAAAGCCTTGAAATTATCTTGCTTCTCTAGATGTAGGGAGAGTTTGGTAAGGATCACTGGGTTCATTTACAACAGGAGCTGATTTTATTGGATCAGCTAGACATCGCAGGCCGCTGATGCCATAGCCTAGGGAAAGTATATCCGTAAAGGATGGAGCTAGAGGAAACGTGGAAAATTAGTTGGTGAAACAAGGTATCCCACGCAGCAAAAGAAAGGATCTAGGCTACATCAGCAGGGCCGAGGGCAAAAGAATCAACTGTCAGCAGGCATCTGGGAGTTCCAAAGAGGGGCCGGCACAGGTCATGGAAACCTCAGCCTGCAAAACTCAGCCCCTTAGGACCAACAAGAGAGAGAGAGAAAAAAAAAAAAAAGCCATTAAGGGAAGAAAAATAACCAGGTCACGAGAATCCAGAGACTAGCTTTCACTTTTTGGAAATCTGGGGAGGTTCAGCCGCGGCCGCAAAGGTGTCGGGGTGCTGGGAGGGCGAGGCGCAAGGGGGAACACCGGGGCCAGGGGCGGGAGGACCGCGAACCCGGAGACAAGGCGGGATTGGGGTGCGGGAGGTGTCTGCATTTCGACCCCGGAGATCCGCTCACATCTTTTCCTGCAGGATCCCATAGTAGAAATAGCAGACAAAGACGCCGAGGAAGCAGAGCGGCAGGCGCAGCCGGTCAGGCACCAGAGAGCTGCTAGCGGCCATGAGACGCCCGGACGACACGACCGGAGACCCGCTCACAGCCGGCAGCGGCAGCGGCGGCGGCGACAGGTCCAGCCGGACATCGCCGACCGGCGACAGGGGCCTCATAGGAGCTGCATGCGACCGGCGCACCGCAGGGCCCAGCAGCCACCGCCAGAACTGCCAGCTCAGGGCCACCGAGGGGGAAACGCTTCAGAACTGAGTACCCACTTCCAAGGAAAGACGACCCGCCCTGGGGCCTTGCCTTCATCCCTGATGGCCAGGGGAGCTAGGTGCCCCGAAGGTAACGCCTTGCCGTCGGGACTTTCCGATCAGGCAACTCCGAGGACAACTGCGACCCTGAGCGAGACGGGATGGCCTAGGAGATACGCGGGCGTAGAATGATGACGTTTGAGGATGTGGAGGTGGCCAATTGGCTGCGCCGTACTCGGACAGACAGGTGGGCGGGAAGGAGGAGTACGCCGGCTGGGCAAATCGAATAGTCTTTTTCCCGGTCGGCTGTCGGGTTTCTCTGCGGGGTCCTAATGCCTGAAAACCCTCAATGGAACTCCAGCGCCCCCTAGCTGCTGCGCAGCGTTCCCGACTCTACTCCCTCGACCCGAGGAGCGTTCAAGGCCTGATTTAGGGGAGCCGTCCTCCTCCTTCGGCACATCTCTAGCCTTCCAAGGGCGGCAGGGATCTTCTTTCCGCTCTGTCACTTAAAGGCAGGATAACCTACCCTTGTCACCTAAATTCTGGGCCACAGTTTTCCTAGTCTGTGCGTAGTCTATAGGGATAATTAATAATAGCCATCTTGTCGCCTCTTGACTTCTGAGGATCAGATAATCTGAGGTTTGTGAAAGTGTTTTGTAAACTGTAAATTGTGCTGTGCAAGTTTAAGGTGTTTATTAGTCATTACTCTTTCTCAGCTCTGATCTTATTTCCTCACATCCTGGAGGTGGAAATAGAAGCTTGTCGAAGTGTCTTTTCTGCAGGGTCTTACAGCTCACCAGCAATGGAGCAAACCCTCAGGCATTAATGAGCTCCTTATTGGACTCCTCCCTCATCCAAGTGTTGGGCCTCCACTTGCTGACGCTAAGAGCAGGGCCAGACTGACCCCAGGGCTTTCCACTACCACTCACGCCCTACCTTAATCCTTGGACTCTAGGCAGCTATCTGGGTAGAGGCTACTTCTCCCCTTCTAGCAGCCTGCCCCTTTGGCACAGCCTCAGGCAAGGGAAGGAAACTCGGGGCAGCACCACACCCATCGCTCTGGGCCTGACTCACTAAGACTTTGGGGGTAGGCCAAACATCTTTCAGGGGAGGGGTAAGAAGTAGAAGATAGGGTCTGGCCTCAAACCCCTATCTCCTATGTATTAGTTAGGGAGGGGGACCCCCACACATCTGCTCCCTTGCCCAGTGGCTTACTCTACTGTATTAGCCCAAGATTCCAGGGCACCGAGCTGGGTCTCCAGTCCCAGCTCTGCCTCTTTACCAGCTGAGACTTCAAACAATTCACTTGACCTCTGAGTCAAGTTTCCTCATCTGAAATGAATGGAAATAGAATAACAAGCAGGAGGGCACTGTAGTTAGAAGCATGGGCACTGGATTCAAATGATCTCGTTCCCAATCCGAGCTCCCCAACTTTGTATCTGTTTTTTTGGTGGTTATTCCATATTTTTCTTTCACTCATTAGTACAGTGGGATTTATCACATTGGGTTGTTGTGATATTTGTGTTATTTTATATAAAGCATTTTACAGTGTATCTGGCGCTTACCTAACCAATGAATGGCTGTTGGGAGAGCCTGGCTTAGGAGTTTGAGATTTTATGAGATACAGTTGTAGTTATTATGACTGCCCTTGGGGTAGTCCACTATTCACCCATACAATGGCGATAACGCCTCTTTTGTGAAAATGCTTTGTAAATTGCAAAGTACCATCAGAATGTTGGGATGGCTATTCTCATTTACCCAAAAACCTAAGAGCTCTTAACTGGTGTGGCACTGTAAAGCTGAGAGGCTACAAAAGGACAGGAAGTTTCTTCTCCCCTCTGTGTTGTGGCTACTAATATGCAACGAATACTCAAAAGGAGCTAAAGCTTCCTTAAAACTGTGCCAAGAGATTCAACCTGAATGCCATTCCCTGGTCTTATTTCCCCTTGCTGGTTGGTGCAAGGAGCACCCACAATGTCAAACTGTCTCCCCTTGGTCACCCTCATTTCCCCACTGAAAACTACTCTCCCTAGGGTGCTTTTCCAGACTCACCTAAGAATGGATGACTTCCCCACCAACTGCTTCACCCCACCTGCACCACACTCTTCACTCCGGACAGCATTTCTCTGGACCCTGTTTATATGCCCATGTAAAGAATACAAGCCTGGTGGTGGCCTGAGGACAGAGACTCTGTATCCACCCACATCCACCTTAGGTGTTCAGTATAGGCTCCTCTTGAAGACAAGGATGAAGTGACTAATGTGAGCCCTTCAATCTCTAGCCTGGGCCCTCCCTCCACAAAATATGTAACAGAACCTGAAGCTGCTGGGAATACTTATTTATTTGGCCTATTAACACCAAGATCTGCCAAAAAACAACTTCTAAACACAGGATAATAAAACTTGAACATTAACATTCTTCTTCAGTTTTGTGTAAGCTCTGCAGTACGGAAAATATACAAACTTCAAACAGCTGCAAAAATAGTGTCTTTGGGAGAAAATAGAGTTTCTACATTGATACAAGAAAAATAGGCATTTTTCTAATCCAACCCAGTCCTGGGGCAAGTGGAGGGTGAGAAGCTGCCATTTGCCACCCGAAGGAATGGCAGCTCTCCCTCTCCCCCACTACCCACCTGGGGCCGGGCAGCCTGGGCTGCTGCTTAAGACAATCTTAGGGTGAAAGCGAGATGAGAATGCCACTTGGGAAAACGCTTGGTTCCCCCTCTGCCAGCAGCTGGATTGGTCAAGTGTTATGGCCCTTCAGGGCTGCTTTGGTCAGCTCCTCCAGTGAGAGGGAGGCACGGGGACTGGGGCTGAGAGGGTTGGGGGTCTCTTCTTCTGTGACTGCGGCGGAGAGGGAAGGCAATCTGCGGTGTCCCCTCTCCTTCAATCACGGCCAGCTTGCTCCGTGATAAACCCAAGGGCCCTGTACCCAGTCCTTTGGATTCACACCCAGGGATGGGGGACCCCAGACCTTCCGGGTGAGTTTTCCACCAAGTGAGGGAGGTGGCAAGAACACAGGGGTGGCTTGTGAGCTGCCCAGCTGCTAGTGGAGAAGGCGGGTCCCCTCACATTTGGAGGGGCCGGTGTCCATGAGAAAGAGGACCCAGGGCTTTGACACAATAAATGAAAGTGCTCGAAGGCCGAGAGGGAAGGGCTCCTTCATCCCCCACCTCAGGGGACCTAGGGAGGGGCCTGCCACCAAGGCACTGGTCTCCGTGGTGAAGGGGTGGGGGTGGGGCCCTCAGACCACCAGGGAGCTCTGGAAAAGCACAGGCTCTTCTGACGGCGGGGTGCGCTGCCAGGGCTCGAATGGCAGTGAGGAGGCCTTGGAGGCCTCTGGGTCCTTCCGAGGCGGCGGCCTGGGGCTGGCCGGGGGGAGCGGGGACCCCGGACTTGAGGGGCAGTTACGGAAGATGAAGCCCATGCTGGGGAAGAGGGGCTTCATCAAGCTGACGGGGCAGAAGGCCGAGCCGGTCGGGTTGAAATGGACTTTGTTCTTGTCAGGACAGGAAGTCAGGAAGGCCCGGTCAGGACCTGGGGACCTGGAGGATGGAGAGAGAAACAGAGACATACGCATGTGCACACGCACATACACACAGAGAGAAACAGCTAGTGAGGAGGGACGAGAGGTGTCACCGCGTCAGGGGGGCAGGGCAGCTGGGTCTCTGTTCAAACAGGCGGATCGCTTGACCAAAAACCGACAGGCTGCTGAGCAACAACCAGTGTTTAGGCCCCTCAGCTCTCCATGTTTCAGAAATACAGCTAAACAACAGGAAATCTACTTTCGCTAGAAACAGGAGGAATTAAAGCTGGACAGGAAGAAGAACTTCCTGACGTGATTCTAGAAGGGGAGACTGAGAGATCTTTTAATTTGAGAGATTTTATCAGTGAACAGTGTTTGCGGGGTAGACCACCTGCCTGACAGCAGAGATCCAGGCAAAAGTGACTTTCTTAGACGTTGCATAGCTTAAAGCAGGGAGTCTCAGCCTTAGCACCACTGGCATTTTGGGCTGGATAATTCTCGGTTATCACACAGGGGCTATCCCGTCCAACGTAGGATGTTTAACAGCATCCCTGACCCCCACCCACTGTACGCCAGTAGCACAAAACTTCTCAAGTTGCGAAAACCAAAAATGTCTCCTGACATTGCCAAATGTCCCCTGGGGGAAAACTGTCCCCCAGTGAAATCTACTGGCCTCAAGAATCTAATTCTTGAGCAGATTTGAAAGGTGTGATTTTCAAAACCCTTGGTGAGAGGAAAGGACAGCAGCTAGACCTTATCAGGAGATCTGGATTCTAACTCACAATGTGGTCTTGGCCTGACCTGCCTCACCTTTAATGTGGAAAGAATCCCTGCCTTTCCAATCATGTAGGGAAAATGGAAGGATTAAAGGAGGTCAGGTCAGAGTGTTCTAGAGTAAGGAATCCTTGTGATAAAAAAAAGAAGACTGTCTGGCTGTGCTTTGGGGTGAAACGGTCCTGAGAAGCTGCTGCTTGTGAGGATTGCGGGTGAGAAGACACACGTGCAGGAAGACGTTCAGATGTATGTAGAGAAGAATGCTCTTCGTGTACAGCTTGATAGATCGATTGCATTTTAATTGTAGAATTCTAATCATTCCAAACCCAGGAAGAAGCGCGAGGCATGCAGAGGAGGGCTGAGCCTGGCACAGCGTGAGGGGTAGAAGAGGTGGAGGGAGGTGAGGGCCCGTGTGTGGGTGTGCTTGGAAGCCGGGGTCCCAGAGGGCTCTGCAGTGGCAAGGTGGCCTCTGACTGAGAAGGGCTTTCAAGCATCCGCCTTTAGGAAGGGGTGGGGAATGGCCAGAAGAGGGAGCGCTCTCGGTGTGTGCATGCACGTGTGGGGAAGGTGACCCTGAGGAGACCAAGTAACGCTCGAAGGACATGAGGGCAACCAGCATGACCCTGAATGGCTTGATTCCCTCCCTGGCATATCCAGGCTCTCTTCCAGGATTGGCAGCCAGTAAAGGGAAAATGTGGCAGAAGAACCACTTAGCACATGAACTTCACAGGAGGAAAGTTCGTACAATGAAGAGACCCCAAGGAGCTGAGAATTCCTACCCTAGGATATCTTAGAAAGTAACTGATGGCTCAGCACCTCTCTTAAAGGGTTAACATAGGGGCAGGAAGCTAGATGAGATGACTTGAAACCTCTTCTGGCCTGATGAGTCTACAAAAGAATCAAGTCAAGCAACAGCCTAATTTCAAGCAATTCCAGGTTGTAATTACACAACCATAATGTGGACTAGGGATGGTACAAGAGCCCAGAGTCTGCTTAAGGTACCAGATCTGGCCTCTTCCCTCCACACCACCCAGAGGACCAAGGGTTCCTGGAGAGCTGCCAGGCAACACTGATGGGAGCAACACCCTAGCGCCCATGGTTTTCTCCTAAGTCCCTCTCTGGGCTATGGATGTGCCTTCTGCTACTACCATGGGTTGTCCTCTCCCTTACCTGAGACACAGGTGGAGCCAGCAAGGCCCCAAACCCTGTCCAACTAGAACCCCACTCACACTCCGTAACTAAACCTTCTGACTGCCACCAAAACCACAGCTTCCACTGTGAATCTGCCCCAACAAATAAGAAGTTGGTGGGGGGAACCCAATGTGCTCTATTCTCAGCTCCTGCTCAGGGGACTGTGCGGCACTTGGAAAGTTTCGGCTCTTGATTCTCCCTGCTAATGGGAGGCAACTGTAGTAAAGAAATCAACTTCAGAGTGACTTCTGAATTGTCCAGACTGGTTTGGGAATATTCCACAGTCCCTACTTGCAAGGACTGGAAATTTCTGTCTAGGAGTTCATGACATTTGAACCACTACAGCTGCAGGGTGAGGAGATCTGACTCAGAAGCAGTGAGAAAGCTGTTCAGGCTCCCCCCGCCACTCCGGTGGGCATGAGACCCTCCTAAGCTCTGCCTGAAGAGAATCACTGGTATGTTCTCTCTCTCTGATTATGGTCTAGCAAATTCTCACACCTTCCCTGGGGTTGGAAAAAATAGAAGAAACAAAGGGTTTAGGTTTCAGATCTCTTTCCTTTCCAGCTGCTGCTGCGTTTGTGGCTGGCATGTGGGCAGAGAGCAGGTTTCTATGGAGATAATGATAAGCAGAGATTTAGGTGCTCAGAGGAGGTAATGTCAACAAGTTTGATCATGGAAAGACTGCAATACCGATAATCTACAGTTGACAACATCTCCAGGAAGAGAGAGTCCAAGACTGCGGAGGGGCCCATCGGATGGGACGACACAGGGCTCAGCCCGCATCCCTATCCCTCTATCGCATGCCCCGTCCGTCTGAGGTACTCACATGGCCTCTTCAAACACACGCACTCTCTCACAGCCTTCTGGGGGCTCCCGTTTGAAGACATAGCTGTGATTGGGCCGAGGGGAGGCGGCAAAGGCAAGGACTGGAGATGGACTGCCATCTTCAAGGAAGGTTGGGTGGCCTGGAGAGGAAGCTGCAAACAGAGCAAGGCTGAGTCCAGTGGAGCTGAAGGAAGGTCTCTGCCTTGCCCAGCTCAGGCCTTTGTGTAAAGGGGTGAGACCAGGGGACGCGACGCGCTGGGCAGTGGTTAAGCTAATCTGGGTTGTTTGTCTGCACTTTACCTGAAGACATCTTTGAGGTAGCTTTCAAAAATACAGATCTTGTCATTCAGGATAAAAAATACAGTTGAACTGATGGAAAAAATCAATCTTCCCAGGAGGTAGTTTACGATTGAAACTCCTAGTCTCAGAGTTAAAGGAATCCTAACGTCTGTGTCTCTGCCTCCTTCCAACAGGCACCGCCCTGCCTGCCAACATACCACAGCTTCTTCCTTTCCACAGCCTTGAAAATCTATCCCTTCTTCCAGGAAGAGCTCTTGTACTGACTCAGAGAAGCAATCTTTACTCAACCCCACTTGTGGGATAAAATTCCTCTCGCTTTCCACACAGTGAATGTACTTTGCCTAGGCTGCAAATATTGACTTTATCTGTTATTTATCTCACATTTACTCTTTATTATTCTAAGCTCTGTTTACCTCTGTATTGTTAGATCATGCCCTTGACCAGCCTACCTCGTGGAGTTGCCGTGAGGATCAAGTTAGGTGACACAGGCAACAGTGCGCTAGAATCTAAGGATCATTATTACTGGGAGAAGGGACTGTCTACTCCAGGGCACAGTCAAAAGTGAAGGTTTGGAGTCAGAAAGTTTGGGTTTTGATCTGGGTCAGACTGTGTGACCCTGGGCAAGGGACCACATTCTTTTATTGATAGATATAATCCCCTTGAGATGTACTGCTGGTAATGGGGACAGTGGACCCCTGAACAGGTACATGGGCTCCCCACTATGGCATGCTAAACCACAGCCAAAGAACGGGATGGGAGGGATTGCTTCTCTGTATTATGGCGAAGATTAAATAAAACTCTAAGTGCAGAAACTTTATAAATTATAAATCAGAATCTATATCAAGGACTAGAATAATGTATAGAATAAAGATGACTCATAAAGATATTCTAGTTGGTTAGTAAGTAAAAATGCCCAGCCAGAAACTAATGCGAGGTAGAGAAGGGCCCAGAGACGGCCCTGTGCCTCAGTCTCCCAGCTTACCTTTGTCGGTGGGGATGGACGCCAGTTCTTCGGCTGTGCCCCGCTGCTCCTCACGGCTGGTCTGGCCAGAAGGCTGGGGGGATGCCAGGGGCATGGAGGGAGAGCTGGCAAGGTTTCCAGGCTCCAGGAGGAGGAGGGGGTGATCACAGCTGCTGCTCTGGGGGGGAGCTGGGGCGCGGTGCCCGTCTGGGATTTCAAGGATCTGCCGGGGAATAATGTGGGTCTCAGCTCTCAAGCCTGTCTCTTCAGGCCGGCAGGGCTGTGGTGACCCTCAGGGTCCTCTATTCACAACACACAGTGACAGCAGGACACCATTTCCTCACGTCACTGATTTCCCCCACGACCCTCAATCTTAGAGACACCTCCTTCTGTTTCTCCTGGAGCACTTCGTTCTTTTGACTTTATGATGACATATTAATTTTATGGTTTCATCACGTGTCACCCCCGCCAGGCTCTAAGTGTGCAAGGACCTCCTGTGTGTCAGGCTCTGGGAACACAAAGGTGAGTGACACATAGGGCATGAGAGGGGGCAAACCACCAGGACACTGCAGCGGCTGCAGGCTCCTGCAGGATGGGCATGCAGACTCTTATTCTGTATTAAACACACCCCTCTCCTTTTTAACATTCAGTGGTACTTGTATCCACAGCTCACCAACCTGTGTGCGCATGTAAAATCCTACATATACACATATTAAAAATCAACTAGCAAGTAAATCATAAACTGAGGAGTGTGTCCATTAGAATTATATTAATACTGCCCAAATGGCATTCCCCGATTGTCCTGTGTCAGTACGGCAATGTGCCTGAGACTGCAGAAAGGGGAACGAATAATTCTGCCTGAGAGTGGGGTCGGGGAGAAGGCCGCACACAGGCAACTGGGCGTGAAGGGTGAACGAGTGTCACCAGGTAGAGAGATGGGGGGAAAGGAAGTGGTGACACAGGCTCAGCTGGGTGACAGTGACAGTGATGAGTACACTGGGACGGCTGAGCTGGTGCTCTGGCTGAAGCGTGATGCCAGTCCCTTCCTCCCAGCTGGAGCCCTCCTCTCTGCAGGCCTCTGCATCTTCTCACCACCGCAAAGCCTTCCCCAACTAGGCCCCCATCTCTGCTGTTCTTGTGGTTCAGTCCGTTTGAAGTTGTGTTCCTCCCACAGGGTGTTGGTCGCATGCTGCTCTGTTGATGTCTGCACAGCCTGTGAGCCCCCAGGCAGCCAGAGTCCCACCTCCCCGTGTCCAGACTCAGCAGGATGCTGCCGGTCCATGCATGCAGGGTGCGGCCCCCACTCACCCGCAGCAGCTCCTCTTCACCCTGCTCCTTCACAAACACCTCCTCCAGCTCTTGGTTGAGCCCTTCCAGGCTCCGGTGCAGGCAGGGGCTAAGTCGCAGGACAGGGGACCCTGAGGGGAAGCTGGGCGGGGATGCCTGAAGAGGAGGCAAATGAAGCCATCACTGAACCCCCTAAGTTCCCCTACAGTTACCAGTTCTGACGGGGTCGGGAGGAAGTAGGTGGGTACAGTCACGTCTACCCAGCAGAACCAAGTGAGTAAAGGAGAATCTGGGGACAGTTACCGATTGCAATAGGTCCGTCCATGGGGTTTTCTCCATATGGTAGACCTTTGAGAGGCCTACAGTGTGCTTTTAGAGTCTGCACCATTGCCTGAATTATACAGAGGGTGGGGATGGAGGAGAGAGAACTTCAGAACAGCAAGGAGCCCTTCCCAATGTCACTCAGCAAGTCCAAGTTTGCACTAAAACTTCACCTGGAACCATATGGCCACTGGGCATGCAGTGTAGTAGGGCTCAGAGGACCCGCCCTGGAGGATGACAAAGGGGAGAAGGCTGGGGGAGAAAACGTACCCTCAGTGCTCCCCGCACAGCATGGTCCCCTTGCACTGGGGAGCCCCGCTCCTTCTCTTTCCCACTGCGGCTCAGCTTTGTCCTCTGCAGCTGCTGCTTCAACTTGGTAATCTGGTGGCCAGGAGAGGGGAAGAGGACAGGCGGGTGAAGCAAAGGAAGGACACTGGGTCTCCTCTCCCAGGCGTAGCCAGAAGCCCATACATAAAAGGAAGATGTAGCGGAGGGAATAACTTAGTGGTAGAGAGCATGCTTAGCATGCACAAGGTCCTGGGTTTAATCCCCAGCACCTTCATTAAATAAAATAAAATAAATAAATAAATAAATAAGTACACCTAATTATCTCCCCACAAAAAACAAAACAAATTTTAAAAATGAGAAATAAAAGTTACATGGAAGTTCATCTTCCACCTCAAAATGCCTCAGTGGTGTTCAAAACTGTGATGACAGGTTCATCGGGCAAGCTGGATACCATATTAGCTAGATGATTTGATTTTTTTTGGAATCACCATGTAGTCCACAGATGGCTCAGGTTCCAAAAAATTAAAAATACGCAATACTGAAATCATTTCTGTCTTTCACAGATTCCAAAGGCATGGACTACTCCTCTATTAATAGAAATGGGAAATGATGTGTTTGAGTTCACTCCTCAAAACACATTCACAGCTATCTCAAAGGCCCTGGGACCAGGAAGGATGGAAGATTTCCCCCCATTTTAAAGTAGACGGCAGTGGGCAGGGAGCAGCCTCTCGAGAAGGAACATCAGATTTGGTCCCAACTTCACATCCTGAAACAATTAGGGATTATCATCAACAATTGTGAATGTTCTCCCTGTCACATTTGGAATTCTGGACCTACTTGCCCTTAGTGTAAATAACTTGTTCACTCTGATCATCACAAATTTTAAATACTTTGTATGTCCCACTAGCATTAACTATTTCACATTCTCTCTCTGTTCTTGCAACCAAGAGGGCAGGAGCTACTCCCCTGTAAAGGGTAACTCCCAGAGAGCTGGCCCTCCCCTGGGCTGCCACACAGCATGCCAGGCAAAGAAGGGTTGGGAGCCCTGGAATCCAGTCTATGGCTTTCTCTACTCACCCCCAACCACTGGAGCCCTCGTGAGAGGGAGGGAGGGCTGGGAAAAAAGTGTTTGGGAACACATCACTATTTTTCTTTTCTTTTAAAAATAAGGTTGGATGCGGGGGGAGGGTATAGATCAGTGGTAGAATACATGCTGAGCGTGCACGAGGTCCTGGGTTCAATCCCCAGTACTTTCATTTAAAGAAAAATTTTTTAAATAAATAAATTAACCTACCTACCTACCCCACCACCACCACCCAAAAAAATAAGACTGGATGAATACTTAAGTAGTAAGTGAGGTTAGGGGCTTCCAATTCCCAGAAACTCACTCTCTGTCCTTCTCCAGTCTCTGAACCGCTTATCTGGATCCAACCACAAAGTGACATGAGAACAATGGCCGCTCCCACCCTGTGCTTGGCTGCTGGAGGGCACCAGCAGTCACTAGTTGAACCCTGCCTGCAGGAGGGTCTGGGCTCCTAAGGACAGAGCACCAGGAGGCTGGGAGGTAGCTACGAAGGTGCCATGTCATTAGGAAGAGGCTAGATCGAGGCGGGTGGACTGGAAATCTGAGTCCGCTTTGGAGTAGATGCATCCACGGTGCTGGGGGCAGACAAGAGGCAGCTACCCTGGCCAGCGAGACAAAGGGGGCAGTTACCTCTTTTCGGTGGTCTGTGCTGCCCCAGGACGCTGAGCGCTTGTGTGTACCGGAGCTGGCCCGCTCGCCTTCAAGCTCTTGCCAGGACAGGGGGGTCTGCAGAGAGAGAAACCCCGTGAGACAGAGAAGCTTCTCGGGAAGACCATGGGGAAGCAGACGCACCATTTCCTGAACAGAGGTGGCGGCTCTCTGATGTCTTCTCTCACTTGCTCATCAACTGCCCGGACCCTGCCAGCATCCTTTATTCTTTCAGGCTTCTCTACCTGCACGGCCTCCGTCCTAAGCCACACCCTCCAGGGAACTTTCCCTGATGAGCCAATCAGGCCGACCTGCTCTTTCCTCTCTTCCGACTTTCACACACAGATTACAGCCCCAGCTATTCCAAGTGCTTCTCCCCAGTAGTGAGGATTAGTAGTGTCATTGTCCCTCCCTATACCAACTGGCTCCAAAAGAACACAGGCTCAGGGAACCAGCTGCATCCTTGATTCTCTCCTCATCTAAATGCCCAGCACAGGCCCAGGTTCCTAGGAACCTAACAAAAGCAAGTTACCAGACGGGACTCCCTTCGGGAATCATTAACTGGTAAAACAGGAAAAAGCTCCACAGAGATCCCCGCTCTCCATCCTCCCCACAGCAGGAGGCTTCTGTGTGGGGCAGTGCCTCAAGCTTGTTCCACCATTTTCCTCTGTGTGTAAGTGTGGGGGCCTCCTGAAGTCCCCCTGAATATAGAGAGGGGACATTTTCAGAAAGGAGGGAGCCAGAATTCTAAACTCAGCCTTGACTCCTGACCCCTCTTGGCTTTATCACAGCTCTTTCTCCTGGGCCCTGCTCCGACCCCTTGTGAGAATAAGCCTCTCGGTCAGCCAGCCTCCCTCCCTTGCTGCACAGAAGACAAACGATCCAAGATGGAGGCAGGGGGAGTTGTAGACCCACTTCCTGAGCCCCCACTGGACGGAGGAAGCTGTTGGCTCTAGGCATGAGGCAGAGGAGGACAAGATTCCGCTCCCCCCCCCAACCTTCCCTACTTCCATTCCAAGGGAGGGGCCCAAGGGGGAAGGCTCCAGTGGAACCAGTTCCCCTCTAACTTCTCTGCACAAGCTGCCAAAACCATGAGGGCCTGGGAACCATCTCCTCCAACAAATCTGCTGACCTCCCCCGAGAGGTTGTTGCAAACAGAAAAGGGGGAGGAAAGGAGGGAAAAAGCCCAACAACTCACCACCCAACAGCTGTGAAGAAGAGTGTGGTGGGGGCAGTCCAAGCGGGGCTGTGGGAGCAGGCTGCCTTGTGTGACAGCTGCCGTGCAGAGGGGCTGCGGGGGCCGAGCCTCCCTGCCTCTTCCTTCTCCCAGCCGCCCACCCATCAGGACCTTCTACTAGGCTGTGCAACCAGCCAGGGTGAGACAATGGCCTCTTCCCTGGGGCCAGCACCCCAAGGGAGACCCTCCAGCAATGTGTCCCCTACTATTCTTTCTTTAGGAAAAAGGCGGGCAACACATCCTCAGGCCCCCACCTCAAAGCCCTCGAGGTGGAGCTGGCTCTAACAGTCCTTGGAACCACGCAGCTGGTCTACTTCCTAATGTCCACATCTCTCTAAACCAGGGTGTTGGCAGACCGAGCCTTCAAGAAGGCTGCTGCAGCTACTGAAAAGAGAGGAGAAAGTTTACCTCTCCCATCGCTCCCCCAGCCCAGCAGATGCACAAATGCTCCTCTCCTCCCAGGGCTCCAAAGCTAAACCTGTAGATTTCTAGGGTCTGCTCATCAAAGCTCTGAGTCCCACACAAGCTTGTTGTCCCTGGAAAGGTGGCAGAGGCTGCAGAGGAGGGATGATAAAGGCGAAGGTCTTGATGCCCGCTTCCCCTCCTCTGGAAAGACCCCGCACTCACAGGTGGGTAGGGGGAGGTAGCCACATTCAAGCTGCCACCGCTTCAACTGACATCTCTTGCAAACTCTTCAACTGCCTTCTTTCTTCTGAGATATGTGAGGGAGCAGAAGGAGAAATGGAGGCTAGCGCTGGAGGTTAGAAGGATGTGACAGTTCATGGCAGCGAGGATCATCTCCTCTCTCAGGCCAACTTACCTCACCTCAGTCTGCTCGGTGGCATCTCCTAGCAGCTACTGCCTACTCTCTAAACTGTGCTACTAAGGCCGTGCCTCAACACCTGGCCCTGACCACAGACATCACCATCTTTCCCCCCATCCCCTGGGCTCTCCATCCTTGGCTCTCAGTCCTACAGGTAAATCTAGCGCCCTCTCCTTTTTCTTTCCTTATCCCTTGGCCTCAAAGCCTGGTCTCCTCATCCAAGATGGCTTGCCCCACCAGCTTTTCCCACCCTTCCCATCAGGGAGCCCTTCCTAACCTGTCCACCTCTGGCAGCCTGCTGCTTCACTCTGCATCTCTGTTCAGAGGGATTCAGGATATATATATGTCATTTATGCGCTCAGCAGAGAGTTACTGGGTGCAGGCTGGGCGTCAGGCACTGTTCAGGTGGTGGGGACACAGTAGTGCATAAAAATGGCAAAAATCGTCATCCCCTTTGGAGTTTACATTCTAGTGGAGACACAGTTTAAAGAGTGGAAAGTACTAAGAGAAAAATACAGCCATAAAGGGGAACAGGAATGCTGGACCAGGGAACATGATTTTGAATGTCAGGGAAGTCCTCAGAGAAAAGGTAACTTCTGATAAAAACACAAAGGTGATGAAGAGTGAGCCATGGTGATACTGGAAATAAGAGTGACCCAGATGGAAGGAATAGCAAGTGCAAAGGCCCTGAGGCAGAAGCAAGTCTGGTGTGTCTGAGGATAAGGAGGCCAGTGCTGTTGGGCCAGAGTGAGCAAGAGGCACAGTAGTAGGAGCGGAGCTCAGTAGGTGTGATAGATTGAAAATGGCCCCCTAAAGAAATCAGGTCCTAGTCCCTGGACCCTGTCAATGTTACCTTATGTGGTAAAGTTTTTGCAGATGAGATTAAGTTAAGGATCTTGAGATGGGAAGATTATCCTGGATTATCCTGATAGGCCCTAAATGTCATTACAAGTGTCCTTATGAGAGAGGGACAGATTAGACACTCAGAGAAGATAAGGCAGTGTGACCACAGAGGCAGAGATTGGGGAGATGTGGCCACAAGCCAAGGAATGCTGGCAGCCACCAGAAGCTGGAAGCTGTAAGGAATGGGTCTCCCAGAGAGCCTCCAGAGAGATGACAGCCCTGCCAGCACCTTGATCTTGGCCCAGTGAAATGGAATTCAGACTTCTGGCCTCCAGAACTATGACAGAAAAAATTTCTGTTGTTTTAAGCCACTAAGTTTGAGGTAATTTGTTGTATCAGCCTCAGGAACCTAATACAGTAGGTTATCCTGTATCTGAAGCTGTTTCCATGATGGCCTTGAGCATCCTTCAGGCAGGCACGTGCACATGTGTGGGCTCTGGCCCCTCCAGCTGAACTGGGAGCATCAGGGGTGGGGACCGTGCACTGCCCCTTACTTCCAGTGCCCCTGGGTAGCAGGTCCCTCCTCCTGGAGGTCTGGACCAAGGTCTACTTGGAGCACAGAAAAGTTACAGCTAAGAAAGGCCACTCTTCAAAGAGTGATTCAAGCCATGCCGCACGACAGCACCGTAAGTAATCGTCCCAGAAGGTCCCCTGGAAGCAGGATAAAGCTTGAGCTCTGTGGGCCAGTCATGTTTGTCAAAGGGACCCACATACTGGAACAGATTTATTTTAACACCCTGGACCAGGGGGAGTAGCTGAGGGAGAAGCAGGGCTACTTACTAGCCATGAGTGGTGTCGGCCAACTAAGCAGATGATGCTGGAATTATGCAAAACTGGATGTAGGTTAGACCAAGGAAGCTTTGCCTGGGATTCTGAAATCCCAGAGCAACATGTGGGATAACTGGGTGGGGACGGAGGACTGCTTTCCAAAGAGCAGCCTGATAGAAGAAGGCAGGTGTGAGATAGAGCCAAAACCCCTCCAAACTGGAACCTGCTTCTCTGCCCCACTCCCTCCACCCAACTATGTTTCTATCCGGATTCTGAGGTGGGACGAGTCCTGGTCCAAGCTGTCTCCAGTGACCTTGGCCGGGCTCTGGGAACATAACCCAGTGTACCTACACAGACATGCAGAGCAGCATGGTGCCTGGCCTAGTGCAGATGGCCAATAACTACGTGTTGAACTGAAATTCATCAGGGAATCAGCCCCTTGGGACCCAGCCAGACAAAGAGGCAGGAAAGGCTCTGAGGGTGGTCTGCCGGCCAGCGCCGAGGACTCTGGCTGCAGGTGGCCTAGGCCACCATCTCTGGCCCTACGGTGACTGTGCAACCCTCAGATTTCCCATCACGGACCCATTTTTAAATAGTCTGTGCTGTTGTCAAACCATATACTGAACAACTAGCCCTGCTCACCCATGGCGCTGAGCCCAGGCCCCCATGCCTACAAAGAAAGGTGGGCAGACTGAGTCGTGTGTCATCACCAAATGTGGAGACCCTGGACTGGGAAAAGGAGGAGGATGGTATACAGGCAGGGAAAGTCACAGAAAGGGAAATCTTCCCCAAAAAACCATGCCACCTCTGCCTCTGGCCTTCAGGGTACTCCCTAAGGTTTGTCAAGAATTTAAACTAATTTTTTTCTGAAGAGTAAGCTAGCAAAAGACAGTCAATCATAAAAGCATCCCCACCTCACCTGGGGCACATAGAGGACCCGGGGTAGAGATGAGCAGATTGGGGGCCCAGGCAGAGCCGGTACACAGGGTCCCATCTGTCTGCAGGATGAGAACATGAGTGGGGGATCTTGGCTCCAACAGTCATTCCAGCTGTGGTGAGACCACTTCCTCCCTCCAGCAGAGTGCGAGAAGACTCCCAGCAAGAAGGGGGGTGGGGGTGACCGCACCCTTGCGTGTGCTGCCATCACCCGCCCTGGCCCAGGCCCAGGCCCAGCACCAGGAGGGGCCAGCCCAAAGCACTTGAAGGCCAGCTGCCTGACTAGCTGACCTTGGGGGAAGGCAGTCCAGAGAAGGTAAAGCACATTCCGAGTGACCCATACAGTCCTGACAAAGTCCTCCGACCCACAAAGAAACCCCTAGATGATGCAGACTCCATGCAAGAGCCCTCCTGGTTCTCCCTGACCGACCCCTTGGCATCCAGCTCCCGCTGCACCCACACCCTTCCTCACCCCAACCCAGCTGACCCCTGGGAGACCTGGTCATCCCTCTCCCATTGTGCATCCTGGCTCAGAACACGCAGCAGCTCCAAGGAACCCCTTCCCCAGTTACCACATTCACACCCCTCCTCCTCCTACTTAGAAAAACGTATTTCCCAAGTAAGATCCACCCACCTCTCTTCCTCACCTGCCTCAAATATTTGGGTGAGCCAGCTCTCCACGTCAGACTGCTTCAGTTGCCGAGGAAATACCTGTGCTCTCCTCTGTGTCCACCTAAGAGCTTGAGACACAGCTAAGCCCAGGGAGGGAACACTGGGACTGCTGGCAACCTGCTATATTTGAGAATGTAGAGCTTCAACCTCCATCTTCTGCCTTGTGAGAAGTCTTAAGGAGGCAGCATGCCTGGCTGTCTGAAAGGCAGATGTTCTGACATGAACTTGCCAGGCTCTGGCTGGCTCTACAGGGTTCGGAGAGGGGAGCTGAGCTGCTCAGCCTGCATCATAACTCTGGCGGCCATCCTCAGTGCAAGTCCTGCCCCCGGGAGTGCCAGGGCTGATGAGGCCCCCAGACACACACTCTGGTGCTGGCTTGGGGCGGGGGGGTGGGGGCTGGGGGTACAATTAAGAGAGCGGGAGTGAGGGCCTGCCAGATGTGGTGGACAGACTGACTACACTGGTGTGGCTAGAAGAGAAAGCGCAAAAGGGAAGGTAGGGATGAGAACAGCTCCCTCAAGCTCAAAGGAATTAGGGAAAGGTGCCGGCATCATCTATTTTTAGCAACTTAAAAGCTTTCAAGGACTCTGGTAGATTCCCACCTCCCTACCTTACCTCTAACCTTCTCCACACTTCTTGGTATATCCCCAGTAAAACCTCTCCCTCATCTCCAGTCCTTTCTGGGTGATGTGGCCATGCTCAGTAGGGAAGGAGCACCAATTACTTAGGGAGATGTCAGGAGAGCCTCAGGTCCTCCTGGCGTAATCCCAGTGCTAAAGAAGGTTGCTTGTGCCCGGCCAGGGTGCTCAAGCAGGAATTTGAATGGAGCCCAAAACCTAGAAGCAGAAAATTCCCAGGAGGCCAGGAATGAAAGATGGGCAGGGTACATACTTGGGTTTGGATGCCTACGTTGATCAGAATGCTCCCACCTCCTGACTGCGGCCACAATATTGACAGGTTGCTAAGAGTTCCTCGAGGGCTGGAGCCCATCCCAGGGAAAAGAGGAAAGCTGCACAGCTCGGCCTTGCCAGACCCACAGAGGCGCATCGCTGACCTCTGTCTTGCTGTGGCAAGAAGCCCAGACTTGTTATATAAAAGATCTGGCCTGCAGCTGGAGCCTGAGCAAAAACACACAGCCTAGAGCCCGTGCCTCTAAATCCGGCCAGGGAACATCTGAGGCCAACTCTGCCTTGAGTTGACAAAGAATGCTATCTGAGGAGTGGGATGGAGGCTTCCTAGAAGGCTGGGAGCAGGAAATGACAGAGACGGGGCTAGGTGGGCTGCATGGAAGCCAGCCGTTTGACAAAGGAGGGTGCAATCATGAGCTTACACACTCAAAGCAACCTCAAGTCCTGCTCCTCCAGGAAGCCCTCTGTGACTAGATACGTTATTTGGACTAAATATTCCTTTCCAAAGAGAAAGGGGTATGTGCTCCAGGCCTGGGAGGGAGAAACATAACCTATCCTACTTGCCCTTTGCAGACGATACAGGGAACAACAGTGTCCATGGCTCCCAGGAAGCAGGCCTACTCTGCTCCCTGGACTCTGCTCTCCCTTCACCATCTGCTCATAGATCTAGAGTGCCGTCAGCTTTAACTGCAGCAAACTCCTGCTGGTCCAAGGTGGTGTATTCTTCTGAGAATTCCCCTCCTGGAAACTGGGCCGGACGTTTGGCCCCATCTTATCCCTTGGCTCTCCGCTTGCTGGCCTTCACAGAACTGGCATCCAGACTCACCAAGGCCAAATCTTGTTCTCATTTCCTGGTTCTTCACTCCAACATGCCAAGAACAGTACTGGGCACTCAAATATTCACCAATAACATTCGAAAAGGGATCTCATTTTTAAAATAAATAAAAGAAAGGGACCGATGCGATGTGCTCAGCACAGGAAGGCGGGGGAAGTGAGCGCACAAAACCCATTCCCATTTGGCCGGCCCCCTCCCATCAGGCGGAGCGGGCTTGCTCCAGCGGCGTGCAAAGGAAGAGTGCAGGGCCCAGCATCCTCCAGGATGCAGGCCTGCCTCTGAGCCCGTGTTCTCCCCACCCTGTTTCCTCTTTCCTGAGAACAACTCATTTGTTCTGAGGTTGAACAGGAATGGGTTTAAACTACATCAAAAGGGAGAAGATTTGACTCTTAAAAACTTAACTGCTAATAATGTTGAAGTCCTGAATCAGAGTAACAAATATCTTTGTATAATTTCACATAGGAGATGACTTCTTGCTCAGGCTAGCACTACCTCATTCCAAAACTGACCAATGGCCTGGATGATCTGCGGAGATTCTGTGCAACTTTAGGATTCTTAATGAAAAGACTGCTGTGAAGAAAAATACTGAAAGAGGAGGCCTGGGCACCAGGGGACTCAGACGGGTTCACTGAAATCCCTGACTGGGCTGCTGACCAGGAATCAACGCTCCATTATCTAGAACCTTCCACTCTATTGCTCCAGTGGGCTCTATCCTGACTCAACACACTTTCTGGTCACCTCTTTCAGTTGTCTGGGGCAATACAAACTCCACTGAATGTTGGCCCATTTAATTTTAGCACGGTAAATCTCATTTTTAAAACCTAGAATAAATTCTAAAATCAACTCTTGCTTACCCACACATGAATACTCGAAGGCAAACTGACAAACCCAGGTGGAATGCAAACTCACTTTCAGGGAAGTTTACAAAGAGAACCAAGCTGGTAAACATGAGATGATGAAAAGTTACTTGGTGAGTATGGACAGCCAAAACCCGGAACAAGTCATGTCCATGACTGCGAGTTGGTGAGTAGATCAAAGGCCTCCTCAGTCAGCCCACTGCCCCATCCTTACCCCTTATCCCATTAGTGGAGAGCTTCATTACCTGGGTGGCCTTGTCATTGGTACAGCAGGTGAAGGTCCCATCAGCATCTCGTGGCCACTGGCCCAGAAGGTAGGAGCTGAGGATGGTGTCCAGGGAGAATGTACGTCGGACCTGGGGTGGCTGAGGCCTACACACTGGCTTTTCTGGGGCCACGGAACATGGGACGCTGGCTGGAAGAGAGCACAGCCCGCACACCTGGACATCAGCACAGAGGAAGGAGATGTGGTAACCAACCTTCTCTCGTAGAAGTCTTGCCGGACTGCCACGTCTTCACTTCTACCTACCTCTCTCCTAAAAGAATCGGAAGCAGCCCATGAAAGCACATACACTCTGATGAAAGCTTCCGTGACTTAACCAGCTGGCCTTGTCACGGGAAACAATTTACACCATTTTACTTTGGACAAGGAGTGACTTTACACGTCCTCTTTGTCTTGTTCCTAATGGATAACCAACTGTGAACTCCTAGGTCTCTGAATTAAGTTTCCTGAGACTAGACTGTTTCCCATCATTAAAGAGGTCACTCGAAGTGGACAAAAACCAATTTTTCCTCCATCTTTTATCTCCTGCCCTTCTTCCTCTGTCCAGCAGAACACAAATTCACTGCACTGCATAAATTCAACCCAGCTAACTGAAGGACTCTTTAAACTTCCTCCAGGACAGGTTAACTTTAGGGAACCAAGGTGACTGAGACAGAGAGAATGATGGAACTAATTTCAGCTATTCAAGATGGAGGAAAACACCCAAGTCTTTGGTTCTGTCTCTGACAAAAATAAAGCAATTATAAATCCACACATTTTGTCTTTATTTTGGTTAAAGCTTTCTGGGAGAAGGTAAAAGTTGAAACCCCTGATAAAATGTAAGGGTTCTGGAATCATCTGTAAGTTTCAATCGTCTGCGTTGACCATGTTTTCCACAGCCACGTTCAAAACACTCTACTATCTTAAGCTCTGTAAGGCTCGTTCCTTTAAACACAGCAAAACGCCTTCACATCTGTACTAATCTCTTGATAATTCATGGTGCATTAAGCACAGCAAAAGGAACTGAGGATGGTAGATATAAATAAACTTGAAGAGCTTTATATTAAAAAGACACTAACAGGTTGGCAGTTCCTCAAAAAGTTAAATATAGAATGACCATACAATCCAGCAATTCCGCTTCTAGGTATATGTACAAAAGAAGTGAAAGGAGGGTCTCAAAAAGGGATTATTCGTACACCCAGGTTCACAGCAGCACTATTCACAATAGCCAAGAGGTAGAAACAACCCAAGTGTTCATCGACAGATGAATGAAACGGATAAAGAAAATGTGGTCTATACATACAATGGAGTATTAGTCCCAAAAAGGAATGAAATTCTGATACATGCTACAACATGGATGAAACTTCAAAACATTATGTGAAATAAAACTGACACAAAAGAACAAATATTGTATGATTCCACTTACATGAAGTACCTGGAATAGGCAAATTCATAGGGACAAGAAGTAGAGCAGAGGTTACTAGGAGCTTAGGGGGAGAAGGGAATGGGGAGTTATTGTTTAATGGACACAGACTTTCCGCTTGGGATGAGGAAAATGTTCTGGAAATGGATGGTGGTGATGGCTACAAAGCATCGTGACAATATATTTAATGCCACTGAATCATAAACTTAAAATGGTTAAATGGTCAATTTTACGTTATGTGTATTTACCATGATTAACAAAAAAGAAACACCAACAATACGGACCTACATTCTCCAAATTGATTTAAATTTTTACACACAATTTTGACATAATTGTAATCAACATGAAATGTACATGATGTTCTGCTTTGTTCTTCCCATTTCCAAGTGTCAACAATCTACATATTTGTCATTTTTACAGACTACATAATATTCCACCAGGTTGATATATAGGAGTTTGCTTATCCACTCCCATATTATTGGACATTTGAGAGGTTCTCCCCTCACAGTTTGGTATCATAAATTTTACTGCATGGACAACTTTTAGTCTCGGTTTTTATCCAGTTCCTAACATATCTGTTAGTCATTTCCCTCAGCCATCACATAATATGTGCTCACATAATACAAATTAAAAATGACATAATTACAAAAGTAGGAAGTGTGAATTGTGGAAAAGTCAAGAAACACAAAACAACAGCAAAAAGAAACTTTAAATCTCAACACCCAGAGATAATCATTGGTAATACTGCGAGATATCCTGGTGGGCCTCATCTTCTGCATGTGTGCATGTGTATGCTTTAAAATTTAAAAAGTGGGATCATATGGTACATACCATTTTGCAATGAGTTTTCACCTTATATCATAAACACCTTTCCAAATCAATATATGTTGACCTGCAATACATCCTTTTAAATCTTAACACCCTTAAAACTCCTCAAAGGCTCTCTTTCAAAGATGGTACTCAAAGGCCTCATGTTCTGCTCCCACTTAACCTTTCCTTTACACTTCACTCCTCTTCAAGATCTCTTCGTCCTGGACAAACTACACTACGCATCATTTCCCACCCTTCTCTCAGGCCTTCCCCCTTCTGAGGTTTTGCACACGTGCCTAGGGCTGAACTCTGATCCACCCATCAGGGCCGGCCTAACCATCTCCGCCTCCACAGAGCCTCCTGGATCCCCTGGAGAGTATCTGAGGACTTTCTGATTTTCCCTAGACTTTGTCCTCTTTTAGTACTTCCCAGTCTCTCTCTCAGATTACAAGCATTTGTAACTCCCAGAAAACAAACAGCCTGTAGCCAAGGGCTGTGTCTAATTTATCTCTGTACCCCACAGCGCATAGAGCATAGCGCTGGAGCTGCGCAGGCACCTAAGTACTTGCATAAAATCAAAAACCTGTGACTACAAGGTGAGCCTGCTCTAATTAAACCTGGTTTATGTTTGTCTGCCCCGCACATCCATGCTCACCTGGCTCACCATGGGTAAAGCCTCCTGAGTGGCTGGTCCCTTTTCCTCTCTCTGAGGCCCAGCAAGGCCCAACCTCCTTGCTGCCCTACTTGCACCTGTCGCCCAGTAAGCAGTGACAGGCATGCTGGGTTCAAGCTCCAACTTCATATTGCCCAACTACATATTTCAACCACTCACTGTCCTGCCCTGGGTTTAAGATCAAAAGATGGCAATCCAGATATTTCTGGGAACTTCTGACCCATGCGGCAGCCTGGCCAAATGCCAAAATGCTGTCCTGTGTTTCTCCCAGACTGTCTCTAAGAGCCTACCATTGAGGCCGGGGCCCCGGAAAGCAAGTGTACAAGATTTCATGACAGAGGAGATAACAGGCAGATGGGAAGCAGATGAGTAAGAGACCGGCGTAAAGACCAGAATACCATTATCTTCATTCTAGGGACATGGAGACAAAGCCACTGAACAGGACAGGTAAGACTGGAACCCAGCACAATTCGCCTCCTGGCCCTGTTTTGTCCCTCATCAGAGGTCCTGGAAGAACATAAAAGTAAGCAAACTCCGACTGACATGAGACACAGATGAGAACTTAATTTAAGGGGGAATTGCAGTGAGAAATGTATCCTGGGTTTCTATTACCAGATAGTGGCTCTTAGCTGCTTCATTGCTGTCAAAAGGAAGAGGGCTGTGACTCGGGCTGAGAAAGAAGCGGCGGGGAGAAAGATTTCTCGGAGCCACCTCTTTCAGCTCCTCAGCAGAAACTGCTGCAAAAATCTTTAGATATTTTTCCATCCTGAGACCCTATGTACTCTCTTCTGTTTACATAATACTTTCAAGTTCTGCCCCCTCCCTACAAAGTCCTTGTGTGTGTATAGTCCTTTGCTCTCCCGTTAGCCCTAAAAGGGGCTCAGGAAAGACTGATAAGGAAACCAAGGCACAGAGAAGTCCAGTCTCAGATTGGACTTGGCTGTCCAGTAAGTCAGCAGCAGTCCTACATCTAAATCCAAGCCTCCTTCCTCCTGAATCAGCTCACGGGGCTCACAGCCCTTCTGCATCAGGAATGCCCCTTCAGGGTGCAGGGATGCCTGCCTACAACCAGGATGAAGGACTGTCCTTTAGCTCCTTTGGGGTGATGGGGGTTGGGGAGAGAGGAGAATGGAAGGCAGGCCAGGTGACAGTGATTTTTTGTTTGGCGGTGGGTCTGTTTTCTGGAGAAGTCTTTGAAACCAAGGGGAGAGGAATCTAGTAGCCCCTCAGGACAATTGAAGCCACACCTCTTTTACATCGTTCCCATTGATACCCTTCATGTCCCATCCTGTTGGAGGAGTCCAGTCTCAAGGGCAGTAAGCAGAGATGACACTCTCTTCCAGGGCTAGGGAGGACCCAGGATCCTGGAATTTGGTGTAAGACTCCAACCACCCATTTTGGTCAACACTACGTGCTCTCTGGCCACCTCTGACCACAGTTATTCTCCAGGACTCTGAGGGCTTCATCGATTCTGACTTGCTCCAATATATACAAAAAATTAACACACACACACACACACACACATACACACACACACACACACACAAAAGAAAGGAGGGTGTCTGGGGAGAAACCAAGCACCTCAATACAGAACCAACAGCCTCTGACCGAGCCCCCGCTCTGTGCTAGGCTGGCAAGGATGTCACTGCATCTAAGTCCAACTGGAGGACTTGCTTCAGTTTCTTTTCCCTAAATGAGACAGGTAGGCCTCAGCCTTATTTCTACGGCAACCACATTGTAGTGAGGGGGCTGGCCCGCGCCTCACCAGCCACAAGGTGACAGAATCACCGTCTGTCTCAAAGTCCTCAGCAAGGCCCCATCTCCCCTCCCAAACCCCTACATTCTTAGTCCCTTTGAGGAGACTAACAAGCTCTGTTTCCTTCACGCCCAGGAAATAAGGGAGGGGGACACTTAAAAAAAAAAGATTAGGTTTTGACAGGAAAACAAATCTACCACTTATTTTAAAAACCACATCCCAAATGGTCTGGTGAGCACCTGCTAACTTGGGCACCACAACTGATTAAGGGCAAAACCAAGGTGTCAGTTTCCCCCTCAAAATGCGACCAAAGCCCAAATCAGACACTGACATGTCTTGTGTCATCCTCCAAGGGGCCGCAGGCCAGAGCAGTGTGGTCCCCGGGTATCTGGCAGGGGCTCAGATGTGAGAGATCCAGTTCTGACCACGGGTCTGCCCTCAATGCAGTGTGACTAGCCCACACCACGCCCTCACTGGGCCTGCTCTCCCATCTGGCCAGCAAGTCCCAGACTAAGCCTCCTCTTAGGGACGCTGTACAGAACAGAAGATGAGATGCAAAAACACTCTTATGTCTTCATTAGGTAAATTATGTTAAACTAAATTACTGTCAGTTAACCACTTCCCCTGCCACAATCTTTTAGGATAGAAGGTGGGGGTGAGGGAGCCTAGGAAGAGGAGACGTGCAGGGTGAGTTCCAGCCACCACAGTCCCCTGGGAAGGCACACATCTTAGTGTCAGAGCCCCTTCCTTTCCTAGTGATGGTCTAATCCAGCACAGACAGCACTCGGAGTAAATGGTGCAGGGATGATAAAGTCACTGGTAGGTGCGGGCATCTGTAGCTGCGGTCAGCACTCGAGTTGTGCCAGGCACTGAGACCTCCCTGCAACGTTCTTAGAAATCTCGCATGTGAGTGTAGTTGAGATAGGGGCTCCTGCGCTTACCACCCGCCGTGCGCACACCGGAAAGATCTGGGTATGGGGGTTCTGCCCTGCAACTGTGTGATTATGGTTAAAGGAGAAGCGTTGAGAAGTCACAACGGCTGCTTGTGGTTGGAAGATGAACTGGTTTCATTTCTGGAAAGTACCTCTCTCAGATTTGGGAAACAGACGGAGGGAAATGGGACAACTGGCCGTCCTGTGAGAGAGGAGACGCCCCTGTCATGACAGGCTGTGACAAAGCGGCGGGCTGCCTGGGCACCGGCTGGGTGGCTGCAGGAGGGTGGAGTGTCCTGTTTACAGTGCTGTGGGGTATTATCGGCCCATCGCAAGCAGCAGCCTCCACAGTCCGGCCACCTGGCGAAGCACCCTGGCACCGGGCCAGGCCATGTCACCATGCAGCCCAGCAGCGGCGGATGCTTTGGTTCTTGAGCAATGGCAAATGGAAAAAACAAAACAAAGCAGCGCACACCGGAGATAAGAAGCTTTAGGTGCTATCTTCCAGAGCCACTTGGCCCTGCCTCCCAACTGCTGCATTTGCATGGCTTCAGAGAGAGGGGGCTCTGAGTGGAGACGACCAGCGGTCAAGCATTTGCATGTTAGGAGACAGGGAACAGGGCGAGAAGCACACAAAATAGGGCTGACAAGACACAACCCAGAGTGGCCAAGGGGCCTGGCACACCACAGTAGGCTGACTGATTCCTTCAGCGGCAGATCATGAGCGCCCACTTCGAGCCAGCCCTCCAGTAACGCTGGGGATACAGGGGACGTCAGACAGGAAGCTGTTGACCAGGTTGTGGTGGGGATGGCTGACACAAGCCCGGTGCTAGGCTGCCAGCAAAAGCTCTGGGGGTTCCCACAGCCGAAGCCTCTTCAGAAGGACCACCAGTTTGTCTCTGCTTTTCCCTCATATCCCTGGCTGGAGATCACCTCAGGCCTCACCACACCAGCAAACCTCCACCCCAGGAACCCCAAGGAAGAGGGCGACAGCTCTTAGAAGGAGTGGTCAGGGGAAGAAGGAAGGCAGCAGACGACACAGGAAGTGAGGAACTGAGCTGCGCTTCTCAACTTGGCCGGAGATGGACTAGCGGGTGAAGACTCAGCAGCTTACGAGTGGGGTCCAGCCCTTGACCAGAGCGTCCTGGCTGGGCATCTAGAGGGGCTACTTCGCTTATTTTACTATCTTCAGGGCAATGCAGGGGAGAGAAATCTGAGAAACAAGACAAGGCTTCTCTCCACCCACCAGTCTCTATTAGCATGAGGTCTAGGGATCCCAAAATATCCAACCAAGACTCCAGAAGGAAGGAAAGAGAGCCAGCCAACGAGACTTCACACATGGCAAAACTCAGCAACTAAGTAAGTTATTAGTCACTTTCTCATGTCATCGGGCTTTGAACCATTATGAGCACTAATCTTCTCACCTCCCCTCTTGAAGACAAACTAACTCTCATTATAACAGAAGCTGTACATATTAGAGGAAATTTCAAAAATGCAGATTAGCAAAAACTGAAAAATAAAAACTACACGTGCCCCCACTCAGAAATCACCACTATGCACATCCTTTCTGTGCACATGTTTGCATATATATTTTTAATAAAATGAGGTCTTATTACACATGTTTTTCTAACCATACGCTTTTTTCAGTCACTGATCTTGCTCTCAGGAGAAGCAGGCAGGGGCAGGGCTGCCCAGGAGGCTGAGGCAGGGCAGATGGTTGGACACTGAGGGAGCAGGTCCTGTCCTGTCCCGTCTCCTGGCTGTGATGCAGCACTTTTATGGGGGGCGGGGAGCAGGGAGGATGCTAATCTGGACAGGAGCAAAGTAAAACAGAGATTCAGAATTTCTAAACATTTCCCCAATACCAGATTTGCAGTAAGTGGGGGAAGTTCCTCCTTGCAGCTTCACAGGGATTACTTTTCCATTTCAGTACGTGTGTTGGGATTAAATGGTACAGGCGGTCGTCTTAGCTGCTTGTGGTCCGGCACCGCTTAACTGCTTAACTCAGGGACATGTGGGTTTTGGAGGGAAGTTGTGGTCAAACCGAAATCCCCAATATGACTGTACAAAAGTTAGAAGCCTTCGCTGGAAAGCCCAAGGAGACCCCATCCATCCCGGCTGGGAAGATTAAACCTGGGGCTTTAAACACTTCTTTCAACACCAAGCAGTAGCTCATTTCAACCATAACAAAGAGAAGAAACTAAAGAAATTAGATTAAACTAGAAAAAAAGAGTAACAGCACACTTCCCTTACCACCAAGGCTCACCTAAAGAGAAAAAGAGTGCTATTTGTACACACGTTAAACTTCTCAGCCAGGACCTCAGTTAATTACTAACTCCATATTTCAGTGTGTAGCTCAAGTGAAAGCATTTCCAGCTGTGTGTCTGACTCCCCGGGATGCAGACCACATCCATCAGCAGATGGAGAGAAGGGCCAGGAGAAACCCATTTGGATATGTCACCATGGGCAAAAAAATCAGGAAGACGCTAACTCTTTGTGTCAGCAAGGAGGGAAAAAGGTGACCCTAAAGTGTGTGTGTGTATGTGTTTGTGTGTGTGTGTATAGGGTAGACAGCAGTGACTTAGACATTTGTTCAATCTCCAAGAAGCTGCAGTTAGAAGAAAAGGAAGTGGTGTGAACTTTTCACCTTTTATCTGAATTCTCTGAAGAGTTCTGAAGGATTTCTACATTCATAGGACAAGACAAAATATGAGCAGTTACTGATTGGAGCATGCTTTCCTTCGGCATCTATCTGGCCTTTGCAAGAATAGCAGAAGCAGCCATAGCCTAGCCTTCTTCCCCTAAAAGCAATCCTCACCCCCCGGTTATCTGGGGATGGATTTCTGGATGGCTATAAACTCCAAGGACAGGAATAGGCCCTTCACTATCTTCACTTCAGACAACAATCAGATCCTTATCAAGCAGAGAAGAAATCGTGATGTCCAGTCAGCTCTTTAAAGGTAAATGAAGTGGAGGAAGCACCAGAGATTGGGAAGGTTCATCTACAGTAAATCCTGTGAGAGGACAACTCTGCCCTGATTTTTGTTCTGAATGTGTGTGCCCCACACACTCTCAGGGAGTCTCCTATGTTAAGAGGGGGCAGAGCTTCCAATGTGTTCCAGGTGGGGCCTGTGAACACCCTCATGTAGAGAGGTGAATTGGTTTCTCCAGTGCCACAGAGCAACTTGAGACTCAGGCCTTCTGCCCCCACAGATGACTTTTCAAAGGACATTTCCCACCCTTGTGTTTCATTGTCAGACTCAACCGTCACGATCCCGGCCACCAGGTTCAGGAACCCCCCCATGGACTGGAAGAGTTCTATTCCTTTCCCTTGCTAGGAGCCAGCTCACTCACACCTGGGTCTCAGGAACACTGTTTTACCCACTGAGCATGTAGGACAGGCAGTGGGAGGAAGAAGACAATTTTAAAAGGAGCGACCCCATAGATAAACAAGTTTATAATGTATAGCACAGGGAAAGAGATTCAAGATCTTGTAGTAGCTCATGGTGAAACAGAATATGAAAACGCATATATGTATATTCACGTACGACTGAAAACTGTGCTGTACACCAGAAATTGACACATTATAAACTGACTATAACTCAATAAAAAAAAGTATAATCATGTATAAAAAAAACTACAAAGATATACTATACAACATGGGGAATATAGCAAATACTTTATAATAATTATAAATGGAGTATACCCTTTAAAACTTGTGAATCACTACATTGTACATCTGTGACTTTAAAAATTTTTTAAATAAATTTTGTAATATTAAACTTCAAAAAGAAAGAGTGCCAGAAAAAGTAAAAGGTAAAAAAATTAAAAGGAGCAATCCCTTTTCCCATGAGGAAAGTAAGAAGCAAGTAAGAGAAAGAAAACGAAGTAAGAAAAGAATTACAGATAATGTTCAAATAGTCAAAATAATTTCTGCTTTGTGAACAAACCATGACTTATTTTTAGCTTCATCCAGCCTGCCTTCTCCCTGACCTCAAGAAAAACTACCAGACAGCAACATATGTGTAAGCAGCTGATACTCAGTTTACTATCAGCTCAAAACAAACAAAATATCTGGACTTCGACAGAATTTGATGGCCTCATTTTGTCCCCTTCCCCTCAACGACTCCAAAACCCAAAAGAAAAATTTTTACTCCTCTTTAGAATAGCTCACAGCAATATTCACGTCCATCAGTGTTAATTTAGAACCAACTTTATGCAACTCCCAAAATAACAGCTCAATCAGGAAAAGTCATCAATGGATATCAACAGTTCTGAGCAAAACATTGCGGGGAACAGAATATTTAAATAATGCCAAAGTATCAAGGGGAGGGTATAGCTCAGTGGTAGAGCACTGTGCTTAGAATGCACGAGGTCATGGGTTCAATCCCCAGTGCCTCTATTAAAAAATAAATAAGCCTAAATACCTCCCCTCCACCACCCAAATAATAATAAAAAATAAATTAAAAATTTTTTCTTGTCTTTTATGATATTAATATTTTTCATTTTATTCTTGAGGGTTTTTTACAACTGGTAATTTTTTTCTCATTTGCCCCTAATTGTTATGATTAAGGAGTTCTGTATCATACAGAAATTACCTATGAAGCCACAAAGAGATATAGAGGCAACTTAAACATATATTGTGAAGTAAAAGCAGCCAGTCTGAAAAGGACATAAACTGTGTGAGTCCAACTATATGACACTCTGGAAAAGGCAAAACTATGGAGAAAGTTAAAGTATCAGTGGTTTCCAGGGGTTGGGAGGGAGGCAGGGATGAGTAGGTAGAGTTCAGAGCAAAAAAAAATTTTTTTTTAATTCCAAAGTACCACCCTGTAAACCACTTACAAGAGAATAATGTACTTTACAATGGGAAATTTGGTAGTCACCACCTCAAGTGATCAAATTTAGCATCACTAGTAATGGTCATCCTGACATCCCCTGCCCCTGCATCCAAAAGTGATAAACACGAAGTACGTAACTTCCTCCATGAAATGCTCTTGCCAAAAATGTTTTACCTGAATCGATTTGGGCCCCAGACCTAACTTCCCACCTGCAGGAAATACAGAGGACAAAGGAACAAGTTAAATGCCATCACGAGGGAACAGTCAGAAAAATTCAGAATGTGGCACAGCGAGAAGGCAACTGGTCCACACTTTCAAAAAGTCAGTCATTAAAATACCAAAAACCTAAAAACAAACAAAAAAACAGAGGTGGGAGGGGAATTTTAAATAGAGAAATTTTTTTTTAAAATGTAACCAAACTGGATCCTGATTCAATAATAAAAACAAAAGAGTCATCAAAGGGGAAATCTGAAAATGAACTGGATATTAGATAAGATGGAATTATAGTTTCCTTAAGATGTGATAATGATATTGTGATTATGTAGAAGAATGTTCTTATTCTCAGATGTCACTGAAGTTAACTGGAGAAATATGATGATATTTGTAACTTATTTTCAAACAGTTCACCAAAAAAGCATCTATGGAGGCTCAGACACACATACATAATATACACAAAGAGAGAAGAGAGTTTAGACAACTGTGGCAAAAAGTTATCAATGAGTTTAAGGTGAAAGGTAAATGGGTGTGCACTGTGCTTATAACCTTTCTGCAGCTTTACAATTTTTCCAAAATAAAGCTGTGAGGGGGAAAAAAAACTGGCTTAATTTGAGAAGACAGAAATTAAATTCACTCCTTAACAAGGATCTAAACCACTTAGCAGTTCAATCTTGGCAGGCTGAAGTCAAATTCAGTTAGGTCACTGCTCTGGTCTTCTAATTTGGGGACAGAAAAGGTAGGCGAGAAGAAATGAAACAGTGAATGAGGCTTCACAGGAGGCAAGGAATTGGCAGATGTAAACCAGTACACGTTAGAATAAAGATACTAAGGGAAGGAGACTTTAAATTAAGTGGCATGTCACCTAAGGAGTAAGACCCAGACTGCGGGCAGAATTAAGCAGTTTCTACAGGTCCAGAAACACAGTTGGAGTCGGATAGAACCTCAGAGATGCCCAGCCAAGTTAGCTATTTCCCATTCTTGCTCTTCACCAGGAATGGGGAAACAAGTGAGATCCCAGGGAGGATGGGTGAAAATAGCTAAAGGGAAGGCAGCTAGATTCCAGGAGGAAGGTGAAATCTCCTCTTCTGTGTGAGTACAAAAATGACAGGCAGAAAAAGACTTCTTTTCCTCAACTCAGAATTGAACGAGGGAGACTGTAGAGTCCGTCCCCAAGAAGCTCCAGGGAGAGATCATTTCATGCCCCCAGAGTTCTTCATACCCACCTGCCAGAAGGCAGGGGTTTGTACCAGAAGAGTTTGAGCCTCCTCTAGTTTTAGAATTCCCCAACTATTAAAGGGTAAGGAAGAGATGGTTACTGACCAACTCGGCTAAATTGAAGGCCCCAGAGCTCATGCTGTTAGCTGGGGCAAAATAAGTTAAAGGGGGAAAAAGGCACAAAATAGAAGGGAGATGTGCCTTACCTAGGCTGATCAGACAGCGGTGCTATGGGCCCCAGATCATCTCTTTCACCTCCTCCTCCAAGCAGGAGAGTATAAACAGCGCTCAGTGTACCTGGGGCTGGTCACATGCCTGGGCAAGCTGGGCGGGACTGCCAAGCTCAGAGGGCAGGTTTGCTCACTTGCTACACCTCAGTAGGTCTGTCCGGATCTCTGCCCTGGGTCATTTTGCTCGGGCTGGTGGGCAGGGAGGGGGCTTCTAAAGAGCAATTGCTCAGTTACGTTCGTCAAGGCCATGAAGTCACAGAACTTGCTTTGCCTTCAGGGTCTAAAATCGTATTAGGGTTACTCTGCCCAATCCTCAAAGCCTTGAACACCTGCGTGGGCCATTTTGTCCCCTTTGTAGAAAGTCTTCTCTGGTTAGCTCTGTCTCCTTACTCAGGTTCTACTGTGTGTCTCCAGCTTCAAAAAGGAAATACTCCAAAGACCACTACGTCCCACCTAGTGATTCCCTGCCTGGCCTCTGACAGTCTGAAACTGATCCAGCCTGATTTCAAATCCTAGGCGAATTCCCAGGCTGTGCCTGGTGGAAAAACCCCAAAGTGTGCTGAGCAACATTCCAGGGCAGCCCCTGCTCTGAAGCCCTGGTCTTGCTGATTGCTCAGGTCTCCTAAGGGAGGCTCAAAGGTTATATAGTGCCTCCAGGGTAAACCTTGTCTGAAAAGCAAGATTAAATGGCCCCTCCAGAAAGAGTCTTGAAAGGTATGACCTTGGGAAGATTTTTCCTACCCTCAGTGTATGACTGAGACCACTGATGACTTCATAGCAGAAGAATGCTTGTCAGGTCACCTTTCCACGTGCGCTTCCAGCGGCAGAGGAGGACACTGCAACACATATCACTGGAAGGTAAGTTACACCATCTTCCCCACATATGATGCACTTTCTCTCAACTCTTAAATCAAGAGCTGCTTAACAGCAGTATCACCTTCTTTTGTAAGTCAGAGAAAGAAAAATTCTCCTCCTGAAGCAAAAGGAGAATTTGATTCCAGGAAACAGCCTGGTTTGTTAATTACCAAGACGTCCTATCCAGGCCTCTAAGAACTGGAAGGGAAAGGCTCAGTGGTCACAGTCCCCTCTGAGCAGACGGCTCTGGCCATTTACACAGCAGCTCCAGTGCAGACCTCTAAGCTGCAGGCAACCCGACAGGAATTCGGGGGCAGCCTTGTCTCATCCTCCTGTGTCTTGTCCTGGTTCCGAATGCCATCCACCTGCAGATGGTTTTAGGGTAGGACAGAGACAAGAGAATAGTGGGGACAGCCTCTATAACTTCATAACTGCCTAAGGACAAACAATCAAAGTATATAAACTGGCATGATAACACAGTAAATGCTCTTGGGTTGACTTCATATAACTGGCTGGAGTCCATGAAAAAAATCCTTTGATGCCAACTTAATCACAGTCTCACACCCTGGGGTGGCTGAGGGAGACAGTTTAGATAAAGAACACATACTAAAATTAAAGATTTTCAAAAACTTGTCTTTTCTATGTTAAGAAGTAAAGTAAGACTCATTCACTTATCCCAGGTCTGGAAGCTGGGGGTAAGTGTCAGTAACAATGTCAGGAATAATTCAAGTGCCTTCAAGGAGCAGACAGATGTATAGCGCTTGGTTTGGTGTGAGAGAAAAGGGGGCTGGGAACAAACAGTAGTGTTGGAACCTCTAAATCTGTCCAGTAGTGATTACCAGACCCACCCCTCCTGGGGCCCTGCGGTTAGTGGAAGGCTTTTGTGGACTAAGAGTGAAACCCCCACTTTGTGTATGAAGTTGTCACTCCTGCCCTCTCGGTGAGATGTGCCCCATGCCCTCCCGCAGTCTCCTGTACATTCACAAGGCAGTGGGCACAACACACTGACTGGTTCACCGCGAGAAAGCTGTCTGGCCCGGCCCATAAACTGGCATCGCTTTCAATAGAAAACTCAACTCCTCTGCCCCTCGGATCTCTACTATAAAAATACAAATTGTATTACTCCATGGCTTGGCACAAGAGAACCTTCCGATTTCATGCATTTCAAGAAATCAAGAGTTTAGTGAACAGCAGAGTGACAGCGTTTCTCAGAATAAGGAGGCACTTTTCCCTAGAAGGTACCTGAACATCCCGAATGTGCTCAGCGGGGGCCAGCAGCCTCCTGCTGCCCTGTCGACCACTCTGCTGGGTCACTGCAGGGCGCAGACTGGGCTCAGACACACGGCAGCGGCACCCAGTGGTTCTCAGAACATGATGCCAACCTTGTCCAGCTCGAGTAGCAGGGACAATCTGCAGTCTCCCACAGAACGGTCAATACCTGTGCCCAAAGCCTGCCTCCGCCTCACTGTGCTACACGAACTCAAGACGAGTCACAACTTCTCTGGGCTTCAGTTGTTCTGACTGTTTAATGGGGAGAATAAGAGATCCTATAAGGATGACAGAAGAAAACTTCCATTCTAAAGAACTCCCGGTACAGTCAAATTGGTCTCGCATATAGTCATTTTTTAAACTTTTTATTTGTAAATAATTTCAGATATACAGATGCAAGAACAAGAATAGTACACAGAACACCCATATCGCTTTGACCCAGGCTCACCTATCGTTAAACATTTGCCCCAGGGTGTTTATCATTCACTTTCTTTCACATGCGCTTTTTC
The DNA here is from genome assembly GCF_048564905.1 of Vicugna pacos. NCBI lineage: Eukaryota > Metazoa > Chordata > Mammalia > Artiodactyla > Camelidae > Vicugna > Vicugna pacos. The sequence goes on along the minus strand of NC_133002.1, from coordinate 37,200,382 downwards.
TCACATAAGCACTCATACACACACTCTCCCACACTCACACCTGGCACTCGCATGTTCATACTCAAGACGCACACATACGTACATGCTCACATTCAGATACATACATGTACTGTCCTTTTTTGGGTTCTGTGTGGTGGTCTGTCTGAAAACAACCAGGAGGGACAGAAGGGTGGGAGGTTCAAGGTGAAGAGAAAGCAAAGGGGATGTGTTATTGGGTGATGGTTCCACAGCCCCGCTGCCCGCTCCCCGCTTCCAATGCATACAGCAAGCATTCAGGTGTTCTCGTTTAGAGATGAACTATCACGTGGACAGGGACCAGAAAAAAGTACTTGTTACATAAGATAGTTGGTTACACTTTTCATTTTCTTTAAACAAGAAAAACCACAAAAGACAACAACAAAAGTATTTGTATGAACCATGGAAATAGCTTTATTATATAAAATCATTTTTATAATGGGACTTGATGGTTCCACATAAGCATATGGTTACTAGAACATTCAAGAATTCTATATGAAATCTGGTTTTGCAAGAGAGCTGAGGAGGTAAAAGCTGCTCACATCCCTCTCTACGAAGCAGGCCTGGTAATTCTCCATGATACCAAGTCCCTAGACGGAGTTTTCCCCTGAGTTCAAGTCCCTGCAAGGAAGACATCCTCAGGTAGAGCACGGTAGAGGGTCGGGAAGCCAGGGGCTCCTGACATGGAAGCTAAGTTGTCATCTGTGACACGATGCCACCTGCACCTACCCCCACCATAGAAATGTACCACCCACATTCATTACTGCGTGCTTTTTGGGGGTTCCATATAAGAAAGACACCCTTTCCTATCAGCCCAAGCTCAGGAATCAGGACTGTGACCCCACAGAGGCAGGAAAACCCCACCTACCTCCTGGGCCCTACCTGTCCCTGGTAAGCCTCTCTTTCCACATGGAGAGAGAGCACTGAATCCTAACCACTAGACCACCAGGGAGGGTTCTTCCCACATGGAAATTGCATACCTCAAACCAGTTGGAAAACTCAAAAGCTGTCACTACATTACACATATAATATAATAAGCATCACCAACCAGTCAACCACACCAAGTGGATAGTTACTTAAGGGGCACTGAAGGACTTCTTTGCAGCCCATTTTCCTTTTTAACTCTCTTTTGGTCAATTAAACAAATGAATTTTCACTCCTGGAACACAGGTATATAAGCAGAAGGGAAACAGGCTGGGCGTATGCTAGGCAGACTGCAGAGGATGCCAGCCTGGGAGGAAATTCACCGTGCAGAGCCCTGGATCAGGGGCTAAAAGGGCTTTATTAGTCACACAGGCTTGGGCAAGCCACTTCCTTACGGACCCTCAGTTTCCTTATGTGCAAAGACAAGCAAAAGCCACTTGCACGTACAGGACTGTTGCGAGGATGAATGAGAAACCTCGAGGGTACTGACTAGGAGCAACAAAAAGCTAAACACGTGGAACACACTGTCAAAACTAACACTGTTGACACTCTCAGCTTCCCTGAGAAACGCAGATGAGTTTTGGGGCCTTCCTGAGTTGGGATTCACAGACCCTTTCTTTCCACAGAAGCACCTGCTTTAGTCTCCAGTGAACACAAAACTACCCAGGATTATGGTTCTAATGAGAAAGAGTCCAGGTGCTTTAAGATGTGCACAGGCCATGTGGCCATGCCTCGCACTGGCCTCCTCTCCCCAACCTAGCCACCCAGATGACGGACTATTGTGAAAACTCCCTGGTTGCAGCCCCTCTGTCATGCCCAATGCGATCCACTCCACCCTCAACTCCAGTTTGTGTGTCATATCTGATGGGCACGAGTGACAAAGACAAACCCCAAACAGGGGCCAGGCGTCAGGTTGTCAGCCAGCTCGCAGGTGTGCAGCAGGGAGTGCAAGTGTTATCAGCGGCAGTTCTCAAAGCCGTGTGGGCGATCAAGCACACGCAGAGCACAAAGCACTCTTAAAGGGAAGGCGGTGTGGTGGGTGGAGAGAGAGGGGGAGGAGGAAGAGAAGCTGCCTTTCTTTCCTCCCAATCACATTTCTACTCTGTTCCAAGTTATCCCCAGCTAGGCTGGTTTACAAAATCATTTTGACTAAGTCACGAGCCGGTGGTTAGAGGCAGACTCCACGGATGAGGATGAGGGCTTGGGGAATGATAGTGAGAATCTCCAGCATTTCCCCCATTTGGTGGTAAAAAGAGAAGCAGATACATCAGTGCTTCACATAAAGGATGGTGCCTGGCTTGGGAGGGGGAGATTCCAGCCTCGTCATACCTTCGAAGCCACCCTAGGGCCAACAGATAATTCTGCTCCCTAGCCCAGAAAAGTCGCTGGTTCAGATTTTATTTTTCTGCTTTCCTCTGCTAAATATTATTGCACTTCCAGGAATTTGGTGCAAATCTACCTGGAGTGAAAGGACTTCCAGCATTCCTCTCAGTCTCCTTGGCCTCTCACCCATATCCACGTCTCAGCCTAAAGCCAGGTCATCTGGCTTTTTTACAAAATCATAACAAAATCCTAAACATTGGTTGTTTCCATGGATCAACCTGGTAACTAACTGCCCAAGCTCACCCTCTGGCTTCAAGTGTGCAGGGAATAGAACCTACAGGCCTAGTAAAGACATCCATGGAAATGCCACGTCTCTGCCACCAGCTGGGCTTCCAGCCCAATGACCAGGATGAATGGGAGACCAGGGATTTGAAGAGACAGAACACTAACACTTGCAGGGGGAAGAGTGGGGGTGCCTTGTAAGAGAGGTATTTTAAAGGGGGCACCGTGTGTGGGGACCAGAAGTGGGAAAAACCATTTCAAGTGAGCCTGGGGAAGCGTGGCTCACTTCTCCCCACCCCTGCTGCCTTTCCAGCAACTCCATCCAACAAGTATTTATTGAGCACAACACTCCCCCCATCTGCCCTGGCCCTCCCTCTGCAAAAACACTCAAATCTGTTCAAGCTGCAGGGTGAGTTCCATTGCACTTGAACTTGAAACATGAGGTGCCTACCTTTTAAAAAGGCAGGCACACAATTTCCAGCATGGGGCAGAAGGGACTAAAGAGATTTGAGAAAGTTAAGGAACACAGCTGACCAAACAAGGACACACCAATGCCACTTTCAAAAGGGAAGGGAGAGGAGAGAGTAAAAATTTAATTTAACCTTAGGGAGAATAGACTGGTCAATTAAAAAAAAAAAAGCCTATTCAAGACACCCCAGTAATTCTCTAATTAACCCTACCTAACATTGAATATTCCTTCATTCTTTACCTCCTCCAGCTTGAATTTATATTTTATTCATTGGTGCACATGTTAGTAATTTGCTTTTGGAGTTGTGTGTTTAATTCGAAACTTTGCCTCTTAAGGAGGTTAGACCTCAGTGCTCTCCTGCATGTTTTCAGTTAGGATCAGATGATGAGGGATCCAGGTAGCAGAGCTGGTGGCAGACTAGACCTATACTCGTTAATGTAGTTGCCCCGAAGAGCCACCCGCCATTTGCAAGACAGGGAGAACGGGGTCAGAGAAGAAGCACCCCAAACTTCCCACGCTGCCTGACAAATACTGCCCAACTCTAAGAAGCCACATTCAGGCAGCTTGTGGGAGAAACTCCCCCACCTTGAAGCCTATTACTACTGCTCAGATCAACTGAAGCCCTTGGGGGAGTCTTCCCAGGCCTCCCCCAACCTCCACCCCTTTTATAAAGTGCAGGCAGAGCTGAGCCCAAGGCGCTCCGCCACCCCCAGTGTCAGCTGTCTGGGGCTCATGGGCAGGGCAGGGCAGGGTAAGTGTCTGTGCACAGCCCAGACTTCAGTTCCAGGTTCCCCAGGGGCTGGAGTTAAAAGTTTTCCTATTATGAAATACTTTGATAGCATTCTTTTAAGTTCATTAAAGCCACCCTTGATTGGCTGTGCTGCTCCCACACAGTAAAAGTCAACTGAGGCTTATTCGAGCCTAAGGATAAACATTTAAATGACTTCAAGTTGGGCATTCAGCTTTGTAGTGACCCAGAGGAAAAGTGTGCAGGAGAAGGCCAAGTGCCAGAAGGAGTTTTCAAAACCAGGAGGTTCAGTGGGGACCGTGAGCTGGAGGCCCGAGTGAGAGCAGCCAGCTGTCCAGAGCCTCCCACTGTACAGCTGTTCCCAGAACAACTGGCCCTTCACAGCTCCACACGACTGGAGAGGAACTGGAGCACAGATCATTCATAACTTCAAGAATAATCCAAAACTCTTCTCTCTCTGAGATCAGGACTTGCTTTGGACCTAACAATGTGAATTGATCTGGCTAATGTTTGGTTAATTCATAACCCTGCAAACCAAATAATGGAGCCCTCTGTGAAGCCTCCACTTAGGCAGAGGTGGAGAGTTGACCAGATGCCCCCCTCATCTTTTCTGTTTCTACTCTTTTCTGTTTTCTCTTCTGTCCATCTCAGAGGTGGGTCTAACTTACCAACCCATGAAGAAACAGTCCAGTCTCACTAAACTAACTTGCTGGGAGCTGGGAAGGAAACAGGGCTTTCCCTTCTGAGCTGCCTATGGAATAGGTGTACGTACGCCCAGGTAAGTCTAGTACAGCATTTGCACTAGTGTCATATAGCACTTGCTATATATGATACAGTCAGTAAAAACTCAAAAACCACACCTGCCCCCAAAATAGGTCACACCTTAAAGTCTGATCCTTTGGCACAAAGGCGCTACATGAGAATTTAAGAATCTGGAGGAGGATGCTTGATTTCTAACAGTTCCATGAAGATCAAGGAATAGGTGGCCTGGTACCCATCACACCATTCAGTAGAAACTAGCAGAACATGCAGGTAAAGTGTTCTCTGGCTATTTAAGTCCACCAGCCACTTTGGCAACACTCATATTGCCACCATAACTATGAAAATTTTGCATTCTTGCCTCAAATTTTCTAGATCTATCTATATCTGGAACCGGAGAGAATGATGTCCTCTTACCACCACACCCCACTGCTCTTCTCAGGCCCCCTCCACTGACCTCAAATAGTTTAAAACATCTCTGCTCAATGTTATGGAAGTGGACAGCTTCCCATATCCTTTGCTGTCCAAAATACTGAAGAACGCATGGATCTTTGGGTACCAAAGGATAAAGAAGTTAGGCACTGTGGCCCTCAATTTCAAGGATGCCATCACTGGTGATAATATTTAAAAGTCAGATACTTCAGTAATGCATTTTGCTGACCATGTGCCTGGTGTTAGCAAAGCTATCAGAAGTAAGTTAGACACTGCCTCAATCACAGATTTCTGAAGAACAACTATAGCTCTTAAAGGATTTAACTGAACCCCAAGTTTCATTATAGCAAGATGGCTCCTCGGCATAGAAAAGTGGCATTCTATTCCAATCTCCAGGCTGTTTTGTGCACCAAAATCCAGGACCATGGTTTAATGAAGGCTTTCTCTTAGTGTCTCTAATAAGCAACCTCCTTTATGCGGTTCCACACCTGTCTACACATCCATCCCCCAAGGACTAAGTTTTCAAAGCACTGCAAATAATGATGCTGCCTTACATTCATTGAAATGACCATCCTGAAGGCCATCCTAATTGACATTTGAAAAACCTTTCCTATGTCCCTGTGGGGAAGTCCCATTATTTTAAGGCAGCCATGATCTCACTGATCTGTTCAGGAAAATAAAAGGTAATGAGAAAAATTCAAAACAAGAGATAAGCCTAAAATAATTTCCATCTGATTTTGAAACGTGTTCACTGCAGTTGCAGGTTGTTAGGTTTGGAAGGAGGGTAAGAGGGGAGGGGATGCAAATTTGCCTAACAGTTAAGCTTTTATGTAAATCCAAATTAGTTCATATCTACCTGACAAGGGTGGGGGTGGGCAGCCTGGATTCACACGTGTTGATCTTCCATAAAGATTGAGAACTAACTGGAAGCTTATGACCCCCTTTTCTTTTCCCCTAAAATATGAGTAGGGATACAGGCTTGTTAGTTTTCTTTGGCCCCTGAGGACTTCCTGAGGTGTATACTACACACATTTGAAACTCATCTTTATACAGGAATACTGGTCAGGAACATTGTTGAAGACAAGGCTAGGCCAACTTTTTCTCTAAAGTTCCATGTAGTAAATATTCCAGCCTTTGTGGGCTACAGGATCTCTATCGCAACTACTCAACTCTGTCACTGTAGTGCAAAAGCAGCCAGACAATACCTAAGTGAAGGAGCATGGCTGTGTTCCAATAAAACTTTATTTACAATAACAGGCAGAGGCCTGGATTTGGTTTGCAGGCTGTAATTACCAACCCCTGGTTTAAGAAGGGCCTGGTGAGTAGAGGAGGTACTCCCCAGCACCCAGCTGGCCAGTGGGGCTGGTCCACTAGAGAAGAATTTGCAAAGCTGAACTGAACATTATCTTCATTCTAGGGACATGGAGAAAAAGACACTAAACAGGATTGGTAAGACTGGAACCCAGAACACTTCGCATCCTGGCCCCATTTTGTCCCTCATCAGAGGTCCTGGAAGAACATAAAAGTTAGCAGCCTCCAGCTGACATGAGACACAAATGAGAATTCAATTAAAGGGGGAATTGCAGTGAAAAATTTACCCTGGATTTCTATTACCAGCTCATGGTTCTTCGCTTCTTAGAGTTGACCTTCATTTTTCTCTCCACTGTCTTTTGCCTTCTACACCCCTAGCTGAGGCTCATAAAAATGAAGCTGGTCCTCAGTTTAGAAGACATCCCTTATGGAGGAATAGCCACAGAAGGTAAATCCTGCTCTTTAGACCATCACTCTCCCTCATTTTTTAAAAAACAATATCTAATATATCTTGTCAAGAACACAACAGGGTGTGTGGTGAGAGATAACTGCACAGCCCTGAGCACTGCATCACTTTGAGATGGGAAACAGAAACAGTGATGACACTTAATTGTTCCTGAAACCCAGTCCCAGCTCACATGCTTTTTTAAACAGTTGGGTTTCAGAGCCCTGTTTAGAAAACTCATTTTAAAAGATGAGCAAATAAAAGTGCAAAGGGGAGGCACTGAAATTCTGAAACCTGCAGTACTGGTTTCAGACCAATATGGGTTTGCTCTTTGAAGCCTGAAAAGGCAATGGGCTCTGGCCAACAGTGCTCTCACCTTGGCTGGGTGGAGAGAATAATAATACAAGAGCAGCAAACATTTCATAGCACCTTCTGTTTGCCAGGTACTGTTTTAAGCACTTTATAGCTATTAACTCATTTGATTCGTATGACGTAGATATTATTATTCACATTTTACAGACGAGGAAATTGAGGCACAGAAGTTAACTTCCTCCAGACCACACAGCCAGTGAAAGGTAGAACCTGGATATGAAACCCAGGCATGCTAGCATCCAAAGCCATTCTCTTAAGGGTTTATGACTGCAAGGCGTTTTCTTCTATCACATATACCCTATGGGCCCAGAGGAAATCACTTCTGCCACTTCTTAAGACCAAAGAATGGAAACCACCTGGACACACAAAAGGATAAAAGTTAACATGTAGAAGACCTGATGTGCTCCCAAACCAAAGGCCAGGGACATGCCCTTAAGGTCTAGCCACAAAGAAGTCCACAGGCTAAGGCCACTCTTTCCTCCTCCTTTCCTTCCTCTCTCCTGCCTCACTGCAAACCTACAAATAATCCCACTACAGATCAGGTAAGTGCTTTATTAGTGTCTCTGGGATACTAATAGGTAGAGAAACAATCCATCAGCCCAGTCCATAAACAGGCCACCCAATCTGCCCTAGAGCAGCCAACATATTATACAGAGCTCTAACTTCCTAGGTTTTTACCAGTATCTTAGGGCCCCTGGCCCTAAAAAAGGAACAGGCCATGTGAAGAACCCAGTAATCCAAACCTATACTCGTCTTTCCACAGCATCCACCAGTGTTCATCTTTTTAATATTAGTTTTATAGTAGACACAAAATACCTGCTCTTAAAATATGATTGCTAATAGATTTCCAGCTACTACACAGGCAGGCTTTCAGTTGATTTCTACTAAAAGTGACTCAGGTTCTGGCGTTTACTGTTCTACTAATTTCCCTGGACTCCAAGGAAGCCCAAACAAAACCAACAGGTTTGTAATCTTGTGGTTTGCTTTATAGCTCATGATAGGCATAAGTTTGTCTGGGCATTACCTTGCTCTACACCGACAGATTCTAGGTATGTGTTTACTATATGGTTACCATCTTGCTACCAAATTTGACTGTTCCTGCACTAAAAGGTACAATACTAACATTTACAATGAAATCCAGACAGACTTGGAATTTTTACTTCAGAGACTCTCTTAATTGCATTTCTACCTAGGAAGGCAAGGTAACAGCTAAACTTTTAGGAGAGGGATGTGCAGCAACTAAGCTTGGCAATCACAAAAAGGTCAAGAAACCCTGGTTTAGAGAATGTCATTAATCATCAGATGGCAGAGACCAAGACTTTTGTACATTTGGTGGACCCTGAGGCTTTAGAAGTGTGCAATGATCTTTTCACATCTGGTGTGAATCAAATACAAGCCTCATTTTCAACTTATTGCCAACCTCCTCATGCAAGTAGGTTCCTTTTCCCATTCTTAACTGCCGGTATTTGCAGGAGACCCATTACAAGGTTAAGCAGCTCCTCCCTGGTTTCCCTACACCCACCACATCAAGCTGCTATTAAGACACCTTTTCGGTGCTATTCATAAAGTGGGGGTATTTGCCACACTATATTTGATTGTAGCCCTCACCCCACTGCCACGTTGACTACCAAAACAGCCTTGGTGGGGGGAGGGGGTAAAGGCAAGGGGCAAACTGCCCAGGTCCTACATACACACACACACACACACATACACGCACGATAGTTGGAATGAGACAGCCATATTAAGCAGGTCAATGATCTGGGGGTATACAACTTCTGAGCCACATCAAGAGGATTGTAGGGAATAGAAGCGGAGCGTTTGTATAGTAGTAAAAGCCGTTAAACGAACTTACTCCAACGACTCAGATGAAATCAGCTCCAGGAGGTGGCATAAAGGGAAGCGTACGGTGAAGTGATGGGGAAAGGAACGCCAGGGCTACAGAGCGAGATGCTGGGGCCAAACTCAAGTTGGAGAAGTAACACATGGCTCCACGGGACTCTCCTCCATGCCCCTCCCCCTCCGCGTGCAGACGTCCAGCGCCCACCGGTCCCTAGCTCCAGGGCCAGCCCTGCATAAGGCGCCCCCGTCACGCGCCACTCACTCCTTCCTCACACCTCGCTGCCACCCTTGCATCCTCCACTCACCTCCATACGACACCTCTACCCACTTTTCGGTTACGCCCCCAAAGCCAGCCTCCATCTGCCAGGTCCCTCCCCTCACCTCCCAGCCCGGACTCCCCTGCACACTCTGTCCCGTCCATGTACCCCGCGTTCACCGCTCCTGGCTCTCGCTCGCTCCGTCCTCGCAGACTTTGCGCGACCCCCTTTCTCTTCCTTCACCGCATCCACTTCCCCCTCACACTTCTCCCTATACCCCTCCCCCCAATCACGCGTCCCCCCCTCCCCCAACGGCTCCCTCCCCGGCACCCGCTCCAGGCCCGGCTCACCTGCGCGGCCACCCCCGTCCCGGCGCTGGTGCGGTTGCTGCAGCTGGAAGGGGACGGTGGCCCTGAGCGGCTGCAGCCCAGCCCGGGGGGAGCCGGCGGGAGCTGGGGGAGAGCAGCCCCGCCGGAGCCCCCCAGCCCCTCCGCGCCCCGGCCCCCAGGCACCTCCGCCTCTGCCGCCTGCTGCGGCCCCCGCCATCACCCGCCCGCCCAACTGCCCGGCTGCCTCGGCCCCACAGCGAGCCCCACACAGCCCCCCAACCCCCGCTGCGGCTGCTTATCTGCCCTACGGGGCGGAGACCGGCCCCCTCAGCCCAGAGCTCTCATTGGCCTACGAATCCCCAGACCCCTCCTCCCAACCAACCCTTGACTTGAGCTTCCCTTTCCAAAGGATGATTGGTCGATATGCCTAGCGATCCGCCTCAAGACCCCACCCCGATTCCGCCCCCGCCTGCTGCTCTATGTCCGAGGGTCCGCTGATTGGTCCGTACGGAAGGGGGCTGGTTCTCTGGCGATGCCAATGAGAAGACGCAGAAAAGGGGAGCGTCACACCCAGTCCCAGGTAGTATGCAAATACGGTGTCACGTGATGTCGGGCAGCGCAGGGGCGGGGGCGGGGCCGGGTGTAAGATGGAATCAAGACTAGTGAAATCCTTATGAGGGGATTGGGGAGGAGTGTCAAACTTTCAGCAATTGAGTCCTGGTAAGTACCGAGAAAGCAGTAACTTCAAAACTCATTAGTTTTGGTTTAACCTAAAAACACTACTTTTACAAGCTCCAAAGCAAGATTCTACAAATTAATATAAAGTTTGCATATATGTGCATGCAATTTGCATTATATCCGCTCACTTAATGGCTACTGTGCCTCATGTGACACCACATTTGTCTCTCTTCACGTTTCCAAGTCCCCACTTGGTGTTGGTCCAATCTGAAAAAAAAAAAAAAAAAAAACCCAGCTGCTAGCCTGTAAATTAAATTGAGACTGAAAAGGAGCAGGGAATTTCCCTTCAGAGTCGTCCATTCCAAGTCTAGCACAGCGGAGTGGAAGAACAAAGTGACTGAGAAAATTGACCAAATTTGCAGTGTGACTCCATTAGCAAATCCTGGTCTTCCCAGTTCAATGCTCTCTGACCTACAAGTCAAAATGAGACTGGATGGTTCCCACAGAGAATGCATGCGGCTGCGAAAAATCACATGCTATAATATATATATATATTATATATATATATATAATATATATATATAAAGACATCTGGAAAAGAAAAGAGCATTTAAGTTACTATTAGAATTATTATTCTTCAAAAGAAAAATTATTACTCTGGGTATTCATTAATTATTTTGTTCTATATATGGAAAAAGTGAAAGGCAATCAACCCTGGATTGTCTGTGATAAGGGACTATCCAAATAATTAGATAATTCCCTCCAGATTTATATTTAGCTATGATATCTATTTTTGATCTTGCTACAGATTTATCTTTCTATTTCTGTTTTTGCCCAGTTTAATGTTAAAATGAAGGTATTCCCTGAAGCCATACTAACTAATCAGAGAAAAGGAGGTAATCTGGGAGCATGCTACAAGGCAAGGAGAGGTCATTCTTGGGATTAAATATTATGAAAGCAGATAATACCCAAATTGGAAATACAAGAGTTGGATGAATATTAAGATCAGCCTACATACAGAGAACAAATTGAGGTAATGGAACAACCTGAAGAAAGGTTTTCTTTGCAAAGATTGTACTGTTGCAGTTTTGAAGCATTTACTTCAAGATCTGACATTTGAAATCTTTTTTACTGAAGCAGAGATGCTGTTCTCTTTTTCCACGGAGAGGACAACTTTAACAAAGGCATATGGGAATGAACACAAACTGATGAACTGATAAATATTCAGTCTTTATAAAATTAACTCAGTATTTTTTTAAACTTGCAATTTATAATGCTTCTTAATTACAATTAGTTCAAAGTCTTCACATACTGTTTTTTTTAAATCTGCATGACAATCTGGAAAGAAAAAACCATGGACTCTCATTGCAGTGCAAGTAGCGTAACTGAGGCCCCCAAAGTTGAGTCCTTTTGATTCCTAGCTCAGATCTCTATCAGATCTTATTGGACCACCCTGCTTCACATCTTCATTAATAAAATCAGTAATGGTAGCTGTTAACATTCAGTGAGTTCCATTCTCCGTTCCAGGTACATGTTAAGCACTGTGCATTCATCTCATGACCACACCTATGGGATGGGTATTATCTCTTCACTGAGGCTTCAGAAAAGAGTAAGATTACTTACTGCCCAAGGTTATGCAGGCAGCCTGACTCCAGAGATGAGCTCCTAATCTCTATTCTTGTAAAAACCTTCTTCTTTTTTATTTATTTATTTTTTGAAGGAGGATTTAATTAGGTTTACTTATTTATTTATTTACCACTTGCACTATACCCTCTCCTCATGTGAAACTTTCTTATGAATACAGGATTGCTATTTGTATTTTACATACAGAGCCTCCAGAGATACAAATTTGACTGAGATGTTAAAATTAACACTTTTCTAGTACTTTGTAGCTTTCACATACATCATCTAATTTAATTTTCACTATAGGCATATAATAGGTAGAATATTACATGTACAATAGGCAGAAAATGCAGATATTATCGTCCTTATTTTACAGAAGGCTATGTCACAGAGGCTAGATGACTTGCCCAAGATTGTTCACTTAGTAAATGGCAAACCCAGGACTAACATCTTAGGTCTTTTGACTACAGATTCAGGTACTTCCCCAACAGACACTTAATTTCTAGACCATTAGCCTGCCTGAGAGCCAAAGTGTGGGCTGGTTGGTTTCTTGTTCTTGCCTGACAGCTTTTCCCATTTTAGGACCCTCAACATGTAGATTCTCAGGCAATCTTTGGAGATGATGAATGATTTTTATTGGTTGAGCCATACGGTGTGTGTTAGAGGTAAAAGCCCTGGAATGAGGAATCTTGAAATACTTTGAGCAAATGGCTTCCTAAATAAATAATAAAATAAAAGTTTGACTATAGAAGAAGCTTAAATCTTTAAACAAAACCAGCCACCCACTCCCATAAAAAGAATATATTTAATCTGGTCCAAAATTATCAAAGCATATTTCCTTACATGATAGAAAAGGCCACTTCCTTCTTCATTTTTCATAAGTTTCTTTTGATTATTGAAAGACGTTCAATTCAGATTGCATAATAGAAAGGAAAGTACACCTATCATGCATGTGACTTGATCAGTTTAGTGTAGGAAACTTAAATTCCACCGAAAGAAAATATTCTTGCTTGTAATTTTGTGCCTTTTTAATAAATGTATGGGTTTATGACATTTTGGAATTGAGAAATACATCATTAGGAAAGACGGGACTACATTTGTACCGAACACATGCAAGTATGTTCAAAGATTGCCAGATCCAACCTGTGAGAGAAAAGAGTTTGTTGTGGGTGCAAGTTATGATGCTGACAGCACTTACCTTTGATCGATTCAATCTGTGATCAGACATGGACTTGATAAAAATGATATTGCAAAAAAAAGTTTATTTTAGAGAAAAAGATTACTTTCGAAGCTTAACTCTTGAGATTAAATTTTTCTCTCCTTTAACAGGACACTCTACAGGAAAACATGAAAAAGGAATCAGCTCAGCTCCATGAACCTCAGAGATTTTCTAAAGAGAAAATGTCATATTATTGGACAGATGCACATTCTTCCCTTGGAGAGAAGGGTAATGTGGCTAGTCTCAAGAAGGACATGGGGTTTAAATTTTGTTCTAAAGCCAAAGTGCCAGAAATTGAGAGCCTGGACAGTGGAAGAAGAGTTGGTGGAGGTAGCACAGCTGAAGAATTGGATCTTCTGAGTCCAGAAAGTCATGGTCCTTCTTGATAAGCTGGCAAAAGACACTAAGCTGACCCAGCTGGAGGAATGTGAAGGCAGGCATGCATAGGCGATCCCTGTCCTCTCTTCACCCAGGTATCACACCCAACCAGCTGTCTCTTATTCCCTTCTCTATCACTGATAGCTTCTCCTGGCATGGGCATGATCAAAGGATAAAGACCTCATCTGAAGATCAACCCCTGTCTGTTTCCTCCAATTAAAAAAGCCATGGCTTTGGGGAGGCTGTATGCTGCTAAGGGGAGATGCCTTGCCATACAGAGCATCTTCTAGCTTGCATGGAAACCTTGGTTACTGTCCCCCTGCCATCTTTATCACTAATTCACTTGTCACAAATTTGTTGAAATGACCCCTATGTGCCAGACACAGAGCTAGGCAATAAGGAATGACAATGATGTTCAGAAACATGATTCCTTCACTGGAGTTCACAGCCCAGCAGGCCTTGAAGCCTGTAAGCAGAAGTGGCACTGGGCTAGATGCTATTCCAATCAAGACATGACCTGGCCCCTGCTTTCAGGGACGTCAGAGGTAGGCACTCAAAAGCATCAAAAGTGGAGATTATGTACACCAAGTATCTCAATAAATTGTTTTTCATCTATAGGAGAATTACTTGCCTCCAACAGCAAATGCTCAGTCCCTCGATCCCAGCCTGCTCTTAGGGTGTCCACAGCTGTCACAAGTAAGTGAGGACTCAAGGAACTGGCGTTATTTTTCCTACTGGTGTTGAATCAGAGGTGCAGCCCCTCCCCAAGCAGTCCCTGTAAGGCATGGGGTCTTAAGAACTGCAGAAGTCTGACGAGAGGTTTTGGGGAATTCTGGAAGATCAGATTCAGGCCTTATCTGCTGGCTACTGAATTAAGAGGAGGCTGGTGTTGTCATAGCCAAGAGAAGCTTTCCAGTTCTGAAGGTGCCGTCCAGCCCTACTCCCAGGGCACCTTGACCCTCACCTTTTGCACAATATTTTAGGCCACAATATCCAACAGGAATGGAAACTCCAAATTACTGTTTTTACCCTCCAAAATCTGATATTCAGTAGCCACCATTCAGCAGAGAATAGAGAAGTCTTGATAGTCTTTGGTACCTGGGGGACTGTCTCTGAACTTCCTGGTAAATGTCTAAGTGCTTACGTCTTTGGCCCCCAGGTTCCATAATAATAAAAATGGAAAATAAAATGACGCAGACACACAGTGTCTCTTTCTGACCTACCTCCTTCCCTCAGCCTCTGTCTGAAATGTCAGGCCCAGCTCCTCAGGGAACAAGATCCTGAGGAAATGGGGTCAGAACTGAAGGAGGAGCAGAGCAGCCTGAGAGGGGCTGGGAATGAGTGTGGAGGGAATGAATGAGGTTATGGGAACAGAGTAGGGAGGGGTCCTAGGCGTCAACATCTCTCTCACTCTGATGGCCTCCCCCTCCCTATAGCCCTTCCCTGTTACTCCTGAGGTAACCATGGCCTGGATTTTGACCTTGGTACTTGTCTGACACACTTTGTCCCTTGCTGTGACCCACCACTTTCCATCCTCTGCTTAGTTATCTCACTGTTCATTTTCCTTCTTTCAGGCTGGGTGACATTCACTCCTTAACTCTTCTTTTCTTCTTGGTGGGAATCAAATTTTCTTGCTAAACTGCAGCCTTTTTAAGCTGAAGAGTCTTCATCCTTAACAATAAAAGATACACTGGATGTTATAAAACAGGTAAAAGGTAAATGTGGGATCAGAGACATCAAAATTTGGAATACCAGACCTAGTGACACTCTATGAAAAATACAAGGCAGATTTTTTTTTTAAGAATTGGAAGAGACAATAGGCACTGTATATGATCCAATCCCCTCATTTCACAATTGGAGAAGTGGATGCCCAGACAAGGGAAGGATTTGCCAGAGGCCACTTGGCAAATCAGAGGCAGGGCAGGAGACGAGGGCTCCTGCATACTGTTCAGCATTGCCTCAAAACATGAATAACTTCCAAAAGGATTTACATGGAATACTATTCAGCAATAAAAGGGAATAAACTACTGTTACATGCTACAACATGGATGGACCTTAAAAACTGTATGCTAACTGACCTTAAAAACCATACACTAACTGAAAGAAGCCAGATGCAAAAGACTACATATTGTATGATTCCATTTATATAAAATATCAAGAAAGGGCAAACTTATAAGCACAAAAAGAAGATCAGTGGTTGCCTAGGGCTGGGAGTAGAAGCAGGGATTATATCTGCAAACAGGCACAATGCAACTTTTTGGGGTGATGGAAATGATCTAAAACGAGCATGCGGTGATGGCTGCACTACTCTATAAACTTACTAAAAATCATAGAATTATATACATATAATAAGTGACCTTTACAGTATATAGTTTATGCCTCAAACAGTTAAAAAAGAGATTTAGACATGTTTATGGATGAGATTTATGATGTGTGTCACACCGTTAATCTTTTAAGGGAACATCTCATGAAAAAGAATACCTACCCCCATGATACCCTTAAAAGGTCACTGTGAAAAACTTAAGATTTGGATCTTTGGCCTATGAAATACCCAGGATGGCATTCTTCGTTTTAAATAAAAAGTATCCTCCTCACTAAAATTTGTAAGGTTCCTAAGGAGAGCAGGCATGTCTTGGTCCTCACTCTAGCTCTCTCTCTCTCTATTTTTTAAATTGAAATATAGCCAGTTTACAATGTTGCATCAATTTCTGATATACAGCATAGTAGTTCAGTCATACATACACACACATACATTCCTTTTCATGTTCTTTTTCATTATAGCTTACTACAAGATATTGAATATAGTACCCTGTGCTGTACAGTATAAACTTGCTGTTTATCAGTTTTTGTGAGGAATCCTCTTGTATTTTGAAGTGAGAGACACTCTACCAAAGTTCAGTAGGTGTTCTGTGCAGTTCAGCGGGTCTGTAGATGTAATGCTTGGTGTATTTGTGGGAGACCACCAGCTAGCTATGAGTCCCACTGCTCCACCGTCTTGGCACTCTCTCCTCTTGGTCCTCACTCTAATTACTACACCTAGAGTGCTGTGATCAGCATGTGGATGGTGCTTCACCAAAAAAAAAATTAACATAAACTTTAGTTCTGCTGTGTCGTGTGGTTATAGATACCTTGAGGGATCATGTGGTTTCTAGAGCAGCACCTCAGTGGGAAGAGTTTGCATCCCCCTCATATTACTTTCCCTAAGAGATCCAAGTCCCTGGAGAGGAGATGCTGGTTGCGTATGTTCCCAGAAGACTGTGTATAAACCAAAAGGCCTATTCATTTCACCCCCTTTAGACTTCTCTCCTCTCCACTATTGTTCCTATTTACCTCCTCCACGTTGGCCTCAACAATGCAATGACCCCTGGGGCAAATAAGCTACAACACTTGAAACATTGTCCATCTGATTGCATATCCCATCTTTCTCCCTTCCCCTCACACCACACACCAAATCAGGCATCAAGTACCATGAAATCCAATTCAAAGATATTATAACAGATGGGACCCGTGATGTGAAAATTGGTCTGTAGTTTGATTTCCTTCTGACCTCGGGCATAGGCTCAGAACTTATCTTCAGAGCCAAGAATATTATCCCTAAAGGGCTTTTGTAATAGATAACTGCAAAATATCGCCACAGATGCTTCCTCAGTTTTATCTTCTGTGCCTTTGGTATATGATGTCCCCTCCTCATCCCACAATTGTATCATCTTCATCATCATCTGCTTCAGCTTCCAGAGAGACCTCGCTGCTTTCAAGCGTTCCTCAACTGACCCTGTGAGATACTAAAATGATTCCCTCAGGACTTAGGTGTCCCGTTTTTAGCCCATGTATCAGCTAATGTGCAGCTTCATAATTCCTCCCGAACCACATTATATGTACTTGTCCTTTCTCCCCAGTTCTGAGCAAAGGGACCCATCTGCTCTGGTATTTCTTGTCAGCAACAAGCGCAAGGCACCGTATCCAGCAATGTTGACACAATGGTGGTTATTTAAGTATTTGTTTTTCCAACTGATATTTCTGATCACTCCTGAAAGTGGAGGCTAAAAGCCCCACAGACTGAAAGTAGGGAAGGCTCCAGGTTTTGTGAGGCCTCATGCTTATACCATTTGGGGGTTCCTCTTTAAGTTAAATAGTAAAACAATTACAGAGTTTGGTACAAGGACTTGAAGGATTCTCTGCAAGTGAGGGGCTCTGACTCTTAAGTTTCATAGCTTCCCTGTAAATCTTCTGCTGACTGAGAAAATGAAGCCTGATTACAACCCATCCTTTTCGTCAGCCCTGACTGCATTAGGTGCCTATTTCTGGTTTTTCCTGTGGACATCGTGTACCTAACACATCTATTCCACAACATGGCTCTAGCTCAACAAAATGGCCTTGGCAGCCAAGTCTACCTAATGGAAAAGTCTTAAAGGGCTAGACTGACAATCCTCCCACTTAGTAACTTGGTGACACTTGGAGCAATGCTCTTTTCAGGGCAGGTGGTTTCTTGCTGTGCATGGTGGAGGGTGAGGACTTTGTACCCCATTCTTCCTGGAAGTCCCTGATGGCTCGAAGCTTGGAGGAATTGTGCTGTTGTATAGCAGGAGGGCCTGGAATGTTCCACTACATTCCACCAGTGGCCTCTGTGACCCCTGTTTCCATTCAACTTGGGCAAAGGCCTAGTAGTCTACAAAGTAGCATGTATCCTGCTGGGGTAGGAAGCAGCTTGGTCTTGCTTCTTCCATGTCACTCTGATAATATCACACAAGTTGGTACCTTCCCTGGAAGTCCCACCTGGAAGCTCCACTCAAGTCTTTGACCTCCTGTTTGCCCAGAATGTCAAGCCAGGGTTTAAATATCAACTCTGTCAATTTTTCGGCCTATACACCCAGTTCTGAATTCTTCCCAAGGTAGATTAGAAATCCTGGAATCTCTGAACCAGGGATGGGTCTGCATTCCTCAGAGTGCCCAAGAAGCCTGTGCCACTTATAGAGACAGTAATATGAGGACCCCAGGAAGGAAGAAATATAATCAGGATGCTACAGGCCATATACCCCTGCTACAAGCATAGAAGAAAACTTCTACTTTCTGGGAGCTTCCTTTAGGCTAAGCTATTTGCACACATAATCTTGTTAACCCTCAGTCATAGTTATTACATCCTATACAGTAGGTATAAGTATCCCCAGTTCACTGGTGAGGAAACCGAGGCTCAGAGAGGTTGGGAAACGTGTTGAAGGTTATATAGCTAGAGGTGATGGGTACATTTTTCAAAGACTGAGGGGTTCAGTGGACTAGGTCAGAGGGATGCAGACCTAGAGGTCCACATCTAATCAGAGTTCAGATTACAGACCAGACCCAGTCATTCCATGACCCACTCCCCTACCTCCCTGTCCCTCTCCGAGCCCTAAACTCTCTAGAACTCTTTGTATATATCGGAGGGAAGCAGTGCTCAGGAATTATGGAGGTGAGTCTGGCAGGTTCCATCTGTCCCTGGTATGGAAGTTAAACATTTTTTGGAACTTTTCCTTGGCAAAAGTACATCTCTTCTTCAGTGGACTAGGCTAGGACCAAATCCATTTCCTTTCTCCAAGCTTCTTACCTTGGGGGAGGACAGGGAGATGGGGAAGCTGGGGGATTTCCATTAAGGAGAAACCAGAGACGATGAAAGGAGGTAGAGGGGTGGTGCCGCCCTTTAAGAAAGCCTGCCAGAGCTCCGGAACTCTTAAGAAACTTCTGTAATGTGCCAAGTAAAGTGAGAAAGCTCTTCATGGGGTCAGAAGAGAAGCTACAAGAGGCGGCCCTAGGGGAGACTTAGCAGAACAGGGTGGGAAGAGGGTAAGAATCTATCCAGGACCAATGTGTGTTTCAATTCTGAAACTACCAAAAGCAAAAAAAAAGCAAAGGACTCACCCCTCAACTCCCCACCTCTGAGGTGGGGCAGCCAAATAAGGGGAACTTTGCCGGACTGTGTTCTCCACTGGCAGAAAACACTAGCTGCACTGCCTGCCAGAGCGCTGCTGGAAAGAGCCACTGACCGCTGAGTTGGGTTGATAAATGATGGACACCCCTGTCTGCTGCCCATTCTCTTCTTTTCTCACTGCTTAGCTTGTAGCCTTCTGCCTGGCAGGGAGCCCCAAAGTAGGGGTGGGGAAGGAAGGGTCCTCCAGACAGTATTTAATACCCAGTGATTTATAGGCTGCTGGAAGGGGAGGGGGGAAGCCAGAGAGGGGAAGCCCCCGGGACTAGTTTCCATGACACATCAGCACACCATTGACAAGAGTCAAAGTATTTTCCTGATGCCTGTGCCTTCAGGCCCATGTTTGAGATAAGATATAGCCCTTACCACTTCTGGGGCCCAGGACTCTGGTATCATGTAGGATGAGACCCAGGGCTGGCTGGAATGAGGCTAGTGGACATACAAGTAAATCGTCAGCCTTTACTTTAAGCCCTGCGCTGCTGGGAGAAGGAAGGAACAACTGAGGTTGAGCAGCTCAATAGCTGTTTTTGGAGGATTTATTTTCTTAATGTACAAGAATTCTTTTGAACCCTCCATGACTCCAAGAAAAACTATTTGAAATGTCCCTGCTTCAAGGGCCGGAGGTTAAGTGCCAGGGACGGAAGGCTGAATGCCAGGGATGCTGGTTGCAGGGATTCTTGGGACCCAGGCTAATGGCCTCCCTGCTGTGGGCTCAGGAATACCAGGCTCAGGCTCTGGTTGCCCTGAGAGATGCAGCCACTTTTACTTCTGATTGCAGGGCACCACCTTCTGGGATTTTCCCCTTTTCTGGGTGAAAACCAAAGTAGAATATGCCCAGGGAACCAATAGGGCATGTGCCCAAGGGTCTGGAGGGTGCTGGAGATGATGTGACACAGGGGGAGACCAGTGCTTTATATAGTTTAGAGTTTGGTCCCCGCTGGTGGAGAGAAGATGCATTTTGTGAGAGTGCATGGTAACTGCCCTTCATAAGGATGATCTCGAAAGGTCAAGGGATGGGCCTTGAATAGCCCTAATGTCCCTGAAACAGTCTATTGTATAGCTATTGTCCACACATGTAAAGGAACCCGACTCGACGCTATTCATACTTTTCTTTTTCTGCTTCTGGGATTTGCCAAGTGAACAACTGCACACTACCTTATCCCCAGACCCAAGTCTACCTATTTTAAGCTTCAACAACAAAATAGTTCAACATACCTTTCTTGAATTCCTACCACGTGCCAGGCATAATGCTGCGTGCTGGGGATATAGAGGTAAATAACATATGGTCTCTTCTCTGGGGAGTCCACTGTCTAGTTTTCAAAAGATTTGCCTTTGCACTGACTTTTGGGACTGGGTAAAAGATCTGCTCTACCCCCTTTATATTTTCATACACCTGGATCATATCCTTAGCCTCCAACTTTCCAACAATCTTTTAAATTTTGCCTCATATGGTAACCTCCACTTTGTCTTTGACCAATTTAGATAACTTTCTTTGGATTATGATCTATCTGCCTTAGGAACTGAGTGACCAGAATTAGGCACTATATTTCAAATATAAATGCTATATGAATGTGTGTACAAGAGTAACACCGTGTTTTCCAGCTTCCTTTGTTGGTCCATTGCCGTTCTTTCACACATCCAATAGTTCCTGCCTATTAAGCACTCTGCACTGTGCTAGGTGCTGAGAATGCAATGGTGAGTAAAATGGACACTGCTCCCTCAGAACCTACAGTCTGGGGTAGCTGTTGGGGTGGGTAGAAGCTAAAGAATCCAAATATTCACACAAATAAATGTATAATTACAAACTGAGACAAATGCTATGAAGAAAACACCAGCGTGCTATAACAGTATAGAAATGAGGGACCTGGTCTAGTCAGGAAGCTTTGGGAAATAGTTCTCTGAGGAAATGACATTTGACCTGAGATCTGAAGGATTAGTGGAAACAGGTGAAGAAGAGTATGGGGAAAGACCATTCCAGGCAGAGCAAAGAGTATGTGCAAAGGTCCTGAGGTGGAAGGAAACAGAGCACTCCGGAGAATTGCAGAAAGGCCAGTGAGGCTGCAGCACAGAGAATGAGGTTGTGGATGGCCTGGAGAATCAACCAGAGGGAAGACCATGAGGGACACTGCCGGCCAGGTAAGAATTTCAGTCTTTATCCTACTGAAGCACACAGAACCAGTCTTTACAGAAGAGCTTGTTTTCCCACATTATTAGTGCTGTTTATACTTATCTTGAAGGAGAACAGTAATGATGGTCTGAACTGCTCTAGGAACCCTCCCAGTTTCCTGGCATGGTGTGGCTACATCTGGCTGGCCCTGGGGAAGCCCCAAACTGAGGAGCCAGCCCCAGCCTGGCAGCCCTCAGGAGAGGGCTGGCCCCTGTCAGTATGGACAGAGGGGCAGGGGTGGAGGATGGGTGGAGTGCTTTGCCCGAGGTATCAGCTTCACAGTGACATCTGGAACAGCCCCAAGACCATGGCTCTTGTTCCTTGATAACTCTATCATGTGTAGCCCCCCATTTAAATGGTCTGCTCATCCTGCCATCCTTCCTACAGCAGCTGTGCACCCCACCCAAGCTGGGGAAGGCCTCTGGATAAGAACTCTGACTCTGCCCAGAATTTGAAGTTCTGAGTTCAGGCCTTTATACTGTCTGGAACCATGTATATACACATCCTTGATAGTTTTCCAGAGTTGTTCATGGAGCCATGGGAGAAGAAGGTCATGATGGTTGGACCTGGCCTTCCTGAAGCCCTCTCTTTCCTTCCAGGTGAATCTTTGGAGAATGTGGTCTGGTGTACTGACATCTACTGGCAAGGCTAGGCAGGTATGAAAATGACCAAATGCCCCACTCAATCTCAAGTATTTCCAGACAAGTAAGAAAATTATCCTTGGCCCCTGAGATTGGGTTGGGGTCCGTAACCTCAGTTGGTTAGAGCAAGACTAAGAACTGCAACACTGTAGTTTGCACAAGTACTGATTTACCTTAAAT
Organism: Vicugna pacos; assembly: GCF_048564905.1. NCBI lineage: Eukaryota > Metazoa > Chordata > Mammalia > Artiodactyla > Camelidae > Vicugna > Vicugna pacos. The sequence goes on along the minus strand of NC_133002.1, from coordinate 37,178,035 downwards.
AGAGAAATGATTTTCCTAGTTGTAGCTCGCCTCCCTTACCCTGGCCAGTTGATTCACATTTGGGTAAAATTAGTCACAAGGGAGATTGGGTAAGCACGTGTAAATGACTCTGAGAGACCCATTCCTAGCCCCCATTCCTGGGAAGCCATCTCCCAACAAATGAAATGACCCTTGGTTTACACATGGCAGAACGCCAGGTTATTTTTCATCCTCCCGAAGTAGACTGGTTTGTGAAAATTTTTTTCTAGGACTCAGTTTCTCCTGGGTCACCAGGAAAATAATGTCTGCAGAACCAGCTTCAAAGTTTCTATAGTGGGCAAGAGAGACTACAGCTTTTAAAGTGGCTCCTCAATTCTTGCTATGACACAACCTTCCTCCTCACTGCTTTCATCCATGTCCTCTACACATTCTGTTCACAGCCTCATTCTCTTTCTCAGTAGCATGCGTACTTGACAAAGAGTTTACCACTAGAGGTAATAGGGAAGCCAGAGCAAGAGGAGGAGGAGAAACTACCAGAGGAATCATTATGAAGCAAATGTTCTGGCAAATAATACTGTCGTAACTGAATGGGGCTCAGACGAAGCATCCGTCTGTCTATCTATCTACCCATCTCTCTATCTTTCATGCAAACTCAAAAGGAAATCACCAACACCTCAGTGGAGAAATGAGTTATGGATAGGATTTCACAGAAGAGGAAACAGAACTAGTAAATAAACATGGAAAACTGAAGTATATCCTAACTAGAAATAAAATCAAAAGCACATATGAGGTGCAGTTTTCATTTTCACAAAAACTGTAAGATTTTATTAAGTGGTAACACTCAGTTCTGAGAACGTCCTAAAACTGGCATCCTCACATAAGGATGGTGACACTGTAAATCTGGGCAGGCCTTTGGGGAAAGAAATGAAGCAATATATAAGAGGGAGAAATAAAAACAGGAGAGCTATAGATGCAGGCAGACATTCACTGCAGCATTATCTGGCATAAAGGACCCTCAATCATCCCAAAAAGGGAAATGAGAGTATGTCACTGAGCCACAATGCAGTGTCACACAGCGATTACAATTACAATTAAGAAAACTATAGAGAAGCATGGGAAATATTGAGAATGTATAAAAAATATGAAATTTCACATAAACAATGAGTGCATTTATACAAAATGTGCACATATAATAAATAAGACGTATGCATGTGGAGAAAAACTGGAAGGCAATATGCAAAAAGTAAAAATAGCTCTATGGCAGCATTGAGATGAAGGATGTCTTTTACGTCTTCACACATTTATTTAGTATTATTACACTGGGTTAATAATTTTTGAAAGGGGGGGTTGGTGCAGGGAAATGTCATACCCCGCCTGCCCCTTCCTATACACACTCATCCTACATCGTAAGCTCTAGGAGGAAAGCATCGCGTCTGTTTATTCACAATGTGCATTCACTCCTAGCCCCATGCCTGGCACTTATCAGATGCTCAATAAATATTTGTTGAATGAATAAATGAAAATGCCTGCAGTCTAAAAAGTCTTAACCCATGATCACTGAGTACACTCCATCCTGGGGAACAAAGAGGAATCTGGTTTTGTTGGAATAAAAAAAAATGAAGCCCCATCCCCAATGGCAATTTCCTGGTCTTCTTGATAAGTGAATCTCAGCATGGAGAACCCAGGGAGAGACAGTTTGTTAAAGCAAACCCAATTACCACCCAGGAACGTGTGCTGCCCTGAGGCCTCTGCTGCCATAACAACATTGCGTAACTATAACTACAGCCCTGGAGGGCTTTGGCCTGTCAAATAAGGAAAAGGACATCTTCATCTTAGGAGGGCTTTGTGCTCAGATTGACTTCCTTCGGGAGCTGGGATCAGGGAAGGGAGGTACATAAGTGGAAGAAAGGGGGAGATGAAGGGCAGGAGTGGGAGAAGAGCTGCTACTGAATCAGGATTATAGTGATTTTTTTTCTTAATTTTAGCAGTTTTCAAAATGTGGTTATTTGACTGTTTAGTTTTGGTGGTTATTTATAACCCCAGCTGCAGAGGCGGGGAGCTGTGCCTGAGCCTGCTGGGATCTGTCCAATACCTTCCCCCAGGGTGGGGCTGGGGGTGGGTGGCGGTGAAGGTGATCCAAGAGCTGAATTAACCAATGGCCCAGAAGATAAAAGAAGTTCCAGGCCATCTCCAGCAAGAGTAAGGAAGGAGGGACCACTAGTGACCATGCTGATTCTATTTTTAAGGCAGCTGTAAATGAAAAGATTTTAATACGAATTATGGTCCCATCAACAACCTCTGAGAGTCTCCCAAGGGAATAGAGACTAGGCCAATACTTTTACTTAGAAGTTATGAGACTGGCCTGGCTACACTAGCATTGTCTTTAAAAGGTCAAGGCATGCTTCCCCACCTTGACCTCGTGGACAGTTATCTGCCCACAGAGGAAACTGCTGTTCCTAACCTCTCCTGGTCAAAAAAGAAGCTTAGAGGATGGCTGGTTCTGTGCAAGTCTTTCCTGACTGAGCCAACACCTGGCAGTGCAAGCCCTGTTTACTGAGCCCTTTTGGATGCCAGGCAGCAAGGGAGAAGCTGGAGACAGTGTGGCCAGCCAGGTAAGGCTCCCAACCTCTAGGAACTCCCAGGCCTTTGAAGCAAACAACGAACAACTATGCTTTATATTTGAAATATGGTATCTATCATTTTACTGGCAAGAGGAGCACTTTAAAGGAAACTGAGAGATCTTTTAGGGAGTTTCAAATGCAACTGCAGAGACAAGATAACAAATATATGAGAAAGAAGATTCACAAGAATATACATGATACGTGACCCCCACTACTCCTGCCCTGTTGGGTTCCTCCTCATCTCTGGGTAAGGTTAGTTTTATGGCAGCATTCTAAGTGGTCTCTCTGCCACTCTGATCAGGCCCCCTCACTGCTTCCAGAAAGAGATCTCCAAATTGCAAGTCTAATCGTGGGACTCCTCTGCCTAAAGTCCTTCAGAGATTCCCCACTTCACTTCCAGCCCAGGCTCCTTCGCAGGGCATTCAAGGCTCTGAATGAACTGGTTCCAAAAACCATTTCTGCCTCTTCTTTTGTCAACCACCCCAACTCCATCATGAGGTTAGTCACACCCATACGATGCTGCTCCACACCTCTGCACTTTTGCAATGCTGTTTGTTCCCATTACATGGCCAGCCCCTCTTCTCCTTGTCCACTGACAAACTTCCTCGTTCGATGGATTTCCACTCTTTATTTCACCTTCTCTATGAATCCTTTCCTAAACCCTGCAGATAAAACACTCCACTTTCTCCTCTGTACCACTCCTGAACCTTGCTCATCTTTCTATATATTCTAGTGTTTTGGAACAACAAGCTTACTGGCCTGTGGAAACACGATGCTTTGTCCATATTGCTGTGACTCAATGCCCGATATATAATGCTTGGGTCATCATTCTGTGTCTCTTGAGCTGAAGTGAGGCTCAATAGACAAAAGGAAACAACCATTGAGACCACATAAAGTTATATTCCCAAACATTCAGATGTTATAGCCATGACTAGGGTGACTGGAGTTATCAATATCAGTGACAGCAGCCAGTTATTGAGCACTTACTCTGTCAGGAACTGTGCTAAGCATTTTACAACAATCATCTCCTTTAATCCTTATAACAACCCTGTGAAATGGCTATTAGTATCTCTACTTCACAAATGAGAAGACTGAGGCACAGATAAATTTTAAAACTTATCCAAGAGCAATGCAGACAGAAAGTAGCAGAGCTGAAATTCAAATCCAGAAATGACATCAAAGCCCTGTACTGGACACTAGAAGAGCTGATGAATAAGATAAATAGGAGTTATGGTCCTATTACCTGTTTGGGAAGGAGACAGAGAAAAAGAACATCTACCAAATTGTATAAGGCAAAGTACATAAAAAGCAGTAAGTGCAAAGTAACAGATCACTGTGCTCCACTACCTTAGAGAGACTAAATCAGGAAAGACCTTCCGAAGAAAGTAAATTTCAAAGAAGGCTGGAAGATGCATCAAGGCAGGAAGAAAAGCCTGTGCAAAAGCGTAAAGGCAGGAAAGTGGAGCTGCCTATGTGAAGTCTGGTGGATGAGGATGGGCAGGGGGCAACTGGTCAAAGGCTTTGAAACCAACATCAGTTTCTGCTTCGAGAGCTAATTGTGTCATGATGAAAATGACGCTCAAAGTAAAGAGTATGCTCAGATCAAAAAAAGAAAAGAAAGAAAGAAGCTTTTAGGATTTTCCCTTCCCCATTCTAAATATACTTAGCTGTTCTACTTTCATCTAAAATACACACTTTCCTTACTATCACATTCCTATCCTGTTGGTGTTAGTTTTTTTCATCTTTCTGCTGTCTAAAGGAAACTGTAAAGTCTTTTAGTGTTAGCTGCAATGTTTGCAAATTCAATATAAGAGAACAACTAATGTTGAACGTTTGTAATGCTGGTATTTGTATGATGAATGGCTAAGTCAGGATAAGATTTTATTCTAAAATACTAATTTCCAGGGAGGGATAGTTCATCATCTTTGAGTGCTATACATTCAGAGACTGTGAAATGGTAAATATACTCTGATTGACCAGCAAGGATTTACTGTGGGTAGAGCATGGTCTGGGCACTATTAAGTTTGGTATCAAAGAAGTGAGATACATTCTTTAACATCTGAGCTCCTTACCACTAGTCGGGGAACCAGAACTTCCAGGAGTACCTTAGGAACACACCAGTAAGTGCAAAATAACAGTAATAGTGTGAAGTTAAATGCTTAAGTGATGAGGGGGTACAAAAGTAGAAGAAATATGAGCCCTTTCCAAATAAGTTCTTACATGCAATTCAACCTAAGTAGGTTATTCAAAGGTATTTATACTAAACACTAAAAGCTGCTTGTGTTAATACCAGCCCAGGATATCCTCCAAGGGGACTGCTAGCTAAGGGTCTGGAACTTCAACTCTTCAGAGTCCACTATTTAGCAAATCAATCAGATGTTTACCTTCTGCTGCTTTGTTTTTTAGATCCGCTCCTGGGGGAAATCTCCATCTTAGCTAGGCTCAGGTGAAACTGGGGTTCAGGATCCTAACTTAATGACTATGCTTGCCTGGATTCCACACAGTCGCTGTGAGCCAAGCCTTGGTCCTCTCAAGGCTTTTTCTTCCAGCAACGTTAAATCCTCAATGCCTGCTCTCCACTTCCCAGCCTCTTCTTATGACTCCTCTTCCAACCTTGTATCTTCGACCAACTTCTCCATTCTAGGCCCTCTAAAAGCAGGCCCTATTACTATTATTTAAACATCAGTGACTTTCTGAGCTCCAGCTTTACTAAAAATATTCCTTCCTCTTCCTCCTCCCAACTCCTGGCTCAAGCTGATTTCCAGAAGTCACTTGAGCTAACGGGATTCAATGCTTCTCTGACTCGGGTACCGCGCGCGCAAACACACCCACACTCACCCCGCAGGCCACTCAAACCCTCTCAAACCCATATAGGACGGGGGAAGGAGGTGGGTGCTCACCACAGAGCTAAATTGGTAATTCTTTGGAGCTACGGCTTCTGGAGGATGGTTCTGCCTCCTTCCGCGAGTGAACGGATTAATTTACTTGCTGTTTGCTAAGGGCAAGGACAATGTCTCCTCTACCAGACAAGAAACTTCCTGATGATGGACGCTACCCTTTCGTTCCTTTTACAAGCCCCTCTTCCTAACACTTTGAGACACAGGATGGCTCTTAAAATATGGTTTCTTCTGCAAAATATCCCTTATCAACTTGGAGTTTATATGATAAACGGAAACGTCCTTTCGCCAATTAGGCAACGAACAGGTTAAACCCCAGCAACCTGATGGATTCTGGGGCTTTCCTGCCTAGACTTCAGAAAGTAAAACAACCGGTAAGGGAAATTTTGCCCAAGGTAAAGATGAGAACCATTGACTTCAACTGTCAGGCTTCTGCCCCAAACAGGAATGGCTACCCGCTCCCTAACTAAAAATGGCTGGCTCCAGTTTTCACCATCGATGCCGCTTTCTGCCCAACTCCAAAATGGCGTTCACTGCCCTCATCAGAGGAGGGAACCTCCCAGCACCCTCTCTGGCCCATAACGTCAGGTGACGCGAGCCCCAGCCGGAAGTGGAGGAAAAAGCGCCTCAGCCCGCGGCGCCTGCGCAGAAGGCTCTAGACGCTGTGAAGCAGGAGGCACTTGGGATCGTCCGCAGGATTGGGACTGCTACAGAGGCCGCCACGGAGCCCGCCGGAGCCACCGTTCCTACTGCTGCTGCCGCCGCTGCCCGAATCGGAACCGTCGGGCCGCAGCCGCCGGCAATGCCGCGAAGGAAGGTGAGAGGAACGGCACAGGAGGGATGGCGGGTTTCTAACGACAGTCGATTGAGCAACGTGACGCAGTTGGCCACGCCTCATAGTGGTCGGGTTCCAACTTCTCGCTCCCCCAAACCTAGCTCAGCAACCCTCTCCTCTGTCCATACCCAACAGAAAAATGTGGGCCCGACCCTGGCCTCGGCCTATGCTTGCAACTATTCCCGCCCTCTGCTTGCCTGGCTCGGAGGCGTTCTTCTCGTTAATTGGCCGCTGAAACGTCTGGAAGCATATTGATTGGCTGGTGACACCGCCCATTTGGGCTCAACGGTCACCTCCCCGCGTGTGGGGGCGGTGTCTGGGCCCGGCCCTACCGCTCGCCTACTGGCTGTAGAGAACGATCCCTCTTCTCTTGATTGGCTAGGCTTGGAAGTCTGTCCTGTGGGGGCGCGGTTTAGCGGGGCTGCGATTGGGTGGCACGAATCCCCGCCCTACCGTCTGGTGATGCTGATAGGAGAAGAGGCGGGGTTTTCAAGCATCCTTCCTTTCCCGGAGGGGGACACAACAAAGCAGAAGACTGGGTGGTGGAGAACCAGCGCCCACTCCCGAGGGATCCTACTCTGGCCTGTTGCATCCAAGCTGTTATTTTTCCTTTACTGGCTTAGTTGGTCAGCGCCTCGAAAATGCAGTTTGTAAAAATTAGAAACTTTTTAGAATTAGGACTTAATGAGATCACCTAGAGACACCTATAGTCCTCTTCTCAGCTAAACAGACAGGCCTAATGGAGTGCCCTGAATTAGGCAATGGCAGAGCCAGGACTACAGAACAAATCTAATTAAGTTAAACAAATGTTTATTGACTGCTTGCTACATGCTGATTGCTGGGGATTCTGAAATTAATTAGACATGATCCCTAGCTTAAGGAAATCTGAGTCTAATGAGAACAGACAGAAATAACTGTACAAGGATCTAGTAAATTCTCTACTTGGCAGTACATATACAAAGCTTAATGAGAGGGAAGTGAGAGAGCGGTTAAACCTGCTCTGGAATAAGATGGCAAGTAGATTGGTGAAAGCCAGAAAGAAGGGCTGAGTTCCAGGGTCAAGCCAGGAGGGGATGGTCAGAGATGATCAGGGATTCAGATAGTTGGGTAATTGGACTAGAGCACCTTTAAGACTCCCATTTCATCCTGTCAGTTCTCTGTGACTCTCTCTGGGGCCTCCACTCATTATCTAGACAAATTACCCTAGACAAATTTGAAAAGCTGGGTGATATTCTTGCTCATTTCTGCAGAAATCTTTCTCTTCACAGAGGCTTTCAAATGTTTACACTTTTTAATGTCGTATAAAATGACCTATTGGTAGGCGGTATTTACATGAAGGCTCACCAGAATCAGGAATAGTACTGGTGCCTTGGAATAGGTCCACAGTCTCCGTACTGCAATTCCCAAATACAAAGAACTCTGGAAAATGTATGTTTTTTAGTAACTTATTTGGTAGCAAACCCAGTCCTAAACTGTCCTGAGGATACTTACAGTTATTGTGTGTCTCCTTTAGTATGACATATATTTTGCTGAAGAAAGAGTGTTATTTGTGGGATATATACAAAGCATTCCCTTTCCAAAAAATCTAAGAAATTATGAATTCTAAACACAACTGGTCCTAAAGGTTTTGAATAAAGAATAGGGGACTTGTAGTTTGAACTTTTGAGTTTTTTTTTTTTAAACAAATACATTTCTCTTTGTGGTTTAGTAAAGGGTATAGTGTTAATGCTCAATTGATGAAAGTTATTTTTATGGCTACTCATACCTCAGGAGGCTAATAATTGAAGATGATTTTTTAAAACCTGTTTTGCATACTTACGAGTCTTCATGTGTAAGCTGCCCTGCCCCCCTTTTCTTTTAATAGAAGTACTGGGGATTGAACCCAGGACCTCGTGCATGCTAAGCATGTGCTCTACCACTGAACTATAACCTCCCCTCTTTTTAATGTACTTTTGGCGTTCATGTGGAGAAATGTCAAAGGTAGATAATGTAAGAAAGAGGAATTTTACTCTTCCTTCTTAAGTTCTTCTGGGATCAGAGTTGTGGATCATAGTATTTTGAATTAGTGTGTGATTTTTAAAAACGTAATAGCTGTTCATGGAGACTTTGAGCAAAAACTACTCTGAAGTTAAGTGGGGTCCAGCACTAACATTTTTCTCATTACCTTGGATTTTCTATAAGTGCATGGTTATGTCAACCAGACTATTTTGAGTAGAATACTTCCCAGTTTGTGGTACTTACTGGCCTTCAAATAGTCTTGTTTCAGAATTAATGATAATAAGAATTAATTCTCTTTCTTCATTTATTTAATAAAGGTACATTATTTGTAGGTTGTTCCATTTAAATGCTCTAAATAAAGGGAAGTTGGCTGTGGAATCCTTTCTTACGTTTGAACTTGGTGTTTTCAGCATCATAGTTCATTTTATTTCCAGTGTTAATTAAAGTAAATGTTTCTGTGCTAATGTCTGGATCTATGGTGTTACAGAGGAATGCAGGCAGTAGTTCAGATGGAACCGAAGATTCCGATTTCTCTACAGATCTCGAGCACACAGACAGTTCAGAGAGTGATGGCACATCCCGGCGATCTGCCCGAGTCACCCGCTCCTCAGCCCGGCTAAGCCAGAGTTCCCAAGGTAAAAGGCAGTATCCTTCCTGACTGCACCTCACAGCTGACTGATCATCACATTATTGTGCTAGTCATTGTGGAAACTGGTCCCTTGATTTGATGTTGTTGACAGACTGGTAAAATGTAGAGTAAATGACTGCAGAAGTATCAGGTCTTTAACCATGGTTCTGTTTGGGGTGCTGTCCAATTTGTAGACCCAAAAGAACTGTGTCTGGTATAATCAATGTGTGACAGATGTCTGTCTTGAGTCATTTAATTTTTTATAGATTACAGTCTCCCTGTCAGTAAAATGAGAATATTATCTTTTCACTTTTTGTTAGAATGGTGTAGGGACTTAAAGTAGTCTCTTGAACTTATTGGAGAAGGCCCAATACTTGTAAAAACATGTTTAATTCTGTAATATAGTTAGATAGACAGTTAATAAATAAAAATAGTTGACCCAGCTATCAATTGTAGTGCAGTTAACCATCTGAGCTAAGTTTTGGAGGGTACTCCTGACCCTCCTGGCTCTACTCTGGGATTCCCTGGTGAAGAAAGAAAGTTGTAATTAATACAGAAAGCCGATGATCAATGGATGATAATAAGTTAAGGGAGAAAAATATAATACACTTTGAGCACTTAAATAGTGCGGATTTACTTACTGCTGTTATGAACATGTTGCAAAATGAGAGAAAAACACTTTTTTTTTTTTAAGCAAGAAAGTGGAAACATTCTCTCTCAGCAACTGTTCCTAACTTTATTTTTGAATTTAACATTTTGGCTGAAGTATAGATATTGTTCCTTGATTTCTCCACTTTTAAGTTTTTCATTTTGTTGCACAATGGGAATATTGATAAATGGCTACTATAATTCAGGTACTGTGCTGTGTCCTGGAATACCATGATAGAGAATTCATAGTTCCTGCCCCCAAGGAGCTCGCCGTGCAGTGCAAGATGTAAACTGATATGATAGTGCACTGTGGAAGGGCTCTGAGAAGCTTGCGTAGAGTATTGTGGAAACCTTAAAGGATCTAGTAGGAATTCACAAGTTGAAACATGGCAGAGTGTTGTTACAGGCAGAGGGTACAGTATATGCAAAGGAACAGGCATAGTATTCTTAGAATGTGTAATTAACCATGCCTTGGAGACCTGAAGGTTGTAAATATTGAAAACAACTAGGAATTACATGATCTCTAGACTTCCTTCATGACCACTGAGTTGCACGGCTCCTGGGACACCATTCACAATGTGCTCTGTGTAAGTGACCTTCTCTAAAGCAAAATGGAGACTACATTGTAAATGGAGCCCCCTGGAGATACACAAACTGAAAACCTAGCTGTGTGCTAACTTTTACACAAGAGTTTGAAAATTTCAGTTTTCTTTGAAGAAGCTATAAGATTTACACATTAGGTTATTTTGTGTTGTTTAAAATATGCTTTAATTTTAGCTTTGAATTTCTTTTATTCCTTTTTTAAGTGTCATCAGATTAGAATTGTAAAAAAGGCTGCTAGGTGCTTCAGAATAGATTTCTCCATCCAAAAGAATTTTAAAGGTTGTATTCTTTCCTTACCGTTTATGAATCTAATATTTTGCATCAGGGTATCAGAGAGGGCAATCAGGGAGAAAAAAAGACATCCTTAAACAAAGGAAGTATTTGTATCTTGTTGTATGTTTAATAGTAGAATATCTGTTTTCTGGTGGGTTAGAGTAAGGGAAGAAAGAGAATGTAGCTAATACTTATGAAGCACTAGACTTAAGGATCTAGGGAATCACATTAAGTGTATTATATGAATTATCTCATTTATTTCTCACAACAAACGTATGAGGAATGTGCTACTAGTATTTTCCCTTTTTTATAGATCAGAAAACAGGCTTGGAGAGATTAACTTGCCCAAGATGCCATATCTGGTTCGTACGATGAAGTGGAATTGAATCACATTCAGTCTTGATTCCAGGGCCTAAATTATTAATTCTATGCTATATTGCTTATATTCAACTCAGTAAAATGGATGTTTTAAGGATTTGTTGGGTTTTGTGAAATACTAAGAGGAGGGCCTATATGCTAATAAGTCACACTGATGAGAAATAAAACAGATTTCCTTCTTTTTTCTTTAATTGTTTTATTATTCTAAAAATCGGGATCAGATTCCAGCCCCGTTCGGAATTTGCAGTCTTTTGGCACGGAGGAGCCTGCTTATTCTACCAGGAGAGTGACCCGTAGTCAGCAGCAGCCTGCCCCCGTGACTCCGAAAAAATATCCCCTTCGGCAGACTCGTTCATCTGGCTCAGAAACTGAGCAAGTGGTTGACTTTTCAGATAGAGGTGAGTGGGTATGGTATGACTTGGACCCATTATAGAGAGGTCTAGTCAGTTTCCTCCTAAGGGAGACTTGGAGCCACTGCAGATAGATGCCTCATACAGATAAAGTTCAGCTCAGTGAATGATGTCTGTCTGATTCCTTTCTTAGGTCTTGCTGAGGGCAGTTTGGTAGTTTAGTTTTCTTGAGGTCCACAGTAGCTAGAGTATATTAGATCAGACTTGCAGTAGGCAGAAGGGCCTGGAATCCTCTTCCCCACAGATGTAGAAAGCTCATACCAGATTTTCTTACAACCATGCTTATTATTAGTCCATTTGTCTCTGAATTTCTGAGGTGGAATGACTGTCAATAACACAGAATGGTAAGCTACTGAGGTTGTGATTTACCAGCCCAAAGCAGAGGCCTTAGAGTGAAGGCTGTAGACTGGTGAGCTTCTAGCTTGCCAACATGGCCAGTTGGTTTGCTTGCACAGTATTTACTTTTTAAAAGAAGTTTTGTTACCAATACTTGAAAATAGAGATTTCATATAAAAATCTGAGTTACTAGTTTCTTTTAAAACATGGAAAGCTCTAGGAACATTAGGTAGCCATTCACCCACAATAATAGTTGGCTGGCGCTGAATAGTAGTTATCCTCTGACAGGGACAGTCAGCTCTCTGGCCTTGCTCAGCCCTGATGGGCATTTGGTTTGCCATCACCGATTTAGAATTAGTCAAGTCCATTCACACTCTCACACCAGGTCTGTTCAGTGTCATCCAGAAAGAACCATTTTCACTTGTCTTCCATCTTGTGTATTTCCTGCAAGGAGAGCGGGATGATAATGTGTTTTAAAAATTTATTTCCAGCCATTGTGGATTACCCATGATTTGGGGCTTAGGAGAAACGTAAATAAGTGAAATGTATTCGTTAACCCCAAATTTAATTTTAGTCAGAATTTAAACTTGGCACAAGAGGAATGTTGTTATTAGTTTCTCTTCATTTTTCATTTAGCTTTGTGGCAGATAACTGGCTAAAATTTACTGGTTAAATTATAGGAAGAGGATCTTGAGTAGCCCATAAACTCTTCTGAATATAATAAACCTCATAAGAAAATAAACCCTATTCATGAGTTCCACCAATTTTGTTTACTTTAGAAACTAAAAATACAGCCGATCACGATGAGTCTCCACCTCGAACGCCAACTGGAAATGCCCCTTCTTCTGAGTCGGATATAGACATCTCCAGCCCCAACGTGTCTCACGATGAGAGCATTGCCAAGGACGTGTCCCTGAAGGACTCAGGCAGTGATCTCTCTCACCGCCCCAAGCGCCGTCGCTTCCATGAGAGCTATAATTTCAACATGAAGTGTCCTACACCAGGCTGTAACTCTCTGGGTAAGTGTGCCCCAGCTTCATGACACCCCATGTTCCATGGTTCTCTCTCCCTTTGGAATTAAGATCACCCAGAAATGTTTAGTGTTCTGCTGCGACCTGGGTTCTTAGGCTCTTCAGTGATCACTGCTCAGAATATCAATGAATTGCCTGCTTGAATAAACAGCATTTCTGCTTCTTGGTCTATTGTCCATGGCATATTTGGTTACAAGGAAATCAGCTCTGAAGCACCACTCAGTTTATTGAGAAGGGTTACCTGGTGAAAAATTGTCTCGTTTTTCCAGCAAAAATAAAACAGAAGACCAGTTACCTCCAAATATCTCATTGTATGGAGCATCGGCCAAGCTTACTGAGGACTAACAGAGCATAAGCTGGTGGTGAATAGTGGTTGTATGGCCATAGCTATTAAAGAAATAAGAAAAACAGTTTTTTTTTTTTTGGTCAAGAAACAACCTTAAGAGTACAGATGAGACTTTTTTGCGACTTCAATGGTTTTAGATCTTGCGGCTTTGTGTGTTTGATAAGTATAAACTAGATAAGTATTCTCAGATAAATGAATGTTTCATTCATTTATGTTTGTTTATTTATTTTTTTAATGGCTAACTTTTCCCACTTACTGAGGGATTCTTGTAATGATTTAAACCTTATTGTGTGCCTTAAATGAGCTTAGGTACACATGTTGGGTGCATGTTTGTCTGGAGTTAGAAGGTGCTGATTGGGATATAAAGGGCCTTTCTATCTAGAAATTTAGCCTGTGAATGTGGCCACCAGTTTCAGAAAAAAGGTAGAATAGAGTACATTGCTGCTTTGCAGAACACCAATACATTTTCCCTAGTATTTTATTTATTTGGATCCTTTACCGAGTTTAGGAGCGGTTTCTCAGGTAATTTCAACCCATCAAAATGCATAAATAAAGCAAACGTTCCCCCCAACGCCATACCATTTGTTACTCAAGATACTTGTTTTAGGCCTAAATCAATTTCCTTGGGATAAATAATGAAAAACAAAGAATAGACAATATCATATAGACATTTAGGATAAGAGAGAGCTAATACACTTGAAGAGGGTAAGGTGATCTCCTTGCCACAGGCAAGAGAAGGCGCTTTCCTCAGCTCTGCTAGTCACTATCCCTGCATCCTTCAGTTGTTACTTTTATGTACTATGTTGCATGTTTAACCAGTTTGAGGAATAGTACTTAGAGGCCAATAGGCCCAGGGGCAGATAGACCAGAATGGGGAGGAGGAGATGAGGTTAGAGTTGGGGCCTGATTATTTGCTATTTATGCCCAGGTCTTGGCACCCTTAATGTGGTAGACCAGAGGGTAAATAGAAATCTGTTGCATCGCAGGAAAGTTTTTTTTTGACTTTTGGTTTTAATGTTCTGGCATAGTTTGAAAAGTATGAATGAACCTAAGATTCCAAAATTATTCTTGATCCCGTTCCACTCTTTGTCTTATGTGGAACAATCTTTTTTTTTTTTTTTTTTTTTTTTTTTGGTAATTTTGGTATGAAAGTCTTATGTGCTTGTGAAAAATTGAAACCCTATAGGAGGTCTTGAGTGCTAAATAAAAGTTCTCCTTCACTCATATCCCCCAAACCATGCCCCAGATATAAAACTACTATTGGTAGTTGTTATGAATGCTTCTAGTAAGTTCCTATACTTATATAAGAAGACATGTGTATGTACATATATTTCTTTTTTGTTGTTACTTATAAAAAGGGAAATATACAATTGTTGGTTTGACATCTTAGATATCTTACCATTATTAGCACTCAGAGGTCCATCTGTTTAAAGGATATAGAGAATTCCATTATATTGATAGTTCAGAAATTACTTAAATTGCCCCCTATTTATTGACATTTAGATTGTTTCTCATTTGTAGCTACTCTGAACAATACTGTAATGAATAGCCTTATATGTATGTGTTTTTGTGTCTTTCTAGAAAATTGGTTGGATAAATTCATAGCAGTCGATTACTAGGTCAATAGAACAACTGTCATTTTTAAACTTTAAATTTAGACACATTAGATTGGTTTTAGTTTACATATTATAAAATAAGATGTAACTTGAATAATTTGCTCTGAAGTTATAGGTACATAATATCTGAAAGTTTTGCTATAACAGTGACACTTTACATTCGGTACATAGTGTTTGATCAGTGAGGGTAGTTTTTTGTGTCTAAGATAAATATGTGTATCTCCAAGATTACATTTTTAATAATAGAATCCTGGAGAAATTGCATCCTGCGTATCATATATTAATTCCCCTCTCTTCTAGTACTTGGACTGTTTTAAAGCTTACGTGATAAATCTTGTATAATTTTTAAATCCCTCTTAAAGTCCCCTTTACCCCAAATCAATGTTTCTTTTTCCATGAAAGATAAAGATTTTTGTAGATTTGCAATTTAGCTTTGCTAATTTATCTTTTTATCTCATCAGCATTGTCTCACCATCCCTCTTGATCTTAGTGTTTTATAAAATCTTTTGATTGAAGAGACCTATAAAAAGGATTTTTGGTTCCCTGCATATTTTCACAAACCACATGAAAAATAGAAAAATGAAGAGATACCCCTTTAGATAAAATGAGCTTTCTATATTGTTACTCCTAACATTTTCCTCTCTTAAGAGGGCCTTGTGAGAACTGCCTGTTTAAAAATTTGATTATCTGTTTTATAAATAGATAATAAAATAAAAGTTTGATTATAGAAGAACAATCTTTAAACAAAATCGGCCACTCCTCCAAAAAAGAAAAAAGAAAAGAAAAGAATATATTCAGTTTGGCCCAAAATTATCAAAGTATGTTTCCTTATATGATAGAAAAGTCCATTTCCTTCTCCATTTTTCATAAGTTTCTTTTGATTATTGGAAAAAGTTCAATTCAGATTGGATAATGTGTAATAGAAAGGAAAATACACTTATTGTACACATGACTTGATCAATTTAATATAGGAAAGATAAATTCCACCAAAAGAAAATGTTCTTGCTTATAATTTTGTGTTTTTTAAATAAACTTATGGGTTTATGACATTTTGGAATTTGAGAAATACATCGTTAGGGAAGAAGGGACTACACTTGTATTGAAGGTATGCAAGTATGTTCAGAGATTGCCAGATCCAACCTGGTGAGAGAAGAGAGTTTCTTGTGGGTGCAGTATGACCCTAACAGTGCTTATCTTTGATGTGATGTGATTACCTGTGATCATATACTTGGTAAAAATGATATAGCAAAAAAAAGATCTATTTTAGGGGGAAATATTACTGTCTTCCATCTTGAGATTAAGTTTTGCCCTCCTGTAACAGGACACCTTACAGGAAAGCACGAGAGACATTTCTCCATCTCAGGATGCCCGCTCTATCATAACCTCTCTGCTGATGAGTGCAAGGTAATTGTATTCTCACTTATTCAACATATACTTATTGAGTGCTTACCATTTGCCAGGCACTTTGCTAAACAGTGGGGACACGGTGTGAACAGAATGGGCAAGGTCCTTTTTCTTCTTACTTGGAGGAAACATGATAAGAAACAACTGTGTTTTTAAAAATAAATTAAACGGTGAAATAAAAGATTATTGTGTATATTGAGTTCTTTAAGAGAAATTCATAAAGAGATTATCTATGGAATATTTAGAACTTCACCCTCTAAGTGCATTGATATTTTCCATTGAAAGTTATCTTCAAAGATTGCTAGGGACCTTTTCCAGTAACGAATAACTTACGTAAATATGTGGCTTCAGTGTTTATGCATTAGATTCCCTTCTTATAAATCTTTAAAGACACTTTGCTTTTAAAAAGTTTTTCATAATTCTTTTTCTCTTTCTGTGGCTATTTCAATGGAATACTTTTCCTTTTTGTTACTCTCAATCACACTGACTCTTGGCTAATTCTTATTTCACATTCTTGAAAAATACAGTTCTAAATAATTTTTGGCATTTTGAAATAATGGATTTAGAAGTGAAATCTAAGATCCTATTTTGTATGTTTCTGTGTGGGTTGTTGCAACCAAGGAGGAACCAAAATACTCATTATGGGGAAGCAAGAGTTGAAATTGTTATTCATAAAATGGATTGCTTGGGTAGTATTTGGGCAGGTTATCCAAGTGGTTAAACTAAAGTATTAATTGTTTTTTTTGTGGTTGTTACTTTGCTAACAAGGCCAGGGTAACAGGTTTATTCCTGTCTGTTCCAGTTTCCTCCTAAGAAAAATTGGATTCCACAACTAATATTAATTCTCCCGTTTCAGAAATTTGTTCTCTTATTTACAAGTAGACTATAGGGTGGAAAATTTCTTTATATGTTGTGTGTAGTCTTCCAGCAAAGTAGTATTCTTCCAATGCCTATGTGGACTTTAAGGTTGAGGACACTTACTCTTACTTTTCTTCATTTCAAATCTCTTGCATGAGCAAGGCAGTTTCTTCTGCTCTGTATAAAAGTGGTAGGTCATCCCATTATCTTCCCATTAGTGTGAGACCAGATCAAAGCAGGAACGGCTCTTCCAACATCTGCATCAGAATCTGACAAAGTATTAGGTGATTCTTTCTCTGAAAATAACTGTGACCTCTGTTTTTTGAGGGTTGTCCTTTACCACTTGTCTCTAAATATAACAATCTGATACTGTGGATGCTTTTACATGAAAGTCTTTTACATATAAGGTACAACTTTTTAAATTGTTGGCTTGTAGCAGTATGAACATGTTACCTTAAGCATTTATTTTCAAAGAAGAAAAAATTTTTTTCAGTTTGAGGAAGAAAATGAAAAAAGGAATGCATTTCCTGAGTTTTTCCTCTTTTGTGCTCTCTTCTTTACAAGTGGAATCAGGCTCAGCATAATCCATCTTTACTACTGGATCATGTGCTTGGAGGATCAAGAAAATTTCCAAAAGATACACATTTTTATGTCATTTAGAATTCTAAATGGAAAGATTAAACTAATTCCTCACATTAAAAGCTCCAAGATTTTTCAAGTACTTGCATATACAGAATTACTCTGAGTTTCCCAGTAAATGATTGCAATTAGTGATGTCACCATTTTTGTTTAATCGTAGAATTCTGTGACTGCATGTGCTGAACACTGTTCCAGGTATCTAAGGATTCTCTCTGAATGAGACAAAAGATTGCATTCAATGAGCTACTTTCTCATGGGGAGAGGCAAAAATGAATATGTAAAATTAATAAGTAAGAATTTTGTTTAGTGATAAATGCTATGAGGAACCAAAAGACTCAAGAGAGAGTGACTGTTTTGGGGGTGATGGTGCGGCACTGCTATTGCTCGGGTTAAGAAAGACATCTTATCTGAGTCATGGATCCTCAGTAGAAGGGTGAGCAGGCACACCAGCTGTGAGGTGGGGATAAATGGTTGGGTTTGAAGGATGGAAAGTAGGCCGGTGTGGCTGGAATGTAATGGAAAAGGAAGAAGCAGAATCCAGATCATAAAGGACCTGTTGTTCTGATGGCAGTGAAGCATTCAGAGGCATGGTATAATTTAATAAATACTTTTTAAAATCACAGCTTGCTAGTATGTGGAGAATGGACTGGAGGGGGCAAGAGTTGCCACAGGGTAGACTAGCCGGAAGGCTGCTCTCAAGTTCAGCCCGTAGATGATGGCCTGGACTAGTGTTGTATCAGTGGAGATAGGAAGAATTGGACGGATTTAGGATATGTTTTGGAGGGGAGTGGCGTGATAGACTTGCTGGCGAATTTGATGTGAGGTGTGAGAGAAAGAGGAGAATCAAGGATTCTCAGGTTTTTGACTTGATCAGTTGTTTAAAAATAGTTGCTGTTTATTGCCATAGGGGAGATTTGAGATAGGGCTTATTGTGGGTCAGTCACTGTGTTCTGACCATGTTGCGTTTTAGTGTTGATGTTAGAGAGGGAGTTGGATATGAGTCCTCACTTCCCAGAAGATGAAACTGAGACTCGGAGAGCTAACGTGATTTGTACAAGGTCATAACTGAAGTTAAGTTTACCTGTAGACTTGCCCTGACCCCAAGTATCTAACCTTTTCTTTGTACTTCTTTACTCTGTTCTTGTACTTCCTCACACTGTTTCTTAGCCGTTGTATAGTGGAAAGAGTACAGAGGCTCAGAGTCATCAGACTTAAAATCTTAGCTTGACCACCATTTAGCTGTAATTATTTCACTTCTGATTCTCAGTTAATGGGTAGGAAAACAGAATGTGAAACTTGCCGTATCTATTTCTTATAGAGATTGTGACAATAAATGTGAAGACCCTTTGAAAGTGAAAATACAATGTAAATCCAAGGGATTACTGTTGTGTTCTTATGCCTTAAGTAAACATAGTCTTAGAAGCAGGTGGATTTATTGACATTGTTGATGGTTGCAGGTGAGAGCACAGAGCCGGGATAAGCAGATAGAAGAAAGGATGCTGTCCCACAGGCAAGATGACAACAACAGGCATGCAACCAGGCACCAGGTACGGGCCTTGTTAAAGCTCTGGCCATCATAGTTTGAGAGCCAAGTCTTGGATCCCCTCTGCCCCATAATGGTCTTTAGGTATATCCATGCCTCTTATATTGTGTGGTATGGTGTGACTGAATAACTGGTCTTCAGTCTTAAACCTAGAAATCATACTTGTTTTCCAAATAGGAAATTTTCAAGAAACAAAACTTCTAACTCATAAATGAAGGAATCATATATCTACAATAATTATAATAATAATAGATAATAGGTAATCTTGATTATTTGAAAGGTTATACTTGCTGCTCTATTTCTTCATCTTGTATCCACTTTTGAACACGTTGTAATTTACTTTCAAGCCCCTCCACTCAGCTGGCGTGTTTCCAACGTCACCAGTGACTTTTCCTTAGCATTTAACACTTGATTATGTCATTTTTCATCTACTTCTCTTTTCCCTTGGATTCCAAGATGCTGCTTTGCCCTAATCTTTCTGCCTCTCTAAACATTCATGCCAGTTAATTACACTTAATTCCTTGTGCCCCTCTGAATACCTTTGGTCTTTTCTCTTGCTGTTTTTCTGCCTACAACTCTATAGCTATACGAAGAACAGATTGTGTTTCTCTTTCAAGGCCTTGTGTAACTCTCAGCTGTTATAGGAATTCTTCCCAAATCTTCTACCATTAATGAATTTCTTCCTCATGTATTCCTGTTTGTAATGTTCTCAGAATGTTAGTTTAGACTTTGTCAAATATTATATATAGTAGCTCATCATATGGATGTCTGTTTTTGTGGTTAGATTATAAGTGGATAGCAGAGGAGGCATGGTGATAAGGGAGAAGTTTGACTTTGGAGCCAAACAGATCTGGATTTGAATACTGCGATTCTCTTACTCTAGCTGTGTGGTCTTGGGCAGGTCAGCTAACCTCCCTAAACTTTATTTCCTTGTTAATAAAAAGGAATGAATAATACCTACCTGGCAGGGTGGTCAGCTAAATTATGCATGTAAAATACCTGTCCCCAGTGCTTGGCTGGTAATAAGCACTCTGTAAGTGGTAGCTGCACTTTTCTTTGTTGTCTGTCTTTGGTTTTGTTCTTACTCACTTTAAAATTTTTTATTCATTTTTGTATCAGTACTTGGAAAACAGTAAACATTCAGTAAATGCTTATTGAACTGAACTGATCTTTATTTTATTCCTGTTGCTTCCATCCTTAACTTATATTCTGTTTAGATTAATATTAAAATAAATACATTTTCTGAATGCATATTAACTGACAAGGTTGTGGTCTAGGTGGAATTTTTTAAATTACCATAGTATTCACAGGGTGGCTGTAACACATCTGGCATTCCCTGCCCCCATCTCCCCTCCTTTTTAGTGTGTCTTACTTTCCTTTAGAAAAGTTAATTACATAATGAGTTTTCAAGCTAGCTTCTTAATTTTCTCCTTTTTCTTTTTAGGCACCAACAGAGAGGCAGTTGCGATATAAGGAAAAGGTTGCTGAACTCAGGAAGAAGAGAAATTCTGGGCTGAGCAAAGAACAGAAAGAGAAATATATGGTGAGAAAAAGTTAAATATTTAATTAGCATGAACTCTTGCCATCATTTGATTCCTTTTAGTCACTAAGTTTCTGCTTTTCACATTTGTCATTTGGTATCCTCTGTAAGTAAATAGACTCCCCTCTGTCAGTTAGAATTCACTACATATAATTCCCCATTAAGAATGGAACTGGGAGAGTCTTGAAAAACAAAAAACTGTTAGAATTTAGATGGAAAAAAAATTCAGTCCTCTAATTTTTAAACCTCACTTTAGGTTTAAAGGGTTAAATTTACCTGCTTGAAAAAATATCATGATATTGGAGATGTCCGTGTAAGGAAAAATAGTCAAGTACAGCTTTTAATTCTGTGTTTTAATTTACATATGAACTGATTTCCTTGTTTCATTAAAAATTCTTTAAAATATTTTTTGCATGATTTACCTCCCCCCTCCAAGAAAAAATTTAAATAAATAAATAAAATTTTAAAAAATTTGCATGAAATTTAATTTTTAAGTAAAGATTTATTATAAATTATATTCATAAGTATTTACTATTGAAAATACCAAAAATATAGAGAAGAAAAATTCCAATAGAAATCACCCTCCAAGAGATAAACCACTGTTATTAACATTTTGGCATCTTTTTCTGGTACGTATTTTTATTTTTTCATGGAGTTGGAATCTTTGCTTATTTAGTCATTAGAATAGATTATTAAAAGTATGGTTCGTGAATACTTAAGACAGTCAGCATGTTTTCAGTAAGACTGTGACAAACTATGTATTTGCTTTTGTGGTAGTCATTACTGTCTTAAAAATGATAACCTTATAAATAAATGGAGATGGACCAGTGTGAGACGTTTGGAGGCTGTGGGGTGTTTGTAGCCAAACACCTACTGCAGACTGCGTTGGGTTGAGGGTGGGGGTGGGGGGCTCTAGAAGTGTGCTGTAGGGTTGAAGCCTGTATACTTCTGCTCTGTCTTGTTTAGTGTTTTTATCTACAAATCAGGTAGAGGGGTAATAATAAGATAATACTATTATATTGAGCGCTTATGTGCTCGGTAGCCGCTCTGGTCATGTTGCTTACATAATTTTTGTAACAAAAATGGATGGCATTTCAACTATTTTATAGATAGGAAACTGAGATTTAGAGAGGTAATTTTCCCAGAATCATACAGGTAGAAAGAATGTCTGAATGAAAAACTCCTGAAATTTACCTTACAAACAACTGCTCCACAGTATTTCAGGCTAGGTGATTTAGACTGAACCTTCCTGGTAAAAACGCTGAATAGGATTTTTTAAAGCTTTAAAAAAAAAAAAGTTTCGTGAAGCTGGAAGAAATAACTAATACTTAGAGCCCAAGTCTAATGAATGAGCTCAAGCTCAAAGAAGATATTCATCAGCTGGGCCCAGATTAACCAGAAGAAGTTTTAGTGTGGATAAAGGTGCTGGTGAATGGTTTCTTCATATGCTAATACGTATGTGAAGTCTACAGTGTTCATCCTGGGATGAGCCATCCACTTCTCTTAACAACCATTATCTTCTATTCTCTGGGTAGGAGGTGGAGCCTAGGATGCAGGGGGAAGGGCTAGAATCAAAGGTTTAAAAGGGACGTTTCCCCTGTAGAATTTCTTTTCTGTGAAAGGACACTAGTGACTGCCATGGTAAGATCTGATACTTAAAACTGAATTATTTTTACACTTCTAATTTTCTATGATTATTCCCTCTTTTGTTCTTGCTTAATATTTAGTTAAACATTTCTCAACGAGGCTAGCTAGCCTTTTTTTCCTGTGCACTTGGGGCTGGAGTTTTAAAGGGGGAGCATTACAGTGCCTTTGACAGACTGTGTATAATGGCAGGTGCAGGAATTCAAGCGAAAGAGTTTACAAAAGACTGCTTAGTCCAACTTCCCCTTCCTACCTGCAGATTTTACTTTCAGTCCAAAATCTTAGACTCAAAGGCTTAGGGATTCTGGGTTTTATTAGGTTGTGTTTTTAAGTGTGTTTTTAAGTAGATCTCAGGATTCTAGGAATTGGTAGTGCCTTTGGGTTTGTATATTTTATTTATTTGTCCTGTCACGCACATTTTCAGAGGAAGAAATTGAGGCATAGGGTTCTGAAGAATGAAACTCCCTTTTGGAGAGGTTGTGAGAGCATTTCCTTTCCAGATTCACTAGAGTGGGTAGTGGGTGTCTTCTGGAATTATCTTGTCTGATAAATAATATGTATTGTGCTCAATTCCTAGTGCCTAATAATACCTGGCAAATATTAGGCACTAAATAAATAGCTTAGGGTTATTCTTGGCCCTCTAGTTGGCATCCATTGAAATGAAATAGATTAAGTTCTTAGAAGTAGAGAGTATGACACTCTGGTTATTTTCCTAGGAACACAGGCAGACCTATGGGAATACTCGGGAACCTCTCTTGGAAAACCTGACTAGCGAGTATGACTTGGATCTTTTCCGGAGAGCACAAGCTCGGGCTTCAGAGGATTTGGTGAGTATTAAAACCTCCAAGCTGAGGACCACTTGTGAGGGGCACTTGGAACTGCCAAGAAAATGATTAAGCAGTTAGTTTGATGGGGATTAAATGTACCTTGCTGCTTGGCTCTTTCCCCTCCCCCCAGCTATCCTCCTTTGAAACTGTCTTCCATCCATTCATATTTAAAATTAATTACCTCTCCTCCCTCCCCTGATCCCTTAAAAGTTTTCTCTCCCCAGCTCAACTCCTGGAAGGACCTGTTTGGTGGAGGTAGTTAGCTGGATAAAACAGTTGGTGCCCCTAAGACTCAGCTGGGAAATTCGCAATTCCAAGAACATCTGGACTGGGAGATACCCCTCTCTGTTCTCTTAACCTAAACAGGAACTCCCCTCTGCAGGGTTGTCTCAGTCCTTCATTACAGCTATGAAAGGAACTGTGGAGAGGAATAATGGAAAAGGTTGTTGTCAGATATTTTAGAATTATTGTTTGACAAAGCCAAGCTTTATCTATGTACATTAAGATGGCTTTCCCTTCTGTTTTTTATTTACAGTTAGTTAGTATTTAGTTTTGCTACACTATGCAGAATTTTCTGCTGCTTTGTTTTAAGAAAATTGTGATTGAGTGTACCTCTGATTTAGTGAATATAATGTGTTCAGGGAAACTTAGTTTGTAAAGTGAATCTTACCTTCCTTTGTAAAAAGAAAAATTACATCAATACTTTATTTGAAAATTCTCAAATAGACTTGTTGAAAGTTTTATAGAGAGTGGGGATTGATAGCTGCCCATGGCTGGGCAAGGCTGATATTGCGGGTTTTCTCTGTCTTATCCTGGAACAGAGAGCATTTCATAGGCCAGCTTTTCACAACTCTCTACCTGGTTATGCTTCAGAATTATTTCCAAAGTCAGCTCATTGCTACTGAGTGGGGACAGATATCCAAAAATATTTTCTACTTTAAGTTTCCAGAATTAAAGCATCATACATGTTTCAGAAAATTTTTTTTTTTTTTTGGTAGGGGTAGGTAACTAGGTTTATTCTTAGAGGCGGTTCTGGGAATTAACCCAGAACCTCAGGCAAGCTAAGCATGCTCTCTACCACTTAAGTTATACCCACCCCGAGAAATATTTTTTTAAGGACCCGATTTGAGGGTGACCGTGCTGGGTGTATGTTATGCCAATCCACACAGCTTTATAAAGACTCCTGCAGATACATAAAGCACATTCTAGAGGATCTTTTGTTTAGTTTTAGAATGTTTTGTAAAGGTGTAGGGAGTTTGTATCTGTGGTAGATTGCCTTTTATCATTCAGTTTGGTTCAGGCTGATAGAAAATAAAATTTTACCAAGGATTTGTTGTGATGTTCAAGAGAGGAGGCCCAGAGTATGGTAGGGAGCAGAGAAAAGCCACTCTCTTGTTGAGATCTGTGCTCTAGGCAACGTACACAGTACGTTTTCTATGAGCCTTCCTGGTTACTCATGCCCCTGTAAGTCCTCTTCAGTGCAAGTTTCTCATGAGTTAAAAGCCAAACCTGATTTTTTCCCCCCATAGCCTAGTGTGTTGGCCTGCACACAGCTTACAGTAACAAAGATGATCGATTCTAATCGTCCTTTGATTTGACTTATTCTCTACAATAGGAGAAGTTAAGGCTGCAAGGTCAAATCACAGAGGGGAGCAACATGATTAAGACAATTGCTTTTGGTCGCTATGAGCTTGATACTTGGTACCATTCTCCCTATCCTGAAGAATATGCACGACTGGGGCGTCTCTACATGTGTGAATTCTGTTTAAAATATATGAAGAGCCAAACAATACTCCGCCGGCACATGGTAAGTTGTCTGGGATCCATGGGCATGGTCACGATAAGCTACAGGATCTCAAGATTCTGACATGTATTTAAGTATCTCTCAGTGATCCACAGAAGTGGGATGAAGGCATAGAAAGTTGAAGGGCGGGTGTACATAGCCTGTGGCAAGGCTGGTGCTGGGTGGCCCCTAACCACATCCTGTCATACTCATCTCCCTGTCTTTCTTTCTTGGTGCCTGCTCTTCTCTAGTTCTTCCTTGGGATATGGGTTACC
This sequence comes from Vicugna pacos, assembly GCF_048564905.1. Classification (NCBI taxonomy): domain Eukaryota; kingdom Metazoa; phylum Chordata; class Mammalia; order Artiodactyla; family Camelidae; genus Vicugna; species Vicugna pacos. The sequence goes on along the minus strand of NC_133002.1, from coordinate 37,152,923 downwards.
TTTGCCCGCAGTTTTTCTGTGTCTCAAGCCAGATGAAAATAAATGGTCTTTATTAGCTAGAATTCATTAGACAGAGCTGGGACAGGATGACTCACCTTTCTATACATAGCAATAAATATGTGTTGAGTGAACACTTATTTAGGGGAGACAGATTATGAAATTAACAGAATGGGTCCTTGGGTCAGCCTTTTCCTTGAGTTGCTTGATGCTTTTGGTTTCTGAACAATCTTCCTGTTAAAATAGGAATAAAGATTTGAACCTGATTTTATCGTTTACTAGATACGCTTACTAGATATTTTGCCGCTTTAAGCCATTTTTCTTTCCCTGGTTGTGGAATGAGGTCTTAAAGAAAATTTCTGCCATGGTGCAGGGATAGGGAAGTCTTGTGGGGGGATTAGTCTGTCAGACAAGGAAAGCTTTTTTTTTTCTTGTTCCCATAGTCACAGTGTAGTTTTGGCTCTGCGGCCTCTTTGGGTGTCTCTTTCTCCTTCCCCTTTGTCTTTATTTCCCAGATTTCCACATGCTGAGTATCTACATCCCAGTCCTATGATTTCTCTCATAACACTCTTCTCCCCAGTTTGGTGATAACTGCTCTTTTGTCTTCCTGACTCGAATATGTGGTCTGTAATGTTGTGGCCCAGACTGCCACTGTGTACTAAGCCCTCTAGACTCCACATGAGGCTCACACTAGACTAGATGGGGAGGAATGCTGGGGGGTGGGGGTGGCGGGTGGGGACTGGTCTCCCTGATCGTGGAGGTAAACTAAAATACGGTTTGCTTCATGGAAGACTGGTATTTTTATTGATGTGACCTGCTTACTATTTATGCCCTTTTTCTTCATTTTTGTTTTTGTTTATTTAGTGGCATTAACCAACAAAGTAGCCAAAAGATAAGAAATAGTACTAGTAGGGAGAGAAAACAAAGGTCTAGATTAATCTGTGGATCAAGTAAACAAACATTCTGAATATTTGAGGTTCTCTACAATTGTTATATGAGTTACAAAAATTGAATTTCAGGAAATAAAAACCTGTTAATGCATACCTCTTGAGATTCCTGTTGCTTTAGGCATACTCACAGAAATGGGCTTTCTTTGGCCATTTGGTCAACAGTTTGGCTTCTGTTTCTCAACAAATAATAGTTGTTAGTTTGCTTATTGTTGGAAAGAGCCAGCATGAGTAAAGGGGTGGAGATACGAACAAACTAACTATAGGTGAAGCTTTCTTGAAGCAGTCCCAATTAGTGAATATTTGGATTTAAGTGTGACAAATTGGGGCATGACATAAAGAGTAAAATAATGCCATTTGCAGCAACCTGGATGGATCTGGAGATCACCAATTCTAAGTGAAGTAAGCCAGAAAGAGAAAGAAATATACCATATGATATCACTTATATGTGGAATCTAAAAAAGAGATGCAAATGAACTTACTTACGAAACGGAAACAGACTCAAAGATACAAAACAAACTTATGGTTACCAGAGGGGAAAGGGGATGGGAAGGGCTTAATTGGGAGTTCAAGATTTGCAGATACTAACTACTATATATAAAATAGATAAACAAATTTATACTGTGTAGACAGGGAACTGTATTTAATATCTTGTAGTAATCTATAATAAAAAATTATGAAAAGGAGTATATGATTGTGTATGTATGACTGAAACATGCTGTACACCAGAAATTGACACATTGTAAACTTCAATTAAAAAAATTGTAAACTTCAATGAAAAAAAAAACACAAATTGAGGCATGATCCTTGAGTTGACCAAAAAGAGTCACAATAAAATTTAATAGAAAATGCTCCATAAACATACTTTTAAAGTGATATTTTAAAACGTATTTACATGAAACCTTTCAGGAATTCACGTATTTACAGCAAGGAGTTCCCGGCTGCATTAAATCCATTGGCAGTTGAGGGTGAGAAAAGGGGTGCCTTGTGCCCCCTTGTGGCCAAGTTCCCCCCACCCAGCTTCCTGCTACTAAACCAGGCTGCCTTGCCTTTTTTTTTTTTTTCTAAGCCACAGAAGGCCTTGCTCCTATTTCATTTTAGTATAACAAAGGAAACCCTTGGAGAAAGGGCATGGTTTTTATCACTGGGCCTTTTTTTCTAATCTGAAAAAAAGAAGACCATAATGGTTTAGGTGGTAACGAGAAGTTATTGGTAAAGGTGAGAGTACCTTTACTTAACAACTCTAAGCTGCTGGAAATAAGCAGCTTAAGAATTTCCTGTTGGCACAAGACATTGTATAATAAGCTAAGGGTATTTTTTATTTGTCTTGCTTTTACATAGTGGATGATTTTAATCTCTCGAGTTGGAACAGTGCTGGAATATAATCCAGAAAACTTGTTCCAAACTGCTATGAAAATACCATAAATATATTGCAGTGACTTTAGAAGCCTTTATTTGGTTCACTGGGGGAAAAAAAAAAATCTGTTTTTCTGTACATTGAGCTGTCCATCTCAGCTAACCAGATTCGACCCATGATTCATTTTCCCCTTTGAGCAGCGGTCCTACGGGGAAGATTTGTTTCCCTGATGTGGATTCCGTTCTCTTGCAGGCCAAGTGTGTGTGGAAACACCCACCCGGCGATGAGATATATCGCAAAGGTTCAATCTCTGTGTTTGAAGTGGATGGCAAGAAAAACAAGGTAAAGTAGTGACATCAGAAAAAGGGGTGGGAGTGTTGTACATTCACAGGCTTCAGAAGGAGTTTGTTTCATCTCTGTCTCACCTTGTAAAGAAGATCGAACTCTTCTATTGGCCAAAATATACCATTTCTGCCTCATTAACAATAATGGTATGCTCTTTAATTCTAGGCCTTTATCTGAGAAGTTTAAGAATCACTGACCCACACTTAAACTCTGTTTCTCTGCTTCCAGATCTACTGCCAAAACCTGTGCCTGTTGGCCAAGCTTTTTCTGGACCACAAGACATTATATTATGATGTGGAACCCTTCCTGTTCTATGTTATGACTGAAGCAGACAACACTGGTTGTCACCTGATTGGATATTTTTCCAAGGTCAGCAGGATCTGGAGATTAAGAAGCTGATGACCAGAGCAGGGTGATTGATGTTGGCACACGGGGACTCAAATCACTGACAGAAAGAGGCAGTTCCCTGGGCAGTGGTGACAGCCCTTCCTTTAAAGGGCAGTAGGGGGTTGAGGGGAGAAAGCCACATATCAAAGATTATTTAATGAAAATGTGCAGTTCTTTATTAAAAGCTGGTTTACTCATTCTGGACTTGTGGGTTGAAGCTGCCTATTAATTACTGGCCAGGGCCCTGCCTGCTAACCCACAGGCCCACGTCTTGTTGTCAGGCCAGCTCTCCTGGCTTCTCTCTATGTTACTAGCTTCAAACCAGGAATATATTCCTTTTGCCTGTTTTTTAGCTGGACTCCTTCAGTCATAATGCTACTGTGCCTTCAAAGACTCAAGGCCAGATTTTGCATATGATTTTTTTTAATATAACAACTGTTTCGAAGTATAATTCACATGCCATACAATTCACTCATTTAGTGGTTTTTAGTTGAGTCAGAGTTGTGCAACCACTGTACAGTTGCCACAATCAATTTTTGTTAACCCCAATAAGAAACCCCATACCTATAAGTAGTCATTCCCCGTTTCCACTCAATCTGTCGCATTCCTACTGTCTCTAGAAGTTTGCCTGTTGTGGATATTTCATGTAAATGGAATTGTATGATATGTGATTTAACTGAGTTTTCACCCCCTTGCAGAATGGGGGCTTCCTTTTTGGATTCCTTTCTTCTCCAGTCGGCAGCCCCTTTTCGAAATACTGCTTTTAGAGAGGGGTGCCCTAGGCTGACTCAGCATTCTAAACCTTCTTGCCTTGCTCTGTGACTGTAAAGAAAGAGAGTCAACCCTCTTCAAATGAGACTGGAGGTCCCAGAGCTAGGGAAACCCTGGGATTCATGGCTTTGGCCATCGTAAAGTGTGTGGGTGAAACAACTGTGAGCCTGACAGCCACTTCCCAGGCCTAGTTGGCATGTATTTTATAAGAATCCTTACTTTGTATGTGTGGTTCCATATTCTCATGACCTGCTTATCTGTTTGCTCTTGGTTTTAGGAAAAGAATTCATTCCTCAACTACAATGTGTCCTGTATCCTTACCATGCCTCAGTACATGAGACAGGGCTATGGCAAGATGCTCATTGATTTCAGTAAGTGAAACAGCAGAGTCATAAGCTCCATAAGGAGGGACCGTGTGAATATTGTCGTTTGTCTTTTTGTCCTACGGTCTCTGCAGTTCCTGGCATGTAGTGGGAGTACACTGGTATTAAGTGAATGAGTAAGTGGAGAAAACCTGGTTGTCACTTGGCCTGATCGTCAGTTGAACATGCGAATGAATACAGGACCCTGAGTTGGTACCTAACAGTGGGAGATATGGAGGATAGTGAAGTAAGCTCTTCAGGGTTACCCCAGTTTAAGATTTATGAACAGCACATAGATGTGTAAGGCTTCGAATTTGTTCCTGGGTGTTAGGAATTTCAGTCTTGTAAGAAATTGTCTGGAGGCGATCCGGATATCTGATAGAGGCTTTGGGTCTCATTAATCTTGGATTCTGTATTTGGGGATTTACCTCCTTAACTAAAGTTTATCTGCAACCCCCAAATCAATGAACATGAGCAAGGCAGTAAAAAAGGTCACTACCCATTCCCAGATGAGGTTAAGCAAGACTCCTTGTTTTGGCCCTCTTTGTTTAAGCAGATATCCTCTTCACAGTCTGTTAGTGCCATGTTCTTATTTTTGTACTTTTTGTTGCTGATTTTAAATGGCCCCTAAGCGTTGAGCTAAAGTGCTGTCGACAAAGGCTATGATGTGCCTTACAGAGGAAATAGGTGTTTTGGCCAGCTGTCATTCAGGCGTAGGTTATTGTGCTGTTGGCTGTCAATTCAATGTTAATGAATCAACAATAGTGTGGAAACAGACTCACAGACATGGTGAACAATGTTACGGTTACTGGGGGAAAGAGGAGTGGGAAAGGATACATCTGGGAGTTTGCGACTTGCAAATGTTAACCACTATATGTAAAAAATAGATAAAAAAATGTGTTCTGTATAGCACAGGGAACTATATTCAATATGTTGTAATAACCTTTAATGAAAAAGAATATGAAAACAAATATATATATATATATTTTAAAAAATTTTAAAAACCCACAACAATGTATATTAAATAGGTGTTTTTAAACACATAAAACGTGGTTATGTATTGATTGGTGAAGAAAGTGTGAGAGGCTCACAGGAATCTGACCCTCTATTTTCCCTAGAAGCAATAGTCGGTATTCGCTAATCCAATGTTCGCTGTGACTTTGTATAACATAACTACTGTAAATAATGAGGTTCAACTGTATTTTATTTCATGTTCATTATAATATGACATAGTTTCATCAGAATTAGAATTCTTAGAATTAGCTTTCCAAACATTTCTATTTAAGCCACCTGGGAAGAGATGAATCAGTAAATGGCATAAACCGCTGAGGGGCTGAGGGCATTGTATATCTTTGACTAGGTAGTACCTCTTTTATAAATTGAACTTTGTGGAAACTTTTATACGTACACAAAAGTAGCATAATAGTATAATCAACCCCTTGTGATGATTACCATTTTATAGCCAATCTTGTTTACCTATACTCCCACCCTCAATTATTTTACTATCTCTAAAAGAACAAAGTCCATTACCTAAAAAAAAAACCTTAATATAAATTATAATTTCAGATTTTGCTGATTTTGTGATTTTGTTCTTTTTTTTTTTTTTCAAACTCTTTTTACTCAAATCCAGGTAGAACTGATAATGGGATTGATAGATGAAGCTTGTAAATCACTTTTAATCTAAAAGTTCCTGCTCCATCATTCTTTTTTTTTTTTTCTTTTTCTTTTTCTTTGCTATTTGTTTGTTGAAGAAAGCAGGTTGGTTATCCAGTAGCATTTCCCAGAGTATGAATTTTGCTGACTGCATCCCCATTGTGTTGAAAGTTAATGTTTAGATGTTAAAACTAGAGACTTTGAAAGGTTTAGGTCATGTCACCTCCCCCCACCCCCTCAAATATTTCATAGGTGGTACTGAAATAATCCATTCTTAAAAGTTCAAAATTTTGAAAAAGATTAAAAGCTGTATAGTGAAATGGCTTCCCATCTCTGTTCCCATCTACCCTGTTCTTAACACAGGGTAACAGATAACCATTGATAAGTTCCTCATGAAGCCTTCCAGAGTTTTTAATGTCTATTATAAGTAAATGCAAGTATGCATTCTCCCCCTTTAGTTTACACAAAGGGAGCCTACTAGACAGCAGCGACATAGTGTTGCATTAAATGACTGGACCCTAACTAATAGTGCAAAGCAGATTCTACTGCTTAAATCTTTTTCTATGTTGGTACATTGTTCTTTGCTCATAAGATGAGATACAGTGTCTGTGTTTCCCTGGCAGGTTACTTGCTTTCCAAAGTGGAAGAAAAAGTTGGCTCCCCAGAACGTCCACTCTCAGATCTAGGGCTCATAAGCTATCGCAGTTACTGGAAAGAAGTGCTTCTTCGTTACCTGCATAATTTCCAAGGCAAAGAGATTTCTATCAAAGGTTGGTTTTTGACTCTTAGAGAATGGTTGTTACCCAAGATGTTTGCTGAATATTCTGACTCTTCTTGGCCCTCTTCATGCTTTGTAACCTGCAAAGATAATGCCCCATTCTGTGTTTCCTCTGAATGTGAGAGTGGCCCGCTGAATATGGGCCCCTCACTAAAGGTACCTAAGGATTCCAGAGCAGTTGGCCCTTGGGACTGGTTATATGATTTGGTTTCTCAAGTCTCAGGTTGCTAACGCTTTAATTCTCAACAAAAGTCAAGAAAGAAGAAAAACTTCAAGTCTTTTGGCACACACAGGGACTTCTAACATCCCTGTATATTTATGCAAGGGTGGAAGAATTTAGTTTGGTCTGTCTTTGACCTGATTTCTGTAGGGGCCAAAGTAGGTTTTTGCTGTCTTCTGTAGCTATTTGAACCAGTCAAGTGATTGCTTTGTAGACTTTTTCTGAACAGGTTGGATTGAGTAGTGAAGATTCCAAACATTTGGAGTCCTCTAGATTTCCTTCAAGGGAAAGGGGGCCTTGGTAGGGGGTGGTGGGGGGTCTGCATTTTGGCCAAGTTCTCAGTAGCTCTTCTGTTTCAGAAATTAGCCAGGAGACAGCTGTGAATCCCGTGGACATTGTCAGCACTCTGCAAGCCCTTCAGATGCTCAAGTACTGGAAAGGAAAACACCTCGTTTTGAAGAGACAGGTAAAGTTTCTGTCAGCCTCTTGCTCGTTGCTGAATATTCTGTGGGGCCTCCACACCTTAATGGTAACCTTCCCTTAAAGGAGCCTGACCACCTGCACCTTTTCCATGGTCTCGTCGTTAGGCCTGTCTCCTGCCTTATCCTTATCAGAAGCTTTTGGTCAGCTCCTGTCTCACATTGGGACAAAAGAAGGGTACGCAGCTCCAGCTAAGCGGCTTTATGTTGCACAGCTGTCCTTCTGTGCTGATTCTGGGTGATTTTCTTAGATCGGAGGAGACCGCTCATCTGTGCAGGGGTATCTTCGTAAACTCCAGGGCTTGCGGGAGCGGTTTTAAATTCTTTTGACAAATGCCATCTCAACTCATGCCGACTTGAAATGTTTTAAATTTTAAGTTGACTCGTAACATAGAATAGGGGAAGATGAATAATGGTTTTCTGGTCTGACTGAGAGCCTAGTAGGAAGAAATGGATTAGGTAGGAAAGCATTATGTAAATCAAAGGACAGTTTTTTTAGCACCTGTTTCACACCTTAGTGTATTATGAGACCTTTGTTGATTTCTTCTTTGCCTACAGTCATTTAGGAACCCACATATAAAGATACTTCGGTTGAATTTATATAATAATTTTTCCCATTGTTCTCCCCCAGGACCTGATTGATGAGTGGATAGCCAAAGAGGCCAAAAGATCCAACTCCAATAAAACCATGGATCCAAGCTGTTTAAAATGGACCCCTCCCAAGGGCACTTAAAGTGACCTGTTACTCTGAGCCAGCGAACCCCAGCAGTAGGAATCCGTACCCTAGGGATCTGTCTGTCATTTCTGTTGCTCTTGTGATTGGCAAGTACAGTATCCTTTGGGAAGGCCATCCCCCTCAGGACTGTCCTGGCTCCGACCTTCATGTACACTGCAGACGCTGGTTCTGAGGAACTGTTCTTTCGGCCTCAGTGAGGTTGCCTGGATGGGATCGCTGTTAGACTTGAGTGCAGATCCCTCGTAGCACTGACCCAAGGTGTTCTGTTTTGGTACTGTACCTGTCCAGTCACTGGTTCTCTCCTCATGTCCTCTGGCCCCATGAGGTTGTGTTGTGTCTTCTAAACTTTGTAATAGTGCTTCTTGCCGCCTGGTCACCAGACCACCAAATAACGGTTGCCACCACCAGGACCTTTCCATTTATTCCTTACATGTGTTTTTGGAGGGGCAGGGGAGAGGTAACAAACACTTCTGAGTGTGTGTGCTGGGAGGGGTCCCTTCCCTTTGGACTTCATCTCACTGTAAATTTTTTCCTCCATTTTTATCAAAAGACCTGTTTTTGATCAGTATCGGGCTGACCAGAGCCAAATACTTTTGAAGACTCTCCCAGGGATTAGTCTTGGTAACAGCACATTATCTGAATGAGATGGAGAAAAGAATTGAGCGGTGGTGATTCTGTACTTTTGAGTTCACCTGTGGGCAGTGGGCATTGGGCAGCGTCTTGGTGGAAGGGAATGGATACTACTTTTTGCCTCACCAGATAAGGTGCCCAGTCGTAAATGTTTTCTTCTCTTTACTCCCTGCCCTTTTTTACGTTTGCAGGTGCCAAAATAATTTCCAGTTCTCCCTTTCATGCTGCATGTTAACTGGTTAATTATACCACAGAAACCTTACCACCAGTACCAGTGTGAGATAGCACACCTACACTTCCACATAAGTTGCACTGCTTTTGTCTGAACATCCTCGGAGAAGCGATTGAAAATGACTTCCGTATCTCAGCCCATGACTCAGCAAAGCAGAATGTCCACCCCTGCCAAGGTTTGCTTCTCTTTTCAACAGTGCCTCACCCTCCCTCTAGGACTAAAGTGCTCATGCCCTTCCAAGAACTCCTCCTCCATTTCCTTTTTTGGGATTTACCCCCCCTCCCCCATTCTCTGGTCTCCTATTTTTGGTGTTGTTTAAGTGAAGGAAGAGATGCTCCCTCTAATTTCTCTCCAGCCCATTATAACCTGCTATCTTGGGGCAGCTTTTGATGTATGACATGTCACCCTTCCCAACTTGGTCTCCTACATCACCACTGTCTTCATGTGGAGCCCTCACCACAGTCCCCACTCTGGTCATTTGTGCCTTTCTCTTGTCATCTCTGTACACTACTTATATTCACTGTGGGTTGGGGGGAGCTAATTTTAAGCATGTTCAGTGGCAGCTCCCTGCCAGTTTCAGTGTCACTGTTAAAATTTATCCAAAAGCAACTTCACTGGGGGTTTTCTTAAGGGGTAAAGGCCTTTTACAGAAGCTAACCCTTCCCCACATGTGGTAGAATGTGCTGTCCTGTATCTACTCCTCAATAAAGCATGTTCTCTGCTCACGTCTGTTTCACCCAGGAGCTCTCATTTACGGATGGAACGGGTGCCACTGACTTGCTGCGAATAGTAAATGCCCTCGGGATTTATTTTCCTAGCAGTGAACTGCCTGTTGAGGGATGCGGTTTGTGGCTGGGGGAAGGTTTGTCTTTTTTCCTTTGTGTTGCAGGCTATCTGTAGAGGGAGTGCTTACTCTGAACTTGTCTACTTGGTGGGATAAATTCTCTGCCGCCCTCTGGTTCCAGCTAATACGCATGCATACGAGCGACTAGTCAGTGTTATTCATTCTTCTGTTTAGTTCCTTTTCTTGATTTTGAGGGCAGAAGAGCCAGCAGGAAGTTAGGGTAGACGGGGTACAAGCGATAGTTGTGGGAGGTGGGAACAGGTGTATCCCTTCTTAATCTCCAGGCTTGTTTGCCAGGAGCGAGCAGTGTCACCTCTAATCGTCGTCTCTCGGGTAGAGATGGTTTCTGAAAGCAGCTGCATTTTCTTGTAGCATTTATCCAGTGCAGGAAAAGGGAGGCTGGGCACTTATCTGTACAGTAGAAAGGAGAAGGGTGGAAGTTGTATTAGGGTGGTTTCGCCCACTGTGGCCGGTACCAGTGAGAACCCCTCCTGGCAGGTAAACTTGGAGACAAGGGTCCTCCTTGGCGAGGTTAGGTCCTGTGTGTCACTTACCAGGAGGGGGAGATGGGATGGACAGAAACTTAAGGTTATAAAAAGACTGTTCTGACACTCAGAGATGTGCACCCAAATCTCCATGTTCTAGATACTGCATCAAAGGGAAATTTTGCTCTCTCTCACATTTTGAAAAATTTGAAGTAGGCAGTATGTATCATGAGAATGGAATGCTGAGAGGTCAGAGCACTTGAAGTTTTGTGCACAGTCTGGATCCTAAGCCTCCGCTGATTGCCACCCGCCCTTTCCTCACGTAGAAGAATTCTCTGGTTTAAATCCTTACAGGTATGGGAATAGACTGTTCACTTCCATGGCTACTGTGAGTAAAACTGTCCCCTCTGACTCCCTTTTACTTGCACAAAAGAAGCTCAGCTGCTGAGGCTCCCTCATGAGAAGATCGAAAGTCTGGAGTTATTCCTGGATCTAGCTCCCGAAACCCTCCAAGTAGAAGCCCCTCCTGTGTTTCGGAGGAAGAGCGCTCTAGCACGTGCTGGTTGCTTCCCAGTGTGCTGGGTACCATCACACTGCCTCATCTGACCCCCATGTTAACCCAGTGCAGTAGAAATCCACACAGGTTTTGCAGGAGAAAACCGGGAACACAGGTGACATGGTAAGTGACAAAGGCAAATCTCATTTTGCTCTGTCTGGCTTGAGAACCCACACCCTCCCATCTACCATTTCACTTCTCGGCTTTTTGGTTCCTTAATGGTTAACCATCTGATCCCTTCTAGTTAGATTTCCTTGCTTCAGCCACAGGCCCCCATGCTCCTAGTGGCTTCCATTGCCAGAAAAATAAAACTGGTGAAACTTGCAGACGAAAGAATTGATTTTAGTTGGTCAGATAGGCAAACATTTGGAGGCCAGAGACCTAAACCAGGAAGCAAACGATGTGCCTCATTCTGGCTCTGCTTCTGATTTAGAAATAAACTGTCTAGTAAGCACCGTCCCTTAACTGACGTGGTTTCCTTCAGTCCTGACCGCAGCACCACTGTAAGGCGGGTATTATATCCCTTTTCCACACGAGAAAATTTGAGGCTCAGAGGTCTTGCTGCTGGGTTATAGAAACAGAATGAGAGCCTTGCTTCTCTGATTCCAGTACCCAGGCTTCTGACAGCGCTGTCGTGAGTCATCTGATGTCTCTGTGCCTGTTCCCATTTCTCACAAGGGGGCTAGTGAGTCATATTAAGTAATTTTTAAGAATAATGGTGTGCCCTTTACATGGCAACATGATGCTTTTGACTTGTCCTCAGCTTTGGTTTGTCCCTGCAGTTCTGGGCAGATTGCCTGGCTAGGGTTAGGAGTGGCCTTAATGGAGTTCATGTGAAGCCAGTGTAGAAAATAGACTGCAGCTTGCTTACAGCACACATTCCTCCTGGAACGTGAAACAAATGAAAAGCAGCTTTTTGGATGTATATTAGTAAGTTTTCAAGGGTAAGCATAAACATATCTGCCTCTTTCCTCCATCGAAGAGCAGTCGGTAAGCCAAATGACATTTAAGGAGCAGAGCTGTTATGACAGGTGCTAAGATGAAGCGGCATGACTCTCAGCAGGGAGCCTTACCCTTTTTTCTTTCCTTCTGAACTTTTGAGAATCTAATCAAAGCATTGGGTCTTTTTTTTTAATTTACATAATGCAGATAGGCACACATTTGTCTACAGTTCAGGAAATTGAGCCTTTGAATCCATTTCTGGATTGTAGAGGTGGGGAGGTAAAAGAAACCCTGGTTTGAGAAAGCTCCAGTGAAAAGGCAGAATCCTGCCTTCTACCTGCCTTCACTCTCACCCCACCCCACGGCCCTGAGCTAGACCTTTACAGGTTCAAGTAACAGGTCCCATTAAGTGAGGTACAGTGACTGCTGAGGGAGAAGGCCTGGTTCACTGGCTCGTTAGTGTCCTTCCTTCCCGTGGCCTCCCAGGTATACATACACACACAGTGCTATGCGGGATTTTGCATGTTTAGAGAATAAGGTAAAAACTTCGCTCAATAACACGGTGTGTGCTGGGAATTCTAGAAACCACCTTTTGCTATTCACTGGGGATCATGGAATGACAGAATTGGACCGCCACCAGTTCTGCCCTAGCACTTTCTACTATGAACTTGTATGACTGCCTCTTCCAGACTGTTTTCCTGCTGATGGGGGCAGGATAATTGCCCACTTCCTTTGTGGTATCTTCAACAGAATGCCAATGAGTGTCACTAAGAAGGGAAAAAAGGACTGCCTAGTGGTGAAAAACGTCCCTTGTGCTGAAAGATCAGTTTGTCTCTTCTGCCTTGTTCAATCCCTGTAGATGCAGGACACACTGGCACCATGTGGGGGTTTGAGGGTTTGTTTACTTGTGCCCAGGAGTGGAGAAAATAACCTGTGCTGTTGCACAACTTTGGCTCCATTGCTCTTCCCAGATGTTCTGTGTGCGATACAAACACCTTTATCCTTGGCAAGTCATGTCCATTCCAAGAAGCCTGTCTTTTTCTGCTGGGTATTTATTTCTGGAAACCACTCACCTCATATTTAGTTGGTCCCAAAGTTTTTAGAAACCTGTACTCCTATCTCACAGAAAAAAAAAAAGGTATGGTAGATCATTTCCAGAGGTGGTGACCAATAATTTCTCCCATCTCTGGATGTGTGTGCTGCTCCATGTGGGCTGGACTTTTTACTTGATTTAACTAATCAAATGTGACAGAAGTGGTATTCTGGCAGCTTGCACTTTTGGTCTTGGAAGCCAGCTGACATTTCCAAACCAGGAGCTTGAGCTAAACTGAGTAGTGTTGGACGGAGTAAGACCATGTACAGGAGAACTAATGTGCTGCAGCCGGTAGCACCGCAACTCCAGACTCCATACTCCCAGCTGGATGCAGCTTCATGAGTGACCCCTGCCGACCACACAAAGCTAAAGAAACATCCTGCTGAGCTGTGCCAACCTGGAGGATCAGGAGAAATTATAAACCATTATTTGGGGATGGCATGACACCGAAATGGGTATATGAAAAAGGAGTTTTGAAATTAAATGGCTAGAATCCAGTTTGGCCTTGTAGGTTTTGTTAAACTAATGCCTGTGATTGGAAACCAGAGGTGTCCAGAGGAAGACCACCTTGTGTAACACCAGGGGCAGTGTTCGAGTTCCATGCAATGGCGTCTGCAGAGCCAGTTTAACCCTGGTTGGTCTTTCAGTATTTCTCAGCTCTCAGTCATATTGCCTCTGAGGTCCCTCCCTGGCCTTGGAATTCTTGGCCACCTCCTTATGGAAGCGGATCAGGAGAAGTGAAGAATTAGCGTATCAAGACGTGGCTCATCCCTTCCCTGCTCCAGAATTCACATGGCTTCCCATTGCTCATTGGATTGATGAAGTTCATGCTTATCTTGGCTTTCGAGTCTCCATAAGCTGATGGCCTCCCTAGCTTTCTTCGTTCCCCTGCACATAGCCTCGGTGCACAACGGGATTAGTCTGTCCCTTTCCCTGTTTTTCCTCGGGAACGCCTCCACTTCAGCCTTCCCCAAAGTGTGTCCCGTTAAACACAAAGAATTAATGGGCTAAAAGGGTGCTGTATTCAAACTTGGAGAATACGGAGTTATATTACAGTGTGTTTCTTGAATTCAGAGCTTCTCAAAGCCTCCCTCTTGGGATTTTCCAAGAGGGAGATGGAATGTAACATTTCCTTAAATGATTAGATCTAGGAGAATCCTTTGAGAGACCAATATGTTGAGAGGCAGACATTTGGAAGTTTCTTGCCTATTGAAGTGGCCTGGCTAGAAAGGAATTCCTTGTGAAGACTTATAACTCTGCCTGAGACTTGCCTGTACATTTACAGCATAGACCAAGTAGGCGTAGGAGTTGAGTGTGTTTGGAGTGAAGGACCCTTGGCTCAAATCCTTCCATTTCCGGTGTAGAGTGAGGGTGTCTGCAGAGTGAGGAGGGTACTTGTGGAGGTAAACTGTCTTGCAGGATGCCAGATACATTACAGACATTTCATTTGTACACAAAAATGTAGAACTTAAATCTCCTGGAGGACATCGATACTAAATACAGAGGATTTCTAGTTGTGATCCATGCGAAGAAGGGTGAAGGACAAGGTGTTGTGTGAGCATAACTGGAGGGAACTCCTTGAGCTTGATTATCAAGGAAGCCCTGGCTGAAAAAGAGCCTTTCTTACTTTATCCTGGGGCCTGAAAGATGAGGAGTTAGCCAAGGGAGGGGTGTGTGGAGGGACTAGGGCTGTGTTCATATAGGGGAGAGCCTGAGCATAGACCTCAAAGCAGGCAAGCAGGTAGTCTGAGAAATTCTGCCTGGAGCCAGTAAGGAGACTGAGGGGGAAGGATCAGAGAGCACAGGGCCTTGGAGGCCAAGGACGAGAATATCAGGTTTATCTAGGAAACTGAAGTGTGGCCAGTAGTGGACGGTCATGCTCCGGGCGGAGAATGGAGGGGGGTGGGTCTGGCAGTAAGATGGGAAGCAAGGAAGTCTTTCAGGAGGCTGCTGCCCTACAGGCAAGGGAAGATGATGCCTTGTGTTACCAGTGGTAGTGAAGGTGGCAAGATGAATTCTAGACAGATCTGGAAGAACCAACAACTAGGAAATGTGTTTAGATGGGGGAAGCAAGGAGTAGAGGGTGGCTCCCAGGTTTCCAGCCCACAGCAGGGTACCTGGAGGTGCCACTTGTAGACAAGAGCTGACCACCATGAGTAGCTTTGGGGCCGTAGGTCAAGAGTTCAGCATTTGGACATGTTGAGTTTGAGAACTACCGGATATGTGTTCACTGAACAGTCACTGCTGTTTATTTCAGTTACTTGTATTATGTTTGGCTCCCTCGTGGCTCTAGAGACAGACTCCCTGAGGACAGGAAGTGTGAATCCTCTCCAAGGACCTCTTATGTGCTGAACACTATCATTGGCACTGGGGTAAAGATAAATGAGAAGTGGTCTGTATACTTGAGTAACCCTGTTGTTGAGGAGATAAAACTATTAATTTTAACATCACATTCGTGCTGTGGTGGAGGAAGGTGCAGGCACTTTGGGAACTCGGTGGAGAGAGTGAATGGGTAGTTCTCAGTTTGGGAGAGCTTTACAGAGAAATTGACCTCTGAGTAAGAATTCACTAGAACGGGAGGAGAATGGCATGTGCAGAAAGCAGCTTGTGTGAACATGATGGGTCTAAAAAGGATCGTTGGAGAGCAGGGGCTGGCCTTTGCAGAGTGACCACCTCTCCCTTGCTCTCTACAGTCGGTAGGTCTTTGAGGACAAATTCCATCTCTGATACTTCCAGTCCCGTCTAAGTGCCCAAAAAAGTACCAGCATAGAGAGGAAATTTACAAAATATCCGGTAACTTGTTTTTCTTAAATGTCCCAAATTTCAGACACAGGAATAAAATCTTCAGTCCTCTTTGCCACTCCTTCAGGTTGGCTTGTTACAGTGACCGACCTCCTGGGACCACAGCACTGGGTGTTGAGATGGCCAAGGCACCAGTGCCTGGTGGGGGAGGTTAGCAGTGGAAGGGGTGAGGGTACCCTGGGGGCTTCTGCAGTGTCAGGCGGTGGCTTGCACCGCCGCCCACTCCCGTATTTCTCAGCGGACATGGTATGGTGTAAGGATGAGGACAGGAGGCCTGGGGTTTATTCAGAGCTCAGGACGAAGAGTGAGCCTTAGGATAGAGATTCTTTCACTACACGTTGACTAGAAGAACCTTACTGGTTGTGCTGACACACTGGCCTCAGGGCCTTTGCTGTCAGCAAACCTTTCTCTAGCACCCAGATGAGGGGCCTGCTGTTTCCACCCATGTCTTCTTCCCCTCCTTTTAAACAGCCTAACAACCCCACCCCCTAAAGAGTCAGGTGCCCCCTCAAACTCCTAAACCATTTCCTTCTTTTTGGACAGAGGGATGCAGAGATGCAAAATGTGATGCAGCCTAGTGAACTAACGAACCGTCCTTCACTGTGGAACTCGCACAGCTCCCAGCTCACTCCTTTGTTCATCTCTAGGCTTATTACCTAGGTTTGTCCCCCAGGATTTCATTCTGGCTCTTTCTAAGCATCCTGGGGTCCTCTGTGTCCCACCTGTCTATGAACCACTGGGGCAGGACAGTGGTCTCCCCATCAGACTGGGGGCTCCCTGAGACGGGAACTATTTCATTTCTCTAAAGCTCTTCCCAGTGCTCAGAGCTTGACTAGCTGCCTGTGTCTCAGAAGCACAGCAGTTAGTTGGAGGGCTACTCCATACGTGAGTATTAACGAAGGCCCTGGAATCCAGTTCTTCTCCAAGTCCAAAGACACATGGATTTGGGTCCTTGAGGCTATGACGGTAGGTAGGGAGGGGGTGTCGCCCTTACCAATGTCCCAAGCCTGTCTTCCCACCTTCGGGTAGAACCACGGCCGTTTGAGATTTCCCTTTACAACTCTGGAAAAGGCCTCCCGGCCTGCTGACGTGCCAGGCCGCCGGGCAGGGTGCAGAGCCCAGGCCATCCCCGCCCTCTGCCCCAGAACCAGAGAAGAAACCATTCACTACTCATTGGTTTATTGAGCCCCTGATGTGGCCCTGGGCACGGGAGACAGGAGTGGGGAGGCTCAGTCCTGCTATGCAGTGAGAGGAGAGCTGAGTGCTGGGGGTGGAGGTGGGCAGGGTCATTTGCTCACAGTGGTGACAACAGGGAATTTATGCATGACCGCCGATTGAGACCAAGAGTCCTGGGAGGAGCCCCAGTGAGTTCAGTGAGGGCCTGGTGGGAGGGACACACCGGCGTTGAGCACAGGAGACACGGAGAAGAGAGCTGGCCTGGCCAGCTGGTTCGTTATAATGTCCAGGTAGGGAGAAAGGGGGGGGTTCGTCGTCTGGGAAGCGTGTGGTGGGGGCTCTCACTCTGACCCGTGGTCCTCATCCTCTCTGCCTGGGAAGAGTGCTGTACATGGGCGAGGGTTAGGGGAGGCTTGCCTGGCTCCGCCACCCCCGGAGGCCCTCCGTTTCCCTAGCCCAGGTTTCTCTGGCTGCAGATAGCTAGGGCAATCAGATTACAGGTTCACCTGCCACGTCTTCCATTTTTCCATCATAAATGCCTCCAGAGTGTGGACGGGCCAATCCTCAGTTTTCCTCTCTAAAGAGGGGGAGTGGTAACCCAGTACTCAGAATGCCAGAGGCCCTCCTGGGGACATGGGATATGCCCTGGACGAGGGAGCAGGAGACACAGCATTTAGTTCTGGCTCTGTTATCAGTTCACTGTGTGACTTTGTGGCCCCCTGCCAGAAGGCGTTAGCTGATAACCACTTAGGGTGCTATCCCTCCCAGGGTGATTTGCACTTATTTACAATTGTTGAAGACAGGAAATATCTTCAGGTTTTCTAACAATGATTAGTGAGGGAATAAGGGGGATGTTCCAGGGTCTAAAAACCCCCACACCGTTCTTTGTGGCTTCAGCAGGCCCTCAGAGCAGGGAGCAGAGTGTGCCTGTTGGTGAGGGGTGGGGGGTGGAGAGGGTGCAGCTTCAGGGTTATAGCTGCTTCAGGCCTGGATCATCAAAGGGACCACCTCCCAGCGCCTTGACTGCTCTCTTCCATGGGGCCCCTTCCTTGCAGCTTGTGGGAAGCCTGTTCTGCCTGTCCAGCTGCCTGGCCCCTACCGCAGAGACTGGCAGCAAAATACCTGGTCCTTCCTCAGGATGCCCTTGCAATCCAGTAAAAGCTCTCACCTACCTTCTGTAGATGGTCGTCCCCTGTCCAGGAGGCCCTGGACCACTGGTCCTCGCAGATACCCTGGTGATGGAGAGCGGAGATAAAGAAGAGAGGGTGCAGCAGAGGAAGGCTTTCTTGGGAACCAAGAAATACAGGCCAGAGCTGGGACCTCACGAATGGAGTCATTTCTCAATCAGCCTGCGTAGCTGAGGAAAGACTGTGGACTGGTTCATTCATTCACTGATTCATTCACAGATTCCTTCCTCTTTCCCCTCCATGCTCTCTCCCTTATGCCCTTCCTTCCACAGACACCTCGTGGGTGCCTCTAATAAAACTGCTGGGTGTCATGGGGACACAGGAGATGGCAGACCTCTCCCTGCCCATGGGAGAGGAGAGTGTTCTACTCTGAGGACACCAGCCGTGTGACCCAGCAGATGAGTGCAGGGCGGTGTGCGGAGGAGGCACGGTGCCCAGGCCACGGAGGCAAGCTCTGGGCAGGGCAGGCGCTCAGGGAAGGGGAGGCGGAGCCGGGAGTCCAGGCAGTGAGGACAGCCAGGAGGGTGTGCTGGGTCGTTAGGGCATGAGGTTTGCTCCCGAGAGCACTGAAGGGTTATGGTAAAGATTGGTTTGTTTTCTTTTGATTTTGTTTTTCCCTTTCCACCCAAAGGGTTTTAAGCTGCTCAGATTTTCATTTTTAAGATCCTTCCATGTGCAGGATGGATTGAATTGTTTTTCCAACTCCAGGCTTCAGACCCAAGGTAATTTTGAAGCTTTGGCAGAACTAGATTCATCCCTGTCTCCTTGTCCCCGCGGCTGCTTCCTGGGCAGGCAGAGAGCATCTCTCTAAGGAAACAAGCAGGAAGCCCAGCCCCAGCCTGCAGCCGGACCATGCCGGCCCCACCCTCCACATGTTGGCCTGACACGCGCTCTGGCCAGAGCATCCCCTCACCTCCCTGGACAACTCAATCCTCCCCAGGGAGTGTAGGGAGAAAAAGTCTAGACAAAACTTACCTGCTTTCTCTGGCTGGTTGGGAGGTATTCCTGGGGAAAGAGTGAGAAGGAATGAGGGCTGCACTGCTTCCCTGGGGGGCACAGTGAGGTGGCAAGGGCTCATGGCTTTTCGGGGTCCCAGGCCTTTGGTGCATCTTTGGTGGAACTCCAGTCATGTAGCTGGGCCACGTAAGACACACACTTGGTAGGAGGCCACGTGTAGTGGGAAGTGCACGTACTTTGAAGTCACTGGTGCCTGGCACTAGCTGGGCATCCTTGGGGAAATATTTAACCTCTGTGAACCTTAGTTCCCCTGCTGGTGATAAAGAGGATATTGTGAGATCTCATCACATGTGAGCATAGTAGGTGCTCAATAAATATTTCTCTTATACCCTCACACCCTGCTTCCCCATGGGTTGTTGGATTTGGAAGAGAATTCTGAAATGGCCCATCCCAAACTCATGTAGAGAGGAAATTCAGGCTAAAAGTGTTTGGTCACAAGTTGGTTTTCTTTTTTTAATGCATTTTTTAAAATTACAAAAGCAGTCTTTGAATACACTCCCGCTATAAAAAGAATCAAGTAATGTAGAGGTCAGTGTAGTAAAACTTCAAGTCCCTCTTAACTCTTCCTCACCTCCACTTCCTATCTTAGGTATGAATACCGTTGACAGTTTGATATTTATCCTTCTCGAACTCCCCCTATGTTTTCATATATATGTGTGTAAGTATGTAGGTGTTTTTAAGACAACACGTAGGTTCCCATCCTACATATTGTTATAGAACTTGCTTTTTCCACTGAACCAGTATCTTGGAGCTATTTCTATGTCTTTCCCGAGATCTGCCTCCTCCATTTTAGCGGCCACAAAGGCTATGGACGTGCCTAATAGATTTTGACCATTTCCCCCATTAGTGGTTTTTATGTTATTTCCAAATTCTTGCTACTACAAACATGTTGGCAATGAACGCCCTGGTCCAAATACCTCAGGGTTCATGTATCAGCAGTATTTCTATCTGCTAGATTCCCTATACGACCAAAATGAGACTATTGGTCAAAATGTATGCACATTTCCAACCTTGATGGATATTGCCAACACATCTTCCAAATAAGGCAGTATAGAAAAGTGCCAGGTTTTTTTTCGTATCCTCACCAACACCACTTAAAAACATATACAATATTGACAATAAGAAAAAGAAAACTGCTCTCTGTTCAGACTGTTTTCTCCTTGTCCCCCCAGGACATGAATCCCGCATTAAGCGTGCCCTCAGAGAACACAGGTTCATTTTACCAACTCTGTCTGAGCCAGACAGAATCGACTAGAAAGCTTTGCCTGTAGCTTTACTCACACCTAGTGGCTGATCTCCAGCTCCACCTCTCTCCATGGTCATCCATAGTATTGAAGGCAAGGGCACCAGTAGGGTGCAAAGCGTTTGTCCCCACCACACTCCCCAGATGCTGGAGACAGCCCTGGTTTGCACTGTTGCCTGGCATAATTAACGATCTCCAAAGTGTCCTGGTTCGGATGGTAATTGATATGGACACTCTATACCACCACCATCGCGCAAGCGACCCCTACTGGACTGGAGTGAGGGATGCTGGGTCCCGGGAGTTAAGCTCTGCTTGATGTGACGGAACCCACTCAGAAGCCCTCCTCGCTGGGCACCCGCCCACTTTTTGTCACTCACCTCCCACGTGCTTCCCCATCAGCCCAAAGAACTGGCTGGCTTTGCCCCTCTTCACCTCCCGGGGCTGGAGTTGAATGCTGGGAACAGCATTTTCCTGAAGAAGCAGAGGGTTTGTTAGACTTGGGGGAGGTTAGCGAGGAGACAGCATGAGCAATGACAACCTCACTAACACTTGCTCTGTGATGGCACAGAGCTCTTTAGCATATTTTACACAATACTTAATAATTGATAGCTAACCTTTTGCCTACTATGTTCCTGGCACTGTTCCAAGGACTTTTATATATTAATTCGCTTAATTTTCACCAAAACCACATGAAGTAAGTACTATCACTGTCACCATTTCACAGATGAAAACACTGAGGCACGGAGAGATTGCCAGTGAGGATGTAAGAGGTGAAGGCAGAACCCGGGTCACCTGGCTCAGAGGCTGAAACATGTCAGTCATAGTCTCAGTTCCTCTTCCCAACCGCCATATGAAGTAGGGACTATGATTTATCGCTGTTTTACAGATTGGGGAACAGACTTGTGGAGGTTAAGTGACTTGTCCCAGGTCCCACAGGAGATGCTAGAGCCAGGACCCAGACTCAGAGAGTCTGACCCCAGAGCAGGGGTTCTGCTCCATCTTGGGAAATGTCTTCAACATAGACAAGGAGAGGGCAGCTGGTGAACTCAAGGTGAGCACCCAGTACAATGCCCACTCTAACTCCTGCTCTCCTCTCTTCCCCTGCACTCCCCCCAGGTCCTGATTTATCCTGCCCTAGAACCTGGGCCTCCATGAGGGTCATGGCATGTGAAGGCCACTACCCCAGGCAAAGACATTTCCATCCTTGAGCTGAGGGGGTGAAAGTTCTGGACCGAGGACCATGGATTTAAGTTATTTTTTTAAATTAATTAATTTTACTTATTTATTTATTTGTTTTTTTAATTGTATAATCAGTTTATAATGTGTCAATTCTAGTGTACAGCATAATGTTTTAGTCATACATAAATGTACATATATTCCTTTTCATATTCTTTTTCATTGTAGGTTACTACAAGATATTGAATATAGTTCCCTGTGCTATACAGTAGGACCTTGTTTATTTTTTATATAGTAGTATCTGCAAATCCCGAACTCCCAATTTATGCCTTCCTACCCACATTCTCCCACTGGTAACCATAAGTTTGTTTTCTGTGTCTGTGATGGATTGAAGTTCTCATTCTTCCATTAGCCTGCGTGACCTTTGCCAAAGTCCTCTCCTTCTCTGGCCTTCACTAGAGCCCCTGATGAAGGGTCTGCTCAGCTCTGCTGAGAGGGAGAGAGTAACAGTGGGTGACATTCATTAGACCATCTTCACATCTCTGTGTCCCTAGTACCTGCCACAGTGCTGGGTACAAGCAGGATCTGAGCGTTTTTGGGAGACAGGACACTGAATGAAGGGCCCTTTCTCTGACAATCTGGAATAGGGGAGAGGATGGGGTCTCCTTTTCTAGGAAGGCTGAGACAGGTGCACGGAGCCTTAGAGTAATGCAAGCCACCTGCCAGGAGGCTGGGAGCTGGGATTGGATCAGGGGCTTGCTCTTCCACTTCCAGTTCTGATGAGGCAGTGCTGGAGCTCCTGGGACCAGCAGGGGCCTGGCTGGGGTTCAGTGGAAACCGCTTCACCTCTCACAGTTTGTCTTGTCCCAACTTTTGGGGTCAGGAGTGGATTGTTTTCTAAGCCTTGGACTAATTCAGTCACTTCCAACCTGTCTCCTCCCCAGGACGTCAATGGCTGGGGCGGCTGTCTGGGGCTGGAGTCGCCTAGCCTGGCCAGGAACCAGAAAAGTGTCTTTGGAGATTTGGACCCATTTCTGAAAAGCTTATGAAAACCACTTTGCCTTGGTAAAAGGCAGTCTTCAAATGCAAGCTGGAGAGAATGGCTTTTTATGAATTAAATAAGACTCATCTTTCTTCCACCCACCCGATTCCTGGGGGCCATTAGGAAGCATCTTTCACTCAGAAAGGACCCCTTGTAGGGGGTGGGTATAGCTCAGTGGTAGAGCACATGCTTAGCATGCATGAGGTCCTGGGTTCAATCCCTAATACCTCCATTAAAAAAAAAAAAGAAAGGACCCCTGCTCCGCTGCGCTCACCAGAAGCCCTCCTTATCTGTTGAACCCAAATCCCCAGCTCCAGGGCTCACTGCAGGCGGGGAGCCCTGGGAGCTAGGGAGGTGGTCAGATCATCCCTGACAGAGCCACCACTCCTTCTGTCACCTCACTTAGATTAATGGTTCCTATATCCCAAGCCTGGGTCTCAGGAAGCAGAGAGATGTTAAATGAGAGTGAAGGGAAAAGAAGCATGAGATCCAGCTGCAGGGTGAGGTGCTTGCAGGTGGAAAAGAAAGCCCAGCAGCGCTAGCTGAAGTTGGTGAGGATGTTTCCTACATGGCTGTGTAGGGAGCCCCCCACCACCCAGCTTGGCTTCCCTGGGCCTGGGCCAGGTCCCCTGAGGTTTGGCACAGACTCCAACTCCATAAAGCATGTCAAAACTAGGGGGAAAAAAACCCTTCAGGAACATCTTCCCCCTCCCCCCATTTTACAGGTGAGGAAACTGATGTCCGGAGAACAGCAATGATTTCCCCAAGATGGCAGAGTCAGTGGAGAGGCTGAGACTTGAACCTGGGTCTCTCTCTCCTGCATCTTCTCACCTACACACACTTCCACATCCAGACAAACCACGAAGGAAAACCACCACCAATGGCTGTTTATTCGATGGCTCTTCCTCACTTCCTGTGGCCCCAGTGTCCTCACCAAACCAGGACTGGGAGGAGCCCGGCCCAGCCCTGTTCTGTCTGCCCTCCTGGAAGCCTTCCCTTAGCACCAGGCCTGTTCATCTCTGGTGTGCGTCCTCGCTCCCCTGTCTGGGAACTCCCTGAGGTCGGACCTTTGTCTCCTTGACCAAATGGGGTGGGGCCCAGATGCTGTGTCTCTAACTTTCAGATTTCTTCCGAGTGACAGCACTTGGGTCCTTTTAGAAACTGACAATCAAACCAGTACTTGTCAGGAAATAAGAGTTTCTACATGTGAGATAAAACAGTGATCTCACCCCAAGTTGACCCCTTGAAAGGAAATTCTGGAAAATGTCTTCTGATGCACAGGTACATAGACTCAGACCTTGGGCAAGGTGTACAGTTGTGCTTTTGAAGCTGCATAACCTTGGACAAACTGCTTGACTTTTCTGTGCCTCAGTTTCCTTATCTGTGAAATGGGGATAGAAATGGTACCTTCCCCACAAGGTTGATATGAAGATTAAATGGGTTAATACTTATGGAGCACTTAGGACAGTGCCAGAAACATAGTATATAATAAATGTTAAGTAAAGCATAAGTGTGCACGCGTGCGCACACACACACACACATGCTGTTGCTTCATATGCATGTGCCCCTTTGGAGTTCTGTGAGGCCAGGAGCTGTGGCTTTGAACCTACAGAGAGAGAGGGGAGGCAGACACCCTGCTCTGCAGTGTGTAACCTGCTCTCCTGGCAACCATAAAGGGGATCTTCCATGGACCACCCCCAGCCTCTCCCCAGTGCTACCTACCTCCAGGGTCACGGTTACCCAGGACCTTGCTTCAGCGTCGAGTGCCAGTTCCTTGTCCCCTGCCACAGTACATGCAGACAGCCCCGCCAGGAGGAGCAGGGTGAGGCAGAGCTGCATGGTGAGCGCTACTCTGCCCAGCGACCCTCCGGGAGCCCCTCACAGCCTGAAGACCGCCTTGAGGAGGCTGGTCCTCTCTCTCTGGCTCCTCGGTAGGTGGGAGAAACTCCACCTGTTCTCAGTCCTTCTGGCTACTCTGCTCCTTCAGCTTATCTGAGCCTGGGGGCGGTTTCCGGGACTCCCCTCCTCCCTGGCTGGAAAAGCCAATGATATCACAGCTGCCCAGAGAAGGGACAAGACCTCTTCCACTGCCGCCTCCTCCATTGATCTCAGGGCTTAACTCTCTGTTGCGACACCGCCTCACCTTTGGCTGCGTTCCCTCTGGAGGCAGGTGCACAATGGGGCAGGTATGCGGGGACTGGAGCTTCCGGCTTCCTGACTGGAGACCCCGGTGGGGCCCTGTCATCTTAGAAATGGGGCAGGGGGACTGCCTGGCTTCCCCCCAACCCCGTAAGACAGGCCTCTCCCCAGAACTTAGTACTCTACCACTTGTCTCCCCTTCCCGTCCCTGAACCCCTTCCTCGGCGTTCCGCTCCATCAGGAGTCCCCATGTGTGCACAGAAGCACATGTCTTGCCCGAAGAGTTAAGGCAATACTTAAAGAAAGGAGGCTCCTCACAGGCAGAAATCAATATTTGCCAGAAAAATGGCCTCTTGCTCAAGCATCATCAGCTCTAAACTATCTTCCCACTGCTGTCAAAGTGTTATTTTAAAAGCCCAACCCTGACCCTGTCTCTCTCTGCTTAGAACCTCCCCGTGTCTCCCCATTGCCCTTGGCATAAAGTTCAAGCTCCCTAGCATGGCACTCAGGGCCCTTCTCCACTTAGTTCCTCTCTGTCTCCCACCCACCCATCTGTCCATCTGTCTGTCCATGTATCAGTGTAGAACAAGGGCCCCATGGTCAGAGAGACCTGAAGTCCATTCCGAGCTCCGCCCCTAAATAGCTGTATGAACTTAGGCCCATTACTTAATCTTTCTAAACCTTAGAATCTCATCTGTAAAATGGGATTATTGATAGCCCTCCTTTCCAAAGTTGTTTGAGGATGAAATGAGATAATGCATGTGGCGCACTTAGCACAGTGCCTGATGGTAAATATTTAATTCCCATTAACGATCATTACTGTCACTATTATTGACACTGGGTGAGGCGCTGGGCCACAGAAGATGAATAAGACACCGTCTCTGTCCTACAGCATCTCAGCCTCTAGGAAAGGAGACCTCTGGTTGGCAGATAAGCTTGGTTCGGTTTGCTATGTGCCAGCAAAGAGGTAGGAGTGAAAGAAGGCGGTGTCCCCTTCCCAGGCTGCCCGGAAGCCATTTCCTGCCCCCAGACAGCTTCACCACCTGCTCCCAGACAGGACAAGATTCCTGCCCCATGCTTTGTCCTTGGCTGTTGCCTCTGCCTGGACTTCCTTTTCCACCTGGTAAACCATCCTTGAAGGTCCACTTAATGGTCACCCCCTCAGTAGAATTTTTCTGTCTCTATTCCTGACTCCAGCAAGAATGATTTGGCCCCTTGCCTGGGTTTCCCCAGTATCTCCCACTCATATCTCTTGCAGCTCTGCATGGGCTGTGGTGAGAGTTTGTGCAGGTTATGTTCCGCACAGAGGAGGCTGCCGATGGCCTAGTGGAGGTGAAACCCAGCCCTCACTCTGCTCACCTGGCTCCCTTTCTCCCAGAGGGATCAGCTGGGCTGAGGAGAGCTCTGTCAATCTGCAGTATTATGCCACGAGAGCACTGAGAGTGGGGTTATGACGTGTGTGCTGGGCGCACAGGGGGTCCTTAAGAAATCTGCAATCACTGAGTCCAGGCCAGTGAAGACAGAGATGACTAAGGGCAGTTGGAGGTTTGGGGGGGGACATACAACCTCCACCCCCTTCCAGGAACCTCTTTGGTGAATCCAGCCTGATGGTTTCAGAATCCCTGCATTTGCTAAAATGCAGGTTGCCCAGGTCAGCCCTTTCTGACACAGCCAGCCCTGGTCTGTGGGTCTGCCTCTACACAGCTGAACTTTCCTGAAAGCAGGGTACTTAATAGCTCACATTCCTTTTGGGGTTTTCCACTGTTGTGAAAATTACAGGGATTAATGGCCCCTTCAGATGTAGAGACACTGGGTTTCACACTCCAGCAGGTAGGGCTTGCTCTAGGTTACACTGAGAATTGGTGGCCGACTGGCATCCAGGGTCCACAGTCAGCTGCTTCCCAACTTCCCCTGGGGCCTTAGCCCACAAGGGCAAGCCGCACAGGGCTGGAAGCCGAGTAACAGCATTGGTCTCTGGACAGAGAAGATAGCTTTCCATTCTGCAAGACCAAACCTGATGACCTTAGGACCCAAGGAGTCTTCTCTGAGCCTCAGTTTCTCCATCTGCAAGTCGGAGCCACCCCTCATCTGGTGGTGGTAAATGTTTCATAAATGCTCATCCTTACAGAGCTCAGCACAGTGCCTGGGACATAGTATGTGCTCAATTAATCCTAACTTAATTTTTGTGATCATTCGACTTCTGGAACCCTGGACCTCAGCGCTAATCCCCTGGGCCGGCTGCGTGGGACTGGGTGTGGTGGGTGCACAGCGGGGAGGGGGCAGGGGCCACGGGGCAGAGGAGAAGGCGGCGGGAAGAAGGGAGGGAAAATCCCAAAGGTCCGGAAGGCCGGGAGGGAGGCCGGGCACGGGCTGGAAACCGCGGCTATTTTCAGCCTTGCCCTCGGGTTGCGGTCGGGCTGGCGCTCGCGGCCCCCGGCATCCGAGCCCGCCGCCCCTCCCAGTGCCCTCGGTCACCCGGGCACGGCCCTGGCCGGCGCGCCCCGCCCCGCCTCGCCCCGTCTTCGCGGCCCCGGCGGGGGGTCGGGGCGCCGCAGCCGAGCAGGGGCGAGGTGGGCGGGAGCGGGCGGCGCGGGGCCGCGGGCTGGGTCGCGGCCGAGGCGGGGCTGCCCGGGCGCCGGGTGGGCGCGCAAGATTGCTAAAGGCTGCGGTTTGGCTAAGATTGCGGAGCCGAGAGGAGAAAGGGCGCAGGAGGGAGGAGAGCCGAGAAGGAAACACGAGCCGAGGGCGGGATGCGGGCAGGAAGCTGACGTTTCCCGAGCGCCGACTGCGTCCAAAGGAGGTGGGATGACTGGGCCCACTTCACCGGCCGGCTGGGCAGGCAGAGTGCCTCGGACGAGGCCGCCCAGCTGCAAAGTGGCGGAGTCGGGAGCCTGAAAAGCCTCCCCTACCGCGTGCTCTTTCCCCTCGACTGAGAATGCAAACGTGATCCGGGCCGGAGCAAGGAAGGGAACTGGCTACGGGGCTGACCCTCTGGGTCCCCCCACCCCACCCCACATGACGCCGCAGGGATCCTGCTTCAGTCTTTCCCGCGCCCTTCCAGCGCCCCCATGTGGAGGTTTCTTCCGAAGCCCGATCCCCCTCCTAAAACTCAGGAGTTGGCAGATCCAGGCGGGGCAAGAGCTGGGTCCGGTCTCACAGCCCGCCCCTTGGTTAGAGAGACAGGATGTTTAGGAGTGGCTGGGCCGCCTGAGAGGAGAGCCTCCTGGGGAGGGGAGAGCCTCCTGGGGTGGGCAGCGCGGTCCTTCCAAAGGAGGGGGGCGGGTAAAAGTAGCCAGGAGCCGGTAACTGGGGCAAAAGTCTTTGCACCCTGTTCTTGAACCCTTTCAGCTGCAGTGACTTAACGCTATCTCGGTTCTTTGAGGTTACATTCATGCATTCATTTATTGATTCTGGATTTGCTGAGCACCTTGCAACATGGGAGTTGCCCCAGAACACACATGAAAGAAACAGACAAGCATTGTAACAGTGTGCCACAGCTGGGGCACCAGGGAGAGAAGAATCCTGGCCCCCTTTACCCACATTTACAGTGTGGATACACTTAAGACACTTGTCCTAGACAGAAGACATTGGGTTTGGAAAAGTGGGTCTCTACATGCAGAGTGCAGATGGAGCAAACAGCCTTAGCCCTCTGTGCCCAGAGGCTGTGTTATCTCTGCCCACAGGCATGGCAGACAATTTGGCCCAAGCCTGCCTTGCTTTTGGCATTTCTAGCCTCTCAATTATATCCCAAGTATCTCTGGGAGGGCCTGAAGGTATAGATAGCCCAGTTTCAGAAGCTCTCAGAGTCCTGAGAATGATTTGAAACAGTCCAAGTCCCTGCCCTTATCAGCAAAGGTATATCCTGGCCCAGGCCCAGGGCCCTGGGAACTTCTCAACCTCCTTCTGCATCACCTTTCTCCCCGGGGCCCTGGCCCTGACCTATCCATGTCATTTGTGCAATTAGGTTCTACAAGGAAAGACAAATGTGCACAGTGGGGGTTATTTGTCCACAAGAAGGATTTAAGTTAAGAGTAGAAGCAAAGGTTGGGAGGAGGGTATAGCTCCGCGGGAGAGTGCATGCTTAGCATGCACAAGGTTCTGGGTTCAATCCCCAGTAGCTCCATTAAAAAATAAACAAACAAATAAACCCAATTCCCCCACTCCAAAGAAACAATAGAAGTAAAGTTTGTTTAAGTGAGATACTGCAGAAGAGAACTTCATACAGCATCTGGCACGTTGTACATTGTAGGCCTTAGTAAACGGTAGCAATTATTATTGCTAATAATGTAATTAAACTATAACACTCATCTCGATTTTACAGGAAAGCCAGATTAAGGAAAGTGATTTTTGGCGTTCCCTGATATTTTGTCATCAGGTTGAAGGTTTCCTAAGGGCAGGAACTGGGTCTCTCCTGTCAGACTAGGAGCTCCCTGTGGCCAGGTTTCTTAGACAAGACTCAGTGTGCCCACCCTGAAAGTTAGGGTTCAGAAGCTTCAGGCCTGAGTGCTGAGGCAGGTATGTAGAGCCCCGCTGGTGGGGGATGTGGGCTCTGGCCTGGCCCTTGCCTCCCGTGTGGCAGTGAAGTCTCTCCTGAGTGCTTGTGTCTCAGAGCCTCTGTGCAATAAAGACCGCCAATCTGACCCCATTAGTGGGAGAGGCGAAGCTCGTGATTCCAGTTGGTGTTTTCTTCCTGGGTCCTGGTTAGTGAGTGTGGCAGAAAAGTGAACAGCTAATTGAAGATATAATTATAATGCACTGTCCTTTGTCTACGGAGTGGAGCCTCCAGACCCCACTGTCTGCAGAACAGTGTGTTTCTCAAGTCAGGGAGGACTCCGGAGGCCGCATGCAGGGAGTGGGTAACTTTGCTGGCTGGGGCTGGGCGTGAGACTCAGGATTGACCCTGTCCCGGGGTCTCCTGGACTGCAGTCTGGAACACCTGTGCTCTCAGAGGAATGCTGAGTTCAGTGAGACCCTGTACGGGCTGCCTGGGGACTGGGGAACAAAGAGATGAGGCCTTGAATGCCAGGCTGGGGAGTGTGGGTTTTATACAGCAGATACTGGGGAGGCACCGAAGGTTTTAGAACAAAGGAATTATATGGGATTGTATTTCCCATCCCACTTCGTGGGTTCCCAGGAGGGCCTGGAAGTGGGGAGGAACTGGCGACAGGGAAGACTTTCAGGAAGTAATTGTGGTAGTCTAGAGGAGACATAGTGGGCCTGGGGCTGGAGAGAAGAGGGCTGTATCAGTGTCTTTTGCAAAGGGTCAGCAGGTGTGAGGTCTGGAGGGAGGGAGTGAGGAAGGCATTGGGATGATGAAGAGGAAGGAGAGCAGTCTGTGGGAGGGTGGGGAGCTGCTGGTGAGTAACCGTTTGGAGGAACAGATTGACAGTTTGATGTCTGTGATGGTCCAAGAGAGGATGCCAGGAGGTGCTCAGAGCTCGGGAGACAAGGTCATGGAGCTTTAAGGAGGTCAGTTCTGAGTTGGTAAATCCAGGGGAGATGAAGACAACAGAGGGAAATTGAGAATAAAAGGGCTAAAGCTTGAGATCTGAGCAGCCTCAATATTTAAGAGGCAGGTGATGGACAAGAGGGTGGGGTGAAAAGAAGAAACTAGAAGGATGGATGCATCAAGATAGAGGAGAGGGGCAGACATCAAGACAAGAGATGCTTATAAAAGATACATATGTATACTGTCGTTCCTCGCTATCCATCTTCGATTGTTCTAGGACCTCCCCGCCTTGGATACCAAAGTCCAAACATGCTCAAATTCCTTATATAAAATGGCATAGTATTTGCGTATAGCTTACACACATCCTCCTGTATTCTTTAAGTCATCTCTAGATTACTTTTAATACCTAATGCAATGTAAATACTGTATAAATAGTTTAAAATACAATGTAAATGGTATGTAAATAGTTGCTGCCCTGCAACAAATTAAAGATTTGCCTTTTGGAATTTTTTGGAGTTTTTTTTTTTTCCTGAATATTTGCAATCCACAGTTGGTTGAATTCACAAATTTGGAACCCAAGGATGCAAAGGGCCGATTGATGAACAAACGTGTATATGTTAATGCCTAAAAAAGAGGCTGGCAGAATACACACAGGTGGTTGGCAGTGGTAACTTTGAGATGGTAAAGGGAGGTTTCTATCATCTGTTCAGTATCCTATATGATTTGAATATTTTATGATGAGAATATGTGTGCGTATTACTTTAACAATTTAAAACAAGATAAGCAGTCATCTAAATGTCTATTAACAGGAAAATGGATAGATCAATTGTGGCAGTGGAATCTACATAGCAGTGAAAATGAATGTGTTAAAATGTGTGTATCAGCATGGATAAAACTCACAGGATGTTGAGCAAAAAAAGCAAGTTGCAGCAAGATACCTCAAGCATGATTCCACCTATGTAGAATTTAAAAACATGAAAAACATATATCCATGTTATAAATGGATATAGACACATGTAGTGTGTAGAAAGTATACGGGAGAGGGGTTGGGGAGAAGACACAGATCGCTTCCATTTTCTCTGTAATAATTCCATTCTCAAACTAGGTAGTGAGCATTCAAGTTTGCTGTAATATTAGCTACACATTTTAATGTGCCTGATATAATCAATACATTTTGGAGAAAGGAAGATTAGAAGAGACATATGAAAAGCCATGGGGAGGAGATGGGGATATGGCTCAGCGGTAGAGCACATGTTTAACATGCAAGAAGTACTTGGTTCAATCCCCAATATCTTCGTTAAAAATAAGTGAATAAATACATAAATAAATAAACTTAATTAACTTCCCCCTCAGAAATAAAAAATTATAATTTTAAAAATTAAGAAAAGAAAAGCCACAGGGAGAGGGGTTTTAAGAAGGAGAGAAGGTGGGGTGAGTATAGCTCAGTGGTAGAGCACATGCTTAGCATGTACCAGATCCTGGGTTCGATCCCTAGTACCTCCTCTAAACATAAATACATAAATAAACCTAATTACCTCCCTCCCCCCAAAATAATATAAATAAGTAAATTAAAAAAATTTTTTAAAAAAGGAGGGAAGAGTCAACAGTATGAAATGCAGAGCAAGTCCTGAAGTGAAAGGGGGTTGAGGGGGCAGAAACTGGGCTGACCTGGGGTAGGGGAGGTCCCGCCAGGGTTTTGGGTCCACAAGCACAGGGTCTGCTTTCAGTTTTCCTGTTAAGAGTCCTGACCAGAGGGCCCTGAAACCCATGATCAGCTGGTGGTCCACCTGGGAACGTCCCACTGTGGTCCCAGGCCCCGGCTGCCTGGGACTCATGAGGGAGCACTGACGCTCTTTGATGTTGCTGCTGATGATACAGTGAAACTGTCTTCCTCTCTTACCAAAGAGTAAATGGGGTCATCACCCTGGGAAAGACTGAGGACCCAAAGGGGTGACAGTGGCCGGGCCAGTCAGGGTTGCTGGAGGCATAGCTTGGCCCTGAGGCACGCGGATGACCACGCTGACTCTGGCAGGAGTCAGCAAGTCTCTGGCGCCCAGGGGGCGGGTGGGCGAGGAAAGTGTTGAGGCTTGAAGGTTTGGGGAGGCAAAAGCCAAACCCTGGTGCCCAGGCATGGAGAGTGGGCGATGCCCAGGCTTGGCAGACAGCAGGCTGAAAGATGCCGTGCCAAACTGGGGAGAGGGGCTGCCAGGGCTGGAGATCAGAGGAGCAGACGGGGGTAGGGGGAAGGGCACTGTCAGGGCTTGAAGCTGGAGGCTGCCAAAGGCAGGGTGGCGGTGGGTGGAGTGTGGGGATCAGTGCAGCCAGGGGGTGGCCGGGAGGAAGTGGACAGTGCCAGAGGAGCAATGGGAAAGAGTCAGTGCCAGCTTGGGATTGGGGGGCCGGGGGAGGGAGCCTCACACTTATTCTTTCCTGGATCTCAGTCAGTTTTGCAACAAAAACAGAGGCCTCTGTTGGTGAGTTACAAAAACCTAGAGTTCAGGGTTCAGAGGGTCCACTGGGGTCATCTTTTCCAATTCCTTCTTTGTACAGGTGGGGACAGCGATGTGCGTGGTAGGGGTCTGGCCTTTCTAAGGTCACCCAGTAAGTCTAGTGTCAGAACCTGGGCCGAACCTGCCTGTGTGTCCAAGTCTGTGCCACACCTGTGGAGTGGAGTGTGGGGAAGGGATGCTGTAGTGCTGGGGAGTGAGGGACGCTAAGAGTGAAAGGCTCCAGTTTTGACCAAAGGGGCCTGTGGTGCTTGGGAAGATGAGGCCAAACACGTCCAAACCCCAGCAGCAGTGGAAGGCCATGTGCGCCACTGGGGAAATGTTCTGGATCAATGGAGGAGCGCACCCCCTGAGAGCTAGAACATTTGAGAGAGAGGACTCCATGGAAACTGTAGTTTTGGTGGAACTCTGAAAAATGAGGAGTCGTTTAAATCCATTAGGAAAATTTATTTTCAATGGAAATCAAATGTCCCACAGTAGGAGGAAGGATTTTACAAGACAAAAATACATCACAAAGTGGGGGAGGGTATCGCTCAGTGGTAGACCACATGCCTAGCCTGCACGAAGTCCTGGGTTCAATTCCCAGTACCTCCATTAAAAAAAAAAACCCAAAAACCTAATTATCTCCCTCCTCCCAAAACAAAACAAAAAACATCACAAAGGTGGATGCTAAGTGACTGGAGCTGACCATGGTTACTCTGCTGTCCAAGGGGGCAGGGTGTGGGGTTCTTCTGATCAACAGATAATCCCAAGGCCTGCAGGTCTGTCAGGGGACAGAGCTGAGGGTTTTCTTGTAGCTTTCGTCAGCTGCAGCCCCAGGAACATGTACCTCAGGCCAAGACAGAGGTCAGTTGGGAAGTGCCCTGGACAACGTGCGTCCCCCTCCTCATGTCACAGTGCAGCGGCCTGAGGCCCAGGGAGAAGTAACACAATCTCCAGCGCAGCCATTTTGTCAACATTTCTTTCACCGAGATGTGTTTGGGGCCTTGATTGAAGGAGCACTTGGCATTCTGGGAGGGCGTTGGCCTGAAGGAGAACGCCCCAGAGGGCAGGCAGGCACTGCTCCTGGATGAGTGCTCAGGGGACTGGGCTTGGCTGGGCAGAGATGGAAGGGGCCATGTGCCCCGTTCTTCTCCGGTTAGGGGAGGGCTGGTGGTGGCCTGAACCTTGGGACCTTCCCTATGTCCTGTTTGCCTGGGAGTGCCTGACTGCTTTGGGAGGGTGGCCCACCATCAGGGGAAGGGCGGGGCTTCCAGCAGCTCCTGGGGGCTGCAGGATGGGACCCATTTAGCCTCTGCAGTCATCTGACCCCCATGACTCAGGCCTGGCCCTGCCCGTGGAGGGCAATGGGCTAGTCTGAGCTCATCACCACTGCCCGGGAGCAGAAGTGGTAAACAAGTTCACCCTCTGCCTCCCGCCCCTGAGAGGAAGCAGGGAAGAGGGTAGGTGGGGGCCCCCAAGCACTCAGCCTGGCCCAATCCATCTGCATAACACAGGTGCGTGTCATGGGCGTCCACGGGGCCTGGAGGGTGTGTGCTGGGCTCTCGCACGTGGGCGACATGTACAGAAGTGTGTTTGCCTTCTCATGCATCTCTGGGGTTGCTGTGGCTAACCTTTTCCAAGGACCAAGTTGCTGGCGAAGGCTCATGGGGACCATTTCACCCCATCCCTCGTGTCTGGGGGCCAAATGGTTGAAAGCTGATGAGGTTGGGCCTTAGGACTGGGGGTCCCCGTGGAGTGATACCTGGTTTGACCTGCTGGATCTCAGCCTGCTGACCTTCAGGCCTCATGACTCAGACCCCTGTGCTGCGGTGGGATGGGTGGGGAAGGAGGGGTCCCCTATGGCTTCTGGGAGCCTCTGAGAGGCTGCAAATGTTCTTCGGCTGTTGTTCTGGGCTGCTTGGGCCCGAGGCAACATTTGAAAGCCCCAGTTCTCAGCGTCCCCCCTCTTGCTGCAGGACCTCGGACCGTTCTCTCCTTCCATCCCACTCTCTCCTCCTTTTCTCTCCCTTTTGCTTGTCTCTGTCTCCCTCCTTTCCTTTTACACCCACTTGCCTGCTTTCCAGTCTTTCCTCCCTCTCCTCTCCACCCAGTAACTGACATTGCTATTTGTAGCCACCAGATGG
This sequence comes from Vicugna pacos, assembly GCF_048564905.1. Lineage (NCBI taxonomy): Eukaryota > Metazoa > Chordata > Mammalia > Artiodactyla > Camelidae > Vicugna > Vicugna pacos. The sequence continues at coordinate 37,118,245 of NC_133002.1, read as the reverse complement.
CACTAGCGCACCATGTCCCATCCTTCCTGGGGGTACCCGCCCCCACCCACCTCCACCAGCCCAGGGTGATTAACTACCCTTAACCCTTCACAACACCCACACCCCGCCCAACGCCTTCCTGGGACTTTAAACATGGAGCAAAACAGATGCAGCAAAATATGGGCAGGGTCAGGGTGGGGGCCAGGAGCTCCTACTCCCTGGAGAAGCTCTAATACCCCTCAGGGTAACACCTCACAAAAGGGCAAAGGGCATTTACAGACATCACAGCACATATTCACCTCAAACCCGTCAGGTCCTGGGTGCACTGTTCACACAAAGAGAGTGAAACCCAGAGGAATGAATTCCCTCGTCCAGGGCGGGACAGCAAATGTGTAGTGGGAGGGAACTTGAACCCCAGCTTTGCAGGTTCCCAAAACTTGGGGTTCCTGGGCTGTCCTGGGCAGGCGAGAACAGGATGATGTGAGGGTCCCCAGAGCAAGTGGGGCCCTTGAGCGCTTTCTCCTGTGCTGAGGCCCTACCGTCCCTCTGTGCCTCTTGGTTTGTTTCTTCCAAACCTGACACAAAACGATCCTTTACCCAGGGAAGTACCCACAAGATTATCTTAGCCTCCGGGTCTTCTCAGAATTGAAGCATCATTACACTAACCAGTTTCTCCTTTTCCTTTTCATCTCTTTATGTATCTTCGTGCTCTCTCTCTCATGAGGCTGAAATGTAGAAGAGGCAGCCCCTCTCTGCCCTCTGAGAGCCCCCAGGATGACGGGAAACACAACCCTGCCCCAGAAGCCTGTTGAAAGGGGGAGGCAGAAGTGTACCTTTCTGGGAGCTTTTACTGGTACAGAGCCAGAGCCAGGTGAAGGTATTCAAGGCAGGCTTCCTGGAGGAGGCAGGAGCCAGTACTAGGGGAAGGCAGGCTGAGTGAGGGCAGTGCCTTCCGTGGCACCTATCAGTCCAGGAGGTGCTCAGTGATCCTCATGTGTGGGGAGCAGGGCGGGTGGGCTGTCACAGCCCTGTAGTCAGGGGAGGGGACCATGTTGGCCCTATCTTGGCCTAAGCTTCCCTACTAGCCCATCCCCCCACCCCACTCCCTCACTCACTGTCCCACTGGGAGGCCTGCTGTGGGCTGGGGACAGGAGGCCCAGGGTGGGGTCCCTTCCCCAGGGCCGGAGCAGGATCCTGGGCCGGCTGTGGCAGTGCCCAGGAGCCAGAGAGGAGCCGCCGCCCCCCACCCCCTTGGGCCCCTCTGTAATTAGGGCTATTTTTAGGCCCTTCTTCCTTCCTATTTCAGGCCTCTGGACTGGGCCGGAGAGTGGGCTGTCCTGGGGCCGCGGGCTGGAGCCGCTAAACTGGGCCGCAGCGTGGGAGCTGCAGCCACAGCACAGACCACAGCCCGGGGCGGAGTCCTGGCAGGGGGAGGGGAGCCGGGACCGTGGCCAGGCCTGGGGCAGGGCCCCTGGGGGCGTGTCTTGGCTCACTGACCCCTCCCTGGGCCCCTCACTGATCTGCCCGGCTCTGGGCCCATCCCTCTGTCCCCTCCCTGCAGCCCTGCTGATTTGAGGCCCTGCATCGTGTGTGTCCAAGATTGTGCAGCCCACACCTTCAGGACAAGGTCGTCCCAGTGGGGTACCAGAATGTTTATTATAATGATCAGCATTTATTGAGCACTTACTGGGTGCCAGATACTATCCCAGCACTTTACCTGTATTAATTCATTTACTATGTACAACAACACTATTGGAGGGCAGTGCTATTTTATCCCTATTTTACAGATAGAAAAACTGAGGCTTGGAAGTAGCCCATTTCTCCCATGCCAGGCTCACTTTCATGTGGCCCGCTTTCAGGGAGCATTTTGTCTTTTTGGTGGGGGTTGGAGAGAGGGGTGCTGAGAGACATGGCTTTCTTCTTCATCTACTTCTGGGCTCACTCCCTGGATCCCAGCACTCTGTCAGGCGCGGCTCCGGGCAGCGGCCTGCTGATCTGCCTGTCCACTGTCTGCCGGCCGGGGCCAGTCCTGCAGGCGGAAGGGTGGGTCTTGCCCAGCTGGTTCCAGTTAGGCACAAGAAAGCTGGCGAGGGGTATATTTAGCCCTGGTTTCTGGAGGAGCCAGAGGTCTTTCATCCTTGGAGGCGCTGGCCACACAGGGACCCAGCTTGCCAAAGCTGGGCTCGTGGGCTGCAGAGCTGACAGGCTTCAGGCAGGCGGCAGGGTCGGGGAGGAGGAGGGGAGAAGGGGCAGATGTGACTCTGCCCATCTCTGGGGCTGGGGAGAAAGTGTCAGTGCAGCTCAGTTCAGATGTGTCTGTAGGTTTGAAGGCTCCTACAGGCCTTGGAGGGCCGGCCTGGGGGAACATCAACTGTCTGCCTCCTGTAGCCCAGACCCAGCCTAGGCCCAGCGCATCTGTGGTGTGGGGCTTAGTCCTGGCCTGGGAGTCTGGGGCTGGTTCTTTTTTTGGGGGGGGGGTAATTAGGTTTTTATTTATTTATTTGCTTGTTTATTTATATATTTTAATGGAGGTACTGGATTGAACCCAGGACCTCACGTGCACGCTAAGCATGTACTCTGCCACTGAGCTATACCCTCCCCACTGGGGGCCTGTTCTTAAGTAGGAGGGTGGGCAGGGGGCAAAGTTCCAGGGGCAGGAAGGGGGTGGCCTTTCCATTCTCTTCAAGGTGCACAGAGAGGCAATCATGAGGTGCCAAGTGATGCTAGGTGGTGGGTGCGGGTTCGTGGAAGGCGCCCGTGTTTGATTCCGTGCTGTAGGCTTTTGGGTGTTGGGCACCCCCTGACTGCTGTGTGACGGGGCAAGTGGGCTAGGACCTGTGTGGTGTGAGTGACTGTGTTGCTGGATTCTGGTGGCATGAGAGTGTGACATGAGCCACCAGTGGCTATGGCATTGCTCCACTGTAGGTGAAAGCACGTGACCCCATCGTGATGTTTTTGGGGGGCAGCGTCTGAGTATGATGGCAGATGAGGGACTGGAGTTGTTTAAACTGCCCAGCTATGATCCTGTGGAGTTAATTATGCCCCTGAAGTTGGGCTCTGTGAGTGAGACTGGTTGTAAACACACGTGTGGATGCAGAGTTTGGGACTCGGGCTATGTGTGTGTGTGTGTGTGTGTGTGTATTGTCATTCTGGGTGTGACTAGGTATATGAATGCACAGCAGTGCTACCAGCCCCCCTCTCTGCAAACAAGGCCTGCTCCTGCTGAGGGTCATGCCCCCCTGCCCTCCTGGGGACCCCTACCCCAAAGCCACAGGCCCTCTGGGCCTAAGGGAGGGAACCCTACAAGTTGTAAGCGCCTGTCTCTCTCCTAATCCTCTCACCCCCACTCCCTCCGACCATCCCCACAGACGGCAGGCTTCTACCTGCCCCGGGGCGGGGCGGGAGGCTGGGGAGAGAAAGAGGAGCCTGCCCGCCTGCCCGCCGCCCCTCTGTCGTCTCTGCACTCAGACAAAGAGCTCACCCTGGGCTCTGTGGGCGTCTGGGAGACGCTGGGGGGATTAGCCGCCTGCGCCGCCCTCTCCCCACCGCGTGCCAGCCCACCCGGCTGGCACGGACACCTCTGAGCCCAGGACAGTGCCCTCACCGCAGCCTCTCCAGCCCGAGGGTGTGTGTGTGTGTGGCCCCCGCCCCAACACCACGGTGGAAGCGGAGGTGCAGCCCGTGGAGGAGAGGGTCCTGGGGTCCCCACCTTCCCCTGCTGGCGAGGCCAGGTCTCTCCTCGGTCACTCGGCACGTGCTGGGCCGGCCCGCATCGCTGCCAGCACCCCAGGTCTCTGCACCTCTCATTCCTGGCCCCTGCACCCCTCCCCCACAGCGGGCTGCAGCGCCGACCTCCCAGTCCTTCCCTGTGCATTCCTGGGGGAGGGCACGGTCCTGCCAGTGAGCGCTGGAGGCGAGAGGGCGCCTTCTCTGGTCGGGGCTCGGCCCACTCTGGTGAGGCGAAACTCTGTTTCAGCATGGGGTCAAAGGGGCTCCATGGAGGACACTTGGGACTGACATTGGATCTTGTGTCTCTGGAGAGCCACCTGCGGCTTCTCCAACAGAGGGAGCGACAATACGACAATAGCTGGTCGTGCCCCCTGACTTTGAGGCTTTGAGTTTAGCACTTTCTCTGTATTGTGCAAGACCAGAAATGACTTTGAAAGTTCTTTCACGTTTACTCTCATGGATTTTCTTGACAGACAGGGCAGGTAGAGCCCCACGTTTCCCATTTAAGAGATGTTTAGATTGAGGCTCTGAGAAGTGAAAGGATTTACTTGAAATCACACAACTGGTGAGCAGGAGAGCCAGGATGGAGCCTGGAGTCTTGCTCTGTGAGTGTGAAGAGAGATGCTTTGGATCCCTCAGAATTCCCGTGGCTGGGCCTCTGCCTCCTCAGTACCCTGTCCCTACCGCCCCCAAAGAGTCTGCTGTCTTGGGAAACTGGGATGGAGACATGCCAGTGGGAGCTGCGTGAGATGAGCTGGCCCTGCCCTGAGTCACACCCCATCCTGAAGCAATCATGGCCCCATCGCGTGGACAGTCCTTGCATCCATCCCGTGCTTTTGCGGGTATTTATGGAAGCTCCCTTCTTCTTCCTGCCAAAAACATTGGGATCTACTTTGTTCTTAAAGACGTCTCCATATCCTTCTTTTCTATCAAACTATTATTCTATAGGTTTAGTCCTCTCTTGCTGCAGATTTAGTCTTTTTGTTTGCCCTTTTTATTTGGTCTTCGGTGGAGCCAGCCCCATCCCTTCCATGGGAGGGAAGCTGCCAAGCATGCCAAGATGGATGCTGGGATTTCCCAATGACGGGGAAAGGCCATGGGGGTTAGGAATCTGGCTCAGTGCCTTCAACATAAAAGATGATCAATATACAAAGATGGATATATAGTGGTGAGTGGATGGATAAATACATAGAAGAGGGTGAATGCACAGGTGAGTTGGTGGGGAATGCATGTGTGGGTGAATGGATGGATGGAGGAGTGACAGGTGAGATGTGTGGATGGGTGAGTGGGTAGTGTTAGGATGGACAGGTGGGTGGGTGGTTAGATAAATGAATATCTGAGTGAATGGTTGAATGGATGGATGATGGGTGGAGGATAGATGGAAGGAAGAGTATGTGAATGGATGGATGCACAGAAGGATGGATAGATGGAAGGAAGGATGAACAGATGGATAGATGAATGTATGGAAGGGTAGAGATGGGAAAGTGGGTGGATAGGTGTATGAGTGAATTTGTGGTAGGGATTTGGGAGCCTGGAAGAGCCTTTAAAAGACAGGCTCTACATAAGGAATGAGTTTCTCACAACTACCTTGGTTGTGAGGACAATGGCTGGACTTCTTGAGTGTCTAGGGCTGTTCCTCCAGGTTTCCCTGAGGTTCAGTCAGCACTGGAGGAGCCCAGGATCACAGAGATTAACTTGGTATCTGGCAGGTGGTGTGACGCTGACAAGAACTTGATAGTGGCAATGCTGCCCTGACAACAGAAGGTGGACACTGACCTGCTTTCTCAAATGAGAGGAGGCAAACGGAAGTTGTAATAAGACATGGGGAAGCTAGATGCCAGGAGGGGGTGTGCTTGGTGGGGGGATGGGTGTGGTTAGCTGTGGAGTCATTTCTCTGTCCCTTCCCAGGTACCAGGCCTATTCCTGGCTTCAAGAGTTTTCTCTTCTGTCCTTCTCCTGGGAAAAATCTTCCCCCGGGGACTCTGGATGGCCCCACTTCCATGACAATTATAGGAGCCTCATGCATTTTACATATGCCATCACATTAATTCTCACAGTATCCTTTCAAGGTAGGAAGTATTTCTCCCGTTTTACAGATGAGGAAACTGAGACTCAGAAAGATGAAAGAACGTGCCCAGTATCACCCACCTAGGAGGTTATTCAAGTCAGCCTGGCTTCTCTGCCTCATGCCACCTCTCATTTCTGAGACTACCACCCTCTCCCTGCAGGCTGGTCCAGCTGGTCAGCTGGAGAGAACTAGTCCAAAGAGCAGCAGTTTGAAGGACACATCAGAGGGATGTAGGTGAGGCCCCCTAGAGAATAAGCTTCAAGAACAAGGAAATGGGCTCTAGCACGTGTTCCTAGGGCTGCTGTTGTAGAGGTCCACTGGCCTCTTATCTGAAATAAGAGACAGCATGAAGGATTTGAGTGAGAGCACCAGAAGGACTTTCTGGCTTAGGTGGCTGTAGAACTCTGGAATGGGCAGAAGAGGGAGGGCAGAAAGACACATTCTTTGGAGAAGGTGACCTATGGTAGTTCCAGCACAGCTGACTTGCTGACCTGAGACATGGGGGTGCCTAGAGGTCACCTCAGGACACCCTCTTGCAGCCAAAAGAGGCCAAAACTTCCTTGGTGGGAGCTGGGAATCTTGAGAGCTAGAGCTTTGCAGATCCAAGGAAAGGCAAATCATGGGGACTGGTGCTGGGATGCTGAAGCTGGAGTGGTTCGGCGCCCCTCAGGATCCCAAAAGTCGGGGCTGGGAATGCCAAGACATATTTTCTGGGAGACCCAGAGCAAGTAGCTGCAGGAACCACAAGGGAAGCCCGCCCCCTCCCCAAGCCAGGCAGTCCCTAGGGCCAGAAGCCTGCCCCACCCCTGGAGATGCTGAGAAGGCGGCAGGGATTAGCCAGAGCCTGAGCCCCAGGCCAATGACCAGGTGGCTCTGACTTCTGGCCAGTGCTGAGCAGCTGGATGGAAGGGAGCTGGGGGCTGGGGCAGGGTGGAGGTGGAGACTGGGAGGTCCAGGTGGGCCTGAGCAGAGGGCGGCCCCTCCTGTGTCTCCCCTTGCCTGCTGGCCTCCCTCCTCTCCCTTTGATGCTTCTCACCACAGACTTCAAACAGGCTGCCCTCTGCTTCTGCCCGCCCGCCCATAATTAGAGCCTCTCTCAGGCTGCCTCTCACCCTCACTCCCTTCCCTGCTCTTAGTCTGGCTCTGGCATTCTGTCTTGCCTTTATATCTCTACTTTCTCTGTCTTTCTCCATCTCTTTCCCTCTGTTCTTGATTCTCTGGACCTCTGGGTCTCTGCACTTCTCTCTAGATCAGGGACCAGTTCTGGTCCCCTGGCCTCCCTGGTCTGCAGTTACCATGGATACACACTCTCTCTCACGTCCTCCCCTTTTCTGTCTCCTGTGTGTTCTCACTCTGACTGGAGACTTGACTTCTTTGTCTTCATTGCCGTATCTTCTCTCCATCACTACCAAGCTCTGTCTCCATCTCCGTTTCTTTCTCCCTTCCTTTTAATGTGATTTGCACCCCTTCCCCACATAGAAGGCTACCCTCATCTGTGCCTTTCCCATCCAGAACCTGGGGCTCAGGCGCTATCCTGCTCCCTGGTGGAGACTGGTCCTGATGCAGACCCTCAGGGCAGCAAGCTGGGTCAGCTCCAGGCTGTCTGCCTCCTCCCTGGTTGGTGCCCTCTGAGCTCCCAGCACAGCCTCCAGCCTCCAGCCTCCATGCCTCTTGCCCCTCCCTGGACTTCTTTCAGGCCTTTTCCAGATCTGTTTTTCATGCCAGGCTGACCTCCCACCCAGCAGGTCCGCTCTGTGGCCCTACGACAGGTGGTGCCCTATCTATTCTCTTTTCAGAGAGAAGGGAGGTCTTGTCAGGAGCTTCTCCATGGCCTGATGTGGGAAATAGGGGACCAGGAATCCTACAAATCCCAACCGACCCACCAAGGCACTGGGGCTTAGACTGTACCTTGATCCCTGCCAGGGTCCAGGTATCTCTAGCAGCATCTGCTAGTCAGGCGTAAATGTTTCATCTCCAGCAGAGAGGAGTCTAGCACTTTACTCCCTCCTACCCTCCAGGGCACCTGGTGCTGTTGATCCAGGCCCTCTTGGAGAGGCTGGCCTTGAGAGGCAAGACTTGGCAGTGAGTGGTCTGGATGTGGATGGACCCTCAGGACTGAGAGGGCCGAGTGTGAGCCCTCCCCTGAAGCTGCAGTTCTGGACTGGCCCCAGGGCCTCCCTGGACCTGTTTCTCAAGGACGCCGTGAAGAGCAATGATTCTAAGAAGGACATGACTAAACCCTAGGTTGGACATGATGTTTTCCAGCTGACTATGCCCTTTCCTGGTCATGTGGGAGCCTCATGACCCCTGACACGGGCATGGAATGACATGACCGCGTCTTTTTTACAGATGAGGGCACAGAGGCACAGGGATGCCCAGGTCCCCTCTCCAGGGCCCCTCCTCAAAGGGAAGGCAAGCTGGCTGGGCTGGGGGCTCAGGGCCCCTTGGGAGACCAGGCTCCAGACAGTGGGGGCTGCCTGAGGCCTCATGTCCCTCAGGCCTGGGTAGTTCTGGCCAGTTCTGGGTTCTAGGCAAAGGTGGGACCCACTGTGTGGATGCAAGCTCATGAGTCGAGGGGAAGAGACCTCAGTATTGGGCATTTCTGGACAGGCTCCAGGAAAGGCCCTGCCTGCAGGATGCTCAGGGGACCCGGAGCCTGATGGGCTGGGGGAGCACCGCCTCTGAATTGGCCAGACCTGGCACAGAGAGGGCTTGTCCTGGTAGCCCAAGGATGTGTGAGTGTGTACATGTGCCCAATTGTGAGGGAGTGTGTGATTCTGTGTGCGCCTGTGAGAGTGTGTACATGAGCATGAGTGATTATGGGTGTGGTGCACGCGCAGTGTGCCTGGGGCCCGAGGGGTTGAGACTACATCGATAAATGTGTGAGAGGCTGTGCTTTGAGAGTGCCGCAGTCCTTGAGACTGTTTCTGAGTGTGAGCGAGGGTGGTTGGGTGGGTGTGAGTCCTGAGCATGCGTGATCGTGTGCGTGTGAACTGACTTGGGTCTCTGACTTGAGAGGATATATGTACCCACGTTTATATATCAATGTGAGTGAGAGCAGGAGGGAGCAGACGGGGTGTAGGGGGTGGGTCTGTGCGCATGTGCGCATGCGTGTGCTGATGCGGAGGTCGGGGGGTGGGCAGGCCAGAGCACCCAGGCTTTTGTCCCCACCTTTAGGGTCAGCAGCATTACCTCCTCCCTCCCTCTCTTCTCTGCCCTCCTGCCCTTTCTCCTTCTTTCTTCCCTCCCTGCTCAGCCACCTTTTGGGGATCGAGTGCCAGGACCACTCCCCAATTCCAGAGGCACCCCGGGGACACTCTTTTCTCCCTTTGCTGGCAGGAAGGGATCCTCAGAGCCCAGGTAGGGTGGTTGGTTCTGGAAGGAGGGCCTCTCTGAGGCCTAGGTCAGAGAAGGAGTGGAGAGGAAGTGCCTCCTGGCCTCTACTCCCCTCACCTTCCCGAGGCCTGGCGTGGGAACGAGAGTGATTTTTCAGCGTCAGCGTCTGGGTCACACAGGTGACTGTGCCCGGCAGGGAGGCGGATCCCTGGCCTCACAGGCCCCTGCCTCTCAGGGCCTCTCAGCTCCTTGCCTGTGAGGCTTCTCTTCCTGTGTCTAACATCTGACTGCCTGGGTCTCACCTTCTCCTCCACCCCAACAACTCTGGCCTGTTTCCCCAGCTCTGCCAACTTGGCAGAGCCTCCAGTCTGAGGTTCCTGGCTGAGGAGAAGCCTGGGGGAGTGAGGGAGGTTTTTGCCTTTAGAAACTGGAGATTTGGGCTGAGGTGGGCGTGCTCACCCCAGACAGACTTGTTGCAGCACAGCTTTGCTGCAGGGAGGGATGGGTCCCTGGGGGTGGCCGCCTGAGGGGGACACTGAAGCACTGGCTCTAGGGAGCCCCAGTCTGAGGGAGGAGGAGCAACCCTGGCCTGGAGTTTGGCCTCAGTTTGGTAAGAGAGATGAGACTCTCCGGATACCCAGAGAGCTGGATCCACGCAGAAATAAGGACACAATTTCCAGATAAACAGAACCACAAAATCCTCAGCGGCCACTCAATTCTTTGAATAAATGAAAGGAGAAAAAGACAAGAAGGGAAGATGGAAGTAGGAAGAATAAAGGAGAGGGGGGAAGAAGAAACGGGAGAGTGAGGACATCAGACCTGGAGGGGACAGGGGGACAGAGGGACAGAGGGGACAGATGAAATTGAGCTGTGAGGCCCTGGGCAGCCTCCTGAAGGCCACTGGGATGCAGAGATGCTGAGTCTTCATTCTGCAACTCTGGATGTTTGAGGCCTTTGGTGTTTATTTGGAGCATGGGGGCCACTCCAGGACCCTGGAGCCAAACCCTGGTGAGAGTCTCTGCTTAGTTCTCTTTTCTGACTGTCTCTCACTAAAATTTTGGGAGACCCCTCACAGAAGCCCAGAGGGTTGTAAAGGGCCTCTCTTCCTGCCCCTCTTAGGAGAGGAGGGGGTGGGGTGGGCCAGCCTGGATTCCCTGCCTTCTCAACAGCTGGCTCACTCCCCCTGGTCCTACTGCCTCCCTCCCTCCTCAGACCCCGGAAACCTGTGGCCAGGCATCTCCTCCCTGACACTGTCTGGTCCAGCAGGTCCAGCATAGGGAGGCAAGGGGGTGGATGTTAGTGAGAAGAGACCTCAGGTCGTCCCTGCAGGGAGTTGCTAGTGGGGAGCTCAGACGGACAGGAGCCCCTGGAGGGATGTCTGGGACCCACACACTCCCAGGTAGCCTGCTTGGCTGCAGCCTCAAAACCAGGCTCAGAGAAACCTGGAGGTGAGAAGGCAGGTGGAAAGCAGGTTCCAGCCACTCCCTTCTGGAACCATCCCGACCCCCACGTGGACCTGCTGTGCCTCCCTGAGCCCTGCTCTTATGCCCCGGGCTTTATCTCCAGGATCAGGTATGTGTGGAGGTGGTCCTGAGACCTAAGACTGGTCTTCCCTCATCAGCTGAGAAGCTCTGGGAGCAGAGAAAAGTGTTCCCATCTGACTGGTTCCAATTTCAAGAAAGGGGATGTGTGTGACCAAGGATAGACAGCTCTAGAATTAAATCCTGGTGGTAGATCAGCCCATTTCCTCTTTGGTAGAGGATCAAGGTTCTGGACAGTCTGAGTGTGGGCCGCTCCCTTTGCTGGGTGTTGAGTGCAACCTCTGAACCAAACCAGCTTGTGTAGCAATTGCTCAAATAGCTATATCTGCAATTGATTGAAGCAACACATCTCAAATAGGAACTGCTTGAGTCTGTGATCACTTTACAGTTTGCACATTCACACACCTGATCTCATTGTGAACTTCTGGCAGGCCTGAGATGCAGGCAGGAGTGGGGTTGTATCCCCCGTTTTGCAGGTGAGGAAACAGAGGAGGAGAGCCCCTCCCGTTCAGGAAGTGTGCCACGTTCTGGGACCTGAGGCCCCCTCCTTCCCACTTTCTTATTATTTATCACATTCGGGAAATAATTTGGTTCAGTCCCCAGAGCCAGGAAAGGAGGAAAGCATGGGGGCCCTTGTGGGTAAGATGTGCGTCTGGTTTAGACCAGGGGGCCAGGGCCATTGAGGAGCGATGGGCTCACCTCTGCTGAGTGCAGACTCCTTGCCACCCCACCACAGCTGGGACGGTGGCAGTCTCAGCACTAAACGACCCCTTCTGGGGAAGTTCTGCATAGTAGCTGCCCTTTTCCCTCCAGAGACAGGGCATGGTGGCCCCAGCCAGCATCCTGTGGGCTGCATCCTGGCTCTGGGGCTTGTAGGGGCTGGAGGGAGGCCTGGGGTCCGGGTCTGGCCCCACAGGGCTGCCCTCTGTGCGCGGGTGGGAGATGGGCTCTGGTGCCATCTTACCCTGAGGGCTGAGTGCCAGTGAGGCCCCCTGCTGGTGACTGGCCAGGCCACTCCAGAGCACATTTTTTCTGTGAGTGACAGCTCCCTTCCCACCCTGGCTCCTGGCCCCAAGACCCCTCCTCTTCATGCCCACTCAATCACCCAGACACCTCAGCTAACCGTCTCAGAACTCTCCCTCCACCTTCTTCCTGCTTTGTACTGAGCTCCTACTGGTGCTAGGCACCCAGTGGGTACCTTACCGGTGATCTCATCAAATCTGCCTGAGAATCAGTATCATTAGCTCCCATTTTAGGGATGAGGAGTTGAGACCCAAGACAGTAGAGTGAGTCACCCAAGGTCACACAGCTGGGGTTCTGGCAGAGGCTGGAATTCAATCTGTCAAGGAAGGTATCCACGGAGGAAATGCTGCAGAGGGTGCTTGGAGCTTAGGAAGGGCTTTGAGTACCTCAGTGAGAAGCCTCAGCTTGATTTTGTGGGTGAAGGACATTTAAACAGGAAAGATGCACAGGAAAAGCAGAGAACCAGATGGCCTGGATCCTAATCCTGCCCTAAAAACTAGCTGTGTGACTTTGGGCAATTTACTTAACCTCTCTGTGCCTGTTTTTTTCCATTGGCAAAAAGGAAATGGTAATAATGCCCACTTTGTAGGCTTGCTAGGAGGATTAAGTGAGTTAATAAGCCTAAGGCACTTAGGGCAGAAAGCAGTGCATGACATCCATTAAACACTGCGTTTTGCATCAGCTCTGGTCCCTTCCTTCTCCTTTTCTCACCACCTCACCCCACCCCCACCCACCAGTCTCTCTGTGGAATGAGAGATGCAGCCTTGAGTGAGGAACTGAGCCTGTGACCTGCCATGGGCACAGGCCCCCAGGTGCCCTGCAAGCTGCCCGAAGCCCCTGCCCATCTTTCCTACAGCGGTAGGTGCCTGGTGGACAGAAGGTATGTATATCTGAGTCAGACTGGGGAGGAGGGCAGAATGGAAGTCTGAAGTGATCTGAAATAGCCTTCCTAATGCTTAGACGTGGCTGCCAGAGCATGGAAGATGCATGAAGGGGCTGCCTCCTCGTCCAGGCTGTGGGGTGAGAGAAGGTCTTCAGGTGTTGGGGGGGAGGAGTTGGGGCTGGCTTTCAGCTGGAGGGCAGGGGTAGCTGGGGTGAGAAGGAGGGATGGGTAGGCTAGGGAGAGGTGGGGTACCGGGTATGGGGTGGGGGGATAGAGGGCGATGGAATGATGAGGGTAGGTGGGATGCAACTGAAACCCACTCTGGGGTGGGAGGTTGAGGAGAAGCCTGCAGGCAGAGGCGGCTTGGCAGATGGATTGGTGGAGACCCCAGGCAGGGAGATGAAAGTGTCTGCAGAGGCTCTGGCATCACCCCGGTGTGTTCCCTAATCCCTATTTGTTCTTCCAGAGGCTGGGGCATCCTCCCCAGAGCTTCATGACCCCCTGGCCTGTCCCCTCTTGTCTCATGGGAACACAGCCAACCCACCCCTACCCGGAGCCAGGAATGGGGCTATTGTCAAGGCCCGGTCTCCTAGATGACCCTGGCTGGAGAGGTGTACCTGAGAGAGAGGCACATGGCCATTCCTGATAGTGGGTGGGGGATAGTCGGGTGAGGAGGGCTGGACAGGACTTCAGCTGCAGAAAAGGGGGCTCTCTCAGTGGGAATCAGTCGAAGAATAATCTAGTCCTTCTCCCCTCCTCCCTCTCTCTCCCACCCATATATTCTTTTTCTAGTTCTGAGTACAGTGCCTGCTTCACACATAGTAGGCAGTCAATACTTACTTGAATTTATAAGCAGAGTTAAGGAGGTGAGTTCGGCAGTTTCCGCTAATGACCTAATGCCAGGATTCAGTTCCTTGGGCTGTGAGGACAGAAGTCAGGACAGGGTTGGAGATGGAATTGGTGATGGGGGGTGGTGCAGTGAGACAAGATGAAGGAGTGAACTCCAGCTTGAGGCCCAGCAAAACGGAATCACTTGCACAGGGTCTTTTCTTGTCAGCTGAAGGTGGGCAGAGGAAAGGAAGGGAAATGGGTGGAGGGTTGGAATATGACTGGGGATATGAATGAAAGCATTCTTTTATTTTTAAATTAATCTTCACAAACAATTAAACAGGTAAGTAAGTAATTGGACATCAAATTCCAATTATGTTCCTTGAAGTCAATGCTTCTCACACTTTAGCTGTGGAAACATCACTGGCCTGACTTTTGCACTGAGACTTTTCGAGTCAACTGATTCAATATCAACCCAATTTTAAACTTAGCTCCACATTAGCTGTGTGATTTGGGCAATTCCATTGACTTCTCTGTGCATCTGTTTCCTCATCTGTGAAATGGGGATAATAATAGTACTTATGGGGTTCTTGTGTGGATTAAAATGAGGTGGGAAGCCCCATAAAAAGACTGGCAGAACCCCCAAGCAGGGCCACTACTCTCGTGCCAGCACCATCTGGTTCCCTGGCGCAGAGGCTCTATCTCACTTTTTGCCTCTGAAACAGCTTACTTACCCCTAAAGTTCTATTGGTTCCCTCTGCTCACTTCTGATTGGTTACTTCCTTCATTCCTGATTGGTTATTACTCTCACTTCTGATTGGTCCACTTCCCTAACTTCTGATTGGTCCATTTGAAGTACTTCATATGCATGAATTCACTCCTGATTGGTTATTTCTCTCACTCCTGATTGGACCATTTCCCTCACTCCTGATTGGTTATTTCTCTCACTCCTGATTGGTCTATTTCTAAAAAGCTTGTTCCTAGTTGGTCAACTTCTGTTATACTTTATTTGCATATGATGTTCCAAAGTATAAAATTGGCAGCCTATAACGGCCTATGTAAACCTACAGCCAGGGTCCACAGCTCGGAGTGTTAACTCTTTTGGGTCCACTGGTGTAATAAACCTGAGTTCTCCAACTGTCTGAGTGGTGCTTGGTCTCTCGTCTGGACCCAGGTTGCTGTCACCACTGAGCTACAACACGGAGATGTAACACATTTTTCCGAAACAAAATGACTTCGTGTTTGTAAAGTGGCTGGAAGAGGGCCTGGTGCGTTGCAGGTGCTGTGTTTGTAAAATAGAATAAGTAAATAAATACTTCCGAGCAGTAACATCTGTGAAATCATGGCTTGGTGCCCCAGTTAGATTTTTTTTTCACACTCACTAGAATAGAGAGCTATGAACTATGACTGTAAAGTCACCTTCCATACTGTCGATGGGAAATTGTCCCAGGTGAATCTTCCATGCAGTGTGCAAGTAAATTTTACGTGCTTTAATCCAGTCCCAGTTTGTAGCCCATAGTCTTCCTGTGGGCACCACCATTGTATCCTGATTGGCGTCTTTGTCATTCTGGCTCGTCCAGAGCGCCTCTGCTGTGAGCTGTCATGGCTGTTTGTATCCCAAGTTCTGCTGTCCGAAATGACCCGGCTCGAGGGGAAGGTGCTGTTCCCAGAGAGGCAGAGACACTGAAGCAGGTGTGATGTCTGTGCTGGGAATCTTTCCCAGGACTGTCTGTTCCCCATCCCAGAGATTCTATGCTCTGTCCCACCCGAGCCCCTCATTTCAACTTTCTGTCTTTTCTGAACCTGGGAGAAAAGGTGGGCCCAGGAGTTGGGAATGGGAACAGGATAATTCCGAGGCCTGGGCAGGTTGCCTTCAATTTACCCTCTGGGCACCTCCTATTTGATCGGCTTCAGGACTTTAATTTGTCTGTTGTTTGAGGTTAACCGCCTTCCTTAATGAGGCTGGGGTGGAGGGGGCAGGTTGGAAGAGAAACCCCCCGAAGGTGCGGGGATTTGAGGGTTTCTTTAGGAGGCCCCTGGGTGGGTATATGGGCTGTGAAGCAGGAGAAGGCGCCTGCCAGCTCCCACCTCATCCTCCTAGGTGTGACCCACACGGAGCACATCCTGATTGTCGTAGGAGGGGAGGAGGCCTCCTAACTCACTTCCCTCTACTTCCTGGAAGCTCTGCCCAGAGGCAGGGTTTCACGGTAGAAAGCTGGAGTTGCAGCAGGAAGGTTCAGGGAAGACTTCTCACCAGACCAGGGTGGGTAGAGGGGCTGAGGGAGGATGTGGAGGGGATGGAAATAGCGTCAGAAGGGGGTGGGAGTCGAGGCCACCAGTCATACAGTAGGTCCTCAGACTCTGCTGTGCGTTTACGTTGGGATGGCAGGGTCAGCAGAGGGGCTTTCCTCAGCCTGCAGCCTGATGTCTGCGGCCCACGTGTGCAGGAGAGTCCGTGTCCACATTCAAGACTACGTGTTCTGGCGTGTGCGTGCGTGCGTCTGACAGAGGAGAGAGCTGTCTCTTCCATCAGACTAGAGTCTCCGAGCAGGGCTGTATTTCCCCTGTTAACTGGGGGTTCTCTAAGGCCAGGCAGGGCCAGCGCTGCCTCAGTGCCCTGTTTCTGCTTCCAGAGGGTCTCATGTCACCCAGAGCGGGACCCCAGGCCCTGAACCTTCCACTCTCTCCACCCCCTTGGCTCTCTCTGTTCTCAACCTGCATGCTCTCCTTCCCTTGGAGCACCACTGGGAGACTCCCTTTGAAGTCCTGCTGAGTCCCGTTGTTCTTATGACAGAGTAAACAGGCCCCTCAAAGCCAGGGGGTGGGGCTCTGGTAATGAGGCTTTTCCAGGGGAGGGGGCCTGAGTGGGCTCCCATCAGATAAGTCAAGTCTTTTACTGCCTCCCATTTGCTATTGTAATGAGGGACAGGTGGGTCCAGGCTGGGCTGGGCACAGAGTACCTACCTTCCCATCCTGGCTGGGTTAGGCCATGTGGCCATAGGATCTCCAGGGCCCCACGAAGTCCTGTGTCCAGGAATATCTGTGGACTGTTCCTTCCACCTCCAATCGAAGGCATGGACTGTGCATCTCTACCCCATGTACAGCCTCCGCCACACAGTTAGGAAAGGATTCAGGTCAGACCCCGGGAAGAACCTCCTGGGTCATAGAGTCCATGACATTGAATGTGCCAGATCTGGGTCTGCAGTGGAGCAGGATGAGGCATAAATCCCCTGCTACAGGTTTTGGAGGGCCACCTCCAAAATTGCCATTGCTGGTCAATGAGGGGGTGGCGGGCAGGTTGTGGCCAGGAGAGGAAAGGAGGCTCAAGAGTTAGCGCTAGAAAAGACTGGAGGTTCATAAATACACAGGACAAGAAATACACTTGTTCCTCTTCTAGCTCATTTTCCTCTCCCAGGCAAGGTTCTCAGGTGCTATGAAAACGCTGGGGAGAGAAGGGCCAGCAGTATTGTCAGCTGAGGCTGGGAACCTTCAGCGATAATTGGGAAAGCTGTACCTGTCACCTTAATGGACAACACCTAGAAGTCACTCTGTGCGCCCTTCAGGAGGACTCACAGGAAGTCACCTGAGGCATGCTCCTGCCTCCAGATTGATCGCTCTACTGTTTCACCAGGAGGCTGCCTCCGGAGTCAGATCCTGTGGGCTTAATCCTAGCATCCCCCTTGTTTCCTGAGTGGTCTTGGTCTAGGGGTTACCTATTTCCCCATCTGTAAAATGAGGATAAGCATTAGAGTGTCTCTCTCATTGGGAGAAGGGATGAGGTGGTTCCTGCAAAGCTCTTGACACAGTCTGGTGCTCACTGGGCCCTGGTGGTTCCTCCAAAGCCCCTTTCAAGTGCTCGTCTACCCAGCCCTCCTGAGGGTTCTTTCTGCTGTCTGCCTGCTACCCCTCCTCAGAGCATGACACGGCGTCCCCTTCCCAGCCTACTCGGGGGAGCAGGGTAGGTGGGCATGTTGGTCTTTTCTGCCCTCAGTTTCTCCTTCTTAAATGCTGCCTCCTCTTTTCTCCCTGTCCCGACCCACCGCCCCCCTCCAAGCCTGCAGGGTGAGATAATGTCTAAGAGATACTTGGAGTTACTTGGAGGAAGAGGCCAGACAGTGAGTGACCAGAGGTGATTATCTGGCATGACTAAAGCAGCGGTTTCCCTCCCCCCAGCCCAGGCAGAAGGGAGGGGGACATCTGAGGTCATGCTCCAGAAGAAATGTCCCAAGAAGGGCTAGACTTGGGGAGGCCGACCCTGGGGTGGGGGAACGGGGACGGGTGGAAGCTGAGAACTCTGCTTCAGGTGGATTTTCACAGGGGAAAAAAAAGCCACCGCCTACAACAACTCACCCCTTTTGGGAGGGGCTTGGAGGCAGGGGGCTGGCCAAAATGGCCTCCACCCAGCATCTTGGTTCACCCTCCTCTTGAACAGCCATCCTGTCTCCAGCTCTCAGCCTCCCTCCTCCATGGACACTGTTGTCTACCCTTGTCCTTGACCCCTGCCCTTCTCCTCTCCACCTCTCAGGGGGACCTGGCTCCCTCCCAGCACCTCCTCCCCATCCTGCCACTGCCCTGGGGTCCCCACTCTGGCAGCCCCTGTCCCAAAGTCCCTCTGAGCAGCAGAGCTCTCTGTAGGAGGAAGCCCCAATCTCCTCTCTCACTCTGCATCTCCTCTGCCTGCCCCGCCCCCCCGAGGCCTGCAGAGGACCGGAGAGCTGCCCACTGGGGGTGGGGCTGGGCAGCTGGCCTCACATCCGACTCCCCCATCTCCTTTCCGCGGCCTGAGCCAGCGGGCGAAGGCGTGCAGTTCCCACACAGGCCTCTGGGTGCTGCCCAACAGCTGTGGTTTGTCCCTCCCCCGAAGGGCCTTCGCACCTGGCAGGTACTCACCTTCACTACAACCCTCCTCCCTCCCACCCCCCCAAGAGGGGCCGCCTTCATTTAGAAAAGAGAAGCAGCCACTAATACTAAATATTTTCATAAACATCTCTTTGATCCTAGTTATTAGTATTGCCAACTCCCATTTTACACATGGGAAAACCGAGGCGCAGGGAGGCCAAGTGGCTTGCCCCAGGTCCAAAGGCAGAGTAAGGAATCCTGACAAAGCCTTGGGAAGACAAGAATGAGCCTGCAGAACTGGGGTACCTCCAATGCCCGTGTGTGGGAAGCAGATACTCTGACTTGTTCTGGTCTCCCGGTGCCACAGAGAGTGAGAGTGGGAGAAGAGAGAGGAGTCCCTGCAGGGTTTCCAGTCCAGCCTTTGCTGTGGTCTTACTGCAGGACCTCATGCAAGGCCCTTCTCTATTCTTCCCTTCCATTTTAGATTTCCCGTTCACACGTGTGCCAGAAAATCTCCTACAGGGACATCTGGAACAGCTAAGGACAGTGCTGGTGGGGGACCTTCGTTCCCCTCCCATGCTCAGTATCGGGGTCTCTGCTCTCTCCCTGTCTCTGAGGGTCCCGCACAGACGCTGCCCTGGAGCTGGGTGGGGGAGGAAGGGATGGAGAGGGAGGTCTTGCCCTCACAGTCTTGGGAGGGAGTGGAGGGAGGGGAGACCGGAGGGAGGCCTGATGTGCAGGGAGTTGCCCTGCAGAGGGGGCTTCCTCCTCCTCCCTCTTCCTTCCCTCCCCCTCTCCCCCTCCCCCGCAGCGGACCTCCTGCTCCCTTCCAACCACACCTGGCATTGTCTGGGCAGGGCTTGAGGGGGTGACAGCAACACAGCGGGAGGGACTGAGAGTGTACAACCTGATATGAGGGTGGCAGCATGAGCAGGTCCCAGTTTGCTGGGTTTGAGTATCTTTGTGTGTGTGTGTGGTGGGGAGGTGGGGGGGGGGCTTTACTATGGATTCTTCCACTCAACTTTTTTGGAGGTACTGGGCATTGAAGCCAGGACCTTGTGCATGCTAAGCATGCACTCTACCACTGAGCTCTACCCTCCTCCCCTACTATGGATTCCTGATACTCTATGAAGCCCCTACCCAGCCCACACACCCCGTGAAGACCCTGGTCGCAATCTCCCTCCCAAGGCTCTGAGGCTGAGCCTGCTACATTACACAGGGACCAGAGTCCTGGGGCAAAGACCAAAATCTTTTTCCATAACCCCTTGCCTGGGCTGGAGCAGGTGCTCTGTAAATATTCATTGAAGCCGAGATGGGAGTGCCTCTCCTTGAGGGTACCTGCCCTGTCTCCTCCCCTCTACCCCCTAAGTTATGCTCACTAAAAAAATTGTGTCATTTAAGAAATTACAAAAGTGCTAATGCCTATAATACAGAATTCCTAGAAATAATACGAAGTCTATAGACTACCACGTGCTGTGTAAGCTGGCCCCCATCAGGTGACAGTGGTTAACAGTGCTGTCCCACCAGACCTTTCTTTCTAAGCATTCAAAAAAATGTTTTTTTCCAACATAAATGGGACTTTACTAACAAATAGTAATAGAGCAAACAGTGCCTTGATTTCTTCTTCCATCGTTCCTATCTGCATACACAGAGCCATCTCCTGTCTAAGACTGCAGAGCACCCACTGTGTGGACAAAATCTAACTTGGTTAACCTCTCTTACCAGGGGGCATCTGGGCTGTCTCATCTCAGGTACTGCTGAGCAAGGATGCCTGTCCGAGTACCTTCGTGTTGGTGGGAACATGCTTCTGTAGAACAGCTGCTCCAGTGGGCATGCGCATCAGGCCTTCTGAGAGGTGCTGCCAGAGCAGGGCGAGCTGCACTTGCGTCACCATCACTAGAGGAAGACATCCTCTCCCCTTCCTGGTAATCTGATCTGATCCTGGGGGCAGGGTCTGCCTATTCAGGAAGGCCTTCCTCAAGTCTGACCCAAATCCCGGTGGGTGGACTGAGCTGGTCCCTCCTCTCCTCCCCTGGGAAAGGTCTTCCTCGTCAGGGTGGCCCTCAGCCTGCTGGGTGGTCTGGGAAGACCCCGGTCTCCCTATACAGTGGTGTGTGTGTGCACTGTTGGGTAGGGGAGACTTCCTCTCCTCTCCTTGTTGGAAGCTTGTTGCAAAAAAGACGAGAAAGACCAAGGAAGGTCTGGATAATCAGCACTGGCATGTTTACTGAGAGCTGGGGCGGTGGTCTCAGGAGGTACCTTCCAGCCTCCCAGGTCTTAATGTCTAGTCCTTTCAAGGCTAGACATTTCAAAGCACTTCCCAGATACATACAAAGGCTTTTCTTGGGAGGCAAGTGGAGACCGTGGTTTCCACAGTTGTGAGGTGGGCAGGGAGGGGTAGCCGACTCCGCCCCTCTGGTCCAGCTGGAAGACTGTGGGGTCCTCCTGTATATGTTTATCTGTCTCCACACTCACCTGGCAACTCAGAATACCTGCGTCCTTGGAACTAAGAGGGTCAGAGGAGTCAGCATTAACTGTATGTGTGTTAACCTGATCCGCGGGGCTATGGGTTCTCAGCCCCAAACCAGCCAAGAGATCTAATCAAAGGCAGAACATTCGGGGCAACACCCAACTCCTTCGGGAGACTATTGCTGATTTTACTCTCAGTCTCTGCACTGAACACTCATTCATACAGCAGACTCTTACTGCACAGCCAGGTACTGAGATCCAGTCTGATATATGCATTGTATGTGTGTCCAGGAGACCAAGCCCACACACAATTTAAGTGCTTTGATTGGAGAAGCTGCAACAGGAGAAATTGATGATTAGAAACTCACTCACTGATGTACTATTACCTCAATTACCCATAATTGATGTCGTTCCTGGTGCTCTAACAAGCCAGGGGGAAGTCCCAGGTGCACAGGACAAAGCCCCGGGTGCTGTTCACTGGGAGCCAGAAGGCTGGATTCAAAACTGCAGACTGACTGCAAAGCCCTCGCTCCTGGCATTATTGTACTGCAGGCAACTGCGCCGGTCGTTGGAGAGGGTCAGGTCAAGGACCCTTGGTACATGTGTGGTACATGAGTGAGTGATTGATCGAATGCCTGAACACCCTGGATTGCAAGGGTCTATGTCACATGCGACTTTTCCTGGAGGCTGTGAGCATCTCTTGACAGCACAGAGTATGTCTCATCCATGTTTGAGTCCCAGTCCAGAACAGAGGATGAGCCCTGTGAATAAATGAGTGAGGGAATGAATGGACGAAGCCATCAATGAAGTCCACCTGCGTAA
The DNA here is from genome assembly GCF_048564905.1 of Vicugna pacos. Classification (NCBI taxonomy): domain Eukaryota; kingdom Metazoa; phylum Chordata; class Mammalia; order Artiodactyla; family Camelidae; genus Vicugna; species Vicugna pacos. The sequence continues at coordinate 37,096,728 of NC_133002.1, read as the reverse complement.
CACTTCCTCAGGAGCATCACAGCAGGAAATCAGACCGTAGGGCTAGAGGTCCCTTCCCGTCCAGGAAACCCAGCACCTTCAGGAAATTTCACTCTTGCCTGGTCTTGGTGGTGCTGTTGAGGCGGGAAGCCCCATAAAAAAGACTGGCAGGACCCCTAAGCAGGGCCACTAATCTCTTGCCGGCACCATCTGGTTCCCTGGCCAGGAAATCGGTCTCACTTTTTTGCCTCTGAAACGGCTTACTTACCCTTAAATTCTATTGGTTCCCTGAGCTCACTTCTGATTGGTTATTTCCTTCACTCCTGATTGGTCCACTTTGCTAACTTCTGATTGGTCCATTTGTAGTACTTCATTTGCATGAGCTCACTCCTGATTGGTTATTTCTCTCACTCCTGATTGGTTATTTCTCTCACTCCTGATTGGTCTATTTCTACAAAGCTTGTTCCTGGTTGGCCAACTTCTGTTATACTTTATTTGCATATGCTGTTCCAAGGTGTAAAACTGGCAGCCTATAAAGGCCTATGTAACCCCACAGAGAAGGTCCAGAGCTTGGAGTGTTAATTCCTGTGGGACTGCTGGCGTCATAAACCTGAGTTCTCCAACTCTTGGAGTGCTGCTTGGTCTCTCTCCCGGAGCCAGGTTGCTGTCACAACTGAGCTGAAACACCGAGCTGTAACACATTTTTTGCAACTCTGTGAGGAGGCAGAGAGAAGCCTGGCTTGACCTCAGAGCCACGGAGGGAAGGCCGGGCAGGGGTGCCTTTGGGTTGCCAGGGAACCTTAAGAGGTCATCGTGTCCATACTCCAGCCTCAACACCAGCCCTCACTCGTCCTTTGCTCCTCAGGCAGGTGAACAGGACCTTTTCTGAAATGACCAGCGTAGAGCACAGTGCTCGGCCCTTAATTGGCTCACAATAAAAATTATTAAGTGAATGTCAAACGAAAGGACACACATTGGGGAAGGGTCTTTTTCACTCAGGTCACTTGTCATGGGGAAGTTTCCCCTCCGGTCACACTGTTCTCCCTGGGACTACAGAAGGTTTGAGGGCTACAGCCCATCTGGTCTGAGTCTCCCAAACCCCACACTCTAGGAACTGCTCATTGGGCTGGTCCTTTGCAGAAATTCTTAAACTTCTTAGAATCATTGATGGGCTTGGGACTGGGACCTTGATGGGGAAAGTAGTATAAAATGCAGGTTCCTGGGTCCAGGGAATTTCAATGGGGAGACTGTGGGAACATTTTCAACAAGTGCTCTGCTGATTCTAAGGCAGATGGGTGATTTGTGGCCTATGTTTTGAGAAACAAAATCTCAGTGCTTATCTCCCTGAGCTGGGAAATGACCCTAAAGAGAGGCCAGGTTTTGTTTGTAAGAAAGAAGTTCTGTGGATCCATGGAAACATCGGAGGCTTAGGCTTGGTCCCTTAGAGCCCATCCCACACTTGCTGGGACTACTCTGCACCAGCACGACAGCAGGCCCAGGGAAAGAATTGGGGGAGCTCACAGCTCGAGAGAGAGGGGAGAAGAACCCAGGTAACCAAGTAAGAATGTTCTGAGAAGAAGGCTGGGCTTGGCATGTCCCCAGGGGCCAATTTTGGGACTTATTTCGGTCACCAGTTTACTTCTTTGGGTCTCCACTAAATATCTCTTGCTGCAAAAGATATTCTTACAGAGGTGCTGGAGATTTTCTTGGGCCTAACATGGCCTAGGGGCCCAGGAAGCAGGAGGATCCTTGAGGACAGTGGGACAGCTGCCCACCCCCACCCCATGGTAAGGAAGGAGGGGTTGGTGATGGGCAGTCAGCACATCCAGAGGCTATACTTCCTGGTTCATCCCAGGCTGAAAGCCATTCTCTCTTTTTCTCCTTAGAGAATACTTCACTCCTCTCTTGGAGCCATCAAATGCAGCCATTGGGGAAGTTCTTGATGTCTGTCTTCAAACTTTTCTGCTTATAATCATCTTCCTGTGAGACTGGGAGAGGGAAAAGGATCTGATCCTTACAGCATCCTGCTTCTGAAGCCTATTAAAAATGCCCCAAAGCGGAAGGTGGGGGAGAGAGAGGGAAGGGTATAGCTCAGTGGTAGAGCATGTGTGTAGCATATATGAGGTCCTGGTTCATTCCCCAGTACCTCCATTAAAAATAAATAAATAAAATTTAAAAACCTAATTACGTCCCCTTACCCCCACCAAAAACCCCACAAAAAAAGTCTAAAAAAAAAATGCCCCCACCATTTTCCTCACTGACCAGAGAATCTCCTGGCTCATTTGCCCCAATCCTACTTCCTCTTCTCATGTGCTTCTTCTGCCTTCTCTCCTCCCGACTCCCCTCCCAGTCCCTTAAGTGTGGAATGTAGGGAACCTACAGTTCCCATGACACTCTCTCTTTGACACCCTCTCCTAGAATCCTAGAACTCCAGGCTGGTGTGTATTTGGAGAGGGGTGCAGGAAGACCAGTTTTTCCAGCCCTGAGACCAGCCTGCCCCTGGGGGTGCATCCAAGCCCAGCAGGATGGCAACTCTGGCCTCTGAGGAATGTGGCAGATCCGGCTCTTGCTGCCTGACAGAGGGAGGTTGGAGGTAGCTTGAGTCCAGGGCCAGTAGGGTCGAGAGCCATCCCCTCCCACTGCAGCCAGGAATGAGTGCCGGCAGCATCCCTCCCACCACCAGTCCCCTCCTCTCCTCTGCTCTGGCCTTTCAGATCCCATTCCATTTGGCCGGGCCACCCCTCCTTTCCTCCCTCCTGGTTGGAGTAGGTTCTCAGATTGGCCCTCCTCTGCCCCGCCACATTACCTTCTCCAACTAGTGCCCCCTCCTCCTTACCGCCCTGACAGCTGTCTCTAGAAGGGCTTCTTGGACTGAGCGGGTCACTACTCCCTCCAGATTATGGACATCTCAGGTTCAAGGACCCTGGCTATCTCAGTCACTGCCTATGCTCAGGGCCTGGCAGTCGGTGCCCAGTAAATAACACCTACGTGCCTGCCGATCTGCCGAATTGAATGCATGGAGATAACTACAACTTGCAGAGGTGTGGGCCAGCTGAGAAGCCAGATTCATAGCACCTGATTCTGACATGGCTCACTGGTACCCAGCCTGTACCTGCTGGTGCAGGGCCTGGAAAGAGCCATAATGAGGTGCCCTCCCCATTCCTCTGTTTGCTGCTCTCACCTCTCCATCCTCTTACCTTCCATTGTACTCCCCCAGCATCAGCCCAGCATCCTCCTCTCCTAATCACTTTTGTCCCTTGTCCTATCTCTGGCCCAGGATACACAGCGCCACTTCCCTCTGCTTATTCCCACTGTCCCTAGGAACTCTCTCCTCCCTGAGGACTTCCTGGAACTTGACTGGCTGAAGCTCTTTCTCTTGGCACCCTTTTCTCCCTCCAAGAGGCTTCACCATATGTAGCCATGAGCCAAGTGCCCGCACTAACCATTCCTGCCTCTGCCTGGGGACTTTTGGTAGATGGATGGGTTGGTCTGAATCCTGGGGGTTACTCTGGAGTGAGCTGCAGGTGCAGGGGCAAATGCTGATTCACACAAGGCCAGGACCCACTCAATCTGCAAAGGTCCAGTCTGATCCATAGCATATGTGGCTCTCCACTTGTGATCCCCCCACTAGAGTTTACTATTAATACTCATAACAATTATGCTTGGCATTTATTGAGCACCTACTCTATGCTAAGAACTTTACGTGGTATTTCATTTCATCCTTACAACAACCTTATGTGATATATACTATTATCATTCCCATTTTACAGCTCAGCAGACTAAGGCTGTTAGCTTTCTACAGGAAAGAAAAAACCTTAGTCTTTTTTTAAGCCCTAGTGCCTAGCATGGTCCTGAGTACCTGGTGCTACGTGCAGGCACATGCAGATGTTCATCTGACATATAGTATGGTCGTGGGACAGATGGTTCCATGGAGAGAGAGGGTCCTAGGGCCCCTCTCTCAGGTCCAAGGGTTCCATAATCCAAAGGAGCTGGTGCCAGACTGGGGACTGGCCTACCCTCTGCTCATTTCCTAAGAATTCCAGAAGGGTACAGAGACAGCAGGAAGAACTTTTGGACAAAGCTAGGTGTAGCTATCAAGGCTCTGGATCCCATCTGTGACCCTCTGTGGCCAGAGAGCTCTCTGGGTGTGCATGTGGGTGAATGAGTGTGTGAAGGCTCAGGGTGCAGGGGTGGGAGGACGGATGGGATGACCTGCCAGGCCCTCTGTGCCTCGAATCCTGGATTCTGCATCTCAGGTCTTCCTCCTTAGGCCCTGGGGGAGTCTCTGATGGGTGGAGTGGCTGTCAGGTCGGTGTCGGTGTCGTGATGTTCTGGGCGGAGGGTGGGGTGCAGTGCAAGCCCTGACCTGGTTGGGCAGGTTGGCCCACCCTGAGTGGCACCTGTGACCAGGCGCCAACCCCACCCACCGCCCTTTGAAGTCATCCAGCCTGTACTCAAGGCCCAGCCCCTCTTCTGGGTCACCTCCCTGAAAAGAATTGGGGTCCTCTCAGGAGAAAGCTCCTCCTGCCTGGGGCCAGTTCCAGTGAGGGAGAGGGAAACCGGCAGGCCTGGGCCTGGCTGGAGGAGGTGTCAGCCTCCTTGGATGGGTCTCTGCCAGGACTGGCAGGGGCCAAGGGAGAAGGGGCCAAGTGGGGGGGGGGGGGAGGGGAGGGGGGGCTAATGAAGGGAGAAGGCTTAATGTGGGGGGAGGGAGTTCTGCCAGCGGTGATGGGGCCTTGCCGAGGAGGCACCCCGACCCACTTAGGAGCCCACCAGGCTCAACGCATGGAACAGTCTTCTCTAGCAGGACACTGGGATATTTTAGTCCCCTGCCCGGACCCCACTGCACTACTCTGCAGTGGGTATTTCTGTCTTTTGTAAGGTGTTGGGCAATCACAGTTTTAAGACAAGCTCCTTGATACCCCCTGCCCCCAGCACCTTCACCGGATCTGCATCCCGCCTCAGCGCCTAGAGCCAGCAGCCCCAGCCTCTGTCTGCACAGCCACCGGGTTAGCAGGAAAAGCCACCCCGACTCCAGGCCCGACTCGGCACGTGTTGAGCCCTGGCCCTGTCCTACTCTGAAACTCAGGTCCCCCTCCCCAGCGCAGCCCAGCGGCTCTGGGCTGTCTTTCCAGCCGCCCCGCCCTGCTCTGAGCAGACCTCTAATCCGCCAGGAGCCTCCTCGGAAAACCATTAGGCAGCCGGGCCCCAGCCCTGCGGGCCTCCGACCCGCACCCCCTGCCCCGCCCCCCCCCGCCCCCCCCCCGTCCTCCTGCGTCGGCTCATGGCTGAGACCGCCCCAACCCTGCAGTCTTGGGCACCAAGCGACCCCTCGGGTTTGGCTGCATCCCGATTTCTACTGCGGGCGGATGTCTCCTTAGACCCGGCCCGAGGCTGGCCCTGCGCCTCTGGACCTGGACCGCGCCTCGCCCCTCGCCCCGCCCTGAGCTGCCCGGGAGGGCTGGAGGAGGAAGCTCACCCTTAATATCCAGGCTTTGGGGCCCTGCCATGTCCTCCCTCAGTCCCGCCAGTTTGGGGGTGGCCCGGAACCGTGTGCCGGGCAGGTCGCGGGGCCAGCGGCGGGCGGGGGTGGGGGTGGAGTGCCTCCCGGGTTGAGCTTGCCCCGCCCTTGAATCCCTGGATCGCACTGCTCAGGCCGCAGGACCCTGGCCTCCTGCCTCTCTGTCTCCGGATGCCCCTACTTCCCCACACCCTCTTCCCAGCCCTGAGCCTCTCCTCCTCTGGGAAGTCTGCCCCGAGGGCCACACCTCCTCTCCTGGTAGACCACGCTTGGGCCACCCGTGATGGAAGGGGCACACAGTCCTGCCAGAGTCACAGAGATCCCGGTTTGGTTCTGGCCTTTGGCAAAGCCACCGGACCTCTCCAGGCTGTTGGCCCAGCCATAAATAGGGCTATTAACCCCACGTGCTGTGTTAGAGTGGTAGATGAGCTTGACCCAGTCAGTGTTTGGTGATCTTATGGTGTAGCCACAAAGGGCAGGGACCTATCTCTCCCTTCAAACTGGTCATGGCCTGTGCCTTCCAGCTTGACACCACGCCAGTCCCACTGCAGGTGGGGGCACCGCAGGTGACCCCCTTTGCCTCACAGGTCGTACCGGACACTGGGAGCAGGTGTTTTTCCTTTTGTCCTCACTGGCCAAGGCCAGGAAAGGCCACCTCCGGGGCTAGGGGTTGGGAATTGAGGGCTTCTCAGCCTCGAGGGTAGAGAGGGGGCATGGCATGGTTCTCCCCAGAGCTCTAGGTTGACAAGACTCCAGATTAGGGGCGGGACTCCCAGTGAGAGGACTGAGACCCCTCAGGGACGCCTCTTTCATGTCCCTCTCTTTATTCAGGGCTCCTGTGAGGAAGAGAAATGGTCCTGCTGGTTATGGTCATCACCGTCTCAGCTCTGTGGCCACTTACAGCATTGGGGGAGGGGTCCCTCCAGGCCCAGGTGGCTATAGAGGTGACATCTCACTGATTTCTTCCAGATCACTTACTCAGAGGTTGGATGACGGGTGCTTAAAAAAAAACGAAGAATTAGCAATTGCTGAGGGGGCTGAATTTGGGAAGCAAATGGGGTAAAGCATCTTCTAATCAAGATGGATGACAGAAATGGCAACAGAAATGTTTACTGCATGAAATAAGATACGTAATTTTGTTTTTCTCCTCATGAAATTCCAGTCTTTTTCAATCAGGCCATTGGTGTGTGTTTAATAATAACAGTTTCCATTTATTGTCGCTTGCCCTGTGCCAGGGACTGGGCAGCACTTTACAGGCCCTTGTCTTGTTTAGTTCCCCACCTTCTCTATTCATTTATTCAAGATTCGGTCAAGGAAACATTTACTGAGCATCTACTATGTGCCAGGCATTATTCTGGATACTGGGGCTGAGATGCAATGAATTAAAAAAAAAAAAAGTTAGACAAAAGTTCCGCCCTCCTGGAGCTTACATTCTAGTGAAGGATAGAGAAAACAAACAAGTGAGAAAATAGATATATTATGTCAGGTAAGTGCTCTGAAGAAATCTGGAGCAGCATAAAGGCACAGAGAGTGATGGGATGGGCTTCCCGGAGGTGGTGCTATTTGAGCAGAGATGTGCAGGAGACGGGGGAAGGGGGGTGGAGGGACAGCCATTTGAATATTGGGAGCTCAGCAGTGGAGGCAAGGGGAACAGCAAGTTTAATGGCCCCGAGGTGGGTGTTTGCTTGGCTTTGGCACCTGGTACACCAGGCAGCAAGAAGGCCAGTGTGCGGGAGAAGAGAGGGCAGGAAGCAGGATGGGGTGAGGGGTGCAGTCAGAGAGAAGTCTTTAGGGAAGTACCATTTTTAAGTCCATTTCCATGGGGAAACTGAAGTCTGGAGAGGTTCAGTAATGAGTGCAGAGACAGGATACGAACCAGGCTGTCTCCGCTGAAGCCTGAGGGCTGAATCCCAGGGCTCTCCAGCATCCAGCACAGGGGCAGGGACAGGAACGCTGAAGGTTCTGGTACTTTGAGATTTGTTAAGTATGTGATGAAAAAAGAAAGGCAGGCTTCCAACATAATTCTAATCCCCACAGTCGAGTGTTGTGTGGGCAGAGGGACCATACTCTACTGTAGGCCGGGTACCTTGCATGGATCAGGGCATATAGAAGTTGCTCAATAAGTGTGGAATGAATGGAAGAATATTCGTTTTGAAGGAAAGAGAGTAGTTTTCTATGAAGCCTACAGTTTCTATAAGGAGGTTAAGATTCTTGCTGTGGGAAGATCCTAATTGGTTTGCAGATGAGGAAACAGAGGTGTAGAGTCATGGAAGATGAAGAACGCTGCTGTGTGGGGTGGGACGGTGTTGGGGTGGGCTCTGGGGTGGAAGGATCTGTTTTGCTGCTCTCCAGAAGTGGAACCACCAAGGGCTCTTCTCTGGATCACAGCCACGTTTGGCTTGGCTAGAATGGGGAATGGTGAGCCTTGAGGGAAACCCCATTGCAGAAGAATCTGAGATAAACAGGGCACATTTGGGAGTTAGGACTGGAGAACTTGGGCTCAGATAAGGTCAGATAAGCAAGGGAAGGGAAAAATAATGTCCTGGTCAGCCCCGAGGAACAGGTGCCAGAACTTCCTGCAACATTCCTTGCCTGCCTGTTTGCGCATCTCACTCCCGATCTGCGTGGCCTCCCTGATTTCCCCCACAGAGGCACCAGTGTGCCCAGTGCCATGTGGGGTGTACTGAGGGACTCCCCGGACATTATACATCTTTCTGGTATGTCTATTTGACCTAAAGATTTTTGGAGAAAAAAAAATTATTCAACTGTACATTTTAGAGCATGCTTTTTATATTAAAGAAAACTTGGACATAACATGAAGTAAAATGTGCCTGGACATATGTACATGTCTATTAAAGATAAAACAAGCCTGAAATAAAAGTATTTATGAGTGAGTTGCTCCGAACAGGCTTCCCACCCACCGACAGACCCTGCTCTTACAGATACCCCATAGGGAACTTTGAGAAATACTGTTTGTCCATGGCCACCGAGTTTCCTCTCTGCCATTTGGGACAGGGCCCACTTCAGAATGGGGACAGGTCAGCCAAGAGAGGGCCAGAGTCCAGGCAAAGGCCAGGGGCCCCAACCCAAGATGACAAGCAGGCAGAGCCCTCCCAGGGCAGGATCTGGTAGGTAGGGAGTGTTGGTTTCCAGGTAAAGGTGTTTGGAGCTGGCTTCCTGGCGGCGGCGGAAGGGGATGAGTGTTGTGTCCACAGGGGCTGGGAGGTGGCAGGTTTCAGCAAGAGGAGGCCTGAGCCACCAGTCCGGGCTGGTCCTGGCACCCGCTGCTCCTCCCAAGACCTGCTGCAGACTCAGTCTGCACACAGCTACCACCCGGGAGAGGGAGGCCCAGGTGCCAGCCAGTGGGGCGACGGGGAGGAGGGTGGAGAGGGAGTCACTGCTTGAGAGCAGGGCAGGGACACTGGAAGGATCAGTCCTGGAGACAGGGTGGGAAGGGAAGGCAGGTGGCCCAATCTGGGTCCTGGGTGGGGCCAGGAGGGCTGGAGGAAGTGGAACTTGTTCTGGAGTTTCTCCAGTCCTGGGGTAAGTATTTCTGAGAGAAGGAGTTAGCTGAGGAAAGGATTTTCTGATCTCCAAGGTGGGAGGGCTGGGCCTGCGGGTGGCCAATAAAATAAAGGGAAGGGGGCATCTTGTTCCTGGTGTGGTGTGGGCCAGAGGGCAGGCCTTGCTCTATGTTGGGGGAGACACAATATGGCCTGCAGTGGTACACCACCACTATTGCCTGAACTCATAAAGTACTAGGCACTACTTGAAGATTTTTACCTGAACTCACTTATCCAAGCCTCACAATAACCCCATGAGGCAGGTGGTCTCAATTATTGCCCATTTTACTGATGAGGACACTGAGACATGGAGGGGTTAAGTCCCTCTCTGTTGGAAATCTAGATGGTGCCCAAGAATCTGTAAGGAAGTCAGGCAAAAGATCAAAACAGAGTCCTTCAAGTCCATTCATTCGTCCATCCATCCATCTATTCATTGATTCAAGGATACCGACTCAGCGGTTCCGTGTACCACTAGGCCAGAGGCCTCTGTGATCTGCGGTAGTCCTCACAGCATCCTCTGTGTAGGCTTCCCACTTAGCAGATGAGAAACCTGAGGCTCCGAGACGTTACATAATAGCTCAAAGTTATGTAATAATAGATCATGGTCACAGAGCAAGTAAGTGGCAGAACTAGAATTCATACCTGGGTCAGTGTGAGTCTTTGGGCGGGAGGAAGAGCTCTTGTTAGGGAAGATAAGTCAACTGGGAACCATGTGAGAAAACAGAAAGTGGAGGTGTTTTTATAAAAGAAACCAAGGGACTTTCCTGCATTCCTCCTTTCCTGTTTGGGCTCAGCTCTCTGGAAGCCAGGTCTACAATCCTGCCAGAAGGAGGCGCTCTGCTTAGCCAGGGACAATGAGGGAGGCAGGTGAGGCAGGAAGGAATAGGAATGACTAAAAAAATAAAAATTTAATTGTTGCTGGAGCTGGATGGACTCTGTTCATCCCTCTTCTTGCTCTCCCCTCTGCCCTTTCTCCCCAGGATGCCCCCTGATTTCGCTAACAGGGTTTGGCTGCCTCTGTCATCTTCGTCTGTCTCCTAAGCCTCCTGCTTCCAACTCTGTCCTGCTCTTCCCTCCTGGAGCAGGCCACACCTGGTCCCACAGGTTATCACACCAGGTGACCTCCCTGCCTTCAGAGAACCAGGCAGCTCATCTCCCCCTCAGGGCTGGCCCCACCCCCCGCTGGTTTCCTGGGAGTGGAATTCCCCCCAAGGGAGTAGCACTGATGATTGCAACAGGATTGGGCTTTGGGAAGGTTTGGGATATGGGGTGAAAGGTGACCTAGGAAAGGTTTTAGGGGGAGGGTGGACTTTGGATGGTGGGCTAGGGCACCCAAACTCATGTACATGAGCCCCTTTTCCTGGTGCAGGACAGAGAAGAGAGTTCCTGAGGCCAGGACCTCCATTTATGCTCCTGCCTGGCTGATCCCCCCATCAGCCCTCCTATCCTACCTCCTGGAACCCCCAAACCCCAGTAGATGCCCATGTCATTATCACTTTCTGATCTGCATTGGAGAAAGAAACCCCAAGTGAAGTGGAAGGTGAGAAAGTTCTCAAATCTCACTGGCAGCCCTCCTGTTGGTCCTACCTCAGTACGTGTTATTTGACATGAACATTTAAGGGGTCAGTTTTCCTCAGAGTTGAAGAGAGGGAGCAAGGGCTCTCTTCAGCTCCCCTCACCAGCTGGCTCAGAGTTTGTGGCCCTAATGGGATCTGGTAAACTCCACTGCCTCCAAGAAATGACATCATCTTGTCTGAAATGATCCCCTAGCCTTTCCCAAGACCCCCTTCCCTGCTCTTCCAAAGAATATTCCCAGTTCCCTAGTTCCTGCCCATGCCACCCACTTCCAAGGGAGCAGATGCCTTCACCCCCTTCTCTTCCTTGCCCCCTTCCCCATGATCCCTAAACTCTGTGGCCCTCAGCACCCAGGGCCCAGTGGCCTGGCAGAGATGGAGGGGGGGCCGGCCCACGCCACCTCCTGGGAGGGGTGTGTGTAAATTTGGACTCATCCCCTTCCCCCCAGCCTGCTGTCAGCTGGCCAGCCCCATCTCTAGAGCAAAAGCGCTTCCATGCGGGAGGGAGGGAGCCGGCTCTGTGGGAGAAAGATGAAGCCAGTCCCCCCACGTGTCCGTGTCAGTGAACAAATTGGGCCAATTTGGTGTGATTAGTGAAGAATTCACATCTGGCCAGCAGAGTCCTCCCCCCCACCCCAGCCCAGCCTGGCTCCTGCTCCCCATTAGAAGCTATTTTCTCTGACGGCTCCATTTGTCTCTGTAGTGGGGGATTTGACAGCTCCCTGGCCAGCCTGGGGGGCCTGGCTCTGAGTGAGAGGCCCAAGGCCAGGCTTCTTGCCCACCCCCTTAACCTGCTTCCACGGGGGATGCCATGCTCCAAACAGGGCCCAGGCACCTGTATGCCCCATGTCTCTGCTGTGTGTGTGTGAGTGTGTGTGTGTGTGTTTAGATCCACAGCTGGGTGGGGCTTGGGGAGCTGCATCCTCTAAGCCCTTGGACTTTGGTTTCTCATCTTGCACAGTGATGGTTATGCTCTGAGATCAACAGAAACTCGTGTTTGGGGTGGGGGGAGGGGTAGCGGCCAGGGAGGCAGGGTCTGGTGTTTCCTAAAAGAAAACATCTGGGCGTATATAAGGGAGGGCCTGCCCCCACTTCCTTCACCCCTTCCCTGCCCCTCCCAGAGGCCGCAGCCACAGCTACCCCTCAGGAATGCCTGTGGATGGCTGTTGTGCAGCTGGAAGGCTCACCCCCAGAAGTGGCTTCAAGGTAGTACCATGGTGGGGGTGTGGCCTTCAAAGTCTTGGGTCTTCCTCCCCCAGCAGTGACCCCAGGTTGCCTGTGTCAAAGGCAATTTGGGGCTATTTAAAGGAGCCTGACCTAGAGGTCACCTGGGCAAATCTCTTCCCTGGGGAATTACCACCAGATGGCAACCTGGGGCTTGTCTCCTGAGAGGTTCTCCCCAGTTGCCCGGGAGGGCCAGGGCTCTGCTGTTGCCTGGAGTGTGTGAAGGGGGCAGGGGTCTAGGACTTCAGTCCTTGGATGAGAATTCTCCTGGAAGAGGGATAACTGGGGAAAGGGGTCCTAGCTGCCAGCGTCAGGGAGGGCTGCTTTCCATTGTGATGTCATTGGGTTTGGGGGTTGGCAGTGGAAGCGTCTAAGGCCTCCAGCATTTTTCCGATGCCACGTAGATACCTAAAGAAAACCAGGGGGAGTGAAGGGAATCAGCCATCTGTGATCTCTCCAACCTTCAAAGCCCCCTGAGAAGGGTTGACCAACTATCCCAGTTTTCCCCAGATGAAGAGATATCCAGGGATGCAGTTTTTCAGTGCTAAAGCCAGAGCAATCCTGGACAGCCTGGGACAGCTAGTCACCCTACCTAAGCTCAAGCCCTGGAGACCAGGCAGAGGGATGGAAGAAACCAGTTCTTCTGAAATCTGCTGCCTGATTTCTTATTTGATTTTATTTTGTCCTTACTTGATTTTAGCCTGACACATTATTATTTGTGGGCTCCTCAGCCTTCTTTTCAAGGTAGTGCCTGGAGTGTTGGAAGGATATCCTGACTTGGGGGGGGCAGCGGAGCAGGGGGTAAGTAGCTTGGTTGTTCATCTTGAGGATCATGGGCTGGGGGTGTGATCACAGCAGCCAAGCTGGCCTGCTCTCCAAGGGCACCGACCACCCAGCACCCGTCTCTAATTAATAGAGGAACCGTCAGAACACCGCTGTGTGTGGTTCCTGGAGTTATTATCCCATTTCAGAGGTGGGAGAACTGAGATGGAGTCATTGGCCCCAGGGCTGAGTGGAGATAGAGCAAAGCAAGTTCTCGTGGATATCCGCACCCCCACCCCGCCCCCTCACCCCATCTCCTGTTCAGGCAAAGATGAAGGTCAGGAATAGACCTCTGCCCCAAATTGGGGAGTTGGAGTCACCTGCTCCTCTGCTGAAAGTGGCTTCAGCCCCACTCCCCAGACACTAATTGCATGACGGGGGACAGAACCAGAACGGGTTTGGCGGGAAGGGTCACGCTGGCAGGATTCCAAAGGCAGAGAGGGCTTCTGAAAATCTAGATATCAGACCAAATTTCTACCTGCTCTCACAGCAGCAACTGGCATCCAAGACATGGAACCTGGAGACGCCAAGATGTGAAGGAGATGGCTGAGCGTACTTGAGGAGGGAGGGAGAGCGGGGGCAAAGCAGTGCTTCTGCTGTCCTTGGGAGGAGGGCTGCTGGGGGCTGGTCCCACCTGCTCCTGCCCTGACCCAGTTCTCCTCCGTGCCTCTTCCCCCCTCCACCTCTCGATCCCTCTCCTCTGCACACAAGCCCAGGGCTCTTGGAACCCAAACAGGGAGAGGCTGGAAGCAAAAGCTGAGTTTGCACTTCAAACTGAGCCTGAAGTGCTAATTTGAAGGGGGATGTGGACAATTCTAGGAGGATTCTCTGCTGGTTTCCTGGGTCTGATGATGCAGGGGCTACTGAGGCATTTGGAAAGCTGCGTAATTTAGGGCTAGGTTGCCCAGCTTCCTTGTTGGGGCAGCCCTAAGCCCTAAGAGGGCCTGGGTGGACAAGCTGCCCCTGGGGGGATTTCCTCTCCCAGGAGGGGTGCCTTGTATACTAGTCTGTGGAGTGGGCCAGGGCCTGAGCTCCATTTGAGGACAGGCTCTTCTTTAAGATGAGGACCCCTCTATGAAGCCCCTTTCCAGTCCTGCTGGCCTTCATGGAGAACCCCCAGGCCTAGTGGTGGAGGGAGTGCATTTCTACCCCCCTGTCAGAGCCAAGGACTCTCCTCACTGTCCTGATGCTTGGTCTCCATCTTGGGGAAGCCTGAAGGTGGGGTGTTTGCCTGTTTACACCCTGCTTGAGTTTGCTTCAAGCCAAAGGCAAATTCCTGTTCCCAACAACAGGCCCCAGGGGAGATCAAAGGCAAGAGCTCTGAGTTCAGGGAAGAGGAATTGAGGATGGAGGGTGCCGCCACTTTGTAATGGGAGGGTTGAAATTTATGTGGGGAGCTGGAGCATGAGCAGGATACAGGGAACAGAGGCAGAAATTCCAAGGACCCCATTTAGATCTGGCTGTGCCTATCCTGTCCTGACCCCTCCTCCAGGAAGCCCAGGTCATCTCTCCATCCTGACCTCACGGCAGAGGCTGCGCCCTGCTGCTCCTCTGTGTCCCCAGCAGGATTTTCCTGGTCCCTCCCCTATCGTGGGACTCCCTCCAGAGCACGGGCCACCGCAAGAGGAGAAGAGAAGAGGCGCGGGGGAGGGGGGGCCGGGCCCTCTTCTCCCCTCCTCTCCCCTCCCCTCCCCTCCCCGGCGGCCCGCCCCCACCTCTGCTCCTCGCGGCGGGCGGGCGGGGCGGGCCCGCGAGGGGCTCAGGCGCGGCGGCGGCGGCTGTCACTCACGCACTCACGCGGGAGGAATGCAGACGGCAGGGCTGCCCTGTGGTCACGTCTCCGCCCCACCGACGGAGGTAGGCGCCCAGGTACCCAGCCTGTGGGCCTTGGGAGCCCGCCAAGCTGCTGATGAAAGGCACTGCAGATTAACTCTTTCTTGGCCGCACCCCCTCTCTGCCGCCAGCTGCCGGGTGGTCGCCAACCTCGAGGGGCAGAGGGGCGGGAGGCCGGGGCGGAGGTTGGAGCAGAGGCTGGGCGTGCTGGCTAGTGAGTGGGCGGCCTCGGCCTCTGGGCACTGGCGAGGATCCCCCCTGCTCCCCTCTGGCCTCAGGCCCCCTTTGGTTCTAGGGCTGACAGGCTAAGAGACTGGTCTCCCAGTAACAGATGATACCCTCCTCTCCTATAAAGACAGACTAACCTCCCATGCTGATGTGCCCTCGCCTGGAAAGTCCCTGAAGCTCTAGAGCACTGGGCGGAGAGTCCAGAATTCATGTATTCATGCAGTAATTACATTGGAAGAGCCAAGAGGGTCAGCTCAGCTGTTAGACTCAGGGAAAGTGGGCTCTAAGTCTGAGTTTCTCCAGTGTGTAGAATTACAGGGTCAATAATCCAAAATATGGAGTTCTTTATTTGTATCTGTTTTAGTGGCAAGCTACATTTCTTCCCCGAGCAGAGGACAGAGATCTGGAGAGAGGCAGTGTCTTAGGACAGATGCCTTGTATATAAATCAAAGTGGAGAGTTTCTGATTGGAGTAGGGGGTGAAGTCCCCTTTCCCTCCCACCCATTTCATGAGAACACCTGAGAACACCTAGAGAGGATTCTAGGGAAAGCTCTGAGATCTGGGTACCGGATGAGATCCTTTTCAGCCTTGACAGCTTTCTCTTCCTGTTGTCTACATCTGCTGGGTGATGGAGATGCATCTCTGTTTGCATTTGCTCTGTGCCCAGGACTCCCCGTGGGGCATTCTGTGATGCCCTGAGGTCTGGGCTCTTGCTTCCAGGGTCTGGGGTCTGTGTTCCGTGCCCTCCAGAGAGGGCCCTGCCTTCGACCTTGTGTTTTTTGTTCAGGGACGACATTCCCTCTCTAGATTCTACATGTTGTTGGACCCAGTGCCTCCCCACCAACCTTGTGTCTCCCAGACCTCTCTCTTCTGCTAAGAATTCCAAGAATCTAGGTGTGCACAGGAGTATCTGGTGGGCAGGAGTGAGGAGGGCAAAGCTCTAGGAGCAAAGCCTGCCTCAAAAGTTCAGATCTGTCCTCACAGATCTCTCCCCCAGCTTATCCAGCCTTCCTGGGGAGTTTCCCTCTCACCTAGGAGGGGTGGGAGCTCCAAGAGGCACAGGACGTCAGAGGTCCAGTCAGGAGGCAAAGCCAAGTAGGGGCAGGGAGACAGGAGGACCAGTGCCCAGCTCCAACCCCCACCCACCCCTGACTCCCCCATGGTGTCTATGCCACCACCCTGGGGGAAACTCGGCCCTGAAGCTAGGAAACCAAAGGGGCAAGAGAACTTTGGTGATGGTTAGGGTAGGAGAATTGGAGAGGAGACACCAGGAAGGACTACACTTCTGACCTATATGTCCAAATATAACTCAGCTCTCTTAAAAACCAGTGCCTTGGGTATGCCTTATCCAGCTTGAAGGCATCATCACCTCCAAGACAATATAACTAGAATTTGGAAGTCATCCTTAGTGTCCACTCCCTTCACCATCCAATTGGTCACCAAGCCCCATTCTTTCTGTAGCATTAGTGGTTTGAAGATGCCCGCTTTTCTTTCCCCTTTGATTGTTCCAGATTCAACTGAGGCCTCTTTAAACCAGTCCCTGGGACTATTGCAACAAGGGCTGGTTCCCCTGGCTCCAGGGGAGCACACCCCAACCCCCCATCCCTCCTCCGCATTGCACTAGGGATCCTGGGATCTCAGAACACAGGTTGGAACATGCCACTCTCATGCTCAAAAACCTTTGATGGCTCCCCATTGCCAGCAGGATAAAGTCCCAACACTGCCTGGCATTTACAGCCTACCCTGATCTGGTGCCAACTTCCCCTGCCAGCCTGGGCTGCCACTATGTACTTCACCTCCTTCAACTCCAGCCGCATCCAGTGGCTTGTGTGATCCTAGTCCTGCCGCATGCGTTCATGGCCCACCACCTTGGCTCACAGACAAGCTTGTTCCTGGCACTTACGGTGCTGTGAGGGAGAAGGATTAATCATATAATCCCATAAATAAATATATCCTTACAAACTGTGATAAGTTCAGGGTGTCTTTAGGAACTCAAAGAGAAGTTATAATGGGGGTGGGACAGATTTAGATCGGGGACTCAGAGAGGGCTTCTAGGCAGAAGAGGCACTTCAGGGTATTGGAGCTGAGTTACTTTTTGCATTACCCTTTCGATGCTTGAGGAGGTTATCTTTGATCTTTTGTCAGGACGAATTTCCCTGTCTGCACACCCAGATTTCTTGGCGTCTCTGCCTAGCTTGTATTTCATTCTGTCTTGAACTGGAATCTGTCTTGTGTGTCGCATTCCCTAGACCGTGAGCAGGTGCGGGAAGGGAGTGTTGCTCATTCGTGCTTAGAACACCAACCACCCTTCAGCACACAGTAGGTCTGGAGCACAACAGGCCTTTGATGAATATTTTTATTTTGAGGGTGAGGATGTGGAGACTGCTGTATTGAATGAGCATGGAATTAGACCTTAAAACAGGAGACATTCTCTGAGAGGTGGTCAGTGAGTTTGGCATAGAAGCAAGGGGTGAGCAAGATGGGCTTCTAGTCACTGCCTCTCTCCGGATCTCTGTCCTCTGTCTAAATACTCCCAACCAACACTTCTCAACATGCCGCAGAATACTCCCAGGCCCTAGGAAACAACACTCCATTTGGCCCAGCTTCCCACCCCCTTATTCCCCCAACCCCAGATGATCCATTTTGGATTGAGGGGGGCAGTGGTGGGGAAGGGGCTCTCTTTCCTACTGGGAGAGTGGGTACTGGCATCAGCACCCATGGGTGTCATCAGCTCCAAATCTGGGCCTTTTTGCCATCCCCTCCTCCAATGGTCCCAGCCACCCACCCCCTACAGGCTGCCATGCTGGCCTGACTGCAGGCCTGGGGGATAAAGGTGCCTTCTTTCTTGGTCACACCCCCATCACTAAATGCCATGCAGTCCCTTCCTGCTCTGGCTCCCAGGGGGAGGGGTGGGGGAGTGGGAGAGCAGTGAGCAGAGCACAGAGGGAGATTCAGGGTTAGCCCGCTTGGCTTTGAAGAGGGTAGGGACAAGGGTGGAGATTGATTTGGGAAGGATCCCAATCAAGAGGCTCTCTCTCCACACGTTGCCCCTCCCCCACCCCAGCCATTTCCAGATCCCAAGGCAGCAGACAATTTCCCAGGTTTTCTGGTTCTCTCCTGCTTCCCTGGAGACTTTCCTATCAGTGGAAAATTTTAGATCTGAACAAAGAATAGGGGCAGGCCGTCGAACCCATGAAGGTGCCCAGCTGACCCATCAAATCCCAGCCTGGTCCCCTTGGGCCAGGTTCTTTGGGTAAGCTCCCCTTCATGAATCCTTTGGTCTGATGGTGAGGGCCCAACTCCTGCCTCAGGGGGACCCCAGTGTGAGGGTGGAAGTCCCGCTCCTGTAGTGAGGGTCCCCCAGGGTGCTGAGGGTCACAGGATGAAACCAGGATATAGACACTTGGCCCCTTCATGAGGACCAGCAGCTAAGGTGCCCAGCAGGCTGTCCAGATTGAGTTGCTCCCTCAGTTCATTCCTCCCCCAGAGCAGCTGTGTCTGGTAGTCTCACTGCACTCTCTCTTGCTGCAGAGGCCAGGTGAGTGGTGGTGCCGGCAGCACAGGTGGCAGCTGGCAGGTGGGGAGAGCGGGGGAGGAGGAATGTGCCCCAGGCCTGGGCAGATGCCACTGGACAGTCCAGTAACCCCACCCCCTCCCCGTGACCTGCTCACCTCTCTGCCTGCCTGCCCTGGTCCTGGTCCCTATGCCAGGGGTCAGCCAGGTCCTGGGTTCCAGGTACCCATTCCCAGGAGGAGACTTAGCCTCCAGACACAAGAGACATCTTGTGGGGCATTAGTCATTGCCGCAACTGCCATTTTAGGACCTGGGCTGGCTTATTTCATCCTCATCGTTAAATACTGCATTATTCCCATTTCCCAGGTAGGGAAACCAAGGCTCAGGGCAATGAAGTCACTGATACAGTTTACCTTGTGCAGCCTGACATGGAGAAGCAGTGGAGCGGGCATCCTGCGTGTCAGAGGAAGAGGTCATCTTGTGGTTCCACAGCTCCACAGGGGCAGGGACTTAATCAAAATGTCCTTAGCCCAAGAAGGAATTTTTCCCTAGAATGAATGGGATTAGACGGGCTGGGAGTGAGGACAGAGGGGCAGCAGGCCAGCATCCCACAGCATGGACCCTGCACTGAACAATGTCTGCCCACCTTCTCCCCTCACCTTTCCTGCAGCTGAGGAAGCAGGTGGGGAGATGGTGGCTCCTGGAGCCCCTGATCCCAACAGAGAGCTTGCCCCCCTCCTGTGATGGCCCAGGTGTTGCACTGTTGCAGGCCTAGCACAAACATCCCTGAGACCCCCGGCCCAGGTGCCTCGTGGTCTTCTCCTTGGTGATGCCTCAGAAGTCTGGCAGGGGCTCAGCCCAGTGAGTCCAGGGAGAGACTGCCCAGCTTCGCTCTCCAATCCGCCTGCTCCCTCCCCTCTCTCTGCTCCCTCCCCACCAGCTTCCCTCCCAAACACTCAGTCATTCATTCCCCAGACCACCTACAAACCACCCATTTGCCCAGACCACACAGCTCCTCTGCCCAGCTCAGCTCCCGGGGATAATGGCCGCCCCACCCCCATCCTTCCAGGACCCACCCCCAAGCCTAATTACCACCTTGGCACCTCCGGGGCTGGGGGGGGCGGCACTGACCTCCGCTTGTGCTTGGAAATCTCTTGGGCACAGGAAGCCTGTTTTCTTCTGGACATCAAGGGGCAGGAGCAAATTAGAGACCCTCAACTGAGTCCCTCTCTGGTCCTTCCCACCCCACCACCCAGTCCCTGGGCCCAGGCTACAGGGGGAGGGCTGGAAGGCAGGATGGTGCAGACCCCTGTTTGCTCCTTGGTTCCCCAGGCCCAGTAAGGAGCAGACCCAAACTGCCCTCAGGTGCCGGTCAGGGAGGACTCCACAGAAAGAGCACTGGACCGGGAATCAAAAGACAAGGATTTGGTTCTGCTGCCCTGACTGCTTGCGCTCTCCCCACCCGTCCTGGCCTCAGTTTCCTAGTGCGTGAGAGGAGAGAGCTGTTCTCCATGGTCTCTAAGACTCTCCTGCTTGGGGTCTTGAATGCCAGGGAGGTGACTGAGAGGTGTCAACTGAGGGTCTCCGCACTGCTGCGGGACCTCAAGCAAAGAAGCGGGGAGAACAGAAGTGGATGGAGGAGGCTGCCAGAGGAGAGCAGGTGGCCAGGACAGGGAGATAGATCAGGGTTGGCCTCACACCTGTCAATACCAGGTGGGAGGTGGGACTGGGCACCCTGCCAGGTAAGGAGTGCAGAAGTCAGGAAGTCCTCGCTGGCATCTGGAGCTGGTGTGCTCTGTTGCCCCCTGCCCCCACCGGCATCAGCAAGGTGGTGGCCAGGGAGGGCCTCCCTGAAGTGGCCTGTGATCCTGGAGGGGGCCTTCTGTCTTTCCCTCTGAAATGTCTACACTGACCCAAGCCCCAGAAGCTGTTCCATGAGGGCAGGGACCCGTCTACTTCCAGTTCCCAGAAGGGGCCCTGGCTCAGAGAAGGTGCTCTATCAATGTGAGATGAATGAATGAGGACTGAACAGCTAGGGGGTGACTGAGGCAAACCCACACGTGTGAGCCTATCTGTGGCTGCAGGGCTTGGGGGCAGGGGTGAGGGCTTTACCCTCACCAGCTGAGCTGAGCTGGGCCCAGGCCCCGGGGACTGGGGCCACCAGGGCTGGGCCAGGGCGGATGAGGTGGTCTCTGTGGGGTCCCTCTCAGGATCCCTCCTTCCCCCATAATTACTTCTGATTAGCTTCACCACAAAAGCCAGGCTGGAAAGAGAGGGGTGTTTGGGACATGAGGGAGGGGACAAGGTGGAGCAGAGTACTCAGGACAAGCAGGGCCCCCAGCTGTGTTCCCTCCCCACAGTTTAACGCACAGACACACACACACACAAACACACACACACACCATGATCTGGAAAATTCCAATGATGCTCCATCTACTGAGAGTAGCAGAGATCCAGGGACAACAAGCACTTTAGACACTTATCCATATGTATTAACTCAGAATGGCCCCTCCAGAGTCCTTGGGAGGGATGGCGGGTGGGCATAACTTGTAGGCAGAGGGGAGCAAGAAACAGAATAAGCAGTTCAGGGAAGGAGGGAGCTCTGGCAGGCATATCCACTCTCCCAACTCAGGGCCCAACCTGGAGAAGTCCCCGGAGCCCCCTGCCAGGACCCAGAAAATTCTTCGTGGTGTCCAGCTGCCCTTTCTGCCTCATCTGTGCTAAGATAGATTCACCATATCCACGGCCCTGACCCACTCCTTTTGAGACAGTCCATGCTAGGGCCTTCTCTGGAGGCCAGGAGGCTGGGGTCTCCTCCTCTCTAGCCTGGGGTTGGGACCCTCCCTCCCACTTCCTTAGCAGGTAAGTAGGAGTTACAGCTCAAGTCACTCAGACTCCCTCAGACTCACTTTGCACGAAGCCTGGTAGGGAGCGAGCAGCATGAGAAAGTGTCCTCTCCTTCCTGTTTTGGGGTAAGCACTAGAGGACTGGGGAAAGAGAAGAAAAAGGTGGCACATGCCTGCTTCCTCCAGAGCCTCATCTTTGGGGAAACTATTATGTAATCAGCAGTAGTACTAGCTAACAGTTAAAAAAAAAACTTACTCTAGGTCTGGGCACCAGGCTTCCATGCTTTACAAACATTCTTTCACTGGCTCCCTGTCTTTTAGGGAGACCCCAGCCCCTGCCATCCAAGATCTCCCCAGTTTGATGGGGGAAGCACTGACAAAATACCTCTCCTAACAGGCCCCTAGTCTGAAGAGAACCGACCCCTGCCCTCAGGGAGCCTCTAGTCTGATGGGGGAGACACAATATACAAAGAGAATGGACACTCCTGACTCGGCCTCCTTCCCTTCCCATAAGGGAGCTGGGCTTGTGGAGGTGCGGGGGCCCGGGAGGCAGCAGTGGCTGGGGAAGGCACGCAGGCTTCCTGGAGGAGGCAGCGGGGCCGGGCTGGGCGCGCAGAGGAGGCCGCCCCAGCAGCGCTCCCACGACCCGGGCAAGGCCGTCTGGGCGCCGTCTCCGGTCTCGGGGCCTGCGGTCGGGGCACCGCGGGGCCGTGTTTGAGCCGGTCAGCTCCCCGCGGAAATTACAGGGGCGCTCAGCGCTGCGGTCGCGCCCCCCGGGGCAGCGCCCGCTGGTTGGAGGCGTTTAAATTGAAAGCAGCTTTGGGGAGAGGGGGCGGGCGCGGGGCGCCGAGCAAGGGGAGGGGGCGACCGGGCACAGCGACCCCTTTGTCTGCGCCCCGCCGAGGGGCGGAACCTTGCGGTAAGCGCGGCGCCCCGTCCCCGCGCTCCGGCCCAGCCTGTTCCCACGCCGCCCAGCCGGCTGCGGCCCGCGACGTTCCTCCACCTGGGTCTCTGCGTCCCCTCCTCCGGCAGCGCACGCGCACACTTCCTCCAGGAGGCCCTCCCAGACTAACAAGCACTGATAGTCGGGGCGTCCTGGAGTCACGGAAGGTCAGGACATCTGGGTTAACCTTTAATAGACTTGGTGATCCTGGACAAAGCTCCTCCTTTCTCTGGGCCTCAGTGTCCTCTATAAAAATGTAGACACTTAACCCTCCTGCCTACCTCTCTTAGTAATCTTTTTTTTTTTAATTTTTAAAAGCTTTTTTTTTTTGGAGGGGGAGAGAGATAATTAGGCTTATTTATTTATTTACTTTTAGAGGAGGTACTGGGGATTGAATGCCGGACCTTGTGCATGCTAAGCACGCGCTCTATCACTTGGAGCTGTACCCTACCCCCTCTCTTAGTAATCTTAAAGATGACTTGAGTCAATGTAGAGGAAAGTGTTATAAAAACTGTAAAGCCCCGCAAACATCTGAGGAATAATAAATAAGAAGAATAACTCCGCACCTCCCTGCTCTTCACTGTGCGGGTTGATTTGTGCATAGGTGTGCTTGTGCTGGAAATCCAGCTGCTGTGAAGGAGGAGGGTGGGGAACCACGGTGGACTTCTTGGAGGAGGGGAATGTGGAGCAGGGCTAGGAAGGAGTGAAGGGAGCAGCACTGGAAAGGGTGTCTTGGCCTCTTGGGGGAAGGTCAGAGGAAGGAGAGAGAGGTGCCAGAAAGAAGGAGGGTCTCTGTAAGATGAACAGGTCCTGCCTAGGGGCTGCAGCCTGAGAATTGGCTTGAGGAGAGCACTGTTTGCCGAACTGGTGGGTGGCATGTCTCCTAGGAAGGCAGATTGGTGGCAGAGCCTGGTGCAGCCCCAGATGGAAGGGGACAGACGGGCCTGTTACCTCTAGGGAGCGTGCTCCCTTTGGCCCCTTCCTGTTCTTTTTCCTGAAGGCTCCGGGCACCCGGAGGCTGGTCCCTAGGCTCCGGGCACCAGGTGCTGGGAACTTGGCTTGTTGTTTCCTGTGCTTCTAGCAGCAACAGCGGAAGGTTGTTTGCCAGGCCTGGTGCCCAGGGACGTGCCCATTTGCTCCACGCCTGGCAGAGCTGCATGTTTCTGCTTTTCTTCCTGGAGGTCCTTAGCGGGCAGTCAGGGATGCGGGCAAAGCCCACTGTTCCAGGTACCTGTTAAGGGCACCTGACACATACACACTTGGGGCAAGATGGAGGGCTGGCCTGGCCAGAGGGAAGGGGAATCTGTGAGGGTTCCCCGAAGAGGCGGTTGAGGAGCAGTCCTGGAAAGGAGGGAAAGAAGACTGAGGCCAAGTGGGGAGGAGGGCAGAGGGACCAGGCCAGGTGTTTCCACAGAGGAGGGGGGCTGTCAGGTAGAGTTCCATCCAGTCCTCTCTGACACCCCCTCAGGGCCCCATCCCCTCCTCCTGAGCCCAGAGACTCTCAAAGGCCCACAACAGAGAGGGCTTTGATCTGGCAAATGGGATGAGAGCTACGAGTGGGCTTTGGGGCACAGACTGGGGCGGTGAGGGGGGCAGCTCTGCCAGTCCTCTCTTACCTCCTCCCCTGGCCCGAGGGGCTGCTGAACCCACCCACCCACCCGGGCCAGCTCACTCACCCCGTGGCATGTCCCGTGCTCTTGTCAGCTGGCACAGGGCAGGGATACTGTGGGGAAAGAACGAGGGAGCCCAGCAAGGGGTGGTGACTGCCCAGAGTGACCTGACTGGTTAGGGTTGGGCCACTGTGTCCTGAGAGCTGACCAGGTTCAAGGAACCTCCTTGACCCCCAGGCCTGGGACCCACTAGACACACTCTTTCCAGGGGGCAAGGACTAGAGGCCTCCTGGACACCACACTCTGCATTAGCAGCCAGATACTAACAGGACTCCATCCTCATCCGGGCTAAGAGCTTCACCAGAAGCCCTCTGAGGGTGTCTCTCCTGCCCCCTCTCCCCCAACCCCCAGGACCTCCCATCTCCATGTCCTCACCCCCTCAGAGCCCAGACTGGCTTCTGCATATGCCGCATACGTCTCAGACTGCCAAGGAGTCTTTCCCAAGCCCAGTTCTTGCTGGATGCCCACCAGGTTGAACAAGGATGGAGAAGGGAGGAGCCAGACACCCACAGGCCTTGACCTCCAGCCCCCATCATGTGCTAGGCCTGAAAAAGGCAGTGTCCTGTTTTATCCTTGCCCATCCTGCCCAGCCCTAAGGCCCTAGAGATCAGGGCTTTGGGCAGTGGGGACGGTCTGAGGCCTCTACAGGGACTGGGCCCCAGCTGACAGGCTCAGCATGGGGTTAGGGGTGACTCTCCTGATTCAAACACTTCCTCGGGGCCAGGGATGGAACTTTTGGGAGAGGGAGTGGAACAGGAAGAGGCTTACTCATCCACCTGGGTCATCCCTGTCATCAAATGCCCACAGGTAGGTACCACAGTCAGCAACTGTCACAGAGGAGTCCTTGCTCTTGGGAACTCAGGTCTGATACTTCCAGAAAGGGTAGGCTGGAGGAGGGGACCCAGAAGGTAAGATAGTGAATTGTCCTACATGACCTCCAAGGCTCCTTCTGAGCTAAGGCTCTGTACCTGTGATCCTAAGATTCTAAAACTGAGCTGTTGTGTTCCCAAGATATTGGGATTGTAATAATTGTTGCCATAATAATGGCACCGGGCACTGTTAGAAAACTTTTCACTTATGGTCTCACGTACTGCTCCGCAGTGACGGGACGGAGGCACAGGGGGACAGGGAGCCCAGCCCAGCCCTGCTGTCTTGCCTGCTTCACTGCAGCTTTTGTGACCCTAAACCCTGCTCTCATAGGGTCCATAATTCAGCGAGTCACCAAGTCCACCCTCAGGTCATGACTCAGCATCCTCGGTGAGGAAGCAGCAGGTGAGAGCAGTGGATTTCTACAGGGGGGCAATGAAGACAACGGTCCTCTCCTCTTCTGGTCTGGAAAGTTCCTGGAGGAGGAGGATGGGCAAGAGAAAGCAGAAGTGGGGGAGGAGAGGGAGAGGCTATTTTCCAAGATGTTTAGGAGGCGTGGCCATTCCAGACAGCAAGGTGGGCAGCTGGAGGGAGGTGACATTTGAGAACAGAGGATTGGACGGACCCAGGGGGCAGGACGGAGGAAGGGAGTCTGGTCTGGCTGCATTTCCTTCCTCCACCAGCCCCTGGGCCCAGTGTCTGGGGAGTCAGATTCCGAGGGGCAAATGAGCCTGTGGGCCCTCTGAGAAAGCCTCCTGTTTCTCGACCCCTCTCCCAGCTGCGTAGCCCTCTGCTCCAGGCTGGAGGCCACTTTCAGCCACTTGAAGGCTGAAGCCCTAAGGGAAGGGCCTCCGATGATCTCCCCCAAGGCTGATTACCTGCAAACAGCTGGAAGCAAACGAATGTTTCCTCTTCTCCTAGGGGCGGCCTGACGTTGTTCGGCCAAAGGTATGGAATCTGCAGACATCCTTCCTCCCCACTAAGGAGACAGGGCTGCATTCGAGAGGCAGGCATCATAGCAGGAATCTAGAGAGAAGAGAGAAAATAAACCCCGAGGGCTAGCCTTCAGGCAGGTGGCAACATCCTCACCTTGCGGAGGGAGATCATGGCACCAGCAGGTGCAGCCTCTTGCCCAGAATCCCACCGAGGCAGAAGCCTGTGTGCCGGTGGGTCTGGCTCTTTTCTGGCTTCAGGGTGTTAGGGGTCCATACTCCGCAGGTGCGTTCTGCACCCCCTGCTACCCCAACTCCCCCCGACCCTGGTTTGCCCATGAAGGGACTGCAGTGTTGATTGGGTCCCTCCCAGGAGGCAGGGCAGAGAATACCCCCAGCGCAGACCGCTTCCCACTCTTTGTTGGTACCACAGCTTTCCTGCTGGCCGGCCTTTACCGAGAGCCTGCTACATTTTAGGCACTGGGCTGAGCGCTTTAGCAGGTGGCATGTTTAATCCTCATAACAGCCTGATGAGATAGGTCCTGTCACTCTCTCTGTTTTACAGATGAAGAAACAAAGGCTCAGAAGGCGCAGTATTGAGCTCAAGATCACACAGCTGAAAGCAGTGAAGGTGAGATTTGAATCCAGAATCCTCTCTTAGGCTCTATACCATTGCCTTTGGTGATACATGGCTGGATGTGTGACACTTGTCTCCCCTAACTGGAGTCCGGGTGGACTGGAAGAGCACACCCTCTCTTGCCTGCCCTCTGACCTCCTCCCAGCTGCCTAAGAAGGATTGGCTTGAGGCTCTGCCCCTGAGAAAAGGCCATCTCTCCCAGCCAGGGTCCGAGAGTTGCAGGAGGAATTCAGATAAGTTGTGAATTCAGTTGCCCCTTGCTCTCCCTTTTCACCCACTGGGGTTCCAGCCCCATCCAGGGTCAGAAGGAAATGACTTGTGTTTGGAGAGGGGAAAAGGGTGTAGGCTCACATCCTGCTATTTGCGTGCTGTGGGACCTTGGACAAATTCCTTAACTTCTCTGAGCCTCAGTGTTGGCATCTATAAAGTGAGGAAATAAGAATACCAGGCTCATAGGGCTAATGAGAGGATTAAGTTGGAAAGAGTTTGCAGAGTTTGCAATAGTGCCCGCTGCAACAATAAATGCTATTGCTATTATTATGAGCTGGAAAATCAAGAGAGGACTATTTAAAAAGAGGGGCCAGGAAATATGGGCAAGTCTATAAAAAGGACATGGTTGATTTTTTGGGGGGTGGGCTTAGATCTCCTAATCTTTCAAGGCTAAAGATTCCTGAGAGGGGAGGAAAGGGTGGAAGGTTTCCAGGTGACATTCCTCCCATCCCACCTCCATCCCCAGCAGGATAAAAATTCCTCACAAGTTTCTAGACATTTTCATGTGGAAGCTGCCAAGCCCTGGCCTGCATTCCTCTACCCCTTCTGTCAGTTGGGGGCTGGTGGAGGGGGTCATTAGCCCCTTTTACAGCTTTGTAAAGTGTGAGGACGCCTGTACCTGAGGCCCCAGCTTCAAGCAGGTGGCGTGCCCTCTAGAGGAGGGACTTTGAGGCTGAGGACAAGGGAAGGAAGCCCGTCAAGGTGGTGGATGCTCAGGGCTGCCTGCAGCGTGCGCTGATGCCTGCGGTGGAGGCCAGGGAGGAGCAGGTCTGCTTTATTTCCCTGCCGCCATTCCTATCTGGGGTTCCCCTGGAGACAGGTTCCTGTGGACACCAGGGGATGTGAACCCCAGCTGTGTCCCTGCCCCTGCAGTTCCTAGGCTACAGACCTAGAGAGACATCTAACCCAACTGGTCTGAGCTGGGGAAACAGGGGAGATGGAGGGTAAAGCTCCATGGGTGGGGAAGTAAGTGCAGGCTTCCTGGAGGAGAGGATAGGAAAGATCAGGGCTTAAGGAAGAGGATTAGGGCTGGAGCTATGAAGCTAGGTGTAGGGGATCCAGAGACCTGATCTTTTAACCCTCTGCCTCAATGCATGTGTGTTCTGCACCCATTCATCTATCCCTCCATCGACCCACTTTGTATTTAAACAGGACCCACAGATGCCCCCTCCACAGCTGCTGGAGCTGTTCCACCACAGGACAGGCTAATGACTGAAGTTCTGTGGGCAGCTGTTGAGGGAAGGAGTCCTGCACTGGGTGGGGGCTCCCTTAAGTCCCCTCCAAGCTGTCCTTCCTGCTTGGAGCGCTGTGAGGCCTTCCACCTCAGTTCTGCCCTCTGAGATCCTGGAGTTTGTGGTCTTCTCCCTCAAGCCAGTTGCTTTACCCATCTCTCCTGTCTCCTTCCCTGCCACCTCCAGCTCGTCCCTCCTCCCTGCTTGACCTGACCCCACCACACCCATGTGGACTTCATATCCCTCCCCTCCCAGCCTCCCTACCTCTAGTGTGGCCCCTTTGCTGCAGCCAAGGCTGTTTCTAAAGGATCTTGTTGAAAGCGTGGACTTGCCTTTCTTCCATGGCTCCCCATTACCTGCAGAGTAACAACCAAACTCCACTACCTGCCCTCTGCAGGTGGGCCCCAGGCTCTCGCTCCCTTTTACAGAGGGCTTTTCTCCAGCATCAGTGCCCTCCTCTCCCCTAGCTAGCCAACTCGCTTGGAAATAACGACTACTTCCGGTCTAGACTGAGAAACTGCCTCCTTGATGAAGACTCTGGCTGGTGCCCCCAACCGAGGCAGTGGTTGAATTGCTGTGATGGTTTCCTTGAGGGCAGGGCCACATCTTTTCATGTTTGTATCCCCAGTGCTCAGTAGGGGCTCAGCAAAGGTCAACCAACCATCTGAATGAGTCAGTGGGTGAATGAATCCTCAGCCTTCTGCTTTGAGGACCTTCTATCTTCCCAGCCCTGTTTGTCAAAACTTTCTCATCCTTTGAGGACATCTCAGTGCCTCCCCATCCTTAATGCCGTCCCTGGGGCCTCACCTGGGAGGCTCCACTCTTCCCTGAACTGCCTTCTTGTCATCCTGGTGCTCACTGACCTGCAGTCTTCTCGAGGGCAGGACCCGAGCCTTCCTTCTTGTTGTTGGATTGTTAATCATGTTGACAGAACCCCTAATTTAAAAAACTTTCACCCATACCCTGTTCGTAATTAATTCAGCAGTTCCTGAGCTCCTAAGCTTAGCGTGTGCTAGGCACTGTTCTAGGCCGGGACTCTGGGATGCAGGGCCTCGTACTCCTGTCGGGGAGGCAGCCGTAAACAAACCCCCTGAACCTCCTGAAGTCGGGCCGCTGTGGCTTCTGGCCCCACTTCCAAGCTGAGTTAGTGAGCCCAGGGAAGGTGACCCTCATGCTGGGTCACCCAGACAGAGTGGGGCCGGGCCAGCTCCCAGGCTGCCCTTTCCCCTCGTGGCCCAGCAGGAGTCCTTCCTCCCAGCCCAGGACCGTCCAGCTCAGATGGGTGCTCCATAGAGGGGGGTCCACCGTATTGACTTTATTCTTAAAATGATAGCAAATGGCAGCTTCTTATTTTATTTGGAGTCTTGTTGATTGGAAATCCAGTAGTTCCCCAGCAAGCCGATGAGCCATTTCTGTTTCTGACATGAAAAGACATTTCAAGGGTGACTTGTTACTTTCTGGATAAAACCAAGGTTGGGGCCAGTCTCCTTCCTCCACCCTCTTCCTCTGTTGCATCTCTCCTAAACGAAAGGTTAGTCTTCATCCCACACCAGCAGATCCTGTGATCAGGGGCCGGATCCTTGATACTCCTGTGCTCCCTTGCAGAGCAGAGAAGGGCTCCATCCAAACTGGGAAGTGAGTCCCCTGCCCTACCCAGAAGTCTGACCCCAGTCCCTCCTGCTGTGGCCACCACCATCTCCCTGTGTTCTGGCCCCAGAAGGAGTGAGTCTCCAAGGGAAACTTCTGCCCCCTGGACCACTTGCCCCATCCTTGCGGTCCTGTCTCTCTTGCTGTAGTGCAGGCTCCCAGCCCCCACCAGGCTCACCTGCTTGGCTCCTGTCCCAGGGGACGCAGAGATGTTATCCCTGGGGGTATGGACATCAATGGAGGCATTGTTCCCACCCGTCCAAGAGCAGGATCAGGGAGGGACAAGACAGAGACCGGGAATGTCCCAGGTGCCACACAGGCTGGCTTTGTCCTCCTCCTCCTCCCTCTCTCTCCCTGCCCCAACCCAGACCTCCCCTGGCCTCTTCCTAGGCCCCTCCATAGCCTGGGGCAGTGCAGCTGTTGCAAGGGTGGGGTTCAGGATGGCCTTGGGCAGTTCTGCCAGAGAAAGGTATCCCCTCTACGGGATAGTGCTCTTTGGAGCTGGGGCCTCTGCTCGGGTAAGCCCAGCCCTGCCTGCCCAACTTGTCTGCCTGTGGCACCCCTGTCTGGGGAACACCCTGTCTGGCCCTCGCACTAGGCCGGCCCCCTCCATGTGCCATCCAGACCCAGCCCAGCCTTAGCCGCCCCATGGAGATTTCCCAGCCCCACTCACATGGTTGGGCCCGCAGGAGACAGAACAGGTTGTATATATAAATCAGTTCCCAAGAGGTGACCTCAGAGCCAGGACTCCTGGATTCAGGTCCCGGCTGGGCTACTGGCTATGTGACCTGGGTGAGTCACTGCACCCTGGAGGCTTCTTTGGTCCCCTCTATAAAACGACAGTGTTGCCCATCTTCCCTAAGCTCCCGTTGGCCTTGTGCACCTGCCTCCGGGGAAGTGGAGACGCTGTGGGAGACTGACTTGGGGAGAAAAGAGCCCCCACCCCTGGGCTGCTGCCTCTCCTTCACCTCCAGCCTGAGCTTTGTCCCCAAGGCATGAGTGACAGCCACAGAAAACTAATGGAAATCTGCATCGCTGCAAGTGAAACTGATCTCCAGCTCCAGATCCAGTTTCTCCTCTCAGCCGGCCCCAGGCCTCCCTCACACCTGCTCTGGTCCCCTTTGTACGTTAGGCAGGAGCGCTGGCTGTCTTTCATCCACTTCCCGCCCCATTCATGCCTTAAGCCCAGGGCACCGCCTCCCGCCTCCTGGCTGGGGCACTTCGCTGTAGGCTGGCCAGGCGGACACCCCAGCACCCAGCCTTCTCCCCCTTCCTTTCACCTGGAAAGATAACAAGGAGGGGAGACCAGGGTGGGAAGCCAGAGGGCAGACGGGAGGCACCGTGTCCCATCAGATGCAGCCAGAAGATCTCAACATGGGGTTTTGGTTTTTTGCTGAAAAATGGATACACTCAGGGGGGCTTTTTGGAGGAGGGACAATGGATTTAGCCCAGCAGTGCCCATGAGCAGGTCCCGCCCTTCTCATCAGGGCTGATCAGAGCCATTCATTTACTTATTCGGCAAATATTTATTGATGTTGACTGCATGAGGTACCAGCTTAGGTGCTGAGGATACAGCTGTAAACAAAACAAAGCCCCTGTTTTCACAGAGTTTATATTCCTGCCTGGGGTTGAGGGAAACAGACACAAGACAGATAAGATGTTTGTTGGCTAGGAGACCTCTCCTGTTTAGGAGAAAAATTTAAATGGGTAAAGGGATAAGGAGTGACCAGGTGATAGTTTAGATCTGGAGATCAGCAGGCCTCTTTGAGGAGGTGACTTCTGAGAAGAAAGAGACCGAGTGGACTGCTGAGGGAAGACATCTTGGGCAGAGGGAACAGTGAGTGCCGGGCCCTGAGTTGGGGAGAGCTCGGCATGTGGAGAGAAGAGCAGAGAGCCCACTGTGGCTGGAGCGGAGTGAATGGAGGGGAGGGTGGCTGGAGATGAGTCTGGAATCAGATCACACAGGGCCTTGTGGACCGGGGGAGTGACTCTGGATTTTATTCAGAGTGAGATAGGGTAAAGAAAACAGCCAGGGTGCCTCTTCTTTTGGTCACCTCCTCCTTACTGCCTCCCAGGATTAGGGAGAAGTTAAGAGCCGCATTTGGGGATCAGACAGACCTATGTTTACTCATCCATCCTTCCGTCCATCCATCCATCCATCTTACCATCCATCCACTTATTCCACAAATATTTATTGCACACCTACTCTGTGCTTAGTGCTACCACTTCCTAGCTGGGTGGCTTTGGGCAAGTGCCTTGTTTTCTTTATCCAGAAATTAGGGCCAGCAAGAATTCTTTCTTACTTCAGAGAGTTGGGGAATGAAGCCAAAGTGCTTACATCGCTTAGCACAGCACCAGCCACGTAGTGAGCCCTTCACACGTACGTGGTCACCGAATGAGTAGTCGCTCGTATTGACAAGCTCCCCGACACCAGCCTTCTCCCACCCACTCAGGGTGTCTCACCTGTGCCCACCCTACCCTAGGAGCTTTTCCAGAGGGGCATCCTCTCTGTGTTCTCAGAGCTTCCCTGTGCTCCTTTCCTTTCCCAAACTGCCCACCCCTGTGCCCTGCCCTCTGCTCTCTGCCTCCTGTCCCATATTTGGTGCCGGAGCTTAAGAGAATGTTCTCACATTCCAATTTACCCTCTTTATTTGTCAGTCTGCCTCTGTCTGCCCCAGCCCGTGGGCCACCCACTCGCCATCCCCTCCAGAAAAGAGTTGTGCTGTCTTCTGTTCGGCCCCAGTTAGGGGCTCAAAAGGCAGAGACAGAAACTTCACTTTCAGGGAGCAAAACCTAGGAAGAGTCCAGGCCTTAAAGCCTTTTGGAGTCAGAGATGCTGAATAAATCCTGGCTCCAGTACATCCTTGCTGGGTTTTTGTTTGTTTGTTTTTTATTGAAATATAGTCAGTTTACAATATTATGTCAATTTCTGGTGTAATAGCATAATAGTTCATTCCTACGTATACACACATATATTCATTTTCATATTGTTTTTCATTATAGGTTAAAAGATATTGAATATAGTTCCCTGTGCTATACAGTATAAACTTGTTGTTTATCCATACATCCTGGCTGTTGATTCCTCCAAGTCACTCTGTGTCTCTGGGCCTCGGTTTCTTTATCTATAAAAGGGAACAATAATGCCTGCAGGTGCAGGGCTGTTGGTGGCTCAGAGGTCACCTGCATACAGCTCTGATATGAAGACCTGCTTCACAGGTCACTGTTGACAGTGGAGGAGTCACCCTCCCCACCTCAAGCCAGGGCCTGGGGTGTGAATCCCAGAAATTGTATTCAAATGTGCATGGATTTTTGTATGGGGGGAGGGTTCACTGCTTTTATCAGACTCTCCAAAGGCTCCTGAGCTGAAAAGATGGGAACGTGACCAAAACCTTAAAAGGAGCTGAAGAAGTCAAGTCTAGAAATTGTTTATTCATTTTGT
Source organism: Vicugna pacos (assembly GCF_048564905.1). NCBI lineage: Eukaryota > Metazoa > Chordata > Mammalia > Artiodactyla > Camelidae > Vicugna > Vicugna pacos. The sequence goes on along the minus strand of NC_133002.1, from coordinate 37,063,988 downwards.
AAAAACTCAACTATTCAGACATGTTTTTGGTGCCTACTCTGTGCCAGGCCCTGGGGGGAAGTCAAACACACACAGGGATCCCCCACCCCCTGATCAAGGTGCTTCCCTTTTAGCAGTGGAGACAAATCTCAGAGGGTGACTGCACTTTACAGTTTATAGCTCCTCCTCTGGGTCATCTTCAGTGATCCTTTCTGCTCCCCTGTGGGAGAGGCCATTTTACAGGTGATAAAATTAAGACTCAAAAAAAAAAAAAATTGAGACTCAGAGATGCTAAGTGACTGGCCCAAAATCACACAGCTGACAAGCCAGGAGTGACAGACTGAGAGTCCAGCACCCGTGCCTCCCTCCTGGCATGTCCACCGGCCCACCGGGATGGAAAGCCACTTCCTTGGCCCGGGGTACAGGGGCTCCCCCTCCTTTCAGCCTTTAGCACCCTATAGCTGCTGCTTCCTCCTCCTCCTCCTTCTCCAGGCCTCAGATGCTCGATGCAGCCCACCCACTGCCCCCTGCTATGGGAACCAGCAGGACCCTGGCCTGTAAGGGGTTCCTTTCTGATAACATTTAAAACCACTTGTGTTTTCTTCCTCTTCTTGTTGAGGGATGCAACCTTTGCTTGCTAGAAGAGGCAGGCTGGCTTTGGAGTCAATGATGTTGAAGAAGGGGTGGCTTGTGCGTGAGGTAGGATGGGTGGGGTGGTGAGAGAGGGGGGGCCCCTGGGGGGCATCTGCTGAGGGACCCTCCCTCCCCACGCAGCTTCTCCACCCGCCCCCCACACCCCCCACGACACACAGTCCTTTTGATGCTGCTGAGGATAAGCCGGGCCTCAGCCCACACGAAACTCTTCACACACACCTCCGGCTCCAGGCGGTCCCCAAGACCTCGTCAGGGGCTGGCCCTGTGCCTGGGTCCCAGCCCAGGGCGCTGGGCAGCAGTGAGGGGCGGGAGGCCCAGCGTGCTCCAGTATTTATTTATTTATTTGGAAGGCCTAGCACTTACACACCCCGGCTCTGATTACCCCCGGGGCCGGGAGGAGGGGGACGCTGCTGCCTGGGCCTTTGATGTGAGGGAGTAGAGATGGTGAGATGGTGAGGTGGTGCTGTGGGATGTGTGTGGGGAGTGTGGTTGCCCAGTGATGTCACTTCAGGAGCCCAAGGATGGAGGGTGCCATGGCCAGGCCCAGGGATAACTAGAAGGTGGGAAAGAGGCAGTAGGCCCTTCTGGGCTGGACCCTTGGCCCACAGCTGGGCAGTACCCACCAGGGCCAATCATTCCCTTGAGTCTGGGAGCATCTATACCCTCCAAGGGAGGAGGGGAGAAGGCAGCAGATTGAGGGAGGCAGGCAGGAAGGAGCCACCAAGGCCCCATGGGCAGGGCCCAGGCTCTAAACAACTCCATCCAGTACTGCCCATCCCTCATCCCACAGAGAGGCCCGGAGGACAGTGACAGCCCCAAGGAGGTCAACGTCCAGGTCAGGGGCATCAAGGTATAGGCCCGAGACCTACTCAGAATCACAAGGACCCACCAAGATGGGCTCTGTTAAGCGGGTCCTCTTGTCTCCGCAGTATGTCTAAGGAAACCAAGAGGATGTGCGCTGAGTGATGAGGGGTGCTTACTCGTAAGTGAATGAATGAATGAATGAATGCAGATGTTGGCACAGATGCAAAAACAGAAAGACAGGAGCACAGCTAGCATATCAGCCATATTTACTCCTGAGTGTCTTTTACGTTCTAGGAATGAGTACATGAAACACAGGGAACCTGACCCCCCCCTCCCCAGGGTCTATGGGAGGATGCGGGGATAAGGGAGAGCTAGAGCCCGGAGAGCCATTCTTTTTAGCTCTGTCATTGGAAATAATTTCAAATTTAGAAAAAGTTTCACAAGTAAAACTAGTACAAAGAGCGTGCCCTTATACATTTCACTCAGATCAACCTATTGTTAATATTTGATCCGATTTGCTTTATCATTCTTTATTTCTCTCTATAACTGTATGTATTTTTCCCTGAACAATTGGAGGGTAAGTTAATACATTGTGGCCCTTTATCTCTAAATATTTCAGCATGTGTTTCCTAAGAATAGGGGTAGTCTCTTCCTTAACCATACTACAGCTATCAGTTTCATTAATTTGCATCGATGCAATATTTTGTCTAGTCTACCATCCACATTTCCATGTCCCAATTTTGATTGGACTTAATTCAGTTGAGCTAATAATATCCTTCCCAGGATTTTCTTCTCCCTACAGTTCAGAGGAACCCAGGAGGTCACAGAGCTACAGAGAAGAGAGAAATAGTGACAGAGCTATGCAGAGCCAGCGGGCCAGGAAGGCAAGCTGCCGAGGTGGGTGGAGGTGACCATTCAGGTGGGGGGATCCCAGGAGTCCCCAGCAGGTCAGGATTTCCTGGCTCTTCTCTCAGTTGACCTTGAGAGCACAAGAGGACAGCCCAGGCCTGGACCCCTCAGTCCTCCAGGGACAAGGTGCTTCCACTTTCTCAGGGACTCCATTTTGAAAGTGCTTTGAAGGTCAGATCCCCAAGTCTCAGCTTCTGGGCAGGCTCCCAGGTACCTGGGAAAGCTTCTTCTTGCTTGGACATCTGAGGACCGTCAACACAGAAAACAGAAAAATCCTCCATTTCAAGGAGGTTTATAAAGCCGCACAGCCAGCATCCCATAAATCTCACCTGCCACCCTCCCCAAGATGATGAGTGAGTGACCCACCACATCAGTTCTTCCAGATGTCCTAGCCGGCAAGTCCCAGGCTCAGGCAGGGCCACGGGTGCCAGCGGGAAAGCGGTGTCCCAGTCTGAGGGAGCCTCTGGGATTTATGGGTCTCCAGGATTTATGGTGGGTGGAGTCTCTACCCAGAGTTTCCCTGGACAGCCCAAATCCTCCTTCCCCTCTGAGGACTCTTCTAGAAACAGCCCCCACATCCCTCTGACGGGCTCTGGCCCTCTCACCGCACTCTTGATTAGGCTCGAGCTGGGCCTTCCAGGGCAGGGCCCCTGCCTGTCTCCCTCCCTGCTGTAGCCCCATGCCTAGAACTATGCCCAGTACCTAGTGGGTATCAATAACATTTGTGGAACAAATGAACAGTTCTTCTTTCTATTCAGGAGACCAAAATAGTACTTGTATTTTGTGGCTCTAAGGCTCCACCAAACAAATCATTGGGTTGTTAATCCTCGGGTCTGAGGCTTTGCACAGTAGAAAGGGGGAGCACACATGCTCCATCCATTGGTTAAACCCACCTACTTCCAGGCACCACCTGTTGGAAACATAAAAGGAGCTGGAGAGAGAAAGCACAGTGGGGCAGAGAGGAGTCCCAGGAAGAACAGTGACTACCTGGTCTTTGCCCCTGATGAAGGTGCAATGGGTGTAGCTTGTAGCAAGAAGACTCATGGTTTGACATCAAGAAGGACTTCGCAATGTATTTTGGTGAATCTTGGACGGTTTCATTACTGATGTGTCCAGAGCAGGGGGATGCCCGAGATGACTTCTTGATCCTCCCAGATGGTCCTTTGGGGCCTCCCAGGCCCAGTCAAGGCTCTGCCCACCAGGCGTGGGTGGCTGGACTGTGGATGGTTGGCTGGAGCCTGCATCCTTGGTGTGCGCCAACCCGGCCAAAGGTGCCCCAAGCACTGCCTGGCCTGGGATAGTGTCCAGACTTGGTCCCCAGGGTCCTCCCACCCCTGCTGGACAGCGGCCTCTCCCAGTGACTCAGCCCTGACGTCGTGGGGCGAGCGGAAAGGCTGAGGGCGTGGGAGGTGGTGGCTCCCTCCCTCCTGTCCTCACCTCCCTGGGCTCAGTCCCCATAACCTCCTTCCCTCCCACCATCCCTACCCTCTCACCTCCTCGTGAGTTTCCCATGAGCCCGTGCGCTCAGGGCCATTGCCTTTGCCTGTGGGCACATGCCTTCTGTGCCTGGGATGTGCCAGGCCACCGTGGCTCATGAAATCAAAGAAGCACAGTGTGAGAGGCCCTGGTCTGGATCCTGTGTCCCCTCTCCTCACCTTTAGCGGGTGATGGGCCACCCACATTTCTTAGGTGACTGGGGCATTCTTGGTGCACACTGAGGCCTCTCTGATCTGCTCTCTACCCCATGCCCTCAAGGGCCTCCCTTGGGTGTGTGATCTCAGCTTTTTGATTTCCCCCAGATGGGAGAAGGGCCCTGGGATTTGCACTTTCCCCCACCCTGCAGACCAGTGCACTCAGGCCTCCAGCTCTGTCCTGCATGCACCCCGCCCAGCCGGCCCCCTCCTCCATCCCACTTCAAAGCCCAGAGCCAGCAGGAGCTAATTACATGCCCCCCACCCCCCTCGCTTGTTAAGTGTCATTAGCCCCAGTTTACAGATGAGGAAACTGAGACTAAGGAGGTGGAGGACGTCACCCCCCTCTATCCCCACCCTAGCCCCTGAGTCAGGACTGGCACAAGATCTGGGGACAGGGCCAAGACTCCCCTTCCTTGGAGAAGCCCAGGGCCCAGTGCCCATTCTAGCTCCCACTTCCTGCCTTTCCCTAGCCCTTCTCTCCTTCCCACGAAGCCAGCTGTGGGTTTGAGCTGACAGCTGTGGAGCCCCTGGGATGAGGTGGGCAGGGAGCCTCTCTGAAAGCTCACAGATGCAAAATGCAAATGAGCCCTCCAATTATTATAGAGTCAGGGCGGTGGCACTTTAGGTAATAGGACCTGGGGAGTGGAGGGACCCCCCCACCTTCCTGCTCATCAGCTTGCCAGAGGCCCCCCCACCCCCCACTATGGGAAGAGGTTGGCGATGCTGTCACCCTGAATGGAGCTGGGCTGGGTGGGGCTGGGTGGGATGAGGTGGGGTGGGATCGGGGAGGGTGCTGACACTGGCAGGACTTCGGAGGGCACTGCGCTGATGCTGTCAGCTGGGATGGCCCTGCCCTCAGGGATGAGAGAGGAAGCCTGCATTTCAGCCCTCCTGGGGAAGGCAGAGGCTCCCTCCATGGTCTGGGAGTGCGGCCAGCTCCTTGAGCCTGTTTGACTCAGCCAACTGAGGCCTAGTGGGCTGCGAGATCTTTGAGACTCCCCCCAACAGAGGAGGGCAAGGCCATCCTTTTGACAGACAGGGAGACTGAGGTCCAGAGAGGGGAGTGATTTGTCTAACTGGAACTGCACAGTGTGGAGAGAGGAGCAGACCATGGAGGATACAGTAAATGAGAGCAGGGCTCCTGAGGGAAAAGTGAAGGCCAGGAGTGGGGAGTGGATGAGAAGTATGGGGGCCGTAAGGGGAAAAAGCATTGCTCACAAAGCTGTCACCTTCTCCAGTGCTGGGATTCATGGTACATTTCTTTCATGGCTCCTTTGGACAGCCAGCATGGTGGGCCTATGGCAGAAGATAAACACATATCTGCTCAGTAGCTGAGTTTTTCAGTGCTAATGACTCCATGAATGCTCAGGGGTTTAAACTGCAGCAAGAGAGATGGAGGACAGATTTCAGGGAGAACTTTGTCCTTTTGGGGATAAGGGCCTCTGAGATAAGTGCCTAACATAGGAGGCGGCACTCTGCTCTGTCTGGTACCCTGGGTTATTCTCTGGGGTGAGGGTGGGGGGATGCCTCTGGCACCCACTCCACAGGCGTCCCCCCCCCCCCACTGTCCTCATCGTGCAGTGAAAGGCGCACGGGCTTTGTCTGTCATCATGGGAAGATCCCACGTCTGGGAAAACTGGCAGTGATGTCACTGCAGCTTTGGACCAGGTGTGTGGCTGCCCCTTGCTGAGCCTTTGCACCTGCAGCTGCAAGGGTCTCAGCTGAGGTCTCGTGGGGCAGCTGTGGGAAGAGGCATAATCCGGAAGCAGAAGGAACCAGAATCGAAGAACCTGGCTCCCCTCCTCCCGTGTGTCCTCACCCGTCTCCCTGACAGGACTTTCCAGCCCAGGATGTGTCTCTTCAGGGTCCTTTGGCTTGGTGACTCCTTGTTAGTGGTGAGGGCTGGATGCAGTGACTTGGGGAGGAGAGAGGTCAGGGCTCCTGGCTCTGTGTGCCTCAGTGGGGGTGTCATAGCTTCTCTGAGCTCAGTCCCTTCTGTTTTCAAATGAAGGGCTAGGACCTGAACAGTGGCCTTTACAGAGGTAAAAGATTCCATGTTGTCAAATCCTGTATAGAAGGACAATTTGGGAGGCAGAGTTAAGCAGACTTGTTGAGGGTAAATCAAGGGTGGGGTCTGGCATGGGCCCGCTCTCAGCCAATATTCTCAGTTCCAGAGTCTGTGTCCCCTCCCCTGGGGAAATCCTCTCCCTCCTCAGCCCTCATCAGCAGAAGCTCAAGTTTTCCCTGGAACATGGCTTCTGTGTCTTATATTACTGCCCACCACCCTTCTAGAATATAAGACCTTCAAGGCAGGGACCGGTTTCTCTGGGACTGGTTCGCTGGCTCAGGTGTAAATATGGCAGAGGCCGAGTCTCATGTGTTCTGGGCTGTCATAACTCTCTTGGCTGTCCCCACCCTGCGGGAGTTTGGAGACTTCCCCCTAGAAGGCCTAGCTTCTTCCATTTGGTCTGGTAGACAGAGCTCTGGCCCTGGTCCTGATGTCAACCTTCACTAGATCCCTGGGCCTGTTTCAGCAGACCATCTCCAATGACCCTTCCAGTTTGAACATTACATTAAAATCTATGTTCAGAAACTCCTTTGGTCCCACAAACTACCCCATCCTTCTTTCATTCGTTTGCATACCTATTTGCATAACTCTGCAGGAGTATCTAACAATGTCTGTTTTTCTGTTGAGCTGCCTTTGCTTCGATTTCTGGTTTCATCTTTCCCCTAAGTAGTTCAGTTTTCCAGTTACAATGAGCCAGAGAACTGCCTATGAAAGACGCAGAATCTAGTTGGAAAAGGTGAAAGGGCATCATCGTCCTGACATTCCTTTGGGATCTGAGAGGGGTTCTGAAGGTGAAATCCGCTGCCCTAGAGGTCTTGGAGAATCAGAGGAAGCCTGCTGAGATCAGCCTAGTGTGGTGACAGGGGACCACTCAGAATGTTCCCGGCCCTGTGGTCCAGGAGGGAGTCCAGGAAACGGGGAGAGGGGCACACAGGGCCAGCCCACCTCCAGCAGCTGGCATTCCAGGTGGCCTGCCTCCACTCATGCCATTCTTACCCACCTTGGTCACTGATGGCTGGCCCCTGGGGGAGGGCTGGGGGACTGAGTTACTGCAGGCTCCCGCTCCTTCTCAAGGGATTAGAGCCTTCACCCCCATTGGTGGCCCAAGGGGGAAAGCTAAGGGGTAGGTTCTGAAACTGCGGGTGTGGGTCCAGAAAGATACTGGGATGCGTTCTTCAGGGGATGAGGCCAGGCCCAGTGAGCCTCTACATCCCATACCCCCACCCCATTGCGCTGGCCCTGCTTATGGAGCTTCTCTAGGCCACCCAGAGTGGATGTGTAGGGAACCCCTAGGTCCGAGCTCCTCTTTTCTTGCCCAGCACTCTGTCTTTTTGACAGCACCATGGCTGTCTGGATGGAGCCCCTTGTGAGGGGAGAACAATCAATCCCCGAGCTTATCCGATTCACAGGCTTTGCATTCTGCTCGCAGAGAGCCCTTCAGAGTGACGGGGGAGACAGTGATCAATCTGATGGGGGAGGTAAGACATCAATGTACTCAGCATATAGCTCCAGGGAAAGACAGCAGAGTGTAGACAAAGTGAATACTGAAGGGCTGGGGCACAGAGAAAAGGGTGAATAGAATCTGGGTAGGAAGTCTCAGCAGACTGCCTGGTGGAGGGGGCAGGGGGAAAGGAGCCTGGAACCAAGGAGGGCAGCAGAAAGGGATATTGCCTCAGAGTGGGGAAGGCTTAGGAAGAGGGGAGAGTGCAGGGGGATGAGAACCTGGAGTTGAGGAGGATGGGAGCTGAGGGAGGACAGTGAGGGCTCCAAGGAGCTGCCCAAAGGACAGCAGAGAGCCCAGGAGAGAAGAGGAGGGGAGAGGGTGGGGAGCCAGGAAGGTGGCGCCTCAGTCCCGGGCAGAGGGGCTGAGGGGTGGAGGGAGGTCGCTGAGTCCTCACAGGGCAGCAGGAAGGATGGAAAGGATGCAGGGGCCCAGAGGCAGGCCTGGCCCGGAGCCCTGACCGCACTCCCCCTCCCCGGTGCCCATCCTGGCCCACCCTGGCTCTGCCCAAGGCCAGCCGCATCCTGGCCCCCAGCTCTCCCCAAGCAGAGCCAGCCCGAGCCGGTGCCCAGAGAGCAGGGTGCCGCAGCTGCTGTGAGGGTTCAGCGTGGAGCCTCGGTGGGGGTTGATGGGAGACTGCCAGGCGCCGCTTAATAGGATTTTAATTATACAGCTCCAGCAAGAATTTTTTCCCCCCTGGGCTTGGGCCCTCACAGATACCTCCATCTCCCCTCAGCATCTTCCCAGCCCTGGCAGCCCGCTCTCCCAGGCCCCCGATGCCCGCCCCCGCCCACCGTGGAGGACTCTGGCTATCTCCTGGGGGCCCAGGAAGGGCCTGGCACCTGCCCTCAGCAGTGGTGGGGGGGACACTGGCTCTTGGGGAGGGTCCTGCCAGGGACAGAGGGGGAGCCCCTCCAAGGTCAGCATCCAAGGCTGAGCGTGGCTAGAACTGATTTTGGGACTGGGTGGAGAGGGGGAGCCTACCCTTCCACTCACTGTGGATTCAGTGTTCATTTTTCCAGAGTGATTGTGCTCCATGCCGGGCCTTTCCACAGTGAGTGTCCTATGTGACGCTTACAACAACTGCGGGAGGCAGGCAGGGCAGATAGAATGATAATCTCCATTTTATGGATGAGGAAACTGAGGCCCCAAGAGTTTAAGTGACTTGCCCAGGGACACAATGAGTAAGGAGTCTGGACTCCATACTGGACTCCACATTCTGGCTGTGACCCTGAACTGCCATCCCCGTCCACCCCTCGCCCGTGCCAGAAGGAGCTGCATGCAGGTCTCCTGTTTAGGAAGCTCTCCTCCCCTCTGTCCGTCTGTCTCCCGCTTACCTTTCAGGCATGAGATACTACCTGCCTCCTAGTGTGGGTTTCATGCTCCATAGCTCCCGCATTTTGCCACCATAACCCATCACACCATGCTGGACTGCCTGGTTATCTGTCTGGTTTGCCATTAATCCGGGAGTTCTTTGACTCATCAAGACAAGACTTCCTGATGCCCACTGATCAAACGCTCAGAGCCTCCCCAACGAGAGTGCTCCGTGAAATACCCCCAGTCCCCTCCTACAGTTCGTTCGCCAGCCCCCACCCCCAGCCTCCCAGTCAGGCCCATGTCGGCCGCTGGTGTGGCAGAATGACCAGATGGACTTTCTTAGTGTCAGCTCTTTGTCTGAGTAAGGTATTTGTCTTTCTTTTTGGTCTTTATTATATTTTTAACACCTATTTCTTTTTTGTTTGAGAATAATTCTATGATTATTTTATATTTTTTGTTTTTGTTTTTAAATGGAGGTACTGGGGATTGAATCCAGGACCCCGTGCATGCTAAGCACACACTCTAATTTGTTCTTTTTCAAGAATTTTTTTTTTGAGGGGGTCAGGCAATTAGGTTTATTTATTTGCTTAGTAGAGGTACTGGGGATTGAACCCGGGACCTCATGCATGCAAGGTACACACTCTACCACTGAGCTATACCCTCCCCCAGAGAATAATTTTAGATGTATAGTAAAGTTGCAAAGATAAAACAGAAAGTTGCCATACACTCAGTTTCCCCTGTTGTTAACAACCTATTACCGGGGTAACTTTGTCCCAGCCAAGAATCAAACATTTCTATTAACTAAACCCAACACTTTATTCCCATTTCACCATTTATTATATTTTTAAAAATTCCACAACAGCATTAGAAATTCAACAATATAATAAGGATCTCCCTTCACCCCCTCCTTCCAGGTCCTCCCATCCCAGGGGTAATTCCTCTGCCCCATTCTATGCAGACACCTTCTTCCTACCCCTTTTCACCAGAGTGTGGGTCATGAGCTCTGGCAGTCAGCACGCTGCTCGCCCTCATCTTCTGAGCGGCCCGATGACAATGGTTCTTGCCCATCCTCTCCCCTGCTGCAGGGAATGCTGTCCTCCCCAAATCCTGCCCATTCCTCGAATCTCTGCGTGAGCCAGGCTGCTTCCAGGTGGCTTTAAGGAGCTCCCAGCATCCCTTTTTCTCACTATCCACTCAACGCCTCTTGACCAGCAAACAGTCATGGGTGATGACAGAGCTCCCCACACCCTGCTGTTTCCTGTACAGCTCTCAGAATGCAGGAGGCCCTAGGTAATGAGGCAGAGGGGAACCAGGTCTTCAGGAATGTCGCCTGGATGTAAGTGACAGTGGGCAGTGCCCTCCACACTATGGTGGAGCAGATGGGAAGGTAGAAGACCCAATGTATGACCTCAGGGACCCCCCAGCCTGTGCAGGAGGCACCCACACATTCCTGGCCTGGCTCCTGAGTGACTGTGGCCCACAGAGCTCAGGCCAGGCCCACCGGTCTGTCCCCAGAGGGTGCTCAAGGCTGAGTAGGGGCGGGGGCTTGTGGATAAACCTCTGCCTTCCCTCTGCTGGATGTCGCTTCTGTTCTTTTCTGCTGGAGGCAGGGGAATGGCCAAGATATGTCTTGGCCTCAACTCACCCCAGCCAGAGGAGGAGGCTGTATCCCAGCCTTTTCAGGCTCATCCTGACCTCGGTCCACAGCAAGCCCTAGAGGTCAACTGGGAGCTATTACTTCAGCCTACCTGCCCCCATCAAAGCATCGTCTGCTTCCCTCCCAGCCTCCTGGCAGGCTGCTGCTGCTCACTAGTATCACAGAGGACTTACCTTGTCCCACCTGTGCCAGTCGGCCTCACTCAACACTTTCTCCCAAGGCCCTGGGCGTGGGCTTGGGGCTGGAAAGGAGCTGATGCCTGTGGTGGCAACCCACCCACCTGAGGAGCTGATCAGCCTGACTGGCCACTGGTCAGCTCATCCATCTCCCTGCCTCAGCACTGTGCCTGCCTCCGCCAAACTCAGGCAAAGAAGGAAATTTGGGTGAAGAAAATGGCGGCTAACATCTGTTCCTCCCATCGTCAGGCCTTCTCCCACGGTCTTACAGCCTCCTCCTGGCTGCCCAGGCCTTCAAGTCAGAGAGGACAGGGCAGGAGAAGGGCTCTGGGGACAGGAGGGGTCCAGGGGGTGAGGACTGGTGGAGGGGAGGTTGCCCGGGGAGGAAAGGACAGTGGGGTCTGTCTCAGGTGTGTGCCCATGTTTGCAAGGTGGGGAGGAGCGGGTCCCCCAGGCCCCCCTGGGCAGAGTCTGAAGCAAGAAGCTAAAGCCCTGGGGAAACCCAGGTCTCCGGCCCTGTGGGCCCCAAGCCCGGAGGAAGCTGTGGAGCTGGACAGCCCGGGGGGCGGGGGTTGTAGCATCAGCCCGGCTGCTGTGGCACGAGATGAAAGGCCAGGAGTGGGGCTGTTGGCAGACGGACAGGCGGGCGGGTGGAGGCGCGGGCTGCGGGGAGCAGAGATAACTATCTGCGAGGGCTGCCAGGTGGAGACATGGCAGAGTGTGGAGGACGCGGGCGGAGTTCTAGCCCTTGGGATCAGGGCAGAGAGCCTGGAGTTGGAATGGTTCCCTGTGAGGTCATCTTGACCAGCCTGATGCCTCCAGGCACTCGGCCCCAACCAAGCAGGCCCTGCCTGGAGATGGCTTCTGGGGCTGGATGCTCCTCCCTGGCCCCAGCCTGTGCTCCACCTAGCACCCATCCCGAGCAGTCCTCCCTGAAGTCTAACTGTGAGCCTTCTCTTTGCACTTACAGGCACTGCCCTCTGTGGGGAGGGTCTGCTAGCCTTGGCCTCTCGGTTCGTCACTTGCTAACTGCTGGAGTACATCAGATGGCCCAGGGCTGCTTCCATTGTAGTCACCTTTTGCCCTTGATTCTGAATTTCTCTTACTTTAGCTGCATAATTATTTGTCGGTGTCCCTGTACCCCACCTTGGAAAGAAGGTTCTAGAGACCATGGAGAAAAGGAGAAAAAAATCTTTGTTTCCTAAATCTCTCTCTTAATGTCTCTTCACCATTCTCTACCCATACCCACTTCTCTGTCCAGGCTGTTTCTCATCCAGATATTGCTTCAACGGCTCCCTCTGAGAGTCCCCGAGACTCCTCATTTCCCTCTAATCCACAGTAGTCTTGCTAACGTGAGACTCTAACTATATCACTTCCCTGCTCAACAGCCTTCAATGCGGGACTGCCCTTGGAGCCAGCAAGAAGGCCCCCTGCTCCAGACACATCAAAGCGTAAATACAGCACGGGTGCTACATTTGTTCAAGTGCCTTGGATCTAGTACTGAGTGCGGCACGGCCAGCCGATAACTCTCCACATCTGCTCTTGTGATTAACAACTGACCACATTAGGACCCTCTCGCTCTAAGTTCTTGAAACAAAAAGCAGCGGTGTCTGTATTCTGTCAGAGTCCGCCTCAGTCAGTGACACCAAAGAACATTGTGCAAAGTGGGTGGGTCAAATAAAAAATGAATGGGTATACTTTTTAAATCCTTCCTTCCAGATAGCAAACATGCAATAGGTTACTTTAAAAAAACATTCAAGAATAATGCCATGGAGTCTTTTTTGGTGGGGGGAGGTAACTAAGGTTTTATTTAGTATTTATTTATTTACTGAACCCAGGACTTCATGCATACTAAGCACATACTTGACCACTGAGCTATACTCTTCCCCTGGATTCTTAAATAATAAAATTTCCAAGCACCCATGCTCTTGCTTCTCTTTGAGTTCCTGAAGTACACACAAATTAGCATAGCTTTCAAAATAGATGCGCATTGCAGGTGAGAAACATTTTACGGTACTAAATAATTCATACAACTCGATTTGTATAAATGGAGGTCTAGATGTACCATACATGAAATTTGATAGTGAATCTTTATATTGGCAATTTGATGGGCAATGAATCTTGGAATTACAAAGCATTGTATTTTATAAAATAATCTCATATTTTTAATTAAATTTACAAAATCTTAAACTAAACATTAGATTCACTTCAATAATTCTAATTTAGTGCTTTGATGTCCATTAACTATACTTTGTATTTTGCCTTTTAATATTAATTGTTATATTAGAATATTTTAGTCATGTTACTATTCAGCCATATAAAACCCATGGCTCTATACAAATTTAAGTTTTATTACTATGAAGGCTTATTATCAAGGAAGGCAAGAAGAACATATTTTATTTAGCAGTTTGGTATCTCGATTTGTGGGCCTCCGTTAGTACTCTTGTCCTGGGCCCTGTACATTTTAGGGGTGGTCAGTTTCATTGCTACCCATTTTCTGCTGGACTCCTCCACGTGATCCACAGAGGCCTCCATGGCCTGGCTTCTGCTTGCTCTTCCAGTCCCATCCGCTGGATGACTTCCTGCAGCCCTGGACAGAGGGGTTCCCAGAACACACTGCGTGTGCCCCGGGCCTGAGATGATCTCTCTTCCCTTGCCATTGTCTGATGGGCAAATGCCATACTTTTAGTCTCAGCCTGCACGTGCCCTCCCCTGGTACCAGCAGGCAGATGGGTGCCTTTGCAGATGCCCCACTCTGTCTGGAAGGCATCTGTTAAGGTAGTTCTTACACCATCATGTGAGGCTTGTAGGCTGCCTCCCCCTGGATCAGGACCTTCTTGCGGGCAGGGATGAGTGGGGGCTCCGGGAGGAGGCAGGGGCCTTGATGGAAAGGGGACCAGAGCTCAGTTCTGGCCCTCAGTGCTGGGATCATGGATGCTTTGATATGTCTCAAGTCTGGACCCTGCAGAAACAACGTTCTAGGGACACCTAGATGAGACTGCTTGGTCTGTGCCCAGGTCTAAACCACCTGAGTAGGACGCAGAGAGCCAGGGCCTGTCTGTGGGCAGGTTGCTGGAAAGCCCTATTGTCCCCCACCCCCCTGCAGCTGCCCTGTAGCTATGGATGAGGGAGGGAAAGGGGGAGACAGGATGCCAGGAGGCAGCCAGTGTGAGGGGTAGGGTGGAGGCTGGGAAGAGGCAAGGGCCAATCGAGGAGGTCTATTGATACCCTCATCATAGTCTTTGGCTCCCCTGTTGGCAGAAGTTGTGGGGGTAGGTGGGAGATGAGGGTAGCCCTGCTTTCTCTCCTCAGAGGATGCCTTCCAACATGTTGGAGCCCCAACATTGATGGAGCACCTACTGAAGTGCTTCCCCTCACTTTCCCTGGAGAACCACAGCTTGTCCATCAGGGAGGCATTAGAGACCATCCAGTCCAATCTTCCCATTTGACAGAGGAAGAAACTGAGGCTCAGAGAGAGGGAGGGACTTGCCCCATGGGGAGTGAGAGACAGAGCCTGGATGGGAGTTTGGGTCTTCTGACTCTTTGCCCAGGGTGCTCTCTCACTCTCCCTGGGACTTCCAGGACAAGGACGTTCTCTGCCCAGAGCCCACGGAGCCCACAGCTCCGAGGACACATCACAAGTCCCCAGTATGGTAGCGGGCCCCGTGGAAGAACTTTCCAATGCTGCCATCCTCTGTGCCCTGCCCACCCCACCTCTGCTGGTCCACAATGCAAAGCAGCAAGGGAACTAGAGTGGCTCCGTCTCGCCTCAGTTCCCCTTCCTCCTGTGGACCCGAGAGCCTGGCCTCCGTGGGCCTTGCCTCCCCCTGGCCCAGCCATTGCATCTCTGGGTCCCTGAGTCCCCATCCAGCCTTTAGCTCCCCTAAGGCGCAGCTGCCTGGGATCTGCTTTCTTCAACCCAAAGGCCAGAAGAGGAGTCTGAGACAAGCCCCAGAACTAGCAAGTGAAAGGCTGGGTCCTTTGTTTCACCCTATTTATTTTTGTCATGATCATGATAATTGTCATCAGCATTCTCACAACAATGACAGATAACATTTCAGTGCTTACTCTATACTAGTGGCTCAGCTTATGAGGGAGTACTATTATTATTTTTCAGCTGGAAAAACTGAGGGCAGAGAGACTGAGTGAGGCCCAAAGGTGTCCCATTAGAAAGTGACAAAGGGGCAGACCCCATGATCCATAAGAAGAGCACAAAGCCCAGAATATCCACCCTATCTCCAGGACTTCTGAGCCATGGCCAGGTGCTCCTCCTGCTTCCCCGGGAACCCCTGAGGAGCCTGCCAGGACCCCTACCCCCATGTCCACATCCCGAGACTGCAGCATGGTCAGCCAGCAAGGCTGGCAGGGGGCTGGGTGTGTGCAGACCCGCCAGAGAGGGGACCAGATTTCCTCCTCTCAGCCTTTGTCCTCTCGCACATCCTGCCCCTGCTGTGCCAGCAGGTGGCTCCGGATATGTCAGGGATGGACAGACACTCTGCTGATGATCCTGCTCATTCAGCCAACAGACATGGACTTGAGCTCCTCTTGCATCCCACACTGCACTGGGTACCGAGCAGACAGACCCAGGCATGGACTCTTTCCCCGAGAACTCACTGTCCAGAGGTGGTGATGGAAAAGAAATCTATTACCTTCATTCATTCAACAGATGATGACTTCTGTGTCCCAGGTGCCAGGTGTGCTAGTCTAGGCACTGGGGATACAGAAATGAAAAGAACAGTCCCAAATTCCTGCCCTTAAAGAGCTCACTTTCCAGAAAAGGGAAACAGAAAGTAGTTAAAAGAAATAAGCAAGTGATATGGCCTGTAGAAGGGGATGCATGCTGTGGGAAAAAAGCACAGGGAGGGGGTCAGAGAGTGGGAACATGGCTGCAATTACACCACAAAACTAGTTGGTACTGTCCTCACACCAGTCACAATGGCCATAGTTGAATGGTCTACAAATAACAAATGCTGGAGAGGGTATGGAGAAAAAGGAACCCTCCTATACTGTTGGTGGGAATGTAAATTGGTGTATTCACTATGGAAAACAGTATGAAGATTCCTTAAAAAACTAAAAAAAGACTTACCATGTGATCCATCCCACTCCTGGGCATATATCTGAGAAAATTCTAATTCCAAAAAATAATGCATCCAAATGTTCATAGGCGCACTATTTATAACAGCCAATGCATAGAAATAATCTAAACGTCCGTCGGCAGATGAACAGATAAAGACAATGTGGTATATATACACAATGGAATACTACTCAGCCATAAAAAGGAATGAAATAATTCCATTTGCAGCAACATAGATGGACCTAGATATTATCATACTAAATGAAGTAAGAAAGAAAAAGACAAATACCATATGATAGCACTTATATGTAAAATCCAAAATATGACACAAATGAACTTATTTACAAAATAGAAAGAGACTCACATATATAGAAAACAAACTTACGGTTACCAAAGGGGAAAGGGAGCGGGGAGGGATAAATTAGGAGTTTAGGATTAGCAGATACAAACTACTATGTATAAAATAGATAAACAGCAAGGTCCTACTGTATAGCACAGGAAACTATACTCAATATCCTATAATAAACTATAATGGAAAAGAAAAAAAATTTAAATCTAATTGGTGCTGTGGCCATCTGGGGGCTCCAGGAGAGCAGAGAAGAGATCTTTGATCCCTCTTTCCACTGTGCCAACTCCCCTGGCAGGAGATGGAATGGAACTGGGGAATCTGGAGTCTCAGGCCAGTGGGAAATGATCTCTGATGCCCACATGTGTTAGAACCTGCAGTTTCTGTGCTGTGTGTACCCAGAATGCCGGGAGACAGGCCTGCACACACGTTGGGCACATGCTGAGCTGCACATGTATGTGCATGTGGGCGGTTGCCCAATTACTGAGCAGCTGTGATATTTCAAGCACCCTGTCCCCAAGAGGCTCAGAGTCTCCTGGCAAAGAAGAGAAAGCATGGAACAATAGCCAGCATGAAAGCAGCGAATAATTGAGGGAAAGCCACAGAGCAAGAGGTTACAGAAGATTTCCAGGAGGCAGCAGAAGTTGAATCAGGCTGGATTGCCTTCACTAGATTAAGGCAAATAACCACAGCTTGTCTGTAATGAAATGAAGTGGGCTAGCTCTGAAGGTAGTGAGTTTTCATGACTGGAGCCTCAAAGGAAGGCTTGACAACAGCTTATGAAGGGGATTCACGGACTAGATCGGAGGACAGTTCTGATGTCCTCTGAGGTTACTGGGGCCCTATGAAGTCGGGGAAGTCACTAAAGAACAAGAGGGAGGATGGTAGCGTGAAAGCACTTGGACTTTATCTTAGAGGGCAATGGGGAGCCAGGTAGGGTGTCTTAGCAATGGGGAGACATGAGAAAGCTGAGTCTTGGGAAGATGAATCGAACAGCACTATGCTGGACCAGATTGGAAGAAGGAGTGATGTGGAGGAAGGAGACCAATTACTGCACTAGCCAAATGCACCAGCGGGTGTGTGTGCATGTGAACACATGTATGTGATGTGTGTGTGAGCAGAAATCTCCCATGACTAGACAACCGTCTGTTGTGAGAGTGTTGAATGGTGTCTAGCCTTAAATCAGGGGCTGACCTAGACAGTCTGTCAGCCCTGTTTCCAAAGTTTCAGGCAAGTGCAGGAGTAGGCGTGGGTGTGCACGCACACTTGGGCAACCATGAGTCTCTACTAGTTAACACTGGTTATCCATGAGTGCTCTGTACGGTGAGCAGGAATGCACACTGCAGAGTGGCTTAGTGTTGAGGTGGCTTTGTGGGCCTTTATTTGGGGATGCCCCTGTTGGAGTGTATTAAAAGGAGAGTTCAGGGATTCTGCTGCCACAGGTGTGACACACAGGTGTCGGGGGAGAGGGGAAGAATCAGGGAGGTCCAAATACTGTGTGAGGCTCTGTGAGTGAATTTTGTTCACACAGACTTGGGCAGAGGACTAACCTGATGTGTGGCTCCAGGTGAGAGTCTGATATCCATCCAGTCTGGGGATATCTACATCGAAGGTCTGCACGAGCCAGGGGTTTCTGGCACACCAGCCCACTGAACTGTTCTACCACCATGCGTGGTACATATTGCTTCCATTTCAACAGGTGAGGAAGCCCAGGATCCCAGAACAGTGCCTAGGGTCACAGCACTATCCAAAGCAGAACCAGAGCCCAGGTTTCCTGTCTCTGAGCCCAGCACTCTTGCGTCAGTGGCCACCTCCAGCATCTGGATAGAAGCATCACCAGAACACAGCTGCAGAGGACAGGGCTCCCTTTGAGCATCTCCTCCCAGGCACCCACCCCAGGCCAATGTCCACCATCTCTACTCCCATACCTGCCCCCATCCTGACCTCGCCAGCCACCCTCTGCCTCCCCCAGGCCCTCTCTTCCTGCAGAGCCACATCCCCGGAGCCACCTCATTGCAGCGCCTGCCCAGAACAGCCCAGAACAGCTCGCTAGCCTGTGTATTATCCATATGTTTTCACCCCCAGCTGGGTGCTCAGTTATTGTTCTGGCGCAGGAGGGCGAGGGGGCGGTTTGTGGGCGTAGCGACGCCGGGCTGTCTGCTCGGTTCTCCGCTTGTTATTACCTCTCCTCCAGGCTGCCATTAGCCCGCCTGCCCCAGAGGCCTGCGCAGGCTCCCTGCTCCTCGGCACCTTTGTTCCTTAATTATCACTGGGGAGCCCCGCTCACCTGCCTGCCACTTTCTAAGAAGATGTCTGGCTCCCCTTCCCCGCCCTGCACCCCCAGGACCTAAGCCCCTACACCCCCTGGGGCGGAGACTAGTGTCTAGCAGCAGCTTGCCTCAGGCTTGCGCAGGCTCCAGAGCCTCAGGCCAGCCCCTCTTAGAAGCCATTTCTTTTTTGTCTGCTGCCTCCTCTGAGAAGCCTGCCCAGATTGACACTGTCTCAGATCTCTGAGCTGGAAGGGACTTTAAACTACCATGTGATTCAACCCCCACCTCCCCACTTCCTCCCTGGATTGGGCCACCTACAGGAAGTGCTCAGTGAACATTCAGTGAGACGATGATTAACTTTTGTAGCCTCTACTTGAATGCCTCCCTGATGGGCAGCTCACTCCCTCCCAAGGCAGGCAGTGCCACATGGAGGTGGCCGGGACTGTTATAAAACCACTCATCCACATCTGTCCTCAGGACTCTCCCGATTTTCAGGGTCTTAAATCTAGATTCCACCTTGCTATGTCTCCAAGTCTGGGGCTAAGTCCTGCCTCACCTGCTGGGGGCTAACTGATGCCCAAATCAGGCTGGAAACCTCCCAGTGAGAGGCTCTGTCCAGGGACACTTGACAGAGTGTCTTGGAGACTCAGTCGCGCCCTGGCCCAGCTCTAGCCCCTGGCTTTCCTGCTGCCTCAGGCCTCTGGCCGCTGTTCTTGGGCAGGAAGGTGAGGGGGAGGAGGCGCAAGGGTGAGAACCCTCAGGCCAAACAAGCTCAAACAGACGGCCTGACAGCCGACAACAGCGGAGGAGGGCGCTTGCTGCACACACAGGCCAGGCTGCAGGAGGGCAGGCCTCGGGGAGTCAGAGGGAGACAGGAATCTCCCTTCCCCAGCCAGCCTGCCGCCCTGCTCCCTCACCCTTGCACAACTCCCTGCCCAGTGCACTGTGGGTATGAGGGTGTCAGAGGCTAAGCTTCTGGATGAAGGAACCAGGAGTGAGCTGACCCATGTGGGCACCGGGCATTGTCACCCTCACATCAGGATGGTGCTTGCCTAGGCTCCGAGCACACAGTGCTTCTCTCCCTAACCCTTTACCATACTCCACTTGTCTTGATCCAGTTGGAGCGCTTCCTTGGGAATCTCCATCTTTGTGTTCTTTAAGTGGGTTTTGGTATCCGCTCAGTCTAGGGGCTTCTTAGCGCAGGGTCGTGCCTCTGTCAATTTCAACCCACGGTGAGGCAGAGATTGGAGCCCAGCCATGGCCTCCTCTTGGCTCTGAGCATCTTGTGTCCCAGGAGGGTTAACCCTGAGGCTGGGAAGGAGCTTGGCACACGTTGGAGGGCCCTCTGGACAAACACCAGCTGGGGGTGGAGGACTCGGGTTGGGAAGCCACCTCCAGCCACCAGACCGTGACCTCAGCCGGGCCGCCCTGTGCTGCTCTCCGGATCTGACTCAGTCCCTTCCCAAGCTGCTGAGTGTCCAGTCCCAGGGTCAACCCCAGGAGGCCGCCGGATTCCACAGGCTCAACCCAGAAAGAGGCCACCCCCCACCCTGGTTGGACAGCCAGGGCCTCCAGCAGGATTTGAGGGGACAGCAGAGGACAAAGGTCACCTGCTGGGTCACTTGTCCTACCGTGTCCCTTCCATCTCTCATCACTCAGTTTCTCCAGACCTGAGATTTCTTTCTAGGTGTCAGTGAGGGCCCTGGTCAGGAGCCACCCTCTTCACAGAGCCCATGACACAGAGGCACCCCTGCACCAGGCTGAGGACAGAGAGACCCCCAAGAGGCAAACAAGGTGTTACTTCCACAGTAGCCACTCCCTTGGGGTCTCCCCAAATCTCTCCCAGAAACTTTATCATTATGAGGCAGTAAATAAAGGCAGCACCACTGGAAATTACCCTAGAACCTGCGTCCAGACGTGCAGAGGAGTCTGGGTGCTACAGGGCATCGAGATTCTAGAAGGGAAGGGAGAGAAGTGGCCCTGAGTGATCTCAGCACTCACCCCCTCAGCCAAATGGCTCTTTATAAACGTCAACCAGAGCATGTCCTTCTCCTGCCTCAAACCCTCCAAGGGCCTCTCATCTCATTCAAATCAATATGGAAGCTCTACAAGGCCCTACACCACCTGGACCCTTCCCACCTCTTGAGTCCCATCTTTGCCTTTCCCCCTCATTCACTCCACTCCAGGCTGACAAGACTTCTTGCCGTTTCTCCCACAGAAACACCTGCCTCAGGTGTACCTCCCACCCCTGCCTCAGGGCCTTTGCACTGGTCCTTCCAACTATAATGCTCTTCCCTACATCTTTCCTTATTTTTGTCATTCACAGCTCAAGAGACCTCTTCCTAAAGGCCTTC
The DNA here is from genome assembly GCF_048564905.1 of Vicugna pacos. Classification (NCBI taxonomy): domain Eukaryota; kingdom Metazoa; phylum Chordata; class Mammalia; order Artiodactyla; family Camelidae; genus Vicugna; species Vicugna pacos. The sequence goes on along the minus strand of NC_133002.1, from coordinate 37,043,185 downwards.
CTGGATGACCCGATCTAAAATTATGTTCCCATATCTCGTGGCAGCCCTGTCCCCTCTGTCTCCACAACTCAGCCTATTCTTCCTCATAGCATGATCATTAGCTGATATGAGTTTCTCTAATGCCTTGGTTATTGTCTGTCTCCCTCACTAGAATGTAAGCTCTCTGAGGATGACTGTGTCCTTAAGGCCCAGCACAAGTCCTGGCATAGTGGGTGCTCAAGAGATATCTGTTGAATAAAATGAATGACCTGGGGAGAGACACACACTGAGATAACCCAAGTGCTGGTGGGGTTGGTCCAAGCAAGGACCATGGATGTGTAGGACTGCAGGGGAGGAGGCCGGTCCTTTGGTTCCCAGGCCTCAAAGGGCTGAGGGAAAAAGGGGAGGAAGGAGGGGACATGGTAAGGGGTGGGGGTTGCCAGTTACCGCCTTCCTAGATAGCCCCCCAGGCCCAACTCTGAGTGCCAGCAGGAAGACCAAGGAAGAATGCACCACAGTCCCCATTCCCTGGGCATCCCCAGTCTGGAGGGGATAGAAAAGAGTGCTTGTAAAATCCCCAAGGTCAGGCCTCTCCACTGAGCTCTGAGCCTGGGTTTCCAAAGTTGGAGCTGTCTCTGCTCAGCCCAATGCGTCAGGCTCAGTGGGTTCCAAACCAGACTCCTCATCCTTCCTGAACTTGCCCTGGCTTCCCCAGTTCTGTCAACAACCTCCCGCTCCTCCCGGGCAGGCAGACTCAAAAGCCCAGAGTCACCTCCAACTGCTCCCTCTCACTCATGCCAGGCCCTTCAGACTCCTCTCTATGTGGTGACCAGAGACCAAAGGCCCCATGTCCTCTGCATCCCATAAGCAGCTTCCAGGTTCTAACCAACCTGCTGAGGCAGGTTCATCTCCACTGGCCCCAAAATGCTCCCAGCCTCTGAAACAAATGCCACCAAAGCCTTGGTGGGGGCGGGGAGGGGAAGAAGGATCCTGCCCACTTCTGACCCCCATCCTTTTTGGGGGAAACTGGGTTTAGCTGGCAAGTGCATGAACTCTGGAGTTAGGCAGATTTCAGTTGTCTTACTTCTTCCTTAATCCTATGACCTTGGGGAAGTGACTTCTCCCAAGTCTCAGTTTCACCATCTATAAAATGTAGATAATGTATATTTCACCAGGTTGCTTGGTGATTAAGAAGGAAAACAGATAATAAATATCTAGCAAAAATCTGGAATACAGTTGATGCTTAATTAATGGGAGGCCCACCCCTTCCCTTCCAGCCTGACTCTCTTGCTCGAGGACCCTCTGCTGCGGCTCCCTATTTCCTACTATGTCTGATCTAAGGTCCTCTACTTGGCTCTTAAGGGTTTCCAGCTTCTAGCCTGACCTTGATTCAGTCTTCACTCCCAAGATTTCCCACACTCTCTTTTCTCCTGGACCCCCAGTGAGCACAACTTCTTCTTCTCCTATGCCCTCTGTTCACACCGTCTTTCTTGCCCGCTCTGTCTGCTTGTCCTGCAAGGCCTCCTTCTCTAGGAAGTCCCCTCGAACCACTCCTGCTGGGACCATTCTCTGTCTCCTCTACAATCCTGCTACTTAGCCCATTTTACAGGTGAGAAGACTGTGGTTCAAAGTGGTTTGGTGACTTGATCCGGGTCACCTGGCTAGAAATTGGCAGGGGCAGGACTTGATCTGAGGCTGAGGAGGGTGTGTTCTGGGGGAGGACATTCTCGGGGGTGGGGGTGCATAGCTCGTTCAAAGGCTGGGAGAGGGAAGACCGAGGTGAGTCCATACAGAGAGTAAGCAGATGGCCTGAGGAGGCGAGGGTACATGGGGCAAGGTCCTGGTTTGCTTTTGGAAGAGGAAGTTCTGAAACATCTCTCTGAGAGACTAGAGAAAGATACAGCAAGACCCTCCTGAAAAACTGGTTGCGGCTCCAGAATTTCCCTTATCGTAAAAAGCCACAGCTAATCCCTTGAGTCCCTGCTAGCTAACGTGCTCAGCCTCCTGTCCCCAGAGTTTCTTAGGGACAGAGGGGCAGAGAAAATGGCATCTTGGCCCCCTCCTTGCAGAGGCAGGGATGTCAGGGAGGCTTGAGAGTGATGTCACCGGTGACCTCAGGTTTCTCACCCGTCTTCCCAAAGCAGTTTCTCCGGAGTCACTTGTTCAAGGGACTTGCCCAAAGCTCTCATATCACAGTCCCTGCTGCTGTCACCTTAGCACTTGTCCTTGATATGGCCTCTGCCGAGCCTTCCCTAGCCCCAGCTCTCACTAGAGTGCTGGTCTTGAATTCTCTAGTTTCCAGTACTTGGCAAAAGATACTCAGAGTCCCCAGCTCCCCACAGGCCATGCCCTCCATGCAGGCAGCCAGGCCCAGCTGGAATAACACATCTTCCCTCCCTCCCTCCCACGAGCATTGGACTATTTACGGCTCACCAGGGCCCTCACGCCCATGAGCTCACTGGTGCCTTCCCCACCCACCCTGGGAACCCGGCAGGGTAGGTGCCATTAGCCCCATTTTGCAGATGGAGAAACTGAGGCTAAATGCCTTGTGCAGTGAGTCCCCCAAAGCTCAATCTCCTGAATCCCGAGTCTGAAGCTCTTCTCAATTTCTCCAAGAGGGTGGCCCAAACACCCCTAAATTTGAAGTCAGGGAGTTTCAGGCCAGGGTCAGATAGTAGAGGGATAGGTTCTGATGAGTTAGCCAGTCAAAGAAGCTAGAAGGAGCCTCCAAGGCAGCAGACCTGGAGGGAAGGAATGGAGGTAAGTTTGCATGGCTTCAGCCACTGGCTGGGAAGATCCTGGCAGGGGCACCTTCAGGGCTGTGGGAGCAGGATGGCCTGCAGGCTGGGCAAGCTGGCTGGGGCTATGGTTAGGGTGCTGGCTCCCTGGGCTAGGGCAGGGGAAAGGGGCGAGGGCCCAGCGTCAGAGCTCCCTCCTGGGCAACCAGACTCAGGAGGCTGTATGCTGGCTACAGCTGGAGGGACTCCAGGTAGACACCAGAGGGGACTTCCTATCCACAGATTCTCTCTTTAGACAGAGCTCCTCTGCCACGTGGACAGGGTCCAGCCCAAGCCCTCCCTCATCACCTCACATGAGGATTATGCCCCTGCAGTCTTCCCACCTCTCCTCAACTCCTGTGTTTGTTCCCAGGTCCTCCCAGTTGTCCAGCCTCCAGGACACGCTCTCCCTCCCAGCCTGAACCAAGTTCCAGCAGCCCCTTTCAGAAGACCTCTCTAATTCTGCCTCAAACTGATAACAGGACTCCTCTTCGCCCAACGAGTAACAGTTTTAATCCTGTGTATTGGGGGGTTCTGATTTCTCACAAAAGACTGGGGGCTCCCTGGACAGCAACTGTGTCTCTCCCATCAAACTGTGCAGGCCTCAGGCTCCGCCTCTTTCAGCCTGGGCAGCCTCTGCCCATAGGGGGCGCCCAAACAATGTTGCTGAGCAGAGACATCCTTGCTGCTGCTAGAACTGGACCAGGCATGGATCACCTGCAGTGACAGGGACAGGGGAGATGTCACAGGCCTCTCCAAAGCGCCAACTTACTCTTCAGTTGACCTTGTCAAAGGGAGGGCAGAACTTTCAGATAAGGAGAGAGGTCTCTCATTTGGGGTAGGAGTCTGGGGACAAGACCATGACCGCTAAAGAAGACTCCTTGACCTTCCAGACTTGAGGACGGTGAATGGCTTGAGGTGCTCACACAGCCCACAGTGAACCCAGATGTCCTCCTTGGCCTGCTCTGAAAATCCCCAAGCTAGTGGGCAGAGGCCCCAACCAAGCAACCCCTATTTCCTTCCCCAAGTCTCTTGGAAAGAGTGGTGAGTCAGTTTGCGGCCATGAACTCATCCTAAGCAGTAAAAATAGGAAAACAAACAGGCTTCTCCTCCAGGCGGGAGAAGAGGGTAAGGGTGAGGGGGAAATGGGTTTTTCCCCAGCTGGGCAGAAAGGAAGCCATCTTTTGAAGTCCTCAAGAGTGAGGCAGGCTTCCTTATGGCCCCTAGAAACTCAACCACATCAAAGCCACCCAAGGAAGGTGGTTTGAGGGGCATGCTGTTTCACAGAGTCACAGTCACGCAGTGAGTGACACAACTGAGTCCCTGAGGGACACACAGTGACACACTGTTGAGGGCACGTAACCCACCAGGCGATCGATTGCATAGACGTGCACAATCACACAGCCAGACTGGGAGGCGCACTCACAACATCACAAAGCCCCACACAATCGCGTACATCCACGACAGCTGTCTCTTCCCAGAGACGCATATCCAGCCCCGCAGCCGCGTGCGCTCCCAGAACCAGTCTCCGAGAGGCACATGCAACATTGCACAGGCAATGCCCATTTCTACACACAGAGTCACACAAACACACAGCCGCACTATGGTCACATGTAGCCCACAACCACACAGCTCCCACACAATGCGTTGAGCCACGCCCAAGCCACAAAGAGTCACACACACGCAGTCTCGGTTACACACTAGTCACATGCGGACAGTCACAAAGGCAACATCCCCACATTGGAGACACCATCATGGAGACCCATCCTGGTCATGGACCCTCTAGGGCTGAGACTGTATGGGGGGTGGCCCCTTGGGTGGGAATGGGAGCGTCTGACTCACTGCTGCCAGCTTAACCCCCTCCCTCCTCTTGGCTGCACCTCCCTGGCCATCCTCTGTTCTGAGCCCCCACTGTTTTCATTCTCCAGGCTTTGCTGAGCCTCCACACCCCTTGCCACTAAGGGGAGGGGCATGTAGCCTTGGAGATGATTGAGTCCAATCAGCATTAAGCATCATCCATTTATTCAACACACCGCCATTCAGCCCTGTGTGCCAAGTGCTGTGCTGGGGGCTGGTGAATAGAGAGGTTATTGTAAATTAGACCAAAATTTTCCACCAGTGTAATGGCTATTTCAAACTACGTGCCTGTGTGATCCTTGCTCCCATGCCTTGGCCTTGGGGAGGCCCCCAGCAAGTCCAAGACTCTTCAATCTCATTTATTTCGGTGGCCATTTCCAATTAGGATTGTGTAATTGATACAATCACTGAAGGCAGCATGTGGGATAGACTCAGGACAGACTTCTGCGTGATCTTCCCCTCCCCTTCTCTGGGGGAGTGAGCTTTGACAGGCAGCTGGGTTGGAAAACACCCTGGACTGGGGTCCAGAGGACCAGGCTTTCGTCCAGCTCCAGGATGTCATCTTGGGCCAGTCACGTCCCTGCTTGTGCTCAGCCTTTCTGTGTGTAACATGAGGGCAAGGGAGTCGGGCCAAATCAGCTTCTCATGGTGGCCAATGGGGGAGGGAGATTATTTTTAATAATATGAAGATTTCCAGGTCCAGTCCAGACCTTCTTGATCCCAGAATTTGAGACCCATTGGTTCTGGGGACCTCTGAGGCGCCTTTCAGCTCTAAGTGCTGGAGGCCGAGGGCTACTCCAGAGGCTGCTGAGGTCCCCAACTAGCCCTGGGTTCCCAGCATGCAGGAGTCACCACCACCCTCCAGGAGGTGGCCACATCATCAAGCTTGTTTAGAGGCTTGGGCAAGTGAAGAGCTTGTGGTTAGGGCAGGTGGCAACAAAATCAGAACTTCGGGACGCTGTTCTTGGCTGAGAATAGGCTTCCAGGGTGGTTTGGGCGGTTTGGGGACTCTTGGTACCTTTTCCAGGGATAACGATGCCCAGATTCTCTAGGAATCAGGTCCCAACCCCAGGCTTGGGGGGGCTTGCCTAAGAAGAGGGGCAGGCAGGCAGTGCAAGGTAAGAAAAGCCCATGGGACAGTTCCTGGGGACTTCAAATGGGGGTTCTTTTTATTTTGAACCCAGTTTCTTCCGTTAAGTCAATTTGCTTCCTGGTTTCTACTCAGCTCCTTTCCTGATGCTTCTAGGACAGAATCATATGCTGTCAGAATTAGAGGGACATTAGTGGGCACCTGCCCCATTTCTCTAGCCTGTGATGCAGCCCCTCAAGTATACACATCATCAAAAACCTGCATTATTAGCTTTCCATGTGCTCTACACTCTGCTAGTCACTTTACAGGATGTCATTTGCTCCTTACAGTTTAAATGGTAGATATTATTAACCCCATTTTACAGTTGAGAGAAATGAGGCTCAGAAGTTTTAAGCCATCTCTCCAAGCAGCAGAACTGGATTCAAACCTACTGCCATCTATTCCGGAGCCCAGGCTCTCAGCCACACCTTAGAGCACCCTCCAACTTCTCCCTGATGCCTCCAACCACAGGACTCTCAAATACTTAATGAGGACGGACTGTACACATGCAAGATGGAGGAGGCAAAGCTCCAAGAGATGAACCTGTCCCTCCAGAGTGCCTGATTCCAACGGAGGATGTGAAATAATCACTCCATACAGGCAAAAGGAATTGGTGCCTAAGACAGTGGAGAATGTGCCTCCTTTGGAAAACTCTAATGATTAAAAGTGTCTTCCTTATATTAAACCTAAATATACATTCCTCCAACTTGCTGGCCTCAAAAATCACACAGAATCAGTCTGAAGCCCTTCACACTTTTGCAGACAATTCTCACGTCACACTGCCTGCTTTCCATAAGGCTGGTTGCCTTCTCTCTAAGGCTTGACTTCTGTCTACTCTGCTCTGGAAAAATCCAGAGAACCTCAATGTCAGGAGGCAAAGGTTCCAATCCCAGCTCTTCCATATACAGGTTGTGCAATGCTGGGCAAGGCCCTGAGCTATTCAGAGCATCGATTTCTTCATCTGTGAAATGGGGACAGGAAGACTTGCCCCACCTGACCAGGTGGTGAGGATTAGTTGAGACCCTCGGTGGAAAGTATTCCACATGTCACTGAGGGGCAGACCCTCACACGTGTCCCTGTACTTAGGAGGAGCTGAGGGTGGCTCCAGGATTCGCTGGAGAATGAAGATTGTCCTAAGCACCTAGATGTGCAGGACACAGTACCAGATGCCATGAGGACAAGGAGCTGAGGAAGACAGGGTCTCTGCTCTGCAGGAGCTTTCTGTCCTGGGAGTGACACCTCCAGCCATCACCAAGTCCTCTAGGAACAAAAGCTTTATAATCAGGTTGGCTCTGGTACCCTCTGGGGAGATTAAGTGATGGGGACAAGCACATCTCCTGTGAGTGAGCTAAAGGAACCAACAGAAAGAGGAAGAGGAGGTAACTTATATGAAACAACTATTATGCACCAGAGTAATTTACTTCACGACACTGTGAGGGTGGGTTTATTATTATGTCCATTGTACAGGTGAAGAAACTGAGGCACAGGGAAGTAGCATTTGCCCAAGTCAATAAGGTGTGGAGATAGGATTAGAACTCAGATTTGCCTGGCTCCCAAACTGATTTGCTCTCCTGGCTGCGCCATGGAAAAGGCCAGGATCTAGGGAGATGCTGCTCTTATAGCCTCTCACCTCTGAGGAGCAGCGGGAACGCAGGAAGGGACGAGGGACACTTTGGCAGGAACCTACCTCCTAAATGTCACCCTATGGCTTCCTATATCATCCCTGCCCCAGGATTTCTCATAAGTGTAAACAGAGGTACACCATTTCACTCACCCTCACCTATTCATTCAGTGCCTGGATCCCAAGCGTTTATCTCATTACCAGCCCTGTGCTGGAAACTGTGTTCCCCGCGGTGAAAGACCCCATCCCTGCCCTCAAGCAGCAAACCCATCCGAGAGCATCTGAGAGGGACAATGCCACCAGAGGGGTGGCTACAGTATGGGGGAGTCAGGAGGATATCTTAGAATCTGTGAACCGTCAAGGGAGGGAAGCAAAAATTGTATGTACAATACGATTCCATTCATGTAAGTTCATAAACAGGTGAAAGTAAGCAGATATAGGTGATGAAACTAAGGAAAAGCAGGGAAGTGATTAACATGAAATCTGGAATACCTAGGTGGCGGAGAGGATTACAGCCCAGAAGGACCGCTCAGTGGGGTTCCTGGGGAGCTGGCCGAGTCTTACTTCTTGCCTGGGTACCTAGTTTATAAATAGTCCTTAACTCTGTGTGCATGTGTGTATTTTATTTTAATTCACTCTCCTTTGTATTTTTTTCCACAGATTTAATACACAGAAATTGAAAAATTCACTATTGGATGGGATCTAGGCTGACCTCCCACAGCACCCTATCCAGAACTGTGCCTACTAAGTGCTTAAAAGAGGATACTGGATTGCAGAAAATTTTGAAGGACCTGGAAGGAGGGTGCGTGGTCCAGCCAGATAGTAGGGGTGTGACCTCAGGTCTAGAGACAAGAACTTACGAAGGAGTTCGTTTGTTAACGAGAAGTTCTTGAGGACCCAGAGGATTTAGAGGTGTCTTTCCCATGACTGTCTGGATACCTTAGGGTCAGCAGTTCCCCAAACTGAAGCCTCAGACTCCAGAATTAACTTCCCTTTCCCTCAGCACCAAACCACAGGGCAGTACAAAGAGCACTGAGTCAGAGGCCTGGATTGGAAATCCAGCTCTGTACACACTAGCCAGGTTTTCCCTGGCAAAGCACTTCACACCATGGCCTCAGTGTCTTCATCTGTAAAATGGGGCTAATAAACCACCTACTTCACAAGTTACTATGAGGCCCCAGAGCAGTTATAGATGTGAAACTGCTTTAGGGACTCCTGTGTGCGAAGGTCATATTACTCAGGTATTGGTCCTCCTTCTCCCCTCCCACTGCTATTTGGCAAGGAGGGCTCAGGATAAAGCCTTACTCTGATTTAGGAAGTCCCCAGCCTCAGCACCTCCAATCTTCTGGGCTTGTGATTTTCTGGGCCTGAGCTTAGGGTGATTCCAGGAGCAAGTTCCCCAAGTTGGAGGAAGCCCAGCTGGGGAGGTGGCATTCCAGGCGGCATGTCAGAGGGTGAGTCAGGGCTAGGGCGGCCTCTGCCTCCCCTGGCTCTTGGCTCAGGGCCCAGGCTGGGTTATTCTCATTTGCATACATCTGCATATATGTAAGTTTTACCCGCACCGCCTGGCAAGGCCCGAGGAAATACACCTGTGCAGGGGCATGAAGGGAAACCAGAGTGACTCTGCCTGCTGGAGCACCCGAACCAAGAATCTTGGTCCATGGTCTATCCACCCATCAAATGCCTGAATCTCTGAAAAAGCCAAACACATGGCTTCTTCCCCAGGCCCCTCTGGTTGCCCAGGCCTGGAAATTTACAGTCATTCTTGCCTCTCTCGTCTTCCAGTACAGTCACTAGGCCCAGTAAAGTTTGTCTCAGAGCCACCCTTCTCACACTTCCCCTCCTTCCCATCACCTCTGCCACCAACCAACTGGGTCCCCCCCCCCACTTCACACATGACTTATTTTCAACAGCCTCCTAACTGGGCTCTCTGCCACCTGACTCTTCCCTTCTCAGCCTACTTTGAACACAAGCTGCTACAAGGAAGCCCTTCAGATCACATCCTGGTTGTCCCCACTTCCAACAGCCCCATTCTAAGTTCCTCGTTGTCATTGGAGGTCTTCCACAGTATGGAATCTCCTGGCTCAGTCTCAATTTCCCCACTTCCTTGCCTTCCAACCAAGTGTGTGTAGACCCTACTCACACCTTTTCTGTTTCTCAGTCTCCTCATCTGTAAAATGGGGGATAATAATAGAACTCCCTTGAAGGGTTACTTGAAGATTTCAAGGAGCAAATGCATGTGAAACATAGCATATAAGCCCACAATAAATATTGGCCATTATCGATATTATTTCTCTGACCACCTTGGTGCATTCATCTCCTGGGGTCCCCTCTTCCTCCTCAGCCCTTCAGGTGTTTCTTCAGGTAAGACAACCCCTTGGTAGTTAAGAGGACAAGCTGGCCTGGATTCCAATTCTAACTTGTGGACAAGTTACTCAAACTTTTTGTGCCTCCATTTCCTCATCTGTAAAGTGGGGGTAATATGAATACTTACCTCAGAGAATTTATGTGATAAATGAAATGATGCATGGAAGGGCTTAGCACAGTGCCTGGAACACAGAAAACACTTAATAAGTGTTAGCAGTGATTATCATTATTGCATTACACAAGACACAAGGCCTCAGAATACCTGAAGTTCATCTTATCCTCCAAAGGTTCCAGAGGGTTCCTTAGATGTATTTTAAGGAACAGTGCCTCCACCTGGATCCCCCTGTGCATCCCACAGCCAAGGAACCACTACCCTCCCTTCCCCCACCCCTCTCCTGTGCATAGCGCCTGAGGCAGCCAGTCGCCTATTAGGTTGGCTGGTGGTTAGGAGATGGGACAGGGTTTCCCCCTCCCCATTAGTTCTGGGGCACTTCCCACAACCAGAATTTGGGCTGGGGAGGGCTTGTTTCCCCCAGAGTTTGGGAGCCGCCCCTTACCCTAGGTAGGGCCAAAACAGCTGCGGGTCGGGCGCACAAGCTGAGAAGGGTCTTCAGGGGAGGGGAGGGGCACACTGGTCTGAGAAGACGGAAAGGGTAACTCAGCTCAGTTCAGCTCCCCTCGGAGGCACAGCCCCCACCCCATCCCGTAAGTACAAACCTGCCCCCATCTCTGCCCACTTCCGTGTCTTCCAGCCTTTTCCAGGCAGCAGTTGATGAACTTCTTGTGTTTGATCCGTTTCCAGTGGTAATTAATGGGGGTGATTGAGGACGGAGTGTAGATGGGGTAGGAGGAGCTGCGCGAGCCACCTCCCTCTCTTTAAACAGACCCAAGCGCTCAAGGGCCCCTCCTCTCGCCTTTGCGCCCCCAGCCCCCCTTAGCTGAGCCTGGTGGGGGAGGGTTTGGAAGAGAAGGGAAGAGCAGGGGAGGGACTGAGCTGTCTCTCACCCTCCCTCCTTGTCCACCCTCCCCCTACTCCAGGCCTGACGCCCCGGAGCCCCACGCGGTGGTACACATGGGGAAAGGCTGCCGGGTTTGGTTGCAGGAGGGGTGCAGGTTGTACTTGTGATTATTTCTCCCATTTGGGGGTGCGCCCGCGTGTTGGTCCCGCTAGCCTCCCCAAGGCAACATTCCCCCTCATTTTCCCAGGCCCGGCCTAGCAGAGGTAAAGCTATTCTCCTTCTCCCCGACCCCGCGGCCCAGGCTAGGATGCAGGGACTAGAACTACCGTTTTCTTGTGAAAGAAAAACATTCAGGATCTCAAAAGGGGCTAGTCCGGGAGTCAGAAAGTGAAACCAGTAACCACACAGTAACGTGCGTGTACCTGTGTGGTTGTGTGTGTGTGCTGAGGGTGTGGCGTGGTAGCCCACGGAGTGTGTACCGCGGCTGTTGAGTTATAGGAGTGTGTGTCTGTGTGTGCTGGTGCGCACACCCGCTTCTTCCCGTTTGTGCTCCCTGGACGGCCATTCCCACTCCAGCTACTTTCTACCAGCGGCTTCCCCCCAGGGCCGGGAGATGGAGATCGGCGGAACGCCCGAGGTTCTGGGCTAGGGTCCGGAAAGGTTTGGAGCACCCGGTCGAGCTGCCTTCGTTCGGAGCGCGCGAATTCGTTGCAGCCGGGTTGTCCTCTCAGCCTCCTGCCGGCTCTCGATGCTCCCCGAGGGCACCCGGCGCGCCGTCCTGCGGTCTGTCCGCCCACCGGGTCCAGCGCTGGAAAGCCAGTCCAGAACTCCCGCGCCCCCTACCCGGCCGGTTTCCAGCTCCCGCGCGGGGCCGGGACCAAGGCCAGCCGCGTGGCTCCTTCACTGCGCAGGGCGGGGCCTCCAAGGCATATTCAAATCCGCCCCGATTTTTTATTAACTGTTTTCTTTTTAGGGGGCGATGGGGTGGGGATTACTTGGTCCAAGAGTGGTTCGTAGTTTTGTTTTGTTTTTAAAGTGTTTGGTGACCTCATATATGTGTGTACTTTAAACGTCCCAGTCAAGCCCAAATAGAAGACTTTTCCCAAACCAGAGGTGAACTTTGGAAATAAAGCAAAGACGCGGGGAGAGTGGCTGAGCACCGAGCACACCGGAGAACCTCGTGGGGAGCCCGCCTGCCGAGCAGTGCCCATATCTCGAGGAGTTGCTGACCTCAAGGTCTCCCCCTTCCCCGCCCGGAGAACTCCCAGGTGATCTGGAATATGAGGCAGGAACGCCAGTCACAGCGAAAGCTCTCTGTGGGAGCGTGGAGGTGAGCGCACCCGGAGAGCGGCGGGGCTGGCAGTGACCTCAGGAGCCAGCCCGCCGCGCCACCTGCGCCAGCGCCCATTCACTGCTTCATCACAAAGAAGAAAAGCAGCAATAATCCATCCACATTTCAGGAAAAGTTAAATCCCAGTATGCGTGTGGCAGAGCACGTGGACCTCTACAGACTGCCCCTTCCCCGGCCTCGCCGAAGGTGGGGGGCTTTTACCACGGCTCTCCCGGCCCAACGCAGTGAGGATTCTTCACCTCCCCCAACCTCCACCAAACCGAATAATTTGCAAAGTTTCCCCAAACCGAGTTACTACGGAAGCCCTGCCAAATCGGACTTAAATTCCACAGAGAGCAGATGAAACTAAACTAAAATTTCGTTTAGGAACCGTGGGTGGGATGGAAGAGAAACGGAGCGGATAATCCCGCAATGGCCGCCAAGGACCTTGGACCGGGGTCACGGTGAAAACTGCTCCCCAGGGCAGAACCATAGAGGTGCTGTGTGGAGAGCCTGCAGCGGGTTGCAGACCCCAGCGCCTGGCTTCTGTCGCAGACGCCCACCCTCCTTTGCTTAGGCGCGCGCTGTTCGCCCCCTACGAGCCCAGGGACTGTGCAGTGAGCCCTGTACCCACCGAGTGTCTGGAGTCGGGAAGGGGCACTCGTTCGGAGGGAGTTCCTGATTTCAAGGGAGAGTCCGAACTCTGGGTGTCTTCGAGTGAACATACTTCCCACCTCTGAGGGCGCTGATTCTGCGCCAAGCATCCTTACGGGATCCGGTGGGATTGCGTTTGCAAGGCGACTGCAAAGAGCCTGCAAACCGCCGTGCACCGCGCAGATATTTCATGTTCACTCACCGCGCCACGGTTGATTCCTGAGATCACGGTTGATTCCTCAACTTGGGACCCCGCTGGCGGCTCCCAGGCCCTGACAGGTGTTCTCCAAGTGGGCCCCTTCCGCTAAGGGAGAGGACCTGAGTGAGAAAGAACTGGGAGAGTCACTTCTGGCTTTTGTGACAAGCAGAAGGCTGATGTATTGGTAGTGACAGGAGATAGTCCCTTGATTTTGCCTACTTACCTTACTTCCTCCCCTCCTCCAACTCCTCCTCCTCCATTTTGGCTTTATTACTTTTGGGGATTTGTTTTTTTAAGTCATTCTAAAGTAAATGACAACAGCTTGGAGGTCTTAAGCGTAGCTCCCTCATTTTGCTAGATAAAATGAGTCTCAGAGACTGGAAATGGCTGATTCAGGTTATTACAGCCAGCCAGTTCACGGCTGAGCTGGGATGGGAACCCAGGCCTCAGACTTCTCAGGCCAGCAGTCTCCCACTTCTGCTCAAACATCGGTTTACAGCCCTTCCTAAACCCCATGCCTATCCCTTCCACCTTTCCTCTCTCCCCAGGCTCCGAGGTTGGTGAGATGTGGCAACTGTCAGAGGCGAACCCTCCCTGGGGAGTCTGCATCTGAGGAGAACATGAAGTTTCCCAACAAGGTGCCCCAGCTCTACACTCTCCAGGATGTGAGAAGAGAGAGAGCCCTGAAGAGGGAGGTGATGATGGAGGGAGAGGTTTCCTTGTTTGTAAACTGGGGATAATAACAGTACCTACTTCATAGGTTTTCAGCAAAGATCAGAGGGCTTGGATGTTATGAGTATTTCATGAAGTCTAAAGGGCTGCAGGATGTTTCCTTCTGCTGCATGGAGGTGAGGATCCTGCATGAGGTCAGCGGGGACCCCGTGAGAACTTAGAAGAGGCTCTCACTATGGGTCTCCCGCCTTTGGAGGATGCCCAAAGTCAACAGGTACAGGGGTCTGCTGGTAAAGCCACCCCTGCTCTTTCTTGCTAGGTCTAGCTTGGAAAGGATTCTGGGTACTTGGCCCTTGGGAGGAAGTTCCACCTCAAAAGCACCTCCTTTGTGAAACCTTCCCTGACAGCCAACTCCACCCCGAAGGGCATCCTCTTCCTTTGGTGCATGCAGAGATGTCGTCCTTGGAACCCACCACAGTACTGTTGTGTGGCAGGGAGGAAGGTCTGGAAGGATATGTCCTTGAAAGTTCTTAGCTCCCGCTAAGGAAGTGGTGGCATGGCTGGAATTGGGTAAGAAAGGGGGAAAGGTGGTCCCATGTGGAAATAGCATTTCTCAACTAAGCAAACACTGCATATCCTGTTGGATGACAGGGGAGTGGGTTTCCAACTATTCAGAGGAGGGGGCTCCCCCGCAGAGCCCCTTCTACTGAAGCTCCAAGGCGTCAGGCTGGAGAACTCAGAGCCAGGTGCCAGAGGAGTGTTTTCTTGGAAAAAATCATCTCTATGAGGGAGTCCAATTTGAAGCCAACTTGCTCTTCCTCCCTTCAGGGCACCTGACTGCACACCCCAATCAATCTTTCTGTCTCTCCTGGCCACCCCCTAGTGCCTTCTCTTACTCTTCTAAGCTTCCCTCTTTCTCTGATCTTTGTCCTCTCCTACTCACCCACTCCCATGTTAAGACTGCTGCCTTCACTCTACACCCTGATAATGAGAACACATGTGTATACAAACATGAATTGTCCACACACTCAAGTGAGAGAAGGTGTGTATATGGACATGCTAGGGAATCTGTAAGAACTTGTAGGTTTGTCCCTCCCCTAATATAAAGCAGCTTAGATATGCGTGGACTGATGTCTCTCATAGGATGGGTACAAGTACACAAATGTTGATATGCTTGGGTTTTCTGTATTTTCAAGTGTATACACTGACAATTTGACTTGTATAGTTGTGGGTCTGTGTAAGAGACAACTCTAGTGCTTTTATTCAGGAGTATTGCTATTCATCTTCGGGTGTCTAAATGTGTGTACATCACAGCCCATATTCTGTATTTGTAGATCCATAAATGAACCTCTGTTCATGGAAGGATGTTAATGTGAACATCGGTGTAGACACCTGTGTGTTGGTATATGCTGTATTTGAATGGAGTCTCTATGTATTTGTGTACCTGTCGCCATAAAGAGTGGTATATGTGGACACCTGCGCATCAAGGTCTTGGGTACTAATGTTTAGAAGCAGGCCCTGCACAAAGACTGGAAGGTGTGGCCACTGAGCCTGGCTTGCTGTATTTCCTGCGCCCTCCGAGGAGCCATCAAATTGGACTTGCCTCCCACCCCCGGATTTTGTCCGGCTTCGTGCTGGGCTTCAGCCTCATGCGGCGCCAGGAAAGGCGGGGCGCCGCACGGGCAGAAGCCCAGACGCCGGATCCCTCCGGAGGCCTCGGGGGCCTGCAGAAGCTGTGGTGTCGCAACCAAACCCGGGCCCCTGCCGGAAGCGGAAGTCAGGACGGGGGGCGGTGAGGTGCAGTCGCTGCGGTCGCCGCATGCCAGGCCGAGGGCGCCCCGCTGGGGCGTGCGCGCCGCGCGCGTGCGGGGCAGGCTGGGCTCCGGGCGGTACCTCCTTTGCCCTGGCGTCTGTTTACCAACAAACTGCCTGCGACGCATTCCGACGCGCTGAATAAGCTGCCGGGCTGGTCTCGACTCACGGACTGAAAGTCCGTGGCGGCGGGATCACAGCTGCGGCGCGGATCCCTGAGAATCGGCGAGTGCGACCGCAGGTTCCCTGCGTTCCTGAAGCCGCCTTGCCACTGGGGCATCGAGGCCACGTCAACTCCCTCGCTTTTCGGCCAGACTGCCCTAATCTCCTTGCAACCCCGGCACCCCTCAAGAAGCGGAACCCGAGCTGGATGGGCCTGGAGCGTGCGCACCGCTCTCCTCCCATCTCCCAGTTCCGAATTTCTCTACCCCTGGCTGCCCTGAGGGGGCGGGCCCCGGCCGCAGGCCTCCGTGAGGTCACCGCGTGCGGTAACCAATCCGCGGCGTCCAAGTGGGCGGGGACCCCCGTCGGGTCCCGGGAACCGAACCCAAGAACGAATTGGGGGGGCATGAATTTAGGGGGGAGGGGAAAAGCCATGGGGGGCACCCCCCGGAACCCCTTTCCCAGGCGCGCGCTCTCTGCTAGAAGAGGCTCAGAAAGACACTTTCTCCCGGACAAGTGTGGGGGAGGCTGGGTTGGGGGGCTCATCCGGCCCCAACGCCCGAGGCTCGGAAAAGAGAGTTGGCTGAGAGAGCAGACTCCGTGCGGGGCCATGGCCTAGGCCCTTCGGCCTCGGCTCCGGCCGCAATGACCTCTTTGCCCTGCCCCCTCTCTGGCCCAGACGCCTCCAAAGTCGTCTTCCCGGAGATCGCCCCCGTCCCATCGGTAGTGGCTGCCTACCAGCTCGGCCTGTCCCCCACAACCGCAGCCGCCCCCGATTTGCCCTATTCCAGGCCATATGGCCACCTCCTGCCCTATCCCTACACCGGGCCAGCGACCCCCGGAGACCCCTACCTGCCCTACCAGCTACCCGCGGCGCAGTCTCTGCCGTCTCAGCAAGAGCGGGAGGCAGGTAAGTCGGGCCGCAGCGGTTCTTCCCAGGTCTGGGGTCCTGATCCAGTGAGCCCCTGAACTTCGCCCTCCCCTGGTTGGGCGCAGCTGGAGAGATTCAGACCTTACTCAGATTCCACGGGATCTGGGGGTGGGGGGAGGGCGAAGGGATGGGGCGGGAGAGGGGAAGGAGGGGCGGGGGCGAGTTGATCTAAGTCTCCTTTCAAACCGACCTGGTTTCGATTTGCAGTTGTGTGAAGCCGGGCGGCAGGGCTCCTTACCCAACCCCCTGGAGCAGCAGGAGTTGTGTACCAACTTGTAACGGAAAACTGAAACAATCCAGATGTGGGTGTAGGTGCCTAGCCCCTTCCAGAGGATTCGTTGCATCGTGCACTCCTTCCCTTCTTCATGTCGCCCCTCTCCGTGTTCTTGTCTCAGAAAGCAGTGCTCAAGCCAAAAAGCCTGATAACTAGAAATTAGGTCACAGTGGAGGGCAGATGTGGGGGTTTATTCGGGGGCACCTCCCCTTCTCATCAGCGGGTCGGATGTGTCAGACCAACTCGGAAAACTGACCTGGTAGAAACTGGGGCTAAAACCCTACTACCCATTGTTCTAAGAATGTAGCCACAGTTGGGTCAGGCATTCTCTCATTGTGGATCTCAGCCTTCCAGCCAAAGGAACTGGCCGTTCCTGTCATCTCCACCCCTTACCTTTGGGGTAGGTTAGGCCCCAGTTCCACTGCCTGGAGCAACTCTGAGCTCCTGAGAAAGCACTCACTGGAAGGCCTCAAAGAAGCCAGGAAGCTGTGCCTTCCTGGTCCTGGGCCTTGAAGGAACAGTACCCATGCAACACTATACATAGACCCATCTATACTGGCTTGAGCTTAGACCTCAATTCCCCTGCACTCCCAGCCCCCAGCTAATTGCCCCGACAATTGTTTTTGGCACAATTTCCTCCAAGGATGCACATTCACTGGACAACTTAGCTGGAGTCAGCCCAGGACAAGATGTCCGCCTCTTTTCCCTTGTTGCTCTGCTGAGACATATGAGCTCATAAATGTCAGAGCCAGAAGTGACCCTAGAGTTCTGGGAGCTCAACCTTCTTGATGTACAAATGAGCAAACTGAGGTCCAAAGAAAAGGCATGCATAGGTCAAGAATATAGCCTGTTTTCCAGGGTAGGCCCTTACAAGTTGACTTGCACTGCCTGGGGCCAGAGAATAGGATTTTAGGGAACTTCCTCAAAGCCCCCAAAAGTTAACTGCCTTTTGTGCCAGAACTGGGGCTGCCTCTTTCCCCTGCTGGGTCTGTTGCTGGAGGAGGAGCAGTTAGGGGGAGGGGAGGAGAACTACAAATGATCTAGTTTCTAAAAAACGAATCCCTTGGCCTCTTCTCTTCAATATATGCTAATGTGATACATTAGTGTGTGCCTGTGTATCTCTTTAGTGGGTGGTATTCCTTATTCTCTTAAGGACAAGGTTATCCAAGAGAATTGCTGGAATTGAGGTGGTTATTTTCAGTCCTGTCTTATACACTCTTGCCTTTCCTTTTCTTGGTCTAAGGCTCAGAGAGTGGAGGGTTTCTTTCCTTTACAGAATTTTCCCCGATCCAGCGAAAACTGCACGTCCTTAGACTAGACTGTAACAATTTTCTGCTGAAACTAATGGGTTTGGCTCACTCTACATTAAATGATGGGATGTGAGAGAGGGCTCAGGGGTCTTCCTTTTGCCCCCACTTCATGTCGACCCCGGCCTCAGGGAGAGGTTTGGCTCCAAGTGAGATGCGTGCTACCACCCAGATGAGCAGGCAGGCGTGGAGCCGCCTCAAGGGACGCCCTTCGGCTCTAGAATCGCGACCTGGGCAGATCCAGTCGTGACTTGCTGCAACTGGTGTGGAGAAAAGCAGCTGTCGGGAAAGGAACTTAGAAAGGGGTCCGCTGGGAGAGTTAGGGCGCGGAGGGCTTTGAGAGTTCAGTAGCCAGGGCAGGCTCCCTGGCTCTCTGCGACTTGCTCAGTCCACGCAGCCAGAAAGGCGCGGGTAGTCGCTCGGCGGCGGCCCGGGGCGGCGAGCAGTAGGGTCGAAGCAGGGGAAGCCCGACAGGCGCGGGCGGCAGCGGAAACCCAACAGTTTTTCTGGGAATTGGCTGAGGTGGGGGTCGGCAGGGGTGGATCTGAGAAGCCCGCAGGGCCCGGGGCCACGGGTGAGGGATGCGGGGGAGGTGAATGCTACGGGTCAGTGCGGTCGGCGGAGGGCGGAGAACCTGACGTGAGGGGTGAGCCCGACCCATGGAAGAAGGCGGGGTTGAAGGTGGAGTGGGGGACGCAGGCGGACCCCCACCGTGTCTAGGCACCCGAGCCGAGCGTTCCGTCAGCTGAGGTCGGCTGGCAGGCCCGCGAGGAATGAGACGAATCTTGCCCGAAGCCGACTGGCATCTCGGCCGCTCTGTCTACCCCAGCCCTGACATCTGCACGGAATAGTCCCAAGGTGTCTCCGCTGAGTGGCGCAGGTTGGGGCCGCTAGGATCCGAAGAGGGACCCCCCCCCATCCTATGGCGGGGCCGTTCCCCCGCTGAGATTCCTCGAGAGGCTGAGCCCGGACTCAGGAGGTAGCCAGATCCCCGCGGCGGCATCGCCGCGCGATCCAGGAGCCGCCCGGAGGGCCGGCGCTGCGCACTCCCCGAACCCGGGTCACCTTCCCTGCCAGCTGGGAACTCCTCTGTGAGTGCGGCCGGCCGGGCGGAGGAGGAGACTGCCCTGCGCCCACCGGGCTTCTAGGGCCCCAGAAAGCCGACTTCTCTAGCCAGCGGGTCTTGGAAGGTGTGCCTCAGGAGAGGGGGGCCCTTACAATAGGGGAGGCGATGGCAAACCCTGGGGCACTTTCCACCCACTGATGCTGGGAGGGGTACTCATCCTGGCGTTCAAGGCCCACTCAGCCGGGCCCCTCCGAACACCTCACTACTGGCAGCAGGGAGGCTGCCACGCAGACACTGTCTCGGGCCTCTGAACTGTGCTTTGGAGTTCCCTTCGCGTGGAACGCCCTTCCCCCATCCTCTACGGGCCTCTCAGCCCAGCCCTCGTCCCAGCGCTTCTGCCCCGCCCCGCCCCAAGCTGGCGCCACCGCTCGGGGCTGAACTCTGGCCCCCCGCCGCGGGCACCGCCCCTACCCTCGCTCTGGCCTTTGCTGTCCTCCCAGGGTCACAGGACCGTTAAGAGTGGGAGCGCCCCGAGGGCAAGAACTGCTCACAGTGGACGCGGGGCTTGAAAGGAGGAGGGTGAAGCGGAAGGTAGTGAAGGGCTGAGCCCCGCGCCTGAGTTTTTGCTAACCCTTGGCCGAAATGCAAAGGAGATGCAAAAGAGCCCTTGAGCTGGAGCGCCCTCCCCTCTCACGGTGCACACACCGTCTCGTGCTGCCCCCAGAATCGGAGAAGCCGCCGCTGTCCCCGGAGCCCTCGGAGCGGCGCCCACAGGCCCCGATCAAGAAGCTCCGCAAGCCGAGGACCATCTACTCGAGTCTACAGCTGCAGCACCTGAACCAGCGTTTCCAGCACACGCAGTACCTGGCGCTGCCCGAGAGGGCCCAGCTGGCTGCGCAGCTCGGCCTCACCCAGACACAGGTGGGGCCAGTCCCATCCTTTCTGCCCGCTAACCTTCCTCGTGTGTGTTCTCTGGAAACTCACTCCCAGGTGTGAATGACTGATGAGCCCCCTAGCCCTATTTTCACAGTTCTCAGGGTGGGTGTTCATAGCTGGCCCCCAGTAAATTGGGGGAATGTGTTAAAAGGTGTAGGGTGGGTAGGTAGAGGGTTGATTCAGTGGATAGAGGAGGTACCCAGACTGGGAGAACTGGATACTAACTCAGAGGTAGGAACTTAGGGGCTATGGAGGACTGGAGCAGGTGTTCCCAACTTCTGCCCTTTTCCCGGGACAACTCCCTCCTGCGGGATCCCTTTCCCTGAGTCATACCCTTCCACACAAACACTCCTCCTGACCTTCCATTCTGTCCCCTTTTCCTCCCCATAGGTAAAGATCTGGTTTCAGAACAAACGCTCCAAGTACAAGAAGCTCCTGAAGCAGAACTCAGGGGGACAGGAAGGGGACTTCTCTGGGAGGTCCCCCTCCCTGTCTCCCTGCTCCCCACCCCTTCCATCCCTCTGGGATCTACCCAAGGCAGGGGCCCTGCCCACCGGTGGCTATGGCAACAGCTTTGGAGGCTGGTATCAGCATCATTCCCCCGATGTCCTGGCTCCACCTCAGATGATGTGAGTCCAGAAAAGGACAGGTCAGGCCCCCAGCCGTCCTGCAAAGCCCAGGCAGGACCCAGCCCAACTGTACCCCTTCTGGGCCTGAGGAAACCAGTTCCAGATGGGTTTCCTCAGGAGGATGAGGAGCTTGAGAAGAAAAAGGATTGGGTGGGGTTCTCTCCTCCATGCCTCTTAACCAAAACAGCCTTAAACTTTGCCCCGCCCCCAGTCCTAGACCAAGGACTGGACACCTTCCCTCCAGCTGGTCAAAGGCTCTGGAGACAGAATTATTGGCTGGAGTTCAGACTGTTCCCAGCATCCCTAGTCTTGCCACCCCTTCCTTGAGAGGACTACAGTCCCACCGCAGGCTGGGGTCAAGCCAGCAGCAAACACTGAGGGTTTTTCTCTTTGTGTGCCTTGGGCCTTGCCCAACTCCACTGGTGAGTGAAAGCAGAAGTACAATGGACATGTCCAGAGTCTTCAAGTTGACCACCATCGAGACCTACCCACTGATTTTTCTTGGAGGTCAGCCCATTACCCCTGTAACTGATACACTTACTCACCATCCTAGGAGGTAAATGGAATACTGAAAATGTGGAGTTTTGTGGATCTATGGGTAATTTTTGCTTTCTTCCTAAAAGAGCCCTCTTGTCCCATGTCTATCCACTTTGAATAGAAAATGGATCCAATTATCCATCTAGTTCAATGAGTATTGAATCTAAACCCATTCCTAATATGTGGAATCCACATGCCCACAAATCCATGTGCCCACATTGTCGGGGAGGGGAGGGGAGGGTACATCAGTAGGATAGCACCTTGGGGAGAATGGGGACAAACAGGCTCTGTGGATAAGTGAACGTAGAGACACCCCAAATAGGTGGGGGTGGGTCCAGCAATTCCCCTCCTCACAGCTGTCTGTCCAAAGGAACTGCTCATACTTATAACCAATCTGACTGGCAGCCCCCCAAGCTCTTACCATCCCCCCATATCATGAGCTTTCAGGGATTAAAGTTTGAACAGAAAGCTGGGCCCTGGCTGTGAGGTATGTTCAGTTTCATGACTTCCCAGGCTGGGAGTGACTGCTTGGCTTTCTCTTCTCCCCCATCTGACTCTTCCAGCACTGAACTAGAGCCACTGGATCCTAGTGTTGCTTCTGCCACTAACTAGCTATCTGGTTCTAGCTCTGGAATGTTCTAATAATGTCCACAGGTTCAAACACTCCTGTGTGAAACCGGAAGATGCTGATACTGGTAATGACCAAAGTGTGAATGATCCTCACAGCACATTCTCTCCCGGCCCAGTTCTGAAGGGAGCTGGCACTTCACAGCCCCCTGTGCCCACCTTCAGTGCTCACCTGGGGAGAGGACATGCCCACTGAGTCAGTGAGGGTCTCCCCTGGGAGAAGTGTGCTCCTTGGGGTGGAATGGCCCCAGCTCACCTAGTGGAAGGAGGGAGTGGGCTGGGGAGGAGAAGGAAGACCCAAGAAGGAGCTGGACTTTTTTTCCATCCAACAAACATTTGTAGAGCTTCTGCTCTGTGTTAGATCCTGGGGATATCAAGGTGACCTAGGCAGAGCCTGCGAGCTAACAGGGAGCCAGAAGATGACCAGCCACTTGTGTGGTAAGTGCCTGGTGAGGGGAAGTACAGAGGGCAGTGAGGGCACAGTCTATTAGAGGGACTCCAACTCAGCCTGGAAAATGTAGATTCATGACCACTGCTCCCCACTACACACACACACACACACACACACACACACACACACAAAACACCCAGTGGCAGGGGGACTGAGGCCAGGGGCAGCAAATAATTCAGGGAATCCAGCCCAGCCTGGCCCGAGGCCTTGGGGGAGGGGCCTCTAATTCCAGGCAAAAGACTCCCAAGTCAAGCTTCCCTCTTACTACCTAAACCTGTTCCCAAGCAAACTGGGGGCTATCTCAGTCTGAAGAGCCCTGCTCAGGCACCTGCACCAACCCTGGCTAGCCTGAGAAGCTCAGATTGGGGTCTTATGTAGGGGACAGGGCTTATGACAGTTAGTGGAAGCGCCCACCTCTGGAGCCCTGCAGTCAGTCCCTCCTAGGCCCTATTCTGTGCTACTGGCCACCCCCACTCCCCAAAACACTTGTGGAAGGTTCTCCTGGGGATGACAAATGCCATGGGGTGGGTCAAAGTCAAGATCCAGGAGCAGTGAGGAATGAGGATGCCAAGAGAAGAAAGATCTTCCTCTTCCCATCAATTTCTTCTGCCCCAGCCACCCCACTTCCCCTGCTCCATCTCCATGGGATCTCAGGGGCCCTGGCCCCAGATTCCTCCTCTGGGTCTTCTCTGAGGCCATAGGTCCTCAGGGCAGCTGTTCCCTCCCACTGCAGGTTGCACACTCTTCTTTCCACAGACCTGAGATAAGATCTACCGCCCCATCTCGGAAAGCCTCCAAAGGCGAGATTAATTGGACAGCCCAACACGAGTCGCATCGTTAAAACAACAGCCCAAGTTGTAAAGTTAAGTAGCAGAAGAGTGTAATTACCCTCCCAGCCAGAGGCCAGCGGAGCTGATTCTCTGCCTCCATCCACCCATCCTCCCTTTCCAGGGGAAATGGGAATCCTTTCCCACTTGGGAGCTGGTCCAGTTTCCCAGGGCTCCTGAGTGCCGATGGGACTGGACTTCCCGCAGAAGAGATGCCCTGTGCCCTCCCCACAACCCAGCTGAACTGTAGGAGGAAAACCTGTGGTTTCTTCCTATGAGGATATCTCTCTGAGAAAACTGGGGTGATAAGGGAGTGGGGACACTACCACATGGTTAAGAACCAGTGGCCTCCATAGTCCAGCTCCCCTGTGTGACTTTTGGAAAGTTGCTTAACCTCTCTCTGAACCTCCTTTTTCTCCCCACTAAGATGGGAATACTAAGAGGACCTGCTTCCCAGTGTGGTTGTGATGATGAAATGAGATAGTGCTCGTAACATGCTTGACATGGTGCCTGGAACATAGTAAGCACTTAATAAATGGCGTTCATAGCAGCCGTGATTGTCAGAGAGGCAGGGTCACAGTGAGGGTGAGTTCATACTGCCACTGCCATCTATTCACCTCTTGCCTCTGGCCCTTCTGCCTCCTCAGGGTAGGGAGGAGGAAAAGGGGCTGGAGACTAAACTCCATGCATCACTGGTCACCACCTTTGAGAGCAGGGCACAGACAGCGTCGGGGACCTCTCACCTGCTGGGTCTCAGCCACAGGAAAGCTGACTTGGGGCTGTCCTTCCCTCTCCCCACGTGCTGTTTTAAGACACGTCCCCCCATCACTCCCCCAAGAAAATGAGATTCAATTAATTCAATTAAAGCAATTTTAGAAGCAGCTCCTAAAGTCTTTCAATGTGAGATAATTACAAGTAATTTACCTCTGTGAAGAGGGAAAGGGCGCATGGGGTCTGGGGGGAGAGGCGTTAGCCCCCTCCCCGCCAAGCACACACAGATCTGGAGGGATTCCACACTGCCATCTGAACTGCCCTCCCATTGGCCAAATTACTTGCAGGTGGGAAGAAGGAGCATGTGGTGGTGGGAGGGGGCGGGGAAGACAGAATGACAGTCTGCTCCTCCCCCACTCGCAAATCTGCGCTACGAGGTGGGGGCGGGGAGCTGGTTGTTCCCCGACAAAATGTCTGCATAGCCCTAGCAGCTGATTACTCAGCGCCAAACCTCACTTGAGTCTGGATGCCTGAACTTGCCTCTGGGATTGTATCCAGAGTTGATGGAATGCTACCCGGGGTAGCTCAGGCCTGGGTAGACAGGGCCTTCGAGAGATCAAGGACTTCCCCAGAACTTATAAGGGATGTGGGTAGAGAGGAGAAAGGCCAGAGAAGACACACGTTGACTTCCTGCTTCCAAGGAGATGATGATCCACCTACTCTGTCTCCTCCCCTGATCAGCTTTCTAGTCCTGCCTGGCACCCAACCTCAACTCTTTCCCTTGTAGTGGTGGCAGATCTCCTCTCAGCTTTCTGACCTCAGGGCCACTGAAGCCTCTTCCTTCAGAAAAGCATCCTGCAGGTGCTTCCCACCCCCAGTTCACCTGAGATAACCCTTTCCTTGCCAGGGCTCATTTGGCCTGGGCAGAGGTGGAGGGGGTGACGGTGCTGAGAGGACACTGGCAGCGAAAGGGAGGAGGCAGGGGGCTGAGACCAGCATGTGGGGATGGGCTTCAGGCCTCTGCAAAGTCTCCTCTAAATCCTGTCCTCAAAGTACCTGATTTTTAAGGGTCTATGCAAATAGCCCCTATTCCAAGAGGTGAGTAATGTTTTAACAATGGTGCTGGGAAAGAAAAATTCATTGACCCCAAAGTATTTCTTTTTCATATCTTCCCTTCTCTTCCGTCTGTCTCCTGGCTTCTCCCTTCCAAGAAGGAGTGAAGAGGAGGGGCCCTTCAGCTCTAGTCCCTCCCCTCTCCAGGCCTTGCCCTGACTCCTTTCTCTGGGTAGCATTGCTGCTGGACCTGGGGCAGCCAGGGAGAAATTCTGTCAGTGAGTCTCTGGGCGACTACTGTCTCTTCCCTTCCAAGATGAAAAAATAGAGAAAAGGGACTGCCTCCTCATGCCTCCCCTTCCGCCTTTCCTGGCCAGCTCAGATTGGTTGGGATGGGGGTGGATTAAAGGTTCTTCTACCCCAGATCTCAAAATACAAAGGCCTCAGACAAATGCACAGAGACAGGCAGATGCAAGGACCCAGGCACAGGGACATCATAAGTGCACACACGTTGCCAAAAAGAAGGTGCACGCACAGACAGGCAGACACACAAACCAGCGTACGTTGAGTGGGCAGAGCCGCACACGGAGACACGTAGGCACGGGTGTAGGAAGCCTTCCATGAAAGTACATAGACATATACAGAGAAATACACTCACAGGTTGTGTACTCACAGAGAAACACGCCACAGAGGGATGAACCAAGAAGGAAATGCCCGGGGACTGGAACATCCCCAGAAATACAGACCGTCTTCCCTGTGTGCAGGACAGGGTGGGATGGGCAGGGCGGAGGGCAGGGCAGGTCCCTATCTCTCTCTCTCTTCTCCCACCCCTTCTCATTCCCACCCCCTTTTCCTGGTGGTCCATCTCCTATTTTCTGGGAATATTTCCCTGGTAAGCAGTTGGGGAGGGAGGCTGAAAGCACACAGAACCTGATAATTTAATTATGAATTTATTTTCTTTGTTCTCTGAAGCCTTGCCTGCTTCCTTTCCTGAGGTCTAGCAAGAGCTCCTGTCCCAGCCCTTCCCGGCACATCCCCCAACTTCCAGATGTGGCCATAGACTGGCACAGGAACCCAAAGGCTGTCCTCTTGGGTGTCTCCAGTGATCCTTCTGCTCCACCACCCTGACAGCAACTCCAACACCAGGGAAAGAGGAGGGGGCCTGGAATCACAAGGTGGTCAGGAAAGCTCTGCTGTATTACTTCTTGCTTTGACCGTAGGCAAGTTACACATCCTCTCTGAAGCTCAGATAATTTCTCTTCCTAAATTCTCCGTGTGCGCATGTGTGCACGTGGGGTGTGTAAGGGATTGATGTGTATCCACCACCACTTTCCACTCCAGTTTGGGACATTGTAAAGCAGAGTCTGTCTCTCCCATCAGACTTGGGGCTCCCCGAGAACAGGGCTTTGCTTCCTCCATCAGATTGGATGCTTTCTGCAGCTCTTTTCAACCCCAGAGTTTGATGTCTTTAAGATGCTCAGCCCCGTTGGCGTCCTGGGGGACATGTCTGGCCAGCCTAGGAATGAAAGAAGTTGGCCTCAAGCTTCCTTTAAACGTCAAGTTTTCTGATTCAGCTCCTCACTGTGCCAGGCCTTCAGCCTCTCTGGCCCCAAAATGGAGAGATTACTTCATTTCCAGGGGAGGGTGCCACTCTCCGTGGAATATATGTGGAATACATTCCCCTCAGCTTCAGCTGAACCATACCCTTTCAGAGTTCAGTTGAACTTGGAGTCAGATGGAAGGAAGAGCCTTTGGCCAGCCTGAGGAACTCCACTCTGGCCTGTAGCCCCTACTCTCTCCCCCGCCTCATTTCAAGCTGAAGGGTAACAAACAAGCCAAATCGTCAGGCCAGGAGCAGGGCATCCAGATGATCCCACTCAGACCACGGGGGCATCATTCTCTCCCCACTCTGCTCAGGAATCCGGGTGATCATCTTCTCTGTCCTGTTTTGCCTGACCTGTCAGGATTTGTACTCCTTCCTCAGACTGGAGGTTGCCAGAGAGCAGGGCACTGGCCTCCCTTCTTGGACTGGGGGGGGGGGGCTCCGCTCTCAGTGGTTCCTTCCTCTGCCTGATCACCCCTTCCCCAAGCCTCATGTTCCCACTCTTTGGGGGTGGAGGGCCTCAGTGTGTGGGGTTGGGCAGAGGACTAAGAGTGGGTGGGGACATGGGACCCTTGTCCAGGTCCCTGCCCCCACTGACCACCATGCCTGCTACAGAGCCACTAGACAATTTTTCTCAAGTTGGACCCAGGAGCTGCTTTCTCTGTCCCTGCAAGCTGGGGCCTGCTGCAAACTCCTCCTCCCAGCCCTGGAGCCACCGGGAATTCTTTGCTCCAACAGATCCTGGGGGAAGCCAGACTGCGGGAGGCTGCTGACATGCCTCTGCTGGGCTCCTGTCACATTCCCCAAGCCCAGGGGGATCAGCTAGATCCACCAATGCAGGCTACTTCCATCCCTCCTGACATCCTCAGGTCCTCCTACCTCCCTCTCCAAAGCCTGAGTCTGCCCTGGGACTCATCCCTGGCTTTGGCTCCCTCTGACTCCCAGCCCGTTGGCAGCTCCATCTAAACAATAAGAGTTATTCCCCCAGCCCCTCGGAAAATAAAACGTGTCTCCTCATCCAGAGAGATTTTATGGAGTCTCCGGAATGCAGACACACGTCTGAGAGGCCTTGGGCAAGTCACTTTACCTTTCTGGGTCTTTATTCCTCACCTGTGTAGTGGGGATAATGATCAAAATGATATCTCAGAAGGTCATGGAGACAGGGAGAGTGCACCCTTGGTATATTGTGAAATACACCAGATATTTCAGGGGGTATGGTGTCCTATTCCTTTGCCTTGGTTCCAGCATCAACCCAAATTCTCTTATGACCCACAATTTACCACATAGTGGTGCAGAGTATAGTCATCCCCAGGAACACAAAGTAATAAAGAAAAGAGCCAGATACCTGAGTTCCAGTCCAACTCTATGACCCTGGGAAAGTTACCTCCTCCTCCTCCTTCTTGAGGTAAGATTGGTTTATTATATAAATTAGGCAAGTTTCTGAACCTTTCTGTACCCCACCTTCCTCATCTGGAAAATGAAGGTAATAATAGCATGTGCTTCTTAGAGTGGTGAGAACTAAATGAATTAAAACGCAAAAGGCACGATAATGCAGTAAGGATTCAGTAAGGATTTGTTGTTAGTATTATCTCTGACAAAGCAAAGAAAACCTTCTCTGTCCATGAGGGGGTCTTGTCCATCCCTGTTCCTCTGTCAGTCTCCACCTGGGAGCAGAGCCCTGACTCCCCCAAACACCCACCAGTGTGAATGGTGGGCTAGAGAGAAGCTGCTTTGTGAAAAGGGAAGTTGTGCAGGACACTGGCTAAATGGTGAGGACTTCTGGACTTCTGGCCGTGCTTCCAGGATAGCCCTCTGGGCACCCCAGGTGGGAAAGTGCCTGAAGAGAAACTATCCAGTACCTGCCTGGGTCAGAGTTAATGCAGAGGCAGATGAGGCCCCTGAATTCTTTATTCATGAAAGATTATCTCTGCTGTAACCCCAGAAGCTCTCCCTCTAGATCTCCCACCGAAAAAAAAAAAAAGCAGAGAAAAAAAATTTATTTTTACCGTCAAGAGGCTCTGGAGGCGGGGGTTGGGGGGAACCTTCCAGCAGCAAGAAAATTTTGGTATAGTGGCTGGATACAAGATAAATATAGGGTGCTGTTCTCTAGTCTAGCAATAAATAAGGGAAAATATTCCTGTTAAAATGGAAACACAAAATAATAAAATACTCTGAGTATATAGATGTGGAGAAGCAGCTCTTGACCTGATTAGTAACTGAAAGATACAGGCATACCTCAGAGATATTGTGGGTTCAGTTCCAGATTACTACACTAAAAATGAATATTGCAATAAAGTGAGTCACACAAATTTTTTGGTTTCCCAGTGCATAGAAAAGTTGTTTACACTGTACTGTAGTTGTTTACACTACACTTTGGTCTATTAAGTGTGCAATAATACTCGGTCTAAAAAAACAATGTACATACCGTAAAAAATAATGCCATTGGAAAAATGGCACCAATAGACTTGCTCAACCAGAGATTGTAACAAACCTTCACTTTGTGAAAAAGGCAGTATCTGTGAAGAGCAATAAAGTGAAGCACAATAAACAAGGTATGCCTGCAAAGGAAATCATAAATAAAATGAAAAGACAACATACAGACTGGGAGGAAGTATTTATAAACGATGCAGCTGATAAGGGCTTAACTTCCAGAATACACAAACAGCTCATACAACTCAATACCAAAAAACAAATAATCCCAATCAAAAAATGGGCAGAAGACCTAAACAAATGTTTCTCCAATGAAGACACACAGATGACCAATTGACACATGAAAAGATGCTAATATTGCTAATTATCAGAGAAATGCAAATCAAAACTACAATGAGGTATCACCTCACACCAGTCAGAAAAGTCATCATTAAAAAGACCACAAATAACAAATGCTGGAGAGGGTGTGGAGAAGAGGGAACCTTCCTACACTGTTGGTGGGAATGTAGTTTGGTGCAACCATTACAGAAAATAGTATGGAGATTCCTTAAAAACTTGAAAATAGGCTTATCCTATGATCAAGAAATCCCACTCCTGGGCATATACCTGGGGAAAATTCTAATTTGAAAGGATACATGCACCCCAATGTTCATAGCAGCACTACTTACAATAGCCAAGACATGGAAGCAACCTAAATGCCTATTGACAGATGATTGGATAAAGAAGATGTGGTATATATATGTATACATACATATACAGACAATGGAATACCACTTAGCCATAAAAAATAAAGAAATAATGCCATTTGCAGCAACATGGATGGGCTTAGAGATGATCATACTAAGTGAAGTAAGTCAGACAGAGAAAGACAAATATCATACGAAATCACTTACATGGACTCTTTAAAAAATGGTGCAAATGAATTTGTTTACAAAATAGAAAGAGACTCACAGTTATAGAAAACAAACTTATGGTTACCAGCAGGGCCAAGTCAGGGGTGGTGATAAATAAGGAGTCTGGGCTTTGCAGATACTAACTACTATACATAAGATAGAAAAACAACAAGGTCTTAATGTTTAGCACAGGGAACTATATAAAATTTCTTGTAATAACCTATAAATGATAGAGAATATATATGTATAAATGAATTGAAATGCTGTACATCAGAAACTAACACATTATAAATCAACTATACTTCAATTAAACAAAATACACACCAAAAAAATAAACCAAGGTATGCCTATATTAAACCCTGCCCTCTTCCTTCCTGCTGGTGCTAAGACCCAGTGCATGGCTCTGTCCTGGGTGGCCATCCTTCCATTACATCTGAAGCAAGGCAGCCTTAGGTTGGAATCAAGAAAGCACTTTCCCAGTAGAGGGAGGAATTCTATATGAGCCCTCCCTTCATAAGGAGGAAGGGTCAATGTTGGGCCCATTGAGGGTACCTAGAGCGCCCTAGGTCAACTGAGGAGCATTCTAACTGCACACAGGCTGGTTTTATCTAAAACTGACAGATTAGTTTGTTGTGCTCCTGTCACTGTACCAAGCTTTGTGTTAAGCTCTTTATATGTGTTATTTCATTGAATTCCCTCAGCATTCCTGAAAGATACATATGGTTACCTCTGTTTTCTAGGTGAGGAAAATTGAGCCTCACCAGGGCAAATACCTACCTGAGGATATGCAGTAAGTTTGCCTGGATGTTTGCACATGTGTGTCCTAATCTATGATGGCCCAGTGTCTCTAAGGGCACAGGACAGGTCTGGGAACAACAGGGAAGGCTGAGCCTGGCCCCCTCCCTTCTGTTTTAGTCTTAGAGGCCAGTGGGTGGTGAGAGGCCTACAGGCCAGGGATCCAGAAGGCTGGACTCTGCTTCAGATTCACTGGAGGACTTTAAGGGAAGCTATTGAACCTCTTGCGCCTCAGTTATCCCACCTGTGAAATGGGAAAATAATGGCACTGCTCTTGCCAGATAGTTGAGAGCAGTAGATGAGACAGTGCCTGTGAAGGCTCCTGGCACAGGACTTGGTTCACAGTAGGTGCTCAGTTAGCATCCTCACTGCCCAGGCCTTCGGAGGATCTGAGTCTGCCCTTGGGAGCAATTATCTCCTGCTTCCCTTCCTTACCAGCTAGCCTCCTGCTCCCTCTGGTCTCCTGCTTCCCTTGGTTTCCCCCTTACCCTCCCTTAACTGAGGGCATGTCACCCCCTCCCCTACTGGTGATTCCTGAGCTCAGGGCAGGCCTGACTGGCCCCAGGGTTGGGCGTGGGACAATGCCACACGCATTGCATGATGTGTCTGGATGCCCTCAGTGTGCAAGGAAAGGCACGCTCCTACTGCTGTTTGCCAGGTGTGAGATGAGCTACCAGGAGTGCGGGGACACCCTCCCACAACCCTGCACCACCCCAGATAATTCTCCAAGGTGCGGAGTCTCTGGTCCCCGCTTACTCAGCAGACACCTCCAGGCTTGCTCAGATTCGCCCCAGGAGACAATCCAAGAATTTGACTCCTGAGGCCCCTCCCTCCTCCCAGCCCCCTCCTCAGCTTTGCCTCCTTCTGGGGTGCCCATCCTAGCTGCCCTGGGACCCTAAATCTCTCCTTCTCTCAGAAAGCCCACTCTAGGGCTCACCAGCCCAGTTCCACATTCTCTCCTCCACCAGGAAGTCTCCTAAATTCACTGCCTCTCATTTGCTCAGTGACCTTGGGCAAGTCACACAGTCTCTCTGGAGCCGCTTCCTGACGATTAGATGAGATGATGTCCAGCGAGGGTGCAGTCACTGTTAGCTACTGCACTTGCTCAGAAGCAGTGATTGGGTACTGGGCATTCCTCTCATGATCTCAGTTAACCTCCAACAGCCGAGAGAGGGGGACAGTTATCATTCCCCGCCCCCAGCCCCACAGTCCCTCATCTGATGGGAGTGGGAGGGATTGTGTGAGAGGTCCCAAGAGCTCTCTACCACTTCCCTTATTTACCTGGGCAGTTGCTGTCCCCTGAGCATCCTGCTCTCCAGCCTGAGCAACATGCGCACGCGCACGGGGGTGGACACACCCAAGCCCCTACCCTCATGCTTGATGTCCCAGTTCAAACCCTGCCCAGCTCTGCCCCCAAGACCCAGGTATAAAAGACTTCCCCAGGCCCCTTGCTTTGCAGCCCAGAAACCTCTGCAGGGCGAACAAAATACTCCGCATGGTCCATGCCCCGTTTCATGAGCTGGGGGTGAGACAATGAAGGTGAGACGCAAGTCCTGCCTCCAGAGCCAGGACTGGGGGCCCGGAAAGAGTCACTCACTTAGCAGTGACCAACACAGCTGAGTGACAAAGGAGAAAGACAGGGGCTGGGGACCAAGGCTGGAGGTCCAGGAAGGTTTCCCTGAGGAACTGACTCCAGGGCTTCCAGGGGAGGGGGACTGGGCTGCTGCCAAGAGCTGGAGGCTAGCCTTTCTGACTCCCTGGCCCTGGCCTTCTCCGCCAGCCCCCTACCTGTCCCCTCTGCCACAAGCCCCACCAGGGCCCCCAGCTACACTGTCCTCCCACCCCCCATTCCCTGGGGCCGAGGAAACTCATCTCCAAGCACTTTTTGGCTTCTAAGTCTCCCAGTCTCAGGCTGCTGGGTGGTTGGTAAACAGCTTATTAAGGTGATTAACACTGCAATTAAAGCTGGAAAAACAGAGGCCAGGGTGCTGGCTGAGGGCTCCCCCTTCTCCCCCCTCTGTTCTCCCCCTGCCCCTCTCTTCCATCCCCTCCGGGCTTGGTTGATGCAACTCAGCCTGACTTAGCCAACCAGAGCCCTCACCTAGGGGCTGGGAGGTTGCTCATCAAGGGTCTTGTCTCAGCCAAAGTCCCTCTTCCCTCGGAGTGGTGGGGGCTCTGCTGGGCTGGGGAGTAAGTGGTAGCGACGGTGCGTTGCTGAGGTGGATGATGTGCAGAGACTGAATTGGGGTGAGGTCTCTAAGATCCCCTAGTGCCTGGAACCCCCTTAAAGGGAGGGGCTTCAGGGGGAGGAGTAGAGACCATCCTTCTCATCCACTTCCAAGAGGGAGAAGGGCAGGGGCTGTCTCCTCCCAGAAGAGGGGCAAGGAACTCCCTGTCTCCAAGCTCTTGGTGTCAGAGTGGCTCCCTGAACATCTGAGGGGCAGGGAACTGCCAGACGTTGACTCTTCCCTGAGCCCAGCCTCCGGGGAAAAGTTTAGAGACCCTCTGGGTCCGTGCCTCCCCTCCCTTCAGCATCAGCTCTAGCCAACACATGAGGACCTGAGAGGGTCCTGCTCTCAGGCTCCCCTACAAGCCTCCTTCCTCTGCAGCCCACGAGTCCTGGGAGGGGTTATTTGGCAGGTGGGGTCTCCAGGGAGTATACTCCCAGACCCCCCTCGCTGCCTGTCATGCTGCTATCCTTTTCTCAAGGCATAATTCAAATGCCACCTCCCCCATGAAGCCTTTCCAGGTTTCCTTCCCACCCACCACCAACTGCCCCCACTCTTTCCTCTGACAACTCATCTAGTCTCCTGACTGCGTCAGGTTTGCCTGGCTGGGGGCCTCTCCAGGGTGGGCCCTGCTTCTGGCCTTGGAGCTCCTAGTCCAGGTCTGTGCCTCCCTTCCCCAGGCTTCAGTCATTCATGGTACCAGTTCCTAGAACAGTGCCTGGAATGTAGCAGGTGCTCAATAAATATTGGCTGACTTACTCCTATTTGGAGTACTCCTAGAGCTGGGCGGATCAACCAATGCGGCAAGCACAGCCAGGGGCCTGAATCAGAGGTATGGGAGGGGGGTGAGTAAGAGGCGAGGTGGGCAGCGACCCCTGTCTCCCCTGTCAACAGCAACTTTGATTAACTGAGCAGTACTCACCACGTGCTGGATTCCTTGTGAAACGTTTTCACACATTATTCATTTATTCCTCTCAACAATGACCTGCTAGGCACATAGCATTATTCTTGCTACAGGTGAGAAAACTGAGGCTTAGAAAGGTTAAGTGACTTGCCCAGGATCACACAGTCAGTAAAGTGGTGGAGGCCGGATTCACACCAGGTCAGCTGACTCCAGCGTGCACATTCCTGACCACAGCATAAGCTTTTCCCAGGATCAGCCCTGGGGAAGAAGCCCGGACCCTCCCCCCTCCACTTCTCCTCCCAGGGAAGAACCCAGGGAGGAGGGCAGGAGGGTTGGGGTGGGCAGAGCTGCCCAGCTCTTTGACCCTCTCCCCTGCGTGTCTTAGTAAATTAAGTCTCAGAAAAGCCCATTAGGAGCTTCCATTCTCCAGACAGACCTGGGTTCAGATTCCAGCGCTGTCACATATTAGTTATGTGACCTTGACAGAGACTGGGCTTCTCTGAGCCTCAGTTTCTCCATCTGAAAAATGGGCACTATACCACCCACCTCCCAGGCCATTGTGAGGATCACACGCAAAGTGTCTGGCACGGAGTAGGCGGGTAGCAAATCCAGCTGTTACTAAGGTTTGGAGAACAGTGATCCTCAGGGCAGACTGGGGTTCCCTCATCCCTAGTTCTTCCCCTGAGGTTGTCACAAGGCAATAGGTGTAGTCAAGGAGCACCTGGCAGAAAATGGGCTCAGCTGCCCCACCCAGGTGCTCTGCCAGGTCCCCCACCCAAGCCCCTGTCCTCGTGGCCCCTCAGCCCCCCAGCGCTGGTGAAGAGGGTGACGCCTGGCCTGGAGGTGAGGAGAGGAGGAAGGGGAGGTCAGGGGTGGGGCTGACCCTGAGGGAGGTCACCCGGGCAGTTAATCCAGCCTGACAGAGCAGGGATGCGCAGGGAGGAATTAGGGAGCTTACAACATCCTTTCATCCCGCAGCAGCCCGCCCGCCAGCCTGCCCGCCCAGCCTCCCTCCTTCCTTCCTCTCTCTTTCTGCCCTTTTTTCCCCTCTCCCTCCCTTTGCTGGCAGCCCAGCCCTAATAAAATGCAGTGTCTCCAGCAAGTCTGCCCGGCTGCCGCCTCGCTGCTCCTGCCGGCACGCAGCCCTCAACCCAAACTGCTCAGCTCGCCCCGCCTGGCAGCTGCCACTTAACCCTTGCCAGCCCGGCTGGCGTCCGTGGGCTGGAGGCCCTCCTCCCTTCCGCCTCCCTCGGGCGTGGGGGGAGGGCAGGCCTATTTTCTGAGAGGGAGATGGGTGAGGTGAAGGGTGTGGGTTCCCCACCATTCTGGAGCCCTGCCCGGAGGACCCGGAGGACCCGTCGACCACGAGCCGTGACCGTGGTTCCACAAGGCCCTTCTATCTTCTGCATTCTCATCCTTACTCTGCTTTGTGCCTCACAGTCGCTCCAGAAGCTGAAAGGGTGGGGACCACTGTCCCCATTTGACAGATGAGGAAACTAAGGTTCTGAATGGGAGGTTCCAGGCTGAGCTGGGTCACCTTGGCTTCTGGGTGGAGTTGCTGATCCTCCATTCTAGACTTTTTCCATTATGGGGAGCTGTCTCAACCTCTGTGTGTATGTGTGTGTGATGTGCTGGGGTGACCTGAGCGATCCGTGTGTGCATCTGTGTATCTCTTGGGGTGCATGGTTTGTGTGTTTGTGTGATGCTAACGTGTTTCAGCTGTGCATTTGTGTCTGTGTGTGTGGCTGCTGATGACAGCACGCTTGCCCTAGGTGGGAGTCCGTGTGTGTGTGATGATGGAGATATGTGTGTCTTGGTTCACGTGTGTGTCTAAGAGAGAGAGGTGGCTTCCCAAGCATGTGCATGCATTCATGTTGTCTCCCAACTGCGCTGAGATATTTGCTCACACACCCCCATTCATCCTGCCACCTCCAGCTTTCTGTCTCCAGAGTCGTGGAGTTGGGCAGCTAGGAGAGGAGGCTGGCAGCACTGCTGGCCCAGGCAGTCAGCGGCAGCAGTAAGAAGGCTCTGAGTCAGGGTCCAAGCCCTCTCTGAGAAGGTCAACACAGGGCCCTCCCGTCTGTTTGCTTCCATGGTCCAATCTGGATCCCAATGCCTGGGGTCCCTGCCAGCTGTGGGAGCAGCGATGCTCCCCGTGCCTGAGGCCTCACCCCCACTCCAAGCTGAAAAGGATAGACAGGAGGATGAGGGGCCAAGGAGTGCCTGGGCGTGGAGGCAAGGGGTTTACACGCGTGCGCAAGCATGTCTGCGTGTGAGCCCAAGATCAAAGAGCAGCCTTGAGGTGACCCAGCGGCGGCGGCAGTGGCGGCGGGCAGCTGGCTGGCAGGGAACGCCAAGCCGCCAAGCCGGGTGGAGTCAGGGAGGCCAAGGGCTGGGAGCCTCCCACTCCCCAGACCATGGAGACAGCCATGGGGTCAGGAGCACCTGCCACCTGGGGCCAGGCCCAGTCCAGCCCTGAGCCCAGAGCCCCAGCAGTAGGTCCCCAAGTCTCTGACTCTCCCAGGAGCCCCTGGAGTCGCTCAGAGGCCCTCCCTACCAATCACCTCCCCCAACTCCCTGCCCTCCCCCCAGAGCTGTCTGCCTCTAGCCTCCAGTTCAAAGAGCTCAGTGGTTATTTTCTTCTTTTTTATTAATGTTATATATAAAGATGGGTCCAATAAGAAAGCAGAAATGAGAAGGCTGGGAGGGGATGGGAGTTGGCTTCGTTCCTGTCCCCCTGGGGGTGGGACTCTTTGAGATCCACCA
Source organism: Vicugna pacos (assembly GCF_048564905.1). Lineage (NCBI taxonomy): Eukaryota > Metazoa > Chordata > Mammalia > Artiodactyla > Camelidae > Vicugna > Vicugna pacos. Next base: position 37,006,699 of record NC_133002.1, on the reverse strand, counting down.
CATTTCTCTCCTCGCGCCTGTACCTCCCATCAAACCCAAATCCAGCGGGAGCCCACATCCTTGTTTCTCTCAGTTCACGACGCACAGGCAGGTACATCCAGGAGGAAAGGGCTACATAAATAGGAAACCGCAGTAGGGAGGAGGCTGCTTCTCTGTCGCTCTTAAAAAAATACATACTATATATATACAGCTACAGTCTTCGACCTCTCCTTTTCTCCAATGCTCGACCATATCAGGGGTGGAAGAAAGTAGCTCTGGGGGGACATCTGGGCCAGGAAGGGGCAGTGCCACCGACCCTTCAGACAGCCACCCCCTCACCCCCAAAGGCACGGAGTTATAACCCTCTCGGGGCACCTCACCAGCCATTCTCCATCCCAGCGGGAACAATCTGTTTGCAAGGCCCCCGGAAAGGGGGTGTTTGGGGGTTTGTCTTGCCTGGTGTGTCTCCTTGGAGATTTGGGGTTTGGCGCCAAAACTGACGACTTACTGGAGGAGAGGAAGAGGTGGGAAGAGGTGGGGTGGGGGCGGGGAGAGCCGGGGCGCCCCGGCACAGGGGAGATTGGTCCTATCTGTTAACAATGCCCTTTGTCTTCCTATTTTTCAACAGCTTTTGAAACCAAAGTTGTGCAAAGTCCTGTACATGGAAGAAGACATGGGTCCCAGGGAAGGATGTCTGGGACCCACCCCTCCTCTCCGACCAGAGCAGGGGAGGGGAGGTGCTCCTTGAGTTCTTCTCTCTAACGCCACACATATTAAAACCTTCCCTCACTTGGGGGCTTTTCTTTGGTTTAACCCTCAAATCTGAAATGAGGGCTAGAAGTGCAGAGCGGGGCTGGTGGAGGTCCCCACCCTGAGTCCCATTCTTGAGGTCCAATGTCTTTGGCAAAGGGGATGCTCAGGAAAGGGGCGGCCACAGGTGGCTTAGGAAGAGGAGCTTAGGTCCTGGGATCCACAGTGCCTGGTGCCCCAGCCAAGGCCTGAGCTGCGAACACTCCACAGTCTCCCTAGTCCCCAGGGTCTCCAGTCTGGGGGACGAGTACTAAGTTTTAGATTCTGGAAGGTCATGAGCCACTTAAAGCCAATCCAGGCTCTTGGAGCAGAAGGGAAACAGCTGTCCCCGTTGGAGTGGAATGCCCCAGCATCTGGAGGGGCACCCCAGTGTCTAGGCAGCAGGGAGGAGGTTCAGGGGGCATCCTTGGTCCATGAAAATTTCATCTGGAAGCTCTTGGGTCCCTGTAGGAAGGGGCAAGGGAAGGGGGAAAGGGGGGCCCTTTCCCCTGTGCTCCTCGATGATTCCTGAGTGTCGGCGGCTCGGACGGAGGCAACTCCTGCCTGGTCCAGGGGTTCCTTCGTGAGAGGTTCAGGCCAGGTGGGTGCTCAGTACACAGCCCCAGGGTTGGGCGGGGGCCCGGGGGAGGCATGGTGCAGGGTGGCTGGCTGAGGCGGTTGCTGCTGTAAGTGGGGTCCACTCAGGTTCTGTGCGTGGTACCAGGAGTTGGTGGGGTCGTCCAGGTAGCTGGGGGAGGCACTGTACGGGAGCGGCGGGGGCAGCTGGCTGCGGGCAGGAGCCGGAGTGGAATGGGAAGAGGTGTCCCAGAGGGCAGGTGATGGTGGTGAGTTGCAGGCCATAGAATCACTGTTGTTGGGGCTGTGCTCCAGGGGCACCTCACCATTCTTATAGAGCTTCTTGAATTTGGAGCGGCGGTTCTGGAACCAGATTTTCACCTGCCCCAGGGAAAAAAAGGGGGAGCTAGTTAGCTTCGCAAAATGCTAAGTGAAAACCCACGGAGGAACCCAGCCTAGAGAGGACAAGGCAGGCACCTACTGTCACACAAGACTCCGGCCAAACCCAGGCATCCTGACTCCCAGGCCAGCATCTATTTTCTATCTGGGATAGAACTGCAGCTGGGAACTTTTGACTACTCAGGTCCAAATTCTGCTCTGCCACCTACCAAGTGGGTAACCTTGGGCAAGTTACTTGATCTTTCTGGTTCTTGCCTTTCTCATCTGCAAAATGGGAATGATGGCAGCATAATTACCTACCTCTTGGGGTCATTATGATGCTCAAATAAGTTCAGATAGATAAAGTACTCAGAACAGCTAGCCATATTACTGAAATACAGAAAGCACTGAGTAAAAGGCAGCCCAGGTGGGAGATGGGCAGTTTGTGGCATTTTGTTCATATTAGAAACTAGATAGGGGGGACGGTATAACTCAGTGGCAGAGTACATGACTAGCATGCACGAGGTCCTGGGTTCAATCCCCAGTACCTCCATTTAAAAAAATAAATAAGTAAATAAACCTAATTACCTCCCCCTTCAAAAAAATTTTTTTAAAATGGAAATCAGATACATGGAGACAAATATACACCCACGTAAGCATCTCTATGTGCAGGAACGTACCCACTCACAGCTTCACACAGACACCAGACTATACAGATACACCCAGATAAACACCCCACAAACATGAGTACCCTCAGTCACACATTCAGGCAGGGAAGAGTCCTCCAGGGCTAGCTAATGGGGGTGACCTGGGGACTCCGGAGCAGGTGAGCCATGACTCCCCAAATTTCCCTTGGGGTATCTCCCCCTCTCCCTGCCGCTCCCCACCCCATGACTGGTACAAACAATGAATCAGCTCCTCACCGGGTGACCCAGATTCCCGGCGGACTGGGCCCCACGCAGCCGCAACCCAGGCCCGCCTGTCAACACCTGTAGGGAGCCAGGTGACGGACACTCCTCCCTTGAGCAGTGACAGGCTGCTGGGGGCTCTAGGGGAAGGCTGAGGAGGGGGTGCCCATACCTCCGAGTCCCTATTCCCCTTAGAGGGGAACCTCTGTTCTTGGCTCTGGCCACATTAAGAGGTGGAGCATTTGGGGGCTGAGCAGGAATGTGGTGTTTTGATACAAGCACACAGTTTTGGACGTGCACTCACTGTCCTCCTGCACAGTCAAGTGTATATGCCCCTCCACCCTATAAACACAATGACCCTTGAAAGATTTCACTCCTTAAGTGGGCATTCCCACATGTACACAGATCCATTAGTCTGTGTGCAAATATACATGCAGATACACGTGTATGTACACACACATGACTAGCCTTGGGGGCAGACACAGGCGGACTCCTATCAACTGAGAGATCCACACTATTGGGGGGCTGTGGGAGGTGGGAATTCTGGGGTGGGGGGAGGACATCTCTTTGTGACAGACCTACACAGTCGCACATGCCTGTACACGTGCTAATTCACAAACTTTCAACAGAGGTTGGGATCTGGGGGTCCCTCCACCCACACACAAAGGTTTCAAGGGCCTGCCGGGAATTTAAGAGGCCATGCAGGCTCAGTGGCGCCTGGGGAGCCCCGGAGTCCCGCGCGGCCCCACTGAACCCCCGCGGCCTTCGACCGCCTACTACTGACCTGCGTCTGCGTGAGGCCCAGCTGCGCGGCCAGCTCGGCGCGCTCGGGCAGCGCCAAATACTGGGCCTTCTGGAAGCGGCGCTGCAGGGCGGCCAGCTGGTAGCTGGAGTAGATCGTGCGCGGCTTTCGGACCTTCTTGGGCTTCCCGTTCACCATGCGCACCTCGGCTTCCGGCTCCTCCTTCACGGACACTGCGGGCAACGCAACGGGCGGTGGGTGGCTCAGCCTCGAACAGCGACCCCGGTGCCCTCCAGGGCTCCAAGGGACGCCCCACCCTCCGGCGCACTGACTGGCCCCGGGACTTCCCGGCTGCGCACTCCGCGCCGCCGGCGCCCGGGGAGGGAGCCGCAGTCGCAAAGCCGGACCCGCGGCCGCTCACGACGCGGCGCTCCCGGCTCCCCGCTCCGCATTCCCGGAGCGAGGTCGGGGCCCAGCGACCCCTGGCGCGCACGGCCGCTGCTCTGCTCTCCGCGCTTCCCGCTCGCCCCTTGGCCCCACAGCTCCCCGCCACCCGCCTGTTGGCCTCCGCCTCACCCGCACCTCGCAGTCGGTCGTCTCTCTCGCCCTTTCCTCTTCTTTCCCCCTTTCTTTTTTGTCTTTTAACTTTTTTTTTTAGAATAGTTTTTAGATTCTGTACTGCAAGCACAGTATGGAATCCCTTCCTTTCCTCCTTCCTTCCTTCGTCTTTTCCTCTGTCCTTTCTCCCACTTTGTCTCTCCATATTTCTGTTTTGCTGCCTCCACTTCTCTCTTTTTCAGTTTCTCCACTCTGTTGTTGCTTCCCTCCGTGTTCCCGTAATTCTGGGAGGTCTCTCTCCGTGTGCCCCATCACCATCCTCCTTCTCCCCAGTCCAGATTCAAAGCAGGGTCGCGGAGCTTCCAGTGCCCGCTGCCTACCCGCAAGTCCTCTGCAGCCCGATGGAGGACCGCCTGCTGAAGTGCCCAGAAAGCACCTGAATCAGGAGGTTCTCTGACCATGGCCCCCTCCGTCCTCGCCTCGCTCACCCCGATCCTCACCTGGGACCGCGGCGCCCCCCGTGCACCACGCCCCAAAGGCGCTCAGTCTCCGGACTGGAAGGTCTTCTGACCCCTCTGGGGGGTCATCTAGCCCACCTTCCCTAACTTCGGGCAGTACATTCCTAACCTACCACGCGTTCCTAGATTTTCAGCTTTCTTTCGCTCAGCACCTTCCAGTGTCTCCCACCCTCCTGCGACCCTGTGGTCCTCACCTGGGTCCTGGGCTGGCAGCGGCTGCTCCCGGTAGGCTCCGTATTGCCGGTAGGAGGCTCCGTAGGTATATTCCGACTTGGGCGAGTAAGCCCCGGTGCTTGCAAGCCCGTTGAGATTGAACTGGTGGTGGTAGGTGTAGGGGTTCACGGTCTGGCCGTAGGGCTGGCCTGAGTAGTAGTCGTGCTGGGGAGCGCTGTAGTAGCCTAGGTCAGTGACGGAAGACTCAGGCAAGGTGGGCGAGTCTTTAGAACCCGCATGGCAGCTGAGCGAGCTGGAGATATCGGTAAGGATGCTGCTGAGCTTGCGATCGAAGGAGCCACTCATCCTGGCGGGCGCCGCGCCACCCCCGGGCTGGCCTCGGCCGGAACGCCTGAGCGGTCAGGAGCGCCGGGGAGGCAGAGGAGACGCGGCGGGGGTGTATGTCCGGAAGGCAGAGGGGAGGGCCTGGCAGCGCTTCTGGGGAGGGGAGGCCGAGGGGCGCTTAGACCATCGCGGGTCTTCTTCGGGCGGTGGCGGCGCGCCTCTCGTCGCGTCCCAAGCCACAGTCAAATGCTGCCAGCTCCGCCCGGCCAGCCGGTTATAGACTCAATAGTGAGTCGCAGAGGGAGGCCCCAGCGTTCTGATTGGCTGCAAGTCTTGCCTTCCAGGCAAAACATGCTATTGCTATTTCGTTCTCTCTTCCTCTCTCTTCCTCTCTCTCTCTCCCCCCTCATTCTTTGCTGTTACCCAACACACACACACACACACACACACACACACACACACACACACACCCCTCTGTTTCTTCTCCCGTGGATCCCTCCCCCAGCCCAGATTAAACCCCCAGTGGCTCTGCAGAGCCCCAGGATCCGTCAGTCTGTCGGTCTCCCTGACTGGGGGTGGAAGGTTGGCCTAGGTGCGATATAGAAGGAGGGGAACTTGCCCATTGGGTGTTTGTGGAGGGAGGTGGTCCAAGGTGGGTGTCATGCACATGCGTTGAGCAAATGACAGGCAGTCAAATGCGCCCAAATTGAGAAGGACCCAGGGCTCATAAAAAGTTCTGATTTCTTTTAAAATCAGAAGAAAGGAAAAAAATTTAGGTTGAAGAGAATGTTTGACTATATGTTAATATATTGTCTTCACAGCAGTGTTGTCATAAAATGTAATTTTAAAGTATGTTTTTACATTATACTGCACACCAGAAATTGACACATTGTAACTGACTGTACTTCAATTTTTAAAAAATAAATAAAGCATGTTTTTAATGGAGGAAGGGGCCCATCAGGCAAAAGTGCTTTGAGCCTATATAAGGTCATCCTTGGGCCCAAGGAGGCTCCTGTCGGAGAGAGACTGGGGAGGGGTCAGGTATGTGTGGACAAGGGACTTATGGAGAGGGTGGAGGTGTACAGCCTGTGTGTAGTGATATTAAGGTTATCTCCAAAACTATGTGTATGCTGTTTCAGAGATCACCTAGGCTTGCTGGAAGGAGCAGGGGACCTGGGGTCCCCACGAAGATGAGTGGGACACAGGCTGACTCTCTGTGTGCTTCAGTAAGTTTGGGGGCAGATTCTGTGCATTTGGGACAGCACTGGTGGAAGGTGGGCATTTTTAGAGACCAAGTGTAGGGGATGGGTGTACTTGAGGTGTGTGATGTGAGGATTTTACATGTTCCACAGTACGTGCAGAGTTCACATACTTACAGAGATGTATGTGAGTGCAGGGACGTGCATGTGAGAAAGTGGATCAGTGTATATGGTGGGGGATAAGCAGTGTGAGTAGCGGGCTGTGGGATGGAGGGTCTATGAGTGAATGTGTAGTTGTATACAGCACCTTTCCAATCTCCAGTAGTTGGGAACCATGATTCCCCACTGAACCTGTCCCCCCAAGGAGGCCCTGAAGAAGAGGCTCTGCTCCCTGGGAACTCTCAGCTCCTAGTCCTGTCTGACCCACAAGGCCAGGACTCTAGGTCATCCAAGTTTTTCCCAGCGTGTAGTCCATTTCTCCATTCCACCCCCAATTCTGCCCTCCGCCTCTCTTTGAAGGGAGGGGAATCTCCTCCAAATACCAGTTCCTAGCCAAATGCAACCTTCATACAGGTCTCCCTGTCAATCTTCCTGTCCCCTTCCCCTGCCAGGCCGGGCTAAGGCGTCCCGTGGGACACGCAGTGCCAGCGCCACCTTCTGGTCAATTCTGGACTCTGCAGCCTCCTCGAGTCTCGCCGAGCCCCTAGAAGGGTCTTCTTCGCAGACTCCGGGAGAAAAGCGTGCAGGGGCCTCTATAGCATTTTCCAAAATCAGACCGCCCGGGCAGTCTGCCAGGTTTCCAAGGGCTTTGAGAGCTGCAATTGGTGGAGACAGAGGGCCACAGTCCGCGGGCCGAGGGGTCAGAGTGCCTGCCAGGTCCGAGTGGCTCCGAGGAGGCGGAGGCGTGGGAAAGGTGGGGGCGGGGGGCGGGCAAGGGGAGCGCTATCTGTCGGTCTATCTCCGCGTCCCCCCAGCGCCTATCGCCCGCCTCTCGGAGCCCGTGGCGGGGCGAGTTACCACCCGCTGTGGAGGCCCTCTGTTCTGTTGCCAAGAGGGCGCCTAGAGAGCCCGCGGCCTTGGGGGCAGGAAGGGCACTGGGCAGGCCGGCTCCCCATCCCAGGACCAAAGCTGGGAGGCTGGCAGAGCCTGCTTTGGAGCACTCAGCTCCCCCCAGCGTGGGGCAAGGCCCTTCTTGGAGGTTCGTTCATTCATTCATCAACGGAGAGGGAGAAATTCAGAGACGGCAAGGAGTCTGCACTTTGCTCACGTGGTCCTCACAGAAGCCACAATCCTTTGGCTCCTCACTGCGGCTCCTGAGTAAAGTGAAGGAGCACTAGACTGGGAGTCGAGAATTCTGGATTCATGAAAGGGTGGTGGTGGTGGTGGTAGTAGGTTACTTTAGAATAATTTCTAGGCTACAACCTGCTTTGAAATACTTAGAGTTCTAGAATGGGTTAACACTGCAACGTTGGGGACTTAGGTGAGCAATTAAACAATTGTTTGGTAATGTGAGGTGAACATCTGGCCCTCTGTGCTCCATCATTGCCCTCTGTGCTCCGGGACACCAGGGACTGTATCTGTCCAATGCACTACTACCTTCCAGATACTTAGGGCAGGCTTGGCACACACAACCTCAGTGCTCCATAGATGTTTCTTGAATGAATAACTAAGACCCCTTAATACTGAAGAGGGGCTGAATCATCTTGGCTGGGTATGCTTGCAGGCTTAGGAAAAGGGGCAGCATGAAGCAGGCACTGACATCAAGCCGTCCCACTCCAAGGTAAGAGCAGGAGCAGCTTCCCAGATGAGGCCATGTGGCCGCAAAGGGGCCCGTTGGGCCAGCAGGACTGGAGCCACCAGACGCTGGGTGGGCACCTGCCAGCTCAGGATGGCAAGGTTGCTGGAGGATGCAGTGGGACAAGTACCACCCACTGCATCTCAGCCAACAAGATGAGCAGGTGTCCACCTGGCTAGAATCCTGCCCCTGGTGGAAGGGTGATGCAGGGCAGTCAGTCAGGCACCTCTGGGAGGCTGACAGGGAGGACAAGGAGCAGTGCTGGCCAATGCCCAGGTTGGAGTCCATTGCCCACCGTCTCTCCGGCAGGAGAACAAATACCCTGTTGAAGCAAGCTGTTGCTGGGAGCCTAAGTATCACGCCATCTGAACACAGCCACAGCAACTGGGCTCAAAGAGTGCCAAGTCTGAGGAGAGGAACTCAGGAAAAGGGTAGTGGAACCACTGAGTGAGCCGGCCTGCCCCTGGTCTCTCCGTTGCCTGGTGACCTGGCGCCATCTAGTGGTCACTCTAAGAGGTGCGTCCAGCTCCACTGGAGACTGGGAAGTGGGCCACATGCTGGGCCCACCATCGTATCTTTAAGGAATGCTCTGTTTACTTATTTTAGGAGCCCTATCAACACTAAATATTCACTTTTTATCATCACCTTGCCTTACATTACAGCTGCCGCATCTCCCTCCTCTGACCCATCCTTGTCCAGCCAGTGGCTCCTTCCCTTAGTTTTCTCATTTGTAAGTCAAAAAGTGGATTATTAGATGGCCTCTGAGATCCCTTCAAGCCCTGATGTTCTATGATTGTAAGTCCTAAGACTCTTGTCTGTTAATGGGGATCTCCCTTCTACCTTCTCGCCAAATCCCTTGGAGATGCACCCCAGGCCTCCAGCACTTAGCAATCTGGATGTCTTTCAGGAGCCCTTAATCCATCCCACAAATCTATCCTGGGCTTCTACTGTACTGGTTTCTGGGGGTGGAGTAGTGAACAAGGCAGGCCAATGGCCTCCCCCATGGATCCCAAGGTTTAGCGGGGGAAGTGCATACATGAGTGGCTACTTTCACTAACGTGAGTGTGGTATGTGCTGGGATGTGGGTAGCACATGCTGCTGTAACAGCCCGGGGGCCCCAAACCCTTTATGTAGGTAAGAGGATATCTGAACTGAAAACTGAAGGATATATGGGACTTGGCCAGGAAAGCAGTAATGAGCGGATGGAGAGGGTTCCCAGCCAAGGGAAAAGCTTGTGCAAAGGCTACTGGGACTGCCTGGGGGCATAGCATGGGGGGTGGTAAATAAAGCTGGAATGGAATCAGAGCCCCAGAACACAGGGTCCCTGGATCCCCAGAGCAGCAGAATAGGCTTTCTTTAGAGGCTATGGAAAACCACTGAAAATTTTAACCAGGAGTGAGATAATGGATTTTCATTCCAGAAGGGTCCCTCTGGCTGCAATGTGGGGATGAACCAGAAAGACAAGTGGAGGCTAGGAGAAGCCCAGGAGAGAGGGGAATTGGATCTGGGTTAAGAAAGAGGCAGTAGGGGGTGGAGAGGATTGGATAGATTTGAGAGATGGTTAGAAGGCACAGTGAGAATGCCTGGGTGAGAGCGACAAGGAGAGGGAAAGAGCAGGGAATAACTCCCAACTTCTGACTCGGAAAGTTGAGACCATTCTCTGAGAAAAAGAGAACACCAGGGAGAGGGGGTGCTTGATGGGGAAGAAGATATGTCCTGTTTTTTGGGGTTTTTTTAACTTTTCACTGGAATATAAAATTTATGCAGAAAAGTGTACAAGTCACAATCAATGAATTCGCACAAACCAAACACGGCCATGTAACTAGCACCCAGGGTGAGTACCAGGTTGAGAAATGATGCCTTCAGCTACTACTCCCCATGGGCAAACATGTCTTAACTCCTAGCACCACAGGTCACTTTTGTATATAAATGGAAGAGTACAGTGTGTACTCCTTTATTTCTGGCTTCTTTTGCTCAACATTATGTTTGTGAGATTTATCCATATTGTTGGGTATTTGTAGATCGTTCATTTTTGGTACTGTAAGTGGGTATTCTAGCATATGAATGTACCCCCATTTAATTATCTGTTCTACTGTTGATGGGCATTTAGGTAGTTTCTGGTTTGGGGCCATCGTCAACAGTGTTGCTGTGAGCATTCTTGTACACGTCCTTTGGTGTATATATGTACATGCTGCTCTTAGGCATGAGGAGTGGGATTGTGGGCCACGGAGTGGGTATGCATTCTGCTTTAGAAGATACTGCCAAGTAGTTCTCCAGAGTGGTGGTGCCATCAGCTCCATTTTTATCATGTTTAGTTTGAGTGTCTTTGAGACATTTAGGAGGAGCTGTCCAGCAGGCAGTTGGCTACATGGATCTGAGGATCAGTAAAGAAACTGGGAAAAGAAACTGGGGTTGGAGATGTAAATTGGGGGTCTTTGGCATTTTGTGGTAAGTGAAGCCATGGGCATGGGTCCAATGGTCCAGGACAGGTGGGTGGAGAAGAGGACGGAGGGTGGAGGGTCCCAGGGCAACACCTGTGAGAGAGGAGCTAGAGAGGTATGAGACAATACAGAGGGAGGTGGCCCTGCATTGGAGCGGGGCTGGGAGTGTTTCAAGGAGGAGGGAGTGGTCAGCAAGGTCGAATCCTGCTGTGAATGTGTGGTTAACCAGGATGAGGACTGAGATGCGTACACAGGATGACACCTCAAGGAAACATTTGGTGATATTGGTGAGGGAGGAGTGGGTTCAGGGGAGGGGAAGGCTGTTTACAGCCAGCCCAGGGGCGAGTGGGAGGGAGGAAGCGCAGAGAGCAAGTGAAGTTTGGCTGTAAAAAAAGGAGGGAGTGAGGAGAGCGGTAGCTGGAGGGCATTTGGCACACGGGGAGGGGCGTGTGTGTGTTTTATATCGGAGCAAGACTGTTTAGATGTCAATTATAGCAGCCAGGAGAAAGGAGTTAATCAAGAGTGCCATCCCTTAGTAGCTGGGAGGGGAAGGATCTGGATGCCTGACCAAGGGGTTAGCCTGACAGCAGATTCTCTCTTCCGCTGAGTCAAGAGAGAAGATGAACTGATAAGAGCTGGCTTTCACTGAGCACTGGTGCCAAGCACTGTTTGAAACATTCTACACATATGAGTTCATTCACTACCCCCCACTGCCCTATGAGGTGGGCACTCTCATTTCTACCTTTTGACAGAGGGGGAAACTGAGGCACAGAGACGCTAAGTAAATGCTGGATTCACAGTCTGAACCCAGGCAATCTGACTCTTCACCTCTGCAAGTTAGACAGGCATGCTGGCAGGATTGGAGTCAGAGGGTAATTTGATAGAGCTGGGTACTAGACACACAGGTGTTTGTTATGTACATTCTCTGTACTTGTCTGGATGTTTGAAACATTTCAGAGTAAACAGAATTATTCAAGACATTTGGGGGTTCCTGCCTGGGTGTGTATGCAGAGTAGGCATAAAGTTAATAGCTGAGAAGAGGGTGAGGTGGTGGGACCTCCCAGAGGTTTGAGGACATTGGAGAAATGTAAGTCTAAAGTGTAGCTGCTTCCATGGTGACCAGGGAGAGGACTAACCAGGGGGTATGGAAGAATGTCCAGGGGTGCAGTGACCCCAGGAGGCATGATGGGGTTCCCAGGTAGTGGGCTGCTTTCCCGCTGGGCTCAGCACCAGCTGTGGGCAGATGGTTGTGTTGACCAGGGTGGCAGGCAAGGAACATTAGCAAGGGTTGCTCAGGTGGTTTCCAGGGGAATTTAAGTCAGGCAAGGAAGGAAGTGGAGAGTGGAGAGACTGGCAGAAAGTGGAAGAGAATCCAGGCTGGGGGGCGGTCCCCACGAGGTCAGAGGGAGGCAGCAAGGAGGTCGTGGAGGGAACTCTCTTGAGACTGGTGAGCTGGAGGTTGGAGTTTATTCAAACTGCAGGGTTTGGGGCAGGAAAGGAGAGAATCTTGAATGAAGCCAGAGGTAGGAAAACCATCTTATTTATAGAGGAACAAATATAAGAGTTACATCAGACTTCTCAGAAACCCATGCAAGCAAAATCAGAGTGGCGTGAAATCTTTTTAAAGTGTTGAAAGAAACAACAACACAGAATTTTGTATCCTGTGAAATTATCCTTCAAAATTGAACATAAATAAATAAAAACTTCCTGAAACCAAAATTGAGGAAATTTTTTGCCAGTAGACTTGCCTTGGGAAGAAATTTGAAAGAAATTCTTCAGAGAGGAAAATGATATGTATAAAAACACTCAGTTCTATATAAAGAAAGGAAGAACATCAGAGAAGGAATAAAGGAAGGTAAAATAAAATATTTTAATTTTATTATTTCTAGTGACCTAAAAACTGTTCATATACTAATAGCAACAATGTATTGGGTGATTATAGCTTATGGATAAGTGAAACAAATCACAGCAAAGGTACAAGGGACAAGAGGGAGGATTAGAGAATATTCTGTTAACGTACCTATACTAGCTGTGAAGCAGAATATTGTCATTTGAAAATGGACTTATATCACTTTAAATGTACGTCACAAACTCTAGGACAACCACTAACACTTTTTTAAAGAGGTATAATTGGTATGCTAAGAGAGAAGAGAAAATAGAATCATATAAAATGTTTAATTAAAGCCAGAGCTGGTAGGAAAAAGAGGGGACTGATTTTAAAGAAAAAGGAAGAAAGAAACAGAGAACAAATGCAATAAATAGAAAACAGCCACAAATACAGTAGATAGTAATCCAACTACAGCAATAATCGTTTAACCATGAATAGTATAAATACACCAATAAAAGATAGGGACTGACAGAGTAGATAAAAAACAAAACAAAACCTAACTATATGTTGTTTACAAGAAACCTACTTTAAATATAAAGGTAAAATAGATTAAAAATAAAAGGATGGAGAAAGATAGACCACGCCAACCCTAATCAAAAGAAAGCTGGAGTACCTATATTAATTTCAGACAAAACAGACTTCAGAACAAGAAAAATTATCAGGGATACAGAGGAGCATTATATAATGATAAAGGGTTAATGCTCCAAGAAGACATCACAGTCCTTAATGTATATGCACCCAAGAAGAGTGTCAAAATACATGAGGCAAAAGACAATTGAACTGTAAGGAGAAATAGACAAATCCATTATTATAGTTGGAGACTTAAACACATATTCATTAGTAATTGAGTTTGTTTATTCTTATTTTTTGAGTAATTGAGTTTGAATTACTAATGGGCTTAACAACAGCAAAGAGGCCGGTGTGGCTGAACAGAGTGAGGGAGAGTGCCAGAAGATGGAGTCAGAGAGGTGGTATGGCAGGGACAGTGGGATTATGAAGGATCTCACAAGATATTGTAAGGACTTCCGATTTTACTCTAAGTGAGATGATAGGCCATTGTAAAATTCTGAGCAGAGGAGTGACAGAATCTGACTTGTTTTTGTTAGAATTTGTCTCAGTTTGGATCTTTTCAAGCTTATCCTACTTGGAATTCTTTGAGCTTCTTGGATGTGTAGATTCATGTCTTTCATCAAATTTAGGCCATTTTTGGATGTTGTTTCTTTAAATATTCTTTCTGTCCCTTTCTCCTTCTGGGACTTCCATAATGCATATGTTGGTGTGCTTGATGGTGTCCCTCAGGTCTCTTGGGCTCTGTTCATTTTTCTTCATTTTTTTCTTTCTGTCCTTCAAACTGGGTAATTTCAATTGATTTTCTTTCATTCACTGACACTTCTACTTGCTCAAATCTACTGTTGAAATCTCTAGTCATTTTTTCATTTCAGGTATTGTATTTCTCTGCTCCAGATTTTCTATTTGGTTCTGTTTTATAATTTCTATTTGTGTGTGTGTGTGTGTATGTGTGTGTATTTTTTTAAATTGAAGCATAGTCAGTTTACACTGTGTCAATTTCTGGTGTACAGCACAAAGTCATGCATGAACATACATACATTCATTTTCATATTCTTTTTCACCATAAGTTACTATAAGATATTGAATATAGTTCCCTGCACTATACAGCATGAACTTGTTATTTATCTATTCTATATATATCAGTAGGTATCTGCAAATTTCTAACTCCCAGTTTATCCCCTTCCCCCTGGTAACCACAAGTTTGTTCTCTATGCCTGAGAGTCTGTTCCTGTTTTGCAAACAAGTTTATTTGTTGTTTTATTTTTTAGATCCCACATATAAGTTATATCATATGGTATTTTTGTTTCTTTGCAAAGACTATATTCCTCATCATGTGTGGTCACTGAAGCTTCTGCTCTAATATCTCAGTGATCAGTTAGTGATTTGGTCTTTGTTTTTTAATGGATTTACTGAGGATTGAACCCAGGACCTCATGCATGCTAAGCATGTGCTCTACCATTGAGCTATACATATGCAAATCAATCAATGTGATATACCACATCAACAGAAGAAAAGATAAAAGCCACCGTGATTTATTTAACATAGAATTAGAAGTCCTAGCCATAGCAATTAGACAAGGAAAAGAAATAAAAGGGATCCAAATTGGAAGAGGAAAGGTAAAATTGTCACTATATGCAGATTATGTGATACTCCATATAGAAAACCCTAACCCTCTCTTTTTATTTCATTTTAGTTTTTTCAACTTGATCTTAAATGCCAACATTTAGCAGCTCCTTTCTTCTATATGCACTCCTCTGGTAGCTGTAATTTTTTCATTAGATTCCAGAGTTCCAAAAAAGTTGATTCTGTCAATTGGCAGCTTAATGGTTGCTTCAGTGGAAGGGCTGATTCTTGGAGCATCTAACTCTACCATATGCCATGATGTCATCTCTGATTTGTTTTTGAAGCTCAGTCTTCAAGATACATAATTAAGTACAAAAAAAAAAAAAGCAAGGTGGAGAGAAATGTGTATTAGATGTTACTAGTCATCTAAAAAAGGGGGGGGGTGCTTATAAACAGTGAAAGGATAAGCCATAAATTAAAAAATTTTTTAAATGACTCTTTAATGAATGTAGATACAAAAATCTTTATCAAATTATTCAGCATTATATAAAAAGAATTATACACCATGAAAAAATGGTACTTATTCCAGGGATGAATGGATGATTTAATATTTTAAAATCAGTCAGTGTAATCTACCATATTTATAGGCTAAAGAAGAAAAATCACATGAGCATATCAATTAAAGCAGAAACAAAGCATTTGACAAAATTCAATACCCATTCCTAATGAAAACTATCAGCACACTAGGATTAAAGGTAAACTCGCTAAAGAACATCTACCAAAAAAACCAAAATCTAACATCATACTTAATGGTAAAAGACTGAATCCCTTATCCCTAAGATGAACAAAGCAAGGATGTGCACTCCATCAATGCTACTCAACATAATGCTGGAAGTTCTAGCCAGCTCAGTAAGGCAAGAAAAGGAATTGAAAATAAATACAGGGGAGGAGAGTATAGCTCAAGTGATAGAGTAGGTGATTACTATGCACAAGGTCCTGTGTTCAATTGCGAATACCTCCATTAAAATAAATAAATACAAATAAAATAATAAACCTACTTAAAATATACAGATCAGAATCCGACAATATATTTTATACACCATGATCAAGTTGGATTCATTCCAGAGTTGCAAGAATAGTTCAACATATGCAAATCAATCAATGTGATATACCACATCAACAGAAGAAAAGATAAAAGCCACCGTGATTTATTTAACATAGAATTAGAAGTCCTAGCCATAGCAATTAGACAAGGAAAAGAAATAAAAGGGATCCAAATTGGAAGAGGAAAGGTAAAATTGTCACTATATGCAGATTATGTGATACTCCATGTAGAAAACCCTAAAGACTCCATACAAAAACTACAGGAGCTGATAAATGAATTCAGCAAGGTAGTAGGATACAAGACTAACATACAGAAATCTGTTACATATCAGAAGGAAAGTTTTAAAAAAATCCCTTTTAAAATTACATAAAAATAAAATACTTAGGAATAAACATGACCAAGGAGGTGAAAGACACATACACTGAGAACTATAAAACATTGATAAAGGAAATTAAAGATGATTTAAAGAAATGGAAATATCCCAAGCTCTTGGATTGGAAGAATATTGTTAAATTGGGCATACTACCCAAAGCAATCTACAAATTTAATGCCATCCCTATCAAATTACCCATGACATTTTTCACAGAACTAGAACAAATAATCCTAACATTTATACGGGATCACAAAAGACCGAGAATTGCCGAAGCAATACTGAAGAAAAAGAATGAAGCTGGAGGAACAACCCTCTCAGACTTCAGACAATACTACAGGGCTACAGTAATCAAAACAGCATAGTATTGGCACAGAAAGAGACATATGGCTCACTGGAATGGAATAGAGAGCTCAGAAATCAACCCACATTCCTACAGCCAATTAATCTTCAACAAAGGAGGCAAGAATATACAATGGAGAAAAGACAGTCTCTTCGGGAAGTGCTGCTGGGAAAGCTGGACAGCCACATGTACATCAATGAAGTTGGAACACTCCCTCACACCACACACAAAAATAAACTCAAAATGGCTTAAAGATGTAAACACAAGACAAGACATTATAAACTTCCTAGAAGAAAACATAAGCAAAACATTCTCTGACATAAATCTTAGCAATGTTCTCCTAGGGCAGTCTTCTAAGACAATAGAAATAAAAGAAAAATAAACAAATGGAACCTAAGTAAACACATAAACTTTTGCACAACAAAGGAAACCATCAAAAAATGAAAAGACAACTTACAGACTGGGAGAAAATATTTGCAAATGATGCATTGACAAGGGCTTAATTTCCAAATATACGAACAGCTCATTTAACTCAAGAAAAACAAAAAAAGAACCCAAACAAAAAAAGGGCAGAAGACCTAAATAGACTTCATCCAAAGAAGACATACAGATGGCCAATATGCACATGAAAAGACGCTCAACATCATTAGTTATTAGAGAAATGCAAATCAAAACTACAGTGAGATATCACCTCATAGCAGTCAGAATGGCCATCATTAAAAATCTACAAATAATCAGTGCTGGAGAGGGTGCAGAGAAAAAGGAACCATCCTACACTGTTGGTGGGAATGTAAATTGGTGCAACCATTATGGAGAACAATACGGAGGGTCCTTAAAAAACTAAAAATAGAGCTACCATATGATCTAGCAATCCCACTCATTGGCATATATCCAGAAAAGATGAAAACTCTAATTCAAAAAGATAGATGCACCCCCAATGTTCATTGCAGCACTATTTACAACAGCCAAGACATGGAAGCTACCTAAGTGTCTATCAACAGATTAATGGATAAAGAAGATGTTATATATATATATATATATATATACACACACATAATATACATATACATATATATACAGTGGAATATGACTCAGCCATAAAAAAGGAACGAAACACTGCCATTTGCAACAATATGGATGGATCTAGAGAATATCATACTAAGTGAAGTAAGTTAGACAGAGAAGGACACATATTATATGCTATCACTTATATGTGGAATCTAGAAAATAATCCAAATGAATCTATTTATAAAACAGACTCATAGGCATAGAAAACAAACTTATGGTTACCAAAGGGGAAAGGTGGGTGGTGGGGAGGGATAAATCAGCAGTATGGGATTAACAGATACACAGTACTATATATAAAGTAGATAAACAACAAGGATTACTGTATAACACAGGGAGCAATATTCCATATCTTGTAATAACCTGTAATGGAAAATAATCTGAAAATATATATATATAACTGAATCACTTTACACCTGAAACTCATACAATATTGTTTTTTCCTTAAAAACGGCTTTATTGAGATATAATTCTAACACAATATTGTAAATCAGCTAACTGTACTTCAATAATAAATAAATAAATAAATAAATAAATACAGATCAGAAAGGAAGAAATAAAGTTATTCCTATTTGAGATGACATGATGTACTCCAAAGAAAATCCCAAGGAATCTACAAAAAAAAACCCTCCTAGAACTAATGAGTCAGTTCAGCAAGGTTGCAGGATATAAGAAGAACATACCAAAAAAAATCATTCTTTTATAGAAGAAGGCAATGAAGACATGAAATCTGAAATTTAAAATACAGCACCATTTATAATTGCGAAAGAAAGAAAGAAAGAAAGAAAGAAAGAAAGAAAGAAAGAAAGAAAGAAAGAAAGACAGACAGACAGACAGACATAGGTGTAAATCTAACCAAAAAAAGAAAAAGTGGGTGTAAATCTACCTGATGTTGTGTTGCCACCTGGGATTTGTGGTTCATGCTAATGGGTCATTGTTACTGCATCGCTCTGAGTAACAGCACTCAAGTGTGTACCTTAAGTGACCCCAACAGTCCGCTCTGACTTGGCCTGCGGATTGAGATAGTACTAGCCTAATTTTTAACAGTGTGAATATTGTGACCGTGTATTTCAAGAGTTCAGATAGTCAACATGAGAATGATGACAATACAATACCAATGACGTCACCAGGGAAAACCGGGTAAATAGACTGTGTCAATTTAAGGACAGATGGAAAGACACATACAGCTGGACTGGGGAGGTAAATAACCAAAACTGTGCCATATGCAGAAAAGAATTTGGGCTTGAAGAAGCCCACGATGAAGGAAGGGCTGGGAAACATGTACGGAGACTCACATGTACAGAATCTCACACATTCGGGATGAGACAGGCAAGGAATTCCAAATGAATCAGAAGTTTTTCATCTCCCCGAAGACAGCAGTTCTCGGTCACAAATAGTGGCTCGGGCATTCCACACAAATGAGCAGGCACTGTCGTTGAGAAATGTTGTTCCCTGGGTAGCTCTGTGGAACTGAGTGAAGTCACATTTCCTGATTCAGAGAGTGCAACTAAAATGTCCTGCGGGAGAGCAAAAGGGCAAGTTTTGGTAACACATGTCTTGGCCTCTGACAGTGGAGACCTGATTTTGTCAGATCTCACCACTATCACGCCGATTAAGTCCGAATCAATCATGGTAACATGGCAACATGGTAACAAGAAGATGTCCCTCCCCTAGATCTTAGGTACTTTGATTCAAAAAACAGAGTTTCAAATGGTCATCTTGATTTCTACGTTGATTCTAACAAATCCGCAAAAAACACACAACAAAAGGTTGTTGATATCTTACACAAATACAAACTAATCTTGCTCATCTGTCTTGGCTACCCAGCGGACAGGGCAAACTTTAGCAAATTCCATTCAGCCAATAAACCACAAAATAGAAAGGACCTTACCTGCTAAGTGGTCCGCACATCTTATGCACAGTGCTGCTAAGAAGGGTGTGATTTATTTATGTTATATTACTGTTTTCATAATGAATGTTTTCAGTCACTTTTCAGTTTCCTCCAAATGTGCAGAAGCACTTAATGAGTTTATTGACCTTATATAAAGGAGGTGGCTTCCTTAGACATGGGCCTGGGACAGCTATCAGTGTCACTGTCCACGGCAGAGATGTTAGAATGATGACCTGCTGTAAAATCACATATTTAAAGGGTGAGATAAAAAGAATGTACTTCTCTAATTTGCAAGCACAATAAAGCTGAGAATGGAAAAAGGGATGACAAACAAATTTATATGCAATTTCCCGAAAACTGCTTGACAGCCTTTGGAGAGACCATAAGGAGCCTAGAAAAGGATGAACCAACTGCATCTGAGTTGTTCATTCATGTGAAGGTTGTGACAAAAACTCATATAGAAAAAAAAAACACTTCATACTTTGGAAATAAGACTGCTTCAAGACTTTCTTAATTTCCTTACTAAAACTTGAACTTATTTGAAATCTGTATTAGTCTGGATTCTCCAGAGAAACAGAAACAATAGGATATTAGAGAGGTATATAGAGATAGATAGGTAGATAGATTGATTGATTGATTCATTCATTATAAGGACTTGGCTCACGTGGTTAAGGTGACTGAGAAGTCCCGTATGTGAAGTCAGCAAGCTGAAGACCCAGGGGAGTTGATGGTATAGCTCCAATCTGAGTCCTGGGACCTGAGAGCCAGGAGAACAGATGGTGCATCCAGTCCCAGTCTGATAGTCAGGCCTTCCAAGGACTGGATGAGAGCCCCCACATTGCCAAGGGCAATCTACCAATTCAATGTACTCAATCTACCCATCTCATTCAGACACACCCTCCCAGACACATTCAGAATAATGTTTAACCAAATATCTGGGTACCCAGTGACCCAATCCAGTTAACACATAAAATTAACCACTGCAGAATCCAACTTTGATTTTGCAAGTTCAGATTACCTCTGTGCTTTGAACTGTTTTCCCTGCGCAGGAAGTTAAACTTCTGATGACGTCTGAGTATTTTTAAATGGTGGCTAATTTACATACGGATAGTCTAGATGATGAATTCCTAGAAGCAAAAGACCCAACTGATGAACAGCTGGTCTGTGAAAACAAGCCGGTAGATAAAAGTAGATGAACATTTCTCAAGCACCGTAAACTCACTTTCGCAAGTCTACAAGCTGCGGCTGCCAGTAAGTAAAACCCCGCAGATTCCATGCTCACATCTTTTTGTTGCGAGGGTATTTACTTCCGTGTCACCGCACTGGACTGACACAAGGAGTCAGTATACCGTGGGCTTGATAAAGGCAGAGCTGTAGGTCCAAGTGAATTTTACATTTGACTGTCTGGAGTCGCACTACCTCACAAAAGAAGAGAAGGCTGTCCTAAATAAAGACTGCAGGCAGTTCAAAGAGTATTACTGGAATAGAAAACAGAGTCAAATCACCCCACTGTGCCCTGGACAGGAAGAAACATGTCAGTGCTCTTTTTAAAATTAAATATGGGTAATATCTGTTTAGTCTGTCCTATTATATTTATGTTCTCCTTTTTCAAAGCCTTATGTGTATGTATCTTAAGAATACACAACAACAAGCCCATGAAATGTTAGTATCCAAGAAAGTGTTTTAAAGAGTTAAAATAAATTTGTAAAACTACATGAGGACAAAAGGAGATGTTATAAAAATATTGTTAAAGTTTTATCATACTGATTATTTGTTTAATGGGTCCTGCTATCAATCAGTACTAATCTCCTCTTTAGTAATCTCCTCCTTTAGTCCTGTTGTTGTTTTGTTTAACAGCATTCATGGACCAGAAAAGTAAATAATAGAGAATTAACATATAATTGCAAAGAAATATTTTCATATTTTAATGTTAAAGTCACAAAGCATGTCTATATCATATATGATATTATTATGCCCTTATATTTTTTTTGTCTGGTTGTGTCCCAGGTTGGCCTTCTAAAAAATTGGTCACCCATAGGTGAGGGGATTCGCTGCCTTCTGAAAGCTAGGGTCCAGGCAAAACCCATTTCACAGAGCTCAAATGATGTCCCCAGGTCCACTCTGTCTGTCTGTCTACTTTCTGTGGTCCCCACCTCCCCCCACCTCCCAAGCTTGGACTTACATCATTCTCATCGAGCAGTCCTAGCCAGGAAAGCACATCCCCAGATGAATCCTGGGACTGAGTTTTAGTAGGTGCCCTGAACCACTTGCTCCATGTCCAAAGGGAGTTGCCAAGCCTGGATGCACTCATCCAAATGGGAGGGAGGCTGGAGGGAGCCAGCTCCTTAAACACAGGTTGTGGGAGTGGATAAGTTGTTCCCTAAAGGGAAACTGAGGGGCTCTTACCAGAAGAGGGAATAGATGCCGTGCAGGCAGAAGCATCCTTGGCTGTCCACTACCCGGTCAGAAGGGAGCCAAAGCGCTTTCTGCTCAGTTGTTTTTGGCCAGATCCCTGGAGCCAAACAAACATGCATCCATTTTACCACCATATTACATTGAAGGGATCTATCAATATGTCTCTTTTACCAACTGGACAGTGAGTTTCTCAAGGACAGAGACCACATCTGATTCCTACTCCGTCCCCAGTGCCTTGCACTCAGCCAGGCGCATAGTAGATGCTCAGTAATACCCCGGGATCCTGCTCTCAGCTCTCAGTTCACACGTACCTTGCACAGTCTCTTCCACTCCTATGGCCTTTACATCTGCAGCTCTGGCACAGACCTTCCCCCAAGTCTAGAGCTGAGCATTCTACCATCTTCTGGACACTCTAACTTGGATGTCCCACAGGACAGCTCAAACACTATCTGTTAGAAATTGAACTTGCTGTCTTCATCCCTACACAATCTCCTTCACTGCTCCCCTTCTCAGCAACGGCACCATCAATCATTAGTGTACTACACTCTCATCTGCCACAGTCAGGCATTCCCCAAGTTTTATTGGTCCTGCCCCCAAATACCTCTCAATTCCCCTGCCCCCCATCCCACCCGCTGCCCCGCCCAGGCCTCAGCATCCCTCCCCTGAGGATGCAGCAGGTGTCCTGCACCAGGCCTCCCTCAGCCTGCCCCTCCTCTGGACATTCTAGTCCAAAGCCCTTCAGTGCTTCACCTCCTCCTTCAAGCCCAGACCAGCAGCACTTCAGCGCTGCTGGCTCTGCCTGTGCTCCAGCCCTGCTGAGAGCCTTGCATTCCCTAGGGGTCCTCTGGGAGCACCACACTCCTGGAATCTGTCCTCCTTTTTCAGGTGCTAACTCCCTCCACTCCAAGACCAAGCTTGCCTCCAAGAAGCCCTCCATGATACACAGCCCCGTCCCCCAGCTAAGAGTCCAGCCTCTAGGCCCTCAGTGCTTTTCTCTTCCCTACCTCGTGTGTCCACTATTGTACTTGATAGCAGTTTGGCTCCCGGTGTTAAAACCTCTGCCGTTAGACAGGTGGTCTCTCTACTTACCAGTCTCTCCCTCTAGATTCTGAGTGCCCAGAGGGCAGGATAAGGTCCCTTATCGCTGGGACTCCAGCCAGAGTTTATTACAGGGTTGGCACATCAGTTGTTAAATGGACGATCGGCAGACCAGCTACAGCAGACGTTGGCAAACTTTGTAAAGGGCCAGCTAGGAAATATTTCAGTCTTTGCTGGCCCCATGGTCTCTGTTACAACAAGAAAGCAGCCACAGATGAACGGAAATAACATTGTATTTACATAATCAGGCAGCAGGCGGGATTTAGCTTGTGGCCTGTAGCTTCCTGAGCTACAGGGATGAATGCTTGGGGGGATAACTTCCGTCCCACCTTCATACCCATGAGACCTGCACCTACTTGCTGTTCTGACCAGCCTCGCTTCTCAGCCCAGCCCCCATGGCCCTTCCTCCACCCTGCTTCCCACTCTCTTACCCCATTCCATGGTCAGTGCCTCCTCACCCTCTTCAAGTTCAAAGCTATCTGTGGACCAGAACCCAGCCCTCCTTTTTTCCCTGGGGCTCCTCCTGCCCAGCCACTGGGACGCCCATCATTCCCCTCTTGACACAGTGACTAGCCCTTTGGAAGAAGGAGTGCTGAGCAGATATTTACCATGAATAGGACTTCCTTAGCTGATCAGAAGCCCTATAGGTTTGCGAAGCAGCTTACCTGCACTATTCCTCTCTTTGGTCAGCCCCTGCCTCTCTTGCCTTTAGTTGGGTTCCCCTAGAGGCTCGGCCCTCCTGGTCCCTGCCCATGGCGTGTCAATCAGCAGCACTGGTCCCCAGGAAGATGGGCACTGGAAGAGGGTTAGTTGCTTGCCCAGAAAACTGGGGAGGGGCAGGTATAGAAAAAGCATGGGAGATTTTGTTTTTTGATAGGAAGGAGGCAGAGAGAAGATGACAGTCAAGGCACCAGCCCTCGTCCAGCCCCACGGTCTAGGTTTGAGCTCCTGGTTAGGCAGAAGCATTTAAGTAAGAGACTACGTGCCTCTGAGCCCCAGCACAGCTGCTGCAGGGCCCACGTGCCTGAACCGAGCAGCGCTCTGGCACCCTAGGGGCTGGCAGTTTGGGGAGCACTGGAAACAGCACCCTGGGAAGGACCTTGGTGTTCTCTCCAGAGCACCCTTCGAGGGCCCTTCAAATTGCCTTGTGGGCAAAGGAGCTCAGCTTAGGGGGCTGGAGTGGGGGAGCGGCCTGGGTGCAGCCGGGTACCCATGGCCTGGGGACAAGTTTGTGCTTTCCCTCCGGGGGCTCCAGAGGTCTCGGCTGTCCCCAGTAAAAGTGGGGTCTGTGAAAAAGGAGAAAGGGAAGAGTGGATGTCAGGGGCAAGCAACCATGATTTCACCACAGTGGGATGCTTCTTGACAAGGACAGAAAGAAGGGGGCATCTGAGAAGTCACCTTTTTCTGCAGCTGACCCTGAGGGCAGAGAGCAGGACAAGGAATGGAGAGGGTGGAGGCAGCTGTGGAAACTGGGCTGACGGAAGGAGGGAAGAAGCACTACGGATGGCAGCTGGGTGTGGAGAGGCAGAGGCACCCCAAACTATACAGATGGGAAAGCTGAGGCCCAGAGAGGGACCATGACCTGCCCACAGCTGCACAGCGATGCCTCCTGTCCCCAAGCCTGGCATTTCCCCGTTTCAGAGCTGCCAAGCTCATCGCAGGCTCTCGTGGGTCCCCACGGCGTCCTGCTCTGGGAGGTGAATGGCAGTGCGACTCTGGGCCCTGGGTGCCCACTGGGGCTGCCAGACACCCCCAGAGCAGCCTGGTGTCTGCCTGCCCTCCTCTGAGGAGGGAGAAGCCAAGTTTTCCACACAATTGAAGAGGCAGGAGAGATCAACCCATCCTGGCACAAACTGACCAACCAAATGCATCCAGAAGCGAGGGAGAGACGGGCAGACAGACAGACAGGATTCCTGCCCACCCAGGGCCCGGCCCTTCCTCCAGCTGACCATCCTGTCTGGGTGAGGGGGTGAGAGCCTTCTCATCCTCTCATCCTTTCTCGGCCTTGAGGAGAGGGAATAGGAGGAAAACACGAAGGTCAGTCCATCAGTAGGATTTTCCAAGGAGCAAGGTTGAGGAAGAAAGCTCTTTCTTTGGAGGTTTTAAAAATTAAGAGAAATTTGCCCGAGTGTGCTGGAAAATAAGGTGATGTGGTCTGGAGGCAGGAGAAGGGTCAAGGTGGCCCTTGGGTCCGTCTTAGTGATTACAGCCCAGGGTTCTGCGGTCTGGAGAAGGGCACGCTCGGCCCTGAGCGCCGGCCGCAGTTAGCGCAACCGCCACCAGGTGGCGGGTCTGCCCATTGCTCACCGACCAGGACTCTGGCTGCCGGGAACTCAGACTGGTTGATGTATTTGCTTATTCATCCATCATTTATTCATTCATGGTTTTTATTCCCCAAGCACTTTGGACTCTTCGTATGTGCCAGCAGGCATTGTGCTAGGTGTAAGGAGGAAACAAAAGCGGCCAAGACAAGGTTTCTGTTCTAGCATGACTCCTCTCTGCTCAGCAGCCCCTCCGATGCTCGGAGGAGGGTCCACAGCGGCAGCCAGGTGTCTGTGGGTCAGGGCTGCTGCCCAGGTCGGTTCCTACTGCAGCCGCATGGGATGGTGCCCCTTGCCCTCCGTTCTGCAGCGAAAGCCAACGGGCAGAGAGCCCTGAGCCGGGTTTGGACCGCCTCCCACCCCGGTATCAGGTAGCCCGCAGTGGGTCTCAGGTGTAGCCGCACAGCGGTCCCCGGGGCTGAGGTTTTCTCCATTTCTGTTCCTCCTCCCACCAGGCCCAACCTCAAACCACCAGCCCCATCCCCTCCTCCTCTTCCTCCCTTCCACTGCTCTTTTCTGGCCAATTTCCTCAGAAATGCCTATCCAGAGAGCAGAAAGTGGGCCCTGGGAGCAGACCCAGGTCCTGGGTAACCTGAGGTCACTGTAAGCCTTCTGCCTTCCTCATGTTGGCTCCTAGCTCAGCCCCCTGCCCTGGGCTCCCAGGGCCAGTGTCACCTCCAGAGCACTGGTCTCCTGTGTGGTGGAAGCATGCGTCTGGGTGCTTTACCCCACCCCAACCTGAGGAACAGCCTCAGAAGTGCAGGGACCTCAACTTGTTCACTGTCCAAGCCCCAGGACCCCACACAGTGCCCTGACACATAGTAGATCTCAGCCAGTGTGGATCTTTGGAGAGCATGCAGCTTTGTAAAGGCTTTGAGGTCTTCCAAGGGAGGCTCCTTGGATCCACAGGAAGGCAGGGTGGGCAGAGGTAAGCTTGAATCCTGAGAACACACCTGAGAATGTCCATTTTCCAAGGCCTTGAGTCGAATCGAAGGACCCCCTGACCAACCTCAATGAGGACCAAGGCGTCCCGGTCTGCTTCTTACGCACCAGAACTCCAGATCCAGCAGGGGCGGGGTAGCGCCTACTTGGGCCACACAGTCTTTGGACAGGGGCCCCAGATGGCTTCCTCAGCCAGCAGCCATGGAGCCCTGTCCTCTGGAGGAGTGCCAGCCACTGTTCTGCCTCACTTCCCTCTCCCCTCTCTTCCTGCCCCAGCTTCCCTGGCAACTGGCAACCCCCTCCCTTAACCCAGCCCCGTGCCTTCTGACTCACGGTGGAGCTCAGCTGGAAAGCATCTGGCCTGATGCCCTGCATGTGGAGCACCCTCCCTCACACCTTCCATGCAGTTCCTCCATTAGAATTACGTCCACAGAAAACCTCCCTATCCCCAAGAAAATCCCCTGTCATCAGTGGGGGTAGCAAAGCACTCTACCCCCAGTCCTCAGTGCCAGGTGGAGTGGGAGTCCAGATCTTATCAGCTCATCACATTCCAAACATTCCCTGTGGGCAGGGGAGGGGTGGCCAGAAGAGGAGAATGCTGCTTGACTTCCACATCCTGTGTCTGTCTGCTCCTGTTTCTCCTCCCATGCCTCACCCCTAGCCCAGGGCTCAGGTCCTCTCCTTGTGCCACCAAGGCCCTTGCGTCTTGGACCCCATATCTAGCTCCTCATCCTTTTCTGGTCTGTTCTGTTCTTCCTTTCCCTCCATTTTCTTTCCCTTCTCTCAGTCCTCTCCTCTATGTCACCCTGGAGTTTGTGGTAGAAGTGGGGGGACCAGGCCAGGGGTCTCTCTAGGGCTTTTGTCCCTGTTCAAGGCATTCAAGAACTCTGCCTATCGTCTGGCCCCAACTCAGCACCACACCCTTGTGTGTCTTGGGTCCAGGACTTGCCTTCATGGGCCATTGGCTCCTCCCACCCGAACTTAGAGTGCTAAAGTCCTGGAGTCTGAATCTTTGGACTTTAAGGCTCTCCCAGGCTGATGGCCCAGATTTCCCCTGGAGAGAGAGTTCCCCCAAAATCTCCTTCCCAAATGCACAGGACCAGAAGTGAGGGCCGGCTCCTCCACCTGCCTTCCACCCCCACCAGTCCCAGGTCTCCTTCCTCTCTTGCTAAAGGAGGGGCTGCCTGCCCACCTTCTTTACCCAGCATCTGTGGCTATTTGGACAAAGTTTTCCTTTTCCTAAAAGACTTACACACACATCCCTCTGCCTTCTGGCCACCTTCCTACTCTTGACCAGAGAGTAGTGGCTGAAGGGGGACTGGGCTCCAGGAACCTCGAGTTCTAATTCTGACTCTGCCATTAACTTACTAATCTGAGGCTTGTCAATATCCTACTCTAAGCCTCAGTTTCCCTGAGAAATGAGAAGAATGGACTTGTGGTCTCATGTTCCAGAGCCTAAGGGAAACATCCAGCTCCCTTAGACTAAACTAAAGTTTTGGTGGGAGACATAGAGAGGCATCATCATGGAGATGTTCCCCCTTTGCATCATCGAGGTGCAACCCCATTTTGTTTTTCGGGTGAAGAGCAGGCCACTCCTAGGGGCTCCCCTCCACAAGTGTTCCCTACCCCTCCAACGATTTTCTTACCAGAAAAATGTGTCCAAAAAACAGTGCCATTGAAGAGTATCTTCAAACACACACACACAGCCAACTTCAAGCTCAATGGTGAAATGCTGAAAGCTTTTCTACTGAGACCAGAAACAGACAAGAAGTTCACTAGCACCATTTCTGACTAGCACTACAGTTGCAACTTTCAGACAGGACAATGAGGCAAGAAATAAAAGTTATGAGGTGGCAGACCAGTGAGCAGCAAAGAAAAGAATTTATAGGAATTATAAAGGAAGAAATAAAACTACCAATATTTTACCATGACATACACAGAGAAAATAAAAAAAAAAGATACAAACTATTAGGATAAATAAGTGAATTTAGCAAGGTTACTGGATAAAAGAGCAGTATAAGAAACCAAATGTTCTTCCATATATTACTAATGCACAATTAGGGAAAGGAATTTTTTAAAAAACACCATTTATACACCATAAAATTATCAAATACCTACCTAGAAATAAATCTAACCAAAATAGTGCAAGGTCAGTCAATACACAGAAAACCATAAAACATTATTGAGAAATACTTTAAAATATCTAAATTAACAGAGGAATATACCATGTTCATGGTTAGAAGATATTGTAAAAGTATTCATCCTCCACAAATCAACCTATAGAGTCAATGCAATCCCAATTAGACTCCTAGCAGGAATGTGTATGTGTGTGAGCTTGTATGTATAAATTGATAAGTTAATTCTAAAATTTGTGTAGAATGCAAAAGACCAAGAAATGCCATGACACTCTTCAAGAAGAGCAAAGCAAAGGAATTCCAGCACCAGATATTAAGACAGTGTGGTATTAGTGCAAGGATAGACCAGTGGAACAAAACACAGAGCCCCAAAACAGGTCAATATAAATATGGCCACATGATTTTTGACATAGATAATACTGATATGCTATGCTGGGGAAAGAATGGTCTTTTCAAAATGGTGCTGGGTTGATTAGATAGTGATATGGAAGAAAAGCATATTTTTTCAATTAAGGCATAATTGACATATAACATTATAATAGTTTCAGCTGTACAACACAATAATTCTACATTGCAAAATGGTCACCACAGTAAGTCTAGTTATTATCTAGAAAAAAAAAAGATATCTTGATCCCTTTTTCAACCATACCAAAAATTAATTCAGGATAAGTTTAGACCTAAATATAAAAGGTAAGACAACTAGAAGAAAACATGGAATATCTTCATGCCTTTGGGACAGGCAGAGATTTCCTAACCAAGGCACAAAAAGTACTAACTATAAAGTAAAAAAATTTGATAAATTATTCTTCATTAAAAATTAAGAAATTCTGTTTATCAAAAGTCACCAATAAGAAAGTGAAAAGGCAAGCTACAGAGTTGGAGAAGATATCTGCAATGCAAAGGGCTTGTATCCAGAATATATAAAGAACTCTTACAGATCAGTAGGAATAAGTGGACAACCCAACTGAAAATGGACAAGGTGCTTGAACAGGCACTTTACAAATAAGGCTTCCAAATGGCCTGTAAACATCTGGGAAGATGTTCAATGTCATCAGTCACCAAGGAAGTGCAAACACCATAATTAGCTAAAATGAACAAGATCAAACTATTAAACATTGGCAGAGATGAGAAGATGTAGCACTCCTGCACCCAGCTGATCACTTTGGAAAGCTTTACGGCAGCATCAATTAAAGCTGAATAGATTCAACCCCTGTGACCTAACAACTTCCCACCTGGGCATGTATCCAACAGAAAAGCTTCTATTACGTCCCCAAAGTCAGGTACAAGAGTGTTCACCACAGCACTATTGTCAACAGCCACAAATTTAAAAAACTGGTTATCCATCCATCAGCAGTAGAACAGACAAGGAGAGGGTGGTATGTTCATATGATGGTGTATAACCAGCAATGCAGAGGAACAAACTACAACTGTAAGAAACAACATGGAGAATCTCACAAGCTTAACACTGAGCCAAAAAAGAAAAACAAAAACAAAAAAACAAGCCAGGCACAGAAGAACACATATCGTGCCGTGCCATTGATAGAAA
Source organism: Vicugna pacos (assembly GCF_048564905.1). Classification (NCBI taxonomy): domain Eukaryota; kingdom Metazoa; phylum Chordata; class Mammalia; order Artiodactyla; family Camelidae; genus Vicugna; species Vicugna pacos. The sequence continues at coordinate 36,977,066 of NC_133002.1, read as the reverse complement.
GTTCAAAAATAGGCAAAGCTAGTCTGAAGGTGGTAGAAATCAGGGTGGTGGTTACCTTTGGGGAAAGGAGAGATTAGGAGGAGGCACAAGGGGCTTTGAGGGGTGCTGGAAATACTCAATTTTTTGATCTGCAGTTTGGTTACACACTTGTGTTCATTTTTTGAAAACCCGTGCTCTTTTCTGTCTGCGTGTTACACTTCAGTAAAACATTCACATCACAACAAAATTAAGTGGTGGCCCAGAGAGACCCGTGGACTTGCTCAGAGTCACACAGCTCTTAGACAGTCCATTAAAAGTCCTAGGTTCTTACTCTTGCTTTGTTCCTCGTTCTGGAAGGCCCTGGGCAAGTTGCTTTCTATTCTAGGGCTCAGTTTGCCCATCTGTGTGGAGTGGGAGGAAAACAAAACCACAGCTGCTATCATAAAAGCCGGCAGCAGAGTTCCCCTGAGAGGAGACTCTGCCTGGGAAATAACTCGCTGGGCTCTCTCTGGGCAGGAAAGGCAGAGCCCCGTGGCCCCAGCTAATAGCGTGGAGCACTCTGGGTTTCAGGAGAGAGTTCTTGAGGAGGGATGTGGGTGGGGCCGGGGCGGCAGGGGACAGAGAGACAGAGAGAGAGAGAATGAGAACCAAAACAGCAGGATGGTGGGCAACCAGGGTGAGATGAAAACACACCTGTGGGAGGGGAGGGCAGCAGTGGTGCTTGAAGACCAGTGGCATCTGAAGATCATCACTCCTCTCCCTCCTCCACCACCCCCACCCCTCAGGAATGATCCCCCACCCTCACCGCCTTGGGTGACTAGTATTCAAGGAGGAATTAAGGGAGAGGGGGGCTGCATTCCATACCTGGGCTGACAAAGTGCAGAGCCAACAGCTCACAGGTGAGAGGCAGAGATGAAATAGAGAATTCAGCAAAAGCTGGAAATTAGAGGGAGACTGGAATCCCAGCACCCCCGGGTTGGGGGGTTCATGCTGTTCCTGTAGGATTTTTAATGCAAGAGGGGAAGAGTGAGTGGAAACTCGAGTTCCCCAGGTGACTGACCCTTGGTTTCATGTGAACGAGGCAGTAGAGATTGGATGTGGTTTAGGCCTATCCCGCTCAGCTGACTTGCCCCAAGCCCCTCCCTGCACTGGTGAGGGACTGCAGGTCAGACCCTTCCCACCAGACATGACACAGACACTGTGGAGGATGTCAGTGGTCAAAGGCCAAGACGGCTGGAGGAGACCATGGAGATTCACCTCACTGACATCCAGGAGATTAAAGGAAGTCCCTTTCCCAACCCACCCTGACACCTGCCCGGTCCAGGCCAGTCCTTGGATGGACGTACCCCCACTCTCAAAGAAACAGGGATTAAGTGCAGGCCAAAGGCCCCGAAGGGACAGTCAGGGGTCCTGAGGAGCAGGTGACCTGCTGCCCTACAAATCGGGGCAGCTCCAGGGGAGCTGAGACTGAAGAACAGTGGGCTTCAGCTCCCCCCAGGGAACCTGGGGAGATGGATGTTTGCTGTAATATCTTAGTTGCCTCTCACAATTTGGAAACCCCAATCCCCTGAAGTCTGCAGGTGCCGCTTCCCGTGGGTCTGGTGTGTTTGCACGTAGGTGCAGGACCTCCCCTCTCACAGACCTGTCACTAGCATGACCCCCGTCGATCAGCAGGGAGACAGCGGGAGGCAGTGTTGAACTATTTCTATCGCACTGCTGAGGCTCCAAGAGGCTCCAGTCCAGACCTGAGGTGCACAGCAGGGAAGCCATAGGGGTAGAGGAGAGGCCGCGCCCTGTGAGTTGGCCAAGGGCAAGGAGCCCACTTTGCTCCTGTGATTAAGGAGGCTCCAGGCTGGTGTGGGAGTGAAGGAGTATCGTGGTGGACACAGCCCCCAAGAGAGATAGAACCTCCCCATCAAATCCTGTCTCCAAATGCCACCTCCAGCAGGCCTTCCCAGATGCCCTCATTAGACAGGCTGCCCCCATCCTCAGCCCCATCCCCTCACCCTCCCAGAACATAGGCCCACTAGCCTCCCACCCCATGGGGTCCCTGCTCTGCCCGTCTCTCCACCAAGCACTAACTGACATCTGAACAGCAGGGGCAAGGGCTCCTCTGGGGCTCCTCCAAGCTGCCAACGCGGGCTTTGCACAGGGTAGGTGCCCACAGCACTTCCTGAGTCAACCAGAGTTACACCTGGGAGACTTCCTGGGAGAGGGAGCCCAGAAGAGGCAGGAGGACCTTCCAGAGATTAGGGGAGAAGAAGAGAGGCTCAGATCTCCTAAGATAACCACGTGTCCTACTGTACCCTGATTCTAGGCCAGACCTACCTTTTGCTGCCCTAGCTGGGAACCCCCCAAAAGTATGGAAGGACCAGCCCACCTCCAGACCAGTGCCAGCCAGGGAATGCCAGGTCTAGGGGAGGAGAGGCTGTGACTCAGCAGAGGACCCATCCTTTACGGGAACCCTTGGGCCTGGACTCTCTTAGGCAGACAGCCCCTCCCCACACTCGCCTAGAGCAGAATGGGGCTCCCCAGGAGGCAGGTGGGGCAACTCTGCCCACCCCCATTCTCAGGGGTGATCTCAGGGAAAGGGTGGCCTTGGGGGTAGGGGCACAGGTGTTTACGTGGTCGGAAAGGCTTGGCTGAAGTTCAAATTTAGGTACTTAAACTACACCAAGGGTAAAAGAGATGCTTAGTTCCTATGTGGCTGCCCCAAACCTCCCAGGGCACAGAGGGGCTAGACGGGCCCCCAGCGTGCCCTGTGGAGCCACAGCCACTTCCCCTGGCCTGGCTCTTCCTCCCACCAAACCTCTAGGCGGCACCTAGATTCTTGTCCCTGCCTGTCTGTGCAGAGAGAAGAGAGATGAGGAGAGAGGGGACAGAGACAGAGGAAGACAGGATGAGGGGCAGAAGTTGTGTGATGGAAGCAGTGGAGGGGGCAAGGGAGAAGTTTCCAGAAGGCACCTGGGCAGAAGCCCTGGGAGTGGGGCAGGGTTGCTCACTGTCCTGGCCCAGAGGGAGGGAGTTGCACAGGGGACTGCCCAGAAATTTATCTTAACTTTCTGGGGGACCGCCCCTGCCTCCCAACAGGCACCTGAGGGTAGCTCTGAGCGTGTGTCTAAGGGCTGGCCCCGTGATGGGGCAGTGTGCTCTGGGAGGTGGCTGCCTGTCAGGCCGACAGGCCTAGGGCAGCGCCCCCACCCCTGTCAAGCTCCTTGATTATTTTTTCCTGTCGGCTCTGCCTTCCATGGACAGGCCTCCTCCCCAGGATGTAAGGCAGGCAGCAGCTTGTCTGACCCAGCCTGGCCCTGGGGGAGCCCCCACTCTTAGGGGGCCAAATAATCTGAGCCAGGGAGACAAGAGACACTGCTCCCGCTGCCATTCTGGGAGCCTGGGAGGCCCCCCTCCCTGCCCCCAGTTTCCCAGCCTCTCCTCTGAGAGCAGCCTTTGGGATGCAGCCAGATTCCCGCAGGGCGGGCGGGTGGGCTGTGGGAGTTCCAGCAGGCAGGCTACTGTTCTTCTGCGTCTCCCATCCCCCTTGCAGGGGGTGAGCCCAGCTCCTGCCTCCTCCGGCTTCCCCTCCCTGTGTCCAGGGCCTGCCTGCCCGGCTGAGACAAGAGTAATGGACGCAGCCAGGGTTTGACCCAAGGGCCTTGGCTCTGAGCCCAGTGCTAGGAACACTGTCTGTAAATATTTGGGGAGTGAATTGTGCCTGCCCCTCCTCATTCAGCTGACTCCTGTAGCCCCAGAAGGCTTGCAGAAGAAGGCAGCCTTAGTGTCCATCTTCTGCCTCCGAGCTGGGAGCAACACCCAATACCTTGGGGTGGAGTCTGCTGGGCCCCCAACCAGGTCTGCCCACAGGGAACACCACCTTCTTCATCCATTATGATGAGCTACTCCAGCCATCCCCCTGCCTCTAGGCTGGCCAGGGCCTAGTGTAGCCCCGTGACCCCATCTTGTTGATGGATGTTCTTTCTGAAATCTAGCTTCTCTCCTTCAGAGACCCCTTTACTTGATATTGGGGTGGAAATGAACCCTGGCCTTTGGAAAGTTCATTGTGGTCCTCACCCTGCTCTACAGTGCCCCGTCCTGGAAAGCTGTCTGCCTGCTGTCACCCAGTCTGGAAGGGCTCAGCCCTGGGTGGGTGCCTCCAAACTGCTTGAGGGTCCTCTTCCCTGCCCTAGGGGGAACCTGGTGGGGAACATGCAGCCCTCCACTTCCCCCTCTCCCGTGGCCTCAGATCATGACAACAAGGATGTCGTTTGAAGGAAGTCTCCTGACAGTTCCCACATCAGGCAGCTGGGAATTGGAGGTAACCACCAGCCGCCTGCTGCGGGGGATGGCTGAAGTAGTCTCCGGGTGCCCCCTGCCCCATCCTAGGGCCTCGGGATAGGCGATGGAGCAGGAAGGCGGGAGTCAGGGCTGGGAAGGAGGCAGTCAGGGGTGCAACCTCCCTCCCTTGGTCTAACTCAGTATCTACCCCCATTTCATGAGACTCCCTTGGTCCTCTGTCTTGTCATGTAATATTGGGAAAGTTATTGCAGGCCTCCAGGGCATAGTTTCCTCATCTGTGAAATGGGGGTTGGAATAGGGCCCACTTCACAGGGTTATTTTAAGGATCAGATAAGATAATGCAGGCAGGACGCTTAGCCCGGATAAAGTGTGTAGTAAGTACTCAGTAAAGGTTAACCACGAAGACTAAGACTTTCAAGACTCAAAGGCCAAGTTCCCCAAGCTCAAGTGTGCTTCTCATGGCCTGGAGAAAGGAAGATTGCCCAAGAAGTAATGTACTTTGGGACCAGACAGACCCCTGTTCCGACCTGCCTGGCGCTAATCAACCTCGTCCCACCCACTGTTGCCCTCCCCACTGGGTTCTCGTGGGTCCCCAGAGACTCGTCTCCACCCACTTCCAGCCTTGCCAGGCTGGTGCCCATCCCACTTCCAGGAAGAGGGACATAAACACAGCTGGGATGGATTTAGAGCCCCCAGCATCATCTCCGGAAGCGCCAGGATGGTTGGGGTTCCTGTCTGGGTCAGGGAGGTAGGGAATTCCCAGAGCTTGGGTTAGGGAGCCCAGAAAGGGGAGAAGCACCCTTTCCAGGAGCTAGGGAGGGAGGAAGCAGGGTGGTACCCTCAAAGGTCGAGTTCAGGCCCCTGCCACCTCTGCCTACATACCTAGTGTGTGTGAATTGCTATCTCATTGTGGTTTTGATTTGCATTTCCCTGATGACTAACGATGTTGAGCATCTTTTTAAGTGCTTATTGGCCATTTGTAGATCTTCTTTGGAGAAATGTCTAGTCAAATGCTTTTAACCACCTTGCTGGCACTAAGCCACTAGGCTCTCCTCCTGGCTTCTATTCTCCCCAGCCCAGCTCATCCTCCTGCTCAGTGCCGCTCTCACTTTAACCTTTAATGGCTCCCCATGGCTTCCAGCCAAACTTGCCAAATTGTGTTCTGTGAAAAGTGTTTTGTGAGAGGTTAAGAGAGGCTCCTTTGAAGATGGTTCAATGATCAAACTACAGTCCCAGTTTTGGGAAATGCTGCATCCTCTAACCCATTGCCAGCACATGTTGGCCCAGAAGTCCCAAAGCAAACAATCCCCTCCTTAACCCATCATTTCCCAGATGAGTTTGATGACAGTCATACTTCCCCCACCTTGTGTGTATGGGTTTTTTTTACAGCTTGATTGAGATATAATTCACATACACAACTGATTCACTTAAAGTACAATTCAGTGGTTTTTATTATTTTTAATTTATTTTTTTATTTTGTTGGCAGGGGAAAGTAATTAGGTTTATTTATTTTTAGAGGAGGTACTGGGGACTGAACCCAGGACCTTGTGCATGCTAAGCATGAGCTCTACTTTCCCCCTGCTCAATTCAATGGTTTTTAGTATCGTTACAGAGTTGTGCAGCCATCACGACCATCACTATTAGAACATTTTCATCACCCCAAACAGAAACACCATACTTTTCAATCTACCCACCTCATTCCTCCCTCTCAACCCTGCGCAACTAAGAACCTACTTTCTCTACATTTGCCTTGTTCTGGGCGTTTCATATAAATGGAATTACACTATATGCAGCCTTTTGTGACTGGCTTCTTTCACTCAGCAACATGTTTTCATGGGTCACCCATATTGTAATGTGTGTCAGTACTTCATTCTTTTTTATGGCCAAATAATAGTCCATCGTGTGGATAAACTTTTGTTTATTCATTCATCAGTTGATGGACATCTGGGTTGTTTTTACTTTGGGGCTATGATGAATAATGCGACTGTAAATATTCATGTACAAATTTCTCTGGTAACATATGTTTTCATTTCTCTTGAATTTTAGGAGTGGAATTGCTGGGTCAAATGGTAACTCTATGTTTAACTATTTGAGGACATTCCAGATTATTTTTCAAAGCAAGTGCATCTTTTTACATTCCCACAGCAGTGTTTGAGGGCTCCAATTTCTCCACATCTTTGCCAACACTTACCTGAGGATTCTTGGTTTTTTTCATCCTTGAGGGTGTAAAGTGGCATCTCACTGTGGCTCAATTTGCACTTCCTAATGATTAGTGATGCTGAGCATTTTTCATGTGCTTGTTGGCTGTTTGTGTATCTTCTTTGGAGGAATGTCTATCCAGACCCTTTGCCCATTTTTAAACTGGCTTACTTGTCTTTTTATTATTGAGTTGTAAGTGTTATTTGTATATCCCAGACACAAATCCCTTATCAGATATATGATTTACAAATATCATCCTATGGGTTATCTTTTTTACTATCCTTTTTTTAATTAATTTTTTCCCCAGGGGGTGATTAGGTTTATTTATTTGTTTGTTTTTAAGTGGAGGTACTGGGGATTGAACCCAGGACCTCGTACATGCTAAGCATGTGCTCTACCACTTTTTGCTATATCCTCCCCCCATGTTTTGCTTTCAGGAAGATGTGCTTGGAAGCACAATTTTGATTAAGTGCAGTGTCTCAATCCATTTGGGCTGCTAGAACAAGATACTTCAGACTAGTAAGCTTCTAAACAACAAATATAGGTCTCACAGGTCTAGAGACTGAGGAGTCCAAGGGCAGAGTGTCAGCATGGTGGAGTGAGGGCCCTCCTCTGGGTCGCAGACTTCTTGTTGCAGGCTCACATGACAGAAGGGGTTAGGCAGCTCTGCTGGCCCCTTTATAAGGAATCTAATCTCAGTCATGAGGGCTTGGTACTCAAGGCCTTATAACCTCCCAAAGGCCCCACCTCCTAAAACCACTACCTTGGGGATTAGGATTTCAACAGATGAATTGGAGTTGGGGTGGGGGGACAAAAACTTCCAGACCAGAGCATTCAATTTATCTGTTTTTTCTTTTGTTATTTGTGGTTTTGGTGTTATATCTAAGAATCCATTGCCAAATGCAAGACCACAAAGATTTACCCCCATGTTTTCTTCTAAGAGTTTTATACATTTAGCTCTTATATTTATGTCTTTGATCCATTTTGAGTAAATTTTTGCGTGTGATCTGAGGTAGGGATCCGTTCTTCTGCACGTGGCTATCCAGTCCTCCCTGATGCCACCATGTGTATTTACAAAGCATCCAGTAGCATCTCCTGGAACTCCGGTACTTCAGGAAACACCAATTGGGAAATACCGACCTACACGATCCAAGTCCAAGTATCTTAGCCTGGCCAAGGCCTCCCACCATCTTCCCCCAATTTGCCTTTTGCCAGTTTATCAGGACTGGCCTCTTGCTCTTCCTTAGACTTGCACTAGGTTTTTCTGCCTCCATGCTTTAGTATATGCTGCTCCAACACTTTCTCCAACCGCTACCACGTTCATACTCCCATGTTTTCCTGCTGAAATTCACTCATCCTCTAAGGAATGATAAGAGCTAACGTTATTGAGCACTTGCTATGCACTATTTTCCTAAGCATTTTATTTGTAGCACTTTATTCATTCAATTCTTACACTAACCCTGTGATGTATATACTCCTATTATCCCCATTTTACAGATGAGGGAATCAAAGTTCCACATGGTTCAGTAAATTGCTCAAGGTTACACAGTTAGCAAGTGATGGAGGGAGAATCTGAACCCAGACCATCTAACCCTAGAGCCCTTGCTCATAACAAGTCACTGTCCTCCCATCAACCTTCGCTTACCACCACCACACTGCCCGCTACTTCACTGGTACCAAAATATATTTATTGAGCTCTACTACATATTTTGCTGAAATAACAACTTAGCAAATGAGTAAAAGACTTAATGGAACTGCACTGTCGGAGCTGAAAGGGCCTCAAGCTTCCTGGAATGTGAGGTACATTCCAAAATAACAACCTGATCTGATGGATGGGAGGCCCTGTGACTCACCCAGGGTCACAAAGTGGGGCAGAAACCATGTCAGGACCAGGTCTCTCTGCCTCCCACAGGCAGTTTTGACACCATGTCTGCTCAGCCCCCATTTAACACATATTTACTGAGTTCCTTCTCTGTGCCGGGCTCCAATCTGAGCTCCAACTGAGGCAAACAGAACAAGACCCCTGGGACCCTGCCCTACCTGTCTGCCTGGGGAGCTTAGACCTAGCAGGGCTTCTCCTAGGTTTCAAGGGCCATCCCCTGGGCTCTGACCCAGCTTTCACTGTTCCCTTGGAAGAAGCGCCGAGAATGGGAGGCAGCAGGTGGCCAGGGGCACAGGACTGGCCGGGAGAAAGGGCCCCAGGTCAAGTTCATTTCCTGGCACCCTTGTTTGTCCTGTGCCACTCACTTCTGCTGGCTGTTTCCGCCCGCCCACAGCCTCCCTGGCTGAGTGGGCAGCTGACCTGGGACTGGAATTCTCCTACCATCCTCAGTTTCAGCTGTCTCTCCGATGGGCCCTCCCTCAAAACCCAACAGACCCAGATGAGAATCCTGCTCCCTCCACCAGCTACATGATCTGGGGCATGCCACTGCCAGTCTGGGCCTTTGTTTCCTCTTCTGGAAAAGGGGATAACAGGACTAACCTCATAGGCTTGTTATGAAAAATAAAGGACATAATGTACATAAGAGGCCTGGTACAATGATACTTCCAATAAAAGATATTTTCCCTTTTCTCAGCCTAGCGCTCCCCATTTTCCTCCTCCAGGAAGTCTTCCAGGATGCCCCCTTTCCCCTGTCTCCCCATCCCTGTGTTGGGGTCTCAGTCTGAGCCTTGGGAAAGGCCCCCTGGGCTCCTCTGTGATGGAAGTGCTATGATGGGGTTGCCCAGGTGCAGATACCTCCACTAGCTCTCAGGGGTCCATTTCCCTGACATAGGCATGTCCTCATCCCATAGTGAATGGGGCTGAAGGGGACCCACAGGGAGCCTTGTGAGTTTCTCAATGGACCAGTTCAATTCGATGCACATCATTGGCCTCCACTCCGAGCAGAGCACTGTGGGAGGAGCTTTTGGCACGGTGGAGAAAAAGCAGGCCTGAGCTTACTTTTTCTGGAGGACTGAGCTGTTGGGGGAGAAACAGGCACTGCCACCTCCACCTCCACCTCCATCCCCATCTCAATAAAAAATAACACTTATTGACCTACTACTATGTGATAGACCCTGTGTAAGTTCTCTTTCACTCTCCACAATGACTCTATGGTTAGGGTGCAATTTTTAACTTAATTTTACAGAGATAGAAACTGAGGCACAGAAAGTTTAAGCAACTTTGCTCAAGCTAATAAATGCCATCTGGCCAAGTGGGACAAAGGCTCTATCAGATGGAGAAACAGGGTTATGCTGGAGCAGACAGCATCCATTGAGACCCAGGGGGCCTGGGAAGATGATGGGTTTCAGCTGGCCATGAAGGAACGGGGACTGTCAATGGGCAGGAGGAAGCTGGAGCCCTGCTTGCAGGCAAAGGTCTCAAGAAGGGGGCGAGCAGGCATTTAGGGGACGAAGATCTGCCTGGCAGCTGGGACTACGTGAAGGGGGATGGGAGTGTGGAAGGCAAGGGCAGAAATAAGTAGGACGGTCATGGAGGACATCAGGCCCCCAGACTTGGGCTTTGGGTTGGGTTCTGCAAGGCATCCAAGGTAGTGTTTTGAGTGAGGTCAGATCAGAGGAAAGGATGAGGGCTTCCTGGGGCCAGGCGACAACTGTCTAGGAGAAGAGAAGGGAAAGGCATGGTGTGTGGCCCGATGTCAGGTGCCTCATGTGTGATCTCAGTTAACCTCCCAACGGTCCCTAGAGTTGGACATGATCATCACCCCTTTGCAAATAAGCTTGGGCTCAGAACTGACCAGAGGTGGGTTAGAGGCTGACAGCATTGGGGTGGGAGACCCCACTCCCGGAGGTAGGGCCAGAGCAAATGTGGGTTGCAGTCTCTGAGGTCTTCCCAGGGTGTCTGTGGGTGCAGAGAGGAAGGTGGGCACAGAATGAATGAGGTGGGGGCCCCTGGGGTTACAACTGGGAACTAAAGAGCTTGAACCACAAGGGGACTAGAAGGAAGGGCAGAGCTGAGGGGCTGAAGCTTGGGGTGTAGGCGTGAGAGGCCTGTGGGAGTCGGAGCCCCAGGGGATATCTTGGGTGAGCTTGCTATGGGCCCAGGCTGACAACAGCCTGATCAAAGTCAAAGCCCAGGCTGGTGCTCCTGGGGAGAGGCCTCTAAGAATTTCCCTCTGCCAGTGGGTTTGGGGTGCACCTCCTGGGCTCTGGCCTCCTTGTCTATCCCCAGCCCTCTGGGAGATTGCCAGCCAGACCTCCGCCTCCATCTAGAAAACCTTAGAGGTCCCACAGACTCACTGGCTGTCCTTGCTGCTGACCCCTCCCGTGTCCCCTGCAGCCCACAGCCTACCTACAGTTATCGCCCAAATACCTCTCAAGTCCACCTACATCTCCCAGTAAGGCAGCCCATCATCCCTTCTCATTTCTGTCCCCACATCAGCCCCTAATGGGTCTCCTTGATTCCCAAACAAAGGAAGCTTCTGAATCCACAAAAGCCATCATCAGCTTACTCCCAGGCGTGAGTTACTCTCATCAGTTCCCTTCAGTTCCAGCAAGCTGAAGCCCAAACTCCAGGCCCTAGTGCTTTCCGAGTGTATGTATCCTTCACAGCCAGCTGTGCCTGTGACTGCTGCCCACTGCCCTGCCTACTGCATCTCAGTGCCCTCGTGTGCCCCTCCCCACGATTCTGGCTGTCCTCTCCCCACCACCGACCCCTGAGTTCCCATGGTGGGCTGGGCTCTCACCCCACCCCAGAGCTACACCTGTCAGGGGCACCACCCAGAGCAGTTCTGCCACTGACGAAGTGGCCTTTGCATCCCCCAAGCCCTATCTGACCTCTCCCCTCAGATGAGTCCCTGAAGTCCAGGACAAGGTGAGGAAGGGGTCCCCTAGGGGGAAAAGGCTGAGACCCTGGGGGATTCTTTTAGGAAAGTAAAATCTCTATCATTGTCCTCCTCATGCTAACAGTTAACCAGAGAGGGCAGCACCAGGGCCTGTCTGGAACCCCTGCCTGCCCTGCCCCCGCCCTGCCCACCCCTACTAAATCATTCTTTGTCCCAGCTCTTCCCCCACCACCCTTTCCTCCCTCCCCCCACCTTCCTGGCTGCCTGAGTCATTTATACCCCAGGGCCCTGGGTTCTGTGGGTAATGTTGTAACATCCTGCCTTATCCCTGCCAGAGAGCTCCCATGCTATCCTGCCAGGTAAGGATCCCTGCATTTTAATAGGAACCTTCAGGAGATGGGCCTTAAGCCACACGCAGGTTGCCCAATGGTGAGAGTTTCTGTGATCCCGGCAGGGAAGGAGAGAGCCATGAGGAGGAGGAGGAACTTCTGCTGCCTCCCAGATCAGACTCCCGCAGGGTGCTCTGCCTTGTACATCAGACTGGGTCCTGAAAGCCGGCTTGTGCCTCCCTACTCAGTCTGCCCTGTAATCTACTCTTTAGCTTGCTGAAACTTGCAAGCAGATTCCAAATCAGCAATAACTGGCCTCACTGCCCTTCTTGCCACAGCCAGCCGCTTGGGGTGAGGTCTGAAGCAAGGGAGTAGGGTCAGGGGTACCCGCTGATGAGGGTTGAGAACTGGAAGGAGGCAACAACCTGTGTTACTCAGGGCTCTGGACTGCCCCGTCCGGAGGGCGGGGAGGAGGAAGTGAGTCAGTGGGCACAGCGATTCATGCCTCAGAATTCTGACTTTCCTTTTCAATCCACTGAGCCAAGACGTTTGTCCCAACAGGATCCCGTGGTGGGGGAGGGGATGGAAGCAAGAGGATATTTATGAGACAAAACTGGCCTCTCAGTCACCTCTACTGGGTTCCCTTTTTTAGGGCCATAAAGAGTATGTGGCCACCTGAATCCAGCCAGACAACAGTGGTTGAAGACCTATTGTGTGTGAGGGACCATTGTGGGTGCTGGAAATACAGATGTAATCAACAGTCAGCCCAGCTAGCTCTTGGTGAGTGATTTCTGGATCCCAATTCTGCTATTTTTCAACAAACCTGTGAGTCTGGTATTTTTACATCCAATTTATAGTGAGGAAACTGAGACTAAGAGAGGCGAAGAGACTTGTCCAAGGTCATAGCCCTGTCAGTCCATAATCTATAATCACACTGAAGCTCAGGCTCTAAGTCAGTGCCAAGGCCGGGAAGACACAGTAGTGATTACATCTCTGTGTGTGGGTGTGTGTGTGTACAAAGAGGTGCAGGGGGCAGGGGTGAGGGAAGAAAGTGAAAACTCATGGAAGATTTTGAAGAACAAGTGGATATTTCCCAAGTGGACAAGGGGGTATAGGGCATTGCAGGCAGAGGGACCAGCATAGGCAAAGATCAAGTGGCATAGACTGGCTCTGGTGTGTCATGGAATCCTGCTGGGGGTGAGGCATGGGGACAAGGGAGAAGGTGGTGGGGACAAGGGGGAGATGCTGAACCTGTTCTAGACACGCAGAATCTGAGGACCCTGCGAGTGGCCAGCTGGTGTTGAACATCAAGGCTGGAGCCTGGAGGAGGTGCTTGGGCGGGAGTCATCAGCATGGAGGAGAATGCTAATATACCAAGGGTGATCCCAGGAGGCAGAGGGATGAGAACCATAAACAGAAGCCCAGGGTGGGCTGAGGAGTCTCGCAAGGGAATGAGGGTGCTGGGCAGGGACAGTCAGGAAGGAGGGTTAAGAGAGGTCACAGAGGAGTTTAAATACAGAGGGCAGTCAGCAGGGTCACTGCTGCCACTGCAGAGAGGTCAGCAGCAAAGAATCAAAGACTACTGGCTTGGTTTACCGATCAGAGGAAGCTGGTGCCCAAGGAGGTAAGGTTTCAATGAGATGAGGAGGCTGAAGCCAGGTTGAGGAGATAGATGGGACCAAGGTAACTGGAGGGTAGAAACCCTACTCTGGGGAGAGCAGACAGGTGACTGCACTCCGAGGATGTTCTGTCTAAGCTGTAGTGTCCTGGAAGAATAGAAGTTACCCATGATGACTGTGGGTGGGGTGGGGCCAGGGTAGTGGGGTTCCTGATGGAGGTACTCACGCCTCTTCCATCCTGGGCATCTCAGTATTCTCAGTTGTAAAGTAAGTGACATCTCCATCTTATAAGGTTATTAGAAAACACATATAAAGAGTTGGACACACAGTAGGTGCTCAGTAAACATTAGCTCCCTTTCTGAATTCAGTTTTACATAAAACACTCAGAGACACATAGTCACCTAGTCAAACATGTGTGAAGGCGTAAGGGACCAGGTGCACAGACATGTGTCCCAATCAATATACACGTAGGAGCGCTTCACGGACAACCACACGTGGCCCTCCACCCCCAGAAGAATCTCTAGGAAGTCAGTAGGCGTGTGGGGGGGAGGTGGATGAAGTCCCCCACCTGTCCTGATTTCCCACCTGAGCACAGAACCCTGCCAATAAGAAGGCGGCTCCCCAAGAAATGGCTGGTGAGGGCTGATGGCTCAGCTTGGCTGGGGTTACCAGGTGGGCCCCCATGGCCTCCCAAACTTGAAGGGACCATCTTGGCATGAGGTAGGGACTGCTCTAGAGCCCACCAGAGTCATAATCTCCCAGCCAGGAGGGCAGGGCATGTGCCCCAAGGCCAGGCCATGGAGGGCAGTGAGGGGACCCTATGGAGAAGGTCAGAGGAAGTAGAAAAACAAAGGGGTTGGCCAGCAGGGAAGTTTCCTGATGTTTGGGGTCCTCTCATCAGGCCCCTCCGTGGGGGTCACTGCCCATTTATCCCTGGAACCCCTCCGGTCTTCCCCTCTCCCACCCGCCACGCACCCCACCACATCCATACCTGAAGTCCAAGTCAAATCCGCGCCTTGGGTCCTTCTCCCTCCCTCCCTCCCTCTGCCCCTGCCCCCACTTAGCCCACTCCATCCATTGCCCAAATTATTACAGCAGCCTCTTCCTGCCCTCCAGAGTAGTCCCTCCTGGCAATGCCAACATCATGGTGTAGCTAAAATGTTCTTTCTAACATCCCTCATTGTTCCACAATCACCAGCCCGAAAATATAATGCAATGTGGGTTTAGCCTGTTTAAATTTGAGAGCTTTGAGAATGGAAGGCCAGGATGAAACCCTGGCCCCTGAAGATGCTCTTATCCATCTTTGAACCCCTGGAGGTTCTCAGCTCTGTGCCAACATGTGTTCAGTTGTCAATGAATGTTTGAGACTGACATATTCTGAGCCAGAGAAGTTTTCTGGACCGGGTGCCTGCCCCGCCCCCATATCTGGGTCACAGGAGAAAGGAAATCTGATAAACCCATTCACGCTTCACTGCTCCTCCCTCCCTCCCAGTAATTTGCATTTTCAATTCAAGTCTGAGATAGAGACTTGAGTCTTAATTCAATAGCTGAGATTGGGTCCACTTAGTTCAACAAATATTAGGAGCCTTGGGACATGAGGGCTGCCTGATGAGGAATAATAAGGGATTTCTTTCAGAACTTTCATTTCATAGAGGGTGAAATTGAGGCCTGGAGGAGGAAAGTAATTTGCCCAAGGTGAGAGGGCAGAAGAGAGCCTGCATTCACTCCCAGGGAACCACAATTCCCCTCCATCACTATCTCTCCATCTACACGCTGCCCGTCCAGTGAGAAGTAAGTGAGGAAGTGGTGTGGTCCGGGTGGGGCTCTGGAAGAGCGTGGGGGGGCATAGAGGAAGGCTGGTGTGAACACAGCAAGCACTGGATAAATGGAAGGTAACTTTACAGACATTGTCATGTTGCAACTGGGAAACTGCACTGCAAACTAGGCTCCAATTGTTCTGCTTTCTTTCCCAAGGCTCCCTCTTGCTAGTCCCTTTCTTCTCACTTATCCAGGTACTCCTCCTTCAGGGAGCCTCCCTGACCCTACAGCAGAACCTACAGTTTGTATGTTGTTATGGTCACCCATAGAGGCAGATGGACCCCATCCAACATTTGGTTCAAGGTCACAACTGATGATGTCAAACACACACCAAAAGGGTACGAAAAGGCTCACTATTTACATAACTGAGGTCTCTGGAGGAGTGGGGCGCCCCCCCACCTCAAGCAGGTCCAAATGGCCTGAGAGAGCAAGGAAAGGAGACTGGGTGAGGGAGTGAGGCTGAGTAAGTATTTGTGCAGAAATGGGTTTCCACGGTTCGAATTTCCCGTGGACGCCAAAGGAGGGAAATCAGGCTTTTTCATCAGCTTGTCCAGGTGCGGGGCCCAAGGGCAAGAGGGAGAGGGGATGGTTTCAAAGGTGTCAGCAGTCAAACATCAAAAAACTGGGCTTGGACTCCTCATTACACATTTTATTCTCTGTGTCTACATTTCTAGGTGGGTCCCTTCTCCACAGGGAAGGGTTGGAGTGATAAAGCCACTGAAAGATCACTTGAGGCTACGGATGATAATGTCACTAACATCAGAGGATTTGGACCTTCGACATGAACTTGGGATTTCTCTTTCTGCATCTTTCCAGCCCAGAGACGCTTCCAGTCCCCACATCTCCCTCCATCCCCATTCCATCTCCCCCAGATCTGTCTGACACTCCCCCACATTCCTTAGCTCTGGCCCTCCCCCTACCAGGCGGCCCTGCTCCCGCTCCCACATTCCCTCTGGACACTCCCCTGGAGTGGAAAAACCACCCTCATCCTTTTCCTGCTCCGAGCCCCAGGATCGGACATGCTGGTCATTCCTGTTTGGGATGGCCAAAGAGATAACGCCTGGCATGGAACCCATCTGTCGTCACAGGACTCTCAAAGCTGTTTTAGGTGAGACCCCTGCCCACACTCATGTCCACTCTGGCCCTTGAACTCCTGGCCCTGGATGCTTCCCTTTCTCCAAGAACGAGATGGGGGACCCAGCAGCCAGCTGGACGGAGAGCAAGGTAACTGTTCCACTTCCATCCAAGTCAGCTTCCTGTTCCTTGCCCGACATCTCCCAACCCCTGGAGGCTCTGGGCCACAGGGCAGACCACCGAGAGAGGTTGGGCAGCTCTGAGAGTCATGGCTCAGGAACAAACACTGCCCTAAGGACAGACAGGGACAAGTGTCCTCTCTCCAAATACTGCAGAGAACGTTGCTGTTACAGCTGCTTTTGTTCAGGCATGTCTGTTTGCCTGACCAACATCTGCCTGGAGTTTGTCTCTTTAAAGACACAGCTGTGGCCTGTGACCTCCAGTCCAAGCTCTGCCTCCCATGAGCTGTGTGACCTTGGACATCCAGGTTCTTTCTTAAGTCAAATGAGAAGTCAAATGAGGCCAGGAGAATGAAATGAGTCTGCACTTGAAAGGATTCATAAGCTGTCAAGTTCAGCTCAAGTCCCTTCCTCTGAATCTAATTCTGTACTCCAAATTCTTTATCCTTTTCCTTAAAGAGGGCTCCAAATTGTACAAGCTTCAGGCCCTACCAAACTTAGATCTGCCCTGGGTCTGGCACAAATGTTAATTATTAGCATAAGTGGTCAAGAAGGGCTCTGGGGTCAGATAACACAGGATTAAAATCCAAGTTGTGTTGCCTTCAAGTTGCTTAACCTCCCTGAGCCTCGGTTGTCTCATCTTATAGCAGAGCTAACACCTCAAAGATTGTTGTGAGGATTTAATTTAATAATATTTGTAAAGCACTTAGCATAGTTTCTACTGTACAAGCACTACCCTATGATGTTTTTTGTTTGTTTTTATAAACTCTCAGAGATAGGGGCTCTAAAATGAACTTCAAGGGAATGAGCTGCTAAGGACTGAACTCCTGGACCAAAATAGGAAAGCTCCATTAGCCTAGAAAAAGGAATGCTCAGGAGAAATGGGTTTTTGTGCTGCAATAAGGGAAATCTGCGTTAGACTCAAGAAAGTACAAGTATCTCTCGAAGCTCCTTTTTCATTACGATTCTTTTGCAGATTATTAGACCTTTGGGCCCCGCCCTCCTACCTCCCCCTGGTGCCACCCACGACACACCTGTAGGGGCGTGAGTCCTCACCCAGTCTCAGTTGGAGCCTGGGTGGGAGGAGGGGACCTTTGGGATTCTGCTGGGCTGGGCCCTGAAGGCAGGGGTGGATGAGAAATGGGTACAGTCTGGGCCGAGCTCTCCGGCCACGCACTGCATTCTAAGGAGAAGAGACTTATTTTCACATCGACGGGATAGCGATGATACAAGAGGTATCAGAAATTACATCCCTTCGGGGAAAATGCTATCTTATTGTTAATTAACATTAGTGATGCTTGGTTATTCCCATTGCTAAATATCTGTCTAGCTTTGCTGAGAGACCATTCCCAGCACGGATTAGGGTGGATGGGGGCAGGTTGGCAAAAGAAATAAATTTTGACAAGGACGACGAAGGGGCTGGGTACGAGGAAGAACGCCCAGAGACCGCTAGCAGCCTCTCAGAGACTCACAGCGCAGCGGAGGCGAGTAGGGCATTCCAGCCAGTGGCTTGCGATGTAGGTTCCCTTATGCGCCAGCGCTGAGGCTCTCCACCCTGACCCGCAGAGGTGGCCGCGTCCGGAACCGCCTTTCCAGCAGCCGTAGCAGCCGCAGCAAAGAGGCAGGACAGATCCCACCCCCGGCCCCGCCTGTCCAATCCATCTTGCTCGGGAGGTGACGCTGCTCGGGAGAAGCAAGGGGCGGGGAGGGGAAATCCAAGCCTTTGGGGGCTCCCGACAGGTGTCTGGGGGAGAGGGCGGAGCCGGGTTAGGGAGGATGAGGAGGGAGGGGCGCTGCTGCCCCTTTAAGAGGCGGCGGCGGAGCCGGGACCTTTTCTCTTTCCCCGGAAGGAAAGCGTAGCCCGAGCCGGGCGCGCAAGGTGGGGAGGTGCGGGGCTGGGCGTGGGGAGGCGGGGCGCGCGCGCGGGGCCCCCCTCCCTCCCGTCCTCCTTGCGGTCGACCGGTCTGCCTGCCCAGATCCGCCGCCGAGCCTGGATCGGAGGCGACAGTGGGACCTAGTGGGCGCGGCCGGCACCAACTGGGGGTCAGGGTGCCCGGGGCAGGGAGGCGGTGACCCGGGACTGGGCAGGAGGGAGAATAGACCCTCGGACCTCCGAGGTTCTCTGAGAGCGCAGACCCTGAGCGGACGCGAAAACGACCAGGGCTGGGGGCCAAAAACTGATCAGCGCTGAGGGGCTCAACGACGCGGCCGGCCCGAGTGTTCTCCGGTGGCGCCGGGGAGCAGGTGAACAGGTCCTCACTCCCAGCTCCACGCCCTCACGCACTCTCGCCCGGAATCCCGCTCCCGCCTGCAGCCATGGGCCGCGGCCCCCGCGGCGCCGCTCGCATCCTACGCCCGACGCTCTGTGCTCTGGTCTTGATAGTGGCCGCCGGCGGCCGCGTCGGCTCCGCATTCAACCTGGACACCCGATTCCTGGTGGTGAAGGAGGCCGGGAACCAGGGCAGCCTCTTTGGCTACTCGGTCGCCCTCCATCGGCAGACGGAGCGGCAGCAGCGCTACCTGTAAGTGAAGCTGGCAGCGGTCGGGTGGGAGGGAGAGAGTTGGTGTACCGGGCCCGGATCCGGAGCTGAGTCTGAGCCCTGGGCCCTCTGGCTTCCAGGCCCGCTGGCTTCCAGGCTCGAAGGCCGCCTGCTCTTTCGAGCGAGGATTAAGGGGGCGGGGGCCTGGGCAGCCCCCCTGCTACCGAGGCTTGGCGGGAAGTGGAGGGATTGGTGCGGGATGGGGGGGGCAGTCATCATTGGCAAGTGCCGACCAGACCAGAACCTGTCTAGACTCAGCCCCTCAGCCTTTCCAACCTCCCTGGAGAACAGAAGTGGAGTCCTCTTTTCCTGAGCTCCCTCCCATTCTGGGAACCGAGTACTCAGTGTACTGAATGCCTCTTGTCTCCAGGGCTGGGAGCTGGGGGAAACTGCAAGATAAAACACCTAATGGATCCATCTTCCCCCTTTCCTGGGAAGAACCTATGGGCATATGCATTTAAGCCTGCCCCCACCTCGCACTTAGTCTGCAGCCACACCAGCCACACCCTCTGCAGAACTAGACTTGGAGGGCCTTCTCAACTGCTTGGTGGTTGGAGAGTGAGGTGATGGGCAAGTCTGGGCGTTTGGAGCTGTCCAATCGCTCCTTCTGACCCCTTGAGGATGGGGAAGCAGAAGTGAGATGAGCAGCTGTCCCAACTTCTGTCGGGTCTCCTGCACCCACCCCAACCCCCAGCAGTGATGCCCTCCCACCAGACTTCTTTGCATTCCACAGAATCATGTTCAATCTTCAACCCTGAGTGTTTGTTTTGGTTGAAGAGGGAAATAGTATTTTTCTCTTTCTTCTGTTCTTCTTCTCCAACAGCTGCAAGGAGAAAAAGGGGAAAGAGCTAAGCGTAACGGAGAGAGGGGAAGGAGACACAGCCAGCTGCTAGCGCAGTCCCCCACCCCCACTCCCATACACACTCATTCCCAAAGGGGCATGTCCAGGTTTCACGAGTTTCTCTGCCATGAGCTCAGTGCGCTGAGGTTGGCAGCTAGGGGAAGAGGGCAGCTGCTGGGGGTGAGACTGCTCCAGTAGGGAAGGTTGTTAGGACAGGACAGGCAGACCCTCTTTGGGTGGTAGCTCTAATGGTTGACCTCCCGAGATGTCAAACCTTGCTGAGCAAGAGGACATGGTCAGGTAAAGGGTGTGTTGAAACCTTTCCCAACTCTGGCTGGAACCTGCAGAAACTTGAGGAAGTTGAAATGTCAAAGTCCATCCAGACTCTGCCCTGCTGGCCCAGCCCCTGCCCAGTCTACCTACCTACTTGGCCTCAATTCCATCTAACTTCTGCAGAGTCCAGGGTCACCACACCCTTCCCAGTTCAGCCCCAGCAGCTGCAGTCTGGCCTTAGCCCATCCTCCATCTTTTGGAGACCCTAAGTTACCATCAGAACAACTTTCTATATTGGTGCTCTTTCCGTCCCAGCCCAGAAAAAGATTTTCAGAATTTTAATGCTGAATCTGCATGATATAAGGCAACACAGTGTAAAGAGAACATCAGAAAAGCAAGAGTAAATAATGCAAAGCTGAATAAATAATGGATTCTGTAATACTCTCCCCTTCTTTTTGCGATGTGACCTTGAGCAGGATATTTCCCTTCTCTGGGCCAGCTTTCCCCAAGGAGGGGTTGGGCCGGGATCTATATATTCCTTCCTGTCTCTTTTGGCCTATAAGAGGCAACTTGGCATCGTGGAGGGAGAAGAGGCTCTGGAGTCCCATTGCCAGTTTCCCGTTTTGGATCTGTCCCTAATAACTGAGTCTTACTTTCCTCACATGTCACGGGAAGGGGAACAGTGCACCTTCTTCATGGGGTGATAGTGGGGCTTTAACGAGACAATGCATGTAAAACACTCTGCATCTGCCTATTTCTCCAAGGAGCAGCTAAGGGTTCTCGTACTGAAGCCGGGACCGGGATGCCCCCTCACTACCCAAGGGCCTCACTCAGGATTTCTTCCTGGGCAGCTAAAGATGGCATTAGCCCTGCCAAGAGCCCAGAAAGTTCTAAAACTAATGAATCTCAGAGAGGCAGGTAGATATCGATAGAGTTCTTGGTCACTGTCTTGGGTATCCTCAGTCTTTTTCCAGGGTGGTTCTACATCTTGGCTCGTCTCCTCATCTCACTGAATTCTGCCTGTGACCCTTTGGGAGAGCCAGCTGGGCCAGCTGGGCTTAGCTGCAGGCAGCTGTGTAGCCAGATGTGAACAGCTGCCAGAGTGCACAGCTCAGGAGAACCAGCAAGTCAAGTTGCGGTCTTACACTCTGTTAGCTTCAAAGTCCCTTTGGGAAAGGGTGAGGGTTCATGGACTTCACTGAAGGTTTTCATGAGATTCGGGGACTCTGGAAAGTACATGCGAAATCATATGTATTTGTGCATTGTTCTGGGGCTGGGAGGAGGGGAGAACATAGCTTTCGTCATATTGTCAAAGAAGGCCTTATTCCGGAAATGGTTAAAAGCCCAGGTGTGTCTTTGTTTCCTGTCACTTTCATCTCTAGACTGAGGTTCCATGCCCACAACATCGGAGGCTCACCCCAACCCAGGCCCCACTTTCCCAGTTTCTGAAGTAAGAAGTCAGGATCAGGACAGAGGACCAAGATGCTTTGGGCTTCTTGGCCAGATACATGAGGACCCCAGGGGAAGTAGAGGGACCATTCCTCTGGGAGATGATCGCTGACCCCCACTTCTCCCAGCGCCTGTTCTGTCATTCCCTCCTGGGAATCCAGGTATCCTGGTGTCCTGGTCTGTCCTGACTTTGTGGGCTTTGGGAGATAACTCTGGGGCCCTTGCCTGGAAATGGGAGTGTCTGGGAAGCCTGGGGCGGGGGTGGCCACGGCTCCTGGAAGATGATGTCATACCTGAGGTAGGCAGGAACCAGGCTCACTTGCTCTCCTAAAACATGTTTCTCTGGGCAGGGCAGGCGCCTGGCAGCCTCCAAGGCTCGTGCCAGAGGAAATGGGCATAGCAACTGTGGCTGAAAGAAGGGTTGGGTGCGCAGTGTCCTTTTCCTCTGGCTCTCTCCAGTGACCAGACAAGGCCAAGGAGCTTAAAACCGGGCAGAAAGTAGGGGAAGCCTGATCTCGTAGAAAATGAAGTGAAAGGGGCTTGGTCAGAACCAAAGAAAGAAAGAAGACGATGTCAGTTACAACAAGAGAAATTGAGGTTAGATGACACGAAGAATGCCCTAAGGGATCAAATGTGGAAAAAATACTAAGGAGCCAAGGAAAGGGAGAAGAAATGAGAAAAACAGCCTTGTTCTTTATTACCGAAGCTTGGGCAAGGCCTCTTTCTCCTAGCTTCTCTCATTCTCTCGCTTCCTTCAGCTTGTTGCTGATTCTAGGGCTGAGTCACCAGAGGGGAGAGGGGGCTGGGTGGGCAGCAGTGTAGGATGGAGAGCGCTGCAGTTCCAGCTACCACAGGAGCAGCCTCTGGGGACATGGCTAATTTGGGCAGCAGGATTGGCACAGAGCTGGGATCCAGGCATCTGAGAGCTGCCCCCACCCCAGGGCTCGGAGCTGGAGCAAGCCCCCTCCTCAACCAGCTTCCTGGCCTAAGGAATAAGGCATGGGGGCCTGGTGCCTGAGTGCCAGCCTCTCTGGCCCCTCCGTTTTAACTCAAGTCTTCCTACTGGGGCCACCCCAGTGCCTCCCTGAGATGAGAAGTCTGGGAAGTGGAATCTTACAGGCCATTTCTCTGAGTTTCACCCCACCCCTGTGTCCCTCCGGGGGCCTCCTTCTCTGGGGTGAGCCAACCTGGTGCACTGACACCCTTGGACCCCCTTCCCCAGCCTCTGATTCTACTGTTTTCTATTTTGCTGTTCTATTAGCTTTGAAGAATGGTGGGGAAGGGGTGAGGAAGTGCTTCTCTGGAACTTGGAGCCCAGGGGCCTCCCTGGAGGCCAGGAGGGGCTATCTGTCTATAGCCAAAGGAGAGGGTGAAGAGGCAGCTGTTTAAAGGCCCTTAAGAGGTCATTTCACCATCTCCCTACCTCCTGGAGGGGCACCTGACCCCACCCAGCCCAGCCTGACTTCGGGAGAGAAATTTCCTTTCTTCCTTGCTCTAAGAGCAGGGCAAAGCATCCCACCTAGCATCTCACTTCTGACTGTTGCTGGGAGGGTGGCCTCAGTGGTGGTCTGGGAGGGATCAGCTTCTAGACTCTGATCTGGACCAGATCCAGCAGCAGGAGCAATGTGCTCATTTGCATAGTTATTTACATCTCATCTGCACACCAGTGAGGTCTTTCCCACCCTCTGAATTCTCCCAAACCTGGCTGTGGCTGGAGGAAGCTGGACCTGACCGTCTGCACGCCCGCTTCCCCCATCCACTCCCAGTCTTCTGGCTGTAGACCCATTGGATCCCGGGCTGGGAGCCAGAGGGCCTTAAAGGGCCTCTGAGCGAGCCAAGTAGGAGCTAAAAATACTCCAGGGGGCCTGGGGGAGGCTCCCTGTGGAATCTCTGGGGAGGGAGGGGCCTGGGATGCAGGGTTGGAATTAGGGCCCTGTGCCACTGCCCATCAGTGGGCACAAGATTGGTGTGGGATGAGGGCCGAGGGGGTATAGATGGTAAGGGAATTTATGTCAATCCAATTGCTGTTCATGCCCAGCTCTACCTCCTCAGAACCTCAGGAGGCTAAGAGGAGGGGTCCCTTAGGCCACTCGCTCTAAGATGTGTGAGCTGAGAAGGTGTGGCCACCCTGCTTCTCAGTCACTTCCTGCCCCCACAACTTGGGCCTGGCAGCAGGCATGGCAGCACTTCCCTTGGACTGCACACCCTGGAATGCAATCTGGGCTCCTCAAGGCTCCCTCGCCCACTGAGGCCTGGACCCATCCCTTCAAGGTCATTGTAGCCACCTGCAGCCAAATCTGAGCTCCCACCCTGGAATGACTCTAGCTGCCAGTACCCTACCCCCACCTTAGTAACTGCCTGGTATCCTTAGGCCATAGAAGTGTTACGTCTGTCTCATCCTCTGCCCACCCTAAACCCCTGAACTGGTCTGCTTTTTGCTGTCTGCTCCCGGCCCCGTTAATTGGTAGGGCGGAAATTCCTGGGTCCCTGCAGCAAGGCCTGGGGGTGTGCTAGGACCAGTCCTGGGGCCACAAGAGAGCAGACGGACAGTGTTCATGTTGGCCTCAGCTTCACAGTCAGAAGGCCCTTTTGAAGAATGAACCCATTTGTTCCCCCAACAACCCTGGAGGTTGGTGGGACAGCTGCTGTCCCATTTTACAGATGAGACACTCAAAGCTCAAAGAGGGAAGGGCAATCATCCCTCGAGGCAGAGCACATCTAGAAACAGGCCCTTTGGCTCCCCGGTTGAGATGTTCCTTTCCCACAGGCAGCAGCTCCCCTCTCTTACCTGTCAGGCATACCAGGAGCAGATGTCCAAAGGTGGACAGGTGGCAACTCACTCGGCACCCTCCCCAGCCCAGATCCAGGACAACTAATCGGCCTGGCCGCCACACTGACTCCCTGCCAGCCTTCCTGCCAGAGCTCCTAGCCCTGCTCTGCCTAGAGAAGCCACACCCCTGCCTCCAGGAACCCTTCCCCAGGGTGAGGTCTGAGGTGTGAGGTGCAGACAGAGGTCCCCTTCCTGCCACCCCTAGGCAGTGCATTCCTGACACCCAGTAGGCGGAGGCACCCAGGCCCTGGCACGCCCAGGCCCTGCCCTGCTCACTCCCTGCAGCCCTCACTCTCAGGTCCCAGGCAGGAGCTGCAGGCAGGGCTGTTGCTCTGCACGTCCAGACGCAGGCAGGAGGCCCAGCGCCCAATTTCTGAGCTGGGAGCCTCAGGCCATAGCCTTGCTGGAGCCTGATGGAGGGGCACTGAGGAGGCTGGGCCCAGCAGGATTGAGGAGGCAGTCCTGGAAGAACGTCCAGAGGCTGCAGGCAGATGATGCTGGGAGAGCAGGGGGTGGTAGAGTTGGGGTCTCAAACAGGGGTGCATGTTAAATATGCAGGTTCCAGGGCTCTACCCCCAGATTCAATTCAGATGGTCTGTGGTAGGCTGAGGAATTTGCCTCTGACAAAAATCCAGGAATTTCTGATGCTGGTAGCCAAGTCTTTTGAGATATTTCAAGGCCGACCACCTTTCTTCCTCTCCTCTAGCCACCTATCTGGTATGGGATGGGCTGCCAGGGCCCCAAGAACCCTTGTAGGAACTTGCAGTTGGGGGTCCCTCAAGATGAGTTCCACGCAAGCTGGGGCAAAGTGACTGACAGTACCCACCTATCCCCACTCTCACGCCCATCAACCAAGAATCTGCCCTGGGTCCACATTATCCAAAGCATCAGGTACCCAGCACCCCACCCCCTCTCCATACCCCTTATATCTGTCTCAAAGTGATGGGGAGTAGACATCACCCAGGTCACTTAGGGCCCTGCTGAACCCAGCACCCAGTTCTGGTTAGGGGTGAGTTGTCACCTCGTGCTCACATTCTTTAGTGCCGACCCCTAGATCTAAGTCCTCACATGGCTTGGAACCCAGGCCTCCAACGACCCACCCCACCCCACCTTCTCACACACTGTCTCCTCAGGCCAGGGGAATTTGAACCCTCCTCCAGTCTTGCTCTCTTCCCATCTACCTTCATCTCAGAGGCCAAGCATTCCTTCCCAAACCCAGATCTGATTATGTCACTCAGATGCCAAAACAGTCCTTTCAAAACCTAGATCTGGCCAAGTGACTCCCTTAATTATCCCTCCATGGCTCGCCTTCCCACTCTGCCCTCTTGTCCCTCCCCATGTTTCGGGACTCCGGCTGTACCGAGGTCCTTGCAGATCCCTGAGTCACCCCCCTGCTCACACTTCCTGGCTGGTGCTCCTCCTCTGCCATCACCTGGTGTGCACTGGTCATCATCCTCAGACTCAGACCGAGGTCCCCTCTTCTGTGGGCCTCCTTGATGGCCGCCCGTGCATAGTCTGGGCTAGTTTGTTCCCTGCTTTCCTCTCATGAGGCATTGCCTGAAGGTGTCTGTCTCCTTGTCTGCCTTCTACCCTGGGCACTCCTAGAGGGCAGGGGTGGGGATCCATTCATCTCCAGACCACAGAGTCTGGCACAGAGCAGATGCTCGGTAAATGCATGTTGAGCAGCAAGTTGTGTGAAGCGGGCTTTGGTGAGTTTGAGGCCGGCTCCACTTACCTCCTTGTTTCTAGGCTCCTGGCTGGTGCCCCCCGGGACCTCGCTGTACCTGATGGCTATACCAACCGGACTGGCGCAGTGTACCTTTGCCCACTCACTGCCCACAAGGATGACTGTGAGCGGATGGACATCGCAGAGAAAAGTGAGGGGAGGGCCTGAGGATCAGTGCTGGGTCAGGGGCCTAGTGGAGAGGGTAGCACAGAGAGAATGGCTGGAAGAGATAGGAGGCTCACCTGTGCAGTTTCAAGTCCCTTCTTGTCCAGCTGGGAAGAGGGAGCCCTAGAGGATAGGGGAACCATGTGGGATCTGCGGAGCTCAGACTGTGATGGGCTGGAGAAGGGGAGGAGGGGGGTGTGCCCTGCTGGAGGGGAGAATCCTGGAGGGACCAACCCCTGCCCTATGGAGGCTCTGGACGCTGGGAGGATGGGGCGAGGTGCCCTGGCTCATGATTCCTCCCGTGCCCACAGGTGACCCTAACCATCACATTATTGAGGACATGTGGCTCGGGGTGACTGTGGCCAGCCAGGGCCCTGCAGGCAGAGTGTTGGTAAGTGAGCTCACTGTCAATCCTGCCCTCTAGCCCTCTCCTTCATCTCCCAGAAGCTGAGGACGGAAGCAGCAGGCAGGAGAGGGGTCCTCGGTGCACACACTGGAGCCTTGAAAATGTCCATTTCTGTGGCTGTTTGTCTCCACAGACATGTGTGTCCTTTCATCCTGCACTTATGGTGGGGGGGGCGGCTGGCTGTCTCCAAAGGCCCGGCCTGGGTCCTGTCTGAATCACTCACTCACCCCCACCCCCAGGGGGTGCTCACCCTTTGTGGGAAAGAGCTGAGGGAACTGTGAGAGGGAAAGGGCAGAGAGGGCCTCGGGCGGTGTGGCCTGGGCGCGCTCCTTCCGGGGAGGCTGGCTGGTGGAAGAGGCACAGCCCTGCTGCCCCAGCTCACCCGGCTTGGGTTTGGGGGCCACTCCCTGCTGTCAGTTGTCACCTCCTGCCTGCATTCTTCAGTGCCGACCCCTGAGAGCTCGATTTTTGAGTCCCAGATAGACTGTTTTTCATTTTTTAAACTGATGTAATATTTATATACAATGAACACACAGATTTTAAGTTTCAGTTGAGTTTTGACAAATTAAACATCTGTAACCAACATGTATTAAAGAAATAACATATTTACATCATTCCAGAAAGTGCACTCCTTTCCAGTCAGTGTCACCCCAGAGCCTTCACTGTTGTGATTTCTGTCACATTTGAATATTTGTAAGCTCCGGGTTTGCACCAGTTCCCTAAAACACCCTTTCTAGTCTCTGTTATGGATGGTGTGGGTCTCAGATTCCACTTAAGAAAGTTCTAGATCCTGGGTCCTTCAGCAGTTTTCCACACACCCTTCCATTCATTCCATACTTTTTCGTGAGCACGTACTGCGTGCCTCACACTGTGCAAGCACTAGAAACTCGGCAGTGACTTGGGACAGACTCGGACCAGAGCCTGGGTTTGGCTCACAGCTGGAAGAGCACATAAAAGGCAAACTAACGAGAAATAAGCCTGGGTCTGGGTTTTGCCTGGCCCTGCTGTTTTTACAAATACCCTTTTCTGATTGATTTGTCCAAGAACTATTTTTGGAGCACCTCCAATGTGCCAGGAGAAGCGACAGCACAGCCTGGTGCTTAAGAGCTCAGACTCCAATATCCTCTGCCTCTCTAGATGCGAGATCTTAAGCAGGTTACTTAGTTTTCTGTGCCTCAGTTTCCTTATCTAAAATGGGGAAGATAATCGCCCTTGCTCCATAGAGCTGGTAGGAAGCTTAAAAGGATTAATGCGTGAAGAGCTTAGACTTGGGTCTGGAGTGTAGTAAGTTCTCAGTAAGTGTTAGCTGCCCCTATCGTGGCTTTTCTTGTTTTCTGATAGTGGTCCTTTCATTAAGAGGGCAGCAGAGAAGGAAGTTCATAACCTGCTGTGTATCTAGCTCCTTTTATTTATTTATTTATATTTTTTGTGGGGGAGGTAATTAGGTTGATTGATTGATTTAATGGAGGTACTGGGGACTGAACCCAGGACCACCTCATGCATGCTAAGCACTCACTATACCACTGAACTATACCCTCCCCCATCTAGAGCCTGAACCCCACATTCCTTCATCCTTTTCCCATTTTGTTTTGCCAGGCTCTCTAAGCCACTGTCAAATCCAGTAGCTTTTGGTCCTCCAAAAACAGCATTCCTAACTTTCAGAGCAAGTTTCTGAATTCTGGAAAGTCAGTGTCCATCCAGGCATCACTGTGGCAAGAAAGGAGAGCCAGGAGGCCTCTTTCCACTCCTCTCCCACAAAGCCAGGCACAGGGCCATGGAGTTGCTGGCCCTGGGTCCCTGTTCTGGGCTCAGCTGTGTGTGCTGGGGGGTTGGGGTCCCCAGGTCTGTGCCCACCGCTACACCCAGGTGCTGTGGTCGGGGTCGGAGGACCAGCGGCGCATGGTGGGCAAGTGCTATGTACGGGGCAACGACCTGGAGCTGGACCCCAGGGATGATTGGCAGACCTACCACAACGAGATGTGTAACAGCAACACCGACTACCTGGAGACGGGCATGTGCCAGCTGGGCACGAGCGGCGGCTTCACCCTGAACACTGTGTACTTCGGCGCTCCTGGTGCCTACAACTGGAAAGGTGGGCATGGTGCAGGGGGAAGAGGAGGAGCAGAGACCACCACCCCTGCTAGCCCCTGGGGCAGCCTGCCAGAGCATCCACACCGGAGGGCAGAGGAGAGCACCCCTTTGCTAACAGCAGCAACCATTATGACCTCCGCTATTTTAAAGCACTTACTATGTGTGCCAGATGCTTTACACATATGATCTTAATTAATCTTCAATATTCTACAAGGCAAGTACTATTATATCCATTTTACAGAAAACTGAGCCTCAAGGAAGTAAAGTAAATCGCTCAAGGCCAACAGTAGGTTCTGAAACCTGAATTGGAATGCAGGTCCCTCTGACTCCAGGTTAACTATTTAAAAACTTATTAAAAAATAAAACACATTCCTGGTACAACTACTAAATGGTACAGTAGGATTTGGTAAAATAACGAGTAAAAGCGCCATTCCCCTCCCCTATCTCCCTTGTCCCATTTCCCAGTGTACACTGCTAAGTGTCTTGTGGATCATTCTAGTCTTATTTTAGAATACATAGATATCTTAAGAAACACACACACACACAAACAAAATCATATTAAACTTGCTGTCTGCTACTTCCTTTTCACTTATCAATAAATTGTGGGCATTTTTTCATGTCAGTACATATAAGGCCATCTTTAGGGCAGGGCTCCAGAGTATTTCCCTGTATCAAAACCCATGCTTGTAATGACCACACCACACACTGCCCCTCAGGAGTCTGGCGGCTCACACCCCCTGCATCTCTGCCCCTCGCTCCACCATATAGTCTGCAGCAACAGTGACCCCTTTTTCCTTACTGCACCCTACTGCTGCAGAATCAACAGGCAGAGGGAGCCCAGAATCTTGTCCTTTGTTTTAATTGCGGTATAGTTGAGGTATAATATTATGTTAGTTTCAGGTGTAAAACATTAGTGATTCAACATTTAAATACATTACAAAATGATCACATGATAAGTCTAGTAACCATCTGTCCCCTTACAAAGTGATTACATTATTACTGATCATATTCTGTGTGCTGTATATTACATCCCCGTGACATTTATTTTGTCCTCTTGACTAACAGGTAGCCTGAGGTGTAGTCATAGCTCTGGGCTCACCTGAGGCCAAGGCCTCTGCTTACTTCTTTAGTCTTGCCTCCCACCCCCTGGTCTTTAGAACCCTGGCATTCAGCAGCTCTGAGGAGCAGAGGACAGGTAGGCAGCCTGAGTTTGGGGGCAAGATTAGGAGATGATGGTGTGGAGTCTGACTTCAATGTCTAAGGTGGGGGAAATCTCATCTAGTTTCCAGGTGCCAGGATGACTGGATTCCAGCCACGGCTGGACCAACTAGCACTCCATCCCTCAGCCTCACTTTTCTCATCTGCAAAATGGGGGTCATCATTTTACCTCACAGAACTGTTAAAGAGGAAGTGGTTTGCAAGTGGCAAAGTACCCACAAATAAATGGGGTTATTATTATCCTTATCTGGGAGACTTATACTCTCTCTTCTCAAATCCCTGTGAAGGAAACAGCTACATGATTCAGCGGAAGGACTGGGATTTATCCGAATATAGTTACAAGGACCCAGAGAACCAAGGAAACCTCTATATTGGTGAGTCCAGTCATGGTGGCCCATTGGGTGGGGAGGAGGAAGGCGGCTCAGTCCCTGGCACCCTGGCCCTCTCACCTTCAGTGCCTGATGGAAGAGTGAGGCCAGGTGCAGTGTGACTAGTGTTAGTTCAGCTCGCACACACTCACTGACCATCACCTCTATGTACTCAAGATAGAGAGTCCCTACCCTCATGGAGCTCACAGTCCAGTGTGCAGGTAGGACTGGAGGCTGGGCAACCAAGGTCCACTTTCTTGGCCAACTTAGAATAGGGAATAGAAGATAAAGGGGGGACTTGGGGGGATGAGTCCAGAAGGGGACAAACCTTACTGGGGCCTTGACTGACCGTCTTCCCTCCATCCCAGGGTACACAATGCAGGTGGGCAGTGCCATCCTGCACCCCACGGACATCACCATTGTGACGGGTGCTCCGCGGCACCAACATGTGGGCGCTGTCTTTTTGCTGAGCCAAGAGGCAGGT
This sequence comes from Vicugna pacos, assembly GCF_048564905.1. NCBI lineage: Eukaryota > Metazoa > Chordata > Mammalia > Artiodactyla > Camelidae > Vicugna > Vicugna pacos. The sequence goes on along the minus strand of NC_133002.1, from coordinate 36,946,401 downwards.
AGAGACCTGCGGAGGAGGCAGGTGCTGGAGGGCACGCAGGTGGGCGCCTATTTTGGCAGCGCCATTGCCCTGGCAGACCTGAACAATGATGGGTGAGAATCCAGGGACATTTCTCTGGGGCCAGGGAAAATGGCGAGGTGGGTTGGCTTGCCCAATCCAGGGTGGAGAAGCGGAGGTTTGCAAATACGCATTTTTTTGCCATTGTTTGCAGGGATTTGCAAGTCAATTTTGCACGTTGATTTGCAATCAGATTTATGAGATTCTGGGTGTTTGCATGTCAATTTCATGACACTTGCATCTCTTTGTCTATGCCTATCACTTGTATGGCCCTAGTGGATGTGGGCTGTTTGGGTGCCTGCATGGCTTCTCCACAACATGTGTTTTCTATTAGATGAGTCACTTTGACACTTCCATGTCCTTCCCATGACCTATGGCCAGAGGCACCATTTGTACATCATGTGCCCTGGCACAGTTTTGCCGGCTAAGTAAGACTAATGCTGCATGTCCCATCTCCCCCTCCTTCTCTCCTCTGCAGGTGGCAGGACCTTCTGGTGGGTGCCCCCTATTACTTTGAGCGGAAAGAGGAGGTAGGGGGTGCTATTTACGTCTTCATGAACCAGGCAGGCACCTCCTTCCCGGCCCACCCCTCCCTCCTTCTTCATGGCCCCAGTCGCTCCGCCTTTGGCTTCTCTGTGGCTAGCATTGGTGACATCAACCAGGATGGATTCCAAGGTATGAGCCAGCACTCCTACCCCAGCACCCACTGACTGAGAGCCAGCTGCATACCAGGCTTGACAAAGCTCGAAGACGAGACGGGCTAGGGCCCAGTTCTGGAGAGCTCACAGCAGTGCTGGGAAGATGATGTGCAGAGGGGGTCCTCAAGGCAAGCTCGGTGAACCTTCTGGAGGGGTGGACATACCATTGGGCAATGAAGGCTGGGCTGAGTGTGCACAATGGAGGGAACAGAAGGGGTGCAACATGAGTATGGTACACTTGCCTGATGTGCCCAAATCTAATGAATGTGGGGTGTTCACATCAGAGATGAGGCTGGAGAGGTAGTATGGAGGTGGGGTAGACACTTTGAAAGCTGGGTGGAAAAACTGGCACTCTCTATTTGGGTAATGGTAGAGGGACGTCCAAAAAGGTTTGGGGGCAGAAATATGATATAATAGCTTGGTACCTTGAAAGATGATTCTGGAGGTAGATGAGGGATGGATGGAGGGAAGAGCAAGTCTGGGGGTTTGTAAGATAAGGAATATAGTATATCAGGTGTGGGGTGTTAAGCGCTGGGACAGGGAGGAAGTCCCAGATATGGGGGGGCATCACTAATGATCTGCAGGACTTGGAGACCAATCAGACCTGGCATGTCAGGGAGAGAGGAACAGATCAAGGGGTCGAGCCTGGCTGCCACAGGAGCACCTGGCTTATCTGGGAGTCACTTCTCTGACAGCCTCAACTTCCCAGAACATGGCTGAAAACCAAAAGGAAGGCAGAGGAGCCACTAAAGGGCCAAAGCAAGTGCTGGAAAGTTCAGTTAATGGAGCCTAAGAACTTACTGATACAAGATTTGTCCGGTTGTCACTCAGGACCTATTACTCTTCCTTTATATACTCTGCTAACAAGCTTGGCTTTCTAGTCACCTAGACCTTATCAGTTCAAAAGCAGCAAACTAGAAAGTTTAAGAAGAGAAATCATTTTGGATTTATGTGTGGAAATAATGGTTAGAATTTTTTAAAGTCTGGACATTTTAACAGTGTTGTGATTAAAATCCCAGCCCCTACTGTTTGACATGGGCTCAGACAGCCTCTTCCCTACTCATTATCTGTGAGGCTTGGGGGCTTTCTGAGCCTTTTTCCTCCTCTGTGAAGTGCAGACCGTAGTAACTACCACCAGCGCTCTTGTGAGGATTGGAGAGATGAATGCTTTAGTAAATACCTGGCAAAGTCACCAGCAAGGAACACCTGCTTTTGTGACCCTGCTGGTAAATGTCACTAGAAGAACCAGGTGTTCAGAGGGGCGGTTGGTGGGGGAGAAGGAAGGTACTATAATAAGAGAAAACAAACAACAACCAGTGGTCAGGAATCCAGGCTTTTAGGCCTGCCTGAGACATTATCTTGCTGTGTGACTTTGGGTAAGTCACTTCCCTCTCCTGGACCTAATTTCTCTCATATAAAAGGACAATCAGGCACCCGATGGTCCCAGTTTTAATCCCGAGCCACAGAGCTCTGTTCCCTGATGCTCTGAGCACTGCCTGGCATGGTGAGATCAGTGCCATGCTAGGCTTATGGCCGTGGGACCCACAGTATCCACAGTACCATGACCCATGTACTATCTCTCTTCCCCAGACATTGCTGTGGGAGCCCCATTCGAGGGCTTGGGCAAAGTGTACATCTATCACGGCAGCTCCGGGGGGCTCCTCAGACAGCCCCAGCAGGTATAGATGGACAGGGACTAGGGGGCCTTCCTCCTTTCCCTCACCCATCCCTCCCGATTCCCCCTGGGCCCCACTTCCCAGAGCCTACCCCAGAGCCTGTCCCCACCACTTCCCCCTGCTCCCAGATAATCCACGGAGAGAAGCTGGGACTGCCTGGCTTGAACACCTTCGGCTACTCCCTGAGTGGGCAAATGGATGTGGATGAGAATTTCTACCCGGACCTGCTGGTGGGGAGCTTGTCAGACCGCATCGTGCTGCTGCGGTGAGCCAGGGCGACGTGGTCGGAGCCTTTCTATCCTCCATCCCTGTCTGTATGGAGCCCCAGCTCTGTCCACCTTCAGCACCAAGTCCATGCAAGCCTGAGCCCCGACCCCGGCCTGGCCTGGGGCAGGCCAGAGGCACTGATGTCTGTGTGTGTTCTGTGCAGGGCCCGGCCTGTCATCAACATCCTCCACAGGACCTTGGTAGCCAGGCCATCCGTGCTGGACCCCGCGCTCTGCACGGCCACGTCCTGGTGAGACTCTCAGGGCCCACTCTGCCCACCCATTCCTCCTGATGTATGGGCAGGCTAGGGGGCACCCTGGCTCCCCAAACCCTCCCTTGGCAACTCTTCATAACCTACTGTTAAAGGGTTGATTCTTGGGTAAGCATTGCCCTCCCTTCACACCTCATTAAAAAGCAAAATTCTGTGAGGAGTATGTAGCTCAGTGGTAGAGCACATGCTTAGTATGCACGAGGTCCTGGGTTCAATCCCCAGTACCTCCATTAAAGAAAAAAATTTGAAAAACTAAAAAGCAAAATTCCTTGCAGGAGGTAATGGGTAGACTGGGGCAGTAGAGCATGGTGAGTGGGAGTGGGAGCTCTGGACTGCTTGGTTCAAATCCCAGCTCTCCCCACTGCAGTGGTAGGGGTGGACTCTGGGGAGTGAGATCCTAGAAGAAGAGAGAAGAGGAAGACACTTAGGTGGATAGATGTGGGGAGGAGAGAGAGCCGTCTTCAGCAAATTATTAGTCTGAGTCTCAGATTCCTTGCCTATAACAAAGTTAATAATAATAACCAGTTCACAGGGTTATGATAATCAAATGAGGTAATGTACAAAAAGCCATTAGTATGGTGCCCTGTATACCGTTAAGTGCTCAAAAAATATTAGTTGCTAGGATGGTGATGATAATGATGGTGACGAGCCCAAGGTCGGTTTGTGAATGAGGATACTGGATCAGAAGGCAGAAGGAGACAGAGCAGGGCAGCAGAGGGTGGTGGGGAAGGAGATCTGGGCTGGGCCAACAACTGACTAATGACTTCAAGCAACTCCTTCTGCTCTCATGGCTTTAGTTTCCCCATTGGTACCCTCTAACCATGTTTTCTATGGCTCTAATGAAAGTGGGGAGAGAAGGAGCCAGGGGCGCCCCATACCAGCTCTGTGGACTCCCGTTATGCCCCTGCCTTTCCCCTGAAGGGCTCTGTTTCCCCTTGACCAGTAAAAGGGATGAGAGCCAGGACCTGGATATCCGGGTCCCACTGTGACCAAGCCCTCCTGTATGTCCCTCACCCCTCAACAGTGTGCAGGTGGAGCTGTGCTTTGCTTACAACCAGAGTGCCGGGAACCCCAACTACAGGCGGAACATCAGTGAGTGTTGGGAGGCAGGGTGAGGGGGGCCGTGCTCACCTGGTCACTTACTGACCACCCTGTGCACCTGCAGCCCTGGCCTACACACTGGAGGCCGACCGGGACCGCCGCCCACCCCGGCTCCGCTTTGCACGCAGCCAGTCAGCTGTCTTCCATGGCTTCTTCTCCATGCCCGAGATGCGCTGCCAGACACTGGAGCTGCTCCTGATGGTGAGGGAGGGGTGAGGGGCAGCATATGCGCTCCACAGTCCCAGGAGGAGGTAGCCAGAATTGCCCAGGCCAAGGGTGAGGGAATGAGGTCTCACCAGAGACAGGCGGTGGGTCAGCCTGGAAGGTCATAGGTAAGTAGAGGGTACAGTGCGCAGTCCCCAGCCCGTGGCAGAGAAGAGACAGAGACCCTCGGAGTGGGGATGGGGGCCAAAGTGAGGGGTGTGAGACTCAGCTCACCTTGGAGGAAAAGTGGTCCATTAGTGAGGGGCAAGCTCAGGCCCTCTCTGGGACATCAGGGTGAAAAGAGAGAGCTCAACCTGGGGACCCCAGGAATGAAGGGAGGCTCAATCCTCCCCCTAGAGGGATCTCTGGAGAGGAGGAGTCCCATCTCCTCACTTGTGGATCAAGGTGGTAGGAAGGGGGTCAATTTAGTAATCAGACCAGAGGGGGTTCAGCCTTACTGGGGGTGTTCAGGGTGGAGGAGGGGTGCTCAACTTCTCCCTAGGGGCTTAGGATGTGAGGATTCAAACTTGGTTTGCAGTGCAGAGCTGGATTCATCTCACCTTCCTTTCCCAGGACAACGTCCGAGACAAACTCCGTCCCATCATTATCTCCATGAACTACTCTTTACCTTTGCGGATGCCTGAGCGCCCCCGACTGGGGCTGCGGCCCCTGGACGCCTACCCAGTCCTCAACCAGGCACAGGCTCTGGAGAACCACACGGAGGTGGGTGGGGCCGGCGCCGGAAGGGCGGGCGCCGGGAGAGCGTTGGGTGAGAGGACGCTGTGGGTGGTGGGCCCTTCACACCTCCGACCACCCCCAGGTCCAGTTCCAGAAGGAGTGCGGGCAGGACAACAGGTGCGACAGCAACTTGCAGATGCGGGCGGCCTTCGTGTCGGAGCTGGGGCAGCGGCTGAGCAGGTGCGCTGTGGGCCGCGCTGATTGGCCAAGGGTGGGGCGGATTTCATTGGCTATCGGGAATTGAGAGGCCAGACCCTATTGGTCAGGGAGCCCCGAGAGACCAGATAAGGTCTGATGGAAGGGGCCTCAGAGCTCTCCGAGAGGGGCTTTCTTCTGAGGGGCGGGGCCTAGCGGAGTGGGGAGGACCCGGGGGCGGGGCTTTGGGCTCAGCCCGGGACTCCTCCCTTCTCAGGCTCCAGTATCGGAGAGACTTCCGAAAACTGCTCCTAAGCATCAACGTGACCAATACCCCGAGCAGAGAGCGAGCTGGGGAAGACGCCCACGAGGCGCTGCTCACCCTGGAGGTGCCTCCTGCCTTGCTGCTGTCCTCAGTGCGCCCCGTGAGTGCCCTCTGCCCCCTCAGAGCCCAATTAGGGCTCCACCGTGGATTTGCATCCTTACATACCTGTCATCTACATGTCCCCCGACTCCTCTGAGCTGGGCTTCCTCAGGGGCCTGCAGCGTCTCTGCTGCTAAGGGAACCTGGTTCTCAAACCTCTAGGGCTTCAGGCCCTGTGCCACAGGAGAGGGGAGGCGCAAGCCCTATTCTGGCCACCCAGACCTGATTTGTCTTCTTTCTTTAGCCTGGAGCCTGCCAGGCCAACGAGACCATCATTTGTGAGCTGGGGAACCCCTTCAAACGGAACCAGAGGGTGAGTGCCAACCACACCCTCCCAGCCCTGTGGGTCGCAGGCTGCGCATCTGATGCATTCCTTATCCTTGCTTCTGCCTTTCTGCTTCCCAGGCTTCCTTGAAGCAAGGAGCCAGAGAAGGGGAGGGGGAGAAACCCAGAGACTGTGGAAGTGGGGCCACTAGGGAGCTATGCATACAGCTAGAGCAGATGGAGGTGAAGAAACCAGTTTTGCTGAGTACCTACTACGTGCCAGGTCCTGAGCCCAATATTGTGCTTCTTTTATATGATATAATTCTCACAATCTTCTGAGGAGACACATGCTGTTTAACAGAAAGGAAGCACAGGCTTAGAAAATTTCAGTGATTGCTCAAGGTCGTATAGCTCAGAAGTATCAGAGATGTCACTAACAGGAAAGAAGGGGAAAAGGGAAATAGATGGGGCAGGGACGGTGGAAGAATGGAGACATACGGGAGGTGGAGACCTCGTCCAGAATGGGAGGAGGAGGCTGGAGAAACAACTTCCTAGCATGGTAGTATCCCCTCTCTTCCCCTTGGTTTCATCCCTGCCTGGCCCCAAACACCCCTCTCTGCCTCCCTGACCCTCATGGCAGATGGAGCTGCTCATCGCCTTCGAGGTCATCGGGGTGACCCTGCACACGAGGGAACTCCAGGCACAACTGCAGCTCTCCACGTGAGTGACCTCGAGAAGCCAGTCTGTATGGGGGTTGAGGGGTCCTGAGGCCCTCCCCCAACCCCAGCCTCAACTGAAACATCTTCTCCCCTACCCTCTGCATTCCTTCCCCAGCTCAAGTCATCAGGACGACCTGCGGCCCATGACCCTGACTCTGCTGGTAGACTACACACTCCAGGCCTCGCTCAGCATGTGGGTACCAGTCCCCCAACAGCCTGCTAGACTAAGCTAGGGCTTCCCTGTCCCCTAAGGTGTCTCTCTAGCTCCTCTGACACACCTCTCTTGGCCTGGTATCTCAGGCTAAGACGTAACAACATCACTATCATTATTGTTACTATTATTATTATTATTGCAAAGCAGGTAGCAGTGGAGGGATCAGCAACCCTGGGGCTAAGGTGTTGGTGTGGCCCGATAATTACATGGGAGCTCATCGTGCTAAGGGTCTTATCTACTTCATCTCATTGACTTCTCACAACAGCCCCATGATACAGTGACCCCACTTAACAGATTAACTCCACTTTACAGATGGAGAAACTAAGGCTCAGGAAAGATAAATAACTTGCTTGAGGTCATACAGCTAGTAAATGCTAGAGCTGGGGTTTATCTCAGGTCTGCCTAATGTCAGAGGAGCTGCAGTTAACCTTGGTGCCCACCTTCCCCTGCCAGGGCTCCTCCTGTCCCCTTTGACTCCTGCATCTTTCTTACCCCTAGGGTGAGTCACCGGCTACAAAGCTTCTTTGGGGGCACAGTGATGGGCGAGTCTGGCATGAAAACCGTGGAGGATGTGGGAAGCCCTCTCAAGTACGAGTTCCAGGTACCAGTGGTGGGTCCAGGGTCTGAGGGCGTGAGGGTTGGGGTTGGTGAGATGCAGGTGGTTTTCCAGGAGACAGTGGCCATGACCGACCCCAATGTGTACCCACAGGTGGGTCCAATGGGGGAAGGTCTGGCAGCCCTTGGGACCCTGGTCCTGGGGCTGGAGTGGCCGTACGAAGTCATCAATGGCAAGTGGCTGCTGTACCCTACGGAGATCACCGTCCGCAGCAATGAGTCCTGGCCCTGCCAGCCACCTGGAGACCTTGTCAACCCTCTCAACCTCACTCTCTCGGTAAGGACACCATGGGATCTTTCACTCCCAACTCACTTCACTTGCATGCCTCAGGGCACAAAGGCCAGCATCTTTCTCCTCCTCCGCTCTGGGGGCTGCCTCTCCCCTTGCCCTTTCCTCTCCTCACTTCTGTTCTCACTCCTTCCTCCACCAAATCGCCTCTTCCCTCTAGGTTCCTGGGGACAGGCCACCATCCCCACAGCGCAGGCGGCGACAACTGGACCCCGGGGGAGGCCAGGGCCCCCCGCCTGTCACTCTGGCTGCTGCCAAAAAAGCCAAGTCTGAGATCCAGCTGGTGAGTAGCCAGGGCAGAGTTGGAGAGGCTTGTGACCCCCCTGTCACAGGGCGTGTGGGCACCTGGGGGCACACGAAGCAAGGGAGAGAGGTGCTACTCACCAAGAGACCCTGGTCTGATGAGGGAATGCGGCCTCTGCCTTCAGGAGCAGAGCCCCTAGTCAGTGGGGAGACACTCATCTCCTACCCTCAGAGGGACCCCACTGCCCTTGCCTTCTGTTGGGGAGCAGCCAATACAGTGGGCCAAAGGAAGAGACACTGGTTTTATTCCCAGGAGCCCCGGCCTGTTGGGAATGATGTAGCTGCTCAAAGCCCTGGACCTTAGGGCTGGGGAATGAGAAGGAGTAAGATGAAGGGTGGGCAGGAAGTCCTGGGTGGTGCAGGGCACCCTCTGTTGGAAGGGAGAGGAACGGGCCTGGGTAGCAAGTTGAGGCCTATCTGGATGGAGGGGTAGGAGTGGCATCCCAAGAGGAGGGAACTGGGGTGAACAAAAGGGGTTGGAAAAGGAGTGTCTGGGATTGGGCCCCGTTTCCATGAGCAGGGATCAGGTTTCCTGTTCTCCATGCCCCTGGCATCTAGATATGCTCGGCTCTTAAATGTGTAAGAGCAGGGTTGGCAGGGAGTCTGCATGAGTAAAGGGATGAGGTCAGGCTCCTTCAGATCAGCCATGGGTGGGACAAAGCCAGGGGCCAAGCGGGGAGAATCTGGAGACCCAGCCTGTCTCATGTCCTGTGTGCCCTGCCCACCTCAGAGCTGTGGCAGTGATCGCACCCGCTGTGTGTGGCTGGAGTGCCCCATTCCTGATGCCCCCATCATCACCAACGTGACAATACAAGCACGAGTGTGGAACAGCACCTTCATCGAGGTCAGTGCCGGGGTCTGGAGGTCTCCACTGCCACCCACCCGAGTGGGGAGAGCAACAGGGAGAGGGTGAGGCCACAGTGCACGTGTGTGCCCGAGTGTGTCAGTGACAGCACTGAGATTTATGCATGATAGGTTGCATGCCGGTTCTCCTGTGCTGTGCCAGTGTGAAATTGTGTGCGCACATGACATCATTTTGGCTCTGGCCAAGATGACCTTCTCTCGTGTGTTCATTGTTCTTTTGTGTGACCATTACTTTTGCACCTCCCTGCCTTAGCTAATGCTGTTCCTTTCCCCTGGGTGCCAGTTCCTATCTGTTATCTCTGCATGTCAACCCCTGCTCATCCTCCAAGATCTCTCAGATACTTCACCACCAGCAAGGTCTTTTCTGACTTTTCTAGCTGAAAATGACCTCTGCCCCTCTGGACACCCCCAGAACTTTCTCAGAAGCCATGCATGGCGCTTACCACGCTCTACTCTGGGTTGCAGTTCCAGCCTTTTCATGACATCTAGACCAAACCTTTTCTATAACTGACCTGATTATGCATCTTTTCAGCTTTGTGGGCCAGGCAGTTTCAGTTGTAGCTACTCAATTTTGCGACTTAGCACAAAGCTGCCACAGACAATACGTGGATGAATGGGTGTGTCTGGGTGCCAGAAATACTTTATATACAAATCCAGGTGATGGGCCAGATTTAGCCCAAAGATGGGACCTAGACTGTGTGACCTTCATTGTCTCTGTTGTCCCAGCATCCTGCACAGGACGTGATGCACAGATGAATGAATGATGCGTGTATGTGTATGGAGGAGAGACCTGGTGTCAGGTCCTCTGGGGTGCTGCTTAAGGATGCTGTGCAGCAGGAGGGTGTCCCGGGGTGGAGGGCTGCTTAGGACCAGCAGGGAGGCTCAAAGGGGTTTAGCTGCTTTTTTTGACTCATTCTTTTCCCCTTCCAGGATTACAGAGACTTTGACCGAGTTAGGGTAGCCAGCTGGGCCACCCTGTTTCTCCGAACCAGCATCCCCACCATCAACATGGAGAACAAGACAGTGCGGGTGAGTGAGCGTGTTAAAGAGACCGCAGTGCCTGCCTGGCTAGGGCGTGGGGGCGCAGGGCATCTTCTCAGAGCACTTTCACACACTTTAGCTATGTGGTTCTCAATCTTGGCAGCACATTGGAATCCTCTGGAGGACTTCCGGTGTCTGGACTGCACCACTGAGCAATGAAATCTGAGTCTGTGGAGGTGGGACCCAGTATTGGTATGTTTGAAAGTACTCCCCAGTGATTCTACTGTGCAGCCAGGGTTCAGAACCTCTGCTGGAGCTCATTTGATCCACACAGCATCTCTGTGAATATGTTCCGTCTCTGTGGAAACTCGAAAAAAAAGTTCCCAAACTTGGGGGAGCGTAGAGCTCAAGTGGTACAGCACATGATTAGCATGCACGAGGTCCTGGGTTCAATCCCAGCACCTCTTCTCAAAATAAAGAAATGAATAAACCTAATTACCTCCTCCCTCAAAAAAACAAAAATAAAAAGTTCCCAAACTTGATCCTGAGTTACATTGGGAAGAATAAATATGACAAAATTGCTAATAATATGCTGCGAAAAAGACAGAAGTGGAGATATGTAGGAGATTTGTATAGGAGGTGAAAGAAGAAAGCTCGCTACATTATGGTACATTTCCTAAAATAAATTAAGGTAGTGGAGGAAGGGCCAGAAAGATCAATGGAACAAATACAAATCTATTTTATCATACAGACGGCATTTTTAATCAGTAGAAAAGGGTAGATGATTAAGTAGTATTGGGAGAACACATTTGGAAAGAAGAAAGAAAGCCCTGCCTCACACCATAAACAAAAACACATTTGAGTTAGATTAAATATTTAAATACAGGAAATAAAATCTAATATACCAGAAGAAAATTCAGAAAATAATTTACTGATGATCTTTAATTGTGCAGAGAGGGAGTTCTTTTATTAAACCCAGAAGTCACAAAGGAAAAATTGGACAAATTAGACAATATGAAATTTTAAATCTGTAAACAGCAAAACAGTAAAAAAACTAAAAAGGCAAATGATATATTGCTCTTTGAAAAGTTTATAGCATTTATGACAAAGTGTTGATAGATATATTTTTAAAATGTAAAGATAAAGGGCAGCATAAAGACAAACAGGCAGTGCACATAGGGTGAAAGACAAGTGTTCAACTCAATAGTAAAGAAATAAAAATAGCAGTAGTAAAATCTTTTTCCTATCAGATTAGAAAAATATTAAAAAGAATAGTGCTGTCTGGTGCTGATGAGGAAGAAAGAAATGCTGTTGATTGGAGTATAAGTTGATGGATTATTTTTGGAGATGAATTTGTCAATATCTATTAAATTTTAAAATGCACATTTCCTTTCATCCAGCATGATAGTATATCTTAAGGAGCTAATAGGACAAGTATGCGAACATAAATAAATGGGGATATTTTAAAGCATTGTTTATAATGGCATAAAATTGGAAACGATCTTAATGTCTTTCAGTAGGAGATTGGTTCAATAAATTATGGTACATTTCCTCCAGTGACTATGCAGTCATCAGAAGAGTTAGGTTGATCTTTATTAATTGACATTGAAAGATGATGAAAAAGGTCACAGACGAGTGTGTATAGTACACACGGATCCCATTTATGTGGAAGAAAAAAAAATATATGTTTAACATACGCATTTAAAAATACAGAAAGAGATTCAATGAAATGCTGAAGATAGCTATTTCTACAGAATAAAATTACTGGGAACCTTCAATTTTCTTTATATCACCTATATTTTTAAAAATAATCAAAATAACTTTTAAAGAAGTGATAGTCATGTATAGTCAGAAAAATACTTTTCTATATATAAATATATATGTAAAATATAATATGTAATAATTTCATATTATTACATATATTTATATTATAAAATTATATGTAATATGTTACAATAATATGTATTATATATATATATCTTCATTGTAGGGAAAGAAAAAATGGTACTATATACTATGCATTTTTCTGTGTTTTGTTAAATATTTATGGAGTGCTTGCTGGGTATCAGGTATTGCTCAAAATATTTTACTCATATTAAATGCATTTAATCCTACCCAGCAACCTATGAGGTAGGTATTATTATCATAATCCCAATTTTACAGATGAACAACAGAGAGGTTAAGTGACTTGCCCAAGGTCACAGAGCAAGTGAATAGCACAGCAAGTGAATAGCACAGCTAGGACTTGAACCCAGGTAGTCTGGCTCCAGAACCCATACTTTTGGCCACTCTACTATACTATGAGGTAGGCATTATGATCCCCTTAGAGAGCATGAAATGGAGATTCAGAGACGTGAAATTACTTGTCCAAGGTCCCACAGCTCATGAGAAATGGAGCTGGTACCCTAGCCCAGATGTGTGGGTCACAAACTCAGACTCCAGGCTGCCTCCCAGATCTGAGGCTGCTCCTGTGGAGTCAGCTCTGCACCCGGGAAAAACCAGGGAATGGAGGAATTTGCTGCTGTCAGTGGGCGAGCAGGGGCTTTTTCCAGTCCCTGAGTGACCCCTACTGGCAGTAGGTCAAACAGCAGGGTCCTGGGCCTAGCTGGAACAGAAGGATAAGTGAGCATGGTGCTAAGGGGCCCCTTCTCACCTCCTCCAGTTCTCAGTGGACATTGACTCTGACCTGGTGGAGGAGCTGCCAGCCGAGATCGAGCTGTGGCTGGTGCTTGTGGCTGTGAGTGCCGGGCTGCTGCTGCTGGGGCTGATCATCCTCTTGCTGTGGAAGGTTAGGACACCCAGCCCCGCACTGGGCCTCCCCCTCCAGGACTTCCTGCCAGCAGACCCTCACCGGCTCCCCCTTCATCTCATTCCTCACTTCCATCTTGTCCCACCCTTCCCCCACGTCCTCCCTACCTTCTCCCCGGCTTCCAGTCTCACCCCCTGCCCCATCCTTACCATACCCACTGGGATGCTTGTGCCTGGGTTAATGGGGGGACCTGCAAGCCAGAAAGGGGAACCAGGAGCTCTGGTTCCTGCCACGCCACCAAGCTGGGGCTGGGACCCACGTATCCAGGCTCCCTGGCCCTAAGCCCTAGTCCATGAGTGCTGCTGGCAAGGACCACCCCCAGCTCCCCCTGATGGCCCCTCCCTACCTCCCCCCCTCCGCAGTGCGGCTTCTTCAAGCGAGCCCGCACTCGCGCTCTGTATGAAGCTAAGAGGCAGAAGGCGGAGATGAAGAGCCAGCCGTCAGAGACGGAGAGGCTGACCGACGACTACTGAGGGGGGCAGCCCCCCACCCCCGGCCCACCTGGGTAACGCGGCCTCTGGGACCCCCTCCCCAAGCCCCCAGCTGGCTGGGGCCTCTGATTCTGTCCTGTCTGCTCCTCTTCCTTTATGGGCCCTCTCTGCACCTCACTCTGTCCCCAGCACCACCCCAGAGAGCAGGCCACTCTGTCGGCCTCCCGTCCACACCCTGGGAGAGCTCAGGCTGTCTGCTCTCACCAGCCCTCCACTGAGCCCCTCAAGGACTTGAGACCCCGAGAGGGATCCATTAAAAAACCCTTTTCTGCCCCCCTCTGCGCTCTGGGGATTGGAACTGGGTTTGGGCCAATGCTAGGACCCACCTCTGTAGGTCACCACGCCAACTTGAGAGTGATTCTACAGGGAAGGAGGGGACTAGTAGAGACTGCACTTTTCCTCTTGTGAGCCACCCTCAGGGTGACAAAGTGACCCTCCCAACACTGTGGTAAGGGTAGACCACCACCCTCCTAGCTACTCCGGCAGCAATCTTGGCGACTGCCCCTCTGTCTCCATCTGCCTCTCCCTCTGCTCTCTGCCTTCCTCAACTCCTCCTTCCTCTGGGGCCTGGGGTGGGGAACCTCGTCCTCCCCGTCTCAGCACAGGGAGCTGGCGTTGTGTTTGGGTCCGGGGTCCTAGCTTGGCGGACCTCTGGGTGGGGAAGGAAGGGGCTGGGCATATCTTCCCGCTGGCTCAAAAGCTGGATGCTAATGGCCTTCGTCGTCTCCCCCACCTCCAGTGTGACTTTTTCAAGCGGACCCGCTATTACCGCATCATGCCCAAGTACCATGCCGTGCGGATCCGGGAGGAAGAGCGCTACCCACCTCCAGGGAGCACCCTGCCCACCAAGAAGCACTGGGTGACCAGCTGGCAGACTCGGGACCGATACTACTGACACCCTCCCTGATCCCACCCCCTGTTCCCCCTGTGTCCCTTTCTTCTATTTATCGTAAGTTATGCCCCGACAGCCCGCAGGAGCTGCTGCCTTTGGCCGGCACCAGCAGGCTCAGACACACACACCTGCTCAGGTGCACACATGTGCCGCCCAGTCATGGCCTTCTCCCTGAGGGAGGGCTGGGACCATGGACCTTGCATGGCTGAGCACCGCAGCCCTGTGCCCTGGACACATATGCACATGTGTGGGTCGCACTGCTTGTGGACTGTGTATGTGCACTCTGGATGGTGCGTGGACCTACATGTCCCAGCCTCTGCCAAAGGTGCCAAAACCAAGCCAAAGGGGCTCCACCAGAGCCAGGAGGAAAAGGCCCCCAATGTGGTGACACCTCCTCTGTTCACACTGGACCCATCATGAGCCATAGTCACTGAACTGACTCTGCCCTCGCATTGAAAACTACTGACAGGGAGCCAGGCCACCAGGACCCCGGCTGCAGCTCCCAGGACCCATGCCAGAGAGTGGGGCGCCTACCTGAGGTTGTCCCTGGGGCTGCTTGCAGGATCTGGCATGTGCAGACCCAAGAGCAGGATGAACTGGAAAGAAGGTCCCCAGGATGGCTTTCTTTCATGCATCACTGCGAAACCTCTGTCCTCAGCCTCAGCCGGTCCGAGCACTAGCAGGAAATGCAGCCATGAAGAAACAAAGATGGACATGCTGCTAGACAGCCTTGACACACTGCTGGGACTGCCCTGGGAGCATGTTGGAATCCTCAACAGAGGAGGAGACCGGTCCTGAGCCAAGGAGATGTTGGAAGGATACAGAGGAGAGACCACTTCTCATCCACATTAACCATCCCAGCCTCTGAAGGCCTGGAGCGACCCCCACAAGATCACAGAGGGAGCGACACTTGAATGTAGAGGAGGAACGGAGCCCTGTGCCTGCCCTATCAGCCAGATTCCACTCTGCCTCCAGTGACCACGGGCTGGGGACCGAGAAGTGGAGCTCTTGGCTGTCCTTGGCTTTCAGAGCCAACTTGGCTCTGCCTCCTCCCCTGTGACCCATTAGAAGTTGAGGCTGGTTCCAGAAAACCTCTCCTGACCCCTGCCTGTTGGCAGGCCCCCTCTCCAGCCTCTACCCCCTTCCACGGTACTGTAGCAGGGGAGTTCCCTCCCCTCCTTGTGCCTTCTTTGTATATAGGCTTCTCACGGCAACCAGTAAACAGCTCCCAGTTTGTACACACCGCAGCTGCCTCCATCCACCCCCACCTTTCCAGCCCCATTCAGTCTGATGGATCATGATATCTAGCTGACCCCCAGGTGGACAAAGCCAGGTGCAGGGGTCTTAGACACTGGGAGGGTGAAGTTCTGTGGAGGAGATACCTGCTTCTGTTCCCAGGGGTGCCCCTGTCTAAAGGGTGGTCATAGACACGTAACTGAGATCCAGAACATCAGAGGAGGGGAAAGATCTGAGTAGACTGGATGGAATCCAAAATGGCTTCTTGGTGGACAGTGCACTGTCTCTGGGGAAGGAGGAGGGCTTAGAGGTGGTGGTGTGAGGGTCTGGAAGAGGCAGGAAGTGTCTTTGCTATAGAAACCGGTAGTCCTGGGTAATGATGGAGGGAGGCTGGGTGCCTGGCTGGAGAGATGAGAGTCCTAGTCTGGAGGCTGAATTTAGATAAGAACCTGATTTACTGCCTTGGTTTCCCCATGACCACCCCTAGGCTCCATGATGAGTAGATCAGAAGGTGAACCAGTGACCCAAGACTGGGAAAACTGAAAGGTCATAGTATCCATTCCCCAGCCTCCGGGCAGGAGTACCTGGATCCCTAGTCTGCAGCTGTTCCTCCAGGAGTGCTCTGTACCCAGACCACAGCCACCATATCGGGTCCAGTTCTCCACTGCCTCCTCTGTGCCAAGGTTATCTCTGCCACACAGACCTTGGGGGTGGAGCGAGGCTGTTTCCCTATGACTTCTTTGTCCTAAATTGTGGTACATTTCTTCTGTTAATTGTTCCCAAGGCTGTGACCTTTGGCAAGACAGAAAGCTGGAAATTACTACCCAGAGAAGCCTGGAGACAGATCCTCGGGTCAGCTACTCAGAGCGCACAGACCCAGGCCGCTGTCCCGGGCCCCTCCTGAAGCTGCCTTCCGGTGGCAGCTGTCTGCCCTCCACCCTCTCTACCAGAACCCGCCTCCCGCTTTCTGTGCTGGTATTTGCCCCTTCCCAGGTTGACTGACAGTGAAATGTCCAGTTTCTCCAGAAAAAACCCCAGCCCCTACCCAGAGCTTCCAGAACCAGTCACTGGAAACTTCAGTTTGTTTTCCAGAATCTGAGTTATTCACTGGGTCAGGAATAACACACGTGTGGGTTGTCAAAGCAGAGCTCAGTCCATCTCAGTCCAGTCCTTTGCAACCACTTCCTGTGGCCGGCTTCCCAGGGGCCCAGCCCATCTCCTGTTGGATGAGAACTCACAGTCTGCTGTCTCTCTCTCTCTCTCTCTCTCCCTCTCCCTCTCTCTCTCTCTCATACACACACAAACACACACCCCAGAGTAAGTCATTTTCAGGACTGGTTCAGCTACACTTTCATGAAAGATACCAGCAGAGATGCAGCAGTGCCCACTTCTTATGAAAGGACCATTTATAATGCCAAGCTTCTTGAGCTCCTTGAAGCTGTAGCACCTCCAAACTGTTTCAGAAGAGGTCTTGGCTGTTGTATCACTGAAAGAACCCATAAAGTGATTCTCCCTCTTCTGGGCACGTGGCTGGATTGCACTTCCTGGGCCCGCCTGGTTGGATGAGGCCATGTGACTAATTCTGGCCAATGAGTAGTCGGCAGGAGGGAAGTGGATCAGTTCTGGGCTGAGACAGTTAACTGCTGGATGAGACTCTCCCAGTTCTGCTGCTTCTGCTTCTGCTGCCGTGGCAGCCTGTGTTAAGATGAAGCTTCTGTCAGCCTGAGTCCCTGAGAGCCCCCCAACCAGCCAGTGTCTTACATGTAGTGGGAAATTTGGGGGTTCATTACCTCCCACCCCCCAACCTAGCTTGACTGATACACCACACCGCTCCCATTACCACCCTGCAGAGTCTCTGCAGGAGGAGTTTGACCCAAGCACGGAGCCCCTATTATGGAAATCTAGCCCTAAGGGAAGAGTCATAGGAAACCTCTTATACGTAGTCTCAGAGATTACGGCCTTTTCCTTGTTACTTTAATTTTGACAATAATAGTAATACCTGCCATTTATTGATTATATACTGTGTGCCAGACACAGGGCTCGGCTTTTTACATACACTTTCCTGTATACTCTTCCGGGCAACCTGAAGACTGCACTCACCAGCATCATTAATGACTTAACTGCTAGCTGGATGGATGTTTGCTGGTCCTCCCTGATATCCTTGTGGCATAGCTCCCTGATGACCCCCAACTTCTTTTTTCACCTTCATTTCCCTTCACTGTGCCAGGTGCTGAGACAGAGCAGCGAATAAGACAGACATAGCCCTGCCCTCATGGAGTTTAAAGTCTAGTTGGGAAGACAGGTGAGTCAGCAGATGATTAACACTCAGCGTGATAAGAGCTAAAATGGTGCCAGATCAGGAGGTCTAAGGAACTGTGGAGGGAGCCCATAACCCAGCCCATAACAGTGCATCAGGGACCTGAAGAATGGGCAGGTGAAAGAGAGAAGAAAGAATGATCCCGACATAAGAGACAGCATTGCAACAGCTTAGAGCTTGGAGACTGGTTCAAGGCAGTAGATAAGTATGGCTGGGAGCTGAGCAGGGGAATGGGAAGAGATGAGGCTGGAGCGACCAGCCAGAGCAGCTCGTGTAAGAACTGGAAAGGCTCCAGTAAGAAGTGGTGAGGTGGGAGGGTGTAGCTCAAGCACTAGGATGCAGGAGGTCCTAGGTTCAATCCCCAGTACCTCCTCTAAAAATAAACAAACAAATTTAATTATCCCCCTCAAAAAATAAAATAATAAAATGTAAGGACTGGGAAACTTCAAAAAAAAGTGGAGTGCCATCAAAAGGCTGTGAGCAAGGGAACTAAACACGTTCAGATTTCAGTTGAGAATGACCCCTGAACCTGTTTCTTCATCTATAAAATGGAGATAATAATAGCATCTGGAGAATTAAATGAGATAATACGTGCAAACAATGTCTGGCACATAGGTTATTATTCATTCAGCTAAGAGAGTCACTTCCATTGTAAAGCCTTGCCTATAGTTCAGTGTTGACTATAATAGCATTCTGTTATAACCATTCGATTATTTACTTATGCCGCTCTCTCCCTAACTGGGAAATGAAACGATCCAGGAAAAAGACCATGTCCCAGTCCGATCTGTGTTTCTCGTTTCCAGCACAAAGCCTAGCACCTTTTAGGCACTTGGTGATTGTGGGCCCAGGACTTAACAGTGAAAAACATTTCAAAGGGCTAAGTCCGAGGACAGGACATACCACATTCTACCACAAGAGGGCGCGCTATGTTCCCACGAGAGAGCCAGGCTGCTGGGGAAGGGTGGGCTCCCGACCTCCAGCACAAATCACCTTCCAGGACCTTTCTCGAAGGAAGCCTAGTGCGAAAAGGGTTGCTTTCTCAGGTCGAGTAGAAAATAATAAAATAAAAGTGTTTTGAAAACTTCACTTGTAGCACTGATGGTAGGGGTTGCCTCCGCCGAGCTAGGCGTTAGGGTTTTGACTGCGTGTTTTTTAACCAGAAAAGCAAAATACCGTCTTTTCCTGAGCCGCTTGAATCTTTGTGCAAGTGTGTGGCTGCATGTCTACATAAAGGATTAACATGGTTTCGCATCCTGATCCCGAAGTTTGCAAACATTCACAGTCCCAGCCACTGTCATCCGGACTGGGAACCCACCAGGCCTCCTGAGAGAACAGATGGAGGTCCGAACAAATGAAACAGGCCGCTTTGGGAGGAAAGGGATGCATTGAAAGCTACCCGGGCAATCTCAGGGAGGACTAGTGAAGGAGATTCGGGGAGGGAGCGGGGAAAGGAAGGAGTGTGAGAGGAAGAGGAATAACGGGCCTCTGGGGAGGGAGGGGTTAACCCAGGCTGCGGGCCCGGAGGAAGAAAGGGCGGAGTGACACCCGGGAGGCGGGCTCTCGCCGCGGCCTCTCGAAAACAACAGGCCGCTCCAGGTAAACACAGGGTTAAGGGGGCGGGTCCAGCGGCAGCCACGTGCCGGGGCGAGAGACTATTGGCTCTCCAGGAGTTGTTTGTGAGCCGCCATTGGCGCCGTCAGGGCGCCGCGACGAGCCGAGGGAGGAGGCGGCCTCAGCGGCGCGGGGCCGGGCTAGGCCGACCCGAGCGCCGGCGCTGCCCGCGCGAGGACCGGAGTCTGAACCCGAGCTCGAGGCGCGGCCGCCACCGCCATGCGTTGGGTCCGCGCGCTGCTGAAGAATGCGTCCCTGGCAGGGGCGCCCAAGTACATCGAGCACTTTAGCAAATTCTCCCCGTCCCCGCTGTCCATGAAGCAGTTTCTGGACTTCGGTACGAGTGGGTGAGAGGCGGCTAACAGCGGGGGCCCGCAGAGGGGGTGGGGGGTGGAGATGAAGGGGTCCTGGCCGGAAGGGTTAATGCGGAGGATAAAGGAGGCTGAGTGGCAGGGAAGGTTTGCTTGCAGGGATCCAGGCAGGAAAGGGTTAACAGGGAGGCAGGGGCTGGCCGGCCTTGAAAGGATTAAGGGCACCCCGGCTGAAGATGCTCCCGACTGGATTGTTAGCGGGGAGTGACGGCACTGAAAAGGAGGGGTCCAAGGTGTCTTCCCAGGCTTTGTGAGGGTTCTTGAAGAGGAAAGGGCAGTGAGGTGGTGATGTTAGGGCAGGAAGGGAGTAGGATGTATCCAGGCACTAAAGGGTTACTGGAGGTTGTTCTGGTGACTGTAAGAGTGAGGGTCAGAGAGAGAATGGGAGCGATGCTGGTGGGAGTAACAAGGCAGGGTTGGGAGGTGCAGCCATCTGGAAGGAGACCTGGCCTAGACATGGGGTCAGTGGGGGAAGGGGGCACTTTCAGAAGAGTCAACAGGAGAGGCCCTGACTAGTACACCTCAAACCACTGGAGGATCTGGCCCCCAGCTGTCCCAGTGGGCAAGGACACTTGAAGATCAAATCTGCTGCGGCCTGGCCGTCTGTCCTCCACTGAGCAAAGGCCTGGGGCACCATGAGATGGAGTCAGGCGGCTTGTACCCACCCTTGGCTGCCCTGGGTTCCTGGGCCCCGATCGCATTCTGGGGTTAGCTCTGGAACAAGAGCAAGACTGTGCCAGCGTGGCGACTGAAACAGGCATTGTGTGGTTCCTGTCTTTTCACACAGTATTTCCGTGGTGCCAGCTGGGGATTAGGAGGGGATACCCAGGTCTCTCAAGAGTTGAGGTAACAGTGCTTGGCTCAGATTACAGCTGTGTCACTGATGGGAGGGGGTGGGGAGGTGGCAGCCAGGACATAGGGCAGCTGTTCCCCAGGACTTGTCTGCCTGCCCCCCTGCCTTGTTTGCGCCCTCCATGTAGGAAAGCCCAGTCCCAGCCCCTAGCAGCTGTCCAGTCCTGACTGGACCCCTATTACACAGCTGGGAGGGACTCACAGTAGGGTTTGGTCCACTGGGAGTTTAGTGGGGGAAACAGACCTTCAGAGGATGACAACGTGCCCTGGGTGACAGAGTTGGAAGCAGAACCTGGACCAGAACCTCCTGACTCTGGGCCATGGCCTTATTCAGTTCTCCCTCCCCTCTTTATCGTGAAGCCAGGGCAAAGACGGAGGTATTTGGACCCCAGTTCTCAGTCCCTGTCTACCTCACAGGTGGGTGGGCATTAATGTATGGGCAACTCTACCGTAGCCCTAAAGACCAGCTGGGCCAGAGATGACACCGGGACCCTGCAGCTGTGGAGGTCCAGGCATAGCTCCCCTCAGCCAGGGGGAGCTTATCCTAAGGTAGGGATGGGTTTCTCAGGCTCCTCTGCCCAGCTGGACCAAAGTGCATGTCTTCTCTGAGGAAAAGAAAGAGAAGAAGTGAGATAACTTGGGCTGGAGGCAGCTCCCAGTTGGCCCGGGGTGGCCCTGGCCTCTGTGGCTGAAGGCATGCGGGGTTCAGCTGAGGGTATGGGGAGGATGCAGCCTCCCTAAGGGTTAGGCTGGGTGGTGCGGTGGTTGGTGCGCTGTAGGGATCAGGAGAGACGCCTTGTCCTGTGCCCCTGGTCTCTTCTCTGAACCCTCAGGAAATGAAAGATTTAGTCAACCTGACCCCCAAGATGTCCTCTGGCTCCAGTGGTTTGCAACTGTGTGGGCTCACCCTTCCCTCTCCCACCAGGGTCCAGCAATGCCTGTGAGAAAACCTCGTTCACCTTCCTCAGGCAGGAGCTGCCTGTGCGCTTGGCCAACATCATGAAAGAGATCAACCTGCTTCCTGACCGGGTGCTGAGCACACCCTCAGTGCAGCTGGTACAGAGCTGGTAAGACCCCTGGCTAGGTCTCTGCACCTTGCATTCCATCGCCAGATGCCCCCTGCTCCCAGCAGCCTTGAGGGAGGTGGGGACAGGGGGGGCATGGGCTCGGAGAGGTAGGAAAGGCCCAAGGTCAAGTGGGAATCCTTGGCCAGGGCAGGGACAAAGACCAAGCTCCTGGCTTCCATGTCTGTGGGACAGACAGGTCCATACAAACCACCCTCCATTCTCTGGAAAGCCAGGATCCACCAGGTTCCACCTAGAAAACCATCATTTTCACAGCCAAAACCCCAAATCAGGCTAATGTCAGCAATTGCCATCAGCCCTGGTCCTGAAACCGCAGCACCTGTTGGATAATATTTACCTGGGGTAACTGTGGGAAACTGAAACAGGAAGAAGCGAGTCTTTACATTATATAATCCAAACAAGTCAGCTGATTTGGGATGTTGGAAAACACTCAGATAGGCCCAGAGATGGCACAGTACCAACCCCAGAGAGCTTTGGATGGGCAAAGATCGAAAGTTTATTGCACGGAGCAACAGTAGCAGGGAGAAATCCTCAGTAAACAAAATCCCTGTTTTTGTCCAGGGATAAGTAACTGAATGGCATTAGCCAACGGCCAGTCGCATGAAGAATATAAACAACAATTTGCTCTGTCACTGGGCATGTAAATGGCTAGTGATGGTTGGTCTTCAGTGGCACGTGTGCAGAAATCTTTTGCCTGTTCTTCTGGCTATGGCTGTGGTTTCCTTTTGGGTTTGGGGTGTCCACACCTACTTGGACCCCAGTGCTGTGCTGGGTCTAGGAGGTCGGCGGCAGCAGCTGCCCTCAGGGAGCCCACCATCTCATAGGGAGAATAAAAGAGGGCAAACTAAGAGCTACATAGTCAGTGGTAGGAGCAGTGAGCTGCTAAAGAGTTAGTTTTATTTGAATTAAAATCAAAATATTATTTTAAAATAACTGACTTTTTTTTTTTTTACTTCGTTGCAGAAGTATAACATGTTCACTTTGACATTTGGAGAACACAGGAAAGTAGATAAAAGAGAATGCCAACCACTATCCTCCACCCCTTAAACAAACACTGTTAAGGTTTCATAAGGTTTGACTGGTGCCTTTCCAGCCTTTTTCTATGTGTGGATATGCAAATGCATGACTCATTCTAATTAAATGAGGATAAGGGAAGGCCAGGCACATGGTCCGTGCACAGTGAATTTTAGTTGAATCAGAAAGTTGTGGGGCCTACTATATATAAAATAGGTAAATAAGGATCTACTATATAGCATAAGGACTTATATTCAATATCTTGTAATAACATATAATGGAAAAGAATCTGAAAAAGAATACATGTATATGTAACTGAATCACTTTGCTATCCACCTGAAACACTGTAAATCAACCATACTTCAATTTAAAAAAAAAGCCGCTGCTTGTGCAAAGGTGTGGAGGCAGGAAAGGGCCAAGCTAGAGCATCTGAGCACAGGCTTTGTGGACATAGTGCTGTTAGTGCAAGCTGGCAAGGGAGGGACGGGGAGGGCAGAGCCCGATTTTCATGTAACCCAACGAGGTCACCCCTTGCTGGGCCCTGTCCCTTAGAGGTCCAGGACCTCTGAGCCAACCGGCATTTCCTGCCATCGGGCAGTGTGGAAGGCATGGGGAGGAGACAGAAGGTGCCATCTGTTGTCCCCAGCCTCCTCCAGCTCTGTCCAGCTGAGTGACCTGGCTGCCTCTCCAGCTGGTCCCTGACTCCAGGGCAGGGCTTCTCAGGCCTCTCCCTGGACAGTGTGTTCCTAGGAGAGTCAGAGGATGCAGGGAGGGAGGGCAGGGAGCTGCTGAACTGCCTATGATGCCCTGGGCCCCGCAGAGCCCCTTCCTGAAAATCAGTTACATGTGTGGGGGCTTGGCCTGACCTCATTCTTCCCTCAAAGATGGGAAGTGAGTAATGTCAAGCAACAGCAGGAGGGAGTGAAGTTAGACAAGAGAGAACACGTCCCAGTGGATGGTTCCACTTAGAGGAGAGCAGGCCAAGTACTGCTTGCCAGAGGGTGCTGACAGTGAAGAGACAGCCTGCTGAGGTTGTTTCCGGAGAATGGGCATCGGCTGCAGTAAGAGAGACTGTGGTCTGAGGGAAGGAGGGACTTCCTGACAGGGACAAGGCGCCTGACTGTGAGAGAGGGCAGACCTCCCTCTCCAGGAGAACCACCTGCCAGCCTGGATGATGGAGGCAGTGGAAGTGGGCAGAGTTTGCATGAGAGGAGGGGGACAACCTACCAGGTAGACTTGCAACAGGGCCACTAGCCTCAGAATCTGATGAGTAAGGAGCGAAACCTCTCCTTTGGGAAACGGGTAAGTCCTGTGCCAATGCTATTAGTAGTAGTAGTGGTAATAGTTAATATGTGGTAACAGCTAATGGAGTTTCTACTCACCTAGGGGAGAGGTTGTAGGCAGGAATTACTATGGGCAAATGAGGAATTCCTGGCTCCGAACACACTTGATAAATGATTTCAGGTGGATAGACTTGGTGTAGTGGGATCCTGTTTTGGAGGTGACTGGAAGGTAGCGGAAAGCCCCAAGCGTGGCTTCGGTGTGCCTGACTGCGAGGCTTGGCTTTGCTGCTTGCTGGACGCTTGCTGTTTGCCCAGGCACATGGTCTCTCTGAGCCTCGGCTTTCCTCTCTGTAAAGTGGAGTCCATTCTGTTTGTAAAGGTCCGGTGTCACTGCTGGATGTGAAAGTGACAACTCTAAACACAAATGATGTGCCTGAGTGTGTGGACGGCAGCACCTCCAGGTTTTCTTAGCCCGTGTAGTAATGGTCACGATGACAATGACAGAAGTGGACATACGTGGAGGGCCTGCTGGCCATCAGGACCTGTTCCAAGTGTGTCCCCCTATTAACTCATCTAACCTTCACAACAAACAAACTTATGAAGTAGGCCTTGTTATCCCCATTGTATAGATGAGGAAACTGAGGTTCTGAGAGATGAAGAAACTTGTCTGAGCTCATTCAGGGCATCAGTGGTCGAGCCAGAATTCCATCCCAGGCTGTGTGATCTGGAGGCTGCGTTCTCAAAGGGAAAGGGAAATGCCGCGTGCTGGGGCAGTGACCTGCAGTCAGAGATCTCTGAGCTCGTGGAGCAAGTCAGTGGGAAAGTAGATTTTCTTTACCGAGATGGGTTTGACGGCTAGTGTCACGGGGGCACAGAAGGAGTAACCTTGACAGTGCTCAGGAGAAAAAGGAGACAAGACAGCCTGAAGAGGGGTGTGGAGTCCACAGGATGTACTTCTAAGAAATGGAGTTGCAGAGTAGAATTAGATGACAGTGAGTCACTCCTGTCACCTACAGGGTCTTTGCAGAGCTTGCAGGGAAAGGGGCGGGAGGTGGTATGGCCAGCACCTTCTCCTGCACCTCTCTTGTCTATCAGCAAGGTGTATGGACCCCAAACCAGTCCTTGCCCTGGAAAAGAATGACCACGCACAGGTTCTGGACACCCAGGGCCTGTTCCGCGCCAGGCCCACTGCCGGGGCTTTAGCCAGATCCTGCCGCTAAATCCCTCAGATACCTCTTACCTAATCAGAGTGGAGACTAGCCACCCACGTCATCACTAGTCCATGTTGCAGTCCCACCGAGTGCCTGCTGCTTCCAGCCCCACTTCACAGATGCAGACGTGAGAGGCTCAGTGGCCTTTTGAGTGCACAGCCAACAGCACGACCCAAGTCGGCCTGGCTCAGGGCGGTGCCCGCCACCCTTCCACAAGCAGCTCCCACGTCTGTCACCTCTCCCCCCTCACAGGGCCTCCACCTTGCTCACAGCCCTTGTCCCCCGCAGCTGTACACACTAGTGCACGGTGCATACACACACACACACCCACAGACACACACTTACTCCCCTACTCACTCAGTGCTCCCTCTGCCCCCACACAAGCCTGTGCACCCCTCCTCCCCATCACCACACACGCATTCCAGCATCCCTACACCCACACCCACGTACACTCACACTCTCTCTCGCACACACACACATGCACTCTCTGCCTGTCCCCTAATTCCACCCCTCCTACCTCTCAAATCCAGGGCTCTGGACTAGCTAGAAGTCTCCAGAAGGCAGGGTTCGAGGCTTCCACGTTACCTTGAGTCAGGGGAGGAAGTTCCAGGTCTCACCCCAGAGTCGTGGGCAGCCTTGCTCACTGCTGAGGTCAGCAGGCCAGGCCTTCCCTAAGGCGTCACGTTGGGCCCCACTGCCTGCTCTGCCTGGCCGAGGGCAGGAGACCGTGTCTAAGCTCAGCTCTTTCTCTGGCCCTCTGGGGTGGGCAGCCCAGGAGCCAGCATCACTCCCTCCCCAGTGTCTTTCCCTTTTTAGGACCAAGATCTGGCCCAAGGATGAGGTCTGGTCTGCCAGGCCCATGGTGAGCTTCAGTCCAAAGCGAGGTTCCCCTGGAAGAATCATTGTCATCTTCTCTCTTCCAAGAGGACACCCAGGTCCACTTCTCTGAAGGAATGGCCCTGAGAGGGAGACAGGCGGAGGCTTTGAACCCTGCCTCACAGTCTGGAGCCAGAGGCCTGAGGCTGGCAGCTCTCCTCATAGCCGTGCTCGCAGGCACTGCCTGGTGCCAGTCTATCCTGGTGCCCTTTGCTCTGCTTCATTGGCTATGTGACCCGGCCCCATTCTGCCCTTCAGGGTTCATTAGGCAGCCACAGAGGGGCGGTGCCAGCAGCTGGAGCTCTCACCCTACCCGGGGCAGGGCCGGGTGCAGGGAGTCTGTCCCTGCCCCACTCCCAGCCCAGCTGCTCAGGCCCCCCAGCTCCCACCCCCTCCCTCTCTGATTGGCCCCCACTCAGCTGGTCTCCTCTCTTTCCTTCTCTACCTGTGTCCAGCATTGCATCCTTGCAGGTCCTCTTCCCAGATCCCTTCTCCCTCTAAGAATCACGTGAGCATGAAGCTTTATTGTGGGCATGATCAGGGGATGGGGTATGTGGAGTGACGCAGGCCTGTGAGAGAGAGTCCCAGCTCAGCATGTGAACTGTAAAATGGGTGGAGCTGTAGCGCCCACCCCACAGGGGATTGTGGAGGTTAAAGTTGGGGAACAGGTAAGCACAGAGCAGAGCCCTGGCACAAGGCCAGTAAATGCTGGCTGCCCTCACCGTCGACACCAGCAGCATCACCGTTAGGACAGGTGTAGACAGTGAGCACTTGGCCATGTGATGCAGACTTGGCATCAGACCGACCTGGGTTGAATCCCAGCGCAGCTGCTTACTGTGTGGCCTGGGGCATATTACCTGCCCTCCCTGAGCTGGTTTCCTTGTCTGCACAAAGGGGAAATACCACATGCTTGTGAAGGCTACTGGGAAATGAGAGACCCTGTGCAGACTGTGAACGCAGGTGGGCACTGACAGTGACTGGGTAAGTGCCGGCTGTTAGTCTCCAGGGAGCCCGAGGTGATGCCGTAGGAGGGCCACTCTGATTGTCTGACGGGGAGAGGGTACTGAGGGGAAGCTGATCTCTTTTGCTCTCTGGGCTCCCCCTGCCATGACTGTGATGCCTCCCGCCGGGCGCTGTGCCCGGCCCTGGGTGGGGAGGGCAGGCGGGAGCAGCAGGGCTGGGACAGCCCCCTTCCTGCCACTGGTGGCTGTCCAGAGCGTGACAGATTCAAACATGGTGTGATTCAGAGCCTGTGCCCAGTTGGGAGGAGTGCGTCACGTGCCACCTGGGGACTCAGAGGGTGCACTCAGCTGTTGACACTGTTTGAACCACGGCTCATGTCAAGAACAGACATTTGGAGAGTGCTTGCTATGTGCTGGGCACTGTGTTAATTATCATATTTCTCACCAAAAAGTAGTGATAGCAGTAGGTACAAGACTCTCTCTTTTTCTGATGAGAAAACTCAGGCCCAGAGAGGTTCCATGACTTACCCAGAGCCACACAGCTCAAAGTTGGAAAAGCCCGAAGCTGGGAGCAGAGGCAGCTCCAAAGCTAGCTCTTCCACCCTCTTCTCTACTGGCTTGAGCAAGAGAAGGAAGAATAGCAGTTAGGAGGTGAAGGGGCAGAGCGCTCCGAGCGGGGGAAACCGCGGGCCCAGCCGGTGAGCACTTGGAGCAGCCCAGCACGATGCGGTGCAGGAGCACTGTGCGCATGGGACTGCTTCCAACGGTGGGGGGCCCTCTCCAGAGAGGCTGTTGGCCCCAGGGGCCCTCCCCGCTCAGGGTTCTCGCAGCCCCTCCTTCCTGCTGGCTGGCAGTGTTTCTGCCTGAGAGAAGCTCAGCTCTCCGCCTTCCCCAGCCCGAGCTGCGGGCCGAGCGTGTTAGCAGGGGAGCCGTGGGAGTCCTGCCACACGTTGCGGGGCAGGGGACAGTGGCACCAGGTGGGCGCTGTCTGGCCAGCCCTGGCCCCTTTGGGCTCTCCATGGGCTCCAGTCCCACCCAGTGTCAAGCTGGGCATGCCCACCCCATCCCCGAGCCTTCCCACCCATTTAAAATCCACTTCCCTAGGCAGACTGCACAGCTCCTGGGGCCCGGCCCAGACCCACCCACTCAGCCCGGGCCCAGAGGGTGTGAGGCTATTACCTCCCTCACTGAACACCTACTGTGTGAGAGCCCTCCACTAGCCACGCCGCCACCTGTGCCCCACGGGATGCAGTGACAGCCTTGCAGAACTGACATAAAGATCTGTTTCCGGGAAGGGCCCAGGGAGGTTGAGTGCCCTGCCCCAGCCTTCTCTCACTGCTGGCCTTGGGCAGGCCCTCCCCTGCTCAGCCTGTGCCTCAGTCTCCTAATCCAGGAGACCAGTGGTGGGGGTGGTCACTAAGCCCCTTGGAAGACTGCTGTTGTAGGATTCCAAGGCAAAAGCGCTCTAAGAACCGACAAATCAGAGGTTTCCTTGCAAAGCCTACTATGTTGTCCGGGAGGCTCATGTTCAGACTGAGTGGAGGGAGAAAATCAGTGATGCAGCTTGTCTGCTGTGCAGCCCAGCTCTGCGTGGTGCCCACTGGAGGCACAGAACAGAAGTGGGGTCAGGTGGGAAGGGTCCCGGCCCCGAGCTGAAGCGATATCCCCTCCCCTTCCCACACACAGGTATGTCCAGAGTCTCCTGGACATCATGGAGTTCCTGGACAAGGACCCCGAGGACCATCGTACCCTGAGCCAGTGAGTGAGGCCCTGGCTGGGGGCGGGCGGACAGGTGTAGGTCACAGCCCTGGGGGCAGAAATGGATATCCAGTCTGACGGGGAAAAAGCCCCTGTCCTTGGTGTGCCCTGAGTCTGCTAGGGGGTCCAGGCCCTGCCCCTGCAGAGCTCCCAGGCTGTCAAGCAGGCGGTGGGAGATTCGGGGTGGGCTCTGGGAGGAGTGGGCTCAGAATAATCAAGTGGGTGAAGACACTGTGGAGAGGAAGTCAGAGTGGGGAGAGTCTGAGGGTGTCCCAGGGCTGGGGTGGGGTGGGGGCCAATGTCTGTACCCTCCACAGGTTCACCGATGCCCTGGTCACCATCCGAAACCGCCACAACGACGTGGTGCCCACCATGGCGCAGGGCGTGCTGGAGTACAAGGACGCCTACGGCGACGACCCCGTCTCCAACCAGAACATCCAGTACTTCCTGGACCGCTTCTACCTCAGCCGCATCTCCATTCGCATGCTCATCAACCAGCACAGTGAGCGGGCGCGGCGGGCACATTCACTGTTCAAATGTTTACAGAATGCAAACTTCTGTCACCTCTCTGTGTGTAAACTCTTGTTACACTCAGAAACGGGTTGTTGTCTAGAGTTTCTCATTCCAGAAGTCTTCACTATGATAAGTTCCTCACACTCAAATAATTTCAAACCCAAGATGGTAAAAATTATTTTTAAACGTATAGCAAAAGAGAGGAATAAATGTAACGTGGGATGTGTGGGGACAAGACTTCAGAGAAGAATTGTTCAGGCCTACAAAGGTCCAAAAATGGCCTGAGCCGGGGTTAGAGGGGTCGGGGCCAGACGGCAGGAGGGTTAGGAATAGAGGTGGAGAGCTGGGGAGCCAGGGCGCGAGGCAGCGGTGAGGCAGGCTCTGTGCCCCCACCAGCAGCGCCCTCCCTTCCTGCCCGCAGCCCTGATCTTTGATGGCAGCACCAACCCAGCCCACCCCAAACACATCGGCAGCATCGACCCCAACTGCAACGTCTCTGAGGTGGTGAAAGGTAAGCCGTCC
Source organism: Vicugna pacos (assembly GCF_048564905.1). Taxonomy (NCBI): domain Eukaryota; kingdom Metazoa; phylum Chordata; class Mammalia; order Artiodactyla; family Camelidae; genus Vicugna; species Vicugna pacos. The sequence continues at coordinate 36,916,778 of NC_133002.1, read as the reverse complement.
CTACCGTGCCTGACCCACAGAGGTGCCCCAGTGACCCCTCCGAGCTTACCTGGCCAGAGGGTGACCCATTCCCCAGGGGGAGGGGGCAAGATCTCCTTGGGTATAATGTTGGTGACACCTTGTGTCTGTGCCAAGAGGACTGGCTGCTGGGGGGAGCCCCCTGTTCCCTGAATGGCCCCTGTCTTCTCTCAGATGCCTACGACATGGCCAAGCTCCTGTGTGACAAGTATTACATGGCCTCACCCGACCTGGAGATCCAGGAGATCAATGGTGAGTGAGCAAGGCTGTGTCTGTCTGTCTATCTGTCTCAGGGCTGGGGGCACGAGAGAGGAAAGTGAGGCGGGAGTCAGGAAATGAACTGTTGCCTGGATGAGGGAGAAGCCGAGCTATTATTGTATTATTGTTATTACTGGTTTATCTGGGAAATATTTATCAAGCAGTAAACAGGCAAGGTCCCTGTTCCCACAGAGCTTACATTCTTGGTACTGGGGAGGATGGGGAACGAGGGCCCTTTAAGCAATGAACGAATAATAAACAAGGTAATTTCAGATCATGATAAGTGACAGGAAGGAAATAAAACGGGGTAACATGACAATGAAAGGCAGGGCCCAAGAGTTGGGCATATCACTTCCCTAAGTCTCCTGGCTCTTCCTGGCTGCAAGGGAGGCTGGGAATTTAGTCTCTAGCTGGGCAGTCCTGTACCAGTTAAAACTTCAAGGGACAGAGGTGTCTGTTACTAAAGGAAGAAAAGAAATAATGGATACAAGAGGTTGGCTATAGGGTGTTCCTACTTTGGATGGGGTAATCGAGGACCAGAAGGACCAGGGTGGTGGGGTGGGAGATTGAAGGTGTGATGGGTGAGAGAAAGAGACAGGTGTGCAGGGCCCATGGGCCACGGACAGGAGCTGGAATTTTGAGAGCAAGAGGAAGCCACTGGAGGGTATGAAGGATGGTAATGACAGGATCTGACTTCCATTCTAAAGATATTTAGAGGTTGGAGGAGGCAGGAGAGGACACAGGAAAACCAGTTAGGAGGTCATTGCAGGATCCAGACAAGGGGAGGGGAAGGTAGCAGAGATGGAAAGAAGGAAATGGACTGGATCTTGGATCTTAGAGGTGGAGGGGCCAGGACTTGCTGATGAACCAGGGGCAGAGGGGAGAGGAGGACCAGGGACCTGGAAATGACCTGTACCCTCCCCATCACCCACCTGCTCCTCAGCCACCCCAGGCCTGCGTGCCAGAAACCTGAAGTGTTCATGCCCCTGTACCTGGACGTCACGTTGCCCATATCCTAGCCTTCCCTTGAGACCTGATTCAAGTCCAGCTCCTCTGAAAAGCCTTCCCAGATCTCCCAGAGAAGCCAGTTAGGCACCCGCCTGCCCCAGGTGTATCTCTGTGTATTGCACGTTTGAATTACTTAGGGGCAGAGACCAAAAGGCAGGCCACTTAATTTCAGGGTCCCCAGGGCAAAGCCCAGGACCTAGCACACAGCTCTGGGTACAACACCTAATGTGAAAGTCAGTTGTGCGTTTCTCTGTCTAGACTTGAATTTCCAAAAGTGTAGGGCTGAATTTTATTCATCTTTATGTCTCCACTGCCCAGCACAGGGCCTGAGATCCTTTCATTTATTGATCCATTGCACCTTTAGTGAGCTGCTGCTGCATACAAAGCCCTGTGCCAGGCAGCAGGAAAAGACACTCAGTCCCTAAAACCAAGAAACTCTCTGAGATAGACTGATTCTTGAGAAGTAGGATGCTGGTGTCAGGAACATCTGGGCAGCCCCCTTCCCTTTCCCCTAGGTGAAAAAGCATTCCAGGGGATTCTGGTAGCCAGATGAATGCTAGTAGACTAGATATAGAATAGACAGATACTATCCGAGTGGATGAATGATGGATAGATAGATAGATGAATCGAAGGATGACTCTGTGCTCTGAATAATTTGATAGATGAGAAAGATAGATGTTTGAACAGATGCATAGACTGAAGGATGGTTGGATGGATACTGAATGGGTAGATAGAGGAATGAATGGATGTTGAATGGATATGATTGATGAATGGATGGATAGATGGATGGATGGACAAACAGACATTATATAATGGATATTGTATGAGAATGGAACAGATATTGCACATGGATAGTTGAATGGACACTGAATGAATGGATAGATGGATGGGTGAATGAGCAGATGGATGGACACTGGATGGTGGTTGAGTGCTGGGGGCTACATTCACCATTCACTCACCTCTTGACAATTTCCTGATCTTTGGTCTTGACTTCCCTGGCAGCATCCAACTCCAAACAGCCAATTCACATGGTCTATGTACCCTCCCACCTCTACCACATGCTTTTTGAACTCTTCAAGGTGAGGAGGCTGTGGGATGGTCCTTTGTGAGGGATGGGGGGCAGTCAAGGCTAGGCTGCTCTCACTCATCTCCTACCTCCTTCCCTGCACAGAATGCCATGCGAGCAACTGTGGAAAGCCATGAATCCAGCCTCACTCTCCCACCTATCAAGGTCATGGTGGCCCTGGGCGAGGAAGATCTTTCCATCAAAGTATGTGACCCTTGACTTTGTGGGGTAGAGACTTTTCTCCTGCCAGGAGGTGGGCTTAGGGAAGACCCTGGGGGTAAGGAAGACCATGAGAAGGTCAGGGGTGGCGTGTGGAGGAAACTGAGATCTGGAGAGCCCCTGACATGTCCCATCTTCCCCAGATGAGTGACCGAGGTGGGGGTGTCCCCTTGAGGAAGATCGAGCGACTCTTCAGCTACATGTACTCCACGGCACCCACACCCCAGCCTGGCACCGGGGGAACCCCACTGGTGAGATGGCTGCATTCCAGTTCCCCCACCTCCCAGAGAATGCCTGTTGGTTTTTTCGTCTCTTTTTGTCAAATTGTCTCTCTTCCCCATCTCTTGCTTCCATGTCTCCCATGGTCTCTCCATCCTCGTGTGGCCATGTGTGATGTCAGTCTGCTGGGCCTCCCTGTTCCTCCCATCTCTCCCTAGTCTGCACCCACCTCCCTATCTGAAGGTGCCTGTCTGTTACCTTTCCTCAGTTCTCCCTGCCCCTCTATCTCTCCATAAGGTTACCACCTCTCTCAGTATTGTTCAACTCACCTCACCTCCCTGTCCATACCCAACGGAGTAGGCAAGGCTGGGTGTGGGAAATTGAGACTAAGAGGAGCCTCGTGATCTGCCCAGACCCCTGGCTTCCAGAGTTCCTCTCCCTGCCCTGCCTGCTGCTCCCTACCCCCAACATGCTCTGCAGCCTTCCTCCCTCCCTCTGCCAGTGATTTCCCTCATTCCACGGCCCACATCTTGCCTCAGAGCCGTCCCTTTCTCATGTCCCCTCCCCACCCCAATTCCAGGAGTCCCCCTGCATGACCCCCAGCTCAGCATTCCTCACTCAGCACACCATCCCTGCAGCTCCAGGCGCCAGCGTCTCATCGCTCTCCCTTCCTGCCCCTTTGCAGGCTGGCTTCGGGTACGGGCTCCCCATTTCCCGCCTCTATGCCAAGTACTTCCAGGGGGACCTGCAGCTCTTCTCCATGGAGGGCTTTGGGACTGATGCTGTCATCTATCTCAAGGTGAGGGCAGAGCCTGGCTGGGGTTGGAGGGGCGGCTTGCTGACAGGTCAGGCAGGGTTGGCCTTTTAGGTGTCTTTTCCATCCCTCCAATCTTTCCCTGATTCCAGACTGAGAATCAGAGCAAAGCTGCAGTTCCCCAACCACCAGACCCCCAAGTTGGCAGGCAGTTTCAGGGAGTCATGGCGCATGACTGCGACCCCTGTCCTGGGAACCTTTGATTCTTCAGACTCAGAAGGAAGGTGGGGAACCACAGAGAACTTGTCATTCAGCTCAGGGGGGAGACTGAGGCCCAGAGTTGGTGACCTTGTTCAAGGTCACACAGCCCAGCTTCCTCCCTCGCTCTCCCTGACCCTTGGAGTGAGTACCCTTTTTGAACCGGCAGAAGTGAGCCACAGGAGGGACAGACCCTTTCATGGGTCTTTCTGGGTTAGTTGTCTCAGCCAGTGTCTGGCACCTGGCTGGGCTGATGTGTGGGCCACAGTCAGTAGCCACCAGAGCTCACGCTGGGGCAAGGGTGGTCTGCCAGACAGTGGGCAAGGCACAGGGAAGCGGGAGAGGCTAACCCTGCTGCCCTCCAGGCCCTGTCCACGGACTCAGTGGAGCGCCTACCCGTCTACAACAAGTCAGCCTGGCGCCACTACCAGACCATCCAGGAGGCTGGCGACTGGTGTGTGCCCAGCACAGAGCCCAAGAACACTTCCACCTACCGTGTCAGCTAAGGGCCATCCACTCATCTGCACCCAAGAGGATGGACTGCTGTCTCTGGGACCGGCCACCATGGTGACCCTCCCCATCCCCCCCAGGTGGGGGGAGGCTCTCCTTGATGACCAGCTTCTGTCTCTGTGGACATTACTGCGGTGACCCGTCTGTGGTGGCCCCTAAGTGCCAATCTTTGTGTCCATGGTGACCCCTAGTGGTCTCCCTGGGTTCAGTCTCTGTGGACCGTGCCTAAGGATTGGGTGATGTCTCCATCCTGATGGGGTGTCCCAGTGATATGTTTCCATGGCAGGCCTCTGCTCTGAGCCCAGAGCTGCCACTTCTCTGCCGGGGTCCTAGGTCTCCCACACTGCCCCCCACAGCCCTGACCTCCCGAGCGGATGTCCTGGCTTGCCTTATTCCCCTGGCCCTTGCCGGTACCCTGGCCCAGGTCCGGTGTCAATGTTAGAAAGGGACTGGGTACCCTCCAGATCTCGGGTAGTGAGAGGTCCCTGGCAGGGACCTGGTCCTGTAGTCTCTCCCTCCGCTCTGAGTTTAAGGTCAAGGTTAGGAGGGAGGGGTCTCTCACCTGGGGCTCACCCCTAAAGCTGAGGAACCTAGGAGGACCCAGAGGTCAGCCGCCCAGCCAAGCTGCTCAAAGCCCGCAAGTGGCCCCAGCAATGTTTCTGCCACCTCCCAAACCCTTCCCCTGCATGTCTTCACATGCATACACCTGCCTGCCCCAAACCCACTGGGTCCCCCTAAGTCCAGACCCCAACTCCCACTGTGCCCGGACACACACGTGCTCAGGGTGGCTTCCTCCCTAGAATGTTCTGTGTACATAGCTAGTTTTATAGCCCCGAATGCCCCCACCCTTCCCCTTAGCACACAAGGGGTTAAAGTTGTGTGCTCCTCCCAGTGGCTGTAATGGTGACAGTGACATCCACAGTAAAGAAGAGATCGAATGAGACAGTGGCTTGGCTGCTTTCCTGGGGGAGGGAGATCCACATGTACAAACACACACAGTTTGCAGTCCCTGTGACCAACACAGGACGTGCTCCAGGCACCCATCGCAGCTCAGGACACGACACACACATGCCACAGGTACAACAGCGGCCGTCACCATCCATTCAGAACATTTGACAGTGCAGCACCCAGTGATCGGCCTGTTGCCCCACGCACACACACTTGGGGCCCAGCCCAGCCCCCAACTGGGGCAGACTGAAAGGTCTCTGGCATATCGTAAGCGTTTATTGAAATAAACTGAGTAGTGCCTCCCTCTCCACATGCACGTGGGCACTTAGATAGCTCCTGGTGGCTTCAAGGACCTGGGAGCTTTCCACCCTCCCCACCAGCCCCTCCTCTGGGCCCAGATGGTGCTGGTGCCCCCATATCTCAGTTCCCCTCTGAAGCCCCTCTCCCAGAACAGACAGTAGAGAGGAAGGAGGAAGGGACTGAGACCCAAGGATGGGGTGGCCCTCAGGTCACAGCCCCTGGGCAGGAATGATGAGAATAGGCAGGCGTTGGGGCCTGTCCACTGCTCCAGGCAGATGGGAGGAGGTGGAGGGATGTTTCTCATCAGAGGCCCCCAACCCTACTGGTAATTCCGGCCAGTGCTCTAGAAGGTGGGCTAGCTGCTGGCCAGCACCATACCTGGATGCTCCCTCCCTACAAGGACAAATGCCATGTCTGCAGGGATAGACTCCACCCCAACCCCTCCTTGAGTCCCACGGACCAGAGCCTGCACTGTCTGCCAGTTCTGGAGCCCACTGAGGCCCCAGTGGGGACAAGGACAGATGGGAAGGGTGAATGAACCTTTCCAATTTAGTGACTTCCAGGGGACCTCCTAGATTTTGCCTCTGCCTGGCTAGGGTGAGGATTCACCAGTTCAGTACTGCCTAGTCATTGGTAGGTGGTGTCCTCTGTCCCCATCAGCTCCCACGTTTACTTTGTCCTCAGGGAGGGGCGCAGGCGGCCTCTGAGGGAGCAACAGAAGTGGGCAGGGCCTGAGAGTGGGTCAAAGACCAGGCTTTGAATGGGCCCTGGGAGGGGCAGACCTATGGGGTATCATCTCACCACTGAGACCCACAGGACAGGGAAGGGGAAAAGGAGGAGCTTTTCCTCTTCCCTTCCTTCTAAAGTCCTTGCAGAGATAATGCGGGATAACCATGCTGCTTTCTCTGCTCTCCTGTCGAAGAGTGCAGACTAGGAGTCTACCCTGAGTGCAACCAACTTGCCGCAGTGCCCAGCGGCCTCCCTGGGGAGCAGACCAGAGCTCTCCCAACACCCAGTCACCCTGGAGGATTGGAAAGGAACTACTTTCTCTACCTGCTCCTGCAGGGATGCTCAGCCTACCTCTCTGAGCCCAGGGCCTCTGAAAAGCAAGCAGGCCTCCTAGTTCACTGGCTGCCCCAGCACCACCATGGCCTGAGGGCAGAGGGTCAGAAGGAGTCAGGTGCCTCTGGGCTTCCAAACTTGATTCTGCCCTGGCTTCTCTGCCCATAATCTGCCACGTCCCCCAGGAACCCTATGCCAAACAGTTCTTTAAATGGGATTTATGACTGGGCACTTTCCCTGGGGTCTCCCTTTCTCAGGGACCTGGGTCCAGACAGATGACAGGGTGAGAGGGCGTGTTCCTCCTGAGAGCAAGGGGCCTGACCAGCCCAAGCCTGGTGCCCTGGCCCCGCCTCCCGGGGTGGCCTGTGCCCGTGGGGCCCAACAGCTGCCCGTGCCAGGTGCCAGCGCCGCCCCACCCCCCTAGCTCTTCTTGGCCTCCTGCTCCCTGCGCCGGAGCTTCTCACGCTGCCGCGCAGCCTTCTCCTGGGCCTTGCGCTCCTTCTCAGCGGCCGCCGCCAGCTCCTTCAACTTCCGCTTCACTAGCGCCCGGTCATGCGAGTTGCTGAGCCCCAGGCTCTGGGGGAGGAATCCAAGAGTGAGGGAAAGAACCCCAAGCCCCCTGGCCAGCCCAAGGTGGCCCAGGTGGATTCTGGAGCTCAGCCAGGTTGCCACCTCCCAGACTCACTGACGGATCAGAGCCCTCAGGGCAGGAATTTGGAATGGGAGTGGTTAGGAGAGATAAGGATGGAGGGTTCCAGGCCCTTTGCCCCTCCCCTTCCTCTACTCAGGATTTCAGCCTTAGTGTGACCCTGCCTGACCCCCTGAGACCCAGAGATGGGGAGCAACGTGCCCAAGGACACACAGCTAGTCAGTGGCAAAGGCCCCTCCCCACTCCGGAGACTTCCTGGGAGACCCTCACAACTGCTTCCCCAAACAACTCAGCAGAAGGTGCAGAACAGGCCAGAAACCTCCCAGCAGAGATCAGCACACCCCCAGCACCACCACCCCGCCCACTTCCCTCCCACAACCACCAGCCTCCAAGACTGAGAACCAGATGAGCTGACCAGGGGAAACTCCTTAAGAGTCGAGAGTCAGAGGATATGATAGTCTGAGAGGTCAAGGTTAACCTGGAGACTTGGGCTGGAGCTTGAAAGTCAAACTGAAGAATCTGGCTGGGGTCACACTGGGGGCTCCAAGTTAGACTCGGGGGCCCATCAGAGAGCAAAGATCAGGCCAAGGGCCTTGCCTAGAGGTCAGAGGTCAGGGCAGTGGTCTTAGAGGGAGCAGAAAGGTCAGGATGAGGGGATCCCAATCCTTGAAGTTTGCCTCAGGCTCCGGCTGCATCGGGGCCATTCCACTCAGACCCACCTTAAGTTTGCTTCCATCCAGCTGCAGTAGCTGTGGCCCATCCACCTGCCGCGCAGCAAACTCAGCGGCATACTGCTCCAGGTTGAGGCTGTGCAGCCACTGGCCTACCTGCTGACTGGTCCAGTGGTAGACAGTGGGGAGAGGTTCATCCAGGAACTGGGATGGAGACCAAGGAGAGTGAGCGGGGAAGACGTGGCCTGTGCCCTCATACCTGGCAGAGTCAGAGGTCAGGGCTTGCTTACCTCATCCGAAGACTGGGACAGTGTGTGGTAGGGGTAGGAACACTTGGTCGCCTGCCGGGGACCACTGGGGATCTTGGGGCTGCTGCTGGGGGGTGTGGAGTCATCACTCAGGGTGGATTCCTAGAAGGGAAGGGAGTGCATGCCTCTGAGGAGAGCACTCACCTCCAAGCCCAAAGAAGTCACCCTTGACCCGCCACCCTCATCCAGATGGAGTTGATGTCCAGGCTCGGCACCAGGCTCAGTGCCCCTGTGCACGAACCAGGAACTGGAAGACACGATTCATGGGAGGCATCAGGGTCTGAGGCCTCAGAGAGGATGTGGGGCTAGAACTGAGCCAGGCAGAGTAGTTAGCGGGAATGGAGGAGGTCAGACTAGGTATCGCTTCCTAGATAGCTGACCGGGGTTCCCCAGGCAGGGTCACATGTCCCTGTCTTGCACCTCCCCAGTGTGGCCTCTAGCACCCTGAACTGTAAATGCCTGGTTAGAAGTCCTGTCCTCACTGGACTGTGAGCTCTACAAGGGCCTGGGCTGTGTCTGTTCACCATGGTATCCCCAGGGCCCAGCCCAAGGGAAAGAAGAAAAAGGGAGAGGTGGAAGGAGGGCACGGGAGGAGGGATCCCCTTCTCCCCTGAGTTCCCAGCTTTCTGATCTCCTCTGCCCCTGCAGCACGAGTAACAGAACGACAACAAGTGCAGGCTGAAGGACATAGGGCCTGGCACTTAAATCCAGTTCGGTCTGTGGACAAATCCCTTTTCTCTGGACCTGGATTTGCTCATCTGTACAGTGGGGGCGAGCATGCCTGCCCTCCCTACTTCACTAAGCCTTTGTGAGAGTAAAGCAAAAACACGCATTTGGAGCTTTGTAGACCGTGGAGCCTGGTGAACAGAAGCAGATGCTCACTGTTGCTTCTGTTACGTGGCCTCATTTCTCCCAGAGGGTTGTGAGCTTTCTGAGCACTAGCTAAGTTGGGGTCCTGTTCACCTCTGTTTCCCCCAAGCCTCACTGCATGTATGTAGCTCAGCTCCTAAGACAGGACGTGGGGCTAGAACTGAGCCAAGCAGAAGAGTTAGCAGGAAGACAGGAGCCCCCAGGCTGCATGTATAGTAGGGATGATGGTGCTCAGTGATGTGTGTGGAATGGAAGCAATGAATGAACCACAGCATATGAATGAGTGAGCAAGTGAGTGTATGAACTCAAGAGACTGGATGAATTAACGAATCGCTGAATGGCTCCATGGATGGACAAATGGACTCCAGGGATGCTTGGTCGCAGCCCAAGCTGGGGTGAAGTATGCTGTCAAGCCACCTGAGTCGGGGGGCCCGTATGGGGGCTAGAAGGCCATGGACTCACCTGAGAAGCTGACTTCTTAGGGCTGAAGCCCTCGTGTTTAGGGGAGCAGGCCGGGGAGGTGGTGCTGCCAGAGGACGCGGAGCCCTTGCCACTGTCTGTGAACCAGGAAAAGGGCAGGAACGGGGAGCCCCCTGATCTGCTGGACCCCTCCACCGACTCCCTGTGGAGAGAGCACCCTGTGTGAGTGTGGACACCAAGGCGACAGCCAGGGCCCACAGGGAGCCATGGGCAAAAGCTACAGCTGAGGGGCTGTGGGTGCCTCTTACCTGCTGCCCATGGACAAGCGGTTGCTGCCCTTCTCCTTCCGGCTCTTGCTAGTGGATGCTCGGCGTAAGGTGACCCTGTGGAAAGGGCAAGAGGGAGGGGGACAGTGCTGCCCCCTGTGCTACCCCCATTCCCAAGCCTTTTGTTCTGGCCCCTCCTCCACTCACCCCAGGTCCAGGAATTTTCGGCGAGTCTTCTTATCCAAGCCAATGGTAGGGCTGGCGGGCTCAGGTGGGCTGGCATCCCGGCTGTCATCTTTTGAGGAAGAGAAGGAAGGAAATAGCCCATGTGGTGGCTTGTCTGCCTCCTTCAGCTGCCAGTGAGGTGGTAGAAATTCTCTAGACTTAGAATCAGGCAACCTGGCTCTGGCGCCCTCCACTAGCTGTGTGATCTAGGACAAGTCATCACCTCTCTGAGCTTCCTGCATCTCAAACATGGGGATAGTAACTGCCTATTTCATGGAACCTAATAGGATGTTGATGAAAGCCTTATACAAAGCATAAACCACTCTGAAAAAGGAGGGACCACTACTCCACTGTTAATTTTATCATGGCCAACTTTTAACCAATCTTCCAATCATGGCTCCCATGTCACATCCTCAGAGAAGCCTTCCAGGATGCTCCCAACTGGTTGCTTTCACCCTGATACATGCTCTCCCGCCCTGCGCACTGTTTCTCGCGTAGCACTTATTACACCTTGTAAACATACATTTGATTAAGGGATAAATTGGTTTCTTCCCCCTCTAAACTATAAGAAATTAGTTGTTTCTTCCCATGAGGACGAGGACTGCATCTGCTTGCTCTTTTGTGTGTCCCAGTGTGCAGCAGTGTCTGGCACCTTTTAAGGCGCTCAGGAAACGAGTGAATGAACCGTGGCCTTCCCCCACCCTCCCCCAAGCCACCCTGTCCCTCGGGTCGGCCATGCGTGCGCTCCGGCGCCCACCCGACCGCTTGCCGGCAGGGGGCGCTGCGCCGGCCGCCGCTCACCTTCGCTGTGCGGCTCGGCGCGGGGGTGGCGGCGCGCGAAGCTGGGCGAGCTGTCGGACGAGGGCGCCGAGCGTGGCGGCGAGCACGAGGCGGCGGCCAGGCCCTCGTGCGAGGCGGCGTTGTGCAGGGGCCGGTAGCGTGTGCGCGGCGAGGGCGGCTCGTCCTCGTCCAGGCTGCGCCGCAACCCGGGAGGCTCCAGACAGAAGGAGCCCCCGGCCGGGGACCCTGGGCTCGAATGCAAAGGCGAGCGCAGCCGGTGCAGAGGGCTCCCGCAGCCGTCGGTCACCTGGGCGAGGGGCAGCTGCTCACCGCCAACCCTCCTCCCCTTTCCCCCGAGGGGAGCCGGGACTCCTAGGTCCTTCTGGGGCCTGGAGGGAGGGTTTCTTCTTGGATCCCGCCTCCTTCACTTACTAACTGTGTGACTTTGTTAGTGAACCTCTCAGAGCCTCAGTTTCCTCATCTGGAAGATGGGGGATAATACCTTCCTTGAGAAGATGAAATTAGCCAGAAGTGAACTGCAGCTAACATTTTTTAGCCTTATTATGTCGGAAGTCTGGGGGTGTGGTTTCCCCGGAATAGTGGTTTGAAGGGATTATCCAGGGGCAAGAAGGGTGGGTGGGGTATGTGGATGTGAGTGGATTGCCCCAACCTTGCCTCCGGGCCCATCGGAGCCTTCACCATCCTCTGCAGAGCTGGCACTGTCCCGAAGCCTCGAGCGGGAGGGCCGGTGTCTCCGGCCCTTGGCCAGTAGTTGGGCCCGGGCCTTGTGTAAACTGCTGTCCAGTCTGACGGTCTCTGGTACAGCCAAGTCCAGGTCTGCAAACCGGGGGAGTGGGGCAGAGACCAGACACATGAGGACAGCAAGCCCAGAGGCCCACCTCAAAGGCCACCTGCACTCACACCCAGACATTCAACAAATGTCTCTGAGTGCTGGGCACTGGGAGTACAGATGAGATGGAAAACCAGGTCTCTAACAGTCTCCTGGGGAGCTGGACACGTCTGCTCATATACACAGCAGCGTGATGGAACCTCTCATAGGCACAGAGGAGGACAGGGCGGCTCTGTTTGGATGAGTTGAAGGAAGAACCACCAAAACTGGGTCTTAAGGTCTGGACGGGAGTTTATAAGAAGAGGTTGGCAAGACTGGTACATGACATGCTGGGAAGTAGGGAGGCTGGGGGCAGGGGCGGGGCACCTCCAGGGCAATGGGAGGGCAGGTTTGTGGAGGGAAGAACAGGAGAATGAGACCTGAGAGAGCACGGTCATCATGGCTACTGGTGAAGAAGTGTCAAGTACACACCAGAATGTACATACATCACCTCGTCTACTCAAAACAGCCCCTGGACTAGGGACAGCTATTACACACATTTTACAGTGGAGCAAACTGAGGGTCAGAGAGCAGTGGTCCAGGATTTGAGCCTGGCTAGTCTAGCTTCACGGTCGCACTGAGACAGCACTGCTGAGCATCTAGAGTGCTCACGGTTGAACTGGAGCAGAGGGACCCCCCCCCACAAGCCAGTGGCAGCAGCAGAGAGGAAAGCCCACAGACCCCGAAGCCTGTCTCTCCCACCCTGGGTTCCGTGGCCCAGGGCTAGGTCCTGGATGAGGACAGGGAGGAAGAATATGCAAACCTAACGGATCATGCCTAAACCCTATAGAGTCATTTGCTCCACCTGAGAACTCAGCCTTCGCTTTGCAGTGTCCCTGAGCTTGCCACTGGGAGCCTCCAGGCAGAAAGGTTTCTTCCCAGACCTTAGCATGGGTTGAGACCTTTCTTCACCACTCTGTCCACCATGATCTCAGGGACGCCACCCCAAAAGTCATGCCCGCCCTGCTTTGCCTGCTCCTCTTTCTCTTGTCTGCAGACACCCTCTAAGCCATCCCAGTGGCTGGACTACCACCCATGTCTATTTCCAGCCTGATCCCTCCCCTGAACTCCAAGCCTGGGCACCTCAGCACCTGCCAGGGAACTTGCCATGTCAAAAGCACCCAGGCACCGCAAACTCAGCCTATCAAACAAACCCACCAACTTACCTCAAATGGATTCTCCATCCCCTGGCTCAGTGAAAGGCCCCTGTCCACCCAGTCATCCCTCTCAGACAGCTCTGAGCTACCTTTCCCTCAGACCAGACCCGGTTGGTAATTCATGCATCCATCTGCCTATGTGACACCCCTACTTGGATGTCCAATTGGCATCTTCAACCCAGATGTAAAAATTGGACCTCTGCACTCCCCAAGCTGCTCTTCCCAGTCTGCCCCTCTCAGTGAATGGCAGCTCCATCCTTCCAGCTGCTCAGGTCAGACCCCTGAAGTCACCCTTGACTCCTCCCCTCCCCTCCCACCCTACAAACTGATCCACCCACAATTCCTGTTAGTTCTACTGTGGAAATATATCTAGACATACTGAAATATTTATGGTGAAATGACACGATGTTTTGGATTAGGTTCAAAATAATCCAGAAGACTAGGAAGGGGATATAGATGAAATGAGACTATCCATGAGTTGACGATTGTTGAGGTTGGGTGATGAGTACATGGGCGTATGATTGAGTACATTGTGCTAGTCTCTCTGCTTTTGATTTCCCACAATAAAACACTGTTTACAGGTGTCTGTGTACACACACTTACATACATGCATACATGTGGGGAGAAAGAGGAAGGGAGGGGAGAGGGAGAACTCACAGCACCCCTGGTCTAGGTCACCATCACCTCTTGCCTCGATTATTACAAATCCTCCCAGTGAGTCTTCCCTCTGCCTCCCTTTCCCATTTACAGTCTATTTTCAACACAGCAGCCAGAGTGATCCTGATAAAACATGGCAGCTTGTGTCACTCCTCTGCTCAGAACCCTCCAGTGACTTCCATCTCACACAGAGCAAGAAGCCTCCAGACTCAGGCTGCTCGGTGACTCTCCCCGACTCTCCTCATCTTGCTTCCTCCACTCCAGCTACCCTGGCTTCCAGGCTCTTCACACAAGCCCATCCTGCGCCTCAGGCCCTTTGCATTTCCTGCAAGGCCCTTGGCACAGAATTCTGCATGGTTCTCTCTCTCACCTCCTTCAAGTCTTTGCTTAAAGGCTTCCTCTCATCAAGGACTCCCCTGACCCCTCAATTTAAATACCCCCAGAACCCCCACTGCTAATTTTTTCCTGTATCATTTATCATTCTCTAGCATACCATTTATTTTACTTATTTAATTTATTGTCTCTCTCCATCCATTAGAATGTCAGCTACAGGAAGGCAGAGTTTTGTCTATTTTGTTCATTGCTCTAACATAGGCATCAAATAGTGTGTGTGTGAAAGAGACTGTGTGTGCATGAGTGTTATAAATGCTTTACAACTACTATTTCATTGAAAACTACCCCCAACCCAAGGAGGAAGAGACCCTGGGAATCCCCAGGGCAGCCTGAATTTCCCTGAAGGTCTATGAAGAGCAGGCCAGGGTTATAGGGAGTCTGGCTCCGAGACTTGGTGTGTAACTAACCAAGCTCGCTCTACTGCCTCTGAGGCAGAGGTGGGAGTGACATGTGAGTCCAAACTCTTATTTTACAGATGGGGAAACTGAGGCTCAGAAAGGGAAGTTTGGCCCAGAGTTCAAAGGGACTCAAGGACAGCAGGCAGGTCTCCTGGCCAGAGCTCTCGCTGCTCAGGGGGGCGCGGCGGAGGGTGAACTGATGGGCACCCTCTACCCGTCCAGCACCGGGCTGGTGCCCAGCCACTGGGGCCAGGGGGAAGGGCCCTTTGCACCTGGATCTGGGCTACATCAAGACCATGGTCTTACCTTGAGGGGCTAGGGAGCAAAGGGACTCCTAAGTGGCTTGGGGGATTTTCATGCAAAGTGGGGCCAGCCTCTCCTCCAGTCCCTTGCTCTACTGGGCCCCCCTCACCTCCTTCCATCCCTCTCTCCCTCCATCTCTCTCCCATCTCTCTTTCCCACTGGGAGTTAGCCCGGCCCTGGGCAGTGGGGAGCCATGAATATTTAATTGTCTTTCTCTTCAGGAAGCAGGCCAGGCGAGCTGCTACCTCAGCAGGTCCAGGAGAAGGAAAACAGGAAGGTTTGGGGTGTTGGGTGAGGGGATTGGAAGCTGAAAAGCCCAAGGATGGGGTAGCTCACCTCTGTCAGGCCAGGGGTCAGGCTGGGCCTGGATGGGGTTGGAGAGACTCAGCATCTGAGGCCCAGAGGCAGTTCAAGGCTGGGGGAGTCCCCAAGGCAAACCCTTCACTCCACAGGCCCCAGGGAGGCCAGGGAAAGCAGCGTTCCCCAGGAGCCGGGAGGGGGAGGCCACAGTTCCAGGCATTGCCAGGGCTTGTGGCTGTCACAAGGGAGAATGGGGTGAGCAGGGAAGGGGGAGGAGGAGAGGGTAAGGAAGGTGGAGATGAGAAGGCTGGGGAGAAGAAGCTGGGGGCCCCATGGCATTCGGCACATAGGAGCCCCTCCCGGTTGAGTTCTAAAGCCTGCACACACAGTACCAGCTTTCTGTCTCCACCTCTCCCTCATGTTCCTCCCTATTCTTTTGCCCACTGACTCCTCCACCAAATCCAGCCAGGAAACAGCCTTTCCACCCCAGTGCATGCTGGGAACTCTGCCCCATCAGTGGTCTTTCTCTAGTCCACACAACAGAAAGACTGCAGCGGGTAAGTGATGGTGCAGGAGGTGTGTCCATGCACCCCAGTGTGTACAGAGGGTCAGCCTAGGGGTGCTGACGCTGAGTGTGTGTTATGCATTTTTTATTTTCTTGCACGCTCATCACTGCAAGGTAAGTTCCCTTATTTATGTGACTTGGAGGTAATGTGTGTCAGCTGTGCTAGGGGATCCAGGTGTGCACCACAGTGACTGTGAGCAGGGAGGTAGGCAGTTGGGATTTCTAGTCCTCGCTCTGCCATTAACCTGCCCTGTAACCTTTAAAGCAAAGTCATTTCCACACTCTGTGTCCTAGGCTCACTGTCTGCAAAATGGGCACACTTCTTAGCAGTATTGTGAGGGTTAAATAATGCAGCACATGTGAGAAGGGGGTGCTAGCCTGGTAGCTGGCCTGAGACAGGCACTTGATAATGGGCACCCTTATTATTATTGTTGTAGTTGGATATCACTCAGACAGTGGTGACAAAGAAGGCCACAATACACACACACACACACACACACACACACACACACACATACACACACAGAAGACTCCAAGGGGCTCCTCCCTCCCAATGCCCAATAGCCTTGGCTAAAGATAGAGCCAAACTGAACTTACCAAAAACCTCATCCGCAGGTTCTCGGAGCTTTGAAGAAGCCATGACTCAAGAGAGCTGAAGAGGACAAGGGAAGAGAGAAAAAGACCTGGATAAGAGGTTCCATTTGGTGGAGGGAGGCAAGGGAGGTGCCGATGACCACCAGCTCTGGGCCTTCTGGCCTCTCATCTTCCCTTACAACTCTCCCTCTGGCCCCTGGAAGAGAAGTCATCTGGACCATACCGCTGATGTGGGGTTGGGGCAGGAGGCAGCAGCAGAAGGGTAGGGGCAGAAGCAAGTCCAGGGTGTAGACACAGGCTGAGTCCTGTGGTCCAGGTTCAAGCTGATTTGCTCCACATGGGTCATGGAACTTCCCCCTTCACTGTCTTGGGCCTTTCCATCATTAACATTCCCTAAAACTTTTAATCATCATAAATTGTCCAACATCAAATTTGGGAGAAAACTTGGAGATGATTAAATCCAATCTTCTCATTTTATAAATAAAGAAGCAGATGAGAGAATGACTGACATAAGATCACATAACAAGTTAATGGTAAAATCTGAATCAGAACCCAGTCTCTTCCATCTGCTCATCTATCTCCCTCCCTCCTTATCCATGCATCTACTTGGCCATTCACCCATCCATTCATTCGCCCATTCATCATCCATCCAGCCAACCATCTATCTTTCCAACCACCCATCCAGTCAACACCCAGCCGCACCCAACCATCCACCCATTTTTACATCCATCAGTTTATACCATCCATCCATCCATCTTCCCATCCATCACCCAGTCCTGCCTCCCCCAACTCCCATCACTGGTGTGCTCACCACCTGCCTTCCTGAACATGAGCTGTTCAGGAAGCTGGCATCATCAGCAGGGCCACTGTTTTCTTGACAAACCCACAGTTCTCACAGTTCTCACAGTTCTCACAGTTCTCGACAGACTCGCAGATGCAGAAGGGTATGAGAAGTACTCACAGTAGAACAGTGGACAGCCAAATCTCTGTGATGCGTCAAATTTGTTCTGAGAAGACGTATGGATGGGTAGGGGGTTTGTTTTGTTTTGTTTGTGGGAAACAAGAAAGGAAGGGCAGGTGGAGAAGCAGGATAGATGTAGCTGAAACAATTCGGGCAGACTTCCTAGCAGATGTAGGATTGCAGCATCCTTAAACCAAGGCCTGGGGGTTAGAGGGGCACACTGCAAGGATGGGACATGATCTCTAATTACTTCTTTTTTTTTTTTAACGGAGGTACTGGGGATTGTCTTCATGCCTGCTAAGCATGTGCTCTACCACTGAGCTATAACCTCCCCCTCTCCAATTACTTCTAACACTTAGGTCCCCATAAGAAGGGCAGGGCACTGGACGGGGCCATACCCTTGACAGTTATAGGGAAGCTAGGCCACATGCCTGCTGGGTTCTTTTCCAACTCTCCTCTTCTGTTATTACACAGATGTCATCTCATTGTGAGTTGGCCAGGCTTGGCATTCTTTGTATCCCCACTTTACAGATAGGGAAAACTGAGATGCAGGAGATAAGAGGCAGAACTCAACCTTGACCCCAGTCTCCTGCCTGTCAGCTCTATCCTGGGTGGTGATCTGCAGTCCTGAAGGCTGCTCATTAGAAAGGACATTCCTAGAAGAAGGGACCAGGGGTCAAGGGAGGGGAGCGGCTCCATACTTGCTAGGACTGGATAAGCTCCAAAACTACCCCCACCCCAGGCTGGAAGCAGGAAATGAGGTGCATGAAGGAGCCAGGGATATGGGCCCTCCAAGAACTCTCCTACCATTCTTGAACTCTGGGTGCTAGTAACAAAGAAGTTCTAGAATCTCTCTTCCTGTCCTGAAGAGGACAGTGGAAAGACAGGCTACCCCTAAGAACGAACCAAATTCCCTCATTCAATCGCAAAGCCTCATCTGATCAGGATCCAGCTTCCAACTCCTCCAGAAGACTGTCCTAGATGGCTCTCCTTCCTCTTATTTGTCTACATAATTTCTAAATCCACCCTCCCCCACCACTAGGAAATGAGTAATTTTTCCTATTTCATTGATTCCCTAGCTAGGTCATATCTCCCCCACATGAGATGAGAACTCCAGGAGAGGGACCAGTATCCCCATCAGACTAGGGACTCCCTGATGACAAGAAATGCCTCTCCCATCAGAAGGGAGTCTCCCCCAGGGCAGTAGCAGTGCTTCCTCTCTTAGTCGACTGACGAGAGAATGGAGAGCCCTTGTGTTCTTTATTCAAGGTCCTAGTCTAGGGTAGAGATTCTCTTGTGGATGTAGTCCTCTTTCAGTTATCCTCCGGGGTGAGCTGGAGCTTCTAACTCACACCAGCGCCCAATCCATCCTGAGTCAGCACAAATTGAATCTTTCTTTCTCTCCCTTCAACAACTAACTCCCTGGGCTGTGTATGGGGGGCCCTCCCTACACTGTCCCATGGGAAACTCTGGGAAGCATCACATCAGGAGGTCACCAGGCCCTTCCCACCCAACCCCTCCTTCTTCCAAAACTGCATCTTGGAAAATTAAACAACCCTCATTTACACTCCTACAACACTACCCATCCCCGCTCCCCCCCCACACACACACTCATCCACACACATTCAAAGCAGGTAACTGCTGCAAGGTGGAAATGAACCTATTTTCTGGACACAGTCTGGGCTCTGACTCTACCAGGCCACTCCTTCCTCCCAAAACTTCCTCATTCCCAGAGGAGGAGATGGAACACCAACAACCTTTGACCCTTCTGTGGGAGAAAGGGAGGCAGGTGAACTCCTGGGATCCGGGGAAGGAGAAGGAGAAAGAAAGGGGGCACAAACCCTGGAGAGGGAGTGGGGAGCAGGTCAGAGACAGGTTGGTGGAGAGTCCATTCTCAGAGCTGCAGAGAGGAGGAAGAAAGAGCAAGAGAAGAGCCTGGAGCTGTGGGGCCAGGGGACACAGCAGTAGAGACAGGGCTCCAGCAGCCCTGAGTGAGGCCCAAGGGAGAGGTGGAGAAGACGGCACCGGCTGCCTGCCTGCCAGGACAGGGGCGGCCCCTGGAGGGGCAGGAAAGAGGAAAGGGGCCCTGGAAGAGACCGAGTCCAGGAGAGAAGTGCAACTGCGAAAGGAAAGCCCAGGGAGGGATGGACAGCAGAGGAGGCAGTAGGCGAGGCAGTGTGGAGCTAGAGAAAGTGGTGATTCCCTCCCGTAAGGCCCAGGCTGGGGGCATCTGGCAAGAGTCGGATCCTCCTCCAAGCACCGCTGGAAATGGGGTGGGGTGGAGGACAGGGCACATTCTGCACTCCCAGGGCCCCTGTCCCTCAATCAGAGCCAAGTGGCTAGTTTCCGTCCAATCCATCAGTCCAACTCTGCACCAGACAAGATGGAGTTAAGCTCTCCCCCTCCCCCAACACCAGTTTTTTTTTTTTTAATTAATTTCTCCGGGCAGCGGGCAGAGGGAGAGGATTAGGGACACAAATCCTATCTCCATCCCGTCCCCTGACAGCCCAGCACCCCAGCTCCAGGCGGCCCCCCCTAGGGATAGGGAAAGAAAGGCCCTTGTCGCTTCTCCCCATCCAATCCCACTCCGGGTCCCACCGCGAGCCCAAGTGATCCCCAGCTCCTCTTCCCTATCCACCTCGGGGTCCTTGGGGTCTCGGCCTCTCACCTCCAGCATCTGTCATCTTCAGCGTCCGGCGTCTCGGGAACCCCTCAGGCCCATGGTGCTGGGGGCGGAGGCCAGGCGGGAGATGGGTGAAGGACTGTCACCCCGGCCGCGGGGGGCTCTGGGCTGGCTCCATCCACTCCATCCCGGGAGTAGGGGTAGGGGTCGGCGAGGGGGGTCTTGGAGTCGGAGGGTATGTGGGGGGAGTGGAGTTCGGAGAGAGAAGGAGAAGGTTTGCAGGAAGCAGGAGGTGCGGCGGGCGGGGCTGGACCAGGAGACCTAACGGGAGGATGCTCCGTGCGTGTGTGAGTGAGAGAGAGAGAGAGGAACGACCGCCCCGCCCGCTCGCCAGGCCCAGCCGGACGCGGGGTCCCCCGCCTGGCAGGCGGATACTCGTAGCGTCGTATCCGCGGGGATCCGCTGGGTTCACCGGGGAAGGGGCGATGCGGGGGCGCGTGGCGGGGAGGCCAGGCGCCCGGGAGACAAAGAACGGGAGGGAGGGAGGGGCGGAGGCGGCGGGAGTACAGGGGAGGGGGGAGGCGGCCCCGCGCCGAGGCCGGGCGAGAGGATTCTAGCTGCCGCTACTCCTCGGCCAGCCGGTGGCAGTCGGGCAGGTGAGAGCAGCCAGAGAGGTGGCCCCATCTTAAGACTCACGGGGCTTCTGCCTCCTCTGCAAGATCTGTGAGGGTTCCTGATTCAAGCAGTCAACAGAGCAGTCGGGTGTGCCGAGGCCCAAGGGAACCAAGGGGAACAGGACCCATCCGGTGTAGGCCCTCGGGGCTTGTGGCATTGTCAGGGTGGATGGACAAGTCCGGGGGCCCTAAGGAGCCCGGGTGCTGTAAGCCCTGGTTCACAGAGGACACTTCAGCCCTGGGAGAGCACACTGGAGGGCACCCAGTCTCCGGGCTGGGAGGGCAGTGTGTGTGTGTGTGTGTGTGTGTGTGTGTGTGTGTAAGTGATCCGGGAGGAGTCCTGGAGGAGGTGATGTGCTGGCTACTTCTTCAGGCCAGGGAGGGCAGATGTGCTAGTGGGGCTTGGCTGGGGGTGCGGGGTGCAGGAGAGTTAGGGGATGGATGTGTCAGAAGCGGGGTAGTGGTGAAGGCAGGGCTTGCACTTTATCCTACCAGCCATAGGGAGAAAAGTAACAGATGAGGGAGGGGCTCAGATTCGCATTTTAGGACAAACCCCTGGGCTCCTTGGAGAAGGCAGCTTGAAGGCTGGGGCATCCCTCAGGAGGCTGTTGAGAGGGGGTGGGGGTGGGGGTGGGGGGATGAAGATCTATGATCACAATAAGAACTACTCAGGATGTAGAACTGGAGAAATTGACAGGATCTGGGGACTGGCTGGCCACTGCGGGAGGAGGGGACTAAATGGCTGCAGGTCTTGGCCTGATGCCCTGGAGATGGAGAGGCGGTGGGGGGATGAGGTCAGACTTGGACTTGGTGAACTGGAGGTGGTGGCAGGCCAGCCTGGGAAGATAATGTAATAATCAACACTAGCTACTATACTGAGCTGGTTCGGGAGGTGCACTGGTTAGGCACTGCACTAAGCACTTTCTCAGATTATTAATGTTGCCCTCATGATAAACCCATGAGGTAGGTGTTTCTATTACCCCCTTTGTTCAAGAGTGAGTGGTGAGGTGGGGTAAGGGGGTGTCCAGAGCTCAAGGGAGAGGCATGCAGTCTGTAGGGACAGAGTTCCTTGATGGCCTGCCAGAGTCTCTGAGGCCCAGGAAGAGCTGTGGGAGGTGGCATGTTGAACCAGGATGGTCTTGGGACCATGGATGAGGGCAGAGCTCATAACCTTTAGGTGCTCAGGTATCTAAGGAGACGTGTGTGAGTTCTGGCCTCTCTGGCTGCCTTCAGAATCTGCTGGCAGCCATGGGTTGCTGGCTAGATTGTGGAGATCGGGGGAGGAGAGTGGTGACTCTGGAGGTCTTATTGGGGCTGTGTCTGGGGTCTTTAAAGCGGACACAGTTTGCAGGCATTTGCTGAGATCTGGGTGGTAGGCTGGAGTGGGGGTGTTGATTGTTTGGCCCCTGTAGGGAGTGGGGAGATGATGTGTATGTAGCACCAGTGCTGGGGCGGTTTCTGTGGGAGGGTGTCTGTAGGCCACAGAATCCAGGAGGACCCCCTGTGTTCCTAATGATGCCCAAGCTTCTGGGAGTTGAGAAACCTTCATCTGATTTCCCTCCCCTCTGGCAAGTGCTGGGGCTCTGGCAAACCCACTCAGGCTCCTAAGAACTGGGGAGGTTGCAGGGCAGGGCTGGGGTAACGCCTCACACAGGCTTGCCCATGGCCGCTTGTCACAGCCCCAAACATGGACATATTTCACGAGTGAGTCACATCTCAGGCCTGAAAAACTCGCAACAAAGCTACACATCTCCAGCCCCACACCACTCAGGCTTAGATATGGGGGGGCTACTTTCCAAAAGGGTTCCATCTTTTGGAACATAGAATGGCCCAATACATAGGCCAGATGAGGTTAGGACCCCATCCTGGATACTTAGCCCCAGTGATATTAGCAGACTCCCATGTCTGCCTCCCCATCCAGGAAGGTTCAGCCACTTCACTTCTTGGGACTTCTTGGCTAGGGTGCCTGTGTAGGGTCTAAGTCACCTCTAACTCTGTAGACATGACCTGTGACCTTGTGGTTTGGTGGTTTCTGATCCTGGGATTTGGCCGCTTGGCTGTCTTCCCAAAATTGTTCCAAGGAAGGACCATCCACTTGTAAAAGAAAATGCCTTGAGAGACATGGCCACCATCTCCAGATTCCCGGGTGAGTCTCAGGTGGGTGGCAGGTCTGGACTGGTCCTATACAACCCTGAGGTATAGAACTAGGGGTTTTGAGAGGAACCTATGAGAAGCCAGAATTTGGCTTGACATGAATGAGACTTGTGTAACAGAGCCATCCGGAAAGGAGTGGCCACCACAGGAGCTGACTGTCACTGGTGTTCTGGTGAAGGCCACTCATCTCGGGTTTGTCAGAGACCCACCAAGGTGACCCTGAAGGGCCCTAATGTTGGGACTTCCATTCTTTAGGACAAGGGGGACTGGGGAACTCACTTGGGGGCCAGGCCCCTGAACACCAGTGCCTTGTGTGCACTTCAGCTCTCACACAGCACACAGTACCTGGAGCAAGGAAAGGCTGGTGTTGGGGGATGGTCCTGCTGCCCCTACTCTCATCTCTCTCTGGGGCTTCTTTCAAGTGTTTCCCTGGAACCCTGGCATCTGTACTCCCAGACCCACTGGTATTAGAACTGGTGAGTTAGCAACCAGACCTGCTGGCACAGAGTGGGAGATTATGACTACTTAAGGCCTTTCGGGCGACCCCTAGAGGATTCTCTAGGACCCTGGGATAAAACTGCTCTATCACCTCCTACCACCAGCTGCCACCTCCAGGAAACCTTTGATCCTTATGAGTACCATATACAGGGTACCTTGTGAGAGAAAGGCCTAGGTACCTCCATCAGGTTAAAGGACTTCTCAGGGGAGGGTCCTGGGGCCCACCTTACCGTATCTAACCCATCCTCTAAATTCCATTAAAGGCCTTGTAAGAAAAGTGATGAGTCTAAGGAACACTCTAGAAACCCTGGGCTTGCCCAGAAGGAATCAATAAAAAAACAAAACAAAACATGGGTGCTGATGCGGGGGGTGGGGGGGCGGCGGTAAATGGTGGCAGAGAGGGAGTTTTCGGGAACAGGGGCTCTCTATAAAGATCCTCAGCGTCAGATGTAGCAGTGGCAGGAGACCCCTGAGCTCAGACTGGCATCTCTGCCCGCCCCCAACACGAGTCAAGAAACCAGGCAGCGAGGCTCTGGGGGCTGCTTTTATGGGGACGACCTGACAGAGGGCATGGTCCGTACAAAACCGGGAACAATACATACATATATATATTATATACAGAGACGCAGTCCTGCGGAAGGCGGGGCGGTGCCCCCGGCTAGGGAAACCGGAAGCGCCCCGCGGCCCCGCCCACCGGCCCCGCCCCTTCCATCTGCCGAGGCCGAGGAGGTGAAGTGCCCGGCCTGGGAACTGACAGCCAGCTCTTTCAGGGGTTAGGCGCACGTCTGGGGGCAAGAAGGGGTTGCTGAGAAATACTGATCGATGGCAAGGTCTATTTACAGGGGACGAGGAGAAGCCAAAACGGATGGGACAGGGGTTGTCTGTTTTTTAAAAAAAGAACAAAAACCCAGGCTGAGGCAGGGGGCCATGAGAAAGAGGCAAGATGAGAGATGGATTCTGAAAGGGGAGGGGACCTGGGGGGGTCTCACTTCCCTTGGTCCAAGCCCCAATTTGGGGTTAAAGTGGGGAAACGGAGTCGATTTCACTTAGAAAGCAGGCTGCCAGCAGAGCAGCCCTGGTCTCCAAAAGGTGAGTAGTAAAATTTTGCCCTCCGGTCAAAACACTGGACAATGCGGTGTGGGTGGAGTGAGGCTGAATCTCTGATGTTAGTACAAGGCTTCCAGGTGTGGCCCTGGACAGGGCAGGACAGGGCCTGACTCTCCAGTGAGAAGCGCTCCCCTTGGCTAAAACCAGGCCCCCTAAGCTGATCTCCTCTCCTCTCTTGCATTCCCAGGCTTGGCCAGGGAACCTGGACCCCAAAGAGGCCACAGAACCGTTCCAGGAGGAGGTTATGGCTATTTGGCACCTGGGGGAGGGGAGGCACAAGGAGAAATTTAGGGCTGCTGCCCCAGTAAAAGGGGGAGCTGGAGATCAGGTGTCCTGGACTCTCCCCCTTTCACAAAGGATACATGAGAAATCAGTGCAGGGCCAGGCCCAGCCTCCAGGCTCTGGGTGGATTCTATCCCTCCTGTTTGGACAGAGCTGGGAGAAGGTGTGGAGGCAACCTCTCCCGACAGGAGGTCAGAACGCAACAGAACAGCACAATGATGGGGGAGGGGGTAAGGACTAAGAAGGTAGAATCTCAAGTCAAGAGGCCCAGGGGCCCCTCAGGAGCCCCATGAGTAGAGAGCAGCCTCCAGGTGGTGAGATGCTGGGAGAGCCCCCAGCCCTGCTGCAGTCGAGAGACAAAGGCTGGAGGTTGTAAAGTCTGGCAGTTTGGTCTGCAGGTCCTTGTGTCCATCCACCACCCAGGCCAGCCCTTGGCATCCCATGGCCTCACTGCCTCAGCCCCATGGGCAAGAAGGAGGCCATCCTTCCAGCCACCTGTCTGCCTGGGCCACCTTAAGGGGGCCTGTGATACGAGCCCTCTGGTCCCTGAAGCTGGGGAAGGTGGGGTGGAGGGGTGGGGGGAGTCGGGGCACCTGTCCCCAGGCTGGTAGGGGGCGGGGCGAAGTATTGAGGACAGGGGAGGGAGGACAATGGGAGGGGATTAATATTGTCCGGTCAAGGAATGATTCCTGTTAAGTAGAATTGGAATTCCTCAGTGTTTGCAGGTTTCCTTCCAGTTCCGAGATCTAAAAAACAAAGAAGAGAGAGGGTCAGGCCTGGACACTGGGCATGGGCCCTGCCCCTTCTGCCCTCAAGACAGAGATATGACCCTAAGTTCTCAGCCAGCAGCATGACTCCCCCCTCTCCCTCAAGGATCCACAGATCTTGTGGTGCTAGAGGTGGGGCTCACCTGCTGCTCCCTCCTGCCCGCAGGGCACCTCTGGGCCTACCTTGTCCAGGAGCTTATCCATCTCCTCCTTCCTCGCCAGCTCTGACTCCTCCAGAACCCGGCGCTGGGCCGTCTCCTTTTTCAGGAACTCAATCTCCCTGGGGATCAGTGGGGGACAGACAGCGGGTAAGGGTCTGTGGTTTGGATTCCGTCCAGAGAGCCCAGAGTCCTCTGTCTTGTCCTCAGCCCCACCTGAGCTCTGCTCCTCTCCTTGTTCTCAGGCCAGGCTTCCCAAAGCCTCTGGCTTGTTGGCTCTGGCACCATCACTACAAGCCCAGGCACCCCCACCACGGGGCCCTCCCACTTCTGTGCTTCCCTACTTGGCTGGGATGGGGAGGAAATGCCACCCCAGGCCTCTTGCTCCTCCCCGGGCCCGGGAGCCCTGGCCCCTGGTCACATACTTCTGCTGGTAGTCCTTGATGAGGCGCTTGGCCTTGCTGTACTTGCGCTCCAGGGCTTGGTACTGGGCCTGGGTCTCCCGCAGGTGCTCGTCCACAGCCTGGCACAGGCTCTGAGCCTCGCCCCAGTAGCCCTCCAGCTTCTCCATGCGCTCCTTGTTCTCCTCCACGCTCTGCTCCAGCTGGGCCTTCTCCACCCGCCAGCGCCCTTTCTCCTGCTCCAGGCTCTGCAGCTGAGAAAGGAAGGAACAGCCCTGGGTGGGTGGCGGGCCGAGGCTCTGGATGATTTCTGCAGGAAGGAGCCCACCGCCCCCCCAACTACTAACTCTCCTTGGCTGAGCCTGAGAACCAAAACCCAGAGAGGGAGGAGGTGGGGCCTCAGCTTCAGAGTTCCCAGCCAGGGGCCTTGACACAGTGCCTCACTCCTAGAAGGTATGAGGCCCAGGTTAGTCACTGACTAGCTCAGTCTTGTGGTAACACCACTTCTGTCTTAAGCCTTAGTCCTCCCATCTGTAATGTGTGGCTGATGCCTTGCCAAGTTCACAAAGGCTACAGTGAGATGGTAGATGTGAAAGAACAGGGCAGGTGAGGGTCACCATTGCCCACTGGCCCCTCTCTGCAGCCCCGGTCCCACTGACCAGTCCCTGCTCTATGGCTTCCTAAACAATCCTGGTTCCTGTCCTGGCTCCCAGACTACCCCAGTGCAATCCTGGGGCCTCCCTTCTCTCTATACTCACCTCCCTCACTGCCTCTGTACAGAGCCCAGAGTCTCCAGACCACCTCCACTCCCAGCTCCTCAGAGGCACCCTGCCTCAAACCCTGCCCCACCAGTACAGACCTATTCCTCCTTTCCTGACTAGCCCACCTCTGTCCACAGGTGCCATCATCTCACTGCCACCCCAGTGCTCAGCCTCAAGCCTCTGCCTGCCGCCTCAAGCCTCTGCCTGCCCCTCCAACCTTGTTGGCTGCAAACACCCCTTGCCCTCTGTGTCCCAGCCACACAGGTCTTCATGCAGATCCTCGGACCTGCCACATTCCCTCTTGCTGCAGGGACTTTGCTCTCAC
The DNA here is from genome assembly GCF_048564905.1 of Vicugna pacos. Taxonomy (NCBI): domain Eukaryota; kingdom Metazoa; phylum Chordata; class Mammalia; order Artiodactyla; family Camelidae; genus Vicugna; species Vicugna pacos. Next base: position 36,890,002 of record NC_133002.1, on the reverse strand, counting down.
CGTTCCCTGTGCTGGGAATGCCCCCATCAACCCGCCCACTGCCTCGTCATCTCCCACTAGCTCACCCTTCAGCTCTCCGCTCAGTGTGTCACTTCCTCAGAAGTCTCCCATGATTCCCTCCAATGGCACAGCCCACACGCACCCTGGCTGCATCAGGCGCCATCAGCTCTAGGAGCTCGGTGGCCCTGTCCCCTCCTCCAGAGCCCGAGTCAGATATCAGTGTGCAGACTCTAAGCTACACAGGGCAAGGATCAAATCTGTTTTTGCCCATCACAGGGACTAGATGGTGCTGGGTACCTACAGGGCACCCAATAGATGTTTATAAATTGAAACACCTTTGACTTGCTTCTCCCCTTTGTGCTCTGCGTCTACCCGGGAACATGACCAGTCACCTCGACCTGGGAAACGCAACCCAATCCACTCTTCCTATCTGTACCCTCTCCCTGTGCCCTCGACAGCCCTGCCCACCCTTGCCAGGACCCCACCCGGGGCCTCTTAACTGGTTCACGGGCCTCCAAGTCCTGCCCACCCTCATGCCTCCCACTTTGTCGGCAGTGCCCTTCCCCCTAGGGCCCCTATATGGCCACAGGACCAAGGCTGGAGTCTTAGCGGGGAGTCAGGATACTGTAAGAGGCAGTCCAGCTCTGCCTCCCCTTTCTCCCCCAGGAACGGCTGCCACAGCCTGTAGGCCTCCTTCCAAAGCCAGCCTCCAAACTCATGCTTGTCTCCCTGCCAGGAATGCCCTTCTTCTGCCTCAAACATCTAAACCCTGCCCTCCCCTGGGGCTCAGCTCTACACTCTCCTCTCTCCACATGTGCTGGTCTAAGCCCACATGTGGGAGTGCACACGTGTTTACCTGGGTGCATTATGTCTGCGTGACCCTGTGTACCCCACCTTTCCCCGCCACACTGGAAGCCCCACGGGAAATGGGACTCCTAATGTCCAGGCCCAGTAGGGGTCCAGGACAGACTTTTGATATGAAGTCTCTGTATCTATGCCTGCAAGCGTGTTGGCACCCAGTGTGCCTGTGTGGGTGTCTGTCCATGGCACACGTGTGTGATTGTGGATGTCACGTGTGTGCACCATCTGGTAGCATCAGCGTCCGTGAGAACGCGCGTGTCCTGTGACACTCTTCCAGAGCGATGGTCATGCCTGTGCGTCTCACAGCAGACGGACACAGAGGTCTTGTCATGTGGAGCAACAGGGCCAGGGTCCCCATGTTATGTCTAAACAGAGTGGGTGTCTCTAGGTATCTGGGTGAATGGGTCTGCGGGTACTGTGAGCCTCGGGCCCAGGCTGGTGTGTGCCAGTGTGTGTCTATCTGGGGGGTCTGCATTTATCGCTGGGCTTGTGTGTAGAGCACACGTGAACGTGAAGACACCCAGAGTGCTAGTAGCTAATAGCTCACCTTTTAGACACTGCACTAAGGACCACACATGGATTATTCCATTTCATCCTCACAACAATCCTATGGTGTTGGCACTATCATTACCCCATTTTATAGGTGAAAAGACTGAGGCACAGAATAGCAAGTGAATGGTAGAGAGACAGGTCCAGACCTTGAGCTCTTAACTCTACCCTCCCTCACCTCAAAGCAGCTTGTTCTATGTCTGTGAGTGGTAGGTCAGCGTGTGCAGGTGTGTGTGTGGGGGGTCGTCCCCCCAGCCCTCAAACCTCACCCCCTCCCCTTACCTTTCTTTTCAGCTGCTGGATCTCCGCCTCAGTCACAGCATGCTTGATCTGGAGCTGTGGGGGCAGAGGCGCAGACACTCAGCTCTGGCTGGGGCAGGCAGTGCTGCAGGGCTGGGTACTGGCCTGCCCTTGCCCTCCACCACCCCAGGGACCCCGCCTCCCACCTCCTTGAACTTGTGCACCAGCTTCTCAGGCTCCATGTCCACAGGAGACAAGGCATCCTCATTCTCTGCCAGCTCAAACACCTCGATGGCCATCTCGCCACCCGGGAACGTGGGGCTCAGCTCCTCATCCTCGTCGGTGGCATACTCTCCCGTCTGCGAAGGAAGACAGGAGGCTGTGCACCCTGCCCACCCCAGCCTCCCCCAGCCCTGATGACCAAAAGGCTTAGAACAGCCGCAGTCTGGCTGTGTCAGACTGGCGGCAACGCCGGAATGTGGTTTATGCCTCCTCCATCAGACTGGGGCCATACCAGGAGCATAGTCTGTGTCTACCCCCAGCAGCCCGGACAGTCCCCTGAAGGTAGGGGTAGTTCCCCTACGAAACAGACCTCTGAAGAAACAGCCTCTGCTTTCCCTCACCACCAGCAGGTCCCCTGAGGTCTGGGGCTTTCTCCTTCCTCAGACCAAGGTTAGGGGAATGCCTTTCCCTCAGAGCGGGGGCTCTTTGAGGGAACTGTTTTTTCCTTGTAGGACCAGGAGGGCTTTCTGAAGACAGAGGATGTGACTCCTCCATCAGACTAAAGGTTCTTTGAGGGAAAGGTCTGCATCACCTCCCTCAGGCAGGGGGCTCCCTCAGGATAGCAGTGGCCTGGGAAAGCGGCAGAGGCAGATGGCTGTAATACTGTATCAGCCACCAGGGGGCGATGCTGCTGCCAGGCAGGCAGAGTCCCTACCTCCTCGTCATCCTCCCCGTACTGGGCGTATCTCTGCTCCATCATCTCCCGCTGCCATCGCTCCTGTTCCAGGGTCTGCTGAATTAGCTGGGCCACCTCACTCTGCTCACCTGGCCGCTCCCGGCCAATCATAAACCTGCAGGGGTAACAGCAACGTCCCCTTTGTCTCTGTCCTTAGCTGGATAATGCCACCACCCTCCCCGCTGGTATTCCCCTCTCCACACCCAGGTACTCCCAGGGGAGGTGAAATGAGAGGGCTGAGTCCAAAGACTGCAGAGTGTTAATAATGAATGGGGGAGCCGAGGGCCTTTACTGGGTTTCCTCCCCGGGAGAGGCAGAGGCCCACTAGCCCTCCTAGCCAGTTTTGGGGGAGGGGAGATGTCAGTCAAACTCTGGGCTGGGCTGCAGGGGACATGACTTCAGGAGGTGCCAGTGTAGGCACTCTTCCCCCACCACACAGGGGAAAACGAGGCAGGGGACTGCCAAAGCTGACCCCGGGGCTGTGGAGAGGTGTCTTGTGTGAGCTCCAAGGCCCGGAGCTTCAGGAAGGGGCGGGATGATGGCGACTGGAGATTAGGATGGAGAGGAAATAGTGGAACTTCCAGGCACCAGCCCCTCCTCTCTGTGGCCACCCACATCCTGTTTCTCTCTACCACCCTTTCCTGGGGGCAGTGCCCCTCTTGGAGGGGGCAGGAAGTGGTCCCTGAATGTTATGGCAGAGAGGAACACAGGGAGCATTCTGACCCAACCCCCTTAATTGACAGGCCCAGGGAGGAGAGTCCTCCTAGGAAGACACTGGCCAGAGAGGAGGGAAGGATGAACCCCAATTTGGATGGCATTCTCCTCACACATCTGGGATCTTCAATGAATGAGTCGCAACAGGCAGGGGGAAGGAGATTAACCCTAAGAAGTCAGTTTGGAGGTGTGCTGGTCAGTGGGTCTTGAGCCCAAGAGCTGGTGGCTAGCAGCGATCAGCGGCTGGAGATGGGAAGGCAGACGAGACAAGGGATATGCACACAGCAATTCCTTCTGGCAGGGAGACAGGGGAACCTTCTCTGTAAGCAGGGCCACCCAGAGCTTTAACTTGGTGTGGGCAGGTGGGCAAAGTGTCCAGATGAAAGCTGAGCCTCCTTTGTGCTCCCACTCCCCACCGCCCCGGCCTCCCGGGCCTCACCGCACGCGGCCCTTGGTATTCCGGAGCACAGAGGCTGCAAAGCTCTGGGTCACTCCCACCAGACTCGTTCCATCCACCTCCACCAGGAGATCGTTCACCTGGATCCTAGGGGGAGTGACATTAGTTAGGGGCCACGAGGGGAACTATGGAGCTGGGCTTGCCATGGTCCCCTTCCCATCAGAAACTTGAGACTCAGTCCCCACAGGGACCTGGCACTTTGTCTACCTGCATAAAATACATGAGGCCAGAGGATCAGGTATCAGCCAGGCTCACCTGTGCGCAGTGAGCCCCAGGCAAGCACACCAGACACAGGCAACCGGGACCAGGAAGCACTTCTCGTGGTAATCACACACTAGTCCCCTCCTCCATCACACCGGACAGACCAGTGTGACATCCATAGAGCTCATCATGGCCATGCACACAGGTAAGGGCCCGCACACACGTAGCCCTCTTACACGTCCATTTCTGCAGAGACCTGAGTCCGCAGATTTCCTCCACACACACACAGTCCCAAAGGGTCACCTCCCCTGATACAGGTACACAGCCCCCAACACCTCCAGCTGTGGCTCAGAGAGCCCTTGTTCTCCACACAAGGAGAGAGATGGGGGTGGTCTAGCCTGGTCAGCTGAGGGAGATGAAGGAGTGGGAGGGACCCTTAGCCACCTCCTTCCTCCACTCCTACCTCCCCGGGAGCGCCAGGCGTCTCTCAGGGCTCCCACACGGAAATGGAGGAAATGGCCTGTTGTAAACAGCTCGCCCCCACACGCCCCACATGGGGGCATGAGCTCTGGGACAGCGGACACTCTCATATGCACACACACTCCCCAAAAGGCCAACAGACGACCATGGAAAAGCCTCTGGAAAGCTCAAATTAGAGGGCAAGTGAAAGAGCAGGAATGGTCACCTTCCTTTTCTCTGCCTCCCGCTCCACGCCAACTGGGCTGCAGCAGGCAGAAGCCCCCTGAACAAGGCAACCCCACCCTGAGCAGCACAAGCCCAGTTCTCACAGGGATACCCACTCTTCTCTGTCACATGGAGGGATCTGGGTTTAGAGGTACCACAGATACCCCTGAAATCAATCTTCAACTCACAACAACCCAGGAGGGCCCTAAAGCCATTCCCACATCCCCTCTGCAGTACACCCCCAGAAAGGTCATTGGGCTGCCCAGGACTCCAAGAGGTCCTCCCTGAGCCCTCTGACCCACAGAACTCATGCCCTCCAGCCTCAGATGCCAAACACAGGTATGCAGGCACGGAGCAGCCTCCTCTCTGGCACCCCCTCTACCTCTGGTTCTGCTAGCACCACTCACCTGGTCCCGTTCGCTTTCTAGGCTCCAGCACACCTGCCTGCTTTCAGTCCCCTGCGTGGGACGCCTTGCACACCCACTCCCTCGGCCTAGCTAACTCCTGCTTGTCCTTCAGCTCTCAGCTCCTACATCACTTCCCTGATACCCAGAGAGGTCAAGCCCTCCTGTTGTAGGCTTTGCCCCCATTTCACCATTTTCTGTGTGTCCACTTAAATGTCCATCTGCCTCACTACACAACACATTTCCCAAGGGGAGGGCCCTCATCACTGATTCCTCGGGGCCTGGCACCAACCTTATGACAGAGTCAGAGACTCCTATTTGCTAAACAAACAAAAAAGCTCATATGTACTCCACCAGGCACAGAGCCTCCACACCCGCACTCTCCCCACCATGGCCCAACACTCACAACCAGGACATGCAACACCCACACAGCCCCCTAGTATGCAAGCCCCAATGGGGTGAGGGCTCCATCTGTTTGGTTCACTGTCCCCCCAGGGCCTCGACCAGCACCTGGCACAGCAGTGCTCCACCGACATCTGAGCCCCACACAGGTAGTGGCCCGGCTCACAGGACGGTGGCTGATCAGGGAAGTGGGGGCGGTACCTGCCATCCCGATGGGCCGCTCCACCCTCAGTCACAGTCTTGACGAAGATGCCCAGCTTCTCCAGGCCCATGTCTGCCCCGGCCCCCATGCCAATGATGCTGATGCCCAGGCCCTCGGAGTCTGTGGAGCAGAGGGTGATGAGAAGCCAGTAAGGGGTGGGGGGCTCCAGCCAGGGGCTTGCGGGAGACAGAGACCCCCCCACCCCCAACCCTCACTCTGGGGTATGCACAGCCCCACCTCAAGAAGCAGCCTCCATGCTTAGAGGATATCCCACACCTGAGGAAGGAACATGGTTCTGTCCACCCCCTTTCCCAAGCCAACTAGGATGCTCTTGGGTCACTCCCTGCCCTCTGCCCCACCTGCAGCAGGGGGTGCTAAGGGGAGTACTATTTGTATGCAGATGAAGGTGTGGAGTAGCCAAGGGAACAGGGCCTTCCCCTCTCTAAGCAGTGTAATCCTTGCTCAGAGCCTCAATGACTCAAGACCTACTGCTTTTCTCTCTCCCAAGGCCCACTCCTCTCTCCACAGCTGCCCCCGCCTGTTTCATGGGCTTCTGACATCCAATATCATGATCTTCCCCTACGAACAGGCTTTTCCCATCCGCCACTCCCTGGCGCCTGGGAGTCACCTGGATTCTTCCCTCCCCCTCATAGCCTCTGCTAAAGCCAAACAACCCCAAGACCCTGCCGTTCCCACCTCCCAAGGATCTCTCAAGTCCACCCACTTCCTGTACCGCCATCATCTTGTCTACCCCACAGTGGTCCCTCTCCATCCACTGATGACCCTTCACCCCACATCACAGCCTGGTATGGAGCAGGAAGGAGAGAGGCAGAGGGGCACCGGGCCCCAGCTGACCTCTGGAACATCTTTCCCATGACTTGCATGGCTTCCAGTCCATTTTAGAAAAGAGTGGTCTATGAGGAGTTGCTTACACACCTCTCTTCCCCCACCATCCAAACCCAGCCAGGTCTCTCCTCTCTCCCACATGCTGCCCTGATCTCCTCTGCAGAGCTCAACTCAAGCATCACTTCCTTGGGGACCCCCCTGAGTCTGGTCAGGTCTCCTGTTCGGTGCAGCCCCTCTCTTCCTTTTCCAGCCCCTATCACTGTGCATTAGGATGCAGTTCAGCATGACCGTTCCATCCATGCCTGTGTCCCCTGTCTGTCTCCCATCATTGTTTGGCCCACATAGCCCAGGACGCAGCCCAGTGTGCTCCTGGGGACTTGGTAACTGCAGAAGCATGTGGTGCAGCATGACAGACAGGGGTGGCGGTGGTGGGCGCTTGGGCTGGGCTGAGTCCACATGGCTCTGGGGCGCTGACATGGGCCCAGTCAGAGGTAGGAGCACAAAGTGTCAGTGGAAGCCCGAGGGTCCAGGGCAGAAGCGGGCATTAGGGAGGAGTCCCCTCCCAGGTGGCCTGGCTCACCCTTCTCCAGCTCCACAGGGAACAGCTCCAACCTCTCCACCCGCTTCTCCAGCTCGTACTCAGCAGAGGCCGCCATGGGATCGACGTCCTCATTGCGACGATCGTAGTCCTCGTTGGAGTAGGTGCTGAACACCTGGGGAAGAGGCCATTTGTCAGAGGGGCGACAGGAGGGCAAGGGCTGAACTGGCGTGAAGAGGCCAGGGCAGGCTGTGCCTGCCACCCACCATGCTCCCCTCCTGCCGCAGGCCTCTCCCACCCCCGGACAGGTGGCGATGAGGCCTCCCCTCCAGCCGCGATGACCCCAGCTCGGAGTGAAGGCCCTTCTCTGGAGCTGTGGGGCAAGAGACAAAGGGAGCATTGCCCCATCCACACCACAATTCTCTTCTGCAGCCTCGACCACATGGGCATGGCCAGCTGGAATAGGAAAGGAAGGTCAATGCTGGAGAAATTGTCAGACGCAGGAACCCAGGTTCCCAGGTCCCCAGGTCACGGAGAGACTGACACATAACCCCTGTCCCAGACAAAGGCGAGGGTGCACATGGACACAGACGGCAGGAGAGAGAGGAAAGAACAAGCTGAGCAGAAGAGGGGAAGAGGAGGAGGGAAGAGTGGGGAAGAGGCTGGAGGATGCCAGATGGGGAGAGAGGGGGGTGCGGGTGTGAGACGTGGGGAGGGGGTGGGGGAGGGGAGCAGGGGAGAGCAGGATGGAGAGAGGCAGAGGGGCACTGGGCCCCAGCTGACCTGAACCTGAAGTTGAGGCGGGGAGGGGGAGGAGGGAGGCAGGAAGGACCACCTCTGCCCTCAAGGAGGAAAGGCAGGCCCTCCATCTGAGCTGCCCCTATGGCCTTGCCTGCCTGGCCAGGTCTCAGTCTCCCTCCAGAGCCACAGCTCTCTGGGGTCTCCCTTTATCCCCAGCACATTATGAGGTCCAGCAGAGGTCCTGGCCCAGTGCCCTGGAGAGAGGAGGGAGGTGGCAGCCTCGGACACTGTCCACAGCAAACCTGGCCTCATTGTCCCCTTCACTCCTCTGCTGTCTCTCAGCAGAAAGGGGAATCTCCTAGCCTGACCCTCCTGCAAAGAACAGGGAAGGTAGGACAAGGCTCTGCAGGAGCACCCAATTCGGGGCCCAGGCAGGGTGCCCCCAGTGGGAAGTTAATGAGCACCATTTGGGGTACCATGATGTGTTCCTGCTTCATTGCCCGCAGCGACAGGTTGGCACCACTTGGAGCCAAGTGGGGGCGACGAAGGGTGGCAGCAGCTCTATCAGATGGCTGGGCCTGTGGCCTGAGGAGCTGGAGTGGGGCACCGTCTCCTCCAGGAGCAGACCTCATAGGCACCCAGGTGGGCAGTAGCATTCTTGTGTCCCAGCCTTGGTTTGGTGTCACCCCTCAAGCCCCACCGCAGACGCTCGCTCCCACAAGGTGGCTCCTAACTGGGAAGGGCCTATGTGGTCACTTAACTCACTGGCCTCAATTTCACAGCATCAGAGAAAGCTGGGGTCAAACCCTTAAAGCTCCTCATCAACAGTGCAGTGGTCGGACTGCCCTCTTGACATCTGGCCGGTGGCCCCCAGGCTCCTGGGAGGGACGGGTCACTTTGCACATAGTGCAAGATACCAGGTCCACTGCCCAAGGACATGGGGTTAGCTCACGGCAGGGCAGGATGATACTGCGACCAGATGGGCTCTGGTGGGTGGGCCACTGTGACTTTGTCCCCATTGCACAGGTGCCCCAGGACAAGGGCTGGCGTGTGCCTAGACCCTGCAAACCAGCTTTGGCCCACTTTTGCATTTCAGTCCCCTGACCCTCACCCTCCCATTCATCAGAGAAAGTCCCTTCATCCCTCAGTCTGTGTGGTGGCTTGGGTAAACCAAATCCCTCCCCTCATGCATGAGCGCATGAAATTACACACACACACACACACACACACACACACACACACACACACACAAACACACACACACACTGTGACCTCCAAAACACCCCCACAGCTTGTTCTGGGCTTTGCCCTCCCCTCTTTTCTCAGCCTATCAAATCCTGCCCCCTGCAGGAAACCCAGGCCTCTGGCTTAGAGGCCCCAGACCACCCCTCATTGCCCACCACCATGCATCCAGCCTATCAGAGGGCCCTGGAGCCAGTCTCCCTTCTCCAGGTGACAGTCTGGAATTGAGCTCTCTGTCCTCAGCAGAATCCTCCGTCAAGGCAACAACTGGGTCATCTGAGAGGCACCAGACCCTGGACTTAGTATCAATGCAGGGGTTGGGGCAGAGAGAGGGAAAAACTGGGTGAGAGGAGGGAGTCCCCAGCAAGGTCAAAAGTCAGACACACAAAGGTGGCGCTACACACCACAAGCTCCCACACTCAGGCAAGCAACAGTCACCAGGGAGTTAGGGAGCACTGCTCCAAATCATGTGCTATTTTTTACCCAAAAATCAGGGTAAGGTGTCAAATATAGACAGTCAGAGGTCCAGGACTGAAAGACTAAACTCCACCTCTGAGGGGATCAGGCAGCTCAGGGAACTGGTTGTGGTGGTGGTGGGAGGTCCTGGTTGTCACAGTCGTCCCCACCTCTGTCCTCAGTGTCCCAAGAAACCCCCCATAATGCTCAATTCCCTCCCTCCAGGATCCCAGCGCCTTCAGAAGGGGAGAGGGGAGGGAAAGGGGCTTGTGAGGTCACAGCCCTGGGGAAGGGGCTAGCCCTGGAGGGGAGTAGTACTTTTCAAGCCTCTTGGGGTGGGAGATGGGAGAGGAACCGAGGAACTGGGGCAGGTGAGAGGAAACGTGGGTAGCTTCAGTGTCCAGTAGTTATGGCAAGTGCAATCAAACAGATGAGGGTTTGGCTAGGGAAGGGTAAAGGCTTCCTTCCCCGGGCCACCCCCAGGAAGCCAACTTGGGCACATGAAGCACAGCTGAGCCTGGGGCGGTAAGAAAGAGCCATTAGGCTGAATGTGTCAGCCAAGAATGGAGGGTACTAAGAAGGAATGGGTGGTGCTAGGGTTCTTCATTCTCCCAGGGGATGTCCCCCATCATCAGCACTGTTCTGAGGATCTCAGAGCAATGGTACAACCCACAAACCAATCACCAATAGTGGGGGGGGGGGGCAGCTGAGGCACCCCTCAAAAAGGGGCAGCTCCCACCCCTCCTTCAGGGAATCCAGAGAATGTGGCAAGAGCGCCTGCGGCCTGCCAAAGCCAAGAGCAAAAGTAGGAAGGCTGCTGCCAGGCACCTGGGGGTTTCCTAGCCCCACTTCCTTCTCTTCCATACCCTGCTGAAGGCCTAGCCTCCTCAAAACCAAAGAAAGTGCCTGCTCGCTGTGGAACCCTACACCCCCACCTTGGGAGCTGGCCCAGCACAGACCCCAGGGAACCGGCCTCCAGTCACATGGCTCCAGCCCAGCTCACCCTCACAGACATGCTTCCCTCTTTCACTTCTGCAAAGTTGGGGTGAGGGCTACAGGCAGTTAGGAGGAAGGGCCACAGTCGGTCCCCTGCACCTTCGTTTTGGGAAGTTCCAGGTTCCTCCCCCACCCCTATGCAACTCCAGTGCAGGGGGAAAGCAGGGGGTGTTTCTAAGCTCCCCTGGCCTCTCCTACCCAGAATGGAGTAAGGACCAAAGTGGGGAGGCTCTCCTGAGGACATACACACACACCTTCCCAGCGACCAAGCCCTGGCCTCTGGAGGGAGAATGACTGGGAAAGGAAGGCAAAGCAGGTGTCCCAGGGTGTGCGTGGGGCAGGGCGGGTGCGTCTAAGCGCTGGGCAGGGCAGCAGGCAGAGGAACCTGAGGGCAGGTCAGGGCAGGTCATCCTGTCTCAAGCCTGAAAATTTTCCCCTCTGACAAACACCTGGAAGTCCCCCATACCCCGCTCAGGGTTGTAACTTCTGGGAAGGGGGCTGGGTGGCAGGGCTGACTCAGCCTGCCAAACCCGGCTGGCTGGTTGGCGAGGTGGGGGCGACAGCGTGCACGTGGCAGGGGCGGCGCGGGGGTGGGAGGGGGCTCACTTACTTGGATGGGCGCCGTGCTGAAATGGATCTTCCGGCTAGGGGCCGGGTCCTCTTCCTCCGAGAGCCCCGGTATCTCCACACAGCCCGATTCGGGCTCGTAGGGGGGCTCCCCCTCATCCTCGTCTTCTTCGTCGTCCTCCTCCAGGGCACTGCCCCCAGAGTCCTCCCCCAGCCCACTGTAGGCGCTCACGTCCACCAAGTCAGCCTCCGAGAAATCCTCCTTCTTGGACTCGTCCGCCTCCTCGGGGGCCACGTCCGGGGCCCGGCCACTGCCTACCCCTCTCTCAGGTGCTGCCACGGTCGCAGCCTCCTCCTCCTCCGGGGCCGCCTGGGCCTTCGGCTCCTCGGGCGCGGGGCTGGCGGTGGTTGCCAGGGCGCTGCCATTCTCCAGGGCCGCGTGGACCGTCACCTCCGCCTGGATCACCTCTGTGGGCGCCGCCTCGGCCTCTGACTCCCCGCTCTCCTCCACCTCCACCGGCTTAATCTTGCGCACCTCCCGGGGCTTGGGGGGAGGCCGGGCGGGGGCCACTCGGTGCTGCGGGGGCTGCTGCCCCCCGGGGCCGCGTTCCTTCTCGGCTGGGGCATCCCCCGACGGGGCGGGGGGCGGCGGGGGCGGCTGGAACACCCGGGACCGCTTGCTGACCAGCTTCGAGTTGACCTGCGGAGCCCCGGCGCCAGCGACCCTGGGCAGCCCAGGCCCGCGGTGGAGGCCGGTCCTCGAGTCGGCCTTCTCAAAGACAGCACTGAGCTGGCTGACCGTCGGCGACACGGCGTCAGTGTCCAGCTTGTCCAGCGCCTCGGTGCTGCCGTTGAAGCGCACCACGACGTCCAGCTTCCGGTCCTGCAGCCCGGCGCGCTCCTGCCTCAGCAGCCGCCGCGCCGCGGCCTCCTTGTCGCCGCCCGAGGCCGCGGGGACACTCCGTTCGAACAGCTTCCGCGTCTCCTGCAGCCGGGACGGCGGGTGCGGCGGCGGCGCGGGCTGCGTGGAGGGAGCGGGCTTGGAGTCGAAGCGACTCACGCGTTCCGACACGCTGGTGCCCAGCTTGAGCAGGGCGCTGTGGTCCACGTTCTCGTTCAGGCTGCTGGCCCGTGGCAGCGACAGGCGCACGCCGCGCTCCGGCGCCCGCAGGGCCTCGGTGGGGCCCGCGCCGCCGCCCGCCTCGCCCGGCGCGCCAGCCGTCGTGCCCATCTGCAGGAACATACTTTTGATGCGGTGGACGTTGGAGCCATATTTCTTGTGGTGGGCCGCCTTGGGTGCCTCGTCGGGCCCGGGCGCGTCGGGAGGCTTCAGAGCCTGGATGCCCGCCTCGTAGGCGCTGCGGTGCGGGGAGGCGCTCCGGAGGGGACCCCCGGGCCCCCGCGGCTCCGTCTTCATCATAGTGGGGGGAGCCGGGTTCACATCCCCACGCTTCCCGCTCCCCCCCTCCAAAAGGCGGCTGGCCAATTCGGGACCACCGCCCCCTCCTCCAGAAAAAAAAGGAACCCCGAAAGGCCTTTTTTAGGCTCCCCTCAAACCAAGCTGCCAAAAACAGTTAACCTCGCTTTAAAAAAAAAAGGGGGGGGGAAAAAAATCTCCGAGCGCCCTGTGTGGGTCGCCACCCCCAATCAAGCTGCTAAAGACAGCCAGCTCCTCTTCCCAAGCCCGAGCGGCCTGGTACGGTCGCCCCCACCCAAATTAGAAAAGCGGCCGCCGGGGCCGGTGGGACCGCGCGCCCTGCCCGCGAAGCAGCGTCGGAGGCGCCGGCTCACATCGTCCGAGGCGGTGTCAGCGGGGCTGGTAGCCCGGGCGCCCCCAACCCCGGCCGGGGGCCTTGGTTCTCGGGGGGCCCGGCACCCAGGCGCCCATGGCTGTTCGGCCGGCCCGGGCTGCTCCGCCGCCGCGCCACCCTCCCTCCCTCCCTCCCCCCCGCGCCCCGAGCCTCGGTCTTTCTCTGGCTCTGCCCGAGCGGCGGCTGCCCGAAACCGAGCGGCTGCCCTTCTCGCCGCCGCCGCTGGGGGACTGGCACGTCTGGGTCCTAAAGGGATCGGATTTCCGGGGCCCGGAACCTGTGAGCCCTCCCCTTCCCCTCCTCTCGACTGTATCTCCTCCCCTGCCCCTTCCTCGCCACAGCCTTCCGCTGACCCTAGACTCTGGCCAGTCGTCTTCAACCCTTCCATCCCAGCCTCTTACTGCGGTTTTTCAAGACCCACATAACCTCACGCCCACAAAATACTGGGGGGGAGGCAATCCACAGTGGTCTCAGTGTGGCCCTTCACCCCAGAGGTGAAGGGAGAATAGATAGTGGGGAGGGGCACAGGATCATTTCTTTCAAGATTCCTCGATTCCCTAGTATGGTTCAAGGCTAACAGCATCGCTGGGCTTTTTGAAATTTTTAAAAATTCAGATTTCTGAATCCTTCCCCAAATTATGAAGCAGAATCTCAGAGGCTGTCCCCGGAACCTGCATTTTAACAATTTCCCATAGGGAACCTTTTGCACCCTTTAAGGTGTGAAACCTTGGCCCAGTTTTTCTGGCCTTGTGGTGGAGGAAAGGGAAGGGAGAAAAGAGATGGTCCTTCTCTCTCAAGTGGCCATTCAGACCTGGCCTTTGCCTTCTGGAAGTCTGAAGAAGTGTCCTGTCACCTACCTCCCTGAACCCAAGCTGGAAAGCTGGGGGCAGAATCCCTGTCTTTATGCCTCTACTGGGCTTTCTTCCCTCTCAAACAGAAAGAAGTAATTTTGGAGGAAGAATTCTGGAGGCTTGGGGCCAGAATATCACCAGTGAGAGCTCTAGCTTGTGTCTCTGACCTAAAGGATCCTGGCCACGGTGTGTAAGTGTGTGTAGGGAGGGAGGAGGAAGAGTGGTGGTGACCTACACATCTCCTGTCCTGGCAACCCAGAAAGCTGTTTTGATGCTCTCCCCAACCCCTACATGCACAACAAGGGGCCTGGGATTGTCCTCTATCCTTCCACAGCTGCCAGGGCCTCGGAGTGAAGGTCTACCCCCAGACCATGACAGGCCCAGACGCACTGCTTCACTCCACAGATCAAAAAAATGTCGAATATTGTGGACCCTAGGACCCAGAAAACAACTCAGGCACAAAGCCTCCCCCAACTCCCAGCTGCTTCCTGCATCTCAGGCCTTCCTGCGGCCTCTGCCTCCTCCCTCCCCCCGCCCTCTTCCCTTCCATCCTCTTCCTCTTCTTCCCAATTTTCCCACTCCGTCCCCCCCTTGCCTAGAAGGGCTGTCGAAAAGAAATCCTCTCACCTCCACTGTAGGGGTGTGCGTGGGTTTTGTGGGATATAAACTGGTTAGCACGTGCAAAAGAGTGTGGGGGATGGGGTGTGGGAAGCCGCCTGGGAACCCTGAATATTGGGACAAGGAGGGGCCAGGAACCACAGGACTGGGTCTTGAGGTTGGCAATCCTGAGGCTAAGGGAGAGGGACATTTGGGTTCTGGGCAGGAGCTTAGGGACTTGGATTTCCAAGCTCAAATCTGGGACTTGAACCCCTCCCCCAACAGCCCCCCCCCCCCAGCCTCACTGTGGAAGTTGGGTGAGACAAGTCTCACCTAGTTAGGGGTTGGGAGGTTGAGCAGAGTGTCCTCAGAAGCTCTAGTGTGGATTGAGGGAGGGTGCAGGCCCCTGGGTGTTCTGCCCAGAATCTCCCACACCCTTCAGTGAGTCATCTTAACTGGTCCCAGCCCAAGGGGTCTGTGCCCACGCTTCAGGCCAGGTGAGGAAGCCAGCTTCTAAGGATGAGAGGAGCTGAGAACCAACTGTCAGGCCTAGAGACCCTACCCCTCAGCCACCCCCACCCCCGACCCCCAAGAATGTCTCCAAGCAGCAGCTTGGAGTGAACTAGAATTACTGAGATGCTTGGGTTTCCCTTGTCCAGAGACTTCCAAGAGTGAAACCTCTTTTAAGTGCTTTGGGATGCAGGAGGGTCGGAGCCAGCCCAGAGCTTGGGTGACTGAGGCTAATGAGTGGGATCATTATTTCCAGGGCTCCTGGTTAGCTCCGTGACACCCCCAGCCAGGATTCCTGAAGAAGCTTTAATGGAGCAATGAGTGCTTTACCGTCACTCCTTCCCCTGGGGTCTGGCGCCAAGCCGGCTGGCCCGTGAGAGGCGTGGGGACTGGGGTGTTACCTCCTCCCCTCCGTCCAGTCCAGCCCTTGCTGAGGTGGCCTCCCACCTGCAAGGAGGGGGAGGAGGGTGGTTACTTGTGAGAGGGTTACACCCAAACTGATGAGTGTGAATCTAATTTTCATTCCTGAGGCTGTGATCCTCACCCTCCTAGCTCAGTGCCCTGGGGCAGTCTTTCTCTCTTCATTGTCCTTTGTAGAGTTGCCTGGTGTTTTTGCATGGTAGTTTCTTCCTTACCTTTGCCGTGGAATAGAGGGTAGAGTGGTCCCCACAGTTGGCCCGGGAGCCAGGCTGCCAGAATTCAAATCCTGGCTCCACCACTAGCTGTGTGACCTTGGACAAATCCATTTCCATAAACTGAGGAGAAAGTGGCTGGAACACAGAAGACAGGGTGTGTGCCTTTCCCAATTTTTGCTAAAAAGGCTGGAGGCTTCTACAGGGAGAGATAATCCACCCCCAGCCATCTTCCTGATAAAGCCTCTCTCTGTTTTCCCACCTACCCCTAAATCTGATGAGGGCCCTCTGAGACTGTCCCTTAAGGCTTGCAAGTTTTAAATACCAGGTGTTAACTGCAAAGACGGGTGATGAAGGCAGAGAGAGACCTGATTTGTGATAAATCCCAAGCCCTCAGCGCCCTGGGCTCAGGCCCGGGCTGGGCGCCAAGGTTGGCTTCTCTTCCCAGCCCTGGGGCCTTGAGACTCAGCGTCTGAAGTGGTGTTTCCATGGCCAGGGTCATCTGAGCAGAGGCTGGCCTAGCTGAGCAGAGGCTGGCCTAAACCCTGCTCTTTGGCCGTTTTGTAGTGAGCCAGTGGTCCCTGCCCCAATCACTCTCCTTCATCTGGTCACCTGTGCCAGGGATTTGGGCTGATCCGAGGATGCTGGGAAGGCGTGCATGAGTGTACATGCTTACATATACAGAAGAACTCAAAGCCAGGATGTCAGTGTTGGAGGGCCTTCCCTGGCCTTTGGCTGACCCCTTCCCAGGGGGAATGAGGAGGCTGAGACAGTGGGAAGTGACTTACCCAGTTTGGGAGGAAAGAGACCAGGGTTCACAAGGTCTGAATTGAATCTGAGCTCCACCCTTTTGCTGGGTGACCTTGGGCTAGTCATTTCTACTCCCTAAGCCTCAGTTATTTCAAATTGCTCAAACTTGAATGTCTGAGCGTGTCTCCTGACCATGGACGGTCCTGGGTGTCCCCACCTCTGTGGAACAGAGCAGAACATGGGTTTTGACGTTAGACCATCTTTGTTAGAATCTCCATCCTGCCTTTCCCAGTTAAGGGGCTTCAACAAATTTTCTTCATCTGTCAAATGGAGATAATAGACCAACTTCACAGCGCTGTGAGAATTAAGCGAGTTTTAAATACATAAAGCGTTTAGAACAGCTGCTGGCACGAAGCAGGAGCTTGGGGAGCTGGCTGTTAATGATTACATGTATATCTTTAACACATGTGGGTATATCTTTAACACACGTGTGCATGCGAGGGGAGGTGTGGCTGAATTATGGGCACCAGTGCTCGCCTCTCTTGCATCTCTATGTGTGTCTTGCTTGGACTTTTGGACCTCTGGTTTCCTTTTAAGGTCCATTATATGAAATTCTGACACATAAGCACCCCCTGCCTGTAGCTCCACCAAATATTTTGGGAATGAAGGTGACCTTTCTTCTCTACCTCCCAAAGGGTTTTTCATTCCCTCCTCTTAGTGTCTCAAGTCCCCCATTGCCCCTGCAGGGAGAGAGGTCCCTTGGGGTCCTCCCATATCTGAGAGACTGCCTTGCCTGGATCCCTCTGCTCTGACCCCCTTTCTTTCATTCACCCTTCACCCTTCGCTCTAGTGCTAGTTGGAAAGTTCAAATACATCTTGGGGATTCAGGAGGGAGACCAAGAAAGAGTCGGGTGTGTGTGTGTGTGTGTGTGTGTGTGTGTGTGTGTGTGTTGGAGGGCGGGGAATGGGCAGGACAGAGGAAAGATTTCTCCAAATCATCAGTTGCTTTAAAAGAAAGCCTATATTTAGCCAGGCTTGGAGGGCTTGTAAATATGTATTTTGCAAAGCAGACAGCCATAGCCATGGGAGCGCCAGGGAGGTCAAAGAAAAAAAAAAAACCGGAAGATTGGGCAATATAATTTTGTCATCAGCAGATTCGAAGAACTCTTTCTCCTGCCTGCTGCAGCTGCTATTATTACACATCCCTGTGTTTTGATGATGGTTTCTATTTTTCATCTGCTCTCTGGATCTGCAGTGGGTGCCCAAGGAAGAGACTGGCTGTCAGAGTCAGCTTCCTCCATCAGCCTTTGCCTCACCTTCCCGGGTCAGGGGAGAGAGCATCCTGGCCCTGGACGCTCCACCAGGCTTGGCCAGGCGGGCGTGCACCTGGCACAGGAGGAGCCTCTGCAAGGAAAGCCAGCTCCCTAGTCTCCCCTAGTCAACTCCATGCACTTCAGGTGGCCTTGGGGGTGAGAGCTGGGGTGACAAATCTTGCCATTTCTGAGCAGTTCTACTTTAAAGAACTCTTCTTTCAGGGGAAAAAAAAAAAAATATATATATATATATATATATATACACTTTTTTTTTACTTTTAGTTTGAAAAGTTTCTTTAAAAATACAAAAAGTTCAGAGAATCACATAACAAAGAGAATTTACAAATGCTATCTATCATTCTGTCATGTTTGCTTCAGGTTTTTTTATGTAAAAGAAATAGAACAGGAGAGTTTGGAGTTGAAGCCCCTTTGTCTTTCTCTGCAGTCCCGCTGCCCGCCCTACCCACTCTCACCAACTGAGAATGCATGCTTTATAGCCCACAATTTTTAAATTACCATTTTTAACTGTTAAACACACATAACACAAAATTTCCTGTTTTGACCATTCAAAGTGTGCAGTTCGTTGACATTAAGTACATTCACACTGCTTTGCAAAACCATCGTGATTATCCATCTCTGCAACTGTTTCATCTTCCCAAACTGAAACCCTCTACCCATTAAACAAAAACTCCTCATTCCTCCATACCCCCAGCCCCTGGCAACTACCATTCTACTTCCTGTCTCTATGAATTTCACCATTCTAGGTATGTCATATAAATGGAAACATACCGTATTTGTCCTTTTGTGACTGGCTTATTTTGCTTAGCATAATGTCCTCAAGATTCATTCATGTTGTGGCATAGGTCAGAATGTCCTTCTCTTTTAAGACTAGCCCATAATTTCATATTTTCCTTACATACTTAAGTATTCATAAAGCAGCATATAGTAATGCTTTCTGTACTATTAAAATGTGTATAATGACCATCCAACGGGTGGGTATCATTCTGTGACTTTTTTCACTTGATATGTTTTTCACAAATGGAGCCACACTGATACGTACAGCTTTGGTTCATTCATCTAAACTTCTGTTTACTATTTCATCATGTGAATAAGCCACAGCTTATCAGTTCCTCTACTGACAGGCCTTTGAGTTGTTTTTGTTTTGCTGTTATAAGCAGGGCTGCAGTGAACACCCCTGTGCTTGTCTGAACCCATCTCTGCGGTGTACACCTCAGAGCAGGAAGCCACAGCTGCCTACTGGGCTGGCGCTGCCGGGCTGCTCTCTAGAGGACCCTGAACCACTTTACGCTCTTGCCACCAGCATTTGTACAAGATGTCCTGTCTAACCACATTCTTGCCAACATCTGCTTTTGTTAGACTTTCTATTTTTGCCAGTCTGATGGGTGTGAAGTAGTATCTCGTTTGACTCTGCATTCCCTGCCTCTGAGATGGAACATCATATTTTGTTCATTGGCCATCTGGGTTTCCTCCTTGTGAATTGCTTATGTCCATGTCCTTTGCTATCCATTGCAGCTGTTGATACAGAGAGCCCAACTAGAAGTGGTTAGGAATTTTATTATCTCACATAACAAGGAGTTCTAGGTTTGGTTCATTCAGAGGCTCGACTGTGACACTGAGGAAGAGGTTCTTTCTATCTTTCCGTAACACCATCCTCATCATGTTGACTTGCCTCCAAGACGGGCCCCCTCATGGCGCAAGATGGCTGCCTCAGCTCCGGGCAGCTCAGGCAGACAACAATGTCCAGAGACAGAAGAAAGTGGATGCTTTCTTCTCAGTGTCTTTTTCCTAAAGACCCCGCAGGAGAGCTCCCTTTTGGTCTCAGTGAACAGAATTGCATTTATGTCCACACCTAAAACAATCATTGATTAGAGGAACCGTATTATCCTACTATATTTAAACCAATCACTGTTACCCCTTTGGGAATGGGGAAGGTCCAGCCTCACCCAAAGCCTTGATCCTTGATTACTCAATCAGGGTTCTAGTAACAAGGAGGAAGGGAAAGAATACCGTCTAGGGTGGCACTCAAAAGTTCTGTGCTTTTTTTTATTGACTTGTAGGACGTGTTTATATACCCTGTATACTAACCTTTTATCTGTTTCATGTGCTGCCAATATTGTCACACAGGCTGCTGCTTGTCTTTTAACTTCATTTGTAATGTCATTTTCATAGAAGAAAGCGATTTTTTTAATGTAGTAAAATAATTCAATCTTTTGTGACTTATGTCACTCATCTAAGAAAACGTTTCCTACCCTGACCTCTCCTATCTTTTCTTCTAAATGTTTTAAAATTTTGTTTTTTACTTTTAGGTCTTTAATCCAGCTGAAATTCATATTTGTGGCTGATGTGAAGATTGCTTATACGAAGGGGGGAAGTGTAGCTCAGTCGTAGAGTGTGTGCCTAGCATGCACAAGGTCCTAGGTTCAATCCCCAGTACCTCCATTAAATAAATAAATAAACCTAATTACCTCCTCCTCCCACCAAAAAAAAAAAAAAAAAGATTGTTTATATGAGAAGTCAGTTGTCACAGCACTTTTTTTTTTGAATTGTCTCTTCTCGCTCACTGAGTTGCAATGCCACTGCCATCATAAATCAAATTCCCACATATGCCTGGATCTGTTTCTGGGCACTTTATTCTATTGATCTCTTTGTCTAGCCGAGCACCAAGACCACATTGTTTTAATTACTATCGCTTCCAAATAAGTCTTGGTATCTGTTAGGGGCTAATTCTTTTTCAGAATCGTCTGGTCTCTTATTAGTCCTCTGTTCTTCCACATGAATTTTAGAATCAGTTTGCCTAGCTCTCTGAAAAAATCCTGTTGGAATATTTAGTGCGCTTGCATAGAATTGATAGATTTTTATGGAGAGAATTGTCTTCGTGACACTGAGGCTTCTCATTCTTGATCTTAACACATCCCTCCATTTCTCAATTTATTCCTTTTATAGCCTATAGTTTTTATTGTTTTATAGCATATAGTTTTTCTTCACAAATATCTTTTAATAACTTTTCTAAGTTTTTTTCTGGGTTCTGTACAGTTTTCATTTTATTGTAAATCATTTCTTTTTAAAAAGATATTGCAGTTTCTAATAAATGATTGCTCACGTGTAGACATACGGTTGAATTTTGTATTTTCTTTAAATTTGGATGTTAAACTTTGCCCAACAACCTCGCTGATCTCTCTTAATAACTCTGACAACATGCCTATGGGATTTTTGGGGCTTTCTATATAAGTACTCATACCATCCACAAAAAAAGTCAGTGATTTTGTTTCTTTTCTTTTTCCTAATCCTCTGTCATTGAATGGTGGCTGCTGCATCTGACTTCTCCTGGCTCACAGGCTGTGCCACTGGGCTGGCCCTAGGCAGCTATTGCCTTGCACCGTCAGTTATAAATAAATAAAAGACCCCTTACTTTCTCTAGAGCTTTACAGTTTACAAAGCACTTTTACTTCCATTATCTCATCGATGATCCTTACTGCCTCCACTTTACACAGAGGGAGTGTCTGGATAGGAAGGGCCCTGGGCTCCAAGTCCAGAGATGGAGCTGTGCAGAATACTGTGCTGTGGGACCTCTGACAGTCCCTCCCCTTCCCAGTTTCGCCTGTAAGCTGAAAAGTTTGGCCAGGGATGGTCTCTGACATTCTCAGACCCATGATGGATAGCTTTGGGCCCTAATGAGGCTCAAGGAACCCCTTTGAGGACTGAAGTTCACCAATAAAAAGAGAAGGAGGATTCTGGGTATACTTAGGTCCTCAGGCTGGTGCCCCCAAATGTCGTGGGGGTAGGGAAAGATGGAAATATCTTCGCAAGTCGGAGGGATGATACAGATGACAGGGAGGGTGGGGAAGACGGCACTGTGTCCAGCCCCCTGCCTCCATGCGGCTTCTCCTCCTTGTTTGGAAGAACATCCTCTGGACCCGGAACGGGAGGATGAGGCAGAGCTAGAGGCTGTGGGTCCCCTCCTCCGTCGCCTTCTCTACCGCTGCGCTCAGCAAGGACCTCTGACGCGTATCCCTGCCCTGGGCGGGGCGCTCTGGGGCCATCCGTACTGGTTACACGGCTCTGGCCCAATATTGCGCAGGCGCAAGTCCGGGCTGGAGCCGGCGAACGCGCCCTCTCGTGGCAGATTGACAGATCGCACCCTTTGTTGTAGGGCTGGGGGCGGCGAAGAGGATGCAGGAGAAGGATGTGGGTGGAGTCTGGGAGGCAGATGCGACAATCAGATAAAAATGACGAGAATCTCTTTCCTTTGTCCCTCTTGACGACATCTAATCCTCCGTTTTAGATGCAGATGAAGGAAATATGGCCCTTAGAGATCAAGAGACGGGTTCATAGAGATGGGAGTGGAATGAGCCAGAGTTGGGAAGATGATATATTAATCAATCATTCATTTATTCAGTAGACATTCATTGAGATGGGGAGAGACAAGGACAAAGAACTTAAAGTATTAAACTGAAACACTGACGGGCCAAGATGAGGCAGAAACCTGGGGAGACAGGTGTGGATGGCAAAGCAGTAGGGACAGAGAACCAACTAGCTGAGGTCAGGGCTGGGGTAGCAGAAGTGAAGTAGAGGCATTAGAACCTGGACTGGGCTCGTAGAGACAAGGCTGAGAGAGACTGAGATGCAGAACTGACCCCCCTCTTCCCCCAGATGGATGCTCCAGCTGGGTAGGACCAAATCAGGACTTCAAGATGGGCTCCTATGACCACCTATGAAGTGGTCTTGCCAAAGAAAATGGAACCTACACCTGATATGGCTCTTGATCCAACTACAATTTATGAGAAATAACAATGTACAGCAAATACAATTTGCAAGAAGTACAGCACTCAGAGGAACATGTTAAAGAACACCGTAGAGATGCCATCAGCAAAATCCAGACTGGAAAACTATACAGCAAATGACCTGGTTACCCCAAGGAAAGAGAGAGAGAGCGTTAGTTGGAGGAAGAATCTATAGATTTAAAGAGATTTCAAAAGGACCTATCAATTGCAATGTGTACATCTTATTTGGATCCTTATTCAAACAAATACACTGCAAAAAGAAATAAGACGTTTATGAGAAATTGGAAATTTGAACACTATAGCTCAGATATTAAGGAATTATTATTATTACCCTTAAGGTAAAATCATGTGATTGGGTATATTGATTGTGATTATGTTAAAAAAAAGTCATTATCTTTCATAGATTCACAATGAAATATTGAGGAAATTAACTGGGGGGGGTTGGGGAGGGGTGCAGATGAAACGAGACTGTGAGTTGATCCTTGTTGAAGCTGGGTGACAGATATATGGAGGCGTATTGTATTATTTTGTATACTTTAGTTTTATCTTACATTTTCCAAAATAAGTTTTAAAAAATACCCGTGACCTCCCCCTCCCTATCCCCAGGCCTCAAGGAACAGAAGGTGCTGAGGGTTCCAGCAGCAGGTTGCAATCCAGACAGCTCGGAGGTGGGGCGGTCCTCTGGTGGACCTGAGGAGACGTTCAGGGGACTTCCGGTTCGCTCCTGGCAGAGTCCCTGGTTCTCCTGGTTTTGGGGAGGGGGAGACAGGTCAGTAAGGAAGGCTGGCCTCGGCAGGCCTGGTGGCCACTGGGTTTGGGCAATACTGAGGCTGCGGGTGCCAGTGGGTGGCTGTAAAAATAGCAGCCAGGAGAGGGAGGGGAGTCACATGGAACCAGGGAGGGGCTGAGGCCTGGCCAGCTGGCCAGGCTCTGGCACCTTGGCTTGCTCCCTCAGAGCCCTCTGACTATCCTCTACCTCAGACTCTTTCTTCCTCTTGCCCTCCACCTCTGAGAAGGCAGAAAGGTGCCAAGGTGACTCTGGGACATACCTCGCTCTGTCTGAGAGCCTGAGCGGCCACTGACTCTGGAATCTGCTGGCTATCCAAGGACGGAAGGGATGGCCATATGGGGAGGGAGGAAGGGATGAGGATTGAGTAACCCGCCCACTGGTCACCCCAGTCTGCAGGCCAACCCCTTCCCCCTCAGGCCCATCCAGGGCAGGTCCCTGATGTCCCTGCCTGGGGCATTTGGTTGCGGGGGTGAGGTGGCAACCCCTTTTGTCTCAAGGCCCAGGAAGAATGCCTGCACAGGCACCAAGAGTTTTGGGACGCATGGTCCCCTGCCTCCTTCTCAGGACATCTGGGGAGAGTGCCCCCCTGCCTGCTCTGAATGGGAAGCCCAGGGAAAGAAGGATGCCCTGCCTCCTTCACACCTGGACTGAGATCCTTGGGCAGATGCGGGGAGGAGGGGGCAGTGGTGCTCCCCCTAACCCCCACCCTGACCCCCACCAGGACATTGGCGGGACCCTGGGTTGAATCAAGCACCATGCTAAGAGCTTGCCATGCATTCAGCTGTCTGTCGGGTGGCCTCAGGGAAGTTACACACCCTTTATGCCTCTTCTCATCTGGAAAATGGGGACAAAGATAATACCTGCTTCATGGAACTGCTGTGGGGATGGGATGAGTTACTATATGTAAAACCTTCAGCATAATACCAAATGGGGCAGTTCCCCCGGGGCAGAGGCCGCTCATCTCTGCCCCTTCAGTGCCTGGGACATAGTAGATACTTTGTAAATATGTACTGGATTCATGATTTTGTGGATTCCTCGGGAAGACATCAAGAGGCCAGCATTATTTTCGCCCCTTTGTAGTTGTGGAAACAGAGAGGCTGATGGATTTTTTTCAAGGCCACGTTCTCCAGTGAGGGGTCAAGGTGAGATTCACATCCAGGGCTGTAGGCCTGCAGGCCTGGGCCACCTCCTTTACTCCCCTGTCTTGACCTGGCTAGTCCCATCCAGGGCTCTCTCCCCAGACCAGGGGCAAGTGCTGGAGTGCCTGGTCTGAGGACTGGGCCGGGTGAATGGGCACCCTCATGTGCTCTTAAGGAAGCCATCGCCTTGCCCCCTACAGCTGCTAGTTGCCGGGCCCTGTGGCAGGTCCAGGGATAAAAGGATGATAAGTTCCCAGTCCGCCCTGAAACACTGTGTGATTGGGCTGTGCACAGGGGCTTGAGGGGGTCCTGGCCTAGGGGAGGAAAGGAGGCCAGACAGGCTTCAGAGAGGAGAGGAGGCCTGCGCTAAGTCCTGAAAGGTGAATGGAAGTTTGCTGGCTGGGTGCAGGCTGGAAGGGAACTCCAGGCAGAGGGACCTGCTTGTGCAAAGGTGTGTGGACTCAGGAGAGAGCATTAGGTTGTGGGCAGCAGAGTGAGGCTGGGCAGAAGCCTGGGGTAGGGTGTGCGTGCGTGTGCGTGTGTATGGGGGGGTAGGTGAGGAGAGTAGAAGGGGGAGGGATTCTAGACCGGATGGCCCGGTACAGGAGGGGCCTGCAAGCCTTCAACAGGTGGGGAATTCAGGACAATGGGAGCCATTCGGGCTCTAAGAGGGGATCAAGGCAGTCAGGTTGGTGGTTGAGAGATAGACTCTGGCCCCCAGGAGGGGATGATTAGATGGACCTTGTCACACGAGGAGGGTGGCCACCCTAGATTTAGTGCCTGCTCTGGGTGGGGAGGGGGAGGGCCCCGCTGGCTGAAGCCAGCACAGCTGCTCTGGGACACCTTCCCATCCCTCCCTCCTCCCTGCCCCTGGCTCCTGTCTCTGTCACTCACAGGGCAGGGCCGGGCTGGGGCAGCCATGGCAGCCACGTTAATCTGGATTCCTCTCCTTCTAGGCAAGTTGGGATCTTCTTCAGGGCAGAGGCCGGGGATGGGGGCGTGGGAAGTTCCTCAGGGGAGGAGTCGGGGGTGGGAGTGAGGCCAGGACCAGAAGGACTTTGGGGTGTAAATTCTACAGCCGGTGGGGGCTCCCGGGAACTAAGGTTGGGAGCTCTGAGGGGTGGGGTGTCCTAGGCCCGGCCGGGCCTAACCGCACAGGCCCAGAGCGTCGTGGGCCCTTTAATGGGCTGGCTGGGCTGGCTTCTTTCTGAGTCCAGGCTAAATTTGGCCCTGGGAACGTGTGGGGGCTGTTGGGGCAGGTCCTCTCCCGGGGGATCCCCTTCACTCAGTTCCTACCCGCCTCTAGTGTGGGCCCTATTCCCCCTATATGTTGTGGGGGAGCCCCAGAATGGCTACCTGCCACCTCCAAGGGGTCCTGCCCTCCCTCCCCCAACTCCACTCTCTCCAACCTCCCGACAGCATGGGTTCTTTTCCAAGTGCTCTTAATACACACATGCACACACACACACGCACACACACACACACGCACATGCACACGCGCACTCACACACACACCCCTCTCAGCCAGACATCAGTCCCTTCCCACTGTGACCCCCGATTGAGGGCCTAACATGAGGAGTGAAGGGGCTTCCATGAATCAAAACCAAACCAAAGTCTGGGTCTTGTCACTGATTAAAGTGTGTGGCACAGCCAGGACCCCACCGCATCCTTGCTGGGATCCAGCAAAGCCATCTGCCTCCTCGCTCACATTTCTCCTGTCCCTCGGGGACGCCAGGGGCTGGGTAGACAAGGCGAGCTCATTCCCTGGCCAGGACTGAGGTTGGTTTGTACGTCTGGGGCTCATGAGTTTCCACAGTTCTCCTGGCAGGGCTGGTGGGCACCGAGGCCCAGGAGACCACCCTGCACCCACTTGTGGGCCGCGTCTTTGTACACACCCTGGACCATGAAGCCTTCCTGCACCTTGCTGAGCATGTCGGTGAGAGGGGCCTGAGGGGCGCCAGGGTGGATAGGGGTGCCTGGCCCAGGTCTGCAGAAGGCCCTCGTCGTGTCTCCAACCCTCTCTCCTTCCTTCCACCAGCTGTCCCACCTTCTGTCCCTGTCACCTACCATGCCCACCTCCAGGGACACCCAGACCTGCCCCGGTGGCTCCGCTACACCCAGCGAAGCCCCCATCACCCTGGCTTCCTCTATGGCACCGCCACCCCAGAAGATCGTGGACGCCAGGTCATCGAGGTACCAACAGGGACCCCAGTGGGCTGTGTCACTTGCAGCAGGGATCCAGTGTTCATTCATTGATATAAGTCACATGTCTTCAATTTGGGGCGGTAACTCCGTCCTCTCCTGCCTGCCCAGCTGTACCACGTTTCTCCCATAACCCTGGCTCTCAGCCCTCTACTCCATCCTCCAGGTCACAGTCTACAATCGGGACAGCTTCGACACCACCCGGCAGAGTCTGGTGCTATTGATTGGGGATCCAGAAGGTACCACCAGCCCTGCCCCACCCCACCAATGCCAGTCTTGGAGGCTCTCCCCTGGAAAGAGGTGTAGAAGGGGAGATTTTGGAGTACTGGGGAGGGGCAGGGCATCCTGGAAAGACTCTGGAGCTGTATTCTTGGCTGCTCTGCTGATAGGCTATGGGGCTTTGGGCAAGTCGTTGAGGCTGTGGGTGTGGGGGAAGAGCTTTTGAGGCTTGTGATGTGTGGGGTATTGAGGAGGAAGGAAGGGGGCTGAGGGGATACAGGGAGGAGCTTACGTTGGGGAGGCTTGAGAAGGATCCATGCAGGGCTGGGGGGCAGAGCTGGGGGGTGGGTGCAGCCTCAGGCACCCACTTGGTTCTCCCAGGCCCCCTGCTGCCATACCAGGCTGAGTTCCTGGTGCGCAGCCATGATGTGGAGGAGGTGCTGCCCTCAACACCTGCCAGCCATTTCCTCACAGCCCTGGGAGGGCTCTGGGAGCCTGGGGAGCTCCAGCTGCTCAACATCACCTCTGCCTTGGACCGTGGGGGCCGAGTTCCCCTTCCAATTGAGGGCCGCAAAGAAGGGTAGGCATGCAACCCAGGAAGGCTTCCTGGAGGAGGAGAGGGCAGCTTATCTTTTGTCTGGGTGGTTGGCATAGAACATGGGTCTCCCTAATTTCCAAGTGGGGCTTTACCCACATTTTTTCATGCTCACCATGCCCATCTTCACTTCGCAGCATCATGACACTGTCTCCTTTCTTCTGGTCACCCTCTTATCTCTTGTCCTTCCTGGGCCCAAACCCTAGTTACCCTGAACTCTGCACTTCCTTGTGCCCATGAGGACGTGAAATATCCATCCTTGTTCATTCCTGGCGGGGACAAGGCCACCAGAAGACTGAAATGCTCTGTGTACTCTCATCATTACCCCAGATCTCAGAGTGGCCATAGCCCCCAAATCTCCAGTGCCCAGTAATACCCTCCAATTTGCTGATGGTGGTTTCTGTCTGGGCCCAGGGTGTACATCAAGGTGGGCTCTGCCTCACCCTTCTCCACCTGCCTGAAGATGGTGGCATCCCCTGACAGCCACGCTCGCTGTGCCCAGGGCCAGCCTCCTCTTCTGTCCTGCTATGACACCTTGGCACCTCACTTCCGCGTTGACTGGTGCAATGTGTCCCTGGTGAGAAGGGACCCTAGCTCCAGGGGTGGGGTGGGGCATGGCGTCATGGTCTCCTGCATCCCACCTTACTCTCCCATCTCTGTCTGTTTCTCTTAAGTTGTTTCTCAGTTAGAGAGACACACACACACACACACACACACACACACACACACACACACACACACACACACACACACACACACACACACACACACCCTGAAGTTCTACCTTCTTCCACAAGAGGGCGACAGAATCCATAATCTGGACGAGGAATTGCTATAGCTCCTGGAGCCCCAGAAGTGCCCAAACCAAGAGCTAGAACAGTCGCTCTCACGGGGCAGTTCTGAATCCCTTTCTCCACCAAAGACCTCTGTGTGACAGCTCTGTTCTTTCCTCTGAGGTGTCACCTAGCAAATCGACCTGCAATAAGGAACAGATAGTTCTCACCCCTGTGTTAGAAACCAAAGACGCTCACTATTGCTCTTTGGGATCCTGAGCTGAGGTGGTTAGGGCTCCTAGAGATCCTATTCCCAGGCCTAGGAACCTTTCCTGAGACTTGACCAACATTACGGAGACTGATAATCAACATTCTTGAGCACTTGCTCTGTGCTAGGCACTATGCAATCAACAGATTTTATCCTCACAACCGCCCTGGGAGGTAGGTACCACTATTAGCATCTGACTTTACAGGTGAGGAAACCGAGACACTTCAAAGTCATTGCATCACAGCACTTGCCCGAAACAGAATTCAAACCCACGCAGTTGGACTCAAGAGCTGTGCCCTAACCATTGTACATCTCCTGGGATTTCTCTCCTGGCTCCTAGTCCTGCTTGGTCACAAGAGCTGGAGGAGGCCAGGCAGGAGGAATCCCTGTGGTTGCACAGGGTAGGGTGGCCCCAGAACTCCTGCCCTGTGCCCTGGGAGTCTCCGTGTCCAGGCATTCACCCCTGGCTCAGCCCTGGGCTCTCTGAGCAGGTGGATAAATCAGTTCCAGAGCCTGTAGATGAGGTACCCACTCCAGGCGATGGCATTCTGGAGCACGACCCGTTCTTCTGCCCTCCCACCGAGGCCACAGCCCGAGACTTCCTGACCGATGCACTGATCACCCTCCTGGTGCCCCTGCTGGTGGCTCTGTTGCTTACCCTGCTGCTGGCCTATGTCATGTGCTGCCGGCGGGAAGGACGGTGAGTGTGGGGAGCTGAGGGCAGGGAGGGCACTGGGGCTGGTGCTCACATTGCTGGGACTTCTTGTGGCACTTGTGCTCTCTGGGGACCCAGACCCCTCAGGGAGGAAAGGAGTGAGGAGCTCCTGGCCTGGCCTGGCCCCAGGAGGGGTTGTGGATAATAGCTAATCCTCTCCTTTGCTTTCCCACAGGCTGAAGAGAGATCAAGCCACCTCTGAGTGAGTATGAAAATCTGGGTGCTGGGTGGGAGCTCCCCTGGGTTATCAAGCCGGACCCTCTGACCTCCCTGAGCAGCACAGACAAACCAGATTACTCTGGAATGATGGGGACCACCCTTGACTTGTGAGCTCCAGCCCTGAGCTGGCTGGAGCTGACTTGGCGTTCTCATCTTCTGGTGTCCACGGAAGAATCTAATGTGAGACAGGAGAGCCAGGCTTCAGGGATCTGCTGCTACCCTGGGGTGAAGGGTTTGAGAAGCAACTTAAGAGGTTTCCAGCACACACACGCACATACACACACATTCGTACACAACCACATAACTACACTTCCAGGTGAGTCAGACAAAGGGGGGTTCTAGGCCCCGTTCTGCCGTGCAATTTCTGTGGACCTTTCTGGCCTCAGTTTCTTCACCTGCAAGTGGATGTAGTTGAATGAGCTAATGTCTATGGATGCTTTCAATTGCTCCAGCTCTCCCCCTGGCCTTACTTCCATCTAACCTGTATTTTGCCCAGGTTCCACCCCCCCCCACCGTAGCCTTACCTCTCCTCTGTGCCCCCATGCCTCTTTGTCTCCCCTCCTCCCTTGAACCCCAGAGATTACAGGAAGCAGGTGTGAAATAAGTCAGGCTCCTTTTATTCGCACCGCACTGAGCCCATGGCAG
Organism: Vicugna pacos; assembly: GCF_048564905.1. Taxonomy (NCBI): domain Eukaryota; kingdom Metazoa; phylum Chordata; class Mammalia; order Artiodactyla; family Camelidae; genus Vicugna; species Vicugna pacos. The sequence goes on along the minus strand of NC_133002.1, from coordinate 36,860,113 downwards.
GCCTGGAACCCCGGCCTACTTGCCCAGCCTGCCTGGTTAACTGCGGCGGCATTTGGCCATCCTGCGAACCCCCTTGATGAGCCGCTTGTGGCCCTGTTTGGAGCCCCTGAGCAACCGGCGCTGCCCAGGCTGGCGCTGGCCAGGCTGCCGCCGCCGCTGCAGTCTCTTAGCCTTAAGCCTGAACTTGGAGGCGTTCTTCTTGACCATGAGGAAGGAGGCCGAGGCCCCCTTGCCTGTCACCTGCTTGAGCATGCCCTTGTCCACTAAGCCCCTGAGCACTCGCTTGAAACGCCAGGCCTTGCGTGTCATGTTGTAGCCCCTGGTGGCAACGGCCTTCTTCAGAGTGGCCAGGGACACGCGGTTGCGCGCCCCCTTTTCCGCCACAATCCCCAGGATCACCTTGGATATGCTGGGCTTCCGGTGGGCTTTGGTGTAGGCACGGCGCCCAGTCTTGCTTTTGCCAGGGAGCCCCGACATGCTGGCCTGCTGGCCAGCACCCAGGACACTGTTGGAGGCCAAGGGTGCAGATGGGAGCGGCAGTGAAGTGTCTTTCTGCATCTCTTCCTGGGGTAGATGAAGGGAACTGGGTGCGAGGACCTCCAGGATGGTGGCTGGAAGTCTCTACTGGGTTGCTCCTCGGTGGCTTAGGTGTGTCCCAAGTCCTGGTGCCCTTAGAGGCTTCCTCGTAGGGCTCTGGCCCGAGCCTTGCCCTGGGCAGCCAGAAGGAGGACCAAGGATGCTCACCCACGCTGGCCTCAGCAGACTTGTGCCGCAGGTGCAGGGGGTAGTGAGGTTATCTCTGTGGTGACCTCAGGAGGACAATGTGAGGCCATCAGAATCCTGTGAGGGTCACAGTGGCCTCATTGTTCCCTCCAGGGAGGAGCAGACAGAGATGCCTGGTAGCGTGGGCATCTGACATGACAGGCAGCCCGGAAAGAAGGGCTGTGGCTGAGTGAGCCTGGTGGGTGGACCCACATGGTGTGTGTGTGCCTGCCAGCTGATTTAAGGGTGTTCTGATATCCCCAATTGTTGGTTTTTGTTTTTTTTTGAGTAAAGGTAGATTTATTTAGAGAGATACATACTGCATAGAGTGTAGGCTGTTTCAGAAGGCAAGAGAAAGGCCATGAGGTGTCGGGGTTGGGTGCTCAGGTTAAAGTAAAAGTAGATACACACTCCATAGACAGAGTACGGGCCATCTCTGAAGCTGAGGGACCAAGAGAGGCTGCCACGTGTCATGGTGTTGCCAGTTTTTATGGGCTCGGTAGCTTCATATGCTAACAAGTGGGAAGATCATTCTAACCACCCTGGAGAAGGGGCTGGGATTCCCAGGAATTTGGCCACTGCCCACTCTTCGACCTTTCACGGTTAGCCTTGGAGCTGTCATAGTGCTTGTGGTAGTGCCATTTACCAGGATATATTACAACGAGCATATAATGAAGCTCAAGGTCTGCGAGAAGTCAAATCTCTCACCATATTGAGCCTCAAGGCTCACTGAGGGGTTGAATCTTCCACTATTTTGGTGTTTATTGCTGTGTCATTCCTTGAATGGCTGTGCCCTGCTTCTTTCCCTCCTGTCTCATTCCACCCCCTCAGAGATTTTACTCCCAAAATCTTATGCGAGTGCTACTTCCGGGCTGAGTAGGAGCGTTGCCCCTGCTTATCAGGGAGTAAAAATCTCTGAATGACTAACCTAGGGGCCCCAGGGGCAGGACAGCCTTTTGTTTTTGCATCAGAGGGCAATATGGGCTAGAATCCTCACGCAGCCATCATCTGATGTGAGACTGTTGCAACCTGGAAGACACAAACTTTACCAAGAAATTAGAAAAAGTTTAAGAAGGAAGAGTAGACTTATGACTATTAACAGTAAATGAGACCAAATGTCTTAATGTACAGGTTTTCCTGTGCCACACATTATCGATCTGAAGATAAGCACTCATAGGGGCCGAATATTTCCTGGGCCAGTAACCCCAGTTTTAAACCCGCCGTTTTGACCCCACCATCTCAACCCATTGGGTTAAGAAGTGCAAACATTTTTAGAATCAGAATTACACCAACATTTATGAACTTTTTATGGGGACTACAATTTCCAAAGTGAACAGAAATGTAGTTCCTTGATCTATCCAAGTTGATTTAATTCCTCGATCAACATTGATACAAAGCAATGAAAAGGATTTGCTTTTTCTCTTTCTATTTGCATTTTTATTTGGTAGATTTTTTCCCCCCATTGGGATCAGTGATTTTCTATGTAAATTTTACAAGGCTTAATTTTTTTGGCCTGAGCCAAATTTGATCAATTTTATCTTCTGCCATTGTGGGTATCCTCTTCTGACCAGCTATTGCCGCCACGTCTAGCTTTCCTGGGGCAATTTTCTAGCTCTGGTGGTGTCAGGAAAATCTGCTTCCTCTATCAATTTTGAATCAATAACCAATTTTACCATGTGCGATATTAGCCCTTGTTGGTTTGGATTTTCTGTTGATTTATTTCTACAAAATCCAATTCTTTTTTCTTTTTTTTAGCTTTCTCAAGGCCTGCTATTTTCCAAAGTATCCACAAATTGTGATTCTGCTCCCTGTTTTTTGCCTATGTCGGATTTTAGTGGTCAGAACACCCTCTGGCTCAAAGACCCGCCCCTGTGATCTGTGTGCCCGAGGCAGGGCTGTGGGTGCGTGCGTGGGTGCGTGCGTGCGTGTGCGTGTGTAGGAATGCCTGCCTGTCCATTTGTCTGCCCAAGTGCTGATGTGGAAGGACTATAGAGGAAGGCACTGTGGGTCTGGCTTCTTCTCCTGCTCTGGAAAAACGTCCCCAAAACATTTTTCCACCTGTGTGTGTTGCCAGAGTAATGAGACCCAGATGTGGGGCTGGGGGCGGGAAGGGGCCCTTGAACTAAGGCCCCCCCCACTCCCACCCCCACCCCCACCAGGGGAGCATACCTGTCTGGCTGCCTCTGCTTCCATACTCTTCTCGCCCCCTTTCCCTCTCAGCCTCCCCTTGCCTGGGAATGGAAAATTGTGTTTTGGACAACTCAGTTTGCCAAATTCCAGACTCAATAGCTCATCTTGACCCTCCCCTAGCCCTAAGAGGATGACTCCACCTCCTCCTGCTGTTCCAGGAAGTACTTGGTCCTGCTCCCCTGGGAGGAGTGTGGCTCATTCGGCACCAAGCTAAAAAGTCTTTCCTGTCTAATCTTTCAGGCTCTAGCTGGAGTCTGTGCCCACTACTTGAGACTTGGACATGGGTGGGGATTATCTTCCTTCCCCAACCTGATTAGTAATCCAGTGCTAAGCAGGATTGCTTCCACCCTGCCTGGGAGACCCCCCCCCCCACCGCCACCCCTTTAAGAAAACCAGTTCTTACTGTTTGTACTGAAAAGTCTGTGCCGTCTGCCTGACCCAGCAACCAGGTTGTCTAAAAAAACATTTCCAGGCTGAGCCCCAAAATGTGGGTGGTTTCATGTGAAAGGGTTTGAACATATCCCTCTCCTGGAGGCCAAGGTGAGCAGTAATCACACTAAAATAAAACAACACCCGCGATAATAATAGCAACTGAGGTTTCCCTATAATAATAATAACTACCGTTTGCTGCGTGCTGACCGGTAGACATGTAAATGTTTTTCCTGCATGAACTCAGTTAATTCATACAACAACTGCATGACAGTGGAGGAAATGGTGGCACAGAGAGGTTAAGGAACTTACACAAGGTCCCACAGCCAGTAAGCCGTGGAACTCACATTCAAACCCAAAGCTGGTCCTCATGCTTAACCATGCTTAAACCCTCCTTCTCAGAACGAACCAAAGTTGCCTCTGGACAGCAGAAAGCAAGCCCATGGGGATGTCCCATGAGAATGAGGCTCAGCCTTCTTAGGAGAAACTCAAGCTAGAGCTCAGGAAAGACTCCCTAATGGGTGTGTGGTGGTCGGTGCATTTGGGAGCTGCTGGGGTTTCCAGGGCGGGGCCTGGTTCCACTTCAAGGAGCCTTGGTGTGAAACACAGACAGGGAGGAAGACTTAGCATCCGGAGCTGGGCAATGCTGGGGGCAGCCTGGGGCGGGGCAGGAGAAGGGCAAGGTACAACGGGAGCGGAACACGGGTCTGAGGATCCGAAAGATAAGCAGTCAGAGCCTCGCAGGAAAGAGCTCCGGCAAAGGCTGGGAAAAGGTGGAGGAAGTAGGTCGGCCCGACTGCGATGGGGGTGGTGGGGAGGGAAGGGATGCTCAGGGTGAGGAGAGAGTATTAGAAGAGGGAACCGATTGCTAGAAGGGACCCAGGAGGTCATCAGAATATGAAAACAAGATAAAGCCCAGCAAGCAATGACCTCTGGAAATACATATCCTCTGTGGGTATCTATTCAAGTCTTAGTAGCTCAGGAACTCTTACCATGTGCCAGGCCCTCTTCTAAACACTCAGCCTGCATTTTCTCATTTACTCTCAACAACAACCCTAGGAAGTAGGTTTTATTATTATACCCATTTTACAGTTGAGGAAACTGAGGCACAGACTGGTTAAGCAACTTGCAAAGGACATCCAGCTTTGAATCCAGGCTGTCTGCACCCAGATCCCATGCCTTAGTCACTGGACACTGAGCTGGCACCATAGAACTTTCTATTTGTCCTTCCCCACCCATCATGTGTGTGCGTCTTCCCCCAGATCACAGGTGGGGAAGACTGGGGTGGCTCCGAGGTAGTGCCAAGCTGGGCCCCAAGTAGGGGCTGCCTCCCAGAGCTGATGACTGCTGGCCCTGTGCCCACAGCATCCAGATGGTCCACCACTGCACCATTCGAGGGAACACAGAGGAGCTGCGACAGATGGCAGCTAGCCGAGACGTACCCCGGCCACTCTCCACCCTGCCTATGTTCAACGTGCGCACCGGTGAGCGGCTGCCCCCCCAGGTGGACAGCGCCCAGGTGCCCCTCATCCTGGACCAGCACTGAGGGGCCTGCACAGGTGGGTCCGCAGGGAGATGTCAGCCTCATTTCTGGGAATAAGGTGGCCTCCATCTCAAGGCTGGGGCAGGTAGGGGGATGGGAAGAGATACACAGATCTGTCTGCCCCTCCGACGCAGCAGTGGATGGGGGCTCAGCTGTGCCAGGGCTATGCCCCCCAGTGCCAAGCACTCGGAGCCAGAGGGTCAGGGTGGGGAAGGCAGGAGAGTGGGGCCTGGTCCACATGGCCCCACTCTCTTCTGTTTGCTGTTTCAGTTCAGCCCTGGCCTCATCCTCCCTTCTCGCCCCATTCACAAGAGCAGCCACGACCCACGGCCGCATCCCCCCTCCGGATTCTGGCTCCTGACCCCATGTACTCCAGGCTTGGAATAAATGGAGAGATGAGGATTGGGTGGGGTGAGGGTGTCTGGGGTCAGGACCCCAGAATAAATACCTGTCACTCTGTTCATCTGTTGCTGCCTGCACCTTCCTCTCAGCAGCATCCTTCCCAGCCTTCGTGCCTCTGTGTCTCTTTCCACCTTGTGGGGGCCTTCAGAGGCAGCCAGGGGTGACCAGCTTGCCTTTTGGACTCTTGATATTTTGCTGTTTCTCAAATTCTCTGAAAGTAAGAGGGAAAGACCTGCATAGGCAACCTTGATCTTAATCCTCACATGAACCGACCAGCCTCTGCTAATTGGATCATTCCCCATTTTATAGACAAAGACACTGAGGCCAAGAGAGAAAAAGTGACTTACCCAAGGTCACAGAGCAAGCAAGCAGCAGAGCTTGGATTCGAACCTGGCACCTCCACCTCCACACTGCCTTCTGGAGGGCTGAGGGGTTCTGGAAGCAGGAGATCCAGGCTCCAGATCCCCTGGAGGGGGAGTCCCTTTGTAAGCCGTGTAGGGTGATATGGAGACAGGGTTGGTATTCAGGACTCCGAATGTCCAAGCTTGGTGGACTCCTCATGGACAGGGCCAAGGTCTACAGGACACTGCACAGCCTGCAATCCTTGTTGAGCTTAATGTCACCGGCTTAGCTTGGCCCCGTGTGAGCCCTGGAGAGCTCGGCTGGCCAGGAAGCAGCCGCGGCTTGTTTTCCCCAGGTGGCCACCACCAGCACAGGCTGGCTCTGCCCCTCCGCCAAGGCCACACTCAGTCTCGATGCTGATGCTCCCTTGGGAGGACAGCCCAGAGACTAAGCCCCAGGGGGGCCGTAGTTAAGGAGGGGGCTTCTCAATCCCTTTCTGACTCCTCACACTAGGCCTGGACCCTCCCCACTGACCTGGAGCTGACGCTCAATTATCCCTTCTCCCCATGGTGGGGGTGGGGGTGCGGGTGGGGGCATGGACCAGAGTTTTCCCTCACCTGGAGGCAAAGGCCCAGCCTTGGGGCTGAGGGGAGGCCAAAGGGGCCGGAGCAGCCCCCAGTCTAATGGTGGTGTCCCCAGGGCCAAGGACCCTGAGGAGGGCTGAGTTTCTGAATATGGCACCCCATTGTTCAGAAATGTATAGGCGAGGAGTCATGAGGGCCCCAGGTTGTCCCTGGACCTCCTCCCCTTTGTCTCACTTTCCAGAATCCTTACCTTTGTACTGAATCCATCCACTTCTCATGGCCTCCACAATGACCTTCCCAGGCCAGCACCAGGATCTTGCTCCCGGACCTGCACAACAGCCTCCCTGTGGCCTCCCTGCCTCCTCCCTGCTCCTTCAGTCTGGCCTCCAGCAGCAGTCAGGCCCATCCTTTAAAAGGAACAGTCAGGGAGTCTCGCCTCTCTGCCCTCAACCCTCCAGCGCTTTCCCTTGACACCGAGTGAAGCCACACTCTCGGTACAGACCCGGTTCATCCCTCTGACCTCATCCCCTCCTTACCTCCACTTGCCTGCTCCAGCCGCACCACCTGTTAACACACCCTTGTTGCAGGGCCTTTGCTCCTGTTGTTCCCTCTGCTGGGAACCCCAGGCCCCTCCATGTCCACACGACTCCCCAGTGAGTGCAGTGCAGACCCAAACGGCAGGTCCTCAGAGAGCCCCCTCCGGCCTGGCCTCCAGGGCACCCCGCACAGCCTCCTTGCTCTCTGAGGACGTGCTTTGTATGGGTGCCTCCTTGGGGTCAGCCTCAGCTCGGGAATGTAAGCTCCAAGGGGGCAGGATTCTGCGTGCCCCCGGGGGCGCAGTGCTTGCGTGTGGTAGGCGCTCAGGAAGGAAAGGCCAATGGGGCTGGGCTGCTCAGAGCCCTTAAGGAACTTGACCTCCTCTCTGGGCAAAACGGGTGAGCAAGGCCATTGCTAAAGCTTCCACTATCATCTTCTGGGTCCCCTCCACCCCCAATGGCCACTCTCCACCCGCTAGTCCGTTAGTTAATCCCAGAGCATCCGTGGAGGAAGGAGGAGGCTCCGCCAAGCAGTGCATGTGCTCAATAAACGTTTGTTGACTGAAGGGCTCTTTAGGTAACCACCCCTTACCACACGGGCTCTCTGACAGGAGAGTGCCTCTGACCTCCCATTCGCAATTTCCTCCTTTCCCGGGGGCCCCTCGTCTGGCCGAAACCAGGACCTGCACCGAGTCTGCTCCGATTGGAGGCTCCCTGCAGTCAGCCCGCTGTCTGGGGTGGCTCCTGTTTGATCCTTGCCCTTGTGAAGCGGGGGCTCCCCTCTCCCTGTCTCGTGCTCCCACCTTGGACCTCTGTGCTCTTCCCATGCCGGCCAAAGATGGGAAAGTCTGAGGCCAGCCCCACTTTGGACTTTGCCTTGGGATATTGGCAGCACCTCCCTCCCAGCTCAGCTACAGGAGCACACGGGAGCCTGGCTGCCGGCCGGGGAGGAAGTGGCCCAGACAAGGAGCTGGGAGGATGGCGTGACTGCGGAGGACAGAGGGCTGTGCCCGGGCACAGACACCCACCCCACTGTGCCTGGCAGCACGTGGGGACGGCGTGGACACACTCAGCTCCCTGTCTACTCCCCAAGGGGCAGGATTCCACCTGGCAGCCACACCCCAGCCCCTCACAACCAAGAACAAATAGCAGCTGTCCCCTCCATCCTGAGATTTGACCTCACTTCTCTGTCCCCTCCAAGTGCCACAACCACACTGCCCACATGACCCCGTGTGTCCACCTGCATCCCAGACCCAGCCCTCATGCGTGGCCTGACTCTAGACATTTTCTCACCACCTCAAGTTGGTGAGGAGGCCCTCTGCCAGAAGTGGGGACACAGGGCACCCCTACAGCTAGCCTCAGCCCCCCGTGGACTCTTCTCCTTTATTCTTGAGACACGTGTACACACGTTTCACAGAGAGCTCCTTTGATGTATCTGTTGGGATTTGGAATCATAGTGAGCAGGGCTCCGATCATGGCTCTGACAGTTTACTCGTAGACATTAATTATAACTGTCTTGGGGCTTTTGTGAGAATTTGAGAGGACCAGGAGAGCGCCTGGCAACTGGCAGCTCACAAGAATGGAGACTTTATTACATACAAGCACTCCCATGGTCACCCCAAAACCAGAGGTTCATGGGGTTTCCCTGTCCCCTAAGATTGCAATTAAATGAGCTCAGTTTCCATTCTGCAAGTGGAGGCTGAAATTCACCTGGTCCTCGGCTCTGATCTGCTGCTCCATCCTGCTCTATCGGGTACAGCAGCTACTGGCCTCCTGTGGCTGCTGAGCACTTGACATGTAGGTTCCAAATTGAGATGTGCTGCAAATGTAGTGATGAAATGATAATAGTTGGGGATATTGGAGTCAGTAAAAATATCTTATTAAAATTAATATCTCCTGTTTCTTTTAATTTTTTAATATTGCTGCTAGAAAATGAAAACTTACATATGTGGCTCACAATATATTTTTCTTGAGCAGTGCTGGTTTCATTTTCCTTCCTCTGTCTCCACTGCAGATTGATCTAAACCCAGAACTCAGCCCCCTTCCAGAACACCCGCTCACACCAGGCCTCTGCATGTGTCAGAGTTTTCCGAAGACCTGAGGAACGAGAAGGGTTTGCCTCACAGCAGTGAAGTCATCTCACACTTGAATATGTGATCTCCTTGTTCTAAAATGTGCTTTGGTCCCCACCCCACCCCATCTTCCTTTTCCTCCACTGTTTTATGCAGAGAAAATCCCGCTCTCTCCAGCACCCAAGTGCACAAACTCACCTTCCTCCCAGCCTTGCCATGTGCATCTTCTGCAAAGCGTTGGACTCTCTGTGTATGTAAGGGCCTGATTACCCTCCGAAACAAGGGCCATCCTTCTTCCCGGGTCTTGTCTCCTGGTCCGTGGACATTTCTCAGACCAGGAAATGGATGCAGCGACAGAGCTGCTCAGCATCACTGGGGTCCCAGCAGCCCTGGACTTCAGGATGGTGGCCTCCTCCAGCACGCAGCTCCTCCTCCTTTCCCCTCACTCCTCCCTGCTCTATCTGTCCCTTCATCCTCATCACACAGACCCTCTTGTGCCCTCTGTCCTGCCTACATGCACATACGGCCCAAATGCCTAGACACACGCATTCTCACAGCTCAGAGAGCATCTCTCCGGCTGCGGGGAGTGTGTGTGTGTGTGTGTGTGTGTGTGTGTGTGTGTGTAAGCTGTCTCCATGTGCAAGATCCTGCTCACCCTAAACACCCACTCGTGTGCAGGGCCCCTCTGAACACAGACGTGTTTGCTCCTGGGTGGGTGCGTAGTCACAGGACGACTGAGGCGGACCCACCTCACTCACCACACAGCCTCCCACACTCGTGGCCTTGTCTCTGAGAGCCCCATGTTCTCACACGCCCCCACTCAGCCCCGCCTGGCCCTGCATGCCCCCCCGCCTGAGGCTCCCTCACTCCAGCTAGAAACTCCTCTCAACCTCACCCAGCTCTGTCTAGAGGGCTTGGAGGCACCTGGGAAGTTGAGGGTTAAGAAGCTGGAAAAAAAAAGAGAGAGAAAAGCCACCATATTTCGGTTCTAGAAAATCCTACCAGGAGGTGGGCAACTGCCACAAGAGACCCAGGCTTCTGAGAAAGCAGCAAAAGTAAAAAAACAATTCCAAATGAAGTCTCCTCCTTTTCTACAATTATCCATCTGGATTTGACTGAAAAATCAGCTACAAGGACGTGGCCCGTCCTCTCAGAGAGAAGGCAACAATGAGCCAGCAGAGCAGGGTGGGGAGGCCGCGCGGCGCCTCCGGGCGGGCAGCGGGTCTGGGGGAGCGGGCGTGGGCAGCTGTATTTAGGGCAGCAGTGATGTCAGGGGAGAGGAGGGCTTCAGTGGGGAGTGTGATACAATGGTCCCTTTGTCCCCCTCCCCTCCTGTCCGGCGTACACACTGGAACCACAATCTGGCCCCACATCATGTGACACTGGGAGGGCCGCACAGTGGGGCTCTGCCACCACTCCTGCCCTGACGTGCGTCGTCCCCTCGTGTGCCCTCACACGTGTGTGTGCACACACTGCCTGCACATGCGCGTGCCCACCAGTAGATTTGCACACATGTAGTGTGCGGCGTAGTCACTGCTTTAGCTAGAGCTGTGCTGCCCAGCACCTTCGCCAACAGCTACGTGTAGCTAATAAGATAAATTACAATAAAATTTAAAATTTAGGGAAATGGGTATAGCTCCCCTAGGTAGAGGGCATGCTTAGCATGCACAAGGTCCTGGGTTCAATCCCTAGTACCTCCGTTTAAAAAAAAGAAATTAAAAAAAGTTTTAAATTGAGTCCTTCAGTGGCACTATTCACATGTCAGGCGCTCAATAGCCACCTGTGGCTAGTGGCGACCATACCGGATGGCACAGATAGAGAACGCTTTTATCACTGCAGCAAGCACAGGCCCAGAACCTTCCACCACTGTCTGCTCCCACGTGGGGGCTAGTCTACACTTGCTCGTCCTCTCACACTTGCCCACACCTTTTCACATCAATGCTCACACCTCCACACTCTCACCTAGAGGGGCCACCTCTCTACCTCACGTCCTGTTTAGTCCCCCCTGTATCTTCGCCCGAACCCTGCGCCCAGCCCTGCATCACAGCACCTGGCCTCTGACCTCAGCCGGCTCCGCTCAGCCTGGAGAGAATAACACAGGGTGAAAACACGTCAGCCTAACAGTGGCAACGAGGTCTAGTCTTAATGCCAAGGTGAATTTCGCAGATGTGGATGGCTTTGGAAACTCCAAGGCGAACTCAGCCCGGGGTTAGGCAGGAGAATGAAGGCACAATGAGACATGTGAAACATAAAGGAAGGCCTGGAAGTTGAGTAGGGTGGTGCATCACGGGGAATTTTGTTCACCCTTTTTGGCTGGTATGACAGGTGTGGGCAGGGGAGGAGACAGTGACTGTGAACAGGTGGGTAGTGGCCAGGTAAAGCCTTGAATGTTAGGCTGGGGGTGTATCTGGATCCCCCACGGGGGCAGATAAGGATGGGGCCAAGACAGCCAAGGGCCCCAGGGAGCAGGAGGTCCAGGTGGATGGGAGGTACCTAGGCTGGTGTCAGGCAGGCATCACCCATCAATCAATAGACTGATCAGAGGCTCACCAGGCAACTTCAGGTAATGTGCATATGAATAAACTTTTGTTTACCTGCCACAATTTCTAACTCTCTCTAGGCTAATTCTGTGCTGTCCTGAATGTGGTAGAAGAGTGAATGATGAATTATTCAAGGCTGTAATTAACAACCATGACAACTTAATAACAGCCACAGTACTAGTATCAAAGGTGGTGAACTCTGCGGACTCGTCCATCTCTCTGTGGACCCAAGGGTCTTTCCTGCCTTTGAGGCTTAGGCCCTGAGACCTTGGGAGAGAGGCAGGACAGCTTTTCCCTGTTTCTAGGTCTCTGGGTGCCTGGTCTGCTCTAGAGTTCTGACTCTCTGGATCCTCTGTGTCCCCCCGGACTTCACACTGCTGTCCTCCTTCCCTGTGATTGGGGACCTGACCAGTCACCTTCCCTCTGGGCACTTCAAACTCTCAGGCCAGCAGGGAGGGACAGGCAGAGGGAGAAGGAAAGGGAGTGGAGAGAGAAGGAGGAAGAGGAAGCCAGAGGTTTTTAAAAGGAGAAGAAAGGGGCAGGAGGCAAGGGCTGGGCAAAATGACATCCCCAGGCCATTCCAAACCCTGGGATCTTATGTTTTGGGGACCTAGAAGGCCAAGGGGGACCTGAGGGGTCAGGGCCTATTGCTTTCGTGGTGGCACCAGGTACACGCCTGGACAGCAGCTCTCCAAGGTCCTGGGGAGGCTCTGCTGAGGGTCAGTGGTTTCCTCTCTCCTTCCCTGGGGAGCCCAGGAGAAGGAGAGGAGGCATTTCCCCCTCCAGGTCTCCTCCGGCTCTCAGGGCAGGCTCGGTACAGCCTCCTTGTGCTGCACCGCTGGCTGCTCCCTTGGAGGAACTCAGAGAGGGCGGGCGAGAAGGGAGATGAGGACAGATGACCCTCCGAGTTTCCCCAGGGAGAGGCCTTTCTGGCTGGGAGCGAGGCCCTAGGTACTCCTCGCTGTCCCTCCTCCTTCGCCCAGCCACGGGCCTCCCAGTGCTCCTGGGGCAGTGCCATCCACAGCCCTCCAACCTTGCGGGGTGCTTACAGCAGAGGAGGGGGCAGTAAGCGTTGATCGCATTGACAGGCTTGGGCATGAGGCTTGGGCAGCTCAGAATCTGAAGGGAGGCGTGTGTGTGTGTGCATATGTGTGCAAGTGTGCATGTGTGTGCACGTGCATGTGCGTGTGTGTGCTGCACAAGTGGGTTGCCTGTATAGCACTGTGAGGGAAAAGAGGGGGTGGGAGAAGATTGCAGGAGAGAGTAGAGAGACAGGGTTAAGGCGTGAGAAAGGCAAGAGGAAGGGGGAGGGACCATCGAGGATGCTAGATGAGGAGGAGGAGGGAAGGGGCATAAACCCAAGGAGAGACCACCAACCACCCCAGAGCTCCCTTCCCAGGTCTCCCCTCCCCTGACTCCAAGGTAGGAAATTAGGAGGCCACTGCAGGTCTGTTTGGGTCATTTCCACATGCTTTATTCCAGCAATCAAAATAATTAAAAACATCTCAAATTATTATACACATACAAAATAGGTACAGAGTCTCTTGCTTCCTCCCACCCTTAGGGGGAAAAACTGCTTTGTGCTTTGGGAAATTGTGCTCTGAAACCCAGTGAGAGAGGACGCAGGACAGACAGAGAGAGAGGCCATGAGGATGGGATGCAGCTGAGGAGGAGAGGGTTTCAGAGGAGAGAAAGGTGGGGAGAAAGAGGCCGGAGGTGGTGAGAGGCGGCCAAGGGGATGAAGAGAGGGTGGAGAGTGAGTGGCTCTGTCTATAGCCAGCACTCTCTCCCCTCACGATAAATAGCACCTTTAGAAAATTCACAGGAGTCCCCATCCACAAGGAAAAAAAAAAAAACAAAGAATAAAAAAAGACTTTGAACAGAAAGGAACATTTGCTGGCCTGAGGGGGGTGCATCTCGACTTCTATAGCACCAGTGATTCCCTCCCCACCCCACCCCATCACAGAGATGTAGCACCTTTGATATAAAACGGGGAGCCCCTTCCACCCTGCCCCATCCCCGCCCCCACGCAGTTGCCCCGGTGACACACAAAGACAAGAACGAGGTAGTCTTTTAGCAACACAATTACACAAGGAACAGAGCAGTCTCTCCCACCAGCCAGGCTGCACGGGGGATGGACACGTTTCCCAAATCCGATGTTTCTGCTCTGTCTTGGCCCCTCTGACTTTCCTCCAAACCCGGTGGTGAAGGGCCAGTGGTCCCCTTGGCACGCTCCCCTCAAAAACGAAGAGGAGTATGTTGCAGGGGCCACAGGGATGCCAGATGGTAAGGCTTCTTTGGCAGTCTGTGAACTCCAGGTCCGCCCAGGGTTTGGGGGTGCTGGGTGAAGGGAGTGGGCTAGGAGTGTGGGGGCCATTTGGGTGTTTTAGCATTGCCTTTGGTTGCTGGGCAGACAATGCAATGTTTCCTGTGTCTTTTGGGGAGACTCAGATTTGGGGAGCAGTGGAGGGGAGGCCCCAAGTAGGCATGGAGAAAGGAGCAGAAAGGGCAGCGTTGGGGTGTCATAAGCCCAACGGGCAGAAAAGGACTTACCCCCACATGGGTCTTCAAGCAAGTGGACCAAGCTTCCTTTTTTAAAAAGTTATTTATTTATTCTTTTTTTTTTTTTTTGGTAAGGTTGAATGCACTTTTGGTTTTTGGTCATGTTCAGTTGGTCAAAGATAAAAACTAAGTTTGAGAGATGAATGCAAAGGAAAAAAATATTTTCCAAAGTCCATGTGAAATTGTCTCCCATTTTTTGGCTTTTTGTGGGGTTCAGTTTGGGATGTTTGTCTGTTTCCAGGGTCAGGGGCAAGTGGGCTGGGTGGGAGGGAGCCAGGTTGGAGTGGAGGGAGTTTACAGGAAGCAGACAGGGCCAATGTCGATGCCGAATTCTTGGTCTGGGGCGCCAACGTCCAAGGGGGCCACATCGATGATGGGCAAGCGGGAGGTCTTGGTGGTTTTGTATTCGATCACTGTCTTGCCCCAGGCTCCGGTGTGACTCTGGGGTGAAGGGGAGACAACGGGAGAGGGGTGTCATCCAGTGGGACTGAGTGGGTGGAGGGACAGTGGCCGGCCTGGAAAGCCGAAGCCCAGAGTGGGGGCCCGCTGGACTCACCGTGCAGCCGTCGTAGGTGACGCTGTAGGTGAAGCGGCTGTTGCCCTCGGCCCGGATCTCGATCTCGTTGGAGCCCTGGAGGAGCAGGGCTTTCTTGAGGTTGCCGGTCTGTTGGTCCATGTAGGCCACGCTGTTCTTGCAGTGGTAGGTGATGTTCTGGGAGGCCTCGGTGGACATCAGACGCAGGAAAGTCAGCTGGATGGCCACGTCGGCAGGGTCGGAGCCCTGGCCGCCATACTCGAACTGTGGGGGCAAGAGAGGGAGGTGTGAGCAGCTGTGCTGGAGCTTCTAGTCCGGGCCGCCCTCCCTGGAGTCCCCTGAGAGAATCCCCATGAATCCCTGCCCACAGGCACCCGATGTCTGAGTCAGTATGACAGACCTAGGTCTCCTGCCTCCCAACCCAGCTCTGTGCATCCAACTGAGCAGTGGTCTGGTCCACCCAGGACCTACCCTCGGGCCCTTCTGAGCCCTGGGCCAGCCCATCTTATAAGAGTGGCTACAGGGTCCAGTCCCGCACCTGGAATCCGTCGGTCATGCTTTCGCCGTACCAGACGTGCCTCTTGTCCTTGGGGTTCTTGCTGATGTACCAGTTCTTCTGGGCCACGCTGGGCTGAGTGGGGTACACGCAGGTCTCACCTGTCTCCATGTTGCAGAAGACCTTAATGGCATCCAGGTTGCAGCCTTGGTTGGGGTCAATCCAGTACTCTCCTGTGGTGGGGCAGGGCGAGATAAGAGTCAGGGGACACTGGGGATGGGGGCCCCTCAGGGCTCAGCCCCATCACGGCAGGAGCAGGAGGCGCAGCCCGAGGGCGCTCACCGCTCTTCCAGTCGGAGTGGCACATCTTGAGGTCACGGCAGGTGCGGGCGGGGTTCTTGCGGCTGCCTTCAGGGCTGCGGATGTTCTCAATCTGCTGGCTCAGGCTCTTGAGGGTGGTGTCCACCTCGAGGTCACGGTCACGGACCACGTTGGCATCATCGGCCCGGTAGTAGCGGCCATCTCCCCCGGCCTTCTCTTGAGGTGGCTGGGGCAGGAAGCTGAAGTCGAAACCACCGCTGGGAGGACCAGGGGGACCAGGGGGTCCAGGAGGGCCGGGGGGACCCTGTGCAGAGAAGGAGGAGAGCGGAGTTACCGGGGTTCAGCACTCTCGGGGCTGGAGGGCCATGGGCAGACAAGGTGGGGGGCTACGTACAACAGGGCCAGCATCACCAGTGCGACCACGAGGACCAGGGGGACCGATGGGACCTGGGAGGCCGTTGAGTCCATCTTTGCCAGGAGCACCAGCAGAGCCAGGGGGACCCTGCAAGGAGGAAACTGGTTGGAGGAAGCCTACCAGAAAGCACGGCCCCCCCTGCTCTGGCAGAGAAGCCCACCATCCACTCTGCCTCCTCAGCCCCATTATGGCTCATTCTTCCGGCCGGGCCAGGAAGCTTTGTGGGATGAAGGACAGGAAGGGGGAGACTGAGGCCTGTGTGAGGTTGTCCAGAACCTCTCTTCCCTTCTTTCATCCCCTGCCCCAGACCCTTTTCCAGAGAGGCCAGAGACGCCTGTGTCCCAGGCAAAGGGCCCCGAAGTGAGCCTGGGCTTGGGACCCAGAAAGAGCAGATAAATAGGAGACATGACTCACGCGGGGACCAGCAGGACCAGAAGCTCCGGAGGGACCTTGCTCACCAGGAGAGCCCTGAAGGAGAGATGCAAAGGCAGTTAAGGCTGAGTGTGGGTCAAATTCAGCCAGCAACCTCCCCCCCGCTGGCCTCCTCATCATTCTGGACGTCTAGCCCCAGGGTCTCCAAAGGCTGAGACCCTGCCCCCCACAGTCCCTTTTTGTGCACCCCTCACCCTCTCAGAAACTACTTGGAAATGCCCATGACTCTTCAGACCCCAGTCCCCACTAGGGAAGAGAATGCCTGTCCAGAGAGGGAAACTGAGGCAAAGTGCCTGCCACCGACCCATCACACAGCAGGGCTTGGGGAGATGATGAAAGGAGATGCAGTGGCAGCTGGGGGCTGGGGAGGGGCTGGGTGTACTCACGGGAGGACCAGGGGGACCCTGGAGACCAGAGAAGCCACGGTGACCCTTAATGCCTCTGTCGCCCTGTTCGCCTGTCTCACCCTTGTCACCACGGGGGCCTTGGGGTCCCTAGAAGAGAGATGGGGACAGGCTGTCAGGTGGAAGTTCCATTAGCACTGAGTAGGGTGCAGTTCACATGTGGACAAGGGTTCTGAGGACTTGAGGGCCAGAGCAGTGCACTTACAGCAGGACCACGGGCACCAACGGGGCCAATGGGACCAGCAGGACCAGCAGGACCCTAGGGAGAGCAGAGAGAACATTAGATCCTGGTCAGGGAGAGCCCAGCTGAGGGCTGGCACAGCCTGAGCTGCAGGATGAGACCTGCCCTCAGCCAAATTCCTCTTTCCTCACACCTTTTCCTACCATAGCCATCTCTCCCAAGCCCCAGATGAATCTTCATGTAGATTCAGGCTTCAAGTAAGCTGGGGCAAACACCTGAGGACAAACCTCCCGCCCTGGGGGAGACAGGTACTGCCCAGGGGGAGGGGCCTTAAGGTGGAGCTGTGGCTCAATTTTTTCAGAGAGGCCAAGGGCCCAGACATCCTGGTAGACTCCCTCTCCTCCCCTGCCTAGGTGAAGTCAGGTGTCCATCTGCAGGCCCACCGACAGGCCTGGAGGGTCCCTGGCCTGACCAGAGGCAGCAGGCCAGAGCCCAGCGACTTACAGTCTCACCACGATCGCCGCTCTTGCCAGCAGGGCCGACAGGGCCGGGGGCACCAGGAGCACCAGGAGCACCAGGGGGTCCAGCAGGGCCAGTCTCACCACGGTCACCCTGAGCAGGGAGAAGAGAGAAATCCAGGTCAGCCCTAGCTGAAGGGGTCAGGTGGAGTGGCAGGTGGGGCTGTGGCCCTGGGGTGCAGCCATCTTACCTTGGGGCCAGGAGAACCATCTCGTCCAGGGGATCCTTCAGCACCAGGGGCTCCCTACGGAGAGGGAGGAGAGGTGAGCATCAGGGGGAGGGAGGCTCAAGCAAAGGCCAAAATGGCTACACTGAGGGCACTGGAATGGGGCTGGCAAACTCACTTCACGTCCAGACTCGCCAGGGGGTCCAGCCAATCCAGGAGGGCCCATGGGGCCAGGGGGGCCACGTTCGCCATTTGGTCCAGAAGGACCTTGTTTGCCGGGTTCACCCTGAGGGAGAAGAAAGGGTCAGGCCAGAGAAGGGGTGGGAGAGGGCTCTAGGGCCTCCCAGCTCGTCCACCACATCTGTCCTCGCTGATGCCACACCCTCATCCTGTGCCCTCCAAGTCCTGCAACAGTTCATCCAGGGGTCCGCAAGGTGAAGGGGCACTCACAGAGGGGCCGGGAAGACCAGGGAAGCCTCTTTCTCCTCGCTGACCGGGCAGGCCGACCACACCACGTTGTCCAGCAATGCCCTGAGGGCCAGGAGTGCCAGGAGCGCCCTGTGGAGGGGCAGACGAGGTTAAGATGAATTCTGGCGGCCAGGGACAATGCCCCATCTCTGGATTCCTCGGCCCCAACACTTACAGCAGGTCCATCAGCACCAGGGGCTCCTTTCTCGCCAGCGGGGCCAGGGGGACCAGGAGGACCGACCTCACCGGGACGCCCAGCGGGGCCAGTCTCACCACGAGGACCTTTGCTGCCTTCTTTGCCAACAGGGCCGGGAGGGCCAGGGGGTCCAGCATTTCCCTGGGCGGGGAGAAGAGGGGCTGTCAAGGTCCAGTGGATTCTGGAGCATCACTGAGACCTGTCAGGCCCACCACACTCCTGACAGCCTGTGGCCCACACCCTCCCAGACCAGCGGAGTCTCCACCACAGACACTTACAGAGGGGCCGGGGGGACCGACTCGGCCAGCAGCACCAGGGAAACCAGTAGCACCCTGGCAGAAGAGGACAAACAAGTCATCAGAGGAGAACAGCCCCCTTACCTGGCTTAGCCGCCCCTACCTCCAGTCACAGGCCGGGGAGAGCCTCCGTGGAGAGTCAGAGCAAGGTACTCACAGGGGGACCAGCGCTGCCACGAGCGCCTTTGGGTCCGGGAGCACCAACACTACCCTGTAAGAGAGCATAGAGGTGTCAGGGCCGGGCAAGTCCTGGGTCCAGCCTGCCAGCAGCTTGGGGCCCAGAGGATGAGATACTCACAATGGGGCCAGGGGGTCCAGTGGGTCCAGCAGGGCCAGGGGGACCAGCGTCGCCTTTAGCACCAGCATCACCAGGTTCGCCTTTAGCACCAGGTTGGCCGTCAGCACCCTGGGGGAGGAGGGAGTGTGGTGAGCAGAGGAGAGGGCTGTGCCAGCCCAGGGAATCGGGCGGTTCCACAGGGCTGAGGAAGGACAGGAACTCCAGGCAGGAAGATGGTTGAAAGGGAGACAATTTCGCCTCCACCCTCCTTCTCTGAATCTCCCAATGCCTCTGTCCTCATCCAGTCACCCAAGGGCCCGGGTCCGCCTGGAGATGGAAGATGAAGGGGATCTTGGTACTCACAGGGGGGCCAGCGAAGCCAGCAGGGCCGGGGGGACCAGGCTCACCACGGTCTCCCTAGAAGAAAAGGAGGCAAATGGAGAGATGCCCTGATCTGGGAGAAGGCGGGATGGGGTAGACTGGAGGGCAGCAGAGAAGAGCCTGAGGAGCACTCCCCAAGGACCATAACAGGTGGGGGCCAAGGTGGAGGAGGGACAGAAAGAGGGCCAGGGGGCAGTATGAGGGAGAGAAGGGCTGAGTACGGAGCCTTAACCGGGTCTTCTGTACTTACGGGGGCACCACGAGCTCCAGTGGGACCAGCAGGGCCGCTAGGACCAGTTTCACCCTGGAGAGGGAGAGACAAGAGGCTCAAGGTCAGGGGTCCACACCAAATGGTCCCAGTAGATGACTCCAGGAGAGTCCCCCTCCCTCCTGGTTCCGCCACTTCGAGTCACCAGCTTGGAAAGGCAGGAGCTGCCTCGCCCTCAGAGTCATGCCCAGGCTTGCTGGGGAAGCTGTGTGTTAGGGAAGAAGGTGGGGAGGCAGCCACCTCACCTTGTCACCAGGGGCACCAGCAGGGCCAGGAGGACCAATGGGGCCAGTCAGACCACGGACGCCATCTTTGCCAGGAGAACCATCAGCACCTTTGGGACCAGCATCTCCCTAAAGACAGGGGAAAGCTTGAGACTTCCAGCGTTGGGCAAGGAGGCGACCTATAGCATCCTGCTTGTGTGACCCCTCTCCAGCTCTGCCCTGCCCCTACCTGTGCCAAGGACTCAAGATCTTTCAGTGGAAAGGTGTCTGTGTGGGGATTCTGGGGGAACCTAGGTTAAGTAGCCCCATGCCTTGAGTGGAAGGATGAATGAGGGAGCCGTTATGCAGGAGGCACTCCACCTCTTGTTGCCATGGTAACACATGGGAAGGGAAGGGCCTGGACTGCAGGTAGAGGATTCATCAGCCAAGAGGCCAGAGAAGAAGAAGGGAGGTTAAGGAGAAGAGGGAAAGGCCCCAGGGAGGGGAAGGAGAGATGCAGAGGAATCCACAGCAGAGAGATGGGAACCAACAGGGCTCAGGGGAGGGGGAGTTCAACTTACTCTGTCACCCTTAGGGCCTGGGAGACCAGCTGCACCTCGTTCACCAGGCATTCCCTGAAGGCCAGGGGCGCCCTGGCTACCGGGGGCTCCAGGAGCACCAGCATCACCCTATGTGACAACCAAGAAGACTGGAGTGAGGCCTGGGGTCTCGGAAGTGGGTCACAGCTTTGAGCCCCCTCTCAGTTTCTCCCAGCCTTGGTTCTGAGGCCAAGGACAAGCAGTAGCTAAGAGGAAAGCTCACAGCCCAGAACCTTAGGCTGCACATGGACCCCCACCCCAGTCTTGTCCCCAGTCCCTTCCCAACATCTAGTTGGCTGTGGTCACTGCCAGGCATCCACCCCCCACAGGAAGGGTGAGGCCTGGTCCTCATGCTGCCCTCACCTTAGCACCATCATTGCCAGGGGCACCGTTGGCCCCACGGGGACCTGCAGGACCAGGGGGACCTTGCACACCACGCTCGCCAGGGAAACCTCTCTCGCCCTGGAAAGGAAGGACAGGGCACATGATGGCTGCTCCAGAGGCAGGGCCAAGCGCCGGACATCTTTGTGGAAGCAGCAAGAGGCTCTACTTACTCTTGCTCCAGAGGGGCCGGGGGCACCCAGGTCTCCAGGAACACCCTGAGGAGGAGGGAAGGACAGACAGTGAGTGAAATCCATCTTGGCCCTCCCAACTACAAAGGACTCCTGTCCTCCTCCAGGGGGCTGGCCCCCGGAGTCTGTGATTTGAGATCGACCCCCTTCTCAGCACTGAACTGGGATAATCCTTTTACTTCTTCTCAGGATGTGCCAAAGCCCACCCCTCTCCCCAGACTTGGGGTTGAGGGAAAGTCAGAGTATTTAGCAGCTCTAAAAAGAAGTCACCCAGATCATCAGCCATGCAGCTCCTTCCAGGGCCTATTGGGCAGAGATGCAGCTCCCTGTTTCCCTCTGTGTAACGCCCTTCATGATGGGAAGTCCTTCCTCGTTTCTAACCTTGATCCCTCTAACTGATGGCTGTCCGATTAGCAAGGAGGGCTGGACTCTCCCTCTGTATTCCCTGCACTCCTCATCTCTCCAGCTGGCTGCTACCTCTTACCTGTTCACCAGGTTTGCCTGCTTCACCAGGAGGACCAGCAGGGCCAGGGAGACCCTATAGGTGGGAAAAGGGGGGAAGGAAGAGAAGGATTAGAATCTGGAAGAGTACAAAGGGGTGCTCCCCGCAGCCCTCTCCCTGCAGCCCTCTCCCAACACCCTGACAGTCATGAGGCCTCACCTGGAATCCGGGGGAGCCAGCGGGGCCTTGTTCACCTCTCTCACCAGCAGGGCCCTGCGTAGAGGGAATGTCATGGTCACGGGAAGGCCCAGGAAAAGGGGCACAGGGGGATGCCTCCCTTTTCCTGCTCCTCAATGCCCCCTCTCTAGGCCTCCCTGTCAGGGACACTCACAGCAGGTCCGGGAGGTCCCTGAGCTCCAGCTTCTCCATCTTTGCCAGCAGGACCCTGTGGGGAGACAGTGAGAAAAGGCGCAGGGTGGTGAGGCAGTCGGGCAGCTGAGGAAGAGTGCATAGGCCCGGGGTGGGGGGGCCTGGGCCTGGGGCTCCGACGCCCTGGTGGTGGGCTGCAGCCCGCTGCATCCCCCCTCCTGCAGGATGTCGGGAGGTGACGTGGGCAGAGGCAGAAAGGGGACAGGGACCAAAGAGATACTTACAACAGCGCCGGGGGGTCCAGGAACACCTCGCTCTCCAGCTTTGCCAGGCTCTCCCTGTGGGGAAAGAGAGTTAGGGCTGAAGGGGCTAAAATGGGAAACTGGGGCGTCCTGGGTCCCACCTGCTTACTTTGAGTGGAACTTTTTTAACACCTTTATTGGGGTATAATTCCTGTACAGTGAACTACACATACTTCAGATGGACAATTTGATGAATTTTGATAGATGTACACACCTATGAAACCACCAGGAGTGGAATTTTTTAAAGGAGCTTTTTATTACTTTTTAAAAATCTAACTGCGCTGGCGCCGGGGGAAGGCCTTTGCTGGCTTCAGCTGCTCCATCTTTTGGCCTTTCCCTGAGCCCTCTCCTCTTAGACCACCTGCCTTTAGGCTCCTCTCTCCACCCTCTCCCCCCTTTCTTCTCTCCATCACAAGCCTGTGGTGATCTGAGCTGCAAAGGGCTTTAATCTCCTCTGATATCTCCTTTTGAACCTCAAAGAACCCACCAAGATTTAGGGGTGACTGTCATGTAAAAGGCCCATCCTCTCCCCATGTATGTATGCATGTGGGGGCACCAACGAAACTTATTTCCAGGGATACAGCAACGGCAGTGGAGCCAGGAGAGGTTTCTCATTTATTTTATGGATATAATTTATGGACTGAGGCCCAGAGAGGGGCAGTGAGTGACAAACAGCAAGTCAGTGGCAGAGCTGGCCCCAACGCCAGGACTCTTCTTCCCACCCCCACCCTGAGTGTGTCTGTCCCCGGCTCTGAGATTCTGCGTTACGCCTTGCTGAATACTCACAGCAGCACCTTTAGGCCCAGGGAAACCCATCACACCAGCCTGACCACGGGCACCAGGAGGGCCTGGGGGTCCAGGGCGGCCATCTTGACCAGCGGGACCCTGAGGATGGGAGGTACGAAAGTAGAGGTGAGGGCGGAGGGTGGGAGGTCAGGAGAGTGGTAGGGGGCCACACAGGAGAGTGATACTTACAGGGGGGCCAGTTTTGCCATCAGGACCAGGGCTGCCAGGGCTTCCAGTCAGACCCTAAGGGGAAGGCAGAGAGGTGTGAATAGGTTGGGGGACAAGGGTGGTAGAACAGAGTTGGGGGCCAGGGTGGAGGACACTCTAGAAGGCGGATCTGTGGTCCTGCTCCAGAGTGCTTCATCCCAGAGCCCACAGAGAATGGGCAGGGTCCTGGGCCAAGCTGGGCAGAGGACTAGGGTCTCACCTTGGCACCAGGCAGACCAGCTTCACCGGGGCGACCAGCTTCACCAGGAGAACCTTTGGGGCCAGCAGGGCCAGGAGAACCACGTTCACCAGCGGGACCCTGGTTGGGGGAGTCACAGCAACAATTAGGGTCCAAGTCTGGGCCTCTTTACCAGAGGCCGGCATCTTCTTTCCTGGGCAGTGGAGTGGGTAGGCGGGGGAGCGCTTTGAGGGGCATTGGTGGTGGTGGGAAGGTCAAGGTGAGGCTGAGTGTGAAGAAGGAGGTCTGCAGCCCCAGGGCGGGGCACTGATGACTGGGTGGTGGGAGAGGGAGTGGGTGACTACACCTGGAAGAGGAAGGTAACGTCCAGGGTGGAAGAGAGGTTACCTTGGGACCGGCGACACCATCTGCACCAGGGAAACCACGGCTACCAGGTCCACCCTGTAGGAGGAGAGGAGGTCAGTGAGCTCAGACACGCGGGCACCAGGCTGCACTGGGTGTGGAGAAGGGGGCACTTACACGCTCGCCAGGGGGTCCAGGCAGGCCAGCGGGTCCAGGTTCACCTCGGGCTCCTCGCTTTCCTTCTTCGCCAGCAGGGCCAGGGGGGCCTTGAACACCAGTGGGACCCTGGGGAGGGTAGAGAGCTGGCTTGAGGCTGAGCCTCCAGCACCAGGGGCTCCCATTCCAGCTTGGACCTCCCCCCAGGGGCTCCCAGGACAGACAGATGGAGCTGCAGGGGACTTACAGGCTCTCCCTTGGCACCAGTGTCTCCTTTGTTGCCAGGAGCACCAGGTTCACCCTGTGTCGGGGGAAAGAAGATGAGTGGAAAGTGAGTTGGCCTGGATCTTCATGCTCCCCAGACGAGGGTCACTCCAGCCAGCAGTGCATGGGGTAGGGCAGGAGGGACAGAGTGGTACTTACGCTGTTACCCTTGGGACCAGGGGGGCCGCTGGGGCCCTGGGGTCCAGAGGGGCCTCGGGCACCAGGGAAGCCAGGAGCACCAGCAATACCAGGAGCGCCCTGCGGGAGGCAGAACAAATTGAGCCCAGGAGTGGAGGTCACAGGATGGAGCAGAGGAAGATGGGTACCAGGAGGAGCTCTGAAACCTGCAGGATACTTACGTTGGCACCTTTAGCACCAGGCTGTCCATCAGCACCAGGGTTTCCCTGTGGAACAGAGAGAGGTGGGTGAGAGACAGGCAAGGACTCTGAGTTGAGGAGGGTCACAGGGCTCTGAGGAGGTAACACTTACAGCAGGGCCGGCAGCACCAGCAGGGCCAGGGGGGCCAGGCTCACCACGCACACCCTGGGGACCTTCAGAGCCTCGGGCTCCTTGGGGACCAGCTTCACCCTGGATTAGAAGAAAGAGCATGTCAGGAGCCACCCTGGGAGCCCAGCCTTACCTCCGGATGACAGGGAATAAAGTGTCGAGACAGAAGATCGAGAGCCAGGACTCCAAGATCAGAGAAGGGGACCCCAGAACAAAGGTGTTGGGGACTGGGCTTTTCTCTTGCCACTCTGGGTCCCTCTGGTTTGGGGAGCAGGGAGACACACACCCCTTGGCCTGTGGGAGCTGCGCTCAGAGGAGGAGGGTAGGGGTTCTCACCTTAGCACCAACAGCACCAGGGAAGCCAGGAGGACCAGCGGGGCCAGTGGGACCCTGAGAATGAAAGGGAGATGTTAGCAAGAAGATGGTAGCTTCAAGTCACACCCTGGGACAGAAGAGGTCTTAGCGTTCAGACCTGCCCCCGGAATCAGCCCCAAGAGCTGGCACTGAGACCCCTCCCCACTCCCAGGCACTGAGGTCTAGGGGCTGTACTCACAGGGGGTCCAGCAGCACCAGTAGCACCATCATTTCCACGAGCACCCTGCAGGAGAGAGGGGAAGCCAGGGTTACCTTCACTGAGCACTGCCCAGTCCCTTTAGTTCCTGAGGAACCCTTTCCAGAACCGTGGGAGCCCCCAAGGGGCCAGGAGTACTTACAGCAGGGCCGGGGGCTCCAGGGCGACCTCTCTCACCAGGCAGACCGCGGGGGCCCTGACAACAAAACCAAGAGAAGCCAAGTGAGATGGGAGACACAACCCTCTCCTCCAAGTCCCCATCTTGCCCCTACACCCTGCTTCATCTCTTCCTTCTAGAACTGGACACACTCACCATCTGACCAGGAGCTCCATTTTCACCAGGGCTACCAGGCTCACCCTACAGAGCAGAGAACAGGGTTAGGAATTCATTCACGAGGGGACCAGGGGCCAGGTAGAGGACCGCAACATTCATACAGCCACTTACCTTAGGACCAGCGGGACCAGCATCTCCCTTGGCACCATCCAAACCACTGAAGCCCTAAGATAGGAAGAAGGGCCAAAGCGAGATCCTATGGAGATGGTGGATCGCCTTGACACCCTCCCAGACCTGAGGAGGAGTCTCAGCGGGCCATTGCAGCTAACCCGCTGTGTCTGAGCTAGACTAAACCCCAAGTGGCCCAAGATCTCACTCCATCCCTTTATTGGGATTTCTTTCCCAATGAAGGGAAATTCTTCTGGATGTCTACTCTCTCTACCTGTTGGAACTTATGTAGCTGCCACCCTATCAGGACACCAGGATCCTTTGGGGAAAGGGCTGGAATGGTGGGATGCTGGGACTTTGGGAACTTAGATGATGCAAAGGGGACTCACTCTGTGTCCCTTCATTCCAGGAAGGCCAGCTGTTCCAGGCAATCCCCGAGCACCCTGGAGAGAAAAGACAGACAAAGGCAGAGCCATTAGAAGGCAACACCGTGGACACAGCTCCCAAACAAAGTCCAAATGCAGCAAAACTAGGGGGCCAGCCCCACCATCCTGCTCACCTGAGGTCCAGGAGGCCCACGCTCACCAGGGCGACCAGGCTTTCCAGCTTCACCCTGAGAGAGAGAGAGAAAAGGTCACTGTGCCTGTGTCCCCTGAGTTGGAAAACCAGGGACGGTCCAAGCCCTCCTGGGATTGGATTATTGAGAGTCAGGCTTAGGGGCCCAGAATCTTATCTTGGTTTATATCTATTGTGAAACACTTGCTTGGTGAATTTTGAGTCCCTCCAAAGGAATTTCTCTTTATTTCTGCCACCAGCATCTTAATCTCACCATATGGAGTGCAAATCTGAGGTGTCCAGAGTGGTTAAGCATAAGAAAGTCATTCACCCCAAGGGACAGGGTTGGGGACTGCTTTAAGGTGGCTGGGATGAGGGGAGGGACAGCCACCCCTGTTAGGAAGATTGGGAAACATCCCAGGAGGATGAAGATCTTTGTTCAAGAGCAGTCCCATGCATCAGGGAGAATGTGCCCTCCTTTCTCTGGGTATCAGCTCTAAAGGTGATGGGGCACTGGAGTGGAGATTATAGGGACCTAGTCCATGGAGGTGGTGGGGGTCAGGTGACCTCTCCTCACCAGGGCTACTTACATCATCTCCGTTCTTTCCAGGGGGGCCAGGAGGACCACGGGGACCCATGGGACCCTAGAGGAGACAGGAAGAGAGGATGTTAGGATAACCAAGATAAGAAAATAAGAAGGAGAAGGCTGGGATCAGAAGGAGGAGTTAAGAAAGATCCCAGATGGGGGTCCTTCAATAGGAGAATCCATATGTTTGCAGAGGAAGGGTGTGTTTGCATAGAGAGTACAAGTCCTTGGCACTTACGGAGGATCCAGGCTCGCCAGGCTCACCAGGGGGGCCTTGGAAACCTTGGGGACCCTGGAGAACAAGGAGAGAAAGATAGGGTAAGAAGGGCAGGTCCCTGCCAAACTGTCCCCCCATCTCACCAAGAAATCTCTGAGCACTTTCCCTACCCTCATCCCAATCCTCCCTCCAAAAGACCGAAGCCCAAGGTAGTGTAGACATCCAGGATACTCACAGGTGCACCAGGGGGGCCAGGGAGACCACGGGGACCAGAAGGACCCTACAGAAAGAAAAGAAAGGGAGGCCATAGTGATGCCTGTGTAGGAAAGTTTATCTCCCATGGTCCCTGTTCGAACCACCCAGTTGCCTTGCATCCTCTCTGGATTTTGAGATCTCAAAGGTCATCTCGACCGCCTATATTATCTATGCCACCCCGGATGTCAGATGCCTTCATTGGCCCATCTTGTCTGAATCCCCATCTGCTCCTCTGTCATCTACACCTCCTGCTGGTAGCTCACCATGGGGCCGGGCACGGAAATTCCTGTTGATTTCTCATCATAGCCATAAGACATCTGGGGAGCAAAGTTCTAGAAGAGAGAGTGCATGAGAAAGCAAGGTCAGGATGGTGAGTTGAAAGGCAGAAAATATCACCAGTAACGGGGAAACGGATGTCACGTGCCTCCTGATGTGATGCGCTATGCAGAGGACATTATGTGTGGCATAGTCCTGCCCAAAACGCATCACTCGTATCTAATCATGACACATCCAACCAACCCAAACTGAGCGACAGTCTGCAAAACAACTGGCCTCTTCAAAAAATTTCAGTGGCATAAAAGACAAAGCCTAAGGAATGTTCCAGATGAAAGGAACATTCATGACAGTGAAATGCAATCTGTGATCCTGGATAGGGGGAGAAAATGCTACAAAGGATGTTATTGGGACATTGGTGAAGTTTGAATACGGACTGCATGTTAGATAATAGTATTGCATCAGCTAGATTTCCAAAATATAAGTATTGTGCAATGGTCATGTATGAGAATGAGAGAATGTTCTTGTTCTCAGGAAATAACATACGGAAGTATTTAGGAGCAAAGGGACGTAACATCAACAACTTCTCTCAAATGGTTCAGAAAAACATCCTGATAATTATATGTGTACATATAGACTGATAAAGGAAATGTGATAAACCGAAGGAGATGTGTGAGTTCTTTGCATTATTCTTGCAACTTTCCTTTTTTTTTTGTAAGTTTAAAATTATTTCAAAATATAAAGTATGCCATCTGCCCCTCAAAAACCCCAGCAAAGAAAAACATCCTGGGCGGGGGTTGGGGGGGCGGCGGGATGTGGTGAGGCCCAGCACACAAAGCCTTCCAGGAGCGCCAGGACTATTCACTTACTCCTCCGAGGCCGGGGGGTCCGGGAGGTCCGGGAGGTCCAGGAGGTCCGGGAAGTCCAGGCTGTCCGGGGATGCCATCTCGGCCAGGGGGGCCTGCGGGTCCCTGCAGCGGGAGAGGGCGGGCGGGGTGAGCGCAGGCCAGAAGCCACGCCCACCTCTAGCCCGCAACAGCCGAGAGAGGGCAACGCTTACCCTTGGGCCTCGGGGGCCAGTGTCTCCTTTGGGTCCCTATGGGGTTGGGGGAGAAGAAACAAAAGGAGCCGAATTAGTGAAGGAGAACTGTGAAGAGTCCCGGGCTGGGTGGCGAGGTTGAGGGCAGAGGATTACCTCGACTCCCGTGGTTTCTTGGTCCGTGGGTGACGCTAGGGAGGGAAGAGACGCGGCTTAGAGGCAGGGTTTGCTCCAGATGCTCCCGGAGGCAGTGGCCTTGCCCGCACGGGGCAACAAAGTGCTCCCCTCCAGCCTCACCCGCCCCGCCCCAGGCCCGGAGCTATACCCTCGCCATCGGGGCAGACGGGGCAGCACTCGCCCGGAGGGGCTTTGGCGCCGGGACAGTTCTTGATTTCGTCGCAGATCACGTCATCGCACAACACGTTGCCGTTGTCGCAGACACAGATCTGGCAGGGCACCGGTTTCCATACGTCTCGGTCATAGTACCTGAGGCCGTTCTGTACGCAGGTGACTGGTGGGACTGTGACAAGAGGGGGAAGGTGGGGGCGGTCAGCGGCTCGTGAGTCTTGCACCTCGGGGCTCCAGGTACCCCAACCCCATCATCCCTTCCCCTCTGTCTTAGAGGTATGTTTAGATTTGCCATTTCCCGCCCCCCGCTTTTTTTCTTTTTTGGTTTTTGTTGTCCCCTTCCCCAAATCCTTAGAAGCTCATCTGCTCCTCATCAGCGTCAGTGACAGGGCCGAGGCGCCTGGCCAGGGCGGCTATAACTCTTTCCAGTTCTTAGGAATTTAAACAAAGCTTTAGTCCGGGGTTGCTTCCAATCCCAACCTCAGTCCATAGGCGCTGAAGCCAAGTGAAATAAAAAGCCATTGGGTGGGGGAGTAGGGGTGGGGAAGTGGGAAGAGAGAAACAACAGTAAGCGCTCCATCCAAAGGTCAGGCTTGTGGGGTGTGGTTTGGGTGGAGACAGGAGGAGGTGATGGGAGGAGAGATGGGAGGTCCAGCCCAGATTCCGCCCCATTCCCGGGGCAGGTGGGATGGCGTGGGCGGGGCTAGAAGGATGGAAAGGGTCTGGTTGTGTGGGATCCCACCCAGAGACTTGAGATGTACCCTAAAAGTAGGATACGCCCTAATCTCCGGCGCCCAGACATCTCAAAGGGCCGCTCTTGGGGACAATCTCCATTTCCAAAAGCCAGCCAGTGCCTCTGGTCACTCCTTAGCCAAAGAACTAGAAGTCCGCAAATAGTAAATTCAATAAGTTAACCACGCCCACCACGGAGCGTCTACCCAGACGGCCACTAGATGGCGGGCAACACTAAGCAATTTCCCTCAAATGGCCACTTCTTTCAGAGACAGAGGCTACCCTATCCCCAGGTTTATTTTCCAGGTCTAGGGGTGGGGTACACACCCGGCAACCACCCGGGTCTTCTCGCTCTAGCTCCTGAGCGGGGAAGCGCTGGACAGGGAGGCGTAGTGCCTAGTGTTGATCAGCAGAGGGCGCAAGGACCCTGCCTGGCCAAGTCCGCGCCGAAGTTTCTCATGCTCCAACCCGCCCACTCTACGCGCCCCCTCCCCCCTCAGCCCAGCACCTCCGCTGCCCCCGGAACACTGTCTATCCTGCAGAGAGAGCAAACAATCTTTCCTTATGAATCATCCCATAGCCTTCGTGATTGCTTTTACATCTTGGGCTCCAAATTCCCCGCTCGGCGCCTCAATCCCATCTTCGATGTACTTTCCCCCAACCCAGGGCCCAGACCCCATTTTCCCCGCTGTACTTCACAGTGAGAGTTCAAGACTCCTCAAGTGCCAACTCACGCGGTGCTGCATCTTCCCCTCCCACTCTCGGGGGGAGGTGTTCATCCACACCCCTACCCAGAGTGCACTGCCTTCTATCCCAGGGCGCCAGGAAGAGCCCTCACCGTCTTCCTTCCATCCCTGAGTCTCCGGAGCATCCCAAGTCTCAGTTTAAGCGGCGGACCCCCAGGACCAAGCGCAGGACAAGATACCAAACCACCCTGGACTCCCAAAAGTTTGGGACTTACTGTCTTCTTCTTGGCCTTCTTGGCCTTCTTGGCCCTCCTCTTGGCCGTGCGTCAGGAGGGCGGTGGCCGCTAAGAGGAGCAGGAGCCGGAGGTCCACAAAGCTGAACATGTCTAGACCCTAGACATGTAGACTCTTTGCGGCTGGGGTGGGGGTTAGCGTCCGCTCATGCGTGGCCTCACACTCCGCGTGCCTCCTGCTCCGACCCCGAGGAGAAACTCCCGTCTGCTCCGACCACCGGCCCGGGCCCTTTTTATACGGTCTTGATGGAGAGCGGGGAGGAACCCTGCCCCTGGGAGAGGGGGAGCCGGCTGCCCGTCCCCCAGCCAATCAGAGCTGCCTGGCCCGGCCCCCAATTTGGGAGTCGGAATGGAGAGGGGGAGGAGGAGGGAAGGGAAGGGAGTCCACCGCACATCTCCCCCCTTCACAGCAGCTCAGCCTCCCCAGCCCCCCAGCCCAGCCTGGGCCAGAGATGCTGCCGCTAGGGTGCGGCTAGGTCCTCAATGTAGTGTGGGCTAACGAGTGGGTAGGGGCATCTCTTCAGCTTTCTTCCTGGGCCCCCCAATCTGGGGAAACTGGAACTGGGGAGCTGGGTGGGTGCCTTCCAAAGATGGAAGGATTGGGGGTGACTGAGAGAGGGTCCCCTGGTCATGCCTCACTCACCCTCCTGACATCCTTGGCAAGACCTAAGGGATGGATATGAAGAGACAGGCTAGGGACCACTCTAAAGCAGGAGAACCAGAGAACTAAAAAGATACGCCTGTTTAGGGGTGTCTTCTGGTGTGGCTGGGGTATGGAACTTAGAAATATTTAAGGAACAAATTAGAGGTTCATTTATAGAAATTAAGAATCAGATACTTGGTGATGGGTGCTGGCAAGAGGATTTTTATTTTGAAGATGTCGTTTTTTTTCCTGCCAGGTCTGAGGCCCCAAGATGGACTCAAATGCTCTCCCCTAGCATGATTGAGAGATGGGGTGGGGAACCCGAGGCACTGGGTGAGAAATTTGACTACGAGTTCTTTCCAGGAGGCAGCTTTGGTGTTGAGTGATGGGGCAGCAGGCTGGTGATGGGGAATTGCTAAGACTTCCACCGGAGGGGGAGTAAGTTTGCACAAGGAAGGCTGTGCTCTTGGCGGCTTAGAAAAGGGTCTTGTGTTAGGGTCTGTTGTGGTTGTGGCTGGGTCTGGTTACAGACCCTCCTATCCAACACAGTCAAACCGGAGAGAACTCCATCGGAGAACACTTGACCAGAGAGAGGGTGCTCCTTCTGGGAGCTGCGTAAAGCCCTGTCTCTGTCTGTACTCAGGGTTGGGGGCTTATTGGGGAATTTGGGTGTCTGGAGGAGATTTGCCTTGGGGGTTTGGTATGGAATTACAGGGAACAATGAGTGACCTTATTTTAGAGGATGTTTCCCTCTGCCTTAACCTCTTTCCTGAAAACCTAGGGCATTGCTATTTGTACCTGAAACCAGGAGAGAATCATCTATACCCTGAAAGGCAGTGAAGACCCTAAGAACAACAGGCTACCTTTGGAGAAGATGCCTCTAGAAGCCAGTGTCCTCTCTTCTCCAAGTCGTAGCTTCCCAACCATGCTCTACCCCCAACCCCAATCTATCCAGAGCCAGGCCCTGCCAAAATCTGTGGGCCCAAAGGAAGGCAGTGAGGGTCCCTTTGCAGCGCCCCATCAACTCCAGTCCCTCCTGCACAGCTCCCCCACCCCCATCACTTCAGAGCTGCAAACGTGGAAGCGGGGAGTCCCGCCTCCCCCAAACCATCCAAGATTCCATTGCCTCCCCCCCCGCCCCTCTCCACGCCCTCCCCCAGCTGGTTTTGTGCAACGAAGGCAAAGGAAAAAAAAAAAAAAAAGACCAAGAGAACAGAATGGGAGGGAGCCACGTCGGCTGGCCGGCTGGCCGTGGGCAGCCAGGATGAGTGGTGCGGGTGGGGCAGCAGAGGGAGACTGCAGGGGCTATAATTAAAGGGAAAATATAGAGTTTCCAGAGAGGCAGGGCTGGAGACAGCAATGGAGGGACGGGCCTTCATCAATTATCCCCACCATGTGGCAGCAACTTGTGGCCCAGGATCTGCCCCCGCCTAGTGCCAGCTACTGCAGGGCAGGATAGGGGGCTGAGGTGCTGAGATGGCAGTTCCTGCGCCCTCCAGTGTGGATCAGGGACAAGGAGCACCCCCCTCCCCACCTCAACAGGAGACAAGGATCCTGCCCCTCAGAGTGGTCACCCTTTTGGAGTGGTTGTCTGGGGCAGAGGGTCACAGGCTTGGGGTGAGAGTTGGTGTGACCTGCCCACCTCCCTGCTTGCTGAGTTTTTGCAGCCAGGAGGGCTGATGCCCACAGCCCTCTCCCCAGATGCTCCCTGTTCAGGCTGCTCCTGGACCACCTTAAAGGACAGATTAAGAGATGCGGATTGAAAGTTGCTACATCTTGGGCCTGGGGTTCTGGAGAATGGCTAGGGACCCCTGAGATTGGGGGGTGGGCTTTGTGTGTATGACAGCCACCGCCCCAATGTCCGGTTTCAGACCTCCATTCCAGGGGCTGCAGGCAGGAGTTTTCCAAGCATGCTTTACACGTGGCAGAGAGCTGAGGCCCAGGGCCCCCTCTGCCACTTTTTCACTTGAAATGCTTGGCGGGCACCCAGCCCGAAGATGTGTCTTTAATTTCTGTAGCATGACAGCGAGAGGAAGAATGTACTTGGGGTCTCCTCCCAGCCTGGCTGGGCCTCCTTGGCCAGAACTGAGGGCTTGAGACTTGGAGGGAGGAGGGAGGAGGGAGGAGGGAGAGGGCTGAGGCCGGAGAGGGGAGGAGACGCCACCTCATCTTTAGGAAACTCTGAAGCCCTGACTTCTTGTGGAATGTAAGACTTTGTCTGGCATTTGGAGTGGGGGGAGCAAAAGCCAAAATCTGCCCCCCCCACCCCTAAGAAATGGTAAAGTCATCAGTGCTTAGGGAAAAAAAATTCCTCAAGAAGAAAAACAGAAGGAGGAAAGTGCTGAGCTCTGAGTTCGCTCCCTCTCCAAATTTCCCCGAGTGCCCTCCCTCGACGCCGGAGGGTCAGGCCTGTGCTCCCCCTCCCCCTGGAGCCCCTGAAGCCCCGAATCTGGACTCCATGATGTGGGGTAAGGGAGGAGAGACTACCCAGGTGCTGGCGCACCTGGCAGGCAGGCTGGTTGGCCGGTCCCAGTTCTCTGCCCCCTGCTGAGGTCCTGTTGCCCTCTTTCCCATAATTGCCCCTCCAGAATGTTCTTCTGCCCCCACCCTGGCTCCAGACTGGTGATGGAGAGAGGGTCTTTGGGAGAGGAGTTGAGGAAAGAGAAGGGAGGGGGCCTAAGAGTGAGGATGCAGTGGACTCGATCTCCGTGCGTCCCCATCGTCCCCTGCCCAGTTGCTATTGAGGATCCCTGGGGGCAGAGTCTGGGGACAGATCCCAGGTGTGGGGGTTCTCTCTTCTTCCCTTTCCTCAGCATCGCACTGCCTGGGTCCTTTGGTCCTTGGCTAAGTTCCTTAACTTCCAGGCACTGCTCTGCTCTTTCTTGCCTCAGCCTCAACCCACGTCCTTTGACCTGGGAGTTCCCTCCATCTCTTCATCCTTTCCAGGTTTAGAAGGAAGATGATGAATCAAGCTTGTCCATGTAGAGTGTTAGGTGCCTATGAGACATCCAGTCAGAAAGATGGAGGGAACTCTCAGGTGTCTGGGTCTGGAGTCCAGAGAAGAGACAAACATGGGGACCTCCCCCCACCAACCTACTCAGGATGTTGGTGTAGATGGAGCTGTCCCCAGAGAAAGTATGGAGGGAGGAGAGCTGAAGGGCTGGGACTAGGCCTTGAGGACCCTCGGGGTTTAAGGGTTGGGAGGGGGAGGAGGAGCCTGCACAAGAAACAGGACAAGAGTAGGAGTAGGAGGAGGGCAAGGAGGAAGTGATCGAGGGTGTCATGTATGCAGAGGGAAGGTTGTTCTAGAAGGAGGAAGAGTTCTATGTTGCAGGGAAAATTAGTATGAAGGGAGCAAAATGGTCACTGGATTTAGCAACATGGCAGTGACTGGTGCCCTGTGAGCTGTTTCAGTGGAGTGATGGGCAAGGAAGCCAGACTATAGTGGGCTGAGGAGTGAGTGGGAGGCCAGGAAATGGGGTCAGAGTGCAGACAACTTGGAGGAGGAGTTTAGCTGTGAAGGGGAGGAGAGCGTGTGGACTTCCCCCCTCCCTGCCTCCTTTTCTTTTTCTTTCTTGCCTCACATCCCCCCACCCCACTCCTGTCTGTCTTTCTGTTCCCTACCTCCCTCCTCTTTCTCTCTCGTGGAACTTTGCTTCTTTTTCTACTCTTCCTTCTCTGGAGCTCTTCTTCCAGACCCCATTTGCCTTTCTCATTCATCCTTTTCTCAAATATCCACATCCAGGACCAGCCTTTATTTCATTTTCTCCATAGAGAGAGCCCTTGGTCCAGGCTATTGAAGAGAAGGATTGATTTCTATTCCTGCAGACCCTGTCACATTCTCTGGGACCCCTCAGTCCAAGAGAGGGAAACTGGGGCAAAGAAACCAGGGAAGGAGCTGGGACAAGCTGGGAGAGAAGGGCTGGGGTGTGGTCCTTTGGTGACATTAGGACGCCCAGGACCACTCCAGCCCCACCGGGTCCACAGCCAGGTCCCAACTGAAAATAACGTGCTGGATGGGGACGTTGTCAGGCTTGGGGGCCACAGCCTCCCGTCCGTTCTGTGGTGATCACAAGGGAGAGGTCAACGCCCATCTTTCCTGCTGGAGCACAAGCTCCCGGGACAGGGACCTGTCAAAGTCATTATTGGATCAATGGCCCCATTCAGTGTCTCAAGTCAGAGTAGAGTCTCGTTAAAGTTTGAGTGAGTGAATTAACGGAATTGTTATTTCCCCTTTCTGGTTTAGTTCAGTTCTGCCCTTGCTTTATCTCATCCCCACTTCTTTTCTTTTTCTATTCTTTTTTTCCTATTCTTTTATTTCTCCCTTTATCTCACTCTTAATCTTTTTCCTTTTCGTGTATTTTTCTTCCATTTCTAAGTTCTTTTCTTTCCTTTTCTTTCTCTCCTCTGCCTCTGTCCCATTGTTCCACCCCTCCACCCACACACCCCTCCCTCCCTCTCTTCCTCTCATGCTCTCTTTTAATATTCTTGGTGCTCAGTCCCTTCCTGGGGGGCGGTGGCTGACTCCTGTGGGCATGCGCTCCAGCAGAGGAGAGAGCTGCAGCAGCCTCGGAGGGGCGGGGTTAAGGGGGAGGCTAAGGATTGCATCACAACCAGATGTCAGTCTTGCTGAAGTGTTTAGGAGATAAATGCAAAGGTTTCTTGGAAGCTTGGATCTGGGGGGGGAGAAAAAGAGTGAGGAGGCAGCCTGTGTGAGCCAGAGGCACCTGTCCAGACCCTGATCTCCTCTTTTCATCCCCACCCCCTCCCCTCACAGGTAAGCCTCGGCCACAGAAATCCAGAGTCTCTCCCTCTTCTACATTAGCCACCAGTTCTTCCACCTGGCAAACCTGGGAGTCTGGAGTTTCCTGGGCGGGAGGGTGAGCAGGGGCGATCCCACTGCACCAGCCCTGGGCAGAGCACCCCTCTGGACAGTCTGGCTTGGACATAGAAAGGATCCAGAATTATTCATTCAACATCGTTATATGCCAGGCACTTTGCTGGGCACTGGGCATTCAGTGTCTGCCCTCATGGGGCTTACATCTGGTAGAGACAGACACGAATGAAATCACATAAATAAACATGTAATTGCAACAGTAGAGGTCATGAAAGAAAGGAGCCCAGAGAGCCCTGAGTGGCAGGTATCCCAGGCAGGAGGAAGTATGGCAAGCTCTAGATGCTAAGAGAACCCAGAGAAGGCTCGTGTAGCTGGAGCACAGGGAGCCAAGGCCAGGCAGGCCGAGGAAGCCACATCAGAAGTTTGTCTTTATCCTTACAGCTTTGGGCCCCAGTAGGAGGTCCAAAGCAGGGAGGGTCACAATCAGGTCTGCATTTGTCAAAGATCACCATGGTCACTCAGTGAAGCAGGTACTGGAGGATGGCTGTGGTGGAAGGTGGCTGCTGCAGGCAACCAGGTGAGAGCTGATGAGAGCCTGGGCCAGGTTGAAGGAGATGGAGACAGAGAAGGGGAATGGATTCAAGAGGTCTTTGGGAAGCAGAATTTACAGGCATTGGGGTTGGATGAGAAAGTCTGGTGAAGAACAGGGATGACTCCTGGTCTTCTGACCAGAGAGCCTGGATGATGTGGTACCCTGGAAGAGAAGAGGCTGGGCGAGGACCCTATTTAGGGAAGAAGATCCTGAGCTCAATGCCTGTTGCAGACACTCTAGTTAATTGTATTCAGTGGATGGTTATTGCAGACCGCCTGGGGCCAGCTCTGGGCCGGACAGAGCTCTGGGGACAACAGCTCCTGTCCTCAGGGAGTTCAGAGTCAGGAAGTAGGGTAAAATAAATACAAAAATGTCTTTCACCCAAGGCAGCATTGGCTGTGCTTTTGAGTAAGTTAGTTCATCTCTCTAACCTTCATTTCCCCAACCTGTGAAATGGGGTAGTAATAAGATCACCTTGCTGGCACATCCAGCAAGGTAAGTGGAAGCCTCCAGAGAGATGCGAGGGACGGTGAAAATGCCAATGGGAGACAAGGCAGGTTTTGTGGAGGAGGCTGCTTCTGAGCTGGGCCTGAGAGGGTTTGAAATGCAGGATTGGGATGGGAGGGAAGGCATCGCCAAACCTGGGAAGCCTGACACACACAGAGACAGAGGCAGAGAGAGAGAGAGCCTCGGGCAGAGGAAATGTGGAAGACAAGGCTGGAAAGAAAGGCTGGGGCCAACTTCTAGAGGCCTGGAATTCAAGGAGAGAAATTTATAATCAATTTGGTGGTCACAGAGAGTCAGTGACCGCTTTTAAGTAAGGTATACTAGTGAGCCTTTTGCCAAGTTCTTGTCCAGAGAACCAATGCCTTGACAGCAGAAGAACTCAAATGAGAAAGCTAGGGCCTTTGGGAGGAGGGGGAGACGCAAGGAAACCGGATGGAATTTGTGGCTCTTAGATCAACAAGAAAATATGGTGTGGGAGCAGGCAAAGAGGTAAACCAGATGATCCCTCCAAAGTTGGAGTTCAACTTTTTACTAGATTCCAGAACTCTGTCGTTTCAAGGTGGGAATATCATATAACAATAGATGTTCAGTTGGAAGGAAATGGTGAACTCATTCTGCCCTGTCCTCCTCTCCTCGCACAGAGGAGAAAACCAAGGCCCAGAGAAGGGAAGTGACCGGCTTAACGTCACACAGCTGAGATTCAGAGGTCAGGGGTAAGATCTCTGCTGTACTTCAAGATCCTGAGTTTGGGGAGGGGAGGTGGGGGTCGGGGATCGGGGGGGTGGGGAACTGGAGGGGCCAGTGGAGCAACTGGGGATGGGGGCGCCTGCATGACACAGGGATCCCACATAATCCCTGCCCAGGCCTGGGAAGTTGCTCTCCAATTCTCTGCTGAGCCATGTGGCCAGAGGGGGAAGGGAGCCTGGTGGGCAGGGTGGAACTGCCACATGGAAGAGGCTTGATGTGAACCATCTGGCCTGGGCGGAGTGTGGGCTGCAGAGAGGGGAGGAGCAGGAGACGGGAAAGAGGCCACAGTGGGCGGGTGGACAGCGGGCTGGGGCTGGGAGTGGCCCAGCCTGGAGGCCCCTACCTTCCAGCCTGCTGCAGTCCAGATGCCTTCACAGCCACGGCCTGGCCCATCCAACCCGCTGACCTCATTCCCAGCTCCCCTCCCTCGCAGGCCCCCCTCTGCCTGCCACGTAGACTAAAGGCTTTAGCTGCATCTCCTGCTGGGGAGAGGGAGGACAGAAGGACACAGGCACCCTGAGCCCAGGACTCTGCCAGATCAGGCAGACCTGGGGGAGCAGTGGTATTCCCTGAGCCCCCAGATCACTCTGGGCCTCAGTTTCCCCTCCCCAAGCATGAGGCCCATGATGGAGGGGAGCATGACGTGAAGCACATTGGAGTGGACGAGAACCAGGGGGGAAGTCATCAGGAGGGTGACCTGCTTCCTCACGACAGAAGGGTGTCATTCTCAGACCCAGGAAGACATAGGGCAGGACCTCTTCCTCTCTTAAAGTGCTTCTCATCAAAGGGAGTTTCCTGAAGGTCTGCGTGCGGGCATCTTCTGTTCTACGGAGACTTTCTCGATCCTGCTGCATCGGGAGTGGGATATATGACCAGGGTGGCAGTGGGGAGGCACGTTGTCTCCCCTCCCTCAGGCCCCTCTCAGTGACCTCTCCTCCCATCCTGGATCCAGTCTCCAGGCCAGAGCCTCTCTTGGGCTCTGCCTCTTGACCTTCTGCCTTCCCCTCGCCTCCCTGCCCCCCGGGTCCTGGGTCCTCTTCGACAGCAGAACAGGGGGCTGTCCCGCTGCAGCCGCCTCTCCTCCAGGCGTTCCCGGCCTGTGAGTCATCGGGAATGTCTGCTCTGGTTGTAGCTTCCTCCCAGGCTGTGGACCCTCCGGCCCCCCCTCCCCCAGGCAGGGGGCTCTGGACCAGGAGGGGGAAGGCTGTGTGTGAATCTGTGGCGAGGCCTTGCTTCCCCCGGTGCAGTGAGGACGGGCTTAAAAGAACTCCCCCAGACTCCACCTTGCCCATCACAGATAGAGTGTCTCGTCCTTTCTCCCGTCCCCCAGGTGGGGAAGCAGGCGGGGCAGGCAGGGAAGACCAGGACTCTGGGGGGCTTAGGCGGCTCCCCTCCTCTGGGTCAGGGCCAAGCTGGGAACCTGCCCAACCCTCTTTCTGAAGGGCCCTCCCCACATTCAAGGCCGGGTCTGGCAAGAAAGCTGGAGAGAGGCCCTGCTACCGCGGAGGACTCCAAGGATGACACGTCCTGGCTGGGTTGGGGAGTCCACGTCCGCAGGAAAGGGGGAGGCTGGTGCCTGGACCCTTCCCACGGGGCCCCTGCACCCTGTGAGGCTGCCTCCGGCCCTCTCCTCCTCTCCTTCTCCCAAGCAACCCTGTCCTGCCTCCTCCTTCTCCAGCCTGAAGAAACAGCTGTTGGCGGAGGGGGGATGGAGGGGAAGGGCTGGAATTAGAAAAGTTCCCATCTTTACTCCAAATGTGTCTGCTGCCCCCTTGTCCCCCCCACCTCCCCCCCATCCATGGATTAGTTGTCTAGAGACCAGATGTCTAGGACCAGACTTGCCTGGTGACTTTGGGCATTTTTTTCACTTCCCATTTCTGAGCCCCAGTTTCCTCATCTGTAAAGAGCCTCAGTTTCCTCATCTGTAAAATTGGAGCCTGGATCAAAAAAGTCCCTACTGGTGAGGTTGGACTAGGATTCTGTCTCTTCCCAGTCAGATACTCGGGCACTCACACACATCCTCACCCATACCCACCGGCTCACGTGCTCTCTATCACACACATGCATTCATCCACTGTCACACCCGCATTTGCATGTGCACACACTTCAGCTTACTCTGGGGCCAGCAGATCCCCCACGGCTTCTCTGACAGCGCCCTTTCTTCCCTCCCACCCATCACA
This sequence comes from Vicugna pacos, assembly GCF_048564905.1. Classification (NCBI taxonomy): domain Eukaryota; kingdom Metazoa; phylum Chordata; class Mammalia; order Artiodactyla; family Camelidae; genus Vicugna; species Vicugna pacos. The sequence continues at coordinate 36,820,345 of NC_133002.1, read as the reverse complement.
CTGCCCCCGCCTTCCCGCCCCCTTACATTTTCTCCTCCCAAGGTCACTGGCAGGGCAAGGGCAAGAGCGAAGAGTGGGCCGTGAGATGTGAACCCGGAGTGTCACTCCTCTGACCCCTGCCAAAGACCACTCCCGCCACCCCCTCAGGGCGGGGCTGGTTGAGGTTGGGTGGGAGGGAGATGAGATGGAAGAGGAGTGGAGCAGAGAGGTTTCGCTTCTCTTCCCAGCTGAGCTTTATTAACATTTACTTGCAAAAATGTCCGTCCATCCTGGGGCCTCCCCTGAAGTGTGATGATTTTAGCAGCTTGTACTGGCCGCCCTGCCCCAGGCTGCACCCTTCTAGGAACTCCTGCCTGAGGGAGACTGGTCAGAGCTCAGAAAGGACAGTTCCAGGGGATGAGCTATCTGTTGGCCAGGAAAGGCGTGGGAACTGGGCGGCAGAGCACACCCCGCAGACCCAGCCCGACCAGGAATAATAGCAAAAGTCTCTACCAGGCTATGCCCTAAGCACGCCACACGTTTCAACTAACGTTCTCCTCACAAAACCCTCTGAGGTGGGTGCTATTATTGTCTCCAATTTCAGAAGAGGAAAGGGAGGCACAGAGAGGCTTGAGTCAGTTGCCTGAAGTCACAGAGCCAGGAAGTGGCTGAGCTGGGCTTCAAACCCAGGCAGCCTGGCTCCAGAGCTCACAGGCTTAACTGCTATTCATGACAAGTCCAGGAGACCCAAGATGGATGCAAGGAGTGCTCTCCCACTTAGTCTAAAGAAGTGACCATTTGCACAAACACACACGCTCCAGCTGTGTGCATGGAGGCTAAGGATCACAACATCGCATGGCTGGAGCTGGACCACAGGCACCGTCACAGCTGGAAAGCACTCAGGCGGTGGTGCCACCTCCCTCCCATCTGCCGAGGAACTGTTCTGAGCTGACGGCACCACACACATCATCTCATCTAATCCTCATAGTAGCTCTGGGGGTTGGGAGGTCAGTCTTAATACCTTGATTTTACAGATGGAGAACCTGAGACCCAGAAGGGACAAGGCATTGTCCCAAACCCCCTTCCTAGAGCTGAGAGGGAGCCCACATGCTCCAGCAGCTGGATCAGACTTCTTTTCATTGCCTCGCGTGGACACAGGAAAATCATACCCATGGTGCTCCTGTACGATCCAGGCTAAGAGTTACCAGGCATTTTCCGTGTGCCAGATAGTCAGTAGCAGCTCACTGAATGACTACGACAATCCTATGATGTTGTTTCTGTTAATATCCTTACCCTCATTTTGCAGATAAGGAGACTGAGGCTCAGCGAGGTTAAGTAACTTGCTTAAGGTCACACAGCTCAGCAGTTGCAGAAGAGATCTGGATCCAGGCTCTCACCACTGTGCTATAGCCCATTCTCTAATACTGACTGGCTACTACCCATTCAGTCAGTCAGTCAGTAGCCGCTACTGACCGCCTGTTGGGCCCAGCACACAGAGGTGAACAAGCCTGGCGCCCCAACCTGCCCCTGCCGGGTACCACATGGCAGATGGGGACTGCACCCTCTCTCACTCTCCTTCCTTCCCAGAGAGTCTCCTCCCTAGGGAGCTAGGACACGTGGCTCTTGGCTCTTGCAAGGGGAAATACTGAGGTGGTGCCAAAACCAGTATGGGAGGCAGGGCAATGCAAATGGGGTGGGGGTAGGGCAGAAGGGGGCAGTGCTGGGAGGGGACAGGGACACCATTCTGCATCTGCCCCCATTTTGGTCTTCTGCTCACATCTAATCTATCTCAGCTCTTGTCCTGGCGTCTCTGCTGATTCTCTCCGTATCTGTCTCTCGGTGTATGTTCATTTGTCTCCTGTCTTTCCTTGTCCTTTTATTGTTTATCAGCTGCTGTGTGGGCTGTGGATCGAGGACTTGGGCACCCACCACCAGAGTGGACATCATGTCTAAGCTAGGCCCACTTCCAGGGGATCCATCAGCTCTGTCCCAGGACCCTTCCTCCTGGCCTTCTCTCTACAAAGGACCACAGTCCTCTTCTCCTCAAGCCTTCCTCCCAGGCTCTCTCTGTCCATTGTCTGAACACTAGCCTTGATATCACCAGTCTGTATGTCTGGGATGTGACCTGCCTGCCCTTCACATGGGGGGAGGAAGCCATGTCCCTCCCATCAGAGGCAGAAGCATGTCTCCATGTTCAGACTTAGGGCTCCTTGAGGACAGGGATTGTGTCTCTCCCACAAGACTGAGGTTCCTTGAAGATACAACCTGAGCTTTCCCCATGAGTGGTCCATAAGTGTTAGAGATTTCTAAGGAAAAAAGAAAAGAATAATTTTACTTATAAACTTGGAAATGCAAAATTGATTTAAGATTTTCATTACAACCCCATTGTGTTCTTAATAACTTCACATTCTTCAACATTGTACGTGATACAGGGTTTGCATTTGGTTGATCTATCTTGGCAGTTTGTCTCAGACGATATATTTTTATATCATTTATGGATTTGGGGTTATTAATTTGCGATGTGTAATGTCCTCAACTCAAGTAAGGAGTCAGTGGTTCAAAAGTGGCTTTCTGAAGCTGAAAAAGAGTGATGAAAATAGTAACCCAGATACTACAACTGAGAGCAGTGTTATAAAAGTAAATAATGAACCAGAATCTAGTTCCCAAAAATGCAAGTCTCGAAGAAATCAGACGTGTATGATGATTTCACACACGTAGCTGAGAAAGAAAAGTGTAAATAGTGAGTGTGGGATATTGCATTCCGACACTGCGCTCCATTGGACTGGATATCCATCCCATCCTAATCCCCAGAGTGTTGTGTGTTATGAAACTTTGTCAAATAGTGGCATAAAGCCATCAAGCCTTTCACATCATTTTCAAACAAAGCACAGTGACCTTTCTGGTAAACCATTAGAGCCTTCTCTCTCTTTCTTTTCCAGAGCAAGAGTAAAATAAGCTTTTCCAGGACAAAATTGATGGATTCCCCCCCACCCCCTGACTGAAGGCAGGAAGGAAGAAAAACAAAACTACGTAGGCAGCGTTTAAAACTGCATTCCTCTTAGTAAAACACAGATACGAGGAACTATCTGAGAAGCTTGTAAAACAGCTGTGTTATTAATGACACACACTTTTCTCAGAGAGAGTGCAGAACCAGCTTTTGGCAAATTTCCTTTATCAAATGACAGTGTTGGGCATCTCACAGTGTCAATGGTATGCGCTATGAGAAAATAGTTTTGTTTTACTAAATCCTGCTGCCTGAGACTCCTCATGAAAGTTGTATATTTTTACTCTTCTAAGCTTCGGGTCGGGCTAGCACAGGTAGTGAACATACTGGCATCTGAACAAGCTGCTTGAGATCTCAGAGCTGTTCTCCAGTGGCATAATAAATGACTTTCAGCAATGGTTTTTATCTCATCTCTCTTTCCTAAAAGAGATGTGGGCCAAGGGAGAGGGACAGTATAGCTCAAGTGGTAGAGCACATGCTTAGTATGCACGAGGTCCTGGGTTCAATCCTCAGTACCCCCTCTAAAAATTAATAAAACCTAATTACCTCCCCCCACCGAAAAATAAAAAAAAAGACAGATGTGGGCCCAGGTATGTAAAGTTGGTTACAATCAATGAGGTATAGAGTCTAAACACACTTAGCTTATATGTCATTCGTACATCAGAGAAAAGCATTCAGTAACTGTTAGTTTTACCACTTAAAACCCACGCTTCAGGAAAAAAAAATTCTTTGCTTATGTGGTCATTTTGTGAATCATGATCTGCACTGAAGATTGGCTGGCAAACACTACTGAGGGAGAACAAGAAAGGGCTCCCTTCTAAGGATGAAAAAAGTTGTACCCGAAAGCTAATTCCATCTGTTTCTGGAACTTTCCTCAACATTTTGGCAATACCAGCTATTGCCCCCTAATATTCCTTTCCCCCCTTTTCTCTCATGGTAATAGTATTCCCGATTTTTAGCTGTTTATGTGACCACTCAGAGTAAAAACTACATTTTTTTAAACTTCTTTTCAGCTAGATGTGGTCATGTGACAACGTTCTGGCCAATGAGATGTGAGCTGAAGTATGACTTTCAGGTCCCTATGGGGACATGCCTTCCCACCCACTTTCCTCCAACTACTGCTTGGAACTTCATTTCATTGTGAGCCGCCTTGGATCCTGCCCATGAGGGCAAGACCTAAGTGTGGCAGAACAAGAAGACAGAAGGAGCCTGGGTTTCTGAACAAGCTAGTGCAGAAGAACCACCTTTCTAGCACTGGACCGCTTGTCTCTGGGCTATTAGATGGAAGAGAAACAAACTGCTGTTTTGTTTAAGCCACTATTTTTATGGATCCCTGTAATGAATGGCCAAACCTAAATCCTACCCAATACACAGTTGAAGGAAATACTGAAAATAGTGAGTATGATTCAATCTCATTCACTGAGCATACTTCTCAGCATCCTATGCAAAGACAAAGACGGCAAGTTCAAGAGTTCACTTTTCCACCCTGAGATATTCTAGCTATGGAGGGAAAAGGTTCCCACAAGGAGTTTTGAAAAGAATGATGAGATAAAACCATTTTTCATGTCACTGATAATGCCACTCAAGACCACTTCTAGATCTTAAATGTCCTGCTCAGATGGCAAAATGTTCAGCATCTGTGTTGCCCAGACATCACCAAACTGTTACATTTCCTGATGAGTATCAAGTTAGCAGAATTCCTTAGAACCAAACTGCAGTACGACTGCTCCATTATGAGAGTTTGATTCTTTCTCAGTACTTGATGGTTTTTGTTTCTGAGCAGTAGAAAGGAATCAGTGACATATTATTAAGGTTATTTTTAAAACCACATCCAAATATGACATCAGAACTTAAAGAATTCTTTCCGAATCAAATTCAGCCGAAGAGAGGAGTATGTTACTCTCTTTCTCAAAGTGAAGCACTCAGTATTCTAACTTTTGGAAGCTTTGTACCTGTTGACCAAGTAGCCAAGAGAATGGAAAATAGTCTTCAGGGAGAAACAGCTCTGCGAGTTCTAAATTCTTGTTTGGTCTGAATTCACAACCATCTAACAGCCACCAAATATTTGCTGCCATTTCTAATGACCTGCTATTGAGGTTTAGGATTTTCTAATTTAGTACGAATAAAGAGTAAGAGAAGAAACTGACAGGATGTGAAAATTCCTCATGGCTCCTCTTTGTCACACAGAACACAGAGACCCTGCTGGAAATTTTCAGACAGTATCCTCTCTCACTGATATGAAACAATTATATTTCATACTACTTTTGTGAAGTTACATTTTTAAAATGACTTTAGAAACACAATGTTGTTCCTAAATTTGCTTAAACTTGGTGGTTGGTGCATTCCTCAACGCCCGCTAAGGAACTGCTAATACTAACAGTGTGAGAAACATTCTCCCCTACGTCCTAACATGGCTGCATTCCACAGCAGATAAAGAAATCCCTAAAGGGAATCCAGGGGGCCCCCTAAGATCTGGCAGCCCTGCTGGTCCAGTGCAGGCCCATGTGCCAGCTGGACTGACTACTCCATCACAGCCTCTCCCAGTGGGTCACAGGCTCCTGCTCACGCAGTGCCCAACTGCGCCATCCCAAGTCTGGTGTGGGAGGTCAGAGTGTTCTCACCATCCAGACAAGACCCAGAAGTCCAGGGAACTTCTCTCCAAAGCCACTCAGCTTGTGGGGGAGGGGCCAGGATAAGAATCCAAGCCTTTTTATGGCCCTGGAAAGGCTCTTTCCTCCACACTTAAATGTCTGCAAACAACCTAAACCGCAAAATGATAATGGCTACAGTGTACTTGGGACTCACTGAGTACCAGGCCCCCGCGCTCACATTGCCTCAATCTTCTCAACAGCCTCCTGAGATACTCCCTATGCGATATATCATTAGTTCCACTTTACAGATGAGAAAACTGAGGTTCAGAGAGGTTAAGTAACTTACCCTGTCACATTGCTAAGGAGTGGCAACGCCGGCCTCAAATTGAAATCCGACAGCCAGGAAGGGGCTTTTAACCCCCACAACAAAAGACCATCGCACTGGACGCAGAGTTCTCCCTCCTTAAAAATCTCTCCATTCACTGGCTCAGATCCAGCTGCTCTCTCTTCACCTGCCTCACCACCTCTGCGAAGCTGGGCAGCAGCCTCCCTACTCCTCTCTATGCCCATGTCTAACTGCTTCCTCAAAAGGCCAGGGCAGCCTTCCGAATGCATGCGGGCTCCTTCCACCTGGCTCTGCCCCTGGCGCAGCGGCCCCCCTCACCTGGGCAGGACCCGAGCCCCCGGCCGCCTTCCTGGGCTCCGGGGCTGAGCTCGTTCGGCTCCGCATGGATCCACGCTCTGCTGGCCCGACACCACCGACTCTTCCCACGTGTGACTCTCCAGCATAGACGACTCCTGTCGCTCATGCTCACACACCTCTGCCACGTGTGCCCCTCCCCGGCCACTCACTGTCCCCAGTCACTTCTGTAGATTCGTTTTCCTCCGAGTCTCTAAAATCCGGGGCTTTTCCCGCCTGTCCCCAACTGTCCTGTTTCTGGTCTACCTTTCTGGAATGGGTGCCCCACCCCCTCCAGGCCAACTCCCAGGCAAGCTGCCTGCACCCACCCTGGGAGGCAGGAGCCCCCTTAACTCTGCAGCCTTGACAGGGCTTTGGACCACGAGTTCTAATGCTCTTGGAGGCCTTGGTGCTGGCACCCCTCCTCTGCCCAGAGCATTCTCCTCCACCTGCTGCCCGACTCCTACTCTCCCTTATGTGTCTCCAACTCCTCATCCTGCCCAGACTCGCCCTGTCAGGGTTCTCCCACAAGACTCTACCAGAGCCCATGCCCTGCCTGGCTGGTGGCCCCCTCCCATCCCACCCTCCAACGGAGCCCTGGTCTGTCATCTTCATCCTGGCTCAGGGCCTGGTGCAGAGTGGATGCTCAGTGAATATGCTGGGAGAGTAACTGGAGCTCTTGAGAGTTTGGGCCCTGGGCTTAGACTTTCAATTCAAATCCCAACCTTTCCTTCTTACAGCTGTGTGACTCTGGGCAACTTACTTACCTTCTCTGTGCCTCAGTTTCCTCAGCTCTAAAATGGGGCTAATAATAGATCTTTTCTGAGGTTGTTGTGAGAACTTAAAGCAGTATCCGGCATAAATGATATTAGGTATTTTATAATTACTATTAACCTTATTTCTGCTGTTAGTTTACTGTTTCATATATGTCTCTTCCACTAAACAGCAGACTTTTTAGGTGTGGGAGGAATCCTCAATTCCTAACTCCCTAGGGCCCTGCCCAAAGCATGCCAGCTGTCCCTTGGGTCCTGCCCTGAGAATTCAGTATTCTGTGAAGCTCCCTTACCTGGCCCCAACCAACATCCTGGCCCCTGGCAGTGTTCCCACCCCACTCCCCTGTCCTGAGGGCTGATGTAGCCCTGAAAGCCTGGCCCTCTGCTCACTCATTCCAGAACAGTCCCAAAAATCCAAGGGGAGATATTCTGTCTTCTACCACATCTCCCATCCTGCAGCCCCTTCTCAGAAATTTCAAAGCCCAGAGAGCTGTTTCTAGAGCTCTGGATTTGGAGAGAGGAACCCTGTTCAGGAAGCCACTGAACAGCTGTGTGACTTTGGACAGGTCGCTCTACCTTTCTGAGCTTTACTTTTCCACACCTGTAAAATGGGAATAAACCCAGTCCTGCTTCCCTCATAGAGTTGTCCTGATGCTCAGTTGCATAAACTGGAGACAGGGTACTTTGTAAACAGGCAGTGTGAAGAAATGCAAGGCACAGTTACCATGGAGTTGGAAGTGTGGATCAGGACCAAGCCTGCAGGCGTCTGCGGTCAAGGCTGTGCCAAGGGTGTGACTACTGGGCTCTGGGTCCTCCAGCAAACTGTTGTGAGGTGGGGTTGACTGGGGAAAAGCCTAAGCCCAAGCTTTGTCCAGAGTCACTCAAGGACTACTGCTTGGTCCCTGTGTCCCCGCCACCTGCTCTCACCACTTCTCCAAAGTACCTTCACATGCCCCTGAGGGCCCCAAGATTCCTACTGAATCCTGATGCTCAGAGGCGCTGCCATGTCTGACTGTCAGCTCCAACGCTCCTTCCCCGCCCCCCACCCCGCGCCTGTGACCCAGTCCAGCTGAATTAGGAATTTCCTAACATTAGTCATGAATCTTTCAGTTGCAAATGCCAACAGCTTAACTCAAAGTGACTTAAGCCGAAAATTAAATCTATTTGGGTTGTTTAACCAAAAAGTCAAAACACAACTGGGTCTATGGGCTAAAATGATACCAGGAAGACTCAGTTTCTCTGTCTCTTTTGCTTTTCTTTGAAATGGCTTTTTTTTTTCAATCTGGCTCCATGTGGTGGTCTCAAGCCGCTCCAGGTTTATTTTCTAAAACCTAAGCAACCCCAGAAGAAAAACAAAAAAGCCTCTTTCACAATAGTTTCAGAAAAAAAAGTCCCAGCGTTGACCTATATTAAGCTAACTTGAGCCCTTCCCTAAACCAATGACTGTGGCCAAGCAAATGAAATATGCTGATTGACCTGGGCGCATGCCCACATCAGCGACACATAAACCGAGACTTGGAGGAGGGGAGGGCATAGCTCAGGGGCAGAATGCAGGCTTACCATGCACGAGGTCCTAGGTTCAATTCTTAGTACCTCCATTAAAAAATAAATAATTAAGCCTAATTACCCCCCCAAAAAAACCCCAAAAAATAAAATAAAAGTTTATAAAAAGAATTGGGGAGGGGCAGTTCCCCTAAATAAAATCTGGATGCTATTTGTGGAGGAAGAAGGAATGAATATTAGGGAAGCCAGAAGCAATGGATGTCCAAAACATTCCACACCTTGGCTGGTAGCATATATACACACACATACATATATATTTATATATATATGAAATACTTACATATACTTATGTACATTCTTATATATTATATATACTTATATACATACGCATAATATTTATAAACTTTTTATCACCATCTTGTCTTCTCATTTGGAAATCATTTCAAATTTACAGAAAAGTTCCAAGATTAGTACAAAGAGCTTTTTTTTTCCTGAAGCATTTGAGGGTAAATTGCTAACATGACGTCCCACCATCCACAAGTACTTCAGTATAAATCCCACAAACAATGACATTCTCTGAAATAACCACAAGGCAACCATACAAATTATAGATCTATTACTATAATTTATTCATGTTTCACCATTTGTCCCAATAAAGTTCTTCATAGCAAAAAGACCCGATTCAGTATCATGCTTTGCATTTGGTTGCCATGCCTCTTTAGTCTCTTTCAGCGTGGAAAGAGACCACATTGAAAGCAGTCTTTTCTTGCCGATCATGACTTCATAAATTTTGAAGGTTATAGGCCAGCGATTTCATAGAGTACCCTTCACGTCGGGTTTGTCTGTTTCCTCATGATTAGATTCAAGTTATGCATTTTAGGCAGGAACATCACAGGAGTAATGCTATGTTCTCACTGCATCTTATCAGGTGATTAGTGACTTTAGTTTGCCCCATTAATGATGATGTTAATTTTGATCTTTTGATTAAAATAGTGTCTACCACATTTATCTACTGTAAAGTTACTTATTTTTCCATTATAATTAACAAATTTGGGGGGTACTTTTGTAAGGTACTATGTAAAGTCCCATTCCTCATCCAACTTGGACCCATTAATTTTTGCATCCAATGATATCTCTTGGCTGAAATATTCTGTATTATGATAGTGCCCTAATGTTGGTGATCTAATGCCGTCATTCCTTTTGTCATTGTACTCAGTGGAAAAGCTTTATATTTCCTTCTTTATATCAGTATTAAGATTATTATTTTGATGCTCAAATTGTCCAGATTCTACCAGTGGGAGCCTCTTCAAGCTGACATCTGTCTTTTTTGTTTCTGATATGGGCTGAATCATGTCCCACCCCCACCAATTTATGTTGAAGTCCTAACACCCAGTGTGACTGTACTTGGAAATTTAGCCTTTAAAGAGGTAATTAAGGTTAAATAAGGTCATAAGGCTGGGAGTCCGATCCAATAGGACTGGTGTTCTTATAAGAGGAGGAAAAGACACCAGGATGGCCAAGGGAAAGGCCATGTGAAGACACAGCCAGAAGGTGGCCATCCATAAGCCAAAGAAAGGAGCCTCAGGGGAAATCAAACCTACCAACACCTTGATCTTGGACTTCTGGCTTTCGAGAACCCTGAGAAAAGTAATTTCTGTTGTTTAAGCCGTTCAGTCTGTGGTATTTTATGTCAGGCCTAGCAAATGAATATAGTCCCTATCATTCTTTGAGCAATTGCTTACTTTCTGGCATAAGATGTTTCAGGCTCATTTTGTATTTTACCTGCCCCAGCCCTGGGGCCAATAATTTCTCCAAAGAGTTCTAGTTCTTTTTAGCGGAAAATGGTACTTAGAAACCAAGGTATGAGTGCTAGGCGCTCATTGCTATTGCAATGCCACTGTTCCCAAGACTTCTCAAGGGATGGACCTGGGGAAACACATAAACCTATACATATTCACGTCAGTATTTATTTCTTTATCCGTATATGTTGAAAATTACAGGTTCATACAGATACCTCCAATTCTAATCCAACACAATAGGATTCATTCTAGTTTTCTCCCTTTCCCTTATTTGTAATGTCCTCCAGCAGCAAGAAACCTGGATTCCATTATCCTTAATATATTTATTTATTTGATCAGTTCTCCTCTTTACAACCAGTTTCTGTCTCTGCTGCTACTTCATTCTTGGTAGATACCGTCCACTCTCTGCTTGGACTCTGTTATCCCATTCCAGGCCACCCATCTGCATGGATGCCCTCCCATACTAGTCAGGCTGACTCCTCACACTGGGCCACCCTTACTCTTCTCAGGCTGACACCTCACACCTGGCCACTCTATATGCATGGAACCCTTCTTAACAATACTGTGGTTCTGACTTCCCATGCCAGATCATCCCTATGCAGGGATCCTCTCCTCCACTAGGCTCTAATAACCTGCATGGACCATTCCACTGCATGGATGCCCTCACTCCCATCAGGCTGACTAATGATACCATCCACCCCATCCTCCACGGTGGATGCCTCACTGCCCAACGCTGGCTCTGATTCTTTGCTCTGGACCACTGTGGCTCTCACCAGCACCACCACAGGCACTTACCTTGCTCTGGCTCACCCAGCAGCTATAGGGCTGAATTGTTCAGGTATGGAAGGAAAGGAAAAGAAGGAAATAAAGGGGAAATGAAAGAGGGAATGGGGAAAGAGAGTGGAAGAGAAATTTTAAAAATTGATCTGTAGCATATTTGGTATATAAAATGCACAAATGTTAAGCTCATTCACACCTCAGTGAATTTTTACAAAGCAAAAAACATTGCTAACACCTTAGAAGTCTCCTTCATACCCCATCCAATTATTGCCCTCCCCAGGATAAACCAACTTCTGTCACTCTGGAATAACTTTTCTTATTTTTTAACTTTATGTAAATGGAAACATATAATATATTGTTTTGTTTGTGACTGGCTTCATTTACACAATATTATATTTATGAGATTTATCCATATTGTTACATGTAGCAGTAGTTTGTTCTTTAGCATTGCTGTATAGTATTCCACTGAATGGATATGCAGCTATTTATCTATCCATTTATTATTGATGGCTCTTTATCATGAGGAGTAATGTGGCTACTAATAAACTTGCAATGCCCTTTTGGTATATGTGTGTGTGTGTGTGTGTGTGCACTTCTGTTGGATATGTACTGAAGAGTGGAACAGCTAGATTATACAGAATGCATATGTTTAGCTTTAGTAGTTATTGTCAGTTTTTTCTAAAGTGGTTGCACAAATTTATATTGCTTCCAGCAGTATGAGAGTTCCAGTAGCCACATCCTTGTCAGTATTGTCAGTCTTTTTAATTTTAGTCATCTTGGTCAATGTGTAGTGGTATTTCATTGTGGTATTAATTTGAATTTCTCTATGTTGAATATCTTTCCATGCATTTATTAGATATTTGGATACTTTCTTTTATGAAAAACATGTGAAGTTTTTGTTCATTTAAAAAAGGGATTGTCTGCCTTTTTCTCTTATTTTGTAGGATAATTTTAATAAATTCTGGATATAAGACCTCTGTCAGATACATATGTTGAAGATATCTATCACTCTGTGACTCAACTTCTCACTCAATGATATCTTTTGATAAAAAGAAGTCTTTTATTTTACTGAACTACAATGTATTAATTTATTATTAGCTATGTGTGTGTTGTTGTTTAAGAATTCTTTGCCTAATGTCAAGGTCATGAACTTACTGTCTTTTGTTATTTTCCATGGTTTTCTTCTAGAAGCTTTCCTTTTCTTTTGCTGTTCACATTTAGTTTTTATAAATGCAATTTTAAGTTTTAACAAAGATATATATGAACATGGTTTAAGAGGCAAAGAATTTACAAGGCATGTAAAGAAAAGCAGCAGTCTCATACCTCTTCAGACTTAATTTCCTCTCCCCAAAGTCAGTGATTTTCAACTCACTCAGCTGACGTTTTTGAGAGAGCTTCTCCTTATCGCTAAATAACAAGTTTTGTTGCCAATTCTTGATTTTTCAGTTGTGGGCATTCTCTTTTGACTTCCTTGTATGGAAGATGAGGAGTTACTTCTTTTCAACTCCTCCCCTCTACTACACTCAGTCCCACTTCCAGTCTCACTAACCTCCCAACATGTAATGTTAATTTTGGTTAGGCCAATATTCAGTGTTTACTCTGAATGTGTAATTGGTATTGGTGTCTGAACTGTGCAGTGTACTATGATCACTTCTCCTTTTTGTTCTCCTGGAGTTAATCTTGCTTTGTTTTTGCTGACATTCATTTAATTTTCTATGGAATGACCACTATTTCAACCTCAGTTGTCCAAATTCCCTGTCAAGACATTGAGGCACATCAAAGTTTCTGTCAGTTTCCTCTTCTTGAAGCAACTTCCTCTGCAGGCTTTTTGTTTGTTTGGTTGGTTGTTTTTTTTTTTGATCAGAGGGAGGGGTGATTAGGTTTATTTATTTATTTGGTTATTTATTTATTTGTTTGTTTTAATAGAGGTACTGGAGATTGAACCCAGGACCTCATGTATGCTAAGCACACACTCTGCCACTGAGCTATATGCCCCTCAGACCTTTGATTCACACCAATCCTGACTAATCGCTCCCTAGCTCCAGTGAACAACTCTCATACTGGAACTTCCTTTCACCATCCTCTTTAGGATTCCCTTTGCCTTGTTCTTACATGTGATTCCCTCATTTCTTAAAGCTCATGTCTTCTTTTTTTCTTGTTTTATTCTCTTGTTTCTTAGAAGTGTATCCTCCAATAAGTTCTTGAGAAGGAGTACAAAGGGATATACTTCCTGAAACTCTGAATATTGAAAATGACTTTAACTTATCCTCATATTTGATTGATAATTTTGCTTAGTATAGAATTCTAGGTGCCAAATAATTTTCCTTTAGAATTTTGAAGGCATATTTTGATTGTTCTTCACATGTGGATTAATGATTCATCTAGGACTAGTTCTTCTGTACAGAGTGAGGTAGGAGTCAAAGTTCATTTTTGTTCCCATATGGATATTAAATTTATCCAATACCACTTATTATAAAGAACACTCTTCTTGCTCATCATACCATTGGACTATATGGGTGTGGGTCTGTTTCTAGACTCTCCATTGTGTTCCATCAGTCTATTTGTCAACAAGTTTGCCAATACTACCTGTTTAAATTATTGTAGCTTTGTAATAAGTCTTACTAACAGATAGTTTAAATCCTCCAACTTTGTAGTTCTTTAAGATCATCTTTGTCATTCATGGCTTTTTGCATTTCCATATACATTTTAAAATTAGCTTGTCAATTTCTACCAAAAAAAATCAGGATTTTTATTCAGTTAAAAAAAAAAGATTTGAGATTTATTTCACATGCCATACAAATCACCCGTTTAAAAGTGTATAATTCAATGGACTTCAATTTTTTTTGCAGAGTTGTGTAACCATCTCCACAATCAATTTTAGAATATTTTCATCACCCTTCAAGAAAAACCTCATGCTCATTAGCAGTCACTCCTCTCCCCAAACCCCACTCCCAGCTCTCAGTAATCATCAATTCTATTTTCTGTCTTTATAGATTTGCCTATTCTGAACATTTTACATAAATATGAAATGGGTGGTCTTTTGTGACTTCTTTCATTTAACAAAATGTTTGTAAAGTTCATCCATGTTGTAGCACGTATCAGTACTTCATTCTGTTTCATGGCTAAATAATATTTCATTATATGGATGTACCGCATTGTACTTATCCATTCGTGAATTAATGGTTATCTGGGTTGTTTCAATATTTGGGCTATCAAGAATAATGCCACTGAACATTCATGTGCAATATTCTGTGTGGACATGGTTTCATTTCCTTTGGGAAATTAGAATTGCTTATTAAATATTCGAATTTCTGGGTCACATGGTAATATTATATCTATCCTTTGGAGGAAGAGCCAAACTGTTTTCCAAACAGATTGCACCATTTAACGTTCCCATCAGCAGTGTACAAGATTTTATTGAGGTTGAATTGAATCTGTAGATCAGTTGGGGGAAGAACTGACTACTTTACAGTACTAATACTACCAATCTGTGAATACAGTATATGTCTATTTTTTTTAAGTCTTCTTTTCCTCTCAGTAATATTCTGTAGTTTTATGTGTAGAATCATGACTATACTTTGTTGGATTTGTTTCTGGGTTTTTTTTTTAATTAAAAAAATGCTACTGTTGATGTAATTTTTAAAATTTTCTAATTGCTTACTGTCCGCTTATAAAAATACAATTGATTATTGTATTCTGACCTTGTTTCCAAAACCTTGCTAAATTTATTCATTCTTATAGCATATCCATAGTTTTTTTTTAGTTTCCAACATACATAATCATGCTATCAGTGAATAGCCACAGGTTTTTTTGTTCTTTACCAAGCCTCACATCTTCTATTTCTTTTTCTTGCCTTATTGCACTGGATATGACTTCCCATTACAATACTAAATAGAAGTGGCGATGGTAGACATCCTCAATTTGTTCTAATTTCAAGGAGATATTTTTCAATACTTTACCATTAAGTGTGAAATTTGCTGTAGATTTTTCTGTTTGATATTATCAGATTAAGAAAATCTCCTTTATTCCTAGCTTGGTAAAAAAAATGTTATCATAAATAAATGTTTTTTTTATGAAATTTTTCACATATATTGAAAAATGACTTTACTCCTTTATACTTTTAATATGGAGAATTACATAATTTGTTTTCAAATGTGAAGCCAACCTCTCATTCCTGGAATAAATTCAAATTTGTCATGATGCATTGTCATGTTTATATAATACTGGATTTGGTTTCTATTATTTTGTTTAGGATTTATACATATGTTTTTACAGAAATTCTTCTGTAATTATCCTTTTTTCAGAGTCCTAGTTTGCTCTTGATATCAAGGTTATGCTGCCCTCATCCAAAAAGTTAGGAAGTGCTTTTCATTTTTCTCCTCTATTCTCTGTAAGAGTTTCTCTGTAAGAAAAATTTGTGTTATTTCTTTCTTTTTTTTTCAAAAGTAAAATATCTTGTATCTACCATTATTCTACAGAATAACTCAACTGCCCCCTAAATCCCACATTCCACCTCCCTTCCTTCCCTTGGGAACCACTGATCTTTTTACTGTTTCTATAGTTTGCCTTTTCCAGATTGTTGGACTCAGTATGTAGCTTTTTCAGACTGGCTCTTTTCACCTAGTAATATGTATTTAAGGCCACTTCATGTCTTTTCATGGCTTGACAGGTCATTTCTTTTTAGTGCTGAATAACATTCCATTATCTAGATATACCACAGTTTATCTATTCACCTACTGAGGACATCATGGTTCCTTCCAAGTTCTAGCAATTATGAATAAAGCTGCTATAAACATTCTTGTTTAGGCTTTTGTGTGGACATAAGTTTTCAATCATTTGGGTAAATACCAAAGGACACAATTTGCTGGATCATATGGTAAGAGTATGTTTAGATTTGGAAGAGACCACAAAACTGTCTTCTAAAGTAGCTATACCATTTTCCATTTCTACCAACAATGAATGTTCCTGTTTTCCACATCCTTACTGATGTTGTCAGTGTTTTGGATCTTGGACATTCTAATAGGTGTGTAGTTGTATCTTGTTGTTTTAATTTTCAGTGCCTTAGTGACATGTGATGTTGAGCATCTTCTCATATTCTTCTTTTCCATCTGTATTTCTTCTTTGGTGAGTTGTCTGTTTGGATCTTTGGCCCATTTTAAAATTGGATTATTCATTTTCTTAAGGTTGAGTTTTAAGAGTTCTTTATACATTTTAGTAACAGTCCTTTATCAAATATGTCTTTTATAAATATTTTCTCCTAATCCGTGGCTTGCCTTCTCATTCTCTTGACAGTGTCTTTTGCAGAATAGAAGAATTTTCATTTTATTGAAATTCAGCTTATCAAGTCTTTCTTTCATGGATCATGCCTTTGGCATACCTAAAAAGTCATCACCATACCCAAGGTTGTCTCTTACGTTATCATCTAGGAGTTTCATAGTTTTGCATCTTACATTTAAGTCTATGATTAATTCTGAGTTAATTTTTGTGAAGGGTGATAAGTCTGTGTGTAGATATACTTAATTTCACATGGATGTCCAGTTGTTCCAGCACCATTTATTTAAAAGACTATTTTTGCTCCATTGTATTGCCTTTATTCTTTTCTCAAAGGTCAGTTGACCATATTTATGTAGATCTATTTCTGGGCTCTCTAGGCTTTTCCATTGATCTACTTGTCAATGCTTTCACTGATAATATACTCTCTTCACTACTATAGCTTTATAGTGAATCTTCAAGTTGGGTAATATCAATCCTCTGACTATGTTCTTCTACTTCAATATTGTTTTCCCAATTTTAGATCTTCTGCTTCTCCATATAAACTTTATGATTAGTTTATTGATGTCCACAGAATAACTTGCTGGGATTTGGATTGAAATTGCTTTGAATCTGTAGATCAAATTGGGAAGAACTGATTTCATCAGTATTGCATCTTCCTGTTCATGAACATGGAATAGCACTACATCCATTTAGTTCTTTGACTACTTATATCAAAGTTTTGTCATTTTCCTCATATAGATCTTGTACATATTTTGTTAGGTTTCTGCCCAAGTATTTCTTTTTGTGGGTGCTAATATTGTGAGTTCTTTTTTTCAAATTTCACTTGTGCATTGCTAGTATATAGGAAAGTAATTAACTTTTGTTTAGTAACCTTGTATCCTGCAAACTTGCTATAACCACTTATTAGTTACAGGAGGTTTTGTTTTTTGGTCAGTTCTTTCAGATTTTGTACATAGACGATCATGTCATCTGTGAACTTTTTTTCCTTCCCAATCAGTATACATTTTATTTCCTTTTCTTGTCTTAATGCATTAGCTAGGTCTTCCAATACAGTGTTGAAAAAGTGTGGTGAGAAGTGACATCCTTGCCTTGTTCCTGATCTTAACAAGAAAGCTTCAAGTTTTTCACCATTAAGTATGGTGTTTAGCTGTAGGGTTTTTGTTTTTAACTTTTTTTATTTAAGTATAATTGATTTACCATGTTTCAGGTGTACAGCAAAGTGATTCAGTGTATGTATATACACATATATATATTTTTCAGATTATTTTCCATTATAGGTTATCACAAAATATTGAATACAGTTCTCTGTGCTATACAGTAGGTCCTTGTTGTTTATAGATTTTTGTTGATATGCTTTATCAAGAGGAGAAAGTTTCCCTCTATTTCTAGTTTTCTGAGAATATTTATCATGAGTGGGTGTTGGATTTTGTCAAACACTTTTTCTGTATCTAGTAATATGATCATGTGATTTTTATTCTTTAGCCTGTTGATATGATGGATTAAATTAATTGATTTCAAATACTGAATCAGCTTTGCATACCTGAAATAAGTCCCACTTGGTCATGGTGTGCAATTCTTTTGATCCATTGTTAGATTTGATTTGCTAATATTTTGCTGAGGATTTTTGCATCTATGTAATGTTTCTGTCATACATGAGCATACATATATTTCTTTTCATATTCTTTTTCATAATAGGTTACAAGTTATTGAATATAGTTCCCTGTGCTATACAGTATAAACTTGTTTATCTATTTTTTATACAGCAGTTAGTATCTGCAAAGGGTCTTGTTTTTTGATCCACTCTGATTATTTGTCTTTTAATTGAGGTATTTGGATTATTGATATTTAAAGTGGTTATTGGTATAGTTGGATTCATATCTACCATACTTGTTACTGTTTTATATTCGCTGCCCTTGTTCTTTGTTCCTGTTTTTGTCTTCCGCAATTTTTCTGCCTTTTGTACTTTAAATGGAGCATTTTATATGGTTCCATTTTTCTTTCCTCTCTTAGCATATTAATAATATTTCTTTTTTTAGTGGTTGCCTTAATGTTTGCAACATACCTTTACAGCTAATCCAGGTCCACTTTCAAATAACTATACAGCTTCATGTGTAGTATGGGTACCTTATAAAAACAAAATAATCCCAATTCTTCCCAGTCCCTTGTATTATTGCTGTCACTCATTTCACTTACACACACATAAGCATATATAATCAAATACATTGTTGCTTTTATTATCTTCCACAAAATTTGTCATTCCTTACCCCTTGTTCTATTCAGTCTCTCAACAGATTGGATGATGCTTTATTCATTCTGCTGAGTCAAACGCTAATCTCTTCCAGAAATATCCTCAGATACACCCCCAAAATAATGTTTTACCAACTGTCTAGGCATCCCCTAGCCCAATCAAACTGACACATAAAATCAGCCATCACACCATATCAACGGCATATTAGTCACAGTTGTTTTAAATTCCTGGTCTAGTAATTCCAACATCCTGCCATATCTGAGCCTGGCTTTGAGGCTTGCTGTCTGTCTCTTCAGACTGTGTTTTCCGTCTTTTAGTATGACTTGGAATTTTTTCCTGATAGCCAGATATGATGTGGTGGGTAAAAGCAACTGCAGTAAATAAGCCTTTAGTAATGTGGTGAGTTGTGGGGGGAGGGGAAGCATCCATGGTCCTCTGAGTAGGTCTTAGTCTCTTAATGAATCTGTACCTCTGGATTATGAACTTCATAAGTGCTTTTTGTTCCCTCTCTTAGGTGGGACAGGATGGTTAGAGTGGCTAGAATTGGGTGTTTCCCTTCCTCGAGTCAGTTAGACTCTAAAAAGCTCCAATAATTTAGGCTCTATTGAAATCGTTTCTCTTGAGGGCAAGCCTTGTTAAAAAGAACAGAAAGCTCTGGCTATTTTAAATTGGTTACTTTTCCCCTCCTCCTGCCAGAAGCGTGAGAATTTTCCCCCAATATTTACTGTGAGAAACTTGTGGAGTCTTGGAAGTAAAATTCACTAAAAAGTAGAATTACCATAACTGGGTCCCTGAAGTTTTTAGTTCTCAGGCTGTTCACACTGTGTCTCCTGAAATTCATCAATTATAGTTGAGGTTTTTCCTGCATCAGCACTGGTTCCTGCGGAGGTGTTTGCTTATGGGTTTCTGCAAAGTTAAGCTGTGATTTTTCAATACCTGCCTGCCTGCCTGCTCTCCAGCTTGAAGGGCAGCAATCTGCCCCATGATGGATCCAAGGAAGAGTGTTGACTTTTTCAGTTTGTTTAGTTTCTTAGTTGTTATTAGGGTGGCCTTATGACTTCCTAGCTCCTTACATGTTGGACTACAATCATCTTCAGTTTTTAAAGGACATTTTCTCTTTTTTCTTTTTCTGCCGGTTTGCCAGTAATTTTTACAGTATTTCACATATATCATTTCATTCTCTTCTTGCTTCCATAATTTCTGTGGAAATGTAGGATGTCAGTCTTAATGACAGCATACAGTTGGTCCTCCTTTTTAAAAAGACAGTCTGATAATCTCTGTCTTGGAGTATTTGATCATTTACATTTGATGCAATTATTAGTATGGTTGGTTCTAAATCTACCCATTTTCTATTTGTTTTCTTTTAGTCCTAGGTATTTTTTATTTCTTTTTTCTTCTTTTCCTGCTTTCTTTTTCACTAATTGACGGTTAAAAAACATTCCTTTTATCTCTACTAATGTCAATAGCTATGCTGCTTTTTACATCTGTTTACTGGTTGCTTTAGGACACAGGTTAGCATATGGCCCATGGCCTATTTTTTACGGTCTATAACAAACTTTATTTTTTAGAGCAGTTTTAGATTACAGAAAATTGTAAAGATAATACAGAGTTTCATATATCCTGTGCCCAGTTTCCCATGATATTAGCATCTTGTATTAATGTAGTCCATTTGTTAAAATGAATGAGCAATTAGTAATACATTAACTAAAGTTCATGCTTTATTGGGATTTCCTTCATTTTTGTAAATTGGGGTAAAATACACATAACACAAAAGTTACTATTTTATCCGTTTTTAACTACTCAGTTCAGAAGTGTTAAGTATATTCACATCACCATGCAACCAATCCCCAGAACTCTTTTCATCTTGCAAAACTGAGACTCTCTGCCCATTAAACAAAAACTCTCCATTTTCCCCCTCCCCTCAGCCCCTGACAACCATTTTACTTCCTGTATCTCTGAATTTGACTACTCTGGGTACCTCACATATGTGGAACAATAAAGTATTTGCCTTTTGTGACCCGTTTATTTCACTTAACGCCCTCAAGTTTCATCCATGTTGCAGCATGTGTCAAAACTTCCTTCCTTTTTAAGGCTGAATAATATTCCATTGCATGTATATCCCTCATTTTGTTTCTTCATTCATCTATCAGTGGACACTTGTGCTTATCCATTCATCCACCACCTACATTTTACCTAATGTCCTTTTTCTGTTCCAGGATCCAATCTAGGATATCAGGTTGCATTTAATCATCGTGTTTTCTCAGGCACCTCTGAGCTATTACAGTTTCTCCACCTTTCCTCTTTTATTTTTTTTTCTTGATAGCCTTGACCGTTTTGAGGAATAATAATCAGATAGCTTGTATTATATCCCTTCATTGGGATTTCTCCGATGCTTTTCTCATGCTTTGACTGGAGTTATAGGTTTTTTGAGGGAAGATGCATCATATAAAGAGTACATACTATCAGCATGACTTATCACTGTTGATATTGATCTTGAGCACCTGGTTAGGGTGGTGTTATCAAGTCTCTCTAAAATTACCCTCTTCGTCCCTTTCCATCATGTTGAGTAGTCACCATGCCCAGCCCACATTTAAGGAGTGGGAAGTTATGAACACTTCCTTCAGAGTTATCTATGTAAATTATTTGGGGGATTTTTGCCTGGGAGATTTGTTAGGAACGGTTTTTACGTTTTTTAAAGGCTGAAAAAATTCAGAAGAAGAAGAATATTTTGTGATATAAGAAAACAGTTTGAAGTCCAAATTTAAGAGTCTACAAATAAAGTTTCATTGGAACACAGTCAGGTTCACTCATTTAAGTATCGTCTAGAGCTGTTTTCACGCTACAACAGCAGAGCTGATTAATTGCAATGGGGACTGTATGACCTTCAACATCTAAAATATTTACTGTCTGGTCCTTTACAGAAAAAATTTGCTGACTCATGCTCTAAGGCTTACAATGTGCATCTTTAACTTATCACAGTCTTCCTTCAAATAATATCACTTTGTGTAAAAGTTAGAAACTTAAAATACTGTAGTCCAATTACCCCCTCTAATATTTTGTGTCATTGTTGTTATACGTTTTATTTCTACATATGTTGTAAACCCCACAATACATTGTTCTTCTTTTTGCTTTAAATAGTCAATTATGTTTAAACAATTTTTAAGTAAGAAAAACATATTTTATATTTATTGATGTATTTTCCATCTCTAGTTCCATTCATTCTTATGTGTAGATCCAAATTTCCATCTGGTATGTTCTTCTGCCTGAAAAACTTTCCTTAACATTTTTTAGAGTGTAGGTCGACTGATGATGAATTATCTCACTTTTGTGTGTGTGTGTGTGAAAAAGTTTCACTTTTAAGGATATTTTTACTAAATTTTTTAAACATTTTTTATTGATTTATAATCATTTTACAGTGTTGTGTCAAATTCCAGTGTAGAGCACAATTTTTCAGTTATACATGAACATATGTATATTCATTGTCACATATTTTCTTCGCTGTGAGCTACCAGAAGACCTTGTATATATTTCCCTGTGCTACACAGTATAATCTAGTTTATCTATTCTACATTTTGAAATCCCAGTCTGTCCCTTCCCACCCCCCTAGTTTTACTAAATTTAGAGACTTAGGTTGATAGTCCCTTTCCATCCACAACTTTAAAAATTGTATTCTATTGTCTTCTGGCTTGTGTAGTCTCTGACAATAAGTCTATGATAATTTTATCTTTGTCTCTATATGTAGTTTCCCTTTTACCTTCTGGCTTCTTTTAAGATTTTTCTCATTGTCACTGATTTTCAGCAATGTGATTACAATGGACCTCATTGTCGTTTTATGTCTTTATGAGTAGTGTTGAGACTCTTGGATCTTTGGGTTTCCAGTGTTTGTCAAATCTGGAAAAATTTTATTCAGTAGCTTTTGGTTTTCCCCTCTCTTTCTGAACTTTGGCTACAACTATGCTAGACACTCAATATCCTTCCATAGGTCACTGTGGTTCTCTTATGTTTTCAGTGTGCTTCCTTTATTTCTCTCTATGCTTCCTTTCAGAAACGTTCTGCTGATAGGTCTTTGTGTATCTTTGAGTTTACTGATCTCTTCTCCCACAATGTCTAATCTGCTGTTAGTCCCATCCCTTCAAAATATATTCAAAACACACTTAGGTTTTGTACTTTTCACCTCCGAGACTTCAATTTGTTCGTCTTATGGTTGTTTCTTTGAAGTAATGTGCCTTTATTTTCTTGGTGCTTTGAAGATTTTTCTCTTTTAAAAATCTCTGTTAAAAATCTTCCTTAAGGGGGAGGGTATAGCCCAAGCAGTAGAGCACATGCTTAGCATGCATGAGGTCCTGGGTTCAATCCCCAGTACCTCCTCTAAAAATAAATAAGTAAAACTAATTACCTCCCCACAACAACAACAAATAAATTTTTTTTTAAAGAAGTTTAAAAAAACTTCCTTAAAAATCTTTTAAGGGCCCGCCCGCCCGACAGCGGCGCGGGGACCGGCCGCGATCGCCGCTGCCCAGGCACCGTGTAGGGGCCGGACTGGGGCCATGCTGGGCCTGCGGCGCGTCTTCGCCGTGGAGCCGCTTGGCGGCCGGGATGTCACTGGCGAGGACCTGGCACGTGGCTGCCGAGTGCCTGGAGTCACCAGCACCTACAGACCGGATGCTGGTCCAGTGTACTCGTCACACTTCTGGGAGGGAGGTGGCAAGCTGAGAGGTCTTGAAAGGCAGATGCTGCTTCTCAAACTGGCCTCCCAGGACTCAGGAGTGGAGATGGTGGTTGGGGACAGCTCCCCAGCCACCTCACGGGGGCTTTCTCAAGACTCTCTGAACTTTGAGCCCATGGGGAGCCCTGAGGCCCTGGCTCTTGGGGCTGTGGAGCCTCCTGCCCACCTAAGACGGCTTCTTGCCAGCCGTAAGCTGGAGCAGGTGCTGGAGCGGGCCCGCCAGCTCCCGACTTCCCCTGCCAGCTTGTCACAACACTTCCGCTCCCTGAGCCCGCCCAGCCAGCCTGGGTGTGAAAAGCCTCTTTTTGGACCAGGGGGACAGGAGGCCACTGAGGCAGAGAGTGACCTAGAGGCACACCTGGAAGAAGCAGAGGTGGTGAGGCCTGAAGCCCAGGCCTGCCTCCCGGGGCAGGGTCTTCGCTACCTGGAACACCTGTGCCTAGTGCTGGAGCAGACGGCGAGGCTCCAGCAGTTCTACCTGCAGCTGCAGACTCGGAGGGCCTCTGGGGATCCTGAAGAGGAGTCGGAGGAGTCGGCTGTGGCCCCTTCATCTCCATCCTCTCATGCCCCAGGCAGTGAGGTCCATGAGCCGTGGGAGCAGCTCAGCCAGACTGAGGAGACAGGAGCAAAAACAGCTTCACCCCCAAAGGCAGAGGTCCCCAGCCCCAGCCCTCCCAGGCTGTCAGAGGCCCCAGCAGAGTGAGCTCACGCCTTCCCATCCTCCCAGGGACACAAGGTCAAGGTCCTCCTCAACCGGATCCAATGGAGGAGCCCTCGACCTGCTGAACCCACTGCCCTTCCTGAAGGTCCTGCCCGCAGGACTGCAGCAGGGGGCCTCCATGAAAGGCCTCCATGCCTCCCCCTCCGCAAGACCTTTATGCCATCGTTAGCAGTTAAGAAGCAAAGAACAAAAAACTTTTCTTTGCACTGAGACCTTCTGGTGCCAGGATGTGACCCCGAGTGGGAGGGAGCCTTCTTCCTCGCCCTTTGCCCTGTTGTGGGCACTGCCTGGAAAAGATGCTGACACTTGCCCTTCTCTCTGAGCCTGGGTCCATGGGAGGCCCCAAGATGTGGCATCTCCCAGGCTCCTCCCTGGTTGCCAGAAATCTCTGGGCTGCAGCAATGTGAACTAACTTATTTATCTATCATCCACAGAGTTTGTTCATCATAGTGATCTGTACCCAAATACAGCTTCTTTGTAATTGCTCTGTTCAACTTGATTTCTTCTGTCACATGTAGAAAAAAGTTGGCCAATAATATTGCTTCTGCCCCATGCTCTCTTTCCTCTCCTTTTTGGACTCCAGAAAAATATGTTAGATCTTTTCATTGTGTCACATGTAGCATTAATGCTATTTTATATGTTTCCCATCTTTTTCTTTTTCTCTGTCTGTGCTTCAATCTAGGTATTTTCTACTAACCAGTTTTCCAGTTCACTAATCCTCTCTCCTGCTCCATCTAATCCACTTTTAGATCTATGTAATCAATTCCTAATTTCAGTCATTGTATTTTTTCCATTTGAGGATTCCACTTGATTCTTTCCTCTTTATTTATTCCAATTCTCTCATGAAACTATCCAACTTTTAATCTATTTTATTATACAGAGGAATCAGTTACTTTACAACTGTGTCTGATAATTCCAATATCTGGGTCTCCTCTGAAACTGTTTTCTTTTCTCTTTATCTTGGATTTCAGGCATTCATTAGTCCACTTGGCATACATGACAATTAATTTTTCTTAATTTGAAGCAATCTCAAACTCATAGAAAGATCACAAATATAGTACAAAGAAACTTCTCCCTGACTCATTTTAGAGTAGCTTGCCATCACCTCCCTAACACTTCAATGTGTAATTCCTATGCACAAGGACATCCTCCTAGATAACCACAATACCACTATCAAGCTCAGGAAATTAACATTGGTACCTTCCTGCCCTCTAACCCACAGACTCCATTTGAGAGCTTCACCAGTGGTTCCAATAATATTTTTTATAGCAAAGAATCCAGTACAGAATCATATGTTACGTTCGGTGCTCAGGTATCTCCAGTCTCCTTCAATATGGAAAAGTTCTTCCATTCTTTCTTAACTTTAATGACACTTTTGCAGATTATAGGCCAGTTGTTTGGTAGACGGTCTCTTAATTAGGGCTCGTCCAAAGTTTCCTCATGACTAGATTCAGTTTATGAGTTTCGTGCAAGAATATCACAGAAGCGATACTGTTTCGCTCTCATTTCATCCTATCAGGTGATGCATGATTTTAGTTTGTCTCAGCGCTGTTGATGTTCGCTTTGATCACTTAAGTTGGTGTCTGTTAGTTTCTCCATTCTAACACTGTAAAGTTACTCTTATTTCCCCTTACAATTAAGTAGTTTGTGAGAAAGTGCTTTGAGAATGTGTAAATATCCCATTTCTCAACAAACTTTCCATCTGTTTATTTATTTATGTCAGTACAGAGTCATGGATTCTTATTTTATTCAGTAAGTTACAATCCATTAACACCATTATTTATTTTGTTGCTCAAATTATCAGTATCCAGCCAATGAAACTTTCTTCCAGCTGGCTTCTGCATCCTTTTGACAAGCCTGCATCATTCTTTGAATACCTTTTTTAAAGGACTTGAGGCATAATTTAGGTACCATTCAATTCACTCATTTTAAGTGTAAAATGTAATGAGTTTTAAGATATTCACATATATGTGCCCCCATCACCACAGTCAGTTTTAGAACATTTTCATCATCTCAAACGTAAACTTGTAATATTTAGCTATCTTCCCCCTATCCTCCCATCCCCACTTCAGCAGCCATTAATGTACTTTGTGTCTCTGAACATTTGCTTATTCTAGGCTTTAATATGAATGGAATCATACCATGTGTGGTCTTTGTGACTGGCTTCTTTCACTTAGCATAAGTTTTTGAGGTTCATTTAAATTGTGGATGTATAATTACTTCATTCCTTTTTGTAGCTAACTAATATTCCATTGTATGGATAGAACACATTTATTTGCCTGTTCATCAGTTGATGGGTATTCGGGTTGCTTCCATCTTTTGGTTATTATGAATAATATTGCTATAAACATTCAGGGATTAGTTTTTGTGTGGACACACATTTTCATTTCTCTTGGGTGTACATAGGAATGGAATTGCTAGGTCATACGGTAACTCGGTTTAGTCATATCTGAGTACGTCTTTACATTCCAACACAAGATGATCCAAGCTTATGTGTATTTCCCCCACCCCAGCCCTGTAACCAGCCATTTCTCAAAGAAGTCCTGGTTCCTTTCATACTGGACAGTGGCATTCAGAAATTAAGACAAGTGCTAATTATGCTCATTATTATTAAGATGTAACTGCTCCCAGACCCTCTCAGTGAATGAAGCTGGGAAATATACATATATATACATACATAAATGTACATGCATTGACACCTGCATGCATAATATAAACAACTACATACACACACAGCAACGTTTATTTCTATAACTGTTTATTTTGAAAATAATAAGTGCTTACTCATACCTCCAGTTCCAGTCCAACACTACAGGGTTCATTCTAGTTTTCATCCTTTTGCATATTCATAATACCTTTTGCCAGCAGTGAGAAGCCTGGTTCATTCCCTCAACAAATTCACTCATTAGGTCAGTCCTACAGTGGGTAACCAATGTTCCACTGCCACTGCTCCCCACCCCACAGACTCCTGCTCCTGGGCTGTGACACCCTGCCTTAGGCCACTCAAACCACCCCTTCCCCACCACATGGCTGTGCTCTTCACCCCAAGAGCTTCTGACATCCCTCCCAAGCTCCCCTCTGGAAGCCCTGCCCCACCCCTTCTAGGGATGCCCTTCTCACCCCCTGTGACTCCACCTCTCGGCCCTTGGCCACTGCCCTGGTCAGATGTCCTCTTCGCCCCCCTCAGGGTCCAATCTTCCTTACGGAGGGGGCCCCTAGTGGACATCCTCCTTTTCTTGTTTGGGTTTCGATGCCCTACACCAGGCTCCCATCCTCCTTAGATGCTCTCCTTTCTCGGCTGGAGCTCTGACATTTGGGCCAGCTTATCTGCCCACAGGACTGAACTGTGACCGACTCTCTCTCTCCCTCTCTGCTCTGACTGCCCCCCATTGGAGACGCCCACCGTCCTTACTTCAGCTGAGCTCCCACACCATGTTCTGGGCCACTGCCTTCCTGCCCCTTGCCCCAGGGACACCTACCTAGCTTGGCCCATCTAAAGACTTCTGGACTGAACTGTTCTTGAAGGGAATGGAAGGGAAGAGAAAAGAGAAAGAAAGAACAAGAATGGGGAGGTGGGGGAGGAAGAAGAAGTGTAGAAGGAAAAGAAAAAGCTCTGCTTGGCAGTTTCTGTTGAACGGCGGACATTGTGTGTGACATTGTAGAGTTTCTGGTTGACGCAGTGAATTTCATTTCCTCCTGGCAGCCAGACAAGCACAGGTACATTGTCCTGATGCAGAGAAGCTGATCTACTTTGCCCTTATTTCTGGGTGTGGCCCTTCCCAGGGTCTCAATTGGAAGCTGGTTTGAGCGGCAGAGGAGAGGATGGAAGCTCTTAAAAGAAATGCAGCTGGGGACGGGGGTGGGGGAAGCTATGCTCAGTGGTACAGCGCGTGCTTAGCATACACGAGGTTATCGCCATTAAGATAAATAAATAACCTAATTACCTCCCAACCCCCAAAAATTAAAAAACAAAGTAAAAACAATTTTTAAAACAATTAAAAAAAAATAAATGCAGCCTGGAAGAGGAGGAGTCAGGGTGCCTCGGGGGCTCAGGAGGAGGGCGGTGAGAGACACTAGGGCACATCTGTCCACAGATGGGAAGGAGGCCCGGCGACTGGGAGACGTGGGCGGCGCCCGCAGAACAAGAAGGTGGGGGGCAGGAGGGGGGCCCTTAGCCTGGAGAGGGTGGACTTTGTTCAGGCGTGGACACCACCTCACCCTCAGGCCCTCCAAGTGCACAGGAGGGCAGGTGGGACACTGCCTGCGTCTCCGTGGGCTGTGGTCTCCTGGAGTAGCTGGAGATGAGGTCACTGTGAGGGGGCAGCCATGATGGGGAGAGGAGTGAAGAAGGAACAGGGTACAGCCCGGGGACTGCGACTCAGTGACAGAGGGAGTTTAGTTTGGGAGGAGGGCAGTGAGGGCAGGGGAGCTTGCTGGGGAGGGATTTCAGTGAGAGGGAAGGGGCTGGGTAGAGACTGGGGGCTTATTAAGCAGGAGGGGCATGGAGGTCTAGGCAGGGAGCACCTGAGAGCAGTGACACTGTCCCCACTGACAGTGAGTGGCCCCCTCCCCACCCAGAGCCTCAGCCTCATTCTTTTCCAGGGCTGGGGGCGGGGAACTGCAGACTTTCTGCCTCCTGGTGGGTGTGGGGTCCTCCGATAAGCCTTTTCCCCCTGGGGTCCCAAGGCAGGCGGGTGTCCTGGGTGGAGGGTGGCAGTGGGCGTAGGGAAAGGGCGGGGGGCTCGCTCCCTTCACCACAGGGGCAAGCAGGGGGACCCGGAGCCCCGGGCTGGCTTTGTTTCTCATTTTGCTCTTGGCTCTTCTGGTGGAAAAATCAAAGCGCTCCCCTTGGTACAGCTGAGGCGGAGAGGGTGAGCTTGGCTGCGAGGCTGTCCTGGCAGCGAAGTCGAGAGGCAGGCGGGGCCTGGCTGGGGACAGACTGCCCCCCTTCTCAACCCCCTCAGCTTCGACGTGGCTCTCTGGGCCCAGGACTAAGTCCTGAGTCTGAGGTGGAGGGGGCTGGGGCCAGGAGGAGGCAAGTCCTGGGCTCCGGCTCAGCCTCAAGCCCGTAGCTCCCTCTCTCCCAAGGCTGCTCCCAGAACAGTCTTCAAAGGGTGATTTTTAAAGTCCCCTTGGAGTCCTAGAGGGAACCACTGGGAAGCTGTAGCAGGAGGCATTTGAGTCAAACTGGGACAGGCTTTCTCCTCACAGAGGGCTTTTTCCAGAGGGGAGGCAAGCTGTGTGCTCCGAGGGTTCCCCGGGCAACCGCTGGGCATTTCCGGAACACCTGAGGATGTGGGAAGCCTCGCTGCACACTGTCCATGTCACCTTCACGACCACCCCGAGCTCAGCATTGGCCATCCCCGTATTAGCGGTGAGGAACCTGAGGCTCCAAGAAGTCACAGGTTGCAGAGCCTGAAAGTGGCCGAGGCAGGATTTGAACCCAGGTGTCTTGCTCACTGGGTGATCTCTTTCCCCAACACGGGGACTGCTGGACAGCCTTTCCCCCAGGGCTCTCCCCTGGTGGGCTACCTAGCCAGGGAAAGAGCCTTGATGGAATCCTTAAGGTGCTTTGGGCCATGCCCCCACCTCAGCACCGTTCTTGGTCCCTCCTACTGTCCCCAGCCCCTTATTTGGCTGTGAGATGCCTGGGGTTATCTCCCTGAATCAGTCCTCGTCTTGTAGAGCTAGCACCACCCCCACTCCATTTTCCCAGCCGCCCCAGTCCCTGGTCCCGGCCCCCTCTCTCTCTAGCCTGATGGAAAGAGGAGCCCAGAGAGGAGCCCAACCGCTTTCCCTCTGGAATCTGCTGCCTCGGCTTTCAGATGGAGAAACCATCTGGAGTGTATTATGGGCAGTGGAGAAAGCTGAGAGCAGGAAAATGTGAGTTGGCCCCAGCAGCGGCGGCTCCTGTCTGCAGGAAGAGGGGCTCAGTGCTCTTCAGGGGATGGGCCAGCAGCTTCCCCCACCTCCTCAGTCCCTGGAAGGAGCAGATAAGAAATGTGCAGGAGAGAGTGGCCTGGGGAAGGCAAGGCTCAGGCTTCCAGACACCTTTGCGGAGCCCAGTTTGAAGCTGCTAATCTTATCCACCCTCCCATTTTACAGATGAGATCGGGGTCCAGAGACGGATACTGACTTCCCCAGGGTCACACAGCAAATCATGAGGGCAAGATCAGAATGAGAACCTTTCCACCCATATGCAAACACCAATGGACACTGGAAGTCCCCAGAGACAAGATGGAGGGACGTGCAGGAGCAAGGGGCCAGGCTAGAGGCTGGATGATTCTTCTCTCCCTTGCTTCAGATGAGTGAAGTGAAGGCGCAAAGGCTAACGAGAGCAGGAAAGAACATCCTTCATTCTTTTTGGGTCTCCATTCCTTGCCTCCCCTCCCATTCCTGCCCCACAAGCCACCCTCAGCGTGGCCCTGGGGTCGGGCCTCTCGGCTCTTCCTCTGGGTCCCAGGAGACCCTCCTCCACACGGGGCCTCAGCTCCAGACGTGGCAGGACGAGCAGGAGGAGTGAGGTTTCTCTGTTCCCTCCCAAGTGCTGCGCTGGCGGCTCCCGAAATAAAAATCAAATGTGGGCTTGGCAGAGAGAGCAGGGTGGGAGAAGCAGCCAGCCGACAGCGCAGAGCGCTGGGACTTCATTCTTTCCATTGTAACTTCACCTCCTAACCTCTGGCATTTTAATTATTCTCCTACCCGCTTGTTCTCCCTGGGCCAGAGGGTGAGCTCACCCTTTCCTCTCTAGCCTGGGAGGGGGTGGCCACTGCCTGGACCCCCAGTCGCCATCCTGCTCCTGGGAAGCTCGGTGGGGGCCAGGCTCGGGGCACCGCCTTGCTGCTCCCTCCTGCTTCTGCAGTCCCTGGGGTGGGGTGGGGTGGGGAGCTGGAGGGGCCTGTCTCCCCGGCGGCCAGCCTGGCACCTAAGGTTCCATTATATTGTGAATTCCATAATGTGAATCATTACGTCTTCACACCCACTGCTCCATTTAATGGTGGCCACTGTCTTAAGCTGAGGCATCACCGGCTCACCACCCATTTTGTGGACACCGAAGCCATGGTTAGTGTGTGCAGAGCAGGGTCCAGAACCCAGGCTGGTAGCTCCCGGTTCTGCACTCTTTCCAAATCCAGGAAGAGGGTAAGAACAGCACAGGCTGGCTCATTTGCCTCATCTCCCAGAATGTCCAGTTTTTTCCCAATGGTAAGTCATTTAAAGCATTGTTTTGATATTAAAACATACAAGGACATCATATGGGGTAGGAAGTAACATGCCTATGAATTTTTAAGGTGGAAAACAAGTTCTCAGAGCTCTCCACCTGAGGCTGTCCGCAGATGCCAAGGAGCAGCGTCTTCCCCCTGGGCCTGACCATGAACTGGCCGAGGTGCTGGTCGTATCTACTTGTGGCCAGTTTGTTCAGACCCCAGGCTGCCACTGAAGATATGCTGGGTGCCGGCAGGCAGCCTTGAGCCGTCCTAGGGGGCAGAGGCCTTCTCCCACCCCCAGGCCCAGAGCTGGGGCTCCCTGCTGATTCTGGGTGTCTCCTGTGGAGGCCAACTTCCACAAGGCAAGCAGCACAGATGGTGGGAGCCTCAGCTGTGACCCCAGGGCCAGCAGCCCAGCAACCTTAACCAAGCCCTCCTGCTCCAACCCCCACGTCCTGGAACCCCCCTGAGCTCACTGCCTCGCAGGCGCAGCCCTGGAGGGGCACCCTCTGTCTTCTTCCTTCTTGCCCTGTAAGTTTCTCTTGACTGAATGTCCCATCAACAAATGATTCCTGGGCACCTACTCTGCCTGTGCCAGGCCTTGTTGTGGGCAGTTATGGTCTCTTCTCTAGTGGAGCTTCCAGAAGTAAAGAGTCAAGTGCTGTTCAATGAGATGAGCTCTGTGATGGGGGAAATTAAGGCTCTGGCAGCCCCTGGAAGAGGCTGCAGTGAGAAGAGCCTCAGGGAGGATGTCCCAGGGTAAGTGATGATTGGGAGGAGCCCAGAGGAAGAGCCTTGCAGCAGAGGGAACAGCGCCTGCGAAGGGCCAGGGGTGAGAAAGAGCCTAGAGCAGAACCCACAGGAAGGAAGATGCTTCGAGGGGCAGGCAGGAACCTGCTACGGGGGCTGCAGAAGCTCTTGGGGAGGAGGTAGGGTAGGAGGACATGATCAAGCATGTTCTAGGAAGATTTCCAGATGAATTGTGGAGGACTGTTTGGAAAGTGATCAGAATGGAGGTGGGGTGGCCACTTGGAGGCTGCCACAGAGGTCCAGGTGGGAGGTGATGGTAGCCAGGCCTTGGCCAGTGGCAGTGGCGGGGTTGGGGTGGAAAGAGGTGGTCAGATCGACAGAGATTTGGGAGGAGAAGTCACAGGACTTGGTGACTGATTGGCAGAAGGATAAGGGTTGGCTCAGGTTTCTGGTTTGAACACCTGGCTGAGTGGTTCACTGTCGAGCATAGTGACTTTGAAATACCCGGAGGGATCCAAGTGAAGATGCCCACCAGGTAGCTGGACATATGGAGGCCCCCGAGGAACGTGCACAGAGAAGAGGCCAGGCCCAAACCCGAGGGGAGATGCAGAAGGCAGAGCCTACAAAGGGGCTGGAGAAGGAGTAACCGGGGGAGAAGGAGGGAAACCAGGAGAATGAGGGGCATTTTAAAGGAAGCAGCTTCAGCGGTTACAGAGGTGAGGTAGGAGGAGGCCTGAGAACGGACATGCGGTCTAGGGACCAAGAGGCTTCTGTCTCTCTGACCCCCAGCCTTACCCAGTCTCTGTGCCCCTGCCTCCCCCGTCTCTGATCTCTAGCTTCCCCAGCTTAATGCCCCGCCACTCTTCCTCAAGTGCCCTCCTTTACCTCACTCTTTCTCTCTGCACCCTCTTCTCTTTGACCAGAAGGCGGCTCAGCATCTTTCTGAGGGAAACTTCATGCCACCCCCACCCACACAGGTCTTGGTTTCCCTTCCCGACTCCTGAAATCACACCCCACCCCCAAGAACAACAATCATCGCATATACTTCTCACCAGAGAATCACCCAGAGCTCTCAGAAGCTGGAGCAGAGAGGGGCACACACTGCCATCTGGCCCTCGGGGCCACTCACTGCCTCCTCTGATTGAGCCCCCCTGGGGTGCCCAGGCTCCAGCACAATTCCGGGCAAGCTTAGCCCCCAGGGCCTTATGGTCTAAAGCAGGGAGAAACAATGACCCCAGCAAACCTATGCAGACTAACAGGAGAGGCCCAGAGAACAAGCTATGTTAGATCCAGCAGACGGATCCAAGCAGGCTTCATGGAGGAGGTGACTCTGGGTAGGGCCTTAAAAGGCTAGCAGAATTGGTTGGAGCCAAAGGGGTTTCCGGAGGAAGGAATGTGATGAGAAAGGGCATGAAGGTGGAAAGGGGGACCCATCATTTGAGTGGCAGCCAATAGCTCAGGGTGGCTGGTGGCCCCAAAGAGTGGGGCCAGAGGAGACAGGTGGCAGCAAGGTGAAGGGGCTGGATTGCCGAGGGAGAAGATTTCAGACTTTGTCCACTGCTGCCTCTTGATCCAGCGCTGTCTGATCTGGTGCTTTTCCTCTTTTCATCGATTCATTCATTTGGGAAATACTGCTTGAGTTCCCACTCTGTGCTAGGCAAGAGCAGAAGATATTTTGAAGGACAGGATAAAGTCCCTGCCATCACAGAGTTTAGATTTCCGGAAGGGACACAGACTAGAAAGCTGTAAATAAACACTAACATTTAGATCATGACAGAGGTTGTGAAGAAAACAATGACTGGTCACTGAAAGGAGAGGCTGGGGCCTGCCTCCCCTCAGACTGAGGGCTCCCCAAGGGCAGAGCCTGAGTCTCCTCCGTCAGACTGCGAGCCCGGCGCCTCCGGGGATGGACAGAAAACGGAGCGTCTGGGAGCAAGAGCTGATGTGGCTCAGAGCCCTCCGAGGAACGGCTGCATCCCCAGCTCAGGGACCCTCCAGCAGGCCCCACTTGTCCCACATGCTGACCACGGGCGCCCCCTCCGTGGGGTCCCCTCCAGGGGGCCATGACCTGGAGCTCCAGACTTGGATGGAGACTGAAACCCACCGCCTGCTGCTGGAGGAGACAGGTACAGAGGGGCCTGCAGGGGCCTCCTTGGGGGGACCCAGGGACACAGGGTAGTGGGGACCTGGAAAAGGACCCCTCTTCCCAACCAGGCCCAAGTGGGAGGGCTTCCCTCTTCTCCTCTGCGTCCAGCCCCCACCCCATTAAACCCTGAAATTACCCTCAGCCCCACCTGGAACTGGAGAGAGTGCCCCAAAATAAATCCTAAATTACATGCTGCCTGGGGGCAACCACAACTCTCCTTCCTCCCGCCCCACCCAATGCTGGGGGGCCTCCCCGCCAGATGGGCTATTTATACAGCTCCCCTTTTTGCTGTCTGGCCTTCTTGTCCTTGGGTGAGGCCCAAGCAGGCTACACAACGCTCCAGGGAGGTGGAAGGGGGTGGGGAGGCTGTGAGACTCTCCAGGGTCTGACAGGGCCATGGGGATACAATTTATAGTCCAAATCAGGATGCTCTGGGTTGCTGCTAAGAATCGCACCCTAGTTATAGCATGGATCTGGACTGTCCTGTGGACACCGGGCAACTGATCACCCAGGAATCGGCCCAGACTCCAGCCTCCCAGAACAGTGCCTTCCCAGGGATGAGAGAGAGAGAGATTGAAGTTGGGAGAGACACTGAGAGAGACTGAGGGAGAGAGAGAGAAACACAGTGAGTGCTGCCTTCAACCCCTGGTCGCCCAGGGGAGCAGTTCTGAGTAGGGGGCACCCATACACACACCTGCTGATGTGGGCAAGGGTGGCTTCATCTCCAAGGACCTCAGGCATGGCTGGAGTCTGGGGGAGGGTCTGGAGCAAGAAAAGGAGGAGCTGGATATGGCTATTTGGAAACCATTGGCTTTGGACAAGGACTTCCCTGGACAAAGCCACTATCTAAACTGGGAAGCTGGCTCCAGCCACCAGGACTGCTCCCCTCAAAGACAAGAGGGAGGGAAAAGGCAAGAGAGAAGAGAGTGGGACAGAGACGTGCACATGGAGATGGATAATGACAGAGGAAGGGAGGGGAGCTTCCGGAGCCCCAGGCCTGGCAGCACTGTCTCTACTGCGTGGCACCCGTGAGCCTGGACGCCTGCCCACTGCCACTGCCCTTCTGTGTTTCCCTCCCCCCTGCCCCCACTCCTTGCCCCCTTGACCCCTCTCCCCTTCTCTCCTGGAGAGTGGGTGAAGGACTTCCAGACAGCCTCAGGAGGGGGACTCTCCTGCTGCTCCTCTGTGCCCCACCATGCCCCCTCCCTTCTGCCCTGGGAGCAGGAGACACTCCCCCAGAGAGCTGCCTCCAACTGCCCCTCAGGGGGCATTGTTGGAGCCAAGGCTCCTCCCTCCCCTCAGGTGCCCCGTTGGGGAACAACAGTTAGTCCAGAGAGAGGACAGAGAAAAAAAGTGTCCCCTTCTAACTTGGGCTCAGCCCTAGAGGAGGTGGAGGGGACAGGCACTGAGAGGCAGGGGGTTGGGAGGGGAAGGAAGTGGAGGGGCTGGGAGAGCCTGAGAAGTAGCTGGCTTCCAGGCCTGAGTCCCAGGAGGAGGGAGCAAAATGGCCCTGGGATTGGGCAGAGCGGGTGGTGATCTTGCTGTCTGGAGGACCATGCACACATCCGAGTTGACGTCTCACGAGGGTGATTTAGGGGATGGGGTTCCTCCTCTCTGGGCTTCACCCATGGATTGTGAGTGATAAGAGGGAACAGGACAGCACAAGATGAGCTGACTGAGTCCCAGCCACCCCTGAGGGTTATTTGCATTCACAAGTAAAGTGGATGCTGAGAACTGTGTCGAAAACTGGGTGGAGCAGTCTGGGGTGGGTGGAGGGTGATGGAGAGGAGCAACAGAGGATTACTCCAGTGCTGCCTGACAGGGCAGAGGGCCCTGTGGCACGGGGGCAGGTCTCAAGTCACAACAGCCCTCCTCAGAGGTGTCGACTTGCCTCCCTATTAAATTTGATTATCCGTCTGTGTACCAGTCCCCATGACCCCCACCTGCCCAGAAAACAGTGTTTATGGGGCCCGGAGCATTAGACCTGTCATTTAGTTGGAGGAGACAACTCAAGCCACAGCGAGCCTGATGTGGAGAAGCAGTGCCCAGCTTGTGGCAGGCACCAGCCCAGACACTTAGTGCCCTGTTTACCCTGGCATGGGCGGCTGGCACAGGTGGGGCTCTCCAGGGAGTGCCCAGAGGCCCGGCCAGCAGACCCACCTGGAGGCCAGAGGCGGCCAGAACAGCAGCTCTGTGGTGCTGGGGGAGGGGCGCACGGAGAGGCATCTAGCCCCGCGGCACACCTGGGCCTCGCGCTTCAGCACACAAGGGGATGGCCCCCCAGAGCCCAGCCGCTTCTCAGCTGCCCTGCGAGAGGAGATACATGGGATCCACTCAGCAGGAGAAACTGTAGCTCTGAGGATTCTGGAAACTCCCCCAAAGCTCCCCCCAGGAAG
Organism: Vicugna pacos; assembly: GCF_048564905.1. Taxonomy (NCBI): domain Eukaryota; kingdom Metazoa; phylum Chordata; class Mammalia; order Artiodactyla; family Camelidae; genus Vicugna; species Vicugna pacos. The sequence continues at coordinate 36,783,771 of NC_133002.1, read as the reverse complement.
TGGGAGGCCAGAAGAGGTGGAGGAAGCCCCAGGACTTCAGAGCCCTGGTCTGATGTGCCTGGACACCTCTTGATGCCCCAGGTCCCAGGGACCCATCCTCCGCAACAAAAGGCACGTGGCCTCACTTAAGTGTGCACCGTCTCAGCCCCCACCCCCAGCCACTCACTACACAGATGCCGTCTCGACATTCCTTCTCTACCATACAGACCCAGAGACCACACCCCCACAGCCTGGCATACCCAACACACACAGAGACTTCCAACACTCTGCTTACAGGAGTCAGACACGGGATGCTCACCCCAAGACACCCCTTCCCTACATATAACCTACACTCCTGCAATGAGGACACACACACACACATACACACACAGACTCACACACAAGTCCTCTGCACCCATATACTCTCCTTCCAGTGCCACCCCCACCAAAGGGAACCCAAGGGCGTCTAACACTTCAGTCCTGAGCGTCTCCCTCCCTCATCTCTATTACCCCCTCCTACCCCCTCTGCCTGTCCCCCTCTCCACTTGTTGCCCCCCACCTTCAGCCCTTCTCCAGGAGATGGGTGATGGGCGAACCCCTAGCTAGGCCCCTTGCCCTGAGGCCTCATTCTTTCCTCTTCCCATCCACGCATGGTGGGAAATGAGGACTGCAATCTGGGCGGTTCGCGGCAGCTCCCACTCCACTGGCCCGCAGGCTTCAAGGAGCTGGGGGCTCCAGAGAAAGGGGAAAACCAGCTGGCAGTTCCTGGGAGGGGGGAGCTCACTTCCTTCTGCTCACCATCCCCCCAGTGGACCGCCCACCCCTCCCCATTCCAGGCTGAGTCATCCTTACATCTGGAGCCTCAGCACATCTGGAAGAGCTGAAGCCTCTGCAGGCAGCGCCACGTGTACACCCCTCCCCCATACTGCAACTCACCCCCCCAGGCTCCTCCCCTCAACCTCCACCTGGGCCAGGCTCCCTGTCAGAGTAGGCCGGCGTGCACCCCAGTGCCAGCCTCTGCGACAGGACGTCCATCGACCTCAGGGCCTCTCCCAAATAGCAGAAGCCATGGCCACTCAGTGCCCACTCCCTAGGCAGGCAGGGCAGCGCTGGCCTTGGGAGAGGCCAGGTCCCAGGTTGAGGGAGGCAGGCGAGCTGGGCCTTGAGCAGGCAGTGGTTTGGCCCAGCAGGCAGAGGGAGTTTATCCTGGCTCCCAGCCCCGAAGCCAAACATCCTTCACTAACCTCGCAGACACATCAAAGCTGGCCAGGAAGGGGCCCTTCAGTAGAGGAAACCTGCAGTCCTGGCGGCCTGACAGCCTGGCTCCAGGCACAGGACCACCCTGTCCCACTCGGCAGCCTAGGCTTGGGATGGGCTTGGCAGACTCGAGGAAGGGGACACTTCCATCCCATCCCTCTTCCTTACCCCCTCCCCAGGGCTGCCAACCTCACATCCCAGGAAAAAACTCTTCTTCATTTGTACTCGCTCTCATGTGATCCACAGATTATTCAAGGATTAGATGAATCACAATTTGAAATGGAAACAGCTACTCGAGAGTATTTGCAATCGGCCTCCATCCTCTGCAATGAGGAGCCCCATAAATTCTCCTCCACCAGAAGCTTTTCATCTTCAGGAGAAAAGAATTCTCAAAAAAATCCACCAGAATCATTTTCTCCTTCAGACCCTCCTGCAGGAAGGGCGACTGTGCCGGCAGGAACTAACCCTGAAGTCACTGCACGTGTGTCACAGCACATATTCTGTTACTGCAGGCAACTTTATGCCAACTGTTCAACACACGCACAAAACACAATGGGAATACCACAGCGTGGGCACTGAATTACCCTCTAAACCCACCGGCTTCACTTTTCCCAGGGCTTTCATCCTTGGGTGATGAAATTCAGCTAAACCAGCCGCTACGGTCCCCAATCCCCAATAATGACGTTAGAAGTCTCATTTCTCTTGTAATGCAGACGTTGAAGATAGACTGCTCTGAGGCCTTCGTGCAGCCAGCCTATGCCAAGCTCATCTCCAGAACAGGCCTCCTGATGAAGCTTCTCAGTGAGCAGCAAACAGTAAAGGTGTCCAAGGCAGAGGGGGATACTGACCAATAGAAAATGAATAATTACATGAGTGAGAGCACAGAGGCCAGAGTGAACAGAAAGGGCAGGAGTCAAGTGAGGAGAGGACAACGCCTGAGACATGGGGACCTGGACTTATCAGTGTAGGACATGCCATTACAGTGCAGGAATCTGGACACGGAGAAAGAGGCTTGGACTGGGACTGGAAACATTTCAATAGGAAAATGAGCAGAGCCCTCCTGCTGCTCTGGAGAATTTTCAGCCTCCTTAGTGGGCTCTGGAGTTACAACTGCTAGATCTAGGGGTTTAACTGTGAGGTTAGGCATCACTGGATGCTGAGCTCCATCTGGACCTGCAGGTGAAAATGTCACCTTACTATGTACTAGCGGTTATGCTGCAACATCTGTAGAGATGTCTGGAGGCGGAGTTGGGTGCTGATGCTTGACTGTAGTAGGTTCAACCTCCTCACGGATCTCTAGAGGCTGAGATGGGGCCACCCGCTCAACTGGATCAACAGGACAGTGTCCAGGGACAGGGCCCAGGGTCCAGCAAACTGATATGGCCCTGCAGGCAGCTCTCCATCTGTATTTGTGTCTGGCTAGGAAACAAAGCCTCAGGCAATTCCTGATGAGGCCTGGCCAACCTCTGGGCTGCAGAGGAGGGTGTCAAGTAATTCAACCCCCCCAGCTCTGCCCAGGGTGTTGGCCTGTGGGGAGATTCAGGTGGGAGTTTAGGGACTGTGAAATCCAAGGCTCGATCAGCCCCGGGGAGTCAGAGGTCAGCTGGACAGGGTCCAGGGACAGCTCCGGGCGCAATCTGCCTGGAATAACAGGCAAAATGCTTAAAATGCAAAGAGGGACTGTAGAAACAAAAAGTGCCACAGGGACATGACACCCCATCCTCCTTCCTTCCCCCTCCCCAGGGCTGCCAAGAGGGTGGTGTTTGCCAAGGCGAGGCTGGCACCAGGACTAAGCTTTGGCCCCTAGACCAGGGCTCCCTCCCATACTTGCCCCTCTCCCACCCTCCGGGCGGGAGACACTGATGGGGGCCTCACTTTGTGCCACAGCCTTTCGGCCCCAGCCTGGAAGAGGCGTCTGTGCTACATTGTAGGGGCACCGACTTCACCCCCCAGGCTAGCATGTTCAGGAAAGGGCCTTTCCACATGGGTAAGGGAGGATGGAGAGGGCAGGAGGCTTAGGGGTTGGGGGAAGAATGGAGCTTCAGAAAACAGAAGCTGAAGTGGAGTCGGAAGAGGAGAACTGGGCTGCAAGCCACCGGCCTGTCTCAGGGGACAGCAGGGGCCAAGGAGGAAGAGGGGCTGTGAGGTGCTAACAAGGGAGGGAGGAGGTGCTAACAGAGCGACTGGGGTGAGGGGGATCCTGGAGGCAGACCCTTAAAGGCTGGCCCGCTGATAAGGAAGCCAGGGGGCGCTGAGAATGGGCTGTGGCATCCACACGGGAGGCTGGGTGTTGCATACACGTATGTACACGGGTGCAGACACACACTGCATGCACCCACACACGCATGTGTGCACACAACTCCAGCCAAGTCCATCCTCGGCTGGGGGCCAGATGATGCGGCTGCTTCAAGGAGCTATGATTTGCAAAGAATGTGATCTCTGCCCACCTCTCTTCCCCGCCCCTCTGCTCACACTCATTCTTTGCCTAACTCCCAGGTCCCTGAGAGGCGATCATTTCCACAGATGTCCCAGGCTGCACCTTCTCCGCATTTTAGTCTAAGTCCTCAGACCCTTTAGAAGCCTGCCCCTCGACATGCCCAGCCCACAGAAGGGCTACCCATTCCACTAGCCGTCCTGAACCTCAGCTTGTTCCGGACTGGGAAGTTCTTCTAAAGTCTAACAACAGTCCCCTGTAACATCTGGATGTGAACAGAGACACCGGGCTGCAGCAGGACCCTCTTTCAAGGGACCAGTAAGAGCAGAGCCAGCAAGTGGGGCTCCCAGGGGATCCTCAGCCCCTTTCTTCTCTCTACAGTGTCCTATCTCAGAGAGTCACCATTGAGGGGGGGTGGGGGAGCTATAGAGAAGGGGACCCAGAAGCAGGGGACCAGGGCTAGGGGGCTCTCAAGCCCCTGAACCTGAGTTAAGTCCTTCCAATCTGAGTCTTAGTGGCTGTGCCACCCCAGACACCCAAAGCTCATTAGCTCAGCCTTCCCCCTGACTCCTCACCACCCACCTCTTGGAGGTGTTTCCCTTCCCACCCCTGGCTGTGCCCCGGAAACCTACACTTTGGAAGGATAATGGCTTCCAAATGCCATTTTTTTGTCTCTGCTAAGACTCCACAAAGGTGAGCATTAGCTGAGCTTCTCCAACCCACTCCTTAGGATAATAAGGTCCCTGCACCGTTAATTGTCAGGTGGCCCGTCTCCGTCCACTCTCCTGGCCCATAGCTTAGTGGCTCAGACCTGGGGTCAATTCCAAAAGTCATCTCTCCACCCCTACACCCATCACTTCAAGAATGAGTGAGGGCTCAGTGGCTTTCAGTTTTCAAAGAAACGCTGGGAAGGAGACTCAGACCCTGGTCTCTTGGCCAAGAATTCCTATTGGCAACCTAGCGTGCATCCTGCCTCTCTCAGAAGGTGGACACTGAGCCGAGCATCCCTAGCAGTACACCCCGTAGGAGTTGCTCAATCCCCAGCAAGCCATCTTCCTCACTTGGGGGTATGTGTACACATGGGGAGGGGGCAGGAAGCCGAAGAGGTGGATTCTCCAAACCACACAGCCTGTGGAGTTGGGGAGCCCGGTCAGGCTGGAACAAAGCCCCCAACTGAGAGCCCCCCACCAAGGACTCTGGGAATTCATTCCCTATCCCCTTGGAGAAATCTGGCCCCCTGACCCTGGAAGGCCCCCAACCAGCTTCAACTCGGGTGACAACAGAGCCAGTGTTTACTTGGAACAAAGCGCCATGGGGAAATGAAAGCTGAATCAGAACTGGGCTGGCCCCTGCAGCCGGGTGGGAACATTAGGACATGTACGCACATCTTCAAGGAAGAACGGCCAAGGGCATCAGACAGGCCCAGAGGAAAGTCCTGGGTCAGGGTGAGCAGCGAGGGGACCATCACTTCTTGCAGGAAGACCCAAGTCTAGGCAGGCTTTCTGGAGGAGGTGGTATGTGAGCTGAGCCTTGAAGGATGGATGAGAATTGGCTAGATTTCAAGGAGGGCATGGGGCAGGTGTGCTAGGTGCAGAGGAAAGGAGGGAAGCAGAAGAGCTGGGTGTGAGGGTGGAGAGCACGTGGACAGGACGGGGAAGCCAGCACAACACAAGGACAGGCGGGGCCCGTTATGAAGGACCCCACCGTCTCCCTGAGATGGGACTTTATTCAGGCAGAAGTGGGGAGACTCTGGAAGTGAGGGAGTGAGAGAGTGACACGCCCCCACAGGGGCAAGGAGGAGACCAGGCTGGAAGCCCTGTTGAAAACAGCGTGATGCCCCGGGGAGCCACACTGGTTGGGGGCAGTGGCAGGGGGACAGCTGACAAGCAGAGTCCCCAGTCCCCCTGAGCTCTCAGCCCAAGGGCGAGGCAGGCACCCACCGTGAGGCCAACCCAGGCAGTGCTCAGTGGGCAGTCGGGGAGCAGAATTGGAGACAAGCCAGGAAGACAGGGAGCTGCTCACATCCCCGGACCCAGCACCACTGCCACGTGCGGTCCCGTGTCCTCCAGGAGTAGTCAACACCAGGTCACCCTCTGAAGTCGGTCGCCTGGCCCACCCCCTCTGAAGTCGGTCACCCGGCCCACCCCCTTTGGCCTGGCCCTTGGGTGGAGGGAGAGGACTTATTGGCCAGCAGAGGGGGCCAGTGAGCAGGGCATTCGCGGGTTTGGGGTGACTGGAGCTGGACTTTGGTGGCCCATCCAGAAGGGCTGAGAACAGTTCTCCGAAGGAAGACCCTTAACTCCTGGGCACCTCATTCTGCCTCTGGCCCAGCCCCTCTCACGGGCGTTTTTTAAAAAGCGCGGGCGCTCCTTGCGCTGGCGCAGTGCTGCTTCCGCTGGAGCGGCCAATGCGCGGAGTGGGATGGTGGAGTTGGTTCGTTTCGCGATTCCCACCAGGAGTGACAAAACCTTGCTGGTGTGGGAGCTGAGCTCCGAACCCAGGACCGAGGCCTTGCAGGTGATTTGGCCAGGGTGGAGGGAGGGATGGAGAAAGCTACCCTCCCCCCAGTAACTGGGAGTCCTGGGCCAGGTGATCCACTCCCACCGCCGCCCGAGCCTCGCGTCCCAAGGTGACCCCCGCACTTAAAGAGCTTATGAACTAGTGGTGAGGAAAAGATGCACAAACAAATCAATAAAGAATAATGCTCTGCGTGGGGAAGGGAGCGTGTAGTAGTGCTGGGGGTGGGGGTAGCAGCGGTGGTTCTGTACGGGGCTCTCTTGGAACGCAGGGATGTACACACGCTGGTCCCTCTGCCTGCTCAGGGCGGCGGTCGACTGGGCACTGAGCCTCCTCCCGTTCCCGGCCCCGGCCCCGGCCCGGAAAGGCGGGGAGCCGCGCCAGCAGCCGGGGCGCACCAGCCAGAGCCGTTACCCGCAGGAGCTGCGAGGGAGGGAAGGGAGCGATCTAGGGATCGGGGAAGGGATGGCTCCGCGGCGGCGCACGCGCGCCGCGCCCCGCCTGCCCTGTCCGCCTGGTTCCGCTGGGGAGAACGGAGAGGAAGGGGGCGGCCCTGATGGCCCGGGTGCGGCGCTCCCCAGGACGGCCCCTACGCGCCCCGGGTGGCAGAGCGGGATGGGGCCGGCGCGATCTGATCTGCCTCCACCGCCAGGGCGGCGGGAAGCAGGCGGTGCTGTGCGCAGGCGCGCCCGGCTGAGCCCTCCGCTTGGGGCGGCCCGAACTGGGTTGGGGCATGCGGAGACGGCCTCCAGCCCCCGCCGGGCCTGAGCCGCAACTGCTAGAAGCCGGCGGCGGTTGTAACGGCAGCAGGCCTAACGGCCCAAAGCCGGCACAGAAGATCTAGGCACTAGGCCACAGCACTTCACACCTCTGATCTTGCTTTTGCTCACCTGTAAAAGGAGGGAGATTTAAAATGCCTGTTCTGCCCACTTCTGGGGGAGAAGGGAGTAATATAATAGGTAAAAAAAAATTTTTTTTTGAAAAATAAGCAAAATTTTTATTTAAGTGGCAAATGTTATTATTTATAATGTGCTCCAGATCATTGATAGAGACCATATTCAAGCTGTTCTGGGCACGAAAGCACATCTTGGAAGTCATCAAGTTAAGTGCCAGTAAATCTAATGTATAGAAAAATCCTTGAAAGCATCTGAGTGTTTTGTGGATAGAAATGCTTGAGATTCAGAGCAATTTGAACCCCTTAATTACTTGATAGATAATATAACTAAGAACTAATAAATATAATTAACTTAAGATACTGGATGGATAGCAAGCCTTTAAATGATTCCTTACATAACTCAAAGAATTTTTTCTGAGAATTCTGAAAAGTGACATGGTTGTTTTTGGATCAAAATGCAAAACTTCAATTATTTACTATATAGGACTAACTTCTATATGTAGGGGAAACCTGGGTAATGGTGCCACCTAAATACCCTAATTCTTACTCAATTTGGAGATGGTGATCTCTGCTCCGTTTTCATTTAATCATTTCTCACATCTTCTTTTGTGTCCATCTCTCTCCATCACATACACGCACACCCCTATCCGCTCTTAATCACCAAATACATTTAATGCCTACTCTTCAGACCACAAATTCTTAGAACCCAACGCTGGGTAGCACTAATGTTGCAGAGCTGCCATTCTTTTCTCTTTTCCCAAACCGTATCTGGAAGTCCCAGACAGAACTATATTAAGGCTGCAAATGAAGCCATTTGATTTTTCCCCCATTAATTTTTCCCCCAAGCGACACTGACAAACATGCGGAGGCCACGGGAGGCCGCGCCAGACGCGGGCACCAGGGGACTGTGGGTTAGTGTCCTCCAGGAGTAGCCAACACCAGGTCACTCTCTGAAGTCCGTCACCCGGCCCTCCCGCTCTGGCCGGGCCCTTGGGTGGAGGGAGAGGACTTAATGGCCAGCAGAGGGGGCCAGTAAGCAGAGCATTCAAGGGTTTGGGGAGACTGGAGGTGGACTTTGGTGGCCCATCCAGAAGGGCTGAGAACAGTTCTCCGAAGGAAGACCCTTAACTCCTGGGCACCTCATTCTGCCTCTGTGAAATGCAGCAAAGAGCTTCGGGCCCCTTTCCTCTGCCCGGAATAAAACATTTATTGCTTGTGTTTATTGAGCTAATGTTTACCATTACTGTGTGCCAGACACTGAGTGGCTGACTTCATCCTCACCATAACCCTATTACGAGGGAGGTACCGTTATCCACCCTCACCCCCTTCACATGTGAGTCTAGAAAGGCAAACAGAGAAGTTTAGTTTCTTCGCTAAGCTCACAGCACACACCAGAGTAAGTGGCACACTTACAACATAATATGGCTGAGCCTGACTAGGGCAGAACATCCTGGGGACTTTAGAAAGAAAGGTCCCAGCCCATAAGCCATTTATGGGTATCAGTGTCCGGCATGGTATGGCAGGGAGGGGCTGAGAGGAACAGAACTCAGCCTGGCCCTCGCCCCTTACCCAGGGCCTGGCCCCCAGGGCCAGGCTGCACCAGGCCACACAGGCCTCTCACCACAGCTCCCAGAGAGGAGTGCCTGCATCCCAGGCAGCAGCTCCAGAGGCCCGACGTGTGTGGCCTCTGAGGCTGTCCCTAGGTGTGGGGTCTTGAGATCTGCGTGGTTTGGGTCCTGACTCAGCCCCTGTGTCGCCTGAGACTTGGCTTCCCCACCCCTCTAGACTCCAGTTGGCTTCTCTAAGAAGGGAGCAGGTGGACCAGCTGACCTCCAAGGCCCTTCCAGCTGGGCCCTTGTAGGACACAAAATCAGCTCCTTCTTTAGTGAATGGGCCAGGGAGACACGAGCGAGTATGAAGACATTTCAACTTTGCTGCTCTTGGGAAACCCCAGATGGAATTTGGCATGGAATCTAGAAGGACCTACTGACTGCATGAGGTCTCTGCCCCCCCCCGCCTGTGTCCCCGCACATCTGCGCACACACATGCACACACACCCCGCCCACTGCCAGATTACGTGTTGGGAGGAAGATGTTGTCCTTGTCCAGGGCCCTCCTGCCTCTAGACAAGAAAAGGCCCTTGTTTGCTCAGTCTGGGGCCCCACTGGGCCCCCACCCCAACCAGACCTCACCTACCAAGAACGCTGGGGCCCTGGGAGCCAGGATGGATGTTGACAACAGGGCTTGGTGTTTCTGGCTTGACCTGGGACCACCCACCTCAGACCCCTCAACCCACCCCCACTCGCAGGAAGGAGGATAGAAAGGAAGTTCGATGTCGTAGAAAAAACTGGTGACCCAGAGGCAGGTCCCAGAGGCCCTCTGGACTCTGCCCGTAAGCCTCACTTTCCCTTTGGGGAGACATGGGGCAGGGGACAGAGTAGGGGTTCTTCTCTGACATTTTAGGGATGTGGGTAGGGTTGCCAGATTTAACAAAAACACAGGCTATCCAGTTACATGTGAATTTCAGATAAACAACAATTTTTAGTGTAAGTATGTCCCCAATATTGCATGGGACAGATTTATACTTAAAAGTTATTCATTGTTTCTCTGAAATTCAAATTTAACTAGGCATTCTGTATTTTGTCTGGCAACCATACATATGTGTCAGATGTGTGACAGAGGGAAGCAACGCCATCCTGCCCTCCTCCTGCTCCTCCTCCGGGCACCCACTGCCTGGTCCCTTCACCTCGTCAGCCTTCCACATCGACCCTTCATGTTCCTCCATGCCCTTCTCAGCACCCTCATTTCACTCCCTAGTATACCCACCCCCCACAAGCTCACCCATCTTCCCCTCCCTTAAGGGTGAGGATAGGTCCTCTGGAGGGCTCCAGGTCTGGGCAGAGTGGCAGAGGGTGTGGGGGAGATGCCTTAGGCCTTGGGTGTTGGTGCAACTTGGCCCTGGAAGCCCAAGTCAGCAACAACTTCACTAAGGAGGCAGCAGTGTGGGTGCTGAAGGGAGAAGGCTCCAGCACTCTTGAAACTGGGACTCCCTTGGCAGAGGGGTGGGCTGGGTCCTGAGCCAGCTGGAGGGGGAGGAGGGAAGAAATGCTGCCCCCCATTGCCTTCTCCAAGATCCACCACCAGAAACTGCGAATAGAGAGGGCATTGTCCAGGGCCAGACTCCAATTCCACTTGGATCAGGAACTGGAAGATTCTGTTCTTAGGGGCCAAGAGATAATGAGAAACAGAGACAGGGGAAGAGGGAGACCAGGGAGAGAGATACTGGGAGAGAAAGCAGGAGAGTTGGTGAGAAACAGACCCAGAGACAGGGAGCCACAGGACCAAGCCAGAAACAAGTGAAATGGAAAGAGACAGAAAAACAGACTCCTCCACCAAGACAGACAGAGATTAACAAAGAGAAGAAACAGAGATGGGGAAACAGGGAACATGTAGGAATGGAGAGAAACTGCGTGGAGACAGAGATGAGGAGAAACTGAAACAGAAGACAGAGACTGGGAGAAATGAGGAGAACCAAGGAGAGGTTAAATATAAGACAGAGATAAGATATTAAAACTGGGGAGATGAGAAACAGAGGTAAGGAGAGAGCTTCGAGAGAAAAAGAAAAGGAAGCCAGAGGAAGACGCTGTCCTTTCCTACTAGGTTGGGGATATTTCTCAGTGGCAAAGACAGATTTGAGACATAGCAGGAGATGTCTAAATACCTAAGAACTGCGCCGCTCCTGGAGCCCTCCACCTTTCCCCAGGTCAGGGAGCAGCACCCCAGCCACCATGTCCATTTCACCCCCGCCCCAGGGGCTCCATCTCTCCAACTCCCACTCTGTCTCCAGACGTCTCATCTGTGTTTGCGTGTCTGGTTTTCACCCACCGAGATGGCCTCCTACCCCACCCGCCAGCCAGCTCCCCTGAGGGAGCTCTGGGAGGCCCAGCCCCATGTCCCAGCCCCGCGCCGCCTGGCTCCGGGGGAATCTCGTGTTGAGCGATGCTGCCACGAGCCGGCCGGATCCGGGAAGCACATCGTGCCTCAAGGGCTGGCCGCTGGCAGCCGCGGGTGGAATCCCGCCCCTCCCAACCGGGACCGCCTCGGCGGGGTCTTTCCAGGAATCCGGATGGGCTTGCTTGCCCACGCCTCAGCCCAGCCGTGGATCCGGGGACAAGTCTCTGAGTCTTGGGGCTTTAATTTCCCCTGTAGTCAAGTGGAGGAACTGTAAGAACACCTCCTCCCAGGATTCAGGGGGAGGAGGTGCGGGGAGATGGTGCACCAACGTACTAGCAGTGCTCTGCTCCTGGGTCTCCTTCCCTACAAATCACCCAGGCCGTCCCTCCATCCCTTCTTGGGAAAAAAGAAGAGAAAACAAAAGTGACACCTCGCCTCCTCTCTCCGGCAACATCTGCCCCTAGAAGTCCAGGCGGGAAGGGACTTCAGTGGTCCGGCTCCCTCTGCATCTGGTCGGCGCAGCAGTCCCTCTCTTAAGCCTGTAACTACTTGGGGGTGGGGCGGTTGGGGGTTGGGAAGGGGTAGCTCAGTAGTCTTGAAATGACCCCATAGGTTTTTTTTTGTTTTGTTTTTTGTTTTTTACCAGTTTGTTGCTTCTACCTCCCAGACTTCACGTTCCTCTCCCCTTCCCCGCCCTTCCCCGCCCTTCCCCGGCCTGACCCACCCCGTGCGTTGGCTCCGCCCCCACCCCAAGGCGGGGACCTATAGGTGGAGAGTCGTGGGAAAGGTCGCGGCCCCGCCTCTCCCCTCCTTCTCATACACGCGGAAGCTCAGTGGCCCCCATGCCAGGATGTCTAACACCTGGGTCCCCGGCCTCGTACCCTACTTGCTGTTCGGCCTGCTGGCCGGCTTCCAACAGGTGAGCGCTTAGAGGGTAAAGCTGTCGAACTTTCGGGCCCACTCTGGTGGGTCAGGGACCTGCTTCTGCCGCCGGATCACCACCTTCCATTGTCAGGATTTCCTCGTGATCACAGGCAATTAGCAACTTCCTTTCTCTTTTTGCCCGGGAGGTTGGGGCAGCGGAGGCAGGCCCTGCGATGGCTTGGTTTCCTTCACCTCGAGGGTACCGTGTAGTGGGACCCACCGCCATCCTACAAAACTAGCGCCTCTCTGTGACTGGGGACTTTGACCCTCATATTAGCCTTGTCTTGTCCTTCCCGCGGCGTCAGAAAGCGGGGACTCTCCGGAGCCTGAGGTCTGGACGCCTGGTCAGCCTGTCTCCCCAGCTCTGTTTTTCCCATACTGGGTGACCTTGGAAGAAGTCCTGGCCCTCTCTGAACTGTGTTTTCTTGTTTGTGCCCTAGAGGAAAGGAGGCTCCCTCATCTCCTTTTTAGGAGTGGGGGTAGGATTCCAGCTGGTGATAGGATTTGATCCGGCTGCCTGGCCCAAGGCTGGGGAGACCTCTGGAATCTGTGGTTTCTGAGATTCTGAGGGTTAAGGTTTCAGCACCTCTTCATTCCTCCCTCCCCCAGTGATGGGGGTGGTCTATCCAGTTCTGGGATGGGAGATTACCCTAGAAACTGACATGGGTCCGTTAGAACACGGATTTTTTTCTTCTAAAAGTCTGAAGGAAGCCCCAGGCCTTCTCCCTAAACATTCACGAACTGTGCTGACTTTTAGAGCAGCTCTGCCCCAGAAGCCCTGGCACCTCCATCACCAGCTGGCACCAGGTTTGTGTCACCTCTTGCTGATTCCTCCCAGCAATTCCAGGGGGCAGGTGCTGTTAATGCCCCCAATGCATATGTAAGAAAGCTGAAGTTGCCCAGGATTACCCCAAGGCTTGATAAAACACAGGCTCTGAACCACCTCAGATAAGACCACTCCCTATTTACAACAAGGCTGGGAAGAGAATCTGGGAGAGGATCCCCTACTCCTCCAAACAGGAGCTCAGGATTAATTTATTAAACCTGTTCATTGTCTTTCTTTGTTGGGGGCCAGGAGAGGGGGGAGGAAGAGGGGCTGGGATCTGAGGGAAAGGGGACACACTGAGTGCCTGGACCTCTTGGGCTGTCCGCCAACTCTGCAGTCACCTCCATGTGCTGTGTGGCCCTTACCCTCTCTGGGCCAACCTGCGGGGGTTCATTCCTGCTCCTGACCACACTGGCCAAGGCTTGTGCGAAGGAGGTGTGCACATGGGATTGCGCACACAAAAGGGGAATCAGTCCAACTGTTTATTGGCTGTCATTGGTATTCTTAGCTCTGCCATTATTGTCGTTCGCATTGAAATGTTATTTCAAAGTATAAAGATATGGTGGTCTTGCCAAAGTTGGCTTCTTGTTCTTGAACCCTGGTTGTTTGCACTCCGCCCCCCACTCCCCAGGCTGGGATAGGGTGACAGATAACCTCCATTTGTTGTGTTTCAGCACCTGCATTCCTCTCCCAGGGTCTGGGAGCAGCCAGAATGAAATGAAACCAGGTTGTCAATGGATGCTCCTCCATTCATTCTGCCAATATCATGACTGTTGGTTTTCAACAGTGATGAAACAGACAAAAAATCCCTGTGCTGGTAGAATTTACATTCTACTGTGGAGACAGACAATTAACAAGCTAGAGTAAAATATATTATGTGTTAAATGTTGATAAGAGCTAGGCATAGAAAGTAAGCACAGTTAAGGGAAAGGGAGTACTTTGAGGGAGTAGATGAGATTTTAAATCAGATGATCAGAGAGGACAGTGCTGGACCAGGCTTTCAGATACCTGGGGAAACGATGTTCCAAGCAGGGCTTATACACATATTTGCTGTCAATCAGGTTAAATTCTGTAATGATAGCCTAAAGGGCCCACAGAACTAGTGCAGAAGAGGTAGGGAGGAAGGAGCTGCTTCCAGAGAGGAGGATCTGCCCTTCTCAGAGCCAGGAACTCCCCAGGCAGGGATCTGAAGGATGAATGGGCATTCAGCAGGCCCTGAAGGCTCAGGGAAGAGGGCTTGCCCTTGTATGCAGGTGTAAAACAGCCAGGCATGTACAGGGAACTCCCAGTGAGTGTCTATGCCAGAGGGGGAGGGAGGCGGGGCTAGGGCTGGTCCCTGGAGTTGGGCCTCAGGGAGTGGTTGAAGGGGCTTCCCACCAGGTTTTGAGTGGTCAGATTCGTGGACTGGAACTGCAGCGGGTTGGGAGGGACACTGGTGGGTAAGTTGCTGGTGTCCTGGCCCATCATGGGGATGGATGAGAAGGGTGGTCAGAAGGCTTACAGAGCTAGGGGTGAGCACATGTGGTGGGAGGTATGGTGAGGAGAGGAAGGAGAGCTGGGGCCACTGGGTGGCAGCTGAGGGGCCCCAGCCCTTGACCTGAGGCACATGGAGAGTGAAGTGAAGAGCAGGTTTGGGGGAATAGGCCGGCCCACTGGGGACCTGTTGGCCGTGAGGTACCTGGGTAACATCTGGGTGGAGACCCCACCCCCACATTTATGACCCCAAACCTCTACCTCTTCTCTTCCACAGGCTGCAGCCGCATGTGGTCTCTTATTGTAAGTCTGCAGTTCGGGCTGTAAATTCCAGTGTGAGGAGAAGATACCCCAAATCCTGCCCTGCCTGCCTCCATCATCCTCACCCACTCCCCTTCTAGCCAGAAACCACCCCTCCAATCCCCCACCCCGAGAGGGAGACTCCCCTGCTCCACCCCTTCCCTCCCTCCCTCAACCATCAGTGGGCTGATCTGAAACCTAATCCCCATCCTTACTGCAGTCTCCCGCCTATCTCCCCTCTGAGGGTACCCCTGGAAAGCAGGGCAGACACTTTTAATATACATTAATGCTAAGAGGCCCAAGCGCAGTGAGGAAGGGCTCGGGGGGGTGGTCTCTGGGAAGGAAAGTGTTTCCATCAAGCCAGCACTGGACGTTCCAGGAACACCCTGTCCTTCCCACCTCCTCCTCCACAGGCACCAGCCACAGCTCCTCCTGGAGTTAGCTCCTGGACCCTCCCCACTGCCCCTCTCTCTACAACTACTTAGAGGGATGTTGTAGCCCCTATAACACTCAATCCCCACACCTGCCCAGTGAGGTCAGCAGGACATTCATCACGCCCATTTTATAGATAAGAAAAGTGAGGCCCAGTAAGGAATGTAACTTGGCATGAGTGCACAAGGCTGGTAGTGAGATGAGCCTGAAACTCAGGTCCTAATCCCAGCGACAGTTTTCTCCCACTGAACCCTTAGAGGGGTCCGTATCCCAACCCTGCTAGGGGTGTGGCTCGTGCCCTGAGCAAATGGGTGGGTTTTAGGGAAGCTGGGATCCTTCTGTCTCCCCACCTTGGTAGCAATGGTCTCTCTTGACCCCCTACCCCCAGCACCTGCCCTAAAGGATTCAAATGCTGTGGTAACAGCTGCTGCCAAGAGTACCAGCCAGAGGTGTATGAGCTCTTCTCCGGCCCCTTGAGGTGAGCCTAGGGCCAGTTCCTCTGGGCACAGTTCTCCAAGGGGTCTGGTCCACACAGGCCTGGACTGGACTTCCTGCCAAGGAGAGTGGATGGAGGTCAAGGGAGGGAGGGAGGTGCGAAGGGGCTGGGCTGGGCTGGAGACTCAGTGATGTTGATGGTTCCTCATCCCAGAACCTCTGTCATCGTCATCCTGATCATCTTGCCACTCTTGTGCATCTGTGACCTGGCTAAGCGCTTCTGTCGCAAATGCAGAAAGCTGGAGCAGGACCCCCCGATGGATCACGAGGGGACACCGGAACGGCCTTCCGTCGCTCCCCCCGAGAGGGTCAGGGAATCCATTTCTGAGCCCCCACCTCCCTACAATGAGGTAGGTGTCTGTCCCAGTCCCTGCTTTGCCCCTCGGCTGTCTGTACCTCCCTATTCAGATTTTTAGAGCAACAGGGACAGTGGGGGGTGTCTTTACAGCACGTCTCTGGACTCTAGGGAGGGCTCCACAGCCAGCACCGGGTCACCCCTCTCCCTAGTAAACATGCCGCCACCAGCACATGGGTGGCAATGGTCAGTGGCAGGCCCTAAAAAGACTCTGTGTCCCCTCCTTTCCTGCAGGTGATTCTGAAGCCCATACTGGGCCTGCCTCCCACGGAGCCACCCCCTCCCTACAGCTTCAATCCTGAAGAATATGCCAGGGTGCACAGAGGCATCGACAACCCAGCCTTCTGAGCCCCCTCCTGCCTGGAACCCTGCCATCAGCAGCCACCTCCCCAAGGCCTCCTGGGTCAAGCCGGAGACTCCGGGGACCCCTGGAATGCCCCCCAACCCATCCTGCCACACCTCTGCCATTTTTGGCTTTAACTTATTGCTTTGCCTACCCCTGTTCTACACCAGTTGCCTCTCTTGTCCCATGGACTGGTCGGGAGTGATAGTGTCCACCCCTCACCTGCCATCCCAAGTTAGAGGCTGCCAGGAGGAAAGCGTGCACAGCTGGAGGTGCCGGGCAGCAGAATGGGCTGCTCTGAGGAGTGGAGAGAGCTGTGCCTCTGGGAGGTACGATCTTGACAGATGAGATGTTCTGGAGGGCACTAATGTACTTTGGGAGGCAGGACTGCTTGAGCTCTGAGCCACCTCCAGTTCTGCCTGAGGAGACCCCATTGTTCCCTCCCCTCCCCTCGAGACACGTGTCCCATTAAATTTCAGTTGACGGTTGCTGAGAGTCGGCCTCTGACTGTGTGGGGAGGTGAGCCCAGGCACTGCTGGGGGGCTTCGGCGGGAGGGTCACTGCGCCTGAAATTCCACCATTGATGATTCATCCAAGACCGTGTTGATGATGAGCCTGGGAGGACACCACGTCTGTGGGCCACCTTCTGGGAGAGGGTCTTTGCAGATAGTGTGACCTCTGGTTCCTTGAGATCTCTGGCTGCTAAAGAGCCTGGATGGGGAGCTGGGGGTGGGATGGGAGTGACCATTGTGTGCTTCCCCACCCCGTCCTCCCTCTGTTTTCCCTGGGACACGGGCACGCAGAGCCCAGCTCTCTGATCTCTGACTCTCTCATCACAGGGGTGGGGAGGGGCAACAGAGGGGAGTGGGGGAGGTGGCCATCTGTGGGGCAGGGCCTCGGAGAACGTGGTCCACTCCACCCTGGGATCTCCGGAGGAAGAAGAGGAGAACCTTTCAGTCCTGCCTGATTCTGGGTACTGCCACCTCAGCCCGACTTGCCGGGTTAACCCCTAAGAGGAAAGAGACTTTCGCCATTGCAGCACAGGAGCATGCACGGGGCCTTCGTCCCCAGGGGGCCTGCAGCAGAGCGTGGAGCTGGGAGCCTGGCATAAGACATGCAGCATGAGAAACACCCCTGTGCCAGCGTCTCAGGGGCTCAGGCAGGTCTGGGATCCTCCACCCCAACCCTGCCTTTGCCCTGCTCCCCACAGCCTCTGAATGCTGGCCTTCCTCCCCAGGCAGAGGGCACAAAAGTAATGCTGGCCAAAGCTCCAGTGGGGGCTGAGGTAGAACTGGCCCTGGTGCGCTGGCAGGGATGCCTCCTCTGGGGCTCTCCCAATAATGCCCTTTCTTGGGGCATCAGGACCCAGGTAGGTGACACGGCCGGGGTAGGGAGATGGCACAAAAAGATGTTAGAAACAAAGATGCTAGAAACAGGGGCTCTGGTGGGGGATTCTGGCTGGAGACAGAGCCCCAGAGAGAACAGTAGCTACTGGACAGCAGAGCTCCAGAGTTGGCAAGAGAATGAGCCCAGCCATAGGCAATTTCCCTTCAGTTTTGAGGACTGATCACAGGGAGCAGAAGGCAGATATGTGAGTGCTTTGTGTAAACTCCAGTTAGAGACGTCCCAGAGCCGATGCTGCCCTCACTGTGGTAAACACCCACCCCGGTGAGAGGATGTTAAGCAATGGGCCTTGCAGACCTGGAAGAGGAGGTAACCCTCTGCCTGGACGCTGCCTGCCTTTCATCAAAGATGACATAGGGTCTTTAAATCCTTCCTAGCAGCAATAGAGTGGCCTGGAGGAAAGTGGCTGTCATGAAGCCCAACACGGCTGGGACCTGGTAGCAGAAATGAACAGTTCTGTGGCTCTGTTCACTGTTGGTGGGAGCAGAAATAGCGTGATCTTCCTGGGGGGCAGTCCAACAGTATCCATTCATGCCACAGATGTTTACAAAGATCCTACAATATGTCTGGCAGTGGGTCGCCATTAAAATTTAAAAAGCACATGACCCAGCAATTCCACTTCTAGGGATGATCCTTCAGAAATGCTCATACAAAAGAGCTCAAAGAGATGTCCATTGCAGCATTGTTGCTGGGGGTAAATGAAAACACCCTTAATGTCCATTGATACTGCAAAGAATGAAGTGGATCTGAAGCACTGACCTGGCACAATGTCCATCATTTATTGTTACAGAGAAATGGCAAGTTTCAGAACAGTCTATGATCTCAGTTTGTACATATATACATCACATGTGTGTGTGTGTGTGTGTTTCCCCCTTTGTAAATGTACAAAGAAGATCTAGAAGAATATGAACTCAACCACACTTGCCACACTTTTACCAGTGGTTGGCACTGTGGGATGGAGGGATGGAAGTAGTCAATTGTAAGGGAGGTTTCCTATTTTGTGTGCTTTGTCATTGTTTACATTTTCCAAAATGAGCAAGCATGGCTTTCACAATTTAAAAAAGATCTTTAATGGAAAATATAAGCAGCTTTAGAAGTTAACAAAGACTCACCTTGTGAACTTTGATCGACGGCAATTCATGTATTATCAGCCCTGCTACGAGGAAGAGGCTGGAAGGACTCAGACTCGTGGCACACACATGACATGCAAGGGACCCAGGGAATAAATAATTGATGGACGTGGGAAGGCCTGGACGCCTGCCAGCCACGTGAGGACATGTGATGCCTGTATGTCGCACCTATGCAGGACTGTGATGGACACTCAGTATATGTCAGACATCTGGCTGGTTGGTTGGGTGGATGAGCAATTTCACAGCGACTGAGAATTCACCCCTGCGCTTCATTTAGCAGCTCAAACACAACGAAGAATAATAAAAGATGGAATCACTTAATGAGTGAATGAATGATTAACTAAGTGAACAGGTGAGTGAGTGAACAAATGTGAAGATCTGCCAGGACATTTGAAATGACACAGGCAGCCTGGTTACCACCAAGGCAGCACGCCCAGTGACGGTGGACTTGACCTGTCTGCAGGGGCTCCCCCAGAGGACTGGGGAATGTGGGAAAAGCTCTGAGGCAGGGAGCAGGCAGGGTAGGGAGGTGGGGGGACCTCAGGCTCCTGGGAGGAGGGAGGAAGAGAAAGGGGATTCAGCTGCTGCGGGAAGCTGGAAAGAGAGATGACGCCAAGAATCCTACTCACCTCGGGACTAGGAGCCAAGACTCCAGCTTCTGACATTTTAGCTTCGGCATCCAGCACCTCTAGGTCTCAGGCCCCGTTTGCACAATGAACAGGTGGACCCCATCCAGCGCTGGCAGGATGTTGCTCTCTGGCTCCCAAGTTGGGAGGGGCTGAGCAGCTATGAGAACTCAGGGGCCCTCCTTGACTCCAGTAGCCTTTTCTCTACCACATCTTGATCTTGTCATTCCTTGTCACCTCAGACCTCCCACCCTGTGAACATCTCCTCCTAGTCCTCCCGCTCAGATATTTTATCAGCCCCACGCCCGCGAATCTGAGCATGCTGAGAACTCCAAGTCATCAGCCTTAGCTTCTTGCAGTGCCGTCAGCTATGCCCTTAATGCCTTCAGCCAGCGTGGAGTCCTGGATCCCCACCCTCTAGCCCCAGTTCTAAGTCCTTTACCCTTTTCTCCATCCATTGTCCTCACCTGGAAAAATCCCAAACTCTGGTTGGAACCAACTTCTGCTCAAGAACCAGTACACCTGTGCAATTGGACTCACTTCAAAATCAAACCTGCAAATCTCAAGTGGACCCTCAATGCCTTAGAAGCATTACTTCCTCACTCTTGAGATGACAAATTCACACCTTCTCCTCTGAATCTCTCAAGCTCCCAAACTCAATTTCAGGTCGCAATGCAATCACACTAGAACCACTCAATTCTGCCCCACCCCAACTGCCGCCCCCCACCCCGCCTCTGGCTGCCGTGGAAACTGCATTGCCTTCCTGCAACTGGACTCTACCCCTCATAGCTTCTCAGGACCTCGCTCCTGCAGTGATTCCTGCCCAGCCACTTCTCCCTCATCACTGGACCTTGATCATGATCACCTGTGCATCATCGTGCCCCATGATCCTCTTAGAGAATCCCCTGATACTCTCATCCCTCCCCTTCTCACTGCACCCTGCTCCAGTCAGCCCTTTGTCCCCATCATTACACGAAACAGCTCTTGTCCACATCACCAGTGATCTACATCTGGCCAAAGGCGAAGGTCAGTTCTCAAGCCTCATTTACTCGGTCTCTGGGCATTTGACACATTTGGCCACTTCTTCTTCTTAAAGAATTTTCTTATCTGAACTTCTCTGATGCCACCCCCTGGTTTTCATCCTGTTCCCCGCCGCTGCTTTCAGGTTTCTTCACTCTCCTCCCCTGCCACTAGCTCTGAATGACAGTTGATCTGGGATCCTATCTTCAGTCCTCTTGTCTTCACCTTCATTCCCTCCCGTAGTGGGTCTCACCCAGCTCTGTGACTTCATAGACCATCTGATGAACCTCAGATCTTTATTTCTGGCCAAGACTTCTTCCCTGAGCTCCAGACTTAGGTAGTCAACTGTCTAACACCTCCACTGGGATGCATTTCATAGTCCCAGCTAGGTCCTAGTTTCCTCCCCACCCCAAATCCAGTCCTTCCCAAGTTGTCCCATCAGAAATATATGGCACTACCTGCCAGCCTGCTGTTCAGGCCCAAGAACTGGCGTATTTTTCTAATTTCTCTCTTTCCCTCACCCCTGGCCTCCATCCTGCCTCCAGAATAGATCCATGTCCCCTTCTCACCGCTTCACCAATACAGCCCTAGACCAAGTCACTGTCAAGTCTAGCCCAGGCTGTCCCTTTGCTCTCCTCACTGGCTTCCTGCCTCCTCCGTCATCTCCATCTTGTGCCCTGCATGACTGCAAGATCTTCCTAAAGCATAAACGTGACCTATCACTGCCCTGCTTAAAGGCCTCTGATGAAGATCTTTAATTACTTAAGAATAAAGAATTTGTTCAGATGCTAGTGCTTCACAATATAACTTTAAATTAAATACAAATATCTAATAGCAAAAAAAAAAAAAAGCCTCTTCTGATCATCCATTGTGCTTGGAATAAACTCCAAAGCCCTGGCCGTGGCCTGCGGGACTTGCAAGGTGTAACCCCTCTCATCTTCTCCCTGCTCACTGCATTCCAGCCACCGTGACCTCTCTCCGAGCCTCGACTGTCCCAAATCAGCCTGGCTCAGGGCCTGTAGTGGCTTTCTGCTTGGGACCCCTCCCTCTGTACTTCTCTCCGGGACTTCACAAGGCTGCCAGCTTTTCATCATTCTGGTTCCAGTTAACCTGTCACTTCAAGGAAATATTCCCTGAACACCCCACAGAAAGCCGCCCCTCCAGGCCCCCTCTGTTACACTAACCTATTTTATTTTCCTCACTGCACAGCCTCATCCTGGAAATCACCTTGTTTGCATTATGTGCTTCTGTGTTGACTGCCTGTTTCCCTTCTCTGGACCAGCGCTCCTCAGGACAGGGACCTGTCATGTTGGCCGCCCCGTCCAGAGTCTAGAACAATGCCCGGCCAGGGGCAGGCCTCCTCCTCTGTGGACCCACTCACTACCTGCAGCCACCTCAAAAGCAACGCCCAAAAGGTCCTGCAAGACAAACAACCAGGTGAGGAGCTGCCAGGCCTGCAAATACCCACCAGTGCCGTCTGTTTGACACCGGCCCTCCATCCGCGAGGAGTCACTGTGTTCTTTCTCTCTCCACCTGCCTCCCATTCTTTCTTTTCTTCACTGAATATTCAGCACCTCCCATGTGTCAGGCATGATTCCAGGGCCTGGGTAAAGGAGGCCCACAAACTAGACACCATTCCTACCCTCATGGAAAACAGATGCTAATCAAGCAATCCAACAAGTGAATCTGTGGTTACACTGTGGGCTAAATGCTGGGGAGAGAAAACATGCAAGTAGCGTTAGAGAACATGGTGGGGCGGGGGCCTTCTTTAGATGGAGCGGTCAGGCATGATCCATCTAAGGAGGCGACATGGAACTAATTCCAGAAGGAGAAGTAGACTGGTGTGAGATAGCACGGAAAAGAGCACTCAAGACAGAGGGCCCAGCATGTGCAAAGGCCCTGTGGGGAAGGAGCTTGGTGGCTGAAGACACTTAAAGGAAATCCCTCCCCATGATCCTTAACCAAGGGTGTATCTATTTCCTAGGGTCGTCAGAACAAATAAACACATCCTGATGGCTTAAAACAATGGACATGAATCCTCTCACAGCTCTGGAGGCCAAAAGCCTGAAATCAAGGGGTTGGCAGGGTTGTTCCTTCTGGCGGCTCTGAGGAAGAATCCATTCCATGCCCTCTTGTAGCTTCTGGGGGCTGCTGGCGATCCTTGGCAGTCTTTGGCTTGTGGCTGCCCTCCAATCTCTGCCCTCGTCTTCAACAGCCTTTTCCTCTGTGTCTGTGTGTCCTTCCCTGTATCTCGTAAGTATACTTTTCATTGGATTTAGGGCTCATCCAGGATGATCTCACTTCAAGATCCTTACCTTAATTACATCCGCAAAGGCCCTTACTCCAGATAAGTTCACATGCTGAGCTTCTGAGGGGAAATGTCTTTTGGAGACACAATTCAACACACTACATAAGCCATAGCCTTAGACATTCTCACCCGGAGGGTACCTCAGAGATCCTCTGAAACAGTGTCTTTCAAAGTATAATCCCTAAAAAACTAGTTCTAGAGTGTATGCTTAAAAGGGGGAAGTAGCATTCAGTGTCCAAATAAATTTGGAAAATGCTGCATACAAATCTCACTTAGCATATTAAAGGGTTGAAAATTCACAGCAAAGAAGCCACATTATCATTATTTAAAGCAAAACATCCCTAGTTTATTTCACCATAAAACCCCATTTTCCTTCTCATAATCTCTGTGGAGTTTTGAGATCCTATCCTCCCATGGAAATTTGAGAGAAATACTGATGTAGTCCAACCTTGTCTTACTATAGACGTGATGATCAAAGTCCAGAAAAGAGAAGTGACATATCCAAGATCACACAGCTGGCAGGGTCAGAAGTTGGATTTAAAACTCAGTCTCCTTATTCCTCAAAAAACTAAAAATAGACTTACCATATGATCCAGCAATCCCACTCCTGGGCATATATCCAGAGGGAACCTTAATTCAAAAAGATACATTCACCCCATTGTTCATGGCAGCACTATCTACAATAGCCAAGACATGGAAACAACCTAAATGTCCATCCACAGATGACTGGATAAAGAAGTTGTGGTATATTTATACAATGGAATACTACACGGCCATAAAAATAAAAATAATGCCATTTGCAGTAACATTGTTGGACCTGGAGATTGCTATTCTAAGTGAAGTAAGCGAGAAAGAGAAAGAAAAATACCATATGATACCACTTAAATGTGGAATCTAAAAAAAAAGACAAATGAAGAAACAGACTCAGAGACATAGAAAACAAACTTATGGTTACTTATGGTTACCAGGAGGGGTAGGAGGGGAAGGGATAAACTGTGAGTTCGAGATTTGCAGATACTAACTACTATATATAAAATAGATAAACAACAAGTTTACACTGTATAGCACAGGAAACTATATTCAACATCTTGTAACCTATAATGATAAAGAATATGAAAATGAATACATGTATGTACGTGTGTGACTGAACTATTATGCTGTACACCAGAAACTGACACAATATTGTAAACTGACTATACTTCAGAAAAAAAAAAACAACCCTAAGTCTTTAAGAGATGAACAAATTCTTGAGTGCCAGGGGTTAGGGATGATGTGAAGGAGGGAGTGGGTGCGACTATAAAAGAGTAGCAGGACGGGATCTTTGTGTTGGTGGAATAGTTCTGTATCCTTGATTGTGTGGTGGTCACACAAATTTACACAGGTGATTAAATGACACAGAACTATACATACATATTGTACCAATGTCGATTTCCTGATTTTGTTACTGTATGTAAGATATAATTGTTGGGCATTACGTAAGATGCAACCACTGGGGGAAACTGGGTAAAAGGAACTTGGGACCTCTTTGTACTATCTTTGCAGCTTCCTGTGAATCTATAATGATTTCAAAACAAAAAGATTTTACAAACTCAGTTTCCTGCCTCCAGATGCAGGACTTTTTTACCTTGTTAAAGTTTATTAGATCAAATATAGTTTCAGTTTATGTACCCAGGGCCCAATACAAAAGACAGTTTATTGCTTTTTATAGTTTGCCATTTATATAAACTGCAGTAATTTAGATGTAGAGGGGGGTGATTTGCAGACACTCCATTGCAATGATGAATGCAAAGTTGGATGCATCTTCTCGCTCCTTCACACCTGACCATGACTTTCTTGTAGCTAAGTGTTTGGCTCTTACTCACATAGAGACAAAGGGACAAGAAGAAGAGGACCACAGCCGAGTTTCTTAGTTATCTAGATGTACCTCCTTGGAGCAGGAATATATGTATTTTATATATACACACATATGTAATATACATATTGACATACATTATATTATATTATATATATAGACAAGATGTGGACTTTATTTAATAAAACAGTCAACTGGCTGGATTTGGCTCATGAGCCATAGTTTGCTGAATTCTGAATTAAAACATATAATATAAATGTCTTACTTTTCCATCTCTGATCTCCTACTCAGCTTGCGTATGCTTTTTGCTTTTGTTGCTGTCTTGTTTTTCCAATTTCTTTTCAATTTTTTTTATTGTAGTAAAATATACATAACATAAAAATTACCATCATAACCATTTTTAAGTGTACAGTTCAGTGGTATCAAATACATTCATGATTTTTGCAACCATCTCCACCACCCATCTCCATAACTCCTTCCACCTTATAAAATTGTACCCATTAAGTAACAACTCTCCATTGTCTCTCCCTTCCCCTCAGACCCTGGCAACCATCATCCTGCTTTCTGTCTCTATGATTTTGACTACTCTAAGTACCTCTATCACATAAGTAGATTCATACAATATTTGTCTTTTGGGTCTTAGCATAGCATCTTCAAGGTTTGTCCATGTTGTGGTATATGTCAGAACTTCCTTCCTTCTTAAGGTTGAGTAATATTCTATGGCATGTACATACCCCATTTTGCTTATCCATTCACTCATCTGTTGATAGACAGGACATATGGATTGCTTCCACATTTTAGCTCTCATGAATAATGCTGCTGTGAACATGGGTGTACACATAGTTCTTTAAGACCTTGCTTTCTGGGGGAGGGTATAGCTCAGTGGTAGAGTGCATGCTTAGCATGCGTGAAGTCCTGAGTTCAATCCCCAGTACTTCCACTTAAAATAAATAAATAAACCTAATTAACCCCAGCAAGAAACAGACAGATTTTCACTAAAAAAAAAAAAGGTCGGGGACGGTATGGCTCAAGCAGTAGAGCCCATGCAGTAGCATGCCCCAGGTCCTGGGTTCAATCCTCAGTACCTTCTCTAAAGTAAATAAGCTTAATTACCAACCCCCAACCAAAAAAAAAAAAAAAAGGCTTCGCTTTCAATTCTTTTTGGTATATACCCACAAGTGGCATTCCTGGATCATACGATGATTCTATTTTTAGTTTTTTAAGGAACTGCCATACTGTTTTCCACAGCAGCTGTACCATTTTACATTTCTACCAACAGTGCACAAGAGTTGCAGTTTCTTCACATCCTTATCAACGCTTGTTTTCCATTTATTGGATAGTAGCCATCCTAATGGGAGTGAGCTATCTCATTCTGGTTTTGATTTCCATTTTCCTAATGATTAGCAATGCTGGGCATATTTTCATGACTTTATTGGCCATTTGTGTATCTTCTTTGGAGAAATGTCTACTTAAGAGCTTTGTCCATTTTTTAAAATCAGGTTTTTTGGGGTTTTTTTCCCCCTAAGTTTTTTACTTTTTTGTTGTTGAGTTTTAGTTTTGTAATATATATTCTGGATATTAATCCCTTATCAGATGTATGATTTTAAAATATTTTCTCCCATTCAGTGGGTTGCCTTGGTACTCTATTAATTTGTCTTTTGATGCACAAAATTTTTAAGTTATCATGAAGTCCAATTTGTCTATTTTTCCTTTTATTGTTTATACCTTTAGTGTCATATCCAAGAAATCATTACCAAAGCCAACATCATGAAGCTTTTGCCTTATGTTTTCTTCTCAGAGTTTTATAGTTTTAGGTCTTACATTTAGGACTTGGATCCATTTTGTGTTAATTTTTGTACATGATACTCGGTAATGGTCCAACTTCACTCTTTTGTATGTAATATCCAGTCTTCTCAGCATCATTTGTTGACTGTTCTTTCCTTCATTGAAGGGTCATGGTTCCCTTGTCAAAAATCATTTGACCATATATGTGAGGGTTTATTTCTAGACTCTCTATTATGTTCCGTGTCTGTCTTTATTCCAGCATTATACTGCTTTCATTACTGTAGATTTGCAGTGAGTTCTGAAACCAGGAAGTGTGAGTCCTCCAGCTTTGTTTTTGTTTTTGTGGTTTTGTTTTGGCTATTTGGAATCCCTTGAGATTCCCTATGCATCTTAGGATGGATTTTCTATTTCTGAACAAACAAACAAATAAGCATCATTGGGATTTTAATAGGGGTTACATCGAATCTGTAGATCAGTTTGGGTAGTATTGACATCTTAATGGTATTGTCTTCCAGTCCAAGAACACAGGATATGTTTCCATTTATTTGTGCCTTCTTTAATTTCTCTCAACAATGCTTTGTAGTTTTCATTGTACATGTCTTTCAGCTCCTTGGTTAACTTCTTTCCTAAGTATTTTAATCTTTTTGATACTATTGTAAATGGAATAGTTTTTGTAATTTCCTTTTCAAATTGTTCATTTCTAGTGTATAGAAGTGCAACTGATTTTTGTGTGTTGACTTTGTATGCTGCTAATTTGTTGAATTTGGAAACAAGCAGGACCCCGTGGGGCTCTCCTGGGTACAAAAGCCTTTCTGTGTCCCCGACTTCTTGTTTGAAGGAAAAAATTTCAGTCTCCTAGACCTTCCCTGAATTCCAAAGGTCATATCCAAACAGTTACTGATTAAGGGAGTGAGGGAATGCAGAAAGGAACAATGGTGTAGCCATGGGGCAGGGTCCTGAGTCCTCCTTAAGAAATATGCATAACAATCTGATATACATCTCTACAGGAATTAAGGCCCCCACCCAGGTGGAGAATAGTAACTTCAGGCAAAGTATAAGCACAAGGACTGGCTGGAATCAGAAGGCAGATTCTTGGAATTCCACCCTGTTACCTCTGTCACGAACCAATCAGGGGATGGTCACATACCCTGCAGACCTCTCCCCAAATTTTGCCTATTAAATCTGTTCCCCCCAAACCACTGGGGGTCTTTTGAGCATGAGCCTCCCTATTCACCTTGCTTGGCCCTTGCAATACCTTTCTCTGCTCCAAACTTGGTGTTTCCATTTGTTTGGCTTCACTGTGCATTGGGCACATGAACTTGGGTTTAACAACAAATTCATTTATTAGTTTTGACATTTTTTTGGTGGAATCTTTGGGGTTTTGTACCCATAACATCATAACATCTGTAAACAGAGATGATTTTACTTCTTCTTTTCCAGTTCAGGTGCCTTTTCTTTCTTTTTCTTGCTTAATTACTCTGGTTAGAACTTCCAGTACTATGTTGAATAGAAGGGGCAAAAGTGAGTATCCTTTTCTTGCTTCTGATCTTAGGGGAAAAGCTTATAGTCTTTCAGCATTTAATGTGGTGTTCCCTGTGGGTTTTTAATGTATGGCTTTCCTTATGTTGAGGTTGTTTTCCTTCTATTCCTAGTTTGCTGAGTATTTTTTTTTATCATGAAACAGTGTTGAATTTTGTCACATTCTTTTTCTGCATCAATAAACATGATCGTGTGTCTTTTTCTCCTTCATTCTGTTAATACAGTGTGTTTCGCTGATCAATTTGTGTATGTTGAAGCATCCTTGCTTTCCAGGAATAAATCCCAGTTGACCAAAATGTATCATCTGTTTAATACACTGCTCGGTTAGGCTTGCTGTATTTTGCTAAGAATTTTTGCATCAACGTCCGTAAAAGGATTGATCTGTAGTTTTCTTATCGTTTCTTCGTCTGGCTTCGGCATCAGGATAATGCTGGCTTCATAGAATGACTTAGTAAATGTTCCCTTTTCTTCAATTTTCTGGAAAATTTTGAGGATTGATATTAGTTCTCTTTAAATATTTGGCAGAATTCACCAGTGAAGCCACCAGGTCCATAGTTTTTCTTTGTTGTAAGAGTTTTGATGACTGATTCAGTCTCCTTATGAGTTATCGATATATTCAAATGTTCTGTTTCTCCATTATTTAGTCTTGGCAAGTTTTGTGTTAACTAGAAGGGGAGGAAGGAAAGCAACAACAATTGCTGTTCTCCTCTTTGAACCTCTAAGATCAGAAGCAGAAGTCAGCATTCAGCACAGATCCTTGATATTTAGAGGGCAGGCTCCCTTTTGCCCACTCTGGTTCCTGCAAACTGTGCAAGCTGCTCTAGGAACAGGTACACAGCTACCTACAACTTGGTTGAGGATGGGGGATGGATATGTGCTACTGTGCTAAGAGCTGAAATTGACTGATTAACTGCAAGTTACTGTCTGAGCCTTCCTCTGGAAGTTGCAAGCCATTAATAGATTCCAGGGTTCCAAAACAGTTATATCAGACAGATTCTGCCAGTGCAATTGTTGTCTAGGTGAGGAGATACATTCCTGTTGCTTCCTACTCCATCATCTTCCCAGAATCCTTTTAGCAGGATTATATTTTAATAATATGCATTTGAGAATTCTCCGTTGTGTTAGCTGTGATTTGACCAGTAATTTATTTCAAAACTTGCTTTAGTTTCCTGCCAACATTTTCTCAGATCAAAGGATGTTAAGAACTTTGATCAGAGACTCAAGAAGACCTTTTTATGTTTTGACACAGCAAGAGCAGAACTTTCACCAACAATGAAATTCCAGACTTGTCATACTGCACATTTTTTCCACATGATCATTTTCTTGGAACTCTCTCCATCTGCTTCCCCTATAATGACAGTGGGACTGGAGAGCAGCCATTTTTCACAAAGTGGTTCTACCTCCGGCCACAGCTCAGGGGTGAGCACTGATCCAACCTGGACCCATAAGAGCCCTTCCATAAGAATTTCGATTTTGGGGCTTAGCGAGTCTGTCTGTTATCTCTAGATTGCTGAATTATCAAAGCTGTTAGATGGAGAACCTAGTGCCCCTGAGGCCCATGTTAGCCACTATGTGAAGAAACTATTCCTGAATGCAAGCTTCTACTGCTCACTGCATGACAGACCAATAAACTGAGAGATGGGTTGTTGGGGCAAAGAAAAGTGACTTTATTCAGAAAGCTAGCAGAGAGAGAAGATGGTGGTCTAGTGTCCCAAACAACCATCTTACGTGAGTTAGAACTCAGGCTCCTTGTATACTGAAAGGGGACTGGGTGTGGATCATTGTTGCAGACTTCTTGGCCTGGAATCCTTTGTTCTTTCAGCTGTCCACATAGGTCTAGTCACAATCTTCCCATAAACTTCCAACAAGACAACTGTTATTTTCTGTCTGCAACTTTTTATCTCTATGTGAATGGGAAAGTGTTACACCTTTAAAGGTCAGAGCCTTGAGAATAGGCCATCATGTATATTTCAGGTTATGGGCAACTTTCTTTTACAAAAGGTGCAGAGCCAGCATGATTCAGCACAGGCAACAGAGCACAAGGGTTAGAACCAAAGGAACAGATCCAATATGGAGTCAGGTTTGTTCTTCTCTGTTACAAAACCTGGTTGAGTGAGAAAGAAAGAAGCCAATGTTCAGAGGGAAATGGAGATAGGAGACAGAGATAGTCCTGATGGCCATCAGATACCTAGCTCCATTTGTTCCTGAGATCTAGCTGCCTTCCCATGGCCAAGCTATTCCACCCTTCTTTGGAAACCAGTAGGTATTCACCCCACATTTTGCTGGCTGGTGTGAGTTTCTTGTCACTTGCACCAAAGAGCCCTGAGTAGCCTGCTAGACCAGCTCCTTCATTTCACAGACAAAGAAACAGATTCTGAGAAGAACTCTGACTTCCCTAAGTCGGCCAGGTTAGTGAGTAGCTAACTGGAATTAAACCCTCAAGTCTCCTAATTGTAGCTCCCATGTGTGTCTGCACAGCTGCTGCAATTGTGGTGCCCTGTGTCATTTTCAACGCCTGGTGATTTCCAATGTCCTCAGTTGGAGAGAAATGCCTCCATCCCTCCCCCTATCACAAAACAAAGGGGAAAAGGTAAAAATATATCATCAAAACATAACTGGAGACCTGGGACCTGGGGGCGTTGGCACAGGAAATTGAGAATGAGAGGAACAAAATCAGACTTGCTGGAGGTGAAAACTAAAATGACACCACACTATCTGTGGCTGAACTCACACAAGGAAGACTGGATCAAGGGCAGTCTTCACCTCCTCTCAAAACGCTCACGCAGGATTCAGATTAAACTGAGATAACAGATCTCCTCCGAGGCAAAGATAAAGGAAGATCAGAGACCCACTCCAAGTGTTGACTGCCTGTGGGTCCCCAAGCCTTCCAAACTTCTGAGATCACCCTTACCTCTAATCTAAAATAGGATGGCATGAAGGGGGAGGCCCAGATGCCCCTTCTGCTGAGTTGCACGATTCCTCGCCAGCCCCCTGATCTTGCAGCTGACAATTTCCTCTTGTTCCCTCACCCGACCCTAGACACAACCCTACATCCTGCCTCCCACGTGCCAAGCACAACTGACAAAGTTGTGTGTATGTGGCTTTCCCTGAAGGTTTGGGGTAACAGTGGGGTTACCCTGTTAATAGGCCCTGACAGCTCTGAGAGAGTTTTGTTTCCCCCTGGGCCACATGCTATGTGAGGGTAACAGGCTGGTCACTGCTAAATGGATGACTCAGTAGCCTGAATGGAAATGTGTAGCAAGATGATGTGTCTGTGGCCAAGCAAGAACTTGCCTTCACAGTGTTAGTTAGATCCCAGTGACCTGCCCTACTGAAAGCTGGCTTTACAACCCCAGGAGGCAATTATTCAGGAAAGAAGTGGCAATTATTCAGGAGACAAGTTGTTTGGTGAGACCCCATTAGAGCTACTAAGGACAAGGCAGATCTGTACCCAGGACAGACAGAATCCCTTGGCCACCACTCCAGGAACCCAGCGGGATCCAAGAAGCCACAACGGCTGACACCTCCTTGCTCATCATCCCCTGGTACCCTCTGAGCCTCTCACAGTCAGTTGGTACTTCAGTGGCTTCCCAGGGCAGCAGGCAACTTCTAGGCAGCTCCCAACCCCACACTCTGCAGAATCTGTCCAGAGAGTCACATCTCACATGAGTACATGGTGTGTATCAGTCACCCCTGACCTCAATCCTAGAGCCCTCCCACCTAAGGAACACCTCACCTGGCCTCTCCCTAGGCCCTGCCTGGGCTGGGCTTCTCTTCCTCTCCTTGTGTTCCCAACAGAACCCCCAAACTCCAACCCACAGCCCCTCTGAAGATGATTTTAGCTCCTTCTATCCGAGACGTTCCATTCCTTGGCGGACTTGCCTTCCACAAGAAAACAGGTTCATCAAGGTGCTTTTCTAATCCAAAGAGTAATAATCATTTCTTTAAAGGCAATTCTGCCTGATTCTGGACCAACACGTGCAATTCAGAAACCCTAACAAAGATTTTTAAATAACGAAAGGTGCCCTCCCCTTGCATCTCCACAACATCAATTGGGTCCATGTGTAGGGTCATTCTACTTCCCACACCCCAAACTGGGACATATATTCTGATAATTACACAGAATCTTTGAGATCAGAACAATCCTAGAAAGTCTAGGATGTACTGTCATCAAATCTGTTTTCCGTGTATCTACGACTCACACCCAGAATGGTAATAGATCTATTCCTTGACTCTCCTTTGCTGGGGAAACCTGAGGGATCCCAGAGTAGTCAGAGTCTCAGGCACAGGAGAACACCTTGGGGAGCCTTCAGAATCCCAGGAATGAGCCATGAGAATCAGCTGGGTTTAATTTCAGTGGTTCCTAGGGGTCCCTCAGAACTCCTCAGTGACAACTATCTGTTCCCAACAGTTTCCTCAGAGGAGGACTCCAGCTCAGTCTCTGTTTGGGGCCCCTTCCAATCCTGGCCATGGAGGGTAGGACACCCATCTGGCTCTGGCATCCTGCAGTGAGCAGGGGCAAAATGGCTGACTGGGGTTGGAGGCCTGTTTCTCACTCCTTCTAGAGCTAACCAAAATCAAGCCTGATGCTCTGCTGTTCTTCTTCGCTAAGATTTAAACATTTTACCTCCTTTTCAGAAAAGAGTCTTAAAGCGGAATTTCTGTACTCAGGATAGACTGTTTCCACAACTTCCTGTGGCTGGAAGGCAGGTTTGAAACATGAGGTCCAGGGACCCGCGATAGTTTCCTGGACAGAATTTAGGAAGACTGTGAACTGAAATGGGAAAAGGATTCCATTTTGATTTTCACAAACCTCTCACTGAAAGTTGGCTTTTCCTTAATTACGAAGGTAGGGGACAAGCCATGGCAATATCGGTACCTGTGGGTTTGTCACATTGAAACCACAGATGTTGTATGTTACCTCAAAGTCATTGCAAGAATCTTGAAATATCATTCACACCTGGAACTACCTTAAAATTAGGTTAGTTATTAGATTCACTATCTCATTACCTAGTATTTTTATTTTAAAAGCTCATATATTATTTTATTACAATTTTTCTGAATATTTTGATTATTGGTTTTTTTAGTGTTTGTTTAATGGGGGGAGGTAATTAGGTTTATTGATTTATTTATTTTTTAATGGAGGCACTGGGAATTGAACCCAGGACCTCATGCAGGCTAAGCATGCACTCGACTACTGAGCTATATCTTCCCCTCTGATTATTGCATTTTAATACAATTTATTTCCTTTGTTCCAATGCCTTTAATTTTATACATTTAATGTACATTTATGCACTATTCTGAGAAGGGGTCCATGGACTTCACCAGATTGCCAAAGGGGCCCAGGGCAAAAAATAAAAAATTAAGTCTCCCTGAATTCTGGGGAGACAGTCCAGACATAAGCATATTTCTGGAAAAAAATTCTGCATTTTTTAGGCAGAGCGAAAGTTGTTTGTTTGGGAAGGGGCATCGGTTTATGCAAAGATACCTCTGCATTATAATGAGGAAGGCCCCAGTGGTCCAGCAGTGACATCTACGGGGCAGTGACAAGCCTCTTTCCCTGTGCTTGCTACCCGTACTGCCCGCTCCATCGCACGTCCCTCAGTTTGCTCAGCCTGTGCTGTCACATCCCCATCACACACCTTCTACATCTTGTCTGTCACTTGGTTTACGTGTGTCTACGTGTGCATTGCACGTCCCTTCAAGGCTTGTCACATTTGGTCCAGTGCCTGCCATGGTGGGTCACATGTCCCCACCTTGTGTCAGCTGCATGTCCACATACGAATTTCACATGTTAGTTTCTTCGCCATTGGGTACTATTTCCCTCATAGGTCCAGCATGTGTTTGACATGTAGCTGTCTATCAGGGTAGTTCACATATTATTCACTCATTCATTTATTCATTCATTATTGAGGTCCTACTATGTGGTGGTCACTGTTTTAGACTCAGTGGATACAACAATGAATAAACAAAAAAGCCCTGCCTTCATGGAGGCCAAACAATAAACACAACAATAACTTGATATTCAGTTTAAAATTATTACTATTCAACATATCACAACAACATAGTAGTAGTAAACACATAAATAGATCAATGGCGTAATGCAAAGCCAGTTATATGGGGTGCCAGAAGTGATGAGCACCATGGGAAAAACAGGGCAAGGTGAGGGGGAGAGGGCTGAGGGGCAGAGTGGAGTAGTAGGGAGGCCAGGGTGCTCCTGGAAGAATTATCCGGGCAAAGACTTGGAGGCAATTAAGTGAGCTTTGCTGATATCAAGGAAACGTGTTAGAGGCAGAGGGAACAGCAGGTGCCAAAGCCCAGAGATCGGAGCACGTGTGGAGTGTTGGAGGAACGTTGAGGAGACCAGGGTGACTGCAGTGGAGGAAATCATCAGGAAACAACAGGACTGAACCAGTTTCTCAGTCTCAGTGACCTCACAGTTTCCCTGCTGCCGTCAGCCTTTGATGTAACTTAGTTCACATCCAGCCGTGACACAGACTGCACCTGAACAACTGTCATGGACAACACTGTGGGCTCGGGTCAATTTCCTACATTTTGATAGATTTAATCTCAAGGAAACAAAGCAACAAAACCCTTCTCTCTGCAAAGGTAGGTAGAAAATGAAAATGGGCCAGAAAATAAAGAAAGTTGTGTCACCCAAAGGAGGCAGAGGGATGTATGGGAAGGGTCTTGGCTCTGCCACTTAACAAGCCAAGGGACAGGGGTCACAGTGCTGGCCTCCCTGAATCTGTTTCCACATATGTGAAATGGGGGGACAACCACCATGATTATCAGGCTAGGACGCAAAAATAATCCCCAGCTCTCAGCCGGAGCCTGGCGGTGCTCAGGCTGGCTAGCACGTGGCCGCGTCCTCCACATTCATTGCCCACGTGCAGCTCAGGTGCCAGGTAAAAGTTCTGCATGGTTTCTATTTTTAATCCTGAATTCTTCCACTTAGAATAATGCTTCAAATCTTTCTGGAACAAAAACCTGGAGCCCGAATCCTAAACAAATAAAGCACGTGAATTTGAACTGGCACAGTTCATCTTGTAATCTTTTGAAAGAACATGTACAAATAAATGCCCACTTGTCCCGCTTGGGTGCCTGGCCGCTGCCCTCTGGGACTCCTTTTCCTCTGCTGCCATCACCTGGAAGGAAGAGGGACTGCAGGGACACAGAGACACAGACCAGCAGGGACTCTTTTTCCTTCCTGCTGGTGAGGAGACTCTGGGTGCGTACCCCACAGAGGCCAGCAACACATCTCACATGAAGAGGTGGGTATTATGGCTTGCAAAGCTGGCTTAGGGCCATTTCAGCAGTAAGCGAGGATTCAGCATCAAAGGACAGAGTCTTAACAATGACAGATCTAGTCTACCTCCTTCCTTAAAAAAGGAAACAAAGACCAGGTCAGTTATGTGTTTTTCCCAAGGCTGAACTACACCTTAGGATAGTCAGGATTCAATCCCACAGCCCTGAGCTCTAAATTCAGGGTTGCTTTAGAGCCTGGCTACTCAAGAGTCTAGTCCTTGGGCCAGCTACCTCTTCTTAACCCGAGAGCTTATTAGGAAAATACTGGATCTCAGGCCCCACCAGAAACCCGCTGAATAGGCTCAGCATTTTAACAGATCCTGCAGGCAACTGGCACGTGGTTCAGAGCATGTGAAACACTGAGTTTGAACACACTGCCTTCCAGCTCTCCTAGGAGGGTACGTTAAGATGCTTTTGTTTCCCCAAATGGAAATCACAGCATTGTTTTTACCTGCTTATAAAGGTTTTACATGCTCCTATAAAGAAACTCAGACAACACAGGAAAATTTAAAGCAGAAAGTAATAAACATTGTGGTATGTAAATATCCTTTTAAACATCTACCATGTGTGCACAAACACACACTTTAACAAAAATCAGATTATATTCTGCGTACTACTTGGTAGCCTCCGCCTTTTACCTAAAAAGTTTCTTAAGTATGATTTCTCTTTTGAGTAAGTAGTTGCTCAATGAATATTTGCTACATGAAAAGATTGATTAAAACAAGCCATGAGTGTATTTGTTATCTATTGCTGCATTAAAAATTACCCCCAAACTTAGCAGTTTAAAATAACAAATATTTATTATCTCAAGAGTGTTTCCGAGGGTTGGGATCTGGGAGTGGCTCAGAGGGGCGACTCTGGCCCTGGTCTCTCGCAGCATCATCGTCAGGCTGTTGACGCGTCCAGTCATCTGAAAGTTGTGTCACCTCCCACCCCAAGCCCTCACTGTCTCTCACCTGACCTTGTACAATAGCCACACGTCCTATCAGTTCCCACATCTAGCCCTACCCGCCTCTCAACCATTCTTTGATTTACCAGCCAGAGTGAGCTTGGAAAAGGCAAATTCAACCTTGTGGCCCCTGCTTAAAATCCACCCATGGTTTCCCATGGCTCTTAGAATAAAGTATAAAAAATTAAACAAGAAAAGGACCACCAGGCCCGGGGTGGTGTGGCCCAGCCAACATCCCCACCCTATCGTCCTGGCCTTGTCCCTTTGCTTTCTGTGGTCCAGCCACACCATCCCTCTCAGCCCCTCCTGTGTGCCTCGCTCTGCCCCTCTGGAGCTCTCCCAGGATGCGGATCCCTCTGACCGGCCTCCATCCAGGCCCTTTCACCACCACACCTCCAGGAGTGCAGTTCACACACAGACAACCTACTCAGCGGCTACTCCAGCCTCCAGTCCTTTACCCCAGTGCCCAGAGAATGCTCACCCTCAATAAAGACTTGTTGAACTTTCATATCTCTGATATCTTTTATGCTTTACACTAGTGGCAAATATTTCCCCCAGATTGTGATTCCCTCTAACTCTGCTTATTGTTTATTTAACCTTCAGAAGTTTCACATTTTGATGTCGTCAAAACAGTCTTTGGGGATTTCTCTAGTGCTTTATGCACCAAAAAGTTTTGTAGTAGAGCAGGTGCCTCACCTAGGGTCCAGGTCTGAGGAATTCAGATGAGAAGGAACAGGACGCTGGCAACCTTGAACTGACCGTGGGCGCTGCACAGGTGGGCGAGGCCAGGTACCAGCCAGCTCGGGGTTAGAATGTCCCGGGCGTGGCATTCCTGGCCTATCATTTTTCTACACTGCTCACCACCCCGTGACGGGTCGGGCCCGTATTAACACCCAGCACATGTCAGGGGAAAGCAGGCCGGGGCCTACCATTTGCCGGGTGCTGTGTGATGCCCTGGGGAACTGAATTTTTAGGTAAGACTTAAGGGAGGGAGTAGTGGTTTACTTGGTGCAGGCCCTGTGTGTGTGTGTGTATGTGCACGTGTGTGCACATATGAATGTGCCTGGCAGAGGGTTCAGGCAGAGGGAAATAGTATCTCTAAAGAGCCCCAGGTGGGATATGTTCAGGTGGCCTTCTTAAATCCCCAGTGAGGCTGCAGTCACTGCTCCTTCATCTAAAACCCACCGATGGAACAAGGGGAGGGTGTTATGACCCAGATGTGTGGCCGTGTTCTTGAGGGTCTCAGCCCAACCTCAGCTTCCATGGAGGACAGGGCCGGCCAGCTCTGGTCCTGCCATGTTTCTCCACACCTGCCATGAGAGTTAAGGGTGAAACCATGAGTAAATCACAGCAGTGTCCCAGGTGAAGTCCTGTCCACAGGCGTCCTTGGCTCCCTGGCTGGCTGTCCCATCCTTGGCTGTGAGAAGGGGCAGACTTTAGACAAACACCTGTGAACTACAGCAGTTCTGGGGCAGGTGCAGCTCAGGGGTGCCCAGTGCACGGCCCAGCAAGGTGCCACTGGGAGGGGAGTCTCTCTGTGTCTTCTGGGGACAAGTCAGAATATAAGGGCGATACTATGACGCCCAGTGGTTGGCAGGAGCCAGCCCTCATGCTTGCACTTTCCTTACACAAACTTAAGTTGTAGGTGTGACTCACTCTCACCTTACAGATAAGAACCGGAGGCTCAGAGAGGTTCTGTGATTTGTCCAAGGTCACTCAGCTAAACTTGGGAGATCCAGGACCCAGTTTTGCCTGGCTCTAGAGCCTATAAGGGGACCTGGGATGGCCAGGAAGGTGTCCAAGGGCCAGGGGTGGGCATGCGCGAGGCAGCATTGTGACCTCGATGTCTGGTACCTGGGGGAGGAGACTGATGACAGGGACTTTGATTCCAAAAAGGAAGAGCTTTGTGGGGAGGCAGAGATGTGGCTCTGCAGACCTTTCTCATAAAAGTACCTCCTCAGCCCCATTGCAGGGCTAGAAGGAGGCTATTTTAGTAGCAGCAGAACTGTGTGGGCCCCAAATGAATGGCAAGCCATGTATGGACAAAACTGGGGAAATACCGAAATGGGGCTGTTAGAACCAAACGTGACATGCAGGGAAGGTTGATGGGGTTTGGGCTGTGTGACAGCTGGCAGGAGACCATCTCCCAGGAGGACACAGGGCAAGGTGCCAATCCAGGCTGGGAGGAGTGGGGCGTGCTGACAAGGAACAGAGAGAGGCTGCCTCCCCTTGCAGCAGGAGCTCTGCCGCCTGCCTGGAGGAGGGGGCCCTGGAACGTGAATTGGAGACAAGTGGGGAGAAGAGTGAGGTGAAGCAACGCAGGTAGTGATTGCAATAAGCGCCCCTGGACCCCCGAGCTGGTGAACTGAACAATTCCAGGAAGCGTTTGTGTGTGTTTATAAATGTCCTCCCCTCCAAGTTGGAATCAAGTCTTATTTGGCAAAGAATGTTGTCTCAGGGAAGGAGACTGACCGCCCAGAGGCGGGAACGCTGAGGTGAATTTGTTTGCCAGAGCTCCAGATTCGGCTTGTTTGTCCACGGCTCTGCTATTTTCCTAAGATAAGGGAGACCTGCATTCAAACCCCAGCTCTTCCGCTTGGCTGGGGGACCTGTAGCAAGTCACTTAACCCCTCCAGGCCTTCTTTTCCTCAAATGAAACATGGAGAACAAACACATGAGTACCTATCTCAGACAGCTGTCACGGGATCGGATGAGGTAACGTGCATGAACGCCCTAGCTCAGTGCCCGGTGTGCAGCAAGGGTGGGGGGCGGGCGGCAGGCAGCTACTGCTAGCTATCATTAATAGTAACAAAGTGAGGACTCTCCTCTCACAGTCACGGGTCCCAAGCCCCCAGGGCAGAGAAACTCAACTCTATTTTAGAAGGCAAACTGCCTTTATTTTGAAACCGGCTCTAGGAAACAGGCTGAGAAATGGCGGTATGTGTTTCTAGATTCCCTTCATCTTGATGCAGGCTGAACGACTACTGCTCATACACATGGTCCATTCTGGGATCCGAATGTGTGTAGAAGGTGTCCTCCATCTACCTTGTGGGGAACACAGAGTTTTTGCGTTTGGGTAACAAGCCTACCAAGAGATACAGGAGGGCCTTCGCCCAAACTCGGTTTTACAAGGCAAACTGCATTCACCTTGAAAACGACTCTAGGAAACAGGCTTAGAAAGTCCCAGTACTATTTTGCAGGATTGGCCCTGAGAGGGAGGCCCAATTGTCGAGGAAACTCAGAGAACAGGATGACAGGAGGGCCTCTAGTCTGGGCCAGCCCCAGGTGCTGCCTGGGAGGGAAGCACCATTTCAGAGGGCCGGGCTCACCCCCCGAACAGCCTCAGTTTCCCTCTGTCATCCCCGCTCTAGTCACCTGGCCCCAGCCTCCCCCACTGAGGCCTTAACGTTGTCAAGACAAGCCCGCAGCCTGGGACAGCTGCGGGAGGGGGAGATGCCCACTCAGACCGGGCAGAGGTACCGGGTCTCAGGGGGAACAGAACCACTCAGCCCACTTAGGGCCACTGAAGAGCAAAGGGCACATGGGCAAAGAGTGAAATGGTGGACGGTCAAGGGCTTATCACTGCACATGCGTGGATGACAAGAACGGCTAAAATCAACACTGCTGAGCCCTCTGCGGGGATGGACCTAGGAGGTGACAACCGCTCCGTCGGGCGGCTCTGCAGGCCCACACGGCCCTGGAACAGGACCCAGGGGCAGTGGTCCTAGTGAGGCAGCTCTCATCTCGACCCGAGGGAGGACTTCCTGACAAGGGAAGTCCCAGAGGATCCCACCCACCACGAGAACGATGCTCCCTGGTTCTGGAGGCCTTCAGAGATGACCTGAGGCTCTAGGAAGGGAAGTTTCTCTCCAGTAACCCCCAAACCCTCCCATCACTTCACTTTAATCATTTATTTGGTCACTCACTAATACGGCCAGGTGGCAACGCAGCTTAGCGGTCACAAGCATGGGGTGTCACGGTCCAACTGCCAGGATTTATATCCGGGCTCCCTGTTCCACCACCCACTATCTGGGTGCCCCTGGTAGGTCACGCAGCTTTTCTGAGACTTACTGGTGAAATGGGATGGAGGAGATCTACACCACGGGGCTGGGGTGAGCTTACACAGAAAGTTCTTAGCAGAGGGCCCAGCACGTGATAAGCACGCATAAATGTGGCTACTCTGATTGTTAATCATAAGCAGTTACTGTGTGCAGGTACTTTGCGGGGGGGTTTCTGCAGCCTGGCGCCCTCTCTGGCCACCAGGGGTCAGCTCAGACCAGTGCATCAACCATCACAGCCCCTCAGAGCCTGAGAAATTCACCTGACAACCCCCTGCTCGCTGTGGTCCTAGTTTCAACGACACTGGCCTCATCCTCCCTGGTCCTGCATCACCCCTTTTGCACGATGAGGTCAGAGGGCAGGGCTCGTTCAGTGCTTCCTAGACCTCGGCTCACACGTATTTTAGGTACATAGCATGTGGATACATCAAATAACATCACTCTTTTTCATTTCATTATGGACCAACTCAAACTTCCTCAAGAGCTGGTAGTGGCTGAGAATGGCATTTGA
The DNA here is from genome assembly GCF_048564905.1 of Vicugna pacos. NCBI lineage: Eukaryota > Metazoa > Chordata > Mammalia > Artiodactyla > Camelidae > Vicugna > Vicugna pacos. The sequence goes on along the minus strand of NC_133002.1, from coordinate 36,743,098 downwards.
GAACAACAGTCTAGAAATGGGTATTTTTCAAAGGTGGGTAATGTATACAACTCCTTTATAAAGGAAACGCTCCTTGCAAGACTCCAAGAGTATGTCCGCAGACTCCCAACACCAGTGGTCCCCATGGACAGCACCGCAATATACCTACTTATTCCATAGAAATGTCTTTTAATTGTGAGTTTCATGGCAAAATTTTAGTCTCTATAATTAGAAATACATATATATACATACATACATATATATATTTTTTAGATTGTATCTGCAAGCACCTCAGTTTGAGAAGTAGGTCTAGATGTCCATTAAGCAATTGTTCTGTTTCTCACGGGAGAAGAGCTTAAATGAAAGCCAGTGGGATTGAAGCAAATTGTGAAGGAGAGCTAGTCTCAGTGATGGGAGGTGCCAGGCAGCACAGCCCAGGGCAGTGACGGGTTTGCTCCTTAGGAGAGGGACAAGGGGTCACCGTCCTGGAAGGTGGGAGAAGAACAGTCTCAGGGGCAAGGGGATAGACGGCGGAAAAGGCTTTAAGCCCTGGGCATTCTCAACTGTGTTTCCCTGCGTCTGTGAGATGAGAACTTTGACGGGAACAAGATGAAACACGCAACTTTTCTTCCTGGAGTCATTTCACACACCCCTCCTTTCAAAAGAAATTCCTTGGAGGTCTGGGGGAGAAACTCCAAGGGAATGCCAATAATTCTGACATCACAGCACTGCCCTAGTGACCCATGAAGAAATACCAAAGCTAGAGATGGTTTCCTGAGCTGGGTCAGACCACCGGCCTGGCTACAGGCACGGCCCACACATCAGAGTCCCCCAGGCCGCTGGGCTCCATGCTGCTGCACCCGGCCTCCCCAGCTTGGGAGACAAGGGGGGATGATGGAAGGGACAGGGCCAGAGAGCTTGTGTGCCCAGCGGGGCATTGCAAAAAAGCTGATCACAATTGGCAGAGCTCTGAAGTTCACAGCTGCTAGGACATTTTATCCATCGGCACCATGGGCATGGTGTCCACCACCTACCAGCTTTTCCAGGTTATAAAGATATTTGAAACCCGAAAAAAAAATTATTAACTGCAAAATACAGAAAGAAACCTGCAAAGCTAAAAGCAACAGACGCTTCATCACCTGTCTACAAAATAGAACAGGACGTTAGCTAGTCAGCAGCAGCTCAAGTCCGACACAAATTACACTGACGGCAGGATGTGGGAGGAGTCTGATGGGCTCACTATGATGTCGGGTGAAGCCTATGAATTTACCAGGTCTCACATTCACCCCTCTCTCAGCAGGGCTACCCAACCTGGCTCCCCCTTTCCTCCCTTTTCTTCTTGCCTCTTCTTGATCTCCCAATTTCTATTTCACCCTGGCTGCCACTGTCCATCAGGCCAGAAAAGGTGCCCCAGGAATCTCCCACCAGCCTCGGCGAGCAGCTCAGCTCCTACCCCCACCCCCGTGAGGCATCTCGGGAGCCGGCCCGCGCTAGGGCCAGCAGAGCCCTGCCCTGCACTGCGGTCCAGCCCGGTAGCGAGGGACGGACCCCAGGCTTGCCCGGGCCAGGCTATCGTGGGTGGAATCTTAGTTGAGTCAGGAATCAGGAGGCAGTGTCACATGGCTGTTAAGAACATGGGCTTTGGAATCTGGCAGACCCGAATTCAACTCCCATGTCTACTGGGTGACTCAGGACAAATTACTTTTGTCTCTTTGAGTCTTAGTTTCCTCACATGTAAAATCACACCCGTCGTTATTAAAATTGGGTATGAATTATCATGTGAAAAGTATTGTGCCCATAGCAACAGTCTTCCTTAGGGGCACAGAGGGCAGCTGTGAGGCTTTAGATGGGATGATACATGTTAAGCTTTCACTTTCTGTAAGAACAATAACCACTTCTACGGAGCATTTCTGATGTTCCAGCCACGCGCACTTTCCCCGGCTTTATTTCAGTGAGGTCTCCCACCAACGGCGGGCTGAGGTTCTGTTGATGGTCCCTGTGTTGCTGATAAGCAAACTGTAGCTCAGAAACTTCAAAGACCATGCCCAGGACCGCACAGAGCTGGGATTCTAATACAGGCAGGTCTAAACCTAACCCTGCACACACCGCCCCCAAACGGTAGCTTTACAAATCGTTCTGTAACGGGCAATCCAGAAGAACATTGACCTTAAACCCAGAAAACATGGCTTTGAAGCAAGGCTCTACCTCTCCTGTAGGTGTAAGCGTTTTAAGCAGCCTTCCAGCCTCTCTCAGCCGGTCCCCTCATATGTGAGTGGAAATAACAAGGCCCAGGTTCTGCCAACGGGACAGGATTACAGCCAGGCTCAAATCAGATGCTGGATACAAGTGTTGGGTGGGCCAGCAATCCCTTGGCAAGCACATTGTGATGACCCTTCTTTACCCCCTGTCAGCTAAGTGTCTGTCCAAGCTCCCCTTGAATACTTCCGGGGACAGAATGCTCACTTCTTAATCTAGTCGCTCATTCTGGTTACAAAGTTCTCCCCTTTGCAAAGTCCGCAAGGATTTGCCTGTAACTCCATCCCACCAGCCCTGGCCAGGACCTCCTCTGCCCTGCCAGCTGGAAGAACCCTCGCAGTCTCCCGCACTGGAGGCTGAAGACCCCCATGGCTGTGTCCTTGCTCCTGCCGTCCTGCCCTGGGCTCCCCCACCACAGGAAGAGGCAGATGAAAGCAGGCATGTTCTCGGTTTGCATGGGCTCCTCTCCTGCTACTAACTCTTTCCCTGTCCCTGCTTACCCGACTCCCAGGCCAGAGACAGTACAGAGCAAAGAAGGATGTGGAAGACACCAGACGCCGATGGCTGCTCTGACCGCTCACACTTCCTGACGCCCCTGCCCTCTGCAAACACCTGCAGTGCCCCGGCTGGTCCTGCCACCTTGGCTGGCACTTGGGCTCTGGGGCCAGGATCATGTGGACTTTGTCCTGTTGGTTTCCCTTGTTTACCCCACTCTCCTTCCCCTGGCACTCCCCAGCCACCCTTTTGCTCGTACCTTGAAAGACTCCAGGAATCCCCCATGGCCCCCACTCTCAAACTTGTCCTCTTCTGGGCCCAGTCCCAGCATGGCCTGCGTGTGGGCGTGGAGTTCGTCGTGAAGGTTGTCCAGGAGGGCTGCCTTCGTCCGGTCTTGGAAGGGAGAAGGGTGGGGGTGGTTAAGCTGGCACTGAGAGCAGAGATGTGCCCCCCCCCCCGGAGGCTCCAGACACCTGGCCCAAGGGCTGTGAATCTGGCCAGCTGCATCCCAGCAACAGTGTGGACCTATATCCAGGCTGGGCTTCATGCTCACAAATGCTGCAGCTAACACTACAGCTCCGTGCCCTGCCCCCTGCTCCCTTCTCTCTGTCCCTTCTCCCTGGGCCATCTCGCCCTCCCATGGCTCTGCCCTGATGACTCCCAGCCCAGATCTCTGCCCCAGGCACCACGTCCATGTACCCAACTGCCCATACATAGCTCCTCTCCATCCAGGTGTGCATCCAAGGTCACATCTACAGCCACCAGGGGGCGCCATTCACACAGACCAGGACCAACCCTTTCAGCAACACAGCCTTTGCCCGTGCCTCCAAATAGCAGGTCCAGACAGTGTTCCCATGTCAGCAAAGAGCCCAAGCCAAAGGCCCGGGTGGCTCCCCACAATCCCACTTCTCCCCACTCTTATATACAAGAGTCCATCAAGTCTTCCTGACTCTGAGCACTTCCTGTGCTGAAGCAAGCTGCCACTCTGCCTCTTGGACTCCTGTAATAGCTTCTAGCTGGCCCCCTTCCTGCCCTCGTGCCTTCAGGCTGACCGTCACCTCTGCCACCTCCTCCTGTACTTTATTAGGGCCTTATCACCTCTAGCTCAAAGCCTTTCTTGATCTGACCCAACCAGCATCTGCAGCTGGTCCTCCCACCATTCCATACCCCTCATGCCTTCAGGCTGACCGTCACCTCTGCCACCTCCTCCTGTACTTTATTAGGGCCTTATCACCTCTAGCTCAAAGCCTTTCTTGATCTGACCCAACCAGCATCTGCAGCTGGTCCTCCCACCATTCCATCCCCCTCATGAATCCAACCCTCTGGAGCTCCCTCACGAAGTCATGCTCTGAATCTGCCCGGCCTTTTCATGCTGATTCCCACGCCTGGAATAACCCTCCCCAATCTTTCCTCGTGGCAGAAGTCTCATTAGATATCCAGATTTGGCAGCTCCAAGGCCACCTCCTCCAAAAAGCCTTCCCTGAACACACCTTCCATTCCCCACAGGCAGAAGCAGCCACTACCCTGAGCCACAGCCCCTGCTGGCCTCCGTCATAGTCCAGGGCACTCTATCATACCTGTCTCCACCAGCCGGTGAGCTCTGTAGGGGCAGAAACTGTCTCACTTATCCCAGTTTCCCAGGGAACAGAACAAAGCACAGTACACAGTAGGTGCTCAATAAATAATCAGCGAATGGTTGACTAGACCTAAAGTTTGGAGGGAGTTCCCACAAGAAGAAAGAGCTCCACATCAACACAATGCTGGAGGCTTAGAGGGGCAAAGATGGTGCTTCCCACCTTAAATAGCCCCCAAGAATAGACCCTCGAGAAAGGCTGGCCCGGTGGGCAGGAGGAAGACCAGAAACCTCATGCTCACCTCCAGCTTCGCAAACTTGTCTGACTTGCAGCAAGCGTTCTCCGCGTTGGTGAGCTTGGTGGGCTTGGTGAGCAGAAACTCTCTGAACTCTGGGCCCTGGAACAGACAAGATGCTCCATCCTTAGCTGCTGCCACAGGGCTTTAACCACAGTAAGAGGCAGGCAGTTCAGGGGGCCTGGGGGGAGAGTCTACTTCTGACACTGCATCACTTTTAGCCCAGCCCAAGCCCACCTGCTAAGATGCCAACATGGAAACCAGCTGCCCTGGTGCTAGCAAATCCACTTTCCACACCCACCATAGCACTTCCGGGAGTGGTGGCCACTTGTGCCCAAGGCGCCTGGGACTGGCGTACAGCATAAAACCCTCCTCTGAGCAGAAAGACAATCCCAGTGTCAAACACCCTGACAAGAGGCCTTGTGCTGGGCCAGGCTGGCAGTACAAGGAGAGGTGGGGACAGACACCAAGTAAAGGAGGTTCTCAAGTTCCCAGCCCAATTCGTCCCCCCTGCAACCACTGCCACTCAGGCGTGGCAACCTGGAGTCTCAGACATGAGGGAGGCAGAAGGAGAGTTTCTTAACTTCTGGAAAACATGGGGCTGGGCAGAGGTGGGCCAAAAGCAGGCACGTATTCCCGGGCAGTGACTGCAACCTGAAACACAGGGACTCAGTGTGGGCCACCAGAGGGGAGACACAAGCTGAGGATGAAGAGCGTTCTGAGTCCTGGCCCTGGGGGAGCCCCCTTCCCACGCAGATCTACTCCCCTTCCCAGAATACAAAGAATGTCCCCTGGGCCAGCGCCAGTGAACCCAAGTCACTGTTCCTAGAAGTGGGGCTGGACTGTGCAGAGCCATCCACACGCCCTCATCTGCATTCCAGGAGGCGGGAAGCAAGTTTGGCAAGATGATGGGGCGGGGCTGAGGAGCAGCCTGGAACCCTAACTCTAATGCAGTACCAAGAGCCCAGGAGATGCTATCTCTTCACCTCATTCGACGGGATGCTCATCCTACAGAGAAGGCACAGGGAGAATGGTCAGCCCTGTACTCCTGATGAGGATACAGACGCCCAGAGCCGTGGAGCCCTCCCTCCAACGGCACACAGGAGATTAGCCCCGGAGATGAACAGACGATCCAGAGCTCTCTAACCCTGCTCGGGGGTTCTCTACCACAACACTGACTCCCATGACTGGCCATACATTAGAATCACTTCAAGTGTTTAAATACTAGTTACATGGGCTCCACCCTAAACCTACTGAATCAGCAGCTCTGGGGTGGAGTCAGGACTCTGCAACTGTTTGAGGCTCCTGAGAGAATCTGTGCGGTCGGTACACTGGTGTTTGGGAGCCCTAGCCCCGCACACGGGGTCGGTCTGGGTGAGGCTGAACTCACAGAGCACCAGGGCCCAGGGTGGGAACTGGGGGCAGGGGGACATGCAGGTGCTCTGCATGGGCATGCAGGCTGGGTGTGGGGTGTGCACCTCTGGCCACCCTGGTGAGGGAGGAACTAATGGAGAGAGGGCACCAAGGTGTTCTTCGTGGGGTCTCCCAGGCTCAGGACAGGTCCCGCACCTGCATCTCCCGTCTCTGCCTGGAGATGCCCTGGTTTCACCTGTTCTCAGCCCATGAGGCTGCAGGCCTCTCTGGAGACCCTGCCCTCTCCCTTCCCAGGGAGGCTGCTGACATGAGCCCAGCCCTGGTGCGCTGCCAGCCTCCTGGGCTCGGCCCGTGACGTAGGGCAGATGCAGAGTCTGCCAGAGCGGGTGAGCAGGCACCTCGGAGCCAGGCCAGGCCGGAAGGGCCCTGCCAGGATCTGGAGTGCAGGGGAGCGGGAGAGGGCTGGTCAGTACGGCTTTCTCTCCCCCAGCCCCAGGCTGTCCACACGGCCCACACCATGGTGCCCAGAGTCGGAAAAGACTGATGTGATTTCTGGCTGCTTCCAGCTGCCACACCGTCCCCCTCCACCACCCACCATCACCCTCAGCACAACTCAAGAGTTCCACCCACAGAGCCAAAATCAGGAGGAGGGGACGGCCATGGAGAGGCTGCTGATGGGACCAGCCCAGAGGCCAGGTTCAGCTCCCCCATCTTCCCACCCCGACGCCGCCTCCTTCTCGGGCTTGCACTGGAGTGTTCTGTGCTGGCTGGGTGAGTGGCTTCGATATGTTCTGAAAGCGGCCTGAGTCTCCCAGCTGGAAGAGCCCACGAGCCAACTGCCCCGCAGCAGCCGGGTCAGAAAGGCGGGGGACGGGATCTTCCCTTTGCTGGCTGTTCTCTAACCCCACGTGCTCCCTCCCGTCCAAATGCCCGGGCCTTTGTGGTTCCCTCCTCTTGGGGGCGGTTGGGTTGCTGGGCTGAAAGCAGAAGCTGCCTGAACACAACCTCCCCTTCCAACTTTCTAGACCCAGCCAGGGCCTCCTGGCAGGGGCCGGGAAGGAGAGAGGCAGCAGGTGACTCTGGGGAAAAGGCTCTTCAAGACCGGAAAGTGGAAGGAGGCACGGGTGTGTAAGAAGGATGTTCTAGGAGTGGGGGTGCCTCCAAGATCTCCAGACTTGATAAGGTCCCCACGCATGCCCAAGGGTGGCCTGGAAGCCCTGGAGGACCATGAGGTCACTCAAGCGACAGATCAGCAGTGAGGGGAAGGGGGCACACAGCCAGGAGCCGGCCCCCTGGTCAGCTTCGTGTAAGACTCCTGACACCTTTGCAGGACTTCAGGAGTCGGGGCTGGGTGAGCTCAGACAGGGAGGGGAGGGTGTCCTGGTGAAGGCTCAGCTGAAATTTCCTTCCAGTCTGGCAGGATGGGGATGAAATGTGTGTCTGAAACATAACTTGATGTGATGTTTCATGCACACCCCAGATGATGGGTCCAAGTTCCCACCTGCTGTGACGGCTCCATGAGGAAGGCCACAGTCAGACCCGGACAGGACTCTGGCTCCACTGTTTCCATGCTCTGTGGCCTCAGATGTTAAGAAACCTAAGCTCTTGGCTTCAATCTTCCCCCTGTAAAATGGGGCTAACAGGAGGCCTATCTGACTAGAGGCTTGTGAGAATTTAAGAAGACTGCTTTTAAGGGCCTGGCACAGTGCCCGGCACAGAGCCAACAACCAGTAAGGAGTAATCATTGTCACTCGGTGCTTTTTTAATTTTCCCTGCTGTTCTGCACCTAATAAAGGATGAAATACTACAGAGTTTCCCCAAACCACTTCCTAATCCAACACACACACACACACACACATCCCTCTTCCTCACCTCCTCCTCCTCCCTCTCCACAGCATGTCAGGGCTGGAAGGAGTTCAAAAGTTGTCTACTCCAACTTTCTCATTTCACACAGTTGGAAACAGAGGCCCAGAGAGGGAAGGAACTGGCCCAAGGTCACACAGCAGTCAGAGGCAGGGCCAGGACCAGAACCCCAGGCTCCCAAGCCGCTCTGTCTGAGGTCCTTTCTTGTACATTCCCACCCCTGTCCTTCCCCCTTTCCTCTCCTTCCTGTTGTTTGTCCTCCCTGGTGGGGGCCTCCTGGGGCACTGCTCAGTCCCTGGGGAACTCTCACCCTCCTTTGCCACAAGCCATAAGCCTGCAGGGGTCAGCTGAGGTCCACGTTACCTGGACCCCCCGAGGGGTCTAACCAGGTCCTCCTCAGTCCGCCCATCACTGGATGATGCACAGAGCTTTGGGGGCACCTTAGAAGGCTGACCTCCCTCCCTGTCCTCTGCCCTGACCCACAGGTCCTGCCTTCCAGCTTGGATGTCTGCCTGGCAGGTAGAGTTCAAGGTCCCACATCCCCGTGAGCTCTGCTTCTCACCTCTCTGAGGACAGTGCTTCTCCCTGGACCAGAGATTGTGGCTGGGGAGACTTGGTAAAGACTTCTAGCATCTGTGCTGGGGGTGGGGTGGTGCTTCTCTGATTTTTCTTTATTTTCCTAACTCTACTAAAGTTCTTGGGAAAGGGAAGAAGCCAGTTAGCTGGACTCCATTTCCTACCAGGAACTTAAACACTAAACATCCGCAGGAGGCCTCATTCTGCCAGCAGAGGCCCAGCGGACGAGCCACACACACATCCGAGACTGCCTGGCAGGGCCCGGGAGCCCTCCTATCACACAGTTCTATTCTGAGCATCCTTCTGTGTTGCGCTCTCCCTCCAAGAGCCGTTAAATGAACCAGGTGGCTGGCTGACCTGTGCTCACAGCCTCTTCTGCTCCTTCCCTGAAGCTGGTTCTGTACGTCACTTCCACGTGCCCGCACAGTAGGCACTGAATGAGTACGCTTGCTTCCACCAACAAAGTAATTAGGCAGCTGATGGACAGGCATGCCCGTGTGGGTCAAAGCCTTCAAGGAAACACCCAAACCGTGGGTTCTCCAACTTTTCAGCTAAAACTGCTCAGTGACAGAGGAGCGTGAACACGGGCCTGTAAAGGAATCAGTTCTCCTCCATAGGACAGAGTGTGGGGTTTCTTTTGTGTTTGGAAGCCTTCTATTTGGTTTTTAAGCGGATGTGACTTTTGCACTTAATATACCTGGATTTGTACTGATAAAAAAGTCATATAACAATTATAGAACATCGTTTTTCTTTCCCAGAATATTCAAACCAAATTGATACTTTGTAAAGAAGGCCATGAAGTGCTATGGCCTCCTGAACCCTGGAACCAGCTTTGGCCTAAGTTAATACACAGGAAGCCTTGCAGGCCTCAGGGTTTCCCAAGAGCTCCTTTGCGCTCTCCCTGACAACACTGGCTCCTAACACTGGGGGGCGCAGGGAGTTCTGAGAATTTGAGCTACAGCCTCTCTCCTCTGCAGACACAAAGCAGCACGTGAACTCCACAGTTTGTACCTATCTACCAAGGGTTCAAAGACTTATCTAACATCCACTTTAAAACCCCTGCCTCAGTCTATGTCCCTTGGGTCCCCTGCTCCCCCCACCACTGTGCGACAGAGAAACTGTGGCCCAAGAGGTTGGAATTGTTTCTCACAGTTAAGGCGAGGGATAGTGACACAGCCATCAGGAGGTGTGGGGTGAGGGCCCGAGGCACATCTGCATCAGTGAGGCGTCTGAGAAAGTCCACTAATGGGTCAGGAGCTGAGACCCAGGTGCTCACAAGCCCACCCCACCCCCGCCCCCAGGAGTCTTCAAATGAACGTGGCTCATTTGCCCAGAACAGCTAAACCAGAGGGACCCCCAGGGGGCCAGGGTCTACCAGGACCCCCGCCCTCCACTTCTCATCATGAACATTTCTCCTTTTTCTTTCTTCCTTTTGTCTGTTACTGTCTTTCTTCCTCTCCTCTCTCCTGACAGTCCTCTCCACTTTCTCTTTTTTTCTCTCCTGTGGCTCTGCCTTACCCTAACAAACAGCATTACCAGACTCCAAGTAGGGACAAGGGAGCCTTCTCAACCCTTGAGGTAGAGGCTGTCCCATCTGGAGGCAGCAAGACAGACCAGGGAACCTGAGAAGGTGCTCTCCAAGGGTCTAACTCCCAAATCCCAGAAACCCAAGAACTCATGGGAAATCTATCACGTGTTAGAGACCGGTCTGAGGAGCCACTGAGAACTGGTGTTCCTTGACATCACTGATTCTGTTAAGTGTGGTGAGGTGCCTGGGCCCCCCACTTCCTCCAATGAGATCTTCTCCTTACCTTGTAGGATGGGGTCTCCATGCCCAGGTTCTCAGCCTGCACTACAATGTAGGCATGTAAGAAGTTGGATGCAATCATATCTGGGACAAACGGTGTGTTTTCTTCTTGGAAGATGATGGCCACAAAGTCATTCCCAATGTGTCTCTTTCTCTGGAGCTAAACAAAAAGTGTTCCATTGTTATAAGCCAGTTAGGAACATCCTGAAAACAGAATAGAACAGAATACAGGAAATTCTTCTTTGTTCTATCTTTATACATAAACCTGGAACACTGAGATCTCTCTCTCCAGGGAGCTTTTTCTTTCAATCTTTAGAAGCCACTAAAAAGGAAGAAAATGAGGAAGAGGCCTAAGTTGCTAGGAAGAGGCTAGCAAGCCTCTGACTGAGCTCTGCAGCATGTAGAGAGCCCTGACTCGGGACTGGTGATATAGTTAAAAGGTGATGCCAGGTTTTACCCTGGGAGAGCCTGTATTGGATCAGGGAGAGACACAAACACAGGTGGAGCCCCTGGAGAACACTAGCAAAGTCACCAGGCAGCAAGTGCTGAATCAGCCACTGCCTACGTAGTGCCTAACACTATAGGAGTAGAGAAGAGGGCAAAATCAGGGGCCTGATGGTAATCTGAGAAGGCTTCCTGGAAGAGGAGATTGGGTGAGGGGGGAGCACTTGATGGACATGTGGATGAGCAGGGAGGAGGGGGCAGATTATCCTATACCAGAAGGGAGAAGAACCATACTTAGAGAAATATGGACACGCTGGCTTGGTGGAGGTCATGGGGGAAGACAGAAATCCGGCCCCAATTCAGCTTCCCACGCTCAGCCAGGTGCTGTCACAGGCGATCCCAATCACCAAGCACCTACTGTGTGTCAAGAACCATGCTGGGCTGTTCACATGCATGATTTCAAATGTTAAGGCCCTCCTGGAAGCCAAATCCTGGCTCAGTGCTTACCTACACATTTGTTCCTTTATTAAGCACCTACTGCATGCAAGCCTGATGTTTCATGTGGAGCTTCCCACTTACTAAGCACCTGCTATATATTAAGCCTCATGCCAGGAACTTTTATAAACTGTCTCACTTATTCTGCACCCATCATCTCATTTCTTAGCAAAAGGAAATGAATATTTATTCAGTCCTTGCTGAGAGCCAAGCTCTGTGCACGTCCCACTTAACTGAGGTGACACTGAGAATGAGCCAGGCAGAGACCAGCCCTCAGCCTCAGGCTAGGGCACGGGGTGATGGGGGCCGTGAGGGAACAGAGATTGAAGGTGAAACACTGAGAGAAAACCCTCTTTGGAAACAAAAGGAATCCTGCTTCTATTTGTTTCTGGAACATTCAGTAGTAGAGCCAAATCGCAGTCTCCTTTGCCAATTTCCTTTTTTCCTAAGAAGCCAGGCACTGTGTTTACAATATGACTTCTGTGCTCCCTCCCAGTTCTCTACTCGGAAACATGGATCCGTTAGGAAGCCTGCCACAAGCCAGGCATTGTACTGAGCCCCACATTTGGACCCTTATGTGATCCCCACAACAACCCTCTGATGTCCTTGGTGTTATTCCCATTTTACAGATGAGGCAAGTGAGGCCACAGGGTTAACCGGTTTGCCCAGAGTCACAAACCCCTAAGTGGCAGAGCTGGCTTCAAGCCACCATCTGCGGACCCTGTCATGTACTCTTCACCACCACCCTACACGGTCTGGGCACCTGGGCTCTGCTCTCAGCTCTACCCCTGATCACTTGGGAAACAGTTTTTTAACCATATGGAGCTACGATTTCCCCATTGGTCATAGGGAGATAACCAGGGGCCCTGTCCTGTCTTCCACACAGGCTGCTGACCTACGGCCTTGGTGAGATAACGCAATAGCATGGGCTTTGATAGGAGGAATGAAGCTGAACAGACGGGCCTCTTGATTATGAAAACAGGGAAGGGAAGGGGGCCTTAGTCCCTTGGGGAGACCAGACCAGATGCAGGCTCTCACCTCGCACACCCTGGTTTCCCGAAGCCCTCCCGAACCTGGTTACCTGCTGGGTGTCTCCCTCGGTAGACGGCAGCTTTGTGGAGACATGAAACACGGTCTCTGTGTCCCGGAATACTGTGTACAGTGATTCCACCCCTGTCTGTCCGTGCGTCACGTCCAGGCCTCCTCGGAAACTTGGTGAAGCATTCAAGTGCCAGGGGAGGGAGGGGGGAGGGAAGGAAAGTGGGGAAGTTTGTAACAACCAACCGCACCCCCTCCTCTGTTTTTTTGTGTAAAAAGAGCCTGTATTCTGACTGGGGGAGGATGGTTCTCCAAGATATTTAGTTGGCCATCCTCTCCGTCGGTCTGCCTGCTTTCCGAATAATGTCGCTATTCCTTGCCCCAACACCTCGTCTTCCGATTTATTGGCCTGTCGTGTGGCCAGCAGAACGAGTTTGGACTCAGTAACCCCCAGACCCCTCCTGCCTGTTTCTGGGTTTCTGGACCACAGGATGATGGTGCTGCAGCTGCTGACAGCTCTCCTCCCCATGCCCCCCAATCCAGTCTCCTGAAGGAGGAGAGTCCAGCTCTTCCTAGCTGGGGATCTCAGCCTGAATTGGAGAGACAGCAGAGGGGCTGCATCAGAAGAGCACTGGGCCAGGAGCCCAGCGGTTCCTGGCACACTGGCAGTGGGTGCTCAATAAACATTTCTTGTTTGGAGAATCACAGCATTGGGGTCTGGTCTCCCCTTGGTGGCATGGTGAGGGTGCAGGTCCTTCCCTCCCTCCCTCCCTCTGCACCCATCTCCTCTCATCAATAAGTGTGGAGGTGGGGGAGGGGCCACAGTTTAGCTTCTAAACCCTGGGGACACAAGCTGGTGTGCAGGCAGGGGAGGGGTGGCCTCTCCGTGGGAAGGGCGCCTGTCGGGACAGGCATCTCTCCTGGTTTGCTGGGGGAGGGAGGGGCAGGCAGGCTGGAGGGTGGGTGGGGCCCCAGCTGTGTCAGCCTGTGAGTGGAGTCACCCAGGCCAGGAGCAGGAGGCGCGGTGACTCAATTGGCAAGGCCTTGCTATCCCCCCAACCCGCTCAGGGCAGGGCAGGTCAGGGGTTGCTCGGAGACCCAACTCCAGAATACAAGAATCCTGTTGCTTGGGGTGCAACCTGATGGGCTCCTGAAGCTCTGAGATGGAACCCTGGGGGGGCTGGGTGCAGGTAAGGGGGGTGACCCGGGAATAGACATTCTCTGGAGAGGTCCTGACCCTCCTTCCCCTCCCCCTCCACGGGCCCCTGGTATCTCACCCTGGCCCGTGCTATTTCTGGCCCATTCTATCTCTGTTTTCTTGTCTCCCTGTTTTCCCTTTGACATTCCATCCCCACCCACACGCCTTGCAGTGAAGTGTGGCTGGAGCTGCCTCTGTAATTAAGAGCCCTCCCCTGGCCAGCCAGGCACACACCCACAGGACCAGGCCATGGGCAGCCTCTGGTGTCAAGGCTCCTCCCCTGGACAAAGGGCGGCAAAAAATGGCAAGAGCACCCCATCCTCACTCCTGGGGCCTGCACCGTCCTGCCCTGCTGCTCCTGCTCCCACTGATGCCAGGGCCCACTCCAGCCAGAAGCCTTTGGGAGGCACTTCTGCCACCAATATCCTCTCCCCAGGCCTGAAGGGGACCCCCTCAGCAAGTTCCCCCACCCAAGCACCAGTGGGCAGGGGCAGCAGTGCAAAAGGAGTCCCATGGAGAGAGATCTAAACAAGTTACGAGCCAAGCTAACTGTTAAGTAAGACACCGGACCAGTATACCTCCACAGGGACCTGAAAGGCCGGATAGAATTGAGAATTCTGACTCCTTCTCAGAACGCGGCAGCCTCTGGCAGCCTCGGGGAAAACTGCTCCCTGGCCTCCAGCCCCTGGGCCATCCCCTTCACACCCCTGGCTCCCCCCACACCACAAAGGGCCTCCAGCATGCGTGTAGGCACCCCAGCTCGCGTGTCCCTGGCGTGTGCGTCCCTTTCCCACAACTGCCCCTCGTCACCTTTTGCCTGAGTGTGCGCACACCAAGCGGTGCTGCTGTCCGAACAGGAGGAAGAGCCCAAGTAAGAGACCCCCCAGGCCCCTGAAGCAGGGTCGGTGCCGGGCACGTCCCCGGAGTGTGGTCTCCGAGGGGAGAGGTGCGAACTCTGTGTAGGCTCGTCCCCTTGGCCCTGTGTGGAGGGGCGCAACCCCGGGACGACGAGAGCAGGGGCCTTCTTCAGGGCAGGACCTGGGACAGAGGCCCCCCGCCCCGAGTCTAAGGCTGGCTCTGCCCCGTCTGCCACCAGGAATGGCTTCGGTCTGTGCTCCTTCCCCGCTGCTGCGACGCCAGGGGAGAGCGGCTGTGTGCTGAAAAGGGACCAGCATCGGCCTGAAGTTTAGCTTTGTATCTGTTCACCAGTTCTCCCCATATGGAGGTGCCATCCCCGCTTAGGCTGCAGAGGAGTGAAGAAGGGTGTGTGTGTGTGTATCTGAGTGGGCTGGGGAGAGAGCGCTGACACGGCCTGCATTTGTGTATCTGGATCTGTGTCCCTGCATGTATATCACTAACGTGTGAGCATGGAAGTTTGTATGTGTGTGTGTGCATGTAGTGTGTGCAGATCTACATGTCTGCTTGCCTCTGGAAAAGGGGACCCCACAGAGAAAGGGCTGGTTGTGAACACACGCAGAAACTCTTGCACCTCCTTATATGGCCCAGAGGCCTCCTGGAGGATGAGAAGGGAGGTGAGCAGAGGAGGGCAGCCTGGCTGCCCGTTCACCTTCCCCAGGAAGCACCTCCCCACCTTCCCACAAGCTCCCCTCAGTGGATCTCTCTTTGCCAGTAACTCCTGTCTCTGGGATGACTTGGGTGCCCTTTCCTTCTTTACTCTGGGGCCCCAGAAAGCTGCAAGGTTGAATTAACCATATGTGTTCTTGGGGGCCCAAGGAGTCTGTTTCCATGGAGCTCTGGGCAGGAGAAATGAGTTTAAATCACAGGGATGCGAATTGAGGCTAGACTTCAGAAGGAATTTACCGGTGTTAGAATAAGGAGACAAGGGTATTCATATAAGGGAGGCTGGAGAATCTCTTTTCCTGGAGATTTGTCAAACAGAGAAATCCCTGCCTTTAAAAGCTTGGAGGTAGGGGACTGGGTACGATGACCTTTTCCTTCAGGTTCAAGCTACAGAGTGACTCTCCTCCCTCTCCCCGGGCACCTCCTTGCCCCATGAAACCGCATCCCCCCTGATTCTAGTAAACATCACTTTCTGATTCTTTTCTGTATCCTACAGAGGAATGAATACTCAGTGACTACCAGGCAATAGTAGGTGCTTAGTAAATGTGCAGAGGACCCCTTGGTCTGGGAGGCACAGCTCTTAGCCCAGTTATTCCTGCTGCAGTGGTGCCTCCACCCAGTCCCAGCCTGAGCGCTGAGCTGTGGGGCCAGCTTGTTACAGCATGTTCCAGACTGACATTCAGGGCGCATTCTGGGGAGACACACAAACACACACATGCAGGCTTTATTCTGAAGCCTTATTTCTGCCCCTCCAGCCCAGCCAGGCCCTTCCACTCCTCTGCAGTCAACCAGCCCTACTGCCTGTATGCTGAAGTCAGGAGAAAGGAAGGGGTTAAGCCAGGCTTAGGGTGGGAAGTGGGTGTGTGTCTGTGTGTTGTGTTTGTGTGGGGTGTGTGAAGTGGGCAGGGGAAGATGGGAGGTGGGACGGGAAATAAGTGAAGCCCTGGTAGGGGCAGGGGCCTAGGACTGGGAGCTCTTTTCCTCCCAAGCTGGGGTCTGCATGGCAGGGTGGCAAGTGGGTGGGTGGAGCAGGGATAAGGTGGGGAGAAAGATGCTGAGATAAACTGGAAGATGGGGAATAAGGGAGACAAAACAAAGGGCAGTGGCCCTGGCGTGTTGATGGTAACTGATCAGGGATGTTGATGTCTCCCTGGCCCCTTCTTGGATGGCACAAGCCTCAGAAGTGAGACTCTCACCATCATTCCTTTCTCTGGTGGAGACAGTCAAGAATGCTGCTGATGTACCTTCCCCCAGTGCATCGTGCATGCTAGCTTTGGGAAGATAAAGCTTTTTTGAGGGACCCTTTCCGGAACAACCACCTGTCTGATACCAATGCACCCAGAGTGACTAAGATGACCTATTTACACTTAACTCTCTGGAAGCCCTTGGAGGGTTGGAGTCATTTTGATTTTCTGTGTCACCAGCGTCTAGTCCAGTACCTAGCATACAGCTGGTGCTCAATACTTATGTGTTGATGAATGAGTATCTATAAGACCCTTAGCATGCTGTACAGCCACCAGAAGGCATTCACTTCATCAACCACAGAAAGGAAAGACCCTTGTCTATTGGGAAGCTCTTTCTGATTACTGCCCCCAGGCTCTTCCGCTACTGAGGGGCCCGCTGCCCTGCTTCTTTTATGCCAGTGATGATTTCCTTTAGATCTGCTGCCTCTGGGATTTTTTTTTTCATAGTAACTCTCAGTCGTGCAACACAGTGCTCTCCTCCTTCAGAGGGAGATAAGGATTTGAAAATGTGGAAGCAAATAACAATAATAATAATAAAAAGTTAAAAGCCTGTGGCAAGGGGTGTAGAGCTCAGTGGTAGAGTGCATGCTCAGCATGCAGGAGGTCCTGTGTTCAATTCTCAGTATATTTATTAAAAAAAAAAAAGAAATGTGGAAGCAAACTGAATGGGGGAAGAGGGTAAACAACACAGATAAGGGAATTTAAAGGAAGAATCAGAGGCTCCAAAAGAGGACAGATTAGACTGCTGGGCATGAAGGGGATGCTGGGGGTCACTCTGCGTGGAAGCCTCACTGTTCTGGGTTACGTGGGCGGGGAAGCAGCTGGTAAGGTGGAAGCAAGAACTGGTCTTCTTTCTCTCCACAGGGTAAAATGCAGGCTGCACTGTGCAGGCCGGCCACTCTCTTGCTGGATGACAGGGTGCCACGTGGGATAAGGCAGGGTACAGGCCTGTGGTGGGGTCACTCCAGAATTCCTCTCCTCACTTCAGAATTCTTCATTTCTTTTTCCTCTTGCCTCCACTTCCTGTTATTTTCTTCCCTTTCTGTTTACAAATAAAACTGACCAGAGCCCCAGAAATACATGGTGTTCTAGGGCTTCATCCTTGTTCCATCTAGGTCCGGGCCCCTGGTTCCCTGACTGTCATTTGCAAACCAAGAAGACTGTAATGAAGAAGTTCCTATATTTTTGGAATTAGTAAAGCATTCCTTGTGCAAAGCCTGTGTTAATGTATTCATTATTAATTCCACGTGTATTTGAGTACCTAACAGAGTAGGAGTGTGTTTGGGACTAGAAGACAAAGCATAACTGTTGTTCATGAGGCGTTCATAATCTAGCTGGGGAAGCAGAGACATATATGCATGATGGAGACAATGAATGGATACATACAATGAATATAATGGTAATAAAATCTATAGTTACTGGTTTTAAACAGTACCAGGATTTAAGTTATTCCTCCAAAGCCAACTATTTTTGAAGAAAGCTCAGGGGTAGGTCATGGGTGGGGCTAAGGGTCTGGTATATTGCGGTGGAGAAGGTAGTGAAGGGGAGGGGAGAAATGGTGCCAGGTGCCAGTGATTTGGGGGTACTTTGGGAGAATAGACTAGAATCTAGATGATTAAAAAAGCTTCAGGACCTGCTTTGCTCGGAAGGTGCTGATGTGGAGTAAAACCTGCTTAAGGACACTGCAAAGACAGAAAAGGGACAGTTGGAGGAATGCCCTATAGAGAGCCACCATCAGTCCTGTCTGGCTAAACTAGGGTTTTATTGAGCCACTCATAATCCTACTCTGAGCTTTAATTCCTTCAGCTATAAAATGAGTGATTTGACTATTCAATGATTCCCAGACTTTTGGATTTCACAGACCAGTAAAATGTCAAAGAAAAAAAACTAAGACTGTGAAAGTTTCTAACTTCTAATTTTAAAGCCCAAGTATTAATCAAAACAACTATCCTTTATCAGTATCTCTTCATAAGACAATTTTTAGCATCAAATTGAAGGAAGGTCATACTTGTAGGATAATACAAAGAAATAGATTTTGTTCCATGGAAAAAAGATTAAACCTTGATTATACTGTCCTTTTCCCATTTTGCTGAGAACTAGTAAAAACTTCATCACAGCGCAGCATGGGTCTGAAGACCATTGTTTGGAAACGTCAAGGGATCTGCTCTATTTCCCTAGTAACATAGGATAACACAGGTAACGCCTGACTTTTAGGATGCCTAGAACATCCCTTCTCAGGCACCATGAGCTCCAATGTTGGTGCCCTAATTGGACCAACTTTTTCCAAACTTATCTCTCCTTCTCACTTTGCCTCCCAACTTCCACGTCATCTGACCTCCACCAGATCACATGTATAATTCATCAAAATCATGAAGGAAAGGGAATTCTTTTTAATGATTTCCTGTTATGACAGTTGATAGATTTAATGAGCTATACCTTGATATATTTAAAACTCATGCAAACACTCTTAGGTCAAAGGATTTCATCTTTAGCGGTTACATTCCACAAAGAGTTGGGAAATTTAAATTTTTAAAGTTCTGTGGGTATTACTGGTAACTACCTAGTGCTCTAGTTTTCTGTGGGAATTTGAAAATGAAGCCATCTGCTATAAAGACATCTGCACTACTTGATCCTGTGAACTCACCCTTTGGACTCTACCCTAAAAATACACTTGAACAGAAGCACTAAACCCCAGACCTAGAGGCTGCGAGGTTGGCAGAGGGTCACTAGAGGCCAAGACCCGCCCGGAGCGGGAAGGGCGAAGGAGAGGTCAGAGCACCGCCCTCGCTCCACCCCCGCCGAGCTGGCCCAGCCCCTCTCACCAGCCCCTTAAAAAAAAAAAACAGAAAAACAGCGTGGGCGATCCTTGCACAGGCGCAGGGCTGCTGGCGCTTGAGCGCGCACACGTGGTGACTACTAGTGGGATGGCGGAGTTGGTGCCTTTTGCGGTTCCCACCCGGAGTGACAAAACCTTGCTGGTGTGGGAGCTGAGCTCCGGACCCAGGACCGAGGCCTTGCAGGTGAGCTGGCCAGGGTGGAGGGAGGGATGCAGAAAGCCGCCCTCGCCCCAATACCTGGGAGTCCCTGGCCAGGTGACAACACCCCCCCCCCGTACGAGCCTGGCGCTGCAAGGTGACCCCCACTCCGCACGAACAAATCAACAAAGAATAATGCTTTGGCTGGGTGTGGGGTGCGGGTGGGGAAGGGAGCGCGTAGTAGTGGCGGGGCGGGAAGGCGGCGGTGGTTCAGCCCGGGGCGCTCTCGATCGCTCGCGCGCACGCACGCTGGTCCGTCAGCCCACTCGGGGCCGAAGGTGGACTCAGCGCTGAGCCGCCGGCCCAGGCCCAGAAAGGCGCCGGGCGGCAGCTAGGGTGCGCGGGCGAGAGCCTTTTACCCACCGGAGCTGCGAGGGAGGGAAGAAGCGATCGGAGAACGGAGGGGGCCGCCCGCGCGCACGCGCGCCGCACCCCGCCTGCCTCGTCCGCCTGGCTCCGCGCAGGAGGACGGAGAGGGAAGGGTCAGGCCGGAGTGCCCTGGTGCCGCGGGTCCAGTAACGTGCCCCTCGCGCGGCGCCCTGGGGGCGAGGCGGGTTCCGGTGTGCTGCGATTTCCCCCGCCCTCGGGCGGCGGGAGGCAGGCGGTGCTGTGCGCAGGCGCGCCTGGCAGAGACCACCCCCGCCCTGCTTGGGGCGGCCCGAGGTGGCCGGGGCAGCGGCGAAGGCCTCCAGCTCCCCCCGGGCGGGGAGCGGCAACGGCAGGGGAGCCGGCGGCGGGCGGAACGGCGGCTGCCGCTGTGGAGGTAGGAGCCCTGGTCAGGACCCGCTTCCCTACCCCAGCCGTGTGCCCGACCATGTACTCAATCCGCAGGCCCCTGGTGCCTGCGTTCGGCGCGGCCTCCCGTGGCCTCGGCATGTTGGGTCAGTAGCGCCTGGGCCCTGGGACTGCAGGGGTCAAGAGGTTGGGATACCGAGTGTGGAGGAAGGGTGATGGGGTATGAGGAAGAGAATGGTGGAGGCAGAGTAAAGGGGAAAGTTACAGAGCTCCGCTGGGCCAAGTGGTTAGCGGTGGCAAGTGGGAGTGTAGCGGAGTGATGGGAGTGCAGAGTGGGGAGTAACTGGGGACCGCTGTGGTGTTTAGGTGTGGCTTGGAGCAGGTCTGTTGTCATCGGAGGCGAGGGGTGCAGAGTAGCTGGCTTCGTAGCGTGAATTAGAATAGGAGCAGGGTGAGACCTGGTGTGGAATAGAGAAGGGGAAGGGGCCAGGGGCTGTGTTTGAGTAGTGGGACTAAGGACAGGTCTTGAGAACTGAGCGAGGGACTGTTTGCTCAGAACAGAGTGATGTGTTTGTGGTGTTCTTTACAGAGAGGGAGAGACCCAGGAACCTGAGGGGAGTGCCCTGGGGAGGCGTTCAGGAAGGGCAGGACCGAAGGATTGTTCCCCCGTTGTCTCCTGGGCCCCTTCTTCCCCACCCAGCAGAAGATGAGGCGGCTCTGGTGAGAAAGGTCTTTGTGAAGAGAGGGGCAGGTCCAGGTCTCTAGGGGCTGTTAAAGTTTTGGAGGGCCCAGCAGGCTTTTGGGGCTCCAGTGCCCCAGTGGTAGGGGATGGGATTGTCCTGGTGTCTTGAGTCCCTTCCAGTGTTGGCTGCTTTGTTCCTGTCCTGTTGCCTCGATATCTGCTTTTTCTTTTGTCAACACCTTACAGAATCAGGTTTTGAGGCCAGTGCCTCACACAGGGGCTCCCCTAGACCAGCCTTCTGAAGGCATGGGTGGGGGTGGGGTGGGGAGGATCAGCCCAGGTCAGATTGATCTAGATCAGGGGAAAGCATGGAACGATGGGGACCAGGGCTAGGGTGGCTCCCTTCTCTCTTCATGGTCTTCCTTTAGTAGGGGCTCCTCTGCTGGTTCCACTTCCCCCAGGGAGCCCGCAGTGAGAAGGAAGCCCACTCCCAGCCTGGGCCAGCCCCAGGAGTCCAGCCAGGGGTGGGACCCAGCCTAAGGCTGACTCTCCTACCACCTAGCTTCTGGAGCAGATTGGACACCTGGGACTGGTCCCTTCGTGAGGGAAGAACCATCCTGTGTGTATCCTCAAGGAAACACTTGGCACTGTTGCCTTCCCTGGGCAGAGACTTGTAATGATTTTCTTGTCTGCCTCTTTGTCTGTGTCCTTTTTTTTTTTTTTTTGGAGGAGTTGACTGCATCTTCCCATCTTTTGGGCAAGAAGACTGGATGAAAAAAAGAAAAAAAATAATGCTTTGACTTTATTTGTATTTAAATTTTTATGAATATACTTCTACACTACATCCTATCTAAAATTGAAATAGAGATATAAGAAAGAACTAGCAATGTAAGAGATCCACAGTAATGTGTAAGTTATTTAGAGAGTTGGTGAGATATTTACACTCAAAGAAGCTTGCTAATGCAGATGATGCTAAAAGAGTGCTAATTCTTTTAGTTGTTTATAAAATGTATAGAGGTATGTGTGTTCCTTCTCACAGGGGTTAGTAACTAGGGGAGCAGGGCTGCTACAGATTCAGGTCCTACTTCAGTGGCAGGTCCGTCTTATCTCTTCAGGTCATATTCTCAGTCAGTAGCTACAGGATGACATTAAAAAAAAATAACAGAAAGAATATGCCAAGCAGTGTGCCTAGTGTTGTGAACTCAAAGATGGGTAAGACGGAGCTCCTTCTAGCAACTCCTGATCTCACAGGGAAAATAAACATAAGCTCAGACCATCATGCGCAAGCACTGAGTGGATGACAGGGTGCTGCAGAGGCGTGGAAAAGGGAGCTGTGAAGTAATAGACCTATGTTTCTCCTAAAACAGTCGTTTTCCTCCTGTTCACTCCCCAACTAATTGTTTATTTTTAAAACTGTCTGACTTTGCTTAATGTCCATGCATTGGCTTTAAACATGATAGACAATGCGCATGAGCAGGTCTAGCCCATACCTTCAAGGAGTTTATACTCAGAGGAAATGGGCTGCAAAAAAAAAGCTATATAAGAAAAAAAGAAGTGGAGAGGGGCAATGAGAGCTCTAAGTTGGTTTTGGAGCTCAGAAGAGGGAAGAAAGACTTCAAATTGCATCAGGGAAAATGTTATTAGAGCAGTGCTGTTTGAACAGGACCTCAAAGAGCCCCTGTATGTCATCAGACAGACATCTTGGGAAGAATAAATTTGCAAAAAGAAGGTAGGAGAGAGGCAAAACACAGGAAACATGCTTTGAGTACCTGGAGAGTACAAGTAGGAAGAGTAGGAGATTAGGGCCAGGTCATCGAGGGCTTCGAAGGCCACGCCTAGGGTAACAGGCTAGGCTGCCCCGTTCCCACAGCAGTGCTCTTGGACAGACTCGAGCCTGCAGCAGAATCAGTCAGTTGGAGTGCTTGTTAAAGCACAGGTTGTGCCCCACAGTTGCTGGTTCAGTTGGTCCAGAGCAGAGCTGAGCGTTTCTTCAGTAAGTTCCCAAGTGAGAACCACTTCGGGAGAGTTAATCCGGTGACTGTACAGGATGGCTGAGAAAGGAAGAGACTACAGGTGCAAACACCAGTCAGAAGACAGTTACACCCACCCAGGAGAAAGGAGAGACTAAGAATCAGTGGAAGTAAGATAGCCAGCTATAGTCAAGTGTGGGTGTTATAAATAAAAGTCAGTATTTTAGTATAATACTCAATTAGTTCAAATTACACATTAATAAGAGGAGTAATCCCTTTCAAGTCGTGTGAAAGGCTATCTTTTATTTCTTCTGGTATTGAATTGGCATAGAAAATCAGAATTAAACTGGGAGGTGTGTAAATAGGAGAGTATTGCTTTTCATATTAAATATAATTATATATTGAGGTTAAAAACTTTGAGCTTATAATCTAGAATTTTTTGAGACCACAAAAGTTTATCTAATCAGTTCTGCTCTGAGGAAAGATTACCTCCAAAATCTACCCAGATCTATATAGGTGTATGTTTTATTTATGAACATCATGAAAGTGAGACTCTTAAGACAAGTGAGGGCAGGGTTAGGGGCTCTAGAAGGTTTAAATAACAATTCATAAGGTTTAGAGGTTATGTAGAACTGACTTATTCATTATTATTATTCTAACCTCTACTAGTTATTCCTGCTGATGAGATACCTAGTAGCTAATTGAGGCAATATTTTCCTTTTCCTTTTCCTAGAGATTTATCCTGCAATAAAATACAGCTTATTGAAAGTGGTGTATTTGAATCACTACCTTTTCTGGAGTTTCTATAAGTTACAAATATAACTTAATTGTGTTTGGGATTTGTATAAAACTTAATTTTTATAAAATTAATTTGATACTCACTTTGAAACAATTTTAGCACGGAAAGCTACTAGAATTATGTAGCTAATCCTTTTTGTCACTAGCAAAGATTTGTACTCAGATGACACTTGGCAATGTCTGGAGACACTTCTGGTTATCGGAACTATAGATATGCTGCTGCCATCTGGTGGACAGAGGCCAGAGATGCTGCTAAACCCCCTACAGGGTACTAGAACTATTGGGCCCAAAATGTCAGTGGTACTGCCCCTTGCTAGAGAAATAAGGATCACTTAACACAAATATTGAGAATTTACTGTTTTGTGTATATATATTGTGTATATAATCATGAAAATATAAATCATAAACAGCTATTTTCCACAGTGAGATTTCTTTAGTGTCTGGAAGGGATAATGAGGTTATGTTTCATAGTATATAAATCAGAATTACTGCCAAAGGATAATGTTCTGAAAGAATATTTCTTTCTATTTTTGCTTTTGTCTTCTTTTTTTTTTCTCCTTTTTTGTAGAAATCTTGGTTGCAACTTAATCATTGGTCCTGAGTTTTGGAATGTTCCGGGCCTGGCATGGAATGCAGTTTTTACACAACGTGTAAGTGAAATAGATGAATACATGTAAAAAATTATGTGTTTTGGTTATTCGTAATTGTTTAGCTGGGTGTAAGCTCATTATGAATTCCAGAAATTATGTCTTGAGATCCATTCTTTTTTTTTTTTTTTTTTTTTTTTTAATGAGAAAACTAAGGTACAAAGAGGCCAAGAGACTTGCCTAACTCACATGATGGAACACTTTGCTTTCCCTAGTACTGATCTTTGGCACAAGCAATAAAATAAAAGGCACCCGACAGAAACATTCAAATTAGCATTGTCATGGAATCCCATTGTTGCTGCTCCAAAATGCGAATGGTACTTGAAATTCCACTTTTGAATTTAATTCCTGCTCACGTGCAAAATTCCTAACTGCTTAAAATGTATGCAGCACAGAGCTGTAAAGAACTAAGTTTAGCCTAAAATTCTTCAGGGAGCAAAAGATATGGGTGCTTCCTCAGATGTTAGCTTCTTTGAAATGGTAAAGCAGAAAGAATTCCTGAATACCCACCACTGGGCACCTCTCTTCCCAACCACCCAAAACATTATTTTTCAAAAAGTATATGTGCCTGAAGTGAATTATCTGTGGCCAGTAGGAACCTTTGAGGTGTGGATGTTTGTGTTACGCTGTACTGTGAAAAATATAAAGGAGATTCATTGCTATCGCCTAATTCTGTGTACTTTTATTCCTGACTACTACTACTAAGTGTGGGCTTTTCAGAATCTTGAAAATTCTGTGACCTCTCCATGTCACAAGCAGATCACAGCGGGTAGGTTCAGTGGCCTGAAGGGGATTTTAGACTCAAGGTGAAGAGCCTCCTCTAAATCAGGCTTTGGAAAAGACTCTCCTATTTGGTGGTTCAGAAATCCAGTTTCACACAGTTCACTTTGGGTTAATGAAGGTGTTGAGGGTGTGTTGAGCTGGATTAGCAGTTCTGCACGTGCCCACCAGTGGCATCTCCCTCCCCTCTTCATTAGTTTGCTGGTGCCTAACTTGCGGAAAGAGAACAGAGGGTCAGTTTTTCTCCTGCCAGCGCACCAGAGAGGGGGCTCGTTAGGTCCCTCCACCAGGAAGTTTTAGTAGCATCAGTACCATGTCTTAAACTCGTGACCTTTTGTAAACATTTTATAACACCGAGAATCTCTTATAAGAATCTGAGTTTCATTATAGTTATGTAGGCAACCCAGGGGGAAAATTGTGGAATCACAGTTGATAAAAATTAATGAATTTATTCCAAAACATTCACTGAGTGCCATGGGTACTGTGTGTCTGCCCTGCCCTACGTGCTGGGGTTACAAAGAAGAATAGGCCAAAGACTTTGTCCCCAAGAAACTTTCATACTGGAAGAAAATTGATGGGAAAACTTACGAGAGCCATGCTAGCATCTCTGCAGGAGGGTAACAAGCTAGAGGGGCAAGGAAGTAGAAAATGGGTGGTGGGTTAGAAAAGATGGTCGTGGAAGAGGCACGAGCCTGTTCCTCTTGTATTTCTGTGTTCGTCTTAAATGGCAGAAAAAGTTAATGAAAGAATCAGAGGTGGTGTTGGAAATAAATTAATACTGTACTCCTAAAATTCATTCACAGTTACTTTCAAAAGGTGGTTAGAATACAGTAGGTGTGTGTTGGGGGCTGGGCTCCTCCTTTGTTCTGTGCCAAATAAAAAAAGTCTAGATGGTGCCACCCCTACTGGGGTGTTTATAAGTTGAAATAATATTTTCCCCTGCATTAAATGTCTGGAAAAGGGCCTCAGCTGAGGTGGATGTATCATGAATTAGATGAAGCTGAAGCTGCAGGGCTCCCCACTTGCCTAGGTCCCTTCCAAGGTCTTAGGAGGGGTCCTAGCAATTTTTATGTTCATAACTTTGCATGTTTTTATTCGATGGGATTTTTCCAAAGTAGATGAGGTTCAAGCCCCACAAAACCTTGATTCATCCCTGGGTTTCAGGTAATTATAATTCAGTAGGTTTCTTGATTAAAACCTCTGTTACTGACAAACACCAGGTGAACAAGTGAGAGGTGTGCTAGAGTCTACTTTGAGTCTGAAGTCCACCTCAAAGACAAGCCAAGAGCTAATTAGTTAATAAAGTACCGTTTTTTAACTTTGTTTTGTTTTGGTGGTGGGAGGTAATTTGACTTATTTGTTTATATATTCTCCGAGGTGGTACTGGTACTGCTAAGTTTAATTATTTCCTCCTTATCTATAATTTTTGTCGCTTTGATTACTATGTGACTTGGTGTGCTTCTCTTTGGGTGGATCCTGTGTGGGACTCTCTGTGCTTCCTGGATGTGGGTGACCATCTCCTTTTCCAAGCTGGGGAAGTTTTTGGTTATTAGGACGTGGGCTATTTTTCAAGGCTCCCACTGGCATGGAGAGCAAAGGTCTAGGACAAGTTAAAGCAACGCAGATCTCACTGTCCCGACAGAAGTTGATGTGTTTTTCTTAAATAAATTGCTCCTCAGATTGCTGCAAGCCTGTTGATTAAATTTCCAGAGTTCTGAGAAAGTTGATTCTGACCATCTTTGCCAGTTTTTGTTGTTGTTTTATGGAGGGATGAATTTTCAGATGTCCTCACTCCACTGTTTACTGATTAGCCTGCAACATGGTTTAAAATCTCTAAAGCCTCAATGACTATAGGCTAATTAAATATTTAATCATGGGAGATAATTGAAGAAAAGAAATAAGAGAGAAAGTGTAATTCTCATAGAGGCTCTCCCAGGTGGGGAGATGAAATTTGAAAAGGTATTTCTATATTTAGTGCCCTCAGAATTAAGGTTAAAGTAACAGTTATTTTAAACACACTCTTTTTTTTTTTTTTAATGCAGGTTAAACACAGGCTTTGGAGTCAGAACTGAGTTCAAATTCCAGCTCTGCCTCTTACTAGCTTGATGACTTAGGACAAGTTACATAACTTCTCTGTGCCTTGGTTTCCTCATTTGTAAAATGGGATAATATTATCTATCACATAAGGTTACAGTGAGGATTAAATATTAAATGTTGATCATAGGTACCTGGCAATCCAAAGGGTGTTAGTTGTGATGATCTTTATAATATAATGTGAAAAGTACACTAATGATTCTTGAGTAGAGTTAATTAACTTAAAGGCAGATTTTCTTTTCTTTCTTCCTTTTTCCTTTGGGTTTTTAAATTGTTTTTCTTTTTCTTGTTTGTTTTAAAGAATTGAGAAGAAAATCTATTCCAGCACTTTGGAATAAAAATTTGTTTCAGAAAAATGAATTTGTCACTGTTGATATATAAACAATATTATTTATTCAACAAACATTTATTAAGTACCTAGTAAACATTAGGCACTGTGTCAGGCACGGAGATGACAATGACAATAAAGTATAGTCCCTGCTCTCACGGAGCTGACAGTCTGGGACTGACAAGTAAGCAGTGACCCCACACACGGCAGCAGAGGCTCTGATGGAAGCACACACGGGAGTGTGCGGTGGGAGTGTGGGTCTCCCCAGCTCCTCTTGTATTCTTTTCAGCTCCAGAACCAAGGGATTGGTCCTACTTTTGTCTTTCACTGGGTAGTTTAAACCATGAAATTTAAAAAATTTCTAGAGATGAAAGAAAAATGCCTTGAATTATGGAGGACACTAAAACAGTATTTCTTACAGAGGAGGGGCTTCCTACCAGCATAGTCCCTTCTAGGGTTTTTGACCTAAAAAGTTCTTTGACTTTTTTTTTCTTTGCTATCCATCTTTTTTCCCTATTTTTTTCTTCCTGTTCTCCACTTTATTATCTAGACACCTGGGTAGTTCCCATATGAAGAGTGCTTTATGAATTCTAAGGGTGATTTGTAGGTAAATTCAGAAAAAAATTTTTTTTTACCTTCAAGTTCCATATCAAAATAATGAATATAAACTTTCATGGACATTATTGAAGTTCCTCTCCATGTTCCGGATCGCCTCTGCGCTCCAGTGGGAGAGAACGCTGCAGGAGAGAGAGGGGCCTCCCACCACTTCCTCTACCTTTGCTGGGTGGTCCCACCTGCCCTCCACTCGGGGGCGAGGAGTTGGCCCTTATCCCAGGAAGAAAAGTGATCCCTTCCTGGTGAACCACCCCGGTGTCAGTGGGGAGCCCAGAGCCCAGTGCCCAGCCACCAGGCAAGGAAGCAGTTGCCGGCATCTCCAGGGGAGGGATCACAGGACCCTTGAGAGTCCATCCCCATCTCTTCCCTCTCCCACACTTAACCACCAGCTCCCCCTCCACCACGGTGAACTCCACCTAAGTTAGGAGAGCATGAGGAAGGGGAACCACCAACTCAGCAAGGCTCCCAGGGGAGGTCACATGTGGGCTGGGCCTTGACAGAGGGGAGGACCTTGCCAGAGCAGGGAGGGGAAGCCATTCTGAGCAGAGGGGCTGTCTGAGAGAGGGTGCAAAAGCGTGGAAGGAGGGGTGGTGTGCGTGAAAATGCTGAATCATCAGTTTGGAGACAGCACAAGGGATGGGAGAGCGAGTGGATTGAGATGGAGCTGGCCTCGCACGTTGGGGGCACCCTGGATGCCCCCCGTTCTTGTGGATCACCCTCTGTGCTTGAAATGCCCATCCTGCCCTGGGGGCAGCCAGCAGGACCCCAGGCAAAACCTCCTGCTCCTCTGAGAACCTCTCCCCATCCACTCTCTCCTTCCAGACTTGGTGGCTGGAGTCTGGCTGTCCCTGGGTGTCTCTGGTTGCCATCACCCTTGTCCGCAGGCCTCTCTCTCCCCGGCTGCTTTGCTAGAATGTGCGTGTATGGCCAAACCTCGGGCGCAGCCTCCCCTACTCTCCCGTGGTTCCGTGGGCCGCAGTACAGAGTGCAGCCCAGACAAGCCGCCTGGCACCTGCTGCTTCAGGAAAGAAGTTTGGCCAGGAGAGGAGAGGGGGGCTGGTCTGACGTGAGGTGAATGGGATACCTGACCCCGATCCCCCCCGAGTCTTGAGTCCCCGCTTCTCAGAAACATATTCACCCAAGCAGCCCCCGGGCCTTTGGCCTTACCTCCTTCATTCTACTTTTAGAAAAACCAGGGACTCTGCGGCAGGGAGTAGCCTATTTTGACAGAGTCCAAGTGGAGCAGCGTGGGGAGGGGTAACCGAAGGGGCGGGAAGCGTGTCTCTGTTGGCGGGCACTGCCTTGCCCGGAACTCGCTTTTCTTCCCCAGTGTTAATTATCAAAATTAACTGAACAGTATAAATAACTCAACTCGGAGACTTGAAAAGCCTCACTTCTAATTAATTCATTTTCAATCAAGACACTTCTGCACGCCCCCTACCCTAGAATCTGAGGGATGGGAACCTCATTGTGCTGCTTTTTAGATATCGAGTCCCTTGCTCCTGAGATGTGAAAGCTCAAAGAGAAAAGAGAGAGAGGAAGGAAAAACACTCAGCTTCCTTGGAAGGGGACAGCCTATAAATAACCCCATATTGGTGCATTTGATGGACAACATTCGTGTCTAGATTGGCTTTTGTCGAGATGAGGAAACATGGAGGGTGGGGGTGGGGTGCAGAGACTTCCATCTGCCGCCTCCTTTACTGGGCAATAAATTTAAAGCAAGACTGTGAGCACCGTCCAAGGCCTCTGTGTTGGCTAGAGCTGGGGAGACTGATCGATAGAGAAGGAGGAGGAGGAGGGATGGGGAAAGGGGAAAATAGAGAAAGAAACGACAGGGAAAATGCAAGCCCTAGGATGAGTGCAGGGAATGGGGGGAAGAGAAGGGGAGAGGAGGGGAAAAGAGGGAAAAAGGAGGGAGAAGAAAGATGAGAAAAAAGAAGGGTCGAAGGGAAAAGAGTGACAGGGAGGGGCAGATGGGAGGGACATTTCCATCCCCACCTTGTACCGTGACCCTTGCCAGACACCCGGGGAGCTGCTCCAGGGCTGTCCTGCCTTGTGTCCAGCTGCCTCACGCCAACATCCCCCAGTGTCTCCCCTCCCAGGCTGCGGGCATCCTCTCCTTCGAGAAGTCATGTGGCCTCTGTGCCCCACCCAAGTGCCCTGGCAGCCCCCAGCAGTAGACCATGGCGCTGGCTCCCTGCCAGGAGGAAGGGACCCAGGCCAAGAGCAAGCCAGCCTCCCGGGGCTCTGCTCCTTGCCTTCCTGAACAAAGTGCCCTGCTGGACGTTGGCCTGGCCGAGGGGAGCATGAGACAGAGATGGAGAGGGACAGGAAGGAGGAAGGAGGCAGAAGCAGAGGCACAGAGAGAAGGACCAAGTCCAAGAAGAGATGAGAGAGAGAAGAGAGAGGCAGAGGCCTAGAGACAGAGACACAGGGAGAGAGAGGGTTCAGGCTCCGGGGGCCTAGGTCCCTTGGGGTCCAGATCGCGGGGCCAGCTGGAGCTGAGGCCTGGGAGGCCAGTGTTGGGTGGGCTCTGTCGAGCGCCGTGACCTTGGGCAGACGACTGCCTCCTCTTTCCACACCTGCAAAATCGTGGTAACGTCAGCCCTTTCCTCCTCCTGGGGTGGTTGTGAAGACGACACGAAGTTAAATCATCACCAAACTTTTAACCAGGGGTCTGGCCCGATATGAGAACTCAATTCTAGACGGCGGTCGTGATTACTAGCAGTACTAGTAGTGGCAGAGCTAGTCCTAGTAGCAGGGCTGGGTTTCCTTCCTCATCACACCCTCCGGCTGTGAGCGCCCCCAGGTGGACACACAGTCTTCTGCAGCAGGTGGACCATGGCCCCAGCCTCCCAGCTCACCAGGCTGCGGCTCCAGCTCGGCTCCCCCCTCACCGGCCCTGTCCCGGCCCCAGTGTGGGGGCTTCAGGGGTCGAGTCTCTTCGGGTGGGCTGAGAATCCCTCTCGGGGTGGGGGGTGCAGCCCAGGTTCCCTTCTGCTCCTGAGTGCACCTCCCTGGCCCTGTATGGCCATAGGGCCTGGGGCTTAGGGCAAGTTGTCGACCTCTGGAGCCCATGGCCACGGGGGCTGACGCCAGCCAGCCTCTGCTTCCTCCCCACTCCACCCCCCACCTCCAGCTGCCTCCCGTTGGATACAGTCCACCTGGTCTTCCTCCTCCAGCTTCCATCGCGTCAACTCTAGCTGGGATTAAGGCCTGGACCAGGTGGGGAGAGTGGCCCTTCCCAGCCACATCCTGTCTCCGGGCCTCTCCTTCCAGCAGGCTGCTGGGAGCCAGCCCCCCAGCAATCTGATC
This sequence comes from Vicugna pacos, assembly GCF_048564905.1. Classification (NCBI taxonomy): domain Eukaryota; kingdom Metazoa; phylum Chordata; class Mammalia; order Artiodactyla; family Camelidae; genus Vicugna; species Vicugna pacos. The sequence continues at coordinate 36,711,880 of NC_133002.1, read as the reverse complement.
TCCATTAGCTCTTTCTCTGGTTCTCATTACTGTAGCCCAGGCAGCTTCGGAAACGTGTAATTTCCCCGCTGACTTTCTCTTCTTCCTTTGCCTTTTGAGGTCCCTCCCCCGCCCCCAGACCTCCTTGGAGGCCCCTCCTTCAGTGGACCAGCAAAGGGGGAATAGATTCACCTGACATTTATGGGGGTGCCTATGATGTGACCCTCAACCTCAGCCCAACTCTGGGTCTCAGGGAGCATAACTTGGCCTTACCTCCTAAATTAAAAAATAAATGCCCCCTCACCTCTTCCTGCCCCTTGGGTCCCCTGATCCTCCCCTCCCCTACTCGCCGCATACACCCCAGAGCCTGAGGCAGGGCTGCTGGCAGCTCCACTGAGTCTCTACAGAAGGTCTCTGTTGGGCTCCACACAAGGGAGGCAGGCAAGAGTGAATGAGCTGCCTGAATGGTCAAACAAGTGAACGAAGACATGGCAGCAGGGGAGGGGAAAGAACTCAGCCAGGAAAAAACCCAAAGCCCATGAGACTTATCGCCCCTCTCTATTTCTCCAGCCTCAGCCGCTGTGTCCCCATTTAGAACCGCCTCACTCCTTCCTCATTTACAACTCAGCACAGGAATCGCCTCTTCCTAGAAGCCCTCCATTTTGTCCCAGCCTATGTGACCCATGGGGACCTCAGGCACCCTGCGCGTTCCAGACCCCCATCACCATCACACTGTGGCGCGGTCGGTGGTGGCCTTCGCTCTCCGTCTGGATGCCGAGCCTCTCGGGGAGGAGAGCGAGTGTGTCTGTTAACCATCTGGTGGCCTCCTTGCCCAGCACGGCCCTGTGCAGCAAGTACTCAGTAACTGTGGGTAAATGAACGTGTGGATAAAAGAATCAATGAATGAAGGAGATGAACCAGCAGCAGCCTGAACAGCCACTGGCGGAGGACCGGGGGCGTCAAAGAAGGCGATGCCCTTCATGTAGTCGTTAAACACTCCCCTAGGACGCAAGGGGCAGCCCGGGGAGAGGAGTAAGGAGGACAAAGTGGAATTGCAACTCTGTCTAAATTCAGTATGCCATGTGTCCAAGAACCAGAAGGGAGCCATTGTGTTTTTTTCCTTTTAAAAAAGCCTCCTTTAATGTCAGAATATTATGTTTACAATTCACAAGTGACTTTTTAAGGACATTCTGATGCCGTTAGGGGCAGGGAAGAAGCCCAAATGAACAGGAGAGACTGTGGCATGGACTTCCCGATCACCCCCTTCTTAGGTCTCAGGCTCCTCACTGTTTCCAGCCCCTTCTCCAGGACTGGACATCGGCCTGGCCAAGCCCCAATTGCCTGGAGGAGGGAGAGAGAAACCTGCTTGCAGGGGAGGGCAGCTGCAGAGCCCAAACCACCTTGATTAAGTGTCTAAATGGACAGGCCTGGGCAGTGCCCAGATGGAGTATGGCAGACATTGTCCCTGCCCTCTGGGGCTTCCAGGGTGATCCAGACACACAGATGGGGATGAGCATGGATGGGCAGCCAAGGCTGAAAATAAAACAGAATGTAAAATCAGACTCTGTGTGTCGACACGTACATATAAAGTGACCTTCTCTGTTCTCTCTACCTGGTGAACTCCTATTCACCCTTCAAGGCCCAATTCATTTATCCAGTCATTCATGTATTCATTTGTCTGTTGCTCAGCACCATTTTGCCCTTATTAGCTTATGGGAAACCTCCTCTTCCCAACTCTTCTGTGGGGGAGAAGCTTACTTTCACACTACCTTCACCCCTCCTCCCACTCTGGGAATTGTCCTGTGATCAGAGCCTGGTGAATTAGTGTATACAATACCCCTAACCACGTGATTGGTTTAAGGATGTGTGTATCACTAAACCCACCCACTGAGAGTCAGCCCTGGGCTTCCTTTGGGGCCACAAGGAAAGAAGTGCTTGCTTTGTGCTAGGATGCCAAGCTAGAATACTGAGCCTTCTTACCATCCTTTGGGGAGAGCCTGACTGAGGATAAAACCAACACAAGAAGAAAGCAGAGCCAAGAGGTGCTCACTGGTGACAATCAGCACCCGCACCTAGTTTTGCCTCGATACTGACCCTCATATTATACCCTACTCCAGGAAGTTTCAGTTATGTTATGCCATATTCGCCTGGCTGAGCTTGATGGCGGAATCCAAAGATGACTAGGGCACAGCCCCTGCCTTCTAGAAGCTCAGAGTCCAAATGCTGCCCCTCTGTGCTACCTGGCCAACTTCCACAATGGGTCCCCTTCTCCCCTCTGCTTCCCAGCAGTACGTCCACATTATTCATTCAACAAACATTCATTGGCTACCTTCTACCCAGCAGGCTATGTGGTTCCTCGATTGTCCTAGTGTTGTAGACTAAATCTACATTGGTCTTTGCCTCTGCTTGTTAGACTGGGAGCACTCTGATGTTGGGCACCATTTTGGTGAATCCCCAGTGCCTGACGCCTGCCTTGCTCCTGTTTGTTGAATGAATGAACGAGGGCATGCCTCTGTGTTAGGGGAGGCAGTGGACAGCCAACGGGAAGTTGATAGTTGATGTAGAGCAGAAGGTCCTGGAGGGCTCTAGATCCAGCTAGAGCTCCACCAGAAAAGCCAGCCCACAGCTCTGATCCATCCAGCAAGCCTTCCTGCAGAAGCAGTCCACACACTTGCCCCAAGGGTACCCCCTTTTCTCTTCCTGTCTCTCCTTCATCCTCCATTCTTTGTCCTTTTCCTCATCTATATCTCCAGCTCTCCCATCTTCCCACTGGGTCAGTCCTGGTCCATGTCTGCAGCTGGGTAAATTTCTGTAAACAATTAAATCTGTAATAAATTCAGTTGTATTACATCCTTATTAGAAGTTTATAGCATTTGGGAAGAGGGACTCGGGCGGCTAAGAGGCTGATATCCTCTCTGACGGCTGAGTGCCTGGAAGTGGAGTGCTCCCATTTTCAAGTTAACTTGAGCTTTACATGTTTCATTATCTCTGCACATTTCCCCCTGTCGAATCATCCTGAGCCTCTCTCCTTCCTCTCTGCCTAAGAGAATTTCTCCTCCTTTACCTTCTTCTAGTCCCAGGAGATATTCTTACAGCAGGAAGGATGCAGGTTACACAACAAGAACTTCCAGTCAATAGCACACTAAAAGAATCCTTAGGCAGAAGGACAGGAAGGGAGGAAGGTGTAAGTGTCTCCATCCATGGAGAACTGTGGTCACAGGTGAGAGAAAGGAAGGCCTGCTCTCTCAACCACAAACCTGGGGACCTGAGACCCCCAGAGCAGCTGACATGATTGGGTTGGAGAACCCAAGACTGGATGGGAAGTGGGGAAAAACAGCTGCACACGTCTGGAAGATACTTGCCCAGCTCCATTAGCCCCGGCACCAGCCGGACCGTGTTTGATGTTTGATCTTGCCCTCAGCTCAGGGAGGAAGCCAATGAAATGTCAGGGACCACTCATGGAGCCACCCCCTGCTACCAGCCTGGCTTCCCTCCCCAGATCCCCAGACAGCCCACGCCAACTTCCAAGGCATAAATGAAATGCCAGAAAACCAAACACTGACCTCCCCCAACCCCTGATCCTCACAACAGTGGAGACAGAGCCAATTCCCCGTGGGTAGGGGGGGGGTGTGCTGGAGCTCCGACCAACTTGCACCCCTCCCCATGCTTTCTTGTCTGTCCCAGGCCCTAGGAGAGAGGCTGAGTGCCAGACCACAGTCACGCCTCATTTTGGTTCTTTTTGCAGAGGGCAGGTAGTTGATGGAGACTTTTTTTAGGGAGGTGGGAGTGAATCTCCACCACTTACTTGGAAAAACAAGTGTTTGCGGATAGCTAGGTAAAACAGCAAACTTCTATTAAGTAGGACTAGAATGAATAGCAGGGAATGCAAAGCTAATGTGCATTTACTGAGTGCCTACTACATGCCTACATACAGAAGTGAATAAAATGGTCCACCGGGGAGGTAGATATAAAAGCAGACATAAATAGGGTGACAAGGACAGTTATGGCACCAGGAAGTAGCTGGAGGCATTAATTCACCAGGGGAAGAAGCAGAGGGCTTCACGGAGTCAATGACACTTAAGCTGGGCCGAGAAGGGTGAATAGGAGCAAGCAAGGCAGAGATGAAAAGGAAGAGACTTCTGGGCGGTTGGCGGGGAGACTAAGGTAAGCCCTGGACAGCAGCAAAGCATGTGAGAGTGCAGGGGGTGGTGTGGGCGGAGGCAGTGCTGGAAAAAGCTCATATCTAATAACCTTCACATTTATACAGCACTGGACATTTTGTAAGGTGCTTTTCAAAGCCACAATCTCATCTAACCTTTTCCACAACTTGTGGGAGGCAGGTTTTAGATGCCCAGTGCAGAAACAAGGAAACTGAAGCTCAGAGAAATCAAGTGACTGATCTGAAGTCACACAGCAACTGCTCAGGCTGCATCTGAGCTGAGCAAGCCCTGTGCAGTCTCTGGCCCTTGTGGGGCTTTTAGATTGGGGGAAGACAAGGTGGGGTGAGTGAACAGATGGATGCACCTGGGACCCCAGCCTAGGCCCAGGAACAAAGAATCAGCTGGGAGAATGAAGGGGGCATTGTGGCAGACTTCCTGGCAGAGGGAGCCGCAGAGTTTTGTTGGGCTGGAGGAGGGGTGGACAGGGGCTGGGGGGAAATAGCTGATGTGAAAAAACTTAGTGAAGGTGGTGGTTAAGAGACAGGGAGAGTTATGGTGGCACAAGGGAGGCACCGGAACTGTGTATCAGACTGAATTGAGCCAAAGTGGGATGAGCTGGGATGACAGCAAGGGGAAGAAGGGCTTAAGGCAGCCCTGAGGGACACCAGGCACGCGAGGCAACAGGGGCTCCCCACGGGAAGCTGTGGGGGGAAGTGGTTAAGAGTGTGCTTTGGAGACGAAGATGCCGCTAGTCCCCATGTAATGGCCTGACCTCAGAGTTGGGCCCAGACAGGTGCCCGGGTATTCAAAAAAAAAAAAAAGAAAGAAAGAAAGAAAGAAAGAAAAGAAGAGTGGACTTTGGAGAGGGAGGGAGCTGGGTTCAAATCCTAGCTGCACAACTTTCTAGCTCCCACCATCTCAGAGGAGTGGGATTTAAGTAGGTCAGTGCTGAGTACAGTGCCTGGTACTTGGCATGTGCGTTCATTTATGGGATGTCCCATGAAAATTACGGTAGAAATGAAACTTTAAAAAAATTAATATCTATTGAATAACAGCTGTGTGGTAAAAGCTGTTTAAGATGCTTCTACACGGGTCAGAGTTTCCCAGAGCTGCTGGGTCATGAGGCTCACTGGGGTGACTCAGATCCTCTGGGGGGACTAAGTATTTTTAATAAGGGTCCCAGGTGATTGTGACGTCAGGCAAGTTTGGGAAACACTAACAGGTGAGCAAAGCTAAAGAAGGCTGGTTCTAGCTTTGAGGGGGTGAGGAGGGCAGTTGCAGATGGGGTCCAAGTCAAAAGGACAAGGGACTATGGGGTAAATTAGTTACCTGTTGCTGTACCACAAACTTACCCTAAAACTTAGAGGCCTAAAATAATTTCAGCCAATTAGTACCTCATACAGTTTTTGAGGATTGGGAGCAACTAGCTGAGCAGTTCTGGCTAGTGGTCTCTTGAGAAGTCACAGTCAGGTGTCACTGCAGTCATCTGAAGGCTTGGCTGGAGCTGGAGGGTCCACTTCCAAGATGGCTACTCGCCTGGTGTGCCGGCCATTGGCTGGGGGCCTCAGCTCCTCGGCATGTGGCCTCTCCATGGCTGCTTGAGTGTCCTTACAACATGGCAGCTGGTTTCCCCCTAGCAAGTGATCTAGGAAAGAATAAGGATGAAACCACGTCTTTTGTGACCTGACCTCAGAAGTCACACACTGTCATTTCTGCAGTATTCTGTTGCTTACACCCCTTGAACCTATTCTGTGTGGGAGGGGAACTCCGAACATGAAAACCAGGAGGTGAGGTTCGTGGGGATCACAGTGGAGGCTGGCTACCGTGTGGGATCTGATCACCTCTATTTCATGGATGGAGAAAACTGAGGCTTGCCAGGGTTGATCCAGTCCCCCAAAGCAGAGGCTTGAACCCAGATTTTTTCCCCTCTGTGAGCCCAGCAACTTTCCACCCCCCACCCAGGCTCCTTGGGGAAGAAGCCACTGGTGGTAGAGCCTAGATCTGCATGCCCCCAGCTGGGCAGAGGGGAGGGGTGGCAATCAGGCCTCCCAGGCCTGCGAAATAAATATAATCACATGTTTGCCTCAGCAGACAAAAAGCAGTAGGGGAGGGAGAAGGCTCTCTTCATCTAAACATGCTTCTGCCCTGACGGGCTGTGTTTTCCATTTAAACCACACTCGAGATGGCTGGGAAAATATGCTTGATCCTAGGGCATTTTTCAGAAATTCAACCTGTTGGGCTCCTTGCCCCTTTCCTGGTGCCCCCAAGAGTGGGCTTATCCCACCCCCAACAGCCTTAGTGCCTCACTCACAGGGTGGTCTCAGACCCCTGTCTCACCCTATCTGAGCCCCCAGGAGCTGGGGCAGCTGCCAAGTCTCTCCTGGTGTTGGAGCAACATCAGTCTTCATGTGATGTCAGCAGACCTCGGGGAAGAAATTCTTAGGCCAAGGAGACCTCTGCTTTCAAGAGGACCCGAGGGCCGGGGCTGGGCCTCCGCCATTAGACTGAGGCTCCCAGTAAGTGGTAGCGCCCAGAATGGGGCCATGCCTCCTTCCTCAGTTGACAGTGGGTAGGGGTTTGACAGGCAATGGCTGACACTAGAGCAGGATAGGGAGGTGACTGGTGGGGAGGGGTCCTCCTTCCCTTCTGCTGCTTGCTTCCCACGCCCTCTCTCCAGCTTTCCTACTGCCAGTTAGTTAGCAGGGCTGGGCTTGGGGAAGAATGGAGTCAGCAAAGAAATACAATGAGGAGGACCAGAGAGTGGCCAAGGTGACGGGTCTCAGGATGGAACTGCAGCTTCCACCCAGCTCTCCTCTGTGGGCACGCCCCATGCTTGTGTCTGGACATTGGTCCCTCCCCCAGATCTCCAGCTAGATGGGTTTCACAGAATCAGCAGCTGCAGAGTTGGAAGAGACTCTTGGTTTCACTATGCAAATGGAGGAACTGGGGCTCAGAGAAGGAATAAAACCCGCCTCTTGGTGCGGACACAGGGTGGAGCCAGCAGCAGCCACTATCAGGATCAAAGGTCACCAGCTTCCTCCAGAAGCCCAACCCTCCTGAGGGGAAAGAGGAGAAGAGAGGAAGAAGCACAGGGAGCATCAGAAATCTTGGGATCCTCTTGGCTGGGGGTGGCGGGGGTGTTGGGGCTCAGGTCTGTGGTGGAAGCTTGCGTTGGGACCCCTGGGGTTTGGGGCAGGCAGGAGCAGCAGGAGGAACCTGTCCCTCAGCTTTAGATATGTAAAACCAACCCTCCAGGCCTCAGTTTTTCCATCCAGAAAATGGGGATTTGTTTCTCCAGTCTGGCCCCACTACTTGTAGATAAGAGCTGTTCCTTGCTGGCCCTGTCCTCTAAGCACTGAGGATATGAACTTGGCCTCCCCTCTTCTGACCCCTGGCCTCCAGTTTCCACTGTAGTGGCATCAGGGGACCAGAAATAAATCCTGAGGGAGGATTAGGGTCACTCAGGTCACTTAAGAGTTCAGATTGCAGCAGAGTGGCTGGATACTAGGTTAGAAGGACTTCCTGGCCTAGTGGGCAGTGGCCCTGCAGGGCGTGGCTACCCCAGCCACCCCCCAGCTGGGAGGGAGATCCTCTCTCCCAAGATAGCCTCCTTTTTTGTGTGTGTTTTTTTAAATTGAAGTACAGTTGGTTTACAATGTGTTAATTTCTGGTGTACAGCATAGTGATTCAGTTATATATATATATATGTTCCTTTTCATACTCTTTTTCATTATAGGCCATTACAAGGTATTGAATATAGTTCCCTGTGCTATACTGTAGGACCTTATTGTTTATCTATTTTATGTATAGTAGTTTCTATTTGCAAATCCTGAACTCCCAATTTATCCCTCTGCATCTCCTTACCCCCAGTAACTATAAGTTTGTTTTCTATGTCTGTGAGCCTGTTTCTGTTTTGTAAATAAGTTCATTTGTGTCATTTTTTTTAGATTCCACTTATAAGCAATATCATGTACTATCTGTCTTTGTCTGACTTACTTCACTTAGTCTTACCATCTCCAGGTCTACCTATGTTGCTGCAAATGGCATTACTTTATTATTTTTTATGACTGAGTAGTATTCCGTGGGATATATGTACCATATTTTCTTTATCCAATCATCTGTCAATGGACAGATTTCTCCCATGACAGGTTGCTTCCATGTCTTGAAAACAGTCTTTTTCTGCTCCTCCTCCCTGGGGACAGAGAAGGGGTGTGGTGGCGTGGATGGGGCTAGACTCCTGGACACTGCTGGGATGCCCCTCCCCACCAGCTCCATGAACCCACAAGCCACACCTGTCCCATTACAAAGCCACAGAGAACCCAGGCTGGGAGGGACCACCCTCTGGTGACTGCCCTCCCACCACAGCTCTGGCCCTAGGCTTCCTGCTTGGCAGAGGCAGTGGGGCAAGATGAGGTGGGGCAAGATGAGGTGGGGTGAGAGAAGGTCTGTGAAGAGGATGGAAAGGCCATGGAGGGGCAGCTGTCCAATCGTAAGGGAAAGACATGGAAATGATAAACATTTCCACAAAATAGAAAAGAAGGAGGAGGAAGAAGGAGAAGAGGAAGAAGATTCTACGAGGAAAAGCTGGTGGCAAGCCCTGCCTTTTGAATCCTTCATTCAACCCTCAGATGCTGGAACAGACCCAGACACCCCTGGAAAACAGAAGACAGTACAGGGAAAGCTTGGGGGACAGGACTCTGTGGCAGGGGCAGATTTTTAAGCAAGTAATTTAAGAATTTATGAGGTACTCTTAAGGGCTTTAAAACAGCAACAGATGGATGTGGGAGCCCATGATTGGGTTTACAAATTGTAACAAACCCAAGCGGCCTGTCACCTTTAAGAAAAACAAATGAGCTTAGTAATTGCTTTGCAAGCAGGCACCTGTGCATCTGCATTCCTGTCTTCTTGCCGTAAAAAGCAGAGACAATGCCTTGCTTGTATACTTGAGGTTTTAGACAACACTCTGCAAGTTGCAAAGCAATGACCCAGGCCTTCAGCTATAAATGCTGGGCGTGCCTGCTGTTAGATAGTCTTTTATCCCGTAAACAAGAAACTGGCTGGTCTGGTGGTCTGCTTTGTAATTAATATACTAAAAATGTATCTTGTTTCCCTTTTCTCATGACTTCCCTAAAGATAAGCCAAGCCTTTATACTCATTGTGGATTCTACACTTTTCATCTCATCCTGTCTTGCCCTAAGTTCCTGCATGCCATCACATAACTGTTAATTTTTTCCTTTGATTATACACAAGAAATGCGCGAGCATTTGAGAGGCTGGTGAAGTTGGCTCCCGACTCCCTCTTGCTCTCTTGACTTTTCCCACAGAGTCTCAAGTAATTCATGCCGTCTCCGTGGGACTTCTGCCGGCCAGAACCCACAACTGGTGACCCCGACATGTCTGACTACACAGCGACAAAACGACACGTTTCAGCTGGAGAGAAAAACTGCATCCAGATCCCCATAAATTTCATCCTAGTAAGGGAAACAGCAACGCCCGCTCGGGATAGTTGCCAACGTGCATAGATTTCAGCGAGAGCCTTGTTTTTCTTTCTCTTTCTTACTGTGGGTCAACAACTATCTAATAAACAAATGATCTACCTCCACACATTGCAGCAGCTACTGAAAGCAGCTCATTACACCATGTCGGAAGAGCAACTTATTAAATTGTTACAAATGGTACAGGAGACTTGTCCCTAGTTTCCAGACCATGAAACAATCGATTTAAAACTCTGGAAATGGGTTACTAAAAATTAAAAATGTAGGCATCAGCAAGGGAGAAAATCCCCACTTCCATTTTAACTACCTGGAGTTTGGTACGCACTGCTCTATGTCCCTTGTATTCTTCCTCGCAGAATAATTGTGCTGAACCTGCATCTCGTTCTCCCCCTTCCTCTCCCCCTACTTCTTCTACTCCAGTCCTTTCTACACCACCTGCCTCTCTTTCGCAGATAATCTGCCGCTGCCACCTCCCCCTCCCTCTCTTGAGGAGTACGATTGTAAACTGCTATGAAACAATGTTTCAAAGAAGGCGTACATTTGGGAGAGCTACATGCTTATCTGGTGATTGCAGGGCATGGGCAACATGTTAAGTATGAGGCTGTCCCTTTCTCAGTATTCAAAAAACTAAGAACTAGTATTGTATAAAATGGTACCCAAAGTTCATTTAGTAAAGATATTCTTGATACATTTGGAAATGCATATGTTATGACTCCTTGGGATTGGAGAGCTCTTGTAAAAACTGTCTTAACTCCTTCTCAATTTGCTGTTTGGTCTTCTGAATACCATGAAGGTTGTCTCTTAGGAACTGCTTGTAATGCTAATGCTGGCGAGGGAGGTAGCCTGAGGCCAGATCATATTGGGCCTTGTAAGGGTAAGGCAAGGAGGTTGATTTTTCTGCTAAACGTGATAGAAAACCATTAGAGGGTTTGGATTTGATTTACGTATTTGAACGATCTGGCGGCTGTGTGGAGAATGGATTCTAGGTGTCAGCGTGGAGGCTGCCAGGAAAGGCCGGACCCGGGCTGTGGCAGTGTCGGGCTAACCAGCCGCTGGCAGCAGTGGAGACAGAGCCCGATTCTGAGCTTGGTTTAGAATTAGAGCCAGCAGGCCCTGCTGACCACTGGATATGGCTGAGGGTCAAAGGGAGGAATGGAGATGGCGCTTGGGCTTTTGGCCAGAGCAGCTAAGAAGCTGGTGGTGCCTCACTGTGGACTGTATTCTCCATTCATCTCCTTCTGTCGCCGGCCCGGGCCTCCCTCTGCAGAGGCTGCAGGACAGTTGTTCATTCATGGATTCCTGCAGGAGGTATTTCTGGAGCTCAAGCCGGGCCCCCTCCAGCCCCCAGCCCTACTCTGACTGGACCCTGCCCAGCTTCTGACAGCCGGGCCGGACCGCTGCCCTCCCCTCCAGCCTGGTGGGTCTGGCCTCATACGCTGCTGCCCAGATGTGGGGTAGAGACATCAGGGGCCTTCCAGGGCTTGAAAATCTCTCTTTGTAGTGAGATGCTCTGGAGGAGGATAGGGGAACACAGTGGGTGTTCCTGTCCAGGGAATGGAGGCCCTGCCAACCCCTGTACCAGGGGAGTGTCCCTGATAGACACTTGTCATTGTGGAGGGTAATGAATGGCAGACAACACTCCTAGGCTCTGGGCGCCTGGACCAAGACAGTGTCAGAGGAAGGTCCCCAAGAGTGCCTCTGCCTGGGGATGACAGTTTTCTACTACAGGTCCTGAGCTGCGGAGACTCAGACGGCTAAGATCACAGCAGTTCTTCAAGCGAAGCCTCAGGTCGCCTTTGCCTCGCTCTGGGCAACTTAGGAGGAAGCTTCAGGGCGCTATCCTGCGTACCTCTGCTCAGAGTCACCAGCCTCATCTCTCAGTTCCCTTCCAGCCCAGTCCTCACTTGCCCAAGCCTTTCTTCTGCCCTCAATGTTCTTCCTGTTTTCCAACTGCCTCCTACCCCCTCGACCACTAGAAGACCACTCCTCACCACTCAACACCTGCCTGGATATCCCCGTGCTTCTCCCTGAGACCCAGCCCAGGCCCTGGCTGCCCTCGGATGCCCCTCTGTGGCTGGGGTGGGGTCAGAAGCATCTCCGGGCAGCTCCGGGCCTGGCGTCTCCGTCCCCGCCCCCACCTCGGAGCCTCAGTCTGTCAGCAGTGATGGATGCCGGGTAGCAGTCCCTTGGAACAGATCCTGGATCTAAAAGCCTCATGCAGCCATCCTGGATGGGAGGTGGGGGAGGGACACGGGGGTCCCCCAGAGCCAGGCTCCCTGCCATGAATGAAGCGGCCTGCAGAGCCAATTAGCGCAGAGAAGAGCCCAGCGATGAATCATGAGCCCATTAGTCCTGCCAGCTCGCCCCTCCCCCCACCCAAATGGGGCCCTGGCGGTGGGGGTGGGGTGGGTGTCTTTCCTCCTTCCAGCCGGCCTCTTCCTCCCCAGAGCCCCTCCCTCTCAGAACTGCTGAGAAGACCCTTGTACCCGAGAAGCACGTCATGGCAGAGGGTATTGGACGCTCCCAGACGGGACACCCTCTACACACCCCCTACTGCCAGCCAGACTGGTTCAACTTGAGAAGAGACCCAGTGAGTGACCTCTTAGCCTGGCTCTTTCCCCCTTTCCTCCATTCTCCAGGAACTGAGGGCTAGACCTGGGTTGTCAGGTTGTCGGAAAGATGAGCCCTGGATGAGGCTTCCAACCCAAGTCAGCCCCAGTGATCCAAACTTGCCCCTCCTCTGAGGGAGGAGGGAGATGAAGATCACAGAAGGTTAGGGGCTTGTCAGTGACCCAGCTCAGGCAGCGGACATCCACACCCTGCCAGCCCAGCCCGTGCCTCACCACCTCTCCTAAGCCCGTGAGGGTCTTTGTGTCGATGTCAGTCACAGCAGGCTGATGCCTCAAAGCTGGACTCTGGTGACTGGTCGGTGGTTGGCATCAAGTCCATGCCGGGCAGCGGCAGAGGAGGAAGGGAGCGAAGGAAGGATCCTCTGTCTGGACACTCTTGGGTGGGATCAGATTTGGAGAAGGTGTGGTTGCAGTGAGGGAGTCCGAGAAGGCGGAGGGAGACACAGCCACAGCTCTGGATGCCATGTGCCAGGTGTTGGCCGGTGACTTGACCTCATTTCTCCTGCTGTTACTTTCTCTGTTTTACAGATGAGATGACTAAGGTTTGGAGAGGTTAAGGGACTTGTCCAAGGTCCCAGAGCAAGAACATGGGAACTGGATTTGAACCTCAGTCTGTGACTTCGGTGCTTGAGCAGATGCCTTCTGAGCCACATCTGGGACTCTGATTCTGTCCAGAACTGGCTTCATTTATCCCGCTGCCTAGTTGACATCACCGACCAGCTGTCCGGTAGGGGCCTCTAACTCAACGTGCTGAACTCTGAGCTCATTAGCCACCCTCCCCAGCCTGCTCCTCCCTCCTGCAAAAGGTACCTTCCGTCATTGGCTGCCCAAGCCAGCAACGTGGGGATCCTCCCTCCTCCCTTTCTTCCTCCACGTCCAACCAGGCATGAGAGTATGGAATCTGGTCCGTCCCGTCTGTGAAATGGGCCCATCACTGGGCGCCTCCTCCCCAGCTGTGCGGCAGGGATGTAGCTCAGGCCCTGAGCCTTTCTCACCAGCATAATTCCCAGACTCTCCCAAGACTCTCCAAATGGACCTCCAGCCTCCCCTCAACTCAATTCCTTCCTCCATGTGGCTGTCAGAATGCATGTTTCCAAGTACAATCTAACCCTTCATTTTCATCTTTAAAAATGTTGGCTCCCCGTCACTTTCAAGATAAAACATTAAGAAGTAGGCCCAGCAGACCTTTCTAAACCCTCCTCTGACCACCTCCCTCTCTCATCCAGTGAGCTACTGGCCACGTGGGATTGCGCACCTTGCCCAGGATGTGCCAAGGTTTTCGTTCCCCTTGACCTTGGCTCCAACTGTACTTCTGCCCAGAAAGCCCCCTTCCCCATCTCCACCTGGCAAACTTGTACTTCTCCTTCCAAAATGGTTGAACGTCGTCTCCTCGACGCAGCTTCCCCTGCCCCGCCCCGCAGGATGAACGGCTCCCTCCTCTGTGCTCCCACAGAACTTTGCTCAAACTGCTGGCCCAGCACTTCCACACCAGCAGAGCCCTTAGCAGGTGGCTGCCTGTCCTTGCCTGAGAAGGGGGGCGGTGGGCTGCTCGGCTCTGCCTCCCTGATGGGGTCTGGCACAGCAGAGATGTTCAATAAAGGCTTGAGAGACTAGTGGACGGCCCTCCTCTCACCTCCTTCTCTAGTCTCCAACTTCCTGTTCTTCTGGCCTTGCTCCCAAGATAGTTTCCACCTGGAAACCATCCAGTGAAAAAAGTCTTGCTGGAAGGTGATCTGAGGAGTTGGCCATGGTCTGTGTGACCCCTGGAACTCAAGTAATCTGATTTGGACCAGAAAACACAGATTGTAGTTGGGGAATCTGGATTCTGAACAAAACCGCAAGACTCGGACACGTCACTTCTCTTCTGTGGGCCTCAGTGTTCTTTTTGTGTTTTTTTGAATTAACTTAATTTTAATTGTGGTAACATTGATTTATAACATTATAATAACATTATATAAGCTTCATGAGTACAGAAGTGTATTTCTGCTTCTGTATACCCAACACCATGCTCATCACTAAACATTTATTTTCCATCTGTCACCACACACTTGATGCCCTTTACTGATTTCACCCTTCCCCCACCCCCACTTCCATTCCAGCATCCTGTACTTTGCATCTATGTGCTTGTTTTCGATTGATTTGGTTTTGTTTATTTGTTTCTTAGTTTTATATTTCACTTATGAGTGAAATCATACCGTATTTGTCTTTCCCCATTTGACTTATTTCACTTAGCATAATACCCTAACGTCCACCCATGTTGTTGCAAATGGCAAGATTTCACCTTTTTTACAGCTCGGTAATATTCCTCTGTGTGTGTGTGCGCGCGCGTGTGCGTGTGTGTGCACATGCACCACGACTTTTTGAGATATAGTTGCTTTGTAAAATTATATTAGTTTCAGGTATACAACATAATGATTCAATATTTTTGTAGTTTATACTCCATTTAAAGTAATTATAAAATATTGATTATGTTCCCTGTGCTGTACATTAAAACTTTGTATCTTACTTACTCTATATCTAATAGTTTGTACCTCTTAATCTCCTCCCCCTACTTTGCTCCTCCCCCATCCCCTCTCCCCACTGGTAACCACTAGTTTGTTCTCTATATTTGTGAGTCTGTTTCTGTTCTGTTATATTCATTTGTTTTATTTTCTAGATTCTACATGTAAGTGAAAACATACGAATTTTGCCTTTCTCTGACTTACTTCACTAAGTATAATACCCTCCAGGTCCATCTATGTTGTTGCAAATGGAGAATTTTTATTCTTTTTTTATGGCTGAGTAGTATTTCATATTATGTATATACTTTACATCTTCTTTATCCATGCATCTTTTAATGGGAACTTCGGTTGCTTCCGTATCTTAGCTATTGTAAATAATGCTACTATGAACATTGAGGTGCAGGTATCTCTTCAGACGAGTGTTTTTGTATTCTTTCGATAAATACCCAGAAGTGGGATAGCTAGATCATATGGTAGTTCTATTCCTTTTTTTTTTCCCCTCTTTTCTGAGGAAACTCCATGCTGTTTTCCATAGTGGCTGCACCAGTTTGCACTCCCACCAGCAGCATATGAGGGTTCCCTTTTCTCTGAATCCTCGCCGACACTTGTTATTTCTTGCCTCAGTGATTTTATGTTAAGTGAGGGTATGAGTAGAGGGCAGATGACATTCTAAACTCCCTTCCAGCTCTGATGTTGTATGAATTTTTTGCTTTATGATTCCATGGCCTGCGGAGGATCCTGGATAGTTGGCATGGTGTGTGAACAAGAAGCAAGAGCTGTATCTTGAGGGGTGGACTGTCCAGGGCAGACAAGCAGCGGTCCTGGGAGGTGACTCCCAAGAGAAAGAGGGATCGGTTGGAGAGAAGGGCAGGTGGACACACACTGAGAGGATGGCTCTAGCTCTTTGGATTCAGTTAATTGTGAAAATCAGTAGTCTGGCCGGAGGCAGGAGCCAGAGAAAAGCCTGGGGGATGGAGACTCCCAGAGAATGAATGGATGGGGTGTGGCATCCTTTGTGCATCTGTCTCCCAGGGCTGACCCAGGGGTTACTATAGACAAAGTCCAGGGGGGCTGGTGTTCAGGGGAGGAGCAATGCAAAGGGAAAGCCTGCTGTTAGAATTTGGAGGGGAAGGACGGGGAGAATTGGGATGAAGTGAAAAATAGTCATATGCAAATTAAAGAGAACCTCAAGGCCACACATTTAAATAGACACCGGGTGCTGGAATAAGACCTCGCCCGCCACCAACTCCAGACCCAGACCTGGGATCTAGTCCTGGCTCTGCCACTGCCTCGTGGTTGTGTGACCTTGAGCAAGTTCCTATTTGCCTTTGAGCCTCTGTTTCCCCATCTGTAAAATAATGGGGTGTTCTGGACCATCTCTGAGGGCCATGGGTTGGCACACTAACTACAGGGTCCCATCAAGGGTCCTGCCAGCTTCAGCTCCCAACCCCCCTTGTTTACCCCCTTGGACCCCCCAACCTAAGCGTCCACTGTGAGGCCCAGGGTTCTTTCCACGCCTGGCCGGCTTTTCTGGGCTCCTCCCCAAAGCGGCCCCTGCCTGCCTCTGCTTCCCTGCTTCTACTTCCTACTTCCAAGCAAGACTTCCAGCTTCTCCAAGATCCTGGATTTGAACCAGTCAGCCAGCAGAACCAACTGATTTTGATTTTCACAGTGAGGCTGGTGGGAGCACAGGCAGCCAGCCTGACCTCCCTACCTTCCTCCCTTCTCATCTCTCCGCTGCTGCCACCCCAATCCTCTCTCACCCCACAGGAGGGGAGGACAGACCTGGGTGTCCTAGGGGAGCGGGGAGAGGTGGACCCTGGTGGTGGCGGGCAGGAAGGAGGAGCAGGGGGCTGGAACAAACCACTCTCCTTCAATCAGCAGCCTCGGGATGAGATAGTCCATTAGGTGGGACAGAAAGGAGGTGCCAGTGTTGAGCCAGAAGCTGGAAGGAGCCATCACTTGGCAGTAAGCCCCCGGCCCACCACTTTGATTGACCCTCATTCACTCCCTCAGAGGCCGTTAACATCCTTTACGGGCCTGGGGACACGGCCAAGACTCTCACCTCATCTGGGGCCCTGGGCGGCCGCCTTTGTGCTTCTCCCCATGCCCGGCGCCTGCCATGGGGGACCGACCTGGCCCCGCTTCCACAAGGACTGTAAGTGAGCAGCTCTCAACCTTGGAGTAGTTCGGTGATCTGAAGTAGCAGTCTGAGCTCCTGGGGAGCTCCCAGTCTGATGGGGGCAGGTGGGACACCCATGTCGGCTGACAGATTGAAGAGACAGAGCTGAGTGAGGGCCTCAGGCGGGCTTCCTCGAGGAGGAGACAAGGAGAGGACAGGGGAGCAAGGCCAAGGGAAAGAGGGTCAATGACGAGACTGGGAGAGGGAAGAGGGGCCTCCAGGGCAGGTGTGAGTGGTTTGTCCATCCGGAGTGTGGAAGGGGCGGTAGGCGGTGGGTGGGGAGGTGGCGCTGCTGAGGCTCAGTTGACGCATCTGTACAAATGGGCCCACACCTGCCTCCCCAGTTGCTGTGAGGATTAGCCGGGACCCTGTCCCTCAAAGCCCTGGCTGAAGATCACACTCCCCCCTCCCTTACTTCCTGTCCTTCCTTCATCCCCCAGAGGGGCCAGCCCCCTCCCCATTCCGCAGCATCTGGCCTCATCTGGAAACGTGTGAGGTCCCAGTTGAGGTTCTGAAGGAAGAACCGGTGGAGGACAGGGCTGAGGCGGGGGCAGTGGCTGGAAAGAGCGGGAGCTGCATCTTCCTCACCGCCACCTCCCCCGGGCCTCATTCAGCAGCCCTTCATCTCCTCACTCTCGGCTGCCCCCGACACACACCTGTTTTCTCCCTCAGCTCCTCGGTGCGGCCCCTCCACGGCCTCCGGCGGGGCTTCCGCTTTCCTTCCTCCAGCTTTGCCCACAGTGGCTGCCCCGTGATAGATTCTCCAGTTTTGTTTCCAAAATTCTAGCCAATTTTGTATTCTCCTCCATAACACATCCAGGATGTCTGTGTAAGAATATTTTATTTTCAGTTAAATTACCAGACTTTTCCCTGAAAAATCTTTGAATGAGAAGTGGTGCCATTTTTTTTTAACCCCTTGGCTTTGCCAGCTCAAAGCACCTGATGAGGACTCAAGAGGCCCTGTGTCCTGCTTTGAGCCACATTGTGGGGCTCTATGGGGACACAGAATGCCCAGAGCCCTCTGTCCCACCCCAGGAGAAGAAGGTAAGGGCTCTGGGTGGGGGAGAGATCCCTGGAGCCCCAGCCTTGACTCCCGGAGGAGCAGGACTCTAGCCTGGTGGGGGGTGAAGGGGCTTTGGGGAGGGTCAGAGTTAACAGTAGAGTGGGCAGTTCTCATCTGTGACAGAAGGAGGTGTGGTCCTCCTGTGGTCTGACCTGATTCCATCCTGCTTCAGAGGCAGAATCTTGGGCTCATAAAATGTTGCCAAAGAGGACTTTGGGGATCCTGTCGTCCCATTCCTCCGATTTCAAATGGGGCCACACAGGGATGTCATTTGAGATTCCAAAAACCTTCCTTCCTTCCAAATTAATCCACTCTCAGTTTCCAGGGTGTGGCAGGCAGAATAACGCCCTCCCCCAAAGATGTCCATGTTCTAATCCCTGGAACCTGTGAATATGTTACCTTCCATGGCTAAAGGGACTCTGCATATGTGATTAACTTAAGGATTTTGTGATTAGGGTGATCCTGAGTTGTCTGGATGAGCACAATGTCATCACAAGGTCCCTATAAGGGAAAGAGGGAGGCAGGAGAGTCAGAAACAGGTGACAATGGAAGCAGAGGTCAGAGTGATGCAAGGAAAGAGCCATGAGCCAAGGAATGCAGGCAGCTTCCAGACATGGAGGCAAGGAAA
Organism: Vicugna pacos; assembly: GCF_048564905.1. Taxonomy (NCBI): domain Eukaryota; kingdom Metazoa; phylum Chordata; class Mammalia; order Artiodactyla; family Camelidae; genus Vicugna; species Vicugna pacos. The sequence continues at coordinate 36,693,243 of NC_133002.1, read as the reverse complement.
CAGACATGCAGGCAAGGAAACAGAGATGGCAAGGGACAAACTCTCCCCTTCCGAAGGATGCAGCCCTACTGACCATTTTAGACTTCTAACCTCTGACCTGAATTTATATCTTTTCAGCCATTAGATGTGTGGTAATTTGTTACGGCAGCACTAGGTAACTAGTTGCTAATCAAGTACTAGTTACACAAGGCTTTGTTGGCTCAGGTGGGGACTCTAATAAACCCGCCCCTTTCATTCTTCCTCCCTCCACCGCTGGCATTAATTACGCATCTCTTTAGTGTCAGGCAAGTAACAGTAACTGTCCCAGCCCCTGCCTTGGAGCAGTTTAGGATTTGCAGGTCTGCAGACAGGCAAGCACATGAGAACCATATGGTGAAACAGTGAAAACTGGTTACCAGGTGGGGCGTGGGTACAGACAAATTAGAAGTATGGGATAACAGCTACAAACTGCTATATATAAAATAGATAAGCAACAAGGATTTACTGTATAGCACGGGAAATTATACCCAATCTCTTGTAACAACTTAAAATGGAATGTAATCAGAAAAAAAACTGAATCATGAGGCTGTACACTTGAAATTAACATAACACTATCAATCAGCTATACTTCAATTACAGTTTTAGAAGAGTGGCTTTTTCCAAAATATACAAACAGCTCATAGAACTTAACGACAAAAACCAACCCAATCTAAAAATGGGCAGAAGACCTAAACAAGAAATTCTCCAATGAAGGTATATAAATGGCCGATAGACACATGATAAAACGTTCAATATCACTAATTATCAGAGAAATGCAAATTAAAACTACAATGAGGTACCGCCTCACACCAGAGTGGCCATCATAAAAAGTTCACAAACAATAAATGCTGGAGACAGAGTAGAGAAAATGGAACCCTCCTGCACTATTGGTGGGAGTGTATTTTAGTACAGCCATTATAGAAAACAGTATGGCGATTCCTCGAAAGGCTAAAACCAGACTTACCCTATAATGCAGCAATCCCACTCCTGGGCATATATGCGGAGGGAACTGTAATTCAAGAAGATATATGCACCTCAATGTTCATAACAGCACTATTTACATTAGCAAAGACATGGAAGCAACCTAAATGTCCATCAACAAATAACTGGATAAAGAAGTTCTGATATATATACAATGGAATACTACTCAGCCACAAAAAATAATATAATGCCATTTGCAGCAACATGGATGGACCTGGAGATTGTCATTCGAAGTGAAGTCAGCCAGAAAGAGAAAGAAAAATACCATATGATATCTAAAACATATGGAATCTAAAACAAAGACACAAATGAACTTGTTTACAAAACAGAAACAGACTCGCAGACATAGAAAACGAGCTTATGATTATCGGGGGGAAAAGGAGGTGGAAAGGGATAAATTGGGAGTTTGAGATTTGCAGATACTAACTACTATATATAAAATAGATAAGTAACAAGTTTATTCTGTATAGCACAGGGAATTATATTCAATATCTTCCAGTAGCCTATAATGAAAAAGAATATGAAAACAAATGCATGTATGTATATGTATGACTGAAACTTCATGCTGTACACCAGAAACTGACACAATGTTGTAAACTGACTATACTTCAGTTTAAAAAATACTACACAATTAGGGGGAAAAAGTGGCTTTTGGTGGAGGGTAGGGGGTATGCACAGCCTGCATGGGACAGGAGCTGGAAGCAACAAGGGAGCTCCACTCCTGGATGTTCAGCTTTGTGACCATGGACAAGTCGCTTACCCTCTCTAAGCCTCAGCAAAGTAGGATGAATTAGAACACTTACTTCGTGGGATTGTGAAAATGAAGTAGTGGTTCACGGAGTGTGCTTGGCCCAGTGCCGGTCACATACATCATAAATGCTCAGAAAAGGGAAAGCTTTACAGAGGAGTTAGAATTTGAGCCCAGACTGGAAGACCAAATAGGAATCTGTTGGGTAAACCAGCTGGAGGAAGATGTTCCAGGCAGAAAAAATAGTGTGTGTGAAGTACGGTGGGGTGGGGCATGGAATTTTGGGGGTGATTGCAACAAAATGCAGGAGGCTGGAGCCTAAAGTGACCAAGAAGCAGGAGAGATGCTTGAAGAATATCAAGGGTTCTTTATGCCACTTCCAAGGATGATTTTGTCCTGAAGCCAATAAGGAGCCACTGAAGGTTGCTGAAGAGGGGAGCGACTCAATTAGATATTATGCTGCAAAACAAACCTGTCTTCTGGGTTGTTTCCAAAAAAAGAGGAGAGACTGGGGTAGGGAATATCACTCAACTTCAGCCTGTGGGCACAGGGAGGAGAAAAAGTTTCCACTGCCCCCAACTGTCAACCCAGAGAAGACTTCCAAGGAGGAGGGGGCCTCAGGATCTCAGCAAGTCAGAGGACAAGGCTCAAATACCCATTGTCTATATGAGGTCCAAGGTAAGCTAACAGCCATGACACCTGGATGTCTAGCCAACCTGGATGCAGAGACTTACTTACGTAGAGTGGACAGTCTCCCATGTCGACTCTTTGGAGGGATGGTGAAGGGAGTTTTTGTTCTTATCCAGTTTGGGGGGGACGTGGTTGCTGCCTGAGCTGCCTGGGGAGGGGGCTGCTGCATTAGCGCCATTTTCCCTTAGCTGGAGCTGCAGAGTGGGTGTGGGACATGGCAGGGGTGGGGAAAGGGCAGAGTGCCAGTCTTACAGTGTCCTGCCCCCCAGCCTGACTGAATCTAAGCTGTCCTCAGCAGTGTCAAGAGACTGGACCTTTGACAACATGATAGACTGAAAATAAACTAGGCGTTACCACTTAAACCTTGGAACCAAGCCTCCCAACTTGAGTTTCAATGCCCCAGTGAAGTGGTAAGCTGACCGCCATCTTTCTTTTGGTGAAGAATGCTGAGACCATCAACCCCACCAATGAGGGTGAAAAATATCAAAGGACCACCTGACTTAATTTACTGATTCTTGAAAAGAGAAAGGAGAGGAAGCCAGCCAAAGCCGCTGGCTGCCGCTGACGTTTGAATAAGGCATCAGGAGCCTTCTTGGATGGACGTGCGATTCAATTTGCGCACTTAGCACCTTCTGCCCTGGAGGAGAGTTCCTGGTGGGACCTCAGCCTCCCGACTTGACTGCAAGCTCACTGAGGACAGAGACCTTGGTTTGCCACAGAGCCTGACCGGCAGGAGGGCTCTGCTCCTCTTTGGCAGACTTGATTCAGCCTCCGAAGTGCTTTCTCTGCTTCTGTCTTGGCTCCTGCAAACCACTCAACAGTCTTCCTAAACACTGCTCAGACCCTCTGACTCTGCTTAAATGCCTATGGGGACTCTCCACAGCGGCAGCAATAATTCCCAAAGTGCGCCCTAGGGCACTTCAGTCCCAAGAGATGCTCCAGAAGAAGTTGTTTGAAGGCCTAATAAGTTTAGAAAATACTCTTTTTTGGAGCTTCCCACCCTTTTGAGATTCACATTCTACCTGAACATAATAAAGGCTCTGAGAAATCCTGTAAGTTAGTGTGCAACCAGGTTACCATGTTTGACACAGCTTCCCCAAACTTAGTCTATCATGCACAATCTTTTTATTATTATTTGCAAGAAATACCTCTAAGCAGCTCAAGAAACAGTCCCATGCTTTGGGAAGCAGTGAACTGAATGGTAAGTCCATTCGGGGAAGGGAAGGGCAGCTGTGACACGACAAGTCCCTGCCTGAGGGGGTGGGTCTGTAGGAGCACATGGGGAGCAGCAAAGGCTCGGGAAGCCAAAGAGGAGGTGAGGCTGTGGACGGAGGTGACAGAGACTGTGGGTCAGAGATTCCATTAATAGCTCCCTCCTCCAGGTTGTTTCCTCATCTGAACATGGATGTCCCAGGCAACTGTATGCACTTCTGAGCCTGGCATATCCGAAATAATCATGGCCTCTCATTGGGCCCAGAAGCCCCTGACCAGGGAGTCCCTGAGATGTTATGCAATTATGAGGTCTCCCCCCCAAAAGAATATTCCAGCGAGTCAAGTGGACAGTCACGGCGGCCACGTCCCAGTGGAGCGGCTACAGCAGGATCCTTCTATGGAAAGAAAAGCCCAGGATTTGGAGGTGGAATCCCGGCTTCCCATCCTGATCCCATCACTTACTGGGAGCCGCGAGGCCATGGAGAAGTGACTCAATCTCTCTGAGCCTTCTTCCTCATCCGTAAAATAGGAAATAACAGCTGCTCATAGGGAGTCAGGATTCAAACAGAGTTCTTGATGTCTCCAAAGCCAATTTGGTTCATTGCCCTGTGATTTGCTCACCACCTCCAGGGCTGTAGACATTCCCAAGGGTAGGATTAAGTTTCATCATTCATTCATCCATCATTCATTCAATCCAAACATTTATCAGGTACCTACAATGTGCCAGGTGTGGGGGGAACATCGCCAGGAAAAACAAGCCAGGTCTCCACCTGCTTGGAGCTCAGTCTGGTGGGGACTGAATCACTAATGTATTTTTTCAGTCCTGGCCAGTGGGCCAGGCACTGTGATGGGCTCAGCACTGTATTGAGTGCACTGTATTGACAAAGCACCTTCGCCATCACCCTTTCATTTGTTCCCAATGACAGTCTGGTGAGAAACAAAGTGCAGGGATTACAACCCGTTTTGTGGACAAGAAGCTAGAGACTCAGGAAGACCAAGTGAAAAGCTGGGCTGGGAACCCAAACCTCTTCTCGCCACAGGGACTCACAGAAGGCGTGCTCTGGGCTGGGCTCTGTCACATGCGGTGCAGAGGTCCAGTCTGGCTGCCTTTGCCTGTGTGTCGTTGTGGTCCCTGTTCCTCGCCAGACTCTGACTCTCCCCGACTCTGAACCCTCAGCCACGAACCCTCCACACAACAGGGTGCATGCTCACTGATTCCTCAAGTTGCAGCCCCTCAGCCATCCCCCCTTGCAGCCCAGGAAAGCCTTCCTGCACTTGAATTTCCATACCTTAATAGGTCAAGGCTGGCTCCTCCTGGGGACCTCCTTTGAGTGGAGCAATTCTCATGGAAAACCAGGATGGTCCAGTTCCTTCACCAAGTCCAGCATGTAGGCACACGGGACCCTGGGCCACCAGCCAAGTGGTGCTCACTCTGGGGCTCCCCTGGGGCTGGGGGCAGGAGCAGGGTGGGGGCAGGGAGCCAAGCGTGCAGATCTTCCAAAGCCGGTGGTGCTAGCAACTGGAGTGGGAGAGGAGGAGAGAGAAAGGGAGGAGGGGTGCAGACTGATGAGCCCACCATCATTTCACTGGGGGTCTGGAAACTGACAGCAAGATGGGATCCTGGAGGGAAGCACTGTGTGGGGCGGGGGGCAATATCACCTAACACCCAGCTCGCTGTCAACTTAGATGAGTACATCCCAGCTGCGCCAGAGAGGGCTGACAAATCCGGCAGTTCCAAAGGCCTTTCTGAGTGCCCCTCCTCCTCACCCACTTCCACCTCCTCCCAGAAGACATCTCAGATCACCTCCACCCCACAGGAGGGTTCCCTGTGTGTCTGCCCAGCTCCTGTACCCTCCACTTCTCTATTTCCTGGGTGTTGTCTCCATCAAACATGGGGTCGAGGCGGTGGACCAACATCCATGGCCCGTGAGACTGTGGCGGTTTCTGGAGAGCATCTCCTCTGCAGGTACAGAGCATGGGATCTCCTTTGCAGCTGCGTCCCACGCCAGCACCAGCTTCAGAGACCACCCTCTCATCTCCGCCAGACCCTGACTGTTCTGCAGGTGTTTGCAGCCTCTCTCGTGCTCCTGGCACGTGGCCCTCCGCCTGCATCATGTCTCTTCTCCCATCCCCTGCCCCTGGTTCTTACCAAGTTATTCCTCTAGTCCCTTTGGCAGCGAGCAGTCTCACCTGAATCATACTCATTGCAGTTTAAGATGCTCATCTTCTTAACTTCCAGGCTCTGTAGGGGCAGGGGTGGCCTGGGGGACTTGGGGGAGATCCAGGGTACAAGTATTTGTAGGGCGTAAGCCATGCTATTCTCATAGTTCTCTCTAATGTCTTCCTGAGAAGAACTTTGGTCTCTATTAATTCAGTTATTTCCCAGAGAAAGTAGAGCTGCTTCTTTCCTCTTCACAGGTGGAAACCCCTGCAGACAGGAACCCAGGAGTCCTCCTTGTCACCACCCTCCTTCCCTTACTAACTCCCTGCCAACTCCCAGCTCAAGCCAGCATCAGCCCTTGCCTGGACCACAGCCAACACCTTCTAACAAGTCTCCCCACCTCCATTCTCATTGCCCCCAACCTGCAGTTGCCCTGAAATGATCATGTCACCCCTCTATCGCAACCCCTAAATGCTAAGTGGCTGCCACCGCTCTTCAACCAAGGTTTTAAACATGACCCAGAAGACCTCACATGGTCTGTTTCTGCCCACCTTTCCTGCTCCCTGTCCCCTTTGCTCTTTGAAATCCAGCCACAACCACCTTCTCTCAGCTCTTTACACGCCCCCTCCCACCACAGGGCCTTTGCATATACTCTTTTCTCTGCCTGGACTGTGCTCCCATTTTCCAGCTTCAGCCTGGGCGTTGCCTCCTTGGGGAAGCCCCTCAGTCTCCCTGGTCAGATGCTCTGTATATATATTCTCAGGGCATCATGTCCTACCCTTTCTTTGCACTGACCGCGTCTGCCATTCTGACTGCATTTGTGTGACTATTTAATGGACATCTGCTCCCTGCTAGGTTGCAGCCTCGGTGAGGGCAGGAGCCAAGATGGGTTTGCTCCCCCTGTATCCCCACGGCTGGCACAGTGCCTGGCACATAGTCGGCTCTCAGTAAATAGTTGCTGTTTGAATGAGTGAGGCCCGGATGAAGGATGCACTTGGTGGATTGTCACCCAGGGAGGCTTAACCAAGCCAGGACCGGGAACTCAGAGCCCTTGGGGTAACTCCCAGGGACTCTCAGGGGAAGCCGCAGCGCCATGCCCTGCTGGAAGAGGGTCCTTCCATCCCTCTGCTTTGCTAGCAATTTATTGCTATTTGAAAACAGAGTTTGCCACATAACTGGCAGCCCCCCATGGACCAGATGCAGAGGAGGGTACCAGCTAGAGCCACGAACCCCACTGCAGTCCGCACTGCTGCTGCTCCCTCTCAGCACTGCTCTGCTCCCTGGCCTTGGGAGCCCAGTACGTGCCACACCTTCGCCTTAGAAATGGTTCTCCTCAAGCCCATCCTAAAGCAGAGAAGTGGGAGGCTTTGGTTTCTTCCTTAAAGGGTGGAGATCTAGCAGGAGGAAGAGGAAGGAAAGGAAAGCCAGAGCTCCCATGAACAACTCAGGGTGATAGGAGACAGGCTCGTAGGAGCCATCGGGGGAGGTGCCTCCGGGAAATGACTTGCCCTGTCTGGTCCTTGGCTTATCCAAGGGAAGCATCACAATCTCCCTCTTTAGCATCTCTCCCGTGGAAAGGGAGAGTCAGAGAAAAGGCCATCTGCTGTCCAGCAGGCTCCTCTGAGCAATCCTGGAGGGCTTCCTGGAGTAAGAGGGTATTATAGAATCCACAGGCGGATTGGAAGGGTAGCTAAGAAGCAGAAGGCTGCAGGCAAGGAAAGGCTGTGTGACCAGAGTAGAAGGCAGAGTGCAAGGGAGGCAGGAATCACCCTGTTGCATTAATATGTTGCGTCCTGTCAGTCTACACTCAAAACCATCCAGAGGCTCCCATCTCACTCAGAGAAAAGCCAAAGACCTTCCTCCCTACCCTCATCTCCTCTTCACCTCCCGCCCTGCCTCCCACTGCCCCGCCATGGTGGCCTCCTCCCTGCTCCTCAGACACTTGGTCATGCTGCGTAGGCTGCTGCCTCTTCCTGGAACCGTTTCAGCTACCCCACTCCCACCCCCGTCTCACTCCGTCACTGGCAAGGCTTTGCTCAATGAAACCTCCCCTGATAATGCTGTTTAAAGTCATCCCCAACCTTGGCACCCCTACTCCCTTTACCTTGCTGCCCCCCCTCCCCAGAACACTTAACAATCTCCTAACCGCTCCATAACTTACTTATTCTCTCTCAAGAGAATGTGAGCTCCATGGGGTAAGAAAAAATTGTTGGTATGCTGATACATCCTCAGCACCTGGGACAGCGCCTGGCACACGTAGGTCTTTGTAAATATCAACTGAGCAACCCACTAGGGGCTGAGAGCCTGGGAATGGAGTGGAAACTCATTTTTTCAGGCTCCTTGATCAGCTAGGGGTGAGGAGCTCCTGGGTAGTCACCCAGCATGCCAGGAACAGAACTGTCCCCCTCACCGTCACGTCTGTCCCAGCTCTCCCTCCTCCCTCCCTTCAGGGTCCTCTCTGGGTGATTGTTCTCCTGGCATCTGGCATCCATCAGTCCCTTCCAGAAGCCTCTGTGAAACCAGGGGGCTGACTAAAGCGATCTCAGATTGGGGACAGGCAGCAGTGTACAGGCCCCTGTCTGCCCCAGCCCTGCCCAGAGCTGCCAGCCCACTGACTTCACCGCCCCCAACACCCCATGGGCCTGGAGGAGGCTTTTGCCAACCACACACAGCTCCTGGCTCCAGATTTGAGGGGGGAGGAGGGGAGCCGGCAGGAGGGAACAGGGGCAAGCAAATGGGACCTGACAGGGGCTGGGCACCTCGAGCAAAGAATGTAAATAAAATTCAGTAAATGTTTAGGGGAAATGGAACGGGAAGTGGGAGAGGGAAGGGTGGAGGGGATGTGTTGGATTTCCAACATCTGGAGGGCAGGCCCCTCCTCCTCCTCCCCCACAACCCACCCCACCCCACGTGGGGGCTCACAGTGTGAGAGAGGGTGCCGGCTCTCGGGTTGTACGTCTGCGCCAGACTGTCTGGATGTGTATATACGTGAGGGTGAGTTTGATGGTCTGGAGTGTTTGCCCGTCCAAGTGCACACAAGACAAGCCTTACTAGCCCCAAATCGAATGCTTCCTTCCAAGTCTCTCCTGTCTTGCTTTCCACAAGGCCCGGCTGTGAAACAGGCAAAGGGCATTCTGAGGTGGAACGATAGGGTCTCCTTCCTCAAGGAATTTCTAAGTGAAAGGATGATCACAACACTGAAAGAGGCCTGTGACAGAAGTCAGCTCAGGGGCTATGAACGCAGGCCAGGCCATAGAGACACTGAGATCAAGGAGGGCTTCCTAGAGGAGGAGGATTATGAAAGTGCAGGGAGACATGGATGAGAAAAGAATGGGTGTGTTGGAGGGGAGGTTCATTTCCAGGGAGAGGTAGGAATACAGAACATCTACGCACAAAGTGGCAAAAAACAATGAAGCAGGGGGCAAAACAGCGTGGCCCAGCCCTGGGAGAAAATCCAGACCAAGAATCCAACTGTGTAGCCAGGGTACAAGAGGGGACATCGCCAGGCTCCATCTCCTCACCCTTCTCTTCCATAACTTCCAGATGAACATTTTCCCGGAGAGGGGTGATCTCTGTCCCTTTCTCTGGAGCTTCTCCTGGCAGTCAGCCCTGGGCTCTGCCCCAGCCCTGCTCAGCCCTGGGAACACAGCTCAGAACCCTGGGGCCTGCAGTACCTCCTGAGTCCCATTCCTGATTGCTCTGCACCGCTTCAGGCTCTGTCTCGGGGACTCCATCCATGTATGGGCTGTTGGCAGATTATGTGCGATTACCAGCGTGCAGCCCACCGCTGCACGCTCGCCCCCACTCTGCCTGCTACTTCAGCAGACACCGCTGATGTCCTTACTATGGCCCTTCCCACCTGGACATTGGCTAGCTCAGGTATAATCAAAAGGGAACCCCTGAACTGGGGACGGACGTGCCAGGATGCTGATTATGCCCAGCGTAGATGGAAAGTGGGAGAAGACCCAGTCCAGGCCCTTAAGAGAACCAAGTACAAAACCTCATAGCACAAAAGCGAGGGGATGTAGACATCCATTTATTTAGTTAACCAGTTTTAAGCACCTACAGAGACCTGGCTCCTGGATGCACAGGGAGCAGCATGAAGCAGAGAAGTTTAAAGCAGTGTTTCAAATTATGTTTTGGGGACCCTCCCCCACCAAAGATGCTGCCTTGGGGGTTGGGGGATGGGTAAAGGGGCTTGAGGTGGTCTCTTCCCCCACCCCCGCAATTCCACCACCTCAACCAAAGTAGCTCCCATCTGCATCTGCTTTACTGATCAGACTTCTAGGAAGATTTTGTTTGAAGGCTCCCAATACCATTGGGGAAAAAATACTGAAAATCACTGCTCTCCCAGGAAATAGAAGACAAGACTCCCCCCCACCCCCAAGCAGAGGTCACTGCTGAACAAGAGAAAGCAGAGCGAGTCTGCTTCTACCTTCAGAGCAGTGCCTTCAGCGTCCCAAGCGTGAGGTTAGACCCTAGGAAGGACTTAACAGATATTCCAGGCTTTGCCCTTGGCCTCCCAGTTGGGCCAGCCTCCCTCCGTGAGGCCTGCCTCACTGCACTGCTGAAGCAGCATCAGCCAAAAGGACAGGGCTTTTAAAGAGCGCCCGAGGATTGGAGTGTCATCCTCCCGCCTCCTGGTTCCAGGCCGGAGAACAATTGAGCCCTTTGTCCAATAGGAAGATGCCCAAAGGGTGAGGTCACCCCCAACATGGCTGTCTTTGTCCTAGAGCCATGGAGACACCAAGGCTGAGTCCAGGCAGCATCCCCGTCCCCAAACAGGGGTACCTGTCTTGGGTACCTCCCCCCAAGAAGGGCTTTCCCAGGGGCACAGGAAGGGGCACTGACAAGGAGAGAAGCTGATGCAGCAAGCACTGGTTGATGATGAAATGTTCGAGATGGGTACAACCAGGGAAGAGGGCTGAGAAAATGTCCCAGCTTAGAGGGTGACCCTTCCTTACAAGGATCTCCAGGCTGTCATGTGGCTTGGCCTACAAAGATGGTTCCAAACACAAAAGGAAAAACTAAGGGGTCGACTTGTAGAGGCTCCAGTAGCTTGCCTCAGCCTTTGACTACCAGGCCTTTGAGAAGAGGGTAAACTGGGAGTCCCACAGGTACAGTCATCAGGAGGGTTTTGAGAGGAGCAGAGGGAGTCTGGGGCCCAGAGCGTAGGAAAAGCTGGGGGTTCTGGGGGTGCAGAAGGCACGGGAAAGTGTCCACAGCCTGGAAGAGCAACAGAGCCAGAGTCTGAACCAAAGTTTCTGCGGAGCTGAGATGCGAGGCCTTTGGGAGGCTCTGCCGCCGTCAGGATGGGGTGAAGGCAGATAAGAGGGACAAGAGGGGCAAGGCCAGAGGAGAGTGCATCTGAATGGAATTTGGAGGAAGTGTCATTGTGGTGTCACTGGGCACTGGGCAGGGAATCAAGGGCACTGGGTTCTAGTGCTGGTTCTGCCTCTAACTCACCCAGGAACCCTTGTTTTCTCCTTTCTGGGTCAGTTTCGCCATCTGTGCAGTGAGATCCTCCCAGAGCCAAAGTTCTAGTGGTCCAAGACTAAGAAGCTCTAGGAAGCAGAGTGCAGATCCGGGGCACACGGTGACGGGGCCTTGTGGTCACCTGATGAGACATGGTGCAGCATGGCAGGCAGGGAGGGCCCCTGAGAGTTTCAGCCAAGGCAACAGCAGCCTTAGGGAGGGAGGGGCAGAGCCATGCAGGACCCTGACAGGGAAGACAGCGGTGCAGTTGGCGGAGAGTGCAGCTGCCCAGAGGCCACCAACAGAGCTGGACGGGTGGGTCCACCCCTGCACCCGTCTGAATGGACTGCCAGAGAGGGCCAAAAGCACGCTAGAAATAGAGGCCAGTGACGGGACACGGAAGGATTCTCAGACTTCTGGAGAACCCTGCCTCCACGCCCCTCTTCACCCGATTCATTCTCATGCAGGCCCCACCCCATCTTGGTGGAATGTAGTGTGAGCTGAGAATACTCATTCCTGGGGTCAAGGAAGGGAGGGTCACTGGGGACTAACTGCCCTAAATAAATGAGCAATTAAGGCTGTTACAGGAAGTATCCAGACCCCACCTCCACCCACCACCCTGAAAGATCACCATGGCAACCACTGCTGGCTCCGCCCCAGGAAGGCATCAGCCACCTGGTTGGCCCACACGGCTGTCATTCAGACAGCAGTAGGGAGAGTGTGGCTTCAGTCAAGGAAAGCGGAAAGGATAGAGATAAAAGACTGCCCTGGAAAGGAGGCAGAGGGATGAGTGGGGTGACCTCTGGCTGAGGATTCTGGGAGATTCCTCCCAGTCGGTGAGGAAGAGCGGAAGTCTGGAGCACACTCCATGACAACAGCCTTCAGGACAGCCGCCTGTGCGGTAGGGGCTGGGGGGCTGGGGGGTGCGTGACAGGAGAAGTAGACCTTGCCAGACCCCCATCTCCTCTCAGCACCCCGGCCCCTCCCCCTACACTTCCTGTAATGGCGTCTCCAATGGGGAGGCCATTAGTCCTGCTCAGGGCAGCGCCTAAGTACTGTGGCTGATAAATATAACATGAGCCCATCGATTAGAATCCTCTAGTCCTGCAGCAGCTCGGCTCCCTAATGGCTCCCCCACCCCTCCACACACTGACTACCCACCCCCACCCCCACCCGGGGCTGCTTTTCTTGCTTACTTGGGGCTGTGAGGCAGACGTTGCTAGCGGGGCAGAGTGAGGTGATGGAGGCAACACCCCGAGCCCAGGTGAAGGGGCTGCTACCTGGAGACAGGCTGGATCAGTCTGGACCTAAGGCACCCTGGAAGCCCCTCTGTCACTTGCAGGGAGCAAGGGGAGGGGTGAGGGTGCCGGCCCAGCACACAGGACGTGCAGTGCAGAAGGCAGAGGGCTCTCCTCCAGCTCCTACCTTGGGGGCTCTCCTGGGTGACTATTAAAAGAAGTCTACAGTGAAACCATCTCACACCTTGTCACCACACTCTCTTCTCCCCTGGCATCTGCCATCACCACCAACATCCCTGCCGCAACTGTCCCAGCCCATCCCAGCAATCCCCTCCCTGTCTCCCCCAAACTTGGTGTTCCCACCTTCATTTCACCCATCTCCAGAGGTGCTCACAGTCGCCTGTCAGATAGGGAGCCCTGAGCACAGGGGCTGTGTCTCCCCGTCAGCCTGGGACCCCCTGAGCAGCAGAGACTTTCTCTAGAGTGGGGGGCTCTGGGAGTCTTGAGCTATGCCCCCACACTCTTAAATCCAGCCTGGGAACTGCAGATGGGGGAGTGTGCCCTCCATAAAGTAATCAGACCAATTAGACCTTCGGACTTTGTTAAGCATCAGCGCTCAGAGCTGAGACAGCAGAGCCAGGACAGCTCTGCCCACATGCCCCCAAACCTGAGACACTCTCAAGGCTCTGGCCAACTGCTCAAAGATATCTGGAAGGCCTTGGCAAGAGGCACAGGAACAGCTCCTGCCTGGGCGCCACAGGGGGCTTTGGTGGGTGGGTGGGGGCCCCGGCCTGGGAGGGGCCTATGGTTTTGAAGAGGCGTGTCTCTGGGCAGAGGCTGCCCACAGAATCCTCTAAAGGAAGGCTGAGCCAGGCTGGCTGCAGCCAGGAAGTTAATCCTTAATGTGCCTCTGGCCTCACTGCTGTGCTAACTCACCAATTAAACACTCCAGGCTGGTGGGGATGAGCCACAGAGCCCACACTCCTCGGGGTGGGGTTGGGTACCACAGCAAGCTCAGTTCCAAGGATGCTATGTGTGCTCTGGAGGTGCCTGTCTGCCTGAGTAGCTCTGTATAAGAGGATTGGGTATGTAAGAGGCCAGGAGTGGGTCCATTCTCTGCTGTGTCCCCTCCCCCACCTCTGTGTCTCACTTAAGCCTCTGGTAGGCACTCCAACGAAGAAATGTATTTTTGCAGGTTGGGGGTTTGAGCACCCTTCTTTGCCACGTGTCCAGTTGCAGCTGTAGTGATTGTGGCTAGTCTGCAAGAAGAACTTCCTCATACGTGTTAGGTGGGAGACTAGAGTAAGCATCTTTTAGGGAAGCAAAGGATTCCCCCTTTGAATACATGTCTGGAAGGGAAGCTGCCTCTGGGAGAAGTGGGCGAAAGCATGGTAAAGGGATGGGCAGGCTAGTTATGCTTCCAAGACGTCCTAGCTCCAGCCTCCGTAAAAAAAATCACAGACTGGGGGGCTTAAACAACAAAAATTTATTTTCTCACACTTCTGGAGGCTAGAAGTCCAAGATCGAGGTTCCAGCCATTGTGGTTTCCAGCGAGACCTCTCTCTCTGGCTTGCCGATGGCCTTTCTTTGGTGCATGTGTGCAGGAGGGCAGAAAAGTGACACATTCTCTGGTGTCTCTTTTTATAAGGACACTAATCCTATCAGATCAGGGCCCCACCCTTATGAACTCATTTAACCTTAATTACCTCCTTACAGGCCATGTACGTGTCATCTCCAAATACAGAGACATTAGGGGTTAGGGCTTCAAGACGCAAATTTCTAGGGCGAGCACAGTTCAGTCCATAGCACAAGGTGAGGAACCTCTCTCCTGTTCCCTCTACCCTGCATCCTCATTTTTGAGGATGATCTAGGTCAGATTTCCGCTTCCAACTCTTTTCTACCCCTCCCCACCTCCTGGGAGGCCCACTCACCCAGTCCCACCCCTACTCCCTTTTTCCCAGCCTCTTTTCCAGCTCTCTGTGGCCTGGGCCTGGGGCAGGGTAGCCAAGAAACCTATTCCCTCAATAGCCTGAATTCAGCCCCCAGCCCAGGCTATATTTAGCCTCGTGCCTCAAACACTGGACAAAGCCACATTCCAAGGAGCTGGTGGGGACAGAGCTGAGAGGGGGCTGCCCTTCCTGCCCCGTCCCCTTCCTGATGTGGATACCCCTCTGTTGCCCTTCTGGAGTTACCAGGAATGCTGTTCACGGGCACATGGGCTTGGACTTGGTGTGACTTGCATTCTATTGCTTCTGCTCCATGCTCTCTTTCCTCTCCTTTTTGGACTCCAGAAACATATGTTAGATCTTTTCATTGTGTTACATGTAGCATTAACGCTATTTTATGTTTCCCATCTTTTTCTTTTTTTCTGTCTGTGCTTCAATCTAGGTATTCTCTACTAACTGATTTTCCAGTTCACTAATCCTCTCTCCTACTCCTCTAAATTCCTAATTTCAGGCATTGTATTTTTTCCATTCAAGGATTCCACTTGATTCTTTCCTCTTTATTTATTCCAATTCTCTCATGAAACTGTCCAACTTTTAATCTATTTTATTATACAGAGGAATCAGTTACTTTACGACTGTGTCTGATAACTCCAATATCTGGGTCTCCTCTGAAACTGTTTTCTTTTCTCTTTATCTTGGATTTCAGGCATTCATTAGTCCACTTGGCATACATGACAATTAATTTTTCTTAATTTGAAGCAATCTGAAACTCATAGAAAGATCACAAATATAGTACAAAGAAACTTCTCCCTGACTCATTTTAGAGTAGCTTGCCATCACCTCCCTAACACTTCAGTGTGTAATTCCTATGAACAAGGACATCCTCCTAGATAACCACAATACCACTATCAAACTCAGGAAATTAACATTGGTACCTTCCTGCCCTCTAACCCACAGACTCCATTTGAGCTTCGCCAGTGGTTCCAATAATATTTTTATAGCAAAGAATCCAGTACAGAATCATATGTTACGTTCGGTTCTCAGGTATCTCCAGTCTCCTTCAATATGGAACAGTTCTTCCATTCTTTCTTAACTTTAATGGCACTTTTGCATATTATAGGCCAGTTGTTTTGTAGACTGTCTCTTAATTAGGGCTCGTCCAAAGTTTCCTCATGATTAGATTCAGTTTATGAGTTTCGTGCAAGAATATCACAGAAGCGATACTGTTTCGCTCTCATTTCATCCTATCAGGTGATGCATGGTTTTAGTTTGTCTCAGCGCTGTTGATGTTCGCTTTGATCACTTAAGTTGGTGTCTGTTAGTTTCTCCATTCTAACACTGTAAAGTTACTCTTTCTTCCCCTTACAATTAAGTACTTTGTGAGGAAGTGCTTTGAGAATGTGTAAATATCCCATTTCTCAACAAACTTTCCATCTGTTTATTTATTTATGTCAGTATGGAGTCATGGATTCTAATTTTATTCAGTAAGTTATAATCCATTAACACTATTATTTATTTTGTTGCTCAAATTATCAGTATCCAGCCAATGAAACTTTCTTCCAGCTGGCTTCTGCATCCTTTTGACAAGCCTGCATCATTCTTTGAATACCTTTTTTAAAGGACTTGAGGCATAATTTAGGTACCATTCAATTCACTCATTTTAAGTGTAAAATGTAATGAGTTTTAAGATATTCACATATATGTGCCCCCATCACCACAGTCAGTTTTAGAACATTTTCATCATCTCAAACGTAAACTTGTAACATTTAGCTATCTTCCCCCTATCCTCCCATCCCCACTTCAGCAGCCATTAATGTACTTTGTGTCTCTGAACATTTGCTTATTCTAGGCTTTAATATGAATGGAATCATACCATGTGTGGTCTTTGTGACTGGCTTCTTTCACTTAGCATATGTTTTTGAGGTTCATTTAAATTGTGGATGTATAATTACTTCATTCCTTTTTGTGGCTAATTAATACTCCATTGTATGGATATACCGCTTTTATTTACCTGTTCATCAGTTGATGGGTATTCGGGTTGCTTCCATCTTTTGGTTATTATGAGTAATATTGCTATAAACATTCAGGAATTAGTTTTTGTGTGGAAACACGTTTTCATTTCTCTTGGGTATACTTAGGAATGGAATTGCTAGGTCATACGGTAACTCGGTTTAGTCATATCTGAGTACGTCTTTACATTCCAACACAAGATGATCCAGGCTTATGTGTATTTCCCCCACCCCAGCCCTGTAACCAGCCATTACTCCAAGAAGTCCTGGTTCCTTCCATACTGGACAGTGGTATTCAGAAATTAAGACAAGTGCTAATTATGCTCATTATTATTAAGATGTAACTGCTCCCAGACCCTCTCAGTGAATGAAGCTGGGAAATATACATATATATATATCCATAAATGTACGTACATTGACACTTACATGCATAATATAAACAACTACATACACACACAGCAACATTTATTTCTATATCTGTTTATTTTGAAAATAATAAGTGCTTACTCATACCTCCAGTTCCAGTCCAACACCACAGGGTTCATTCTAGTTTTCATCCTTTTGCATATTCATAATACCTTTTGCCAGCAGTGAGAAGCCTGGTTCATTCCCTCAACAAATTCACTCATTAGATCAGTCCTACTGTGGGTAACCAATGTTCCACTGCCACTGCTCCCCACCCCACAGACTCCTGCTCCTGGGCTGTGACACCCTGCCTTAGGCCACTCAGACCACCCCTTCCCCACCACATGGCTGTGTTCTTCACCCCAAGAGCTTCTGACATCCCTCCCAAGCTCCCCTCTGGAAGCCCTGCCCCACCCCTTCTAGGGATGCCCTTCTCACCTCCTGTGACTCCACCTCTCGGCCCTTGGCCACTGCCCTGGTCAGATGTCCTCTTCACCCCCCTCAGGGTCCAATCTTCCTTACGGAGGGGGCCCCTAGTGGACATCCTCCTTTTCTTGTTTGGGTTTCGATGCCCTACACCAGGCTCCCATCCTCCTTAGATGCTCTCCTTTCTCGGCTGGAGCTCTGACATTTGGGCCAGCTTATCTGCCCACAGGACTGAACTATGACCGACTCTCTCTCTCCCTCTCTGCTCTGACTGCCCCCCATTGGAGACGCCCACCGTCCTTACTTCAGCTGAGCTCCCACACCATGTGCTGGGCCACTGCCTTCCTGCCCCTTGCCCCAGGGACACCTACCTAGCTTGGCCCATCTAAAGACTTCTGGACTGAACTGTTCTTGAAGGGAATGGAAGGGAAGAGAAAAGAGAAAGAAAGAACAAGAAAGGGGAGGTGGGGGAGGAAGAAGAAGTGTAGAAGGAAGAGAAAAAGCTCTGCTTGGCAATTTTTGTTGAACGGCGGACATTGTGTGTGACATCGTAGAGTTTCTGGTTGACGCAGTGAATTTCATTTCCTCCTGGCAGCCAGACAAGCACAGGTACATTGTCCTGATGCAGAGAAGCTGATCTACTTTGCCCTTATTTCTGGGTGTGGCCCTTCCCAGGGTCTCAATTGGAAGCTGGTTTGAGCTGGCTGAGGAGAGGATGGAAGCTCTTATAAGAAGTGCAGCTGGGGACGGGGGTGGGGGAAGCTATGCTCAGTGGTACAGCGCGTGCTTAGCATACACGAGGTTATCGCCATTAAAATAAATAAATAACCTAATTACCTCCCACCCCCAAAAAATTAAAAAATAAAGTAAAAACAATTTTTAAAACAATTAAAAAAAATAAATGCAGCCTGGAAGAGGAGGAGTCAGGGTGCCTTGGGGGTCCAGGAGGAGGGCGGTGAGAGACACTAGGACGCATCTGTGCACAGATGGGAAGGAGGCCCGGCAAGTGGGAGACGCGGGCGGCGCCCGCAGAACAAGAAGGTGGGGGGCAGGAGGGGGGGCCCTTAGCCTGGAGAGGGTGGACTTTGTTCAGGCGTGGACACCACCTCACCCTCAGGCCCTCCAAGTGCACAGGAGGGCAGGTGGGACACTGCCTGCGTCTCTGTGGGCTGCGGTCTCCTGGAGTAGCTGGAGATGAGGTCACTGTGAGGGGGCAGCCATGATGGGGAGAGGAGTGGAGAAGGAACAGGGTACAGCCCGGGGGACGGCGACTCGGTGACAGAGGGAGTTTAGTTTGGGAGGAGGGCAGTGAGGGCAGGGGAGCTTGCTGGGGAGGGATTTCAGTGAGAGGGAAGGGGCTGGGTAGAGAAGGGGGCCTTATTAAGCAGGAGGGGCGTGGAGGTCTAGGCAGGGAGCACCTGAGAGCAGTGGCACTGTCCCCACTGACAGTGAGTGGCCCCCTCCCCACCCAGAGCCTCAGCCTTTCTTTTACAGGGCTAGGGGCGGGGAACTGCAGACTTTCTGCCTCCTGGTGGGTGTGGGGTCCTCCGATAAGCCTTTTCCCCCTGGGGTCCCAAGGCAGGCGGGTGTCCTGGGTGGAGGGTGGCAGTGGGCGTAGGGAAAGGGCGGGGGGCTCGCTCCCTTCACCACAGGGGCAAGCAGGGGGACCCGGAGCCCTGGGCTGGCTTTGTTTCTCATTTTGCTCTTGGCTCTTCTGGTGGAAAAATCAAAGCGCTCCCCTTGGTACAGCTGAGGCGGAGAGGGTGAGCTTGGCTGCGAGGCTGTCCTGGCAGCGAAGTCGAGAGGCAGGCGGGGCCTGGCTGGGGACAGACTGCCCCCCTTCTCAACCCCCTCAGCTTCGACGTGGCTCTCTGGGCCCAGGACTAAGTCCTGAGTCTGAGGTGGAGGGGGCTGGGGCCAGGAGGAGGCAAGTCCTGGGCTCCGGCTCAGCCTCAAGCCCGTAGCTCCCTCTCTCCCAAGGCTGCTCCCAGAACAGTCTTCAAAGGGTGATTTTTAAAGTCCCCTTGGAGTCCTAGAGGGAACCACTGGGAAGCTGTAGCAGGAGGCATTTGAGTCAAACTGGGACAGGCTTTCTCCTCACAGAGGGCTTTTTCCAGAGGGGAGGCAAGCTGTGTGCTCCGAGGGTTCCCCGGGCAACCGCTGGGCATTTCCGGAACACCTGAGGATGTGGGAAGCCTCGCTGCACACTGTCCATGTCACCTTCACGACCACCCCGAGCTCAGCATTGGCCATCCCCGTATTAGCGGTGAGGAACCTGAGGCTCCAAGAAGTCACAGGTTGCAGAGCCTGAAAGTGGCCGAGGCAGGATTTGAACCCAGGTGTCTTGCTCACTGGGTGATCTCTTTCCCCAACACGGGGACTGCTGGACAGCCTTTCCCCCAGGGCTCTCCCCTGGTGGGCTACCTAGCCAGGGAAAGAGCCTTGATGGAATCCTTAAGGTGCTTTGGGCCATGCCCCCACCTCAGCACCGTTCTTGGTCCCTCCTACTGTCCCCAGCCCCTTATTTGGCTGTGAGATGCCTGGGGTTATCTCCCTGAATCAGTCCTCGTCTTGTAGAGCTAGCACCACCCCCACTCCATTTTCCCAGCCGCCCCAGTCCCTGGTCCCGGCCCCCTCTCTCTCTAGCCTGATGGAAAGAGGAGCCCAGAGAGGAGCCCAACCGCTTTCCCTCTGGAATCTGCTGCCTCGGCTTTCAGATGGAGAAACCATCTGGAGTGTATTATGGGCAGTGGAGAAAGCTGAGAGCAGGAAAATGTGAGTTGGCCCCAGCAGCGGCGGCTCCTGTCTGCAGGAAGAGGGGCTCAGTGCTCTTCAGGGGATGGGCCAGCAGCTTCCCCCACCTCCTCAGTCCCTGGAAGGAGCAGATAAGAAATGTGCAGGAGAGAGTGGCCTGGGGAAGGCAAGGCTCAGGCTTCCAGACACCTTTGCGGAGCCCAGTTTGAAGCTGCTAATCTTATCCACCCTCCCATTTTACAGATGAGATCGGGGTCCAGAGACAGATACTGACTTCCCCAGGGTCACACAGCAAATCATGAGGGCAAGATCAGAATGAGAACCCTTCCACCCATATGCAAGCACCAATGGACACTGGAAGTCCCCAGAGACAAGATGGAGGGACATGCAGGAGCAAGGGGCCAGGCTAGAGGCTGGATGATTCTTCTCTCCCTTGCTTCAGATGAGTGAAGTGAAGGCGCAAAGGCTAACGAGAACAGGAAAGAACATCCTTCATTCTTTTTGGGTCTCCATTCCTTGCCTCCCCTCCCATTCCTGCCCCACAAGCCACCCTCAGCGTGGCCCTGGGGTCGGGCCTCTCGGCTCTTCCTCTGGGTCCAGGGAGACCCTCCTCCACACGGGGCCCCAGCTCCAGACGTGGCAGGGCGAACAGGAGGAGTGAGGTTTCTCTGTTCCCTCCCAAGTGCTGCGCTGGCGGCTCCCGAAATAAAAATCAAATGTGGGCTTGGCAGAGAAAGAAGAGTGGGAGAAGCAGCCAGCCGACAGCGCAGAGCGCTGGGACTTCATTCTTTCCATTGTAACTTCACCTCCTAACCTCTGGCATATTAATTATTCTCCTACCCGCTTGTTCTCCCTGGGCCAGAGGGTGAGCTCACCCTTTCCTCTCTAGCCTGGGAGGGGGCGGCCACTGCCTGGACCCCCAGTCGCCATCCTGCTCCTGGGAAGCTCGGTGGGGGCCAGGCTCGGGGCACCGCCTTGCTGCTCCCTGCTGCTTCTGCAGTCCCTGGGGTGGGGTGGGGAGCTGGAGGGGCCTGTCTCCCCGGCGGCCAGCCTGGCACCTAAGGTTCCATTATATTGTGAATTCCATAATGTGAATCATTACGTCTTCACACCCACTGCTCCATTTAATGGTGGCCACTGTCTTAAGCTGAGGCATCACCGGCTCACCACCCATTTTGTGGACACCGAAGCCATGGTTAGTGTGTGCAGAGCAGGGCCCAGAACCCAGGCTGGTAGCTCCCGGTTCTGCACTCTTTCCAATTCCAGGAAGAGGGTAAGAACAGCACAGGCTGGCTCATTTGCCTCATCTCCCAGAATGTCCAGTTTTTTCCCAATGGTAAGTCATTTAAAGCATTGTTTTGATATTAAAACATACAAGGACATCATATGGGGTAGGAAGTAACATGCCTATGAATTTTTAAGGTGGAAAACAAGTTCTCAGAGCTCTCCACCTGAGGCTGTCCGCAGATGCCAAGGAGCAGCGTCTTCCCCCTGGGCCTGACCATGAACTGGCCGAGGTGCTGGTCGTATCTACTTGTGGCCAGTTTGTTCAGACCCCAGGCTGCCACTGAAGATATGCTGGGTGCCGGCAGGCAGCCTTGAGCCGTCCTAGGGGGCAGAGGCCTTCTCCCACCCCCAGGCCCAGAGCTGGGGCTCCCTGCTGATTCTGGGTGTCTCCTGTGGAGGCCAACTTCCACAAGGCAAGCAGCACAGATGGTGGGAGCCTCAGCTGTGACCCCAGGGCCAGCAGCCCAGCAACCTTAACCAAGCCCTCCTGCTCCAACCCCCAAGTCCTGGAACCTCCCTGAGCTCACTGCCTCGGAGGCGCAGCCCTGGAGGGGCACCCTCTGTCTTCTTCCTTCTTGCCCTGTAAGTTTCTCTTGACTGAATGTCCCATCAACAAATGATTCCTGGGCACCTACTCTGCCTGTGCCAGGCCTTGTTGTGGGCAGTTATGGTCTCTTCTCTAGTGGAGCTTCCAGAAGTAAAGAGTCAAGTGCTGTTCAATGAGATGAGCTCTGTGATGGGGGAAATTAAGGCTCTGGCAGCCCCTGGAAGAGGCTGCAGTGAGAAGAGCCTCAGGGAGGATGTCCCAGGGTAAGTGATGATTGGGAGGAGCCCAGAGGAAGAGCCTTGCAGCAGAGGGAACAGCGCCTGCGAAGGGCCAGGGGTGAGAAAGAGCCTAGAGCAGAACCCACAGGAAGGAAGATGCTTCGAGGGGCAGGCAGGAACCTGCTACGGGGGCTGCAGAAGCTCTTGGGGAGGAGGTAGGGTAGGAGGACATGATCAAGCATGTTCTAGGAAGATTTCCAGATGAATTGTGGAGGACTGTTTGGAAAGTGATCAGAATGGATCAGCTCCAGAATGGAGGTGGGGTGGCCACTTCGAGGCTGCCACAGAGGTCCAGGTGGGAGGTGATGGTAGCCAGGCCTTGGCCACTGGCAGTGGCGGGGTTGGGGTGGAAAGAGGTGGTCAGATCGACAGAGATTTGGGAGGAGAAGTCACAGGACTTGGTGACTGATTGGCAGAAGGATAAGGGTTGGCTCAGGTTTCTGGTTTGAACACCTGGCTGAGTGGTTCACTGTCGAGCATAGTGACTTTGAAATACCCGGAGGGATCCAAGTGAAGATGCCCACCAGGTAGCTGGACATATGGAGGCCCCCGAGGAACGTGCACAGAGAAGAGGCCAGGCCCAAACCCGAGGGGAGATGCAGAAGGCAGAGCCTACAAAGGAGCTGGAGAAGGAGTAACCGTGGTAGAAGGAGGGAAACCAGAAGAATGAGGGGCATTTTAAAGGAAGCAGCTTCAGCGGTTACAGAGGTGAGGTAGGAGGAGGCCTGAGAACGGACATGCGGTCTAGGGACCAAGAGGCTTCTGCCTCTCTGACCCCCAGCCTTACCCAGTCTCTGTGCCCCTACCGCCCCCGTCTCTGATCTCTAGCTTCCCCAGCTTAATGCCCCGCCACTCTTCCTCAAGTGCCCTCCTTTACCTCACTCTTTCTCTCTGCACCCTCTTCTCTTTGACCAGAAGGCGGCTCAGCATCTTTCTGAGGGAAACTTCATGCCACCCCCACCCACTCAGGTCTTGGTTTCCCTTCCCGACTCCTGAAATCACACCCCACCCCCAAGAACAACAATCATCGCATATACTTCTCACCAGAGAATCACCCAGAGCTCTCAGAAGCTGGAGCAGAGAGGGGCACACACTGCCATCTGGCCCTCGGGGCCACTCACTGCCTCCTCTGATTGAGCCCCCCTGGGGTGCCCAGGCTCCAGCACAATTCCGGGCAAGCTTAGCCCCCAGGGCCTTATGGTCTAAAGCAGGGAGAAACAATGACCCCAGCAAACCTATGCAGACTAACAGGAGAGGCCCAGAGAACAAGCTATGTTAGATCCAGCGGACGGATCCAAGCAGGCTTCATGGAGGAGGTGACTCTGGGTAGGGCCTTGAAAGGCTAGCAGAATTGGTTGGAGCCAAAGGGGTTTCCGGAGGAAGGAATGTGATGAGAAAAGGCATGAAGGTGGAAAGGGGGACCCAACATTTGAGTGGCAGCCAATAGCTCAGGGTGGCTGGTGGCCCCAAAGAGTGGGGCCAGAGGAGACAGGCGGCAGCAAGGTGAAGGGGCTGGATTGCCGAGGGAGAAGATTTCAGACTTTGTCCACTGCTGCCTCTTGATCCAGCGCTGTCTGATCTGGTGCTTTTCCTCTTCTCATCGATTCATTCATTTGGGAAATACTGCTTGAGTTCCCACTCTGTGCTAGGCAAGAGCAGAAGATATTTTGAAGGATAGGATAAAGTCCCTGCCATCACAGAGTTTAAGTTTCCGGAAGGGACACAGACTAGAAAGCTGTAAATAAACACTAACATTTAGATCATGACAGAGGTTGTGAAGAAAACAATGAGTGGTCACTGAAAGGAGAGGCTGGGGCCTGCCTCCCCTCAGACTGAGGGCTCCCCAAGGGCAGAGCCTGAGTCTCCTCCGTCAGACTGCGAGCCCGGCTCCTCCGGGGAAGGACAGAGAACGGAGCGCCTGGGAGCAAGAGCTGATGTGGCTCAGAGCCCTCCGAGGAACGGCTGCATCCCCAGCTCAGGGACCATCCAGCAGGCCCCACTTGTCCCACATGCTGACCATGGGCGCCCCCTCCGTGGGGTCCCCTCCAGGGGGCCATGACCTAAGCTCCAGACTTGGATGGAGACTGAAACCCACCGCCTGCTGCTGGAGGAGACAGGTACAGAGGGGCCTGCAGGGGCCTCCTTGGGGGGACCCAGGGACAGAGGGTAGTGGGGACCTGGAGAAGGACCCCTCTTCCCAACCAGGCCCAAGTGGGAGGGCTTCCCTCTTCTCCTCTGCGTCCAGCCCCCACCCCATTAAACCCTGAAATTACCCTCATCCCCACCCGGAACTGTAGAGAGTGCCCCAAAATAAATCCTAAATTACATGCTGCCTGGGGGCAACCACAACTCTCCTTCCTCCCTCTCTAGCAAGCAGGCCCGCCCCACCCAATGCTGGGGGTCCTCCCCGCCAGATGGGCTATTTATACAGCTCCCCTTTTTTGCTGTCTGGCCTTCTTGTCCTTGGGTGAGGCCCAAGCAGGCTACACAACGCTCCAGGGAGGTGGAAGGGGGTGGGGAGGCTGTGAGACTCTCCAGGGTCTGACAGGGCCATGGGGATACAATTTATAGTCCAAATCAGGATGCTCTGGGTTGCTGCTAAGAATCGCACCCTAGTTATAGCATGGATCTGGACTGTCCTGTGGACACCGGGCAACTGATCACCCAGGAATCGGCCCAGACTCCAGGTTCCCAGAACACCGCCTTCCCATGGATGAGACTTTCTCTAGGGTGGGGGGCTCTGGGAGTCTTGAGCTATGCCCCCACACTCTTAAATCCAGCCTAGGAACTACAGATGGTGGAGTGTGCTCTCCATAACGTAATCAGACCAATTAGACCTTTGGACTTCGTTAAGCATAAGAGCTCGGAGCTGAGACAGCAGAGCCAGGACAGCTCTGCCCACCTGCCCCCAAACCTGAGACCCCCTCAAGGCCAGCTGCTCAAAGATATCTGGAAGGCCTTGGCAAGAGGCACAGGAACAGCTCCTGCCTGGGCGCCACAGGGGGCTCTGGTGAGTGGGTGGGGGCCCCGGCCTGGGAGGGGTCTGTGGTTTTGTAGAGCCGTGTCTCTGGGCAGAGGCTGCCCACAGAATCCTCTAAAGGAAGGCTGAGCCAGGCTGGCTGCAGCCAGGAAGTTAATCCTTAATGTGCCTCTGGCCTCACTGCTGTGCTAACTCACCAATTAAACACTCCAGGCTGGTGGGGATGAGCCACAGAGCCCACACTCCTTGGGGTGGGGTTGGGTACCACAGCAAGCTCAGTTCCAAGGATGCTATGTGTGCTCTGGAGGTGCCTGTCTGCCTGAGTAGCTCTGTATAAGAGGATTGGGTATGTAAGAGGCCAGGAGTGGGTCCATTCTCTGCTGTGTCCCCTCCCCCACCTCTGTGTCTCACTTAAGCCTCTGGTAGGCACTCCAACGAAGAAATGTATTTTTGCAGGTTGGGGGTTTGAGCACCCTTCTTTGCCACGTGTCCAGTTGCAGCTGTAGTGATTGTGGCTAGTCTGCAAGAAGAACTTCCTCATACGTGTTGGGTGGGAGACTAGAGTAAGCATCTTTTAGGGAAGCAAAGGATTCCCCCTTTGAATACATGTCTGGAAGGGAAGCTGCCTCTGGGAGAAGTGGGCAAAAGCATGGTAAAGGGATGGGCAGGCTAGTTATGCTTCCAAGACGTCCTAGCTCCAGCCTCCGTAAAAAAAAATCACAGACTAGGGGGCTTAAACAACAAAAATTTATTTTCTCACACTTCTGGAGGCTAGAAGTCCAAGATCGAGGTTCCAGCCATTGTGGTTTCCAGCGAGACCTCTCTCTCTGGCTTGCCGATGGCCTTTCTTTGGTGCATGTGTGCAGGAGGGCAGAAAAGTGACACATTCTCTGGTGTCTCTTTTTATAAGGACACTAATCCTATCAGACCAGGGCCCCACCCTTATGAACTCATTTAACCTTAATTACCTCCTTATAGGCCATGTACGTGTCATCTCCAAATACAGCGACATTAGGGGTTAGGGCTTCAAGACGCAAATTTCTAGGGCGAGCACAGTTCAGTCCATAGCACAAGGTGAGGAACCTCTCTCCTTTTCCCCCTACCCTGCATCCTCATTTTTGAGGATGATCTAGGTCAGATTTCCGCTTCCAACTCTTTTCTACCCCTCCCCACCTCCTGGGAGGCCCACTCACCCAGTCCCACCCCTACTCCCTTTTTCCCAGCCTCTTTTCCAGCTCTCTGTGGCCTGGGCCTGGGGCAGGGCAGCCAAGAGGCCTGTTCCCTCAATAGCCTGAATTCAGCCCCCAGCCCAGGCTATATTTAGCCTCGTGCCTCAAACACTGGACAAAGCCACTTTCCAAGGAGCTGGTGGGGACAGAGTTGAGAGGGGGCTGCCCTTCCTGCCCCGTCCCCTTCCTGATGTGGATACCCCTCTGTTGCCCTTCTGGAGTTACCAGGAATGCTGTTCATGGGCACATCAGCTTGGACTTGGTGTGACTTGCATTCTGTTTCTAGTTGGTCCGCTGGGAAGGGGGCATTCTGAACCCTGTGCTCCAGTCTGAATGGGCATGTTCTGGAGCAGTTTTTCTTTCATGGCCTCGCTAGGCATCAGAATTATTTAGGGAGTTTTAAAACTATTGATGCCCAGGCCTTATCCCTAAAAATTCTGATTTCTTTGGTCTTAGGTGAGTTCCTGGCATCCTTTTTTTCTTTTAAAAATCTCCCCAGGCACGGGTAAATGTGCAGCCAGAAAGCAAACCCCTCTTCTAGATCGTTGCCTCTCACAACCTGGCTCCTGGCTGGGCAGCAGCAGCCACCGGGGAATTGGAAGCTCATTAGACATGCAGGTGATTAGGCCCCACCCCCTCCTGCCTAATCAGAATCTGCATTTTAACAAGATTCCCTAGAGGACTCTAAAGCAGGCTAAAGTTGGAGGGTCACTGTTCTAGACCTTTCTGCTGCTTCTAAGTTGTTTGGGGAGCAAAGGGTTTCAGTCAGACTGAGCAGCAAGAGTTTCTGGTGCTCACAATTTGTCTGGGGTTTCTGCTTTATTCTTAGAAGATACTGATTTCCTGAGGGTCTGCCTCTCCCAGGTCTACATCATGGACTCCAGGTGGTATCCAGGTCCTTCTTTCACTCTCCCAAGTGTCCTAATACTCATACACAGGGGCACACACGTGCGTGTGCGCGCACACACACGCACACACAGACACACACGCCCCAGATCTCCATCCACACTCCCAAGGCAGGCAGAATCTCCACTATCCGCAGGCCATGCTCAGAGACGTCCAGAAATGTGTCTTGACTGTCCAAAGAGCTGTCCACTTGCTCCTTCAGCACCAATAAAAGGCTCCCATATTTCCCTGTAAGAAAACCCGGGGGTCCCCAATCATCAGAAATTGTCTCATGTCCAACCTAAATTCTCAGGATCCACTTCACTGAGATGGTCTTATATGTAGTTCACATCTTTCCTTTACTTAAAACTGGTTTCCCCCTGTCTGTTAAGGCAAAAGGCAAAGTCCTTGGAGGAGCATCAAGGCCCTGCAGGATCTCAGAGGCCCTGCCTGCATAAGCGCCTCACCTCCTCCTGCTGTCCCCACCCTGCACCCAACACTAGAGCCAGACCCAGCGCCTCCTGCCTGCAGAACACACACTGCTCCCTTGATGATGCTTGCTTAGCACAGGAGCACTTTGCATTTGCTGTTCCCTAGCTGGAATGGCTTTTATCTCTTCCTTGCCAATCTCTCTGACAGATTCCTACCTGTCCTTCAAGTCCCAGATAAGGTCACCTCCCCAGGGAAGCCTTCCTTAATACTCCTGGCGCAGTAATTGTTCCCATGGCTATTTGTTCCCAGGCCCTTCTCCCAGCACCTATGGCACTGTCTGTCCATCTCTGTCCCTCCCACTGGCCTCTCCAAGGGAAGGAGCAGTCCCATTCATCTTTGCGACTCTGGCACCGTAGCCCAGCACCTGGCAAGGAGCAGGAGTAGTAACAATAGCTACCATTTATTGAGAGTTCATTCTGCACTCGGCACCGTACAAACCACTTCCTCTGTGTCGTATCATGTATTATTCACAACAACCCTACAAAACAAGAACTTTTACCATCCGTGTTTTATTGATGTGGAATCCAAGGCTCAGAGAGGCGAAGCCACTTGCCAAGGTCACACAGTGAATCACGGCAGAGCTGGGATTTGGACTCAGTCTGTCAGGCCTCAGGGCTCATGCTCTTTACCACTGCACCCTATAGAGCTCCTTAGATGGACGACGGAATATATGAATGAACAACTTAATGGAATTTCCTAGAAATTCCCCCTCTTTATCAACACATTCTTCTTCACTGGCACCAGTCTCGTCTTCCTATCCTCCTTGTTAGCTTCATCAGCAGGAATCCTTTGTAGAAGTCAAGCCACCAGTGGTCCTGGCTCAGCTGGCCTGGTGCAGGGACTAGGGCATCCTTCCCAGGCTTCTGCTTCAGCTGAATGAATCTCAGCGGTCAGGCTGCTGGGTCCAAATCCTGGCTCTGCTGCTTCCTACCTGTGTGACCTTGGGCAGGCTGCTTCACCTCTTGGGGACAGGAATGGTACTGGCCTCCTAGGCTGTGAGAGGACTCAGTGAGGTAACTTTGTAAAGGCCTGGCCCACAGGGACACCTCAGTTAAGGCTAACTGGTGAGCTGAGGCCCGAGGGGAGGCGGGGCTACTAGGGGAAGGTGGACTTGCGGGTCCAGACTCTCTTCATCCTGCCAGAGGAGAGATGTAGCTGTTTGGACACTGATCTTGACGAGGGGAGAGGGCTGTCACACGGTGTTGGAACTCCTTTACTCACACTGAGTCGAGTTGCGTGAAGCCATCCCATCTCCCTGATTAACCCGGGAAAACCTGAGGGGGCAGGGGGGTGGTTTGAGAATGAGGGAGGTGTTGTCCGAGAGATGGTCCAGACGGCTGAGGACTGAAGATGCAGAGAAGGCGGCAAGGGAGCCTGGGCCCGTGGGGCCACCACCCGCTTCCGCAGACTCCTCCCTGGATGGCTGCCTGCCCAGCCTCCACCTGCCCCCGCAGCGCTGTGGGTACCGTATTCAAACCTGGAGGTGACCCCTACCCCCTCCAAGCCTCACGCCTTCCCTCTTGGCCCCAGCCCAGACTCTCACTGGCACCATTTCCCGGGTGGGCACCAGGAGGACAGGGAGCGGGAAGAGGGGACCTTTGTCCAAGCCCCTGGCCACAACTGCTCCCCGGGTCAGGGCCAGGCCGAGGGGCTGATGCCCAGCCCCCTCCCCTCCGTCCTTCTCGCCCCGTGAGGAATGTGTCCTCGGAGGCTCACCAGCTTGGCGGTCAGCTCCAGTTCACAGAGGGGGCTGTGTCCTGCCACCCATCCCCTCTGAAGCCCCCATTGTCAGGCCAGGGGGGTTGGGGGCAGACTGGGGGCATGTCTCAAAGGCCTAATGTTCTCAGAGGTGGGAAGGCCGAGGGGCCTCCCGGAAGGACCAGGCCATGGGACACCTGGCTCTTCTCTGCCTCTGCTCCGAGCCCTGGCTGGCCAGGAAGAAAGGTTCCTGAAGTGAGACAGTTGTGGGGGCAGCCTCTGCATTTGCCTGCCTTGTGCCAAGCTGTTCCCTAGGCCTGGCAGGCAGGCTAGAGAGGATTTAAAAAACAAAAACAAGCAGATGGTTAAAATAATGCAAGCTAACTTTATAAAGTCCTGCTGAGGGCCAGGCGTGGTGCTGTGGGTTAAACCCTCACAGCCCGCCTTAAAGTAGCTGCGATTATACCGTCACCCCACACTGCAGGTGAGGAATGAGGCCCAGAGAGGTCAGGCCACTGCCCGAGGTTGCACAGGAAGTCAGGGCAGAGCCCGCTGAACCAGGCAGCTTAGTCTCAGAGCCCATGTCCACAATGACTGTGTGAACCAGGAGAAAAAAATCACTTATTGGGGGAGGGTAGAGCTCAGTGGTAGAGAATATGCTTACCATGCATGAGGTCCTGGGTTCAATCCTCAACACCTCTGTTAAATAAACAAGCAAACAAACAAACCTAATTACTTCGCCCCTCAAAAAATAAATTAAAAAAAATTTTAAAACACAAAGCAAAAATCACTTATGGGGGAGATTAAGGTAGGATGATGCCCATTCGTGCCCCCAGGCCATCCCTGAGGGACCTCCAAGGATCCCCAGGTCTCCGATCACAGCTGAAAACAATGTTTTAAATCTCCCAGGATCATGCCCTCGGTGGGATCTCCGATCCGCAGCCTTCGATTGTTTTAGTCTGGGGCCCACTTGGGGGCAAAGGACAAATAGGCTCATTTGCCCACCCGTCCACCTTCCCTGCAGCTCCACCAGCCTTCACCAAAGGCCCCTTCCAGGCTGGACGGAAAGTACTAGTGCATTTTCTCCTGGGGCTTGAGGCCGGTACTGCTGGAGGAAACAGGGGCCCTGAAAGGAAAGCACAAGATGTCACTGATGGTTTTGATAAAAGCCCCAGAACTCACTCACCAAACCACATGTGATTCCTTTCAAAGCCATCTTCCTAGAAATCCCCCAGGTTTTGGGAAATTCCTGCTCTGGGCCAATCTTACTGCTCTCAGCCCAGGTCCCTGGCTCTTTAGGACAAATGCAAAACTTCCTGCTGTGAGGGGTGAACTTGAGTTTGAGTCGGGCATGATGAGTGGAGGTATCGCCTCTGCCCCCATCCGGGCAGGCGAGCATCACTCAGCTCCCAGCTGGCGAGCAGGCACTGATCTGGGGCGCCGTGCCAGGCTAGGGTGGGGCCCAAAGATGACCAAGGGATCCAGGACCCTCGCTGTTCAGTGGGGAAGAAAAGACCCAAGCAGTCCAGGTCACTGTGGACAGCACACATGGGGCCTCCAGCAGGGCAGGCCTTCCCTGCACAGGGAACTCCAGGATGGGGGGAGGGCACAGTGGCAGAAGTGCCTGTGTGGTTCAAAATCAAGTACACCTGCATGTGGAGAGGGGCTTACAAAATCCAGGATGGCTTCCTGGAGGAGGCAGGCTTTGTCCTGGGCTTAAACAGATGAATAGGATTTGGACAGAGTTAAATAGGAAGGAGATTCCAGGTAGAGGGGACAAGCTGGTTGGGCCATTTTGACTAAAATAAATCAAAAGATAAAATAAACCCTAGTCTAGCATAGTTGTCACAGGAAGGGTAGTAAAGGGACTTTAAAGGGAATATAAAGTTCTGACTGAGGACTTAGACTTGAATTTACATTCAGCCTTAGTTATTTACTAGCTGTGTGTCCTTTGGCAAATGACCTAATCTCTTCCAGCTTTGGCTTTGTCATCTGAAAAATGAAGTTAATAATAGTGGCTTCCAGCTAGGATTCTTTGAGCATGAAACAAGATAAGTTCTCAGAAGCAGGCACTCAGTGTCGGGCCCGTGGTAAGGGCCCAGCCAGTGCCAGCTCTGTGACAATGGCAACATCTCCTTAAGAGGCTCCTAAAGAGACCAGAAGGGTTAGTTCTCAAAAAGGGGTCCCCAGGCTACTCTGAGTCATGGAAAACATGTGAGTTGCCCCTTGCCCTGCTCCCCAGCAGGGCTGTCAAGGGAGGGGATGACCCTTCACGGGTTCCACCCTTAGCACATGGTCCCCATGGATGACTCCTGCTTCTAATCGGTCAACAAATCCTGTGGATTCTTCTAAAACAGTTCTTCCACACTCCTCCCCCTCTCTACCTCTGACACCAAAGCAGCAGCCACCTTGAGAAGAAAAAGCCGGGCTGGGCTAACAAGATAACTCATAAATCCAAGCGATCTGTTCCTAATAGATAAGTTCCAGTGTACTGATTCCTTGGTTTTGCTGTTCGAGCCTTATTGGCTAATAGTCCCATACTTGTAATTAACCCTATAAAACCCATACACACGTCTTGGAGGTGCTCAGAGCTTTGGAGCAGAAGCCCCTCTGAGCCCGTAGGCATAATAAATCTGAGTACTCCAGCCCTCTAAGTGGTGCTTGTTTCTTCCTGGCCTGTCATTTCCGTAACAACCTAAGTGCTCTCCCTGTCCTGGTTCTGCACATGGCCCCCAGAGCCGATCAGATCATGCCTCCCCCAGCTCAGAAACCTTCCATGGCTCCCACTGCCCAGAGAATGAAACCCAACTCCTTAGCCTGGCACCCAAAGCCAGTCCTCCCCAATCCCGCCCCTGCCTGCCGCCCCAGCTGCCTCTCCCACCACCCATATGCCAGACCATCCAGTCAAACTGGGCCAACCGCCTCCAGGTCCCCAAACAGCCTTTTCACAGCCCTAGAGCCTTCTTTTACAAGCAACCCCACTTTCCCCTCTGCCTAGAATGTCCTTTCTCCCTTCTCTGATGGTTAAATCATAGACATGTTTCAAGGCCCGGCTCAGACATCTCATCCTCCCTGGACCCCTCGCAGACTGTTCCCCAGCAGGAACCATGGCTCGCTCATGGCTGTCTCCTTTAAGATGGAAGCCTGGGGCCACCCTCTGCAGCTGCCCAGAGGGACAGTTGGGACCACTCACTCCCAGGCCAGAGACTGCCACTGAGAAACACTGTGCCCCACAGCCCTCCTGGACTAGAGCAGGGTGGGGCGGCAGAAACCTCCACAGAGCCTGGCATGGATGCCAGCAGCCCAGATAGAGCCCAGGCAGCGGCCTTGGCACGGCTCCGCTGCCAGAGATGAGGGTGAGACAAACAGCAATTAGCCAAGCACAGGCTGGGCTCTCAAGGCTAATTATCAATTAGATGGGGCCGGGCGATTAGCGACATGAAAGAGACAGTCAGCAAATAGTCACTGGCGAGGCACAGCGGAAGGCTGGGGGTGGCGGCTCCACTTCTGCCAGCAGGCCTGGCCTCCTGGTGGTCAGCACAGTCCTGGTCTAGGGGACAGGGTCTCCAGTAGTGGAGGGGCTGAGCCTCCTAGGTGTTCCTGGGGGCAGATCTGTCTTCTTCTATTTGATGCCCAGAATCGCCTTCTGAGTTGGGGCTCACAGCCTGGGTTTCCAGTGGGGTGAGGAGTGCTTCGACACCCTTGGCCCAGGTCAGCCCCGGAGGACCTCACGGCAGCCTGGAGCCTGGGCCCAACGGGCCGCGCTTGTGTCTGGAGCTGGGCCTGGCATGGCCAGGCTGGGGGAAGGAGGGAGGGACACAGGGAAGGAGGTTGGAGCCTCCTTCCTCCCATCTCTTGGCTCAGCCTCCTCTCTCCCCTTCTCCCCACCTTCCCTCTGCTTTTCTATTTTCCTTTCTTTCCTCTTCCCTCTCACCCCATTGCTTACCTCTCTGGCTTCCTGACAGCGACTGAACTGAGCTGTCCTGGGTGGGAAAGGGGGGAATGGGGACTGCACCTCTCTTGCTTTAGGAAGCTTGCAGGGGAAAGAGTGATTTTTGTGAATGATCCTGCAAGGAGGCTGGATTGCAGGACCCCACGTCAGATGGATTCAGGGCCAAAATCAAGTTCAAGCCAGAGTCTGGTTACTAGACTCTTCCCTGGCCGTTCACTTCTCTTCAGCCCATGGTCTGCTTGAAGCCTGGTGAGCCCTGCTGGGCCAGGAGGCCCAACCAGCTGACATGGCTGGTACCAAGTGTGCCCACCTTACAGGCCCACATGAGCCTTCACAGGCTGGGCCTGCATGGTGGTAGTGGTGGTTTGTGTGTGTGTGTGAGTGTGTGTGGCTGGGCATGGGCAGATCGGTGCAACTGTCTCAGCCACCATCTGTGGGGTCTGCCTGCAGAGATTGGAAGGAAAGGATGCTGCTCTTCCAGAAACGAGGACTCAGAGGCGGGAGTGGAAGAGAAGCAGAATTCGGTGAGATGGGGGTGGTCCATAAGGTGGGGAGCTCAGTGAGAGGCAGAAGACTTCACTGGAGCGGGTGGTGGGGCTCAGGAGGAAGATGAGAGCTCAGATCCGGAAACAGAGCTAGCAAAAAGACCCGGTAGGTGCATCTCTGTTAACCTGGGCAGCCCCCATCACCAGTGCACCCCAGACAGGAGATCAAAGCACCCAGCCCAGTGTGGGTGGGGCTCCAGGGGCTGCCCCTTCCCCCAGGGACAGGTGCCACAGTCCTGCTTCCCCTTGTTTTCACTCTGTCCGGTGCCCCCCCGCCCCTGGAAGGTGGTGAGATTCTGCCTCGACAGCTCCCGGAAGGAAAGAATGGAGCATCTGCTGGCAGGAATGTGGAAAGAGGAGAGGAGGGGCTGCCATCAGCTCTGCTCGGCTGTCCTGAGGGCAGGGCTGTGTGTGTGCGTGTGCGTGTGCATGTGTGTGCATGCGCTGGGGAGTCTTGGGAACCAGTGGGCCTATGTGAGGATGGCAGTGTCTGTCTGGACTCTTGGCTCCGTGGGCACTGTTGTGTGGGCCGGCCTCCTTTCCCAACAGGCAGCCCAGCAGTTCTCCCTGACTCCCTCCTGCTGTGGTCAGAACGCCGGTGACCAGCCTAACAGTCTACATCTCTGGGCTCTGAACTCACCCCTCAGCTATGCCCCCAGGACAATGGGGCTCTTTCTGCACAAGATGGGCACGAGGGACCCTGTCATGGACTTGTGACCTGAGGGACAGGGCTGCCCCAGGGCACATCCCAGCCTTGGTCACACTTGTGGACACTGACTGGCCTTGAGCCAGGGTAGACTGAAAGAGAGAGGCTCTCCTCCTTCCTGCCTGTCCGAGAAGGCCTCCCTGGAGGAGGCGTTGGTGCTCCTCCCAAGTGTGCCTCAGGTTCTGGCGGGCATGTGTGCACAGGGCTCCCCTTGGTACAATCAGGGGCCTGAACAGGCACCTGCCCTCGAGCTGACCTGTCTCCCAGAGCACCAACACTCAAGCGCCTGGTGGGTCAACAGCAAGTGGAGGGCTGGGAGATTCTACTGGAGGAAGGCATCAAATCTAGGTCTGATGGGAGAGACAGCGCCCTGCAAGGCACTGCCCTGGGGGAAGGAGATGTGCCCCCAGCATCGAGCCTTGGGGTGGGGGGCGCCTTTAATCTAATGAGAGACTTGGCCCCTGCTCTGTCCTTGCTAAGTCCCCTCCCTCCCTCAGAGCCCCCACCCCTCACTGAAGGAAGAGTGAGTCTGATGGGACAGTTTGCACACACACACCCCAGAACAGAGACCAAGACAACCCAGGGAGATGAGTGATGACTAGCCTTTGAGGGTGGGAGGAGGCCCATCCCATCACATGTTTCCAGGAGAGGAGCAGGAGGGCTTCCTGGGTGGTGGAGTTGGGCAGAGAACGGGCAGGGGAGATACCTGCTTGGGGCTCAAAGGAGGGTGAGGGTGCAGGGAAGAGCTTCTGGGGTGACCCTCTTCCATTATTTTTTGCCCAGGTTTCTGAGTTGCTCAAAGCCCTTTCACATCCTCTTCCCCTGCAGCCCACACCCCCCCCCCCCCCGGAGAGATCAGCTGGGGGCAGGAAGCGAGGTTCCAGCCACTCTGCGCCCTCAGTCAGACAGCTGTTCTGCGCAGCTGCTGGGGGCTCTGGGGGCTACGGTGGCGGATTTGATTTGATTCAGGCCCCAAAATAGCCCTCCTTGCAGGAAGCAGCCCCCTCCCCTGACCCCTCTAGGACTCTCCATCCGGGGGCTGAATTGACACCTTAGAGGTTCTGCCCCCACCTCCCGCCTGCACTCACCCGCTTGTCTCCAGAGACCCACTCCATTTTTTCATTCTCCTCGGGTCTCCCCTCCTCCAGGAAGCCGGCCCTGGTCACCTCTCCCCCCGCCGAGCCTGCCACAGCTCTTTGCCCACACACGATCCCAGCCCTGCTCTTGGCGGGGGCGGAAAGGGGGGTGGTCTAGGGCTAGGGGCCCGTGGCCAGGCACGGGCGGGCTGCGGAGGGCACACAAAGACGCGGGCTGCCCTGGCCTTTGATGAGTAATTGCCGTTCCCTGGAGCCACGATTCCATTCGGCCCCCTGCCCCCGCCCCCTCCAGCTCCTCAAATAAGACTCGTTTTTGTTCTGAGGACACAATGCGAGAAAATGTCACCCAGGGGGCGTGCCCCCTGGCCCCAGCCCTGACAACCGGAGCTCTTAATCACCAAGCCTCCTTCCTCCCCAGCTTCCCTCTACAGCAGCTGGCGGAGCTGGGGGAGGGGGTGAGAGTAGGGGTAGGGGGACAGCTACCACCTTCCGGGGTTGAGACTTCTTCCAGCTGGAAGTCTAAGGGGTTTATTTTCCTCCAACCCTGGGTGCAGCCCTCGCACCAGCTCCTCACAAAGGCCTGGACCTCCGTTCGGTTCCTGGTTCTCCAAGAAACCTGCCAAGGTCCCCAAAGCCGGAGAGATGGGAAGGAGCCTCAAAGGGGCACCAAAAGCTCTATGAAGGGGCTGCACCTGAAAAGTGCGCCAACACTTGATAAATGCTACAGAGAAAGTAGAAGAGCATGGCAGAGCGTAATGGTGGGGAGGAGGGCAGAAATCCCCTCTCCAGCCAGGCTCCAGTGAGAACCTTCCATGCAAAGGCCCTGTGGCCTATGATGGTGTTAAGAAGTGATTTGGGGGTAGGGGGTATAGCTCAGCAGTAGAGCCCATGCTTGGTGTGCACGAGGTCCTGGGTTCCATCCCCAGTGCTTCCGTTAAGGGGGGAAAAATGGCTTGGAGGGGCAAACCCTCCCCCTCCATTATCTCCCTAAGCATCCCTCTTCACCTGCCCCAAATAGATACAGTGTAAATAAGAACAGTGTGCTCGCTCTGCACACAGCTTTTAGACAGTTCCCTGGCCCCTCTTTTGACAGCATCACTTCTCCCAAAAACCCTTCTGTATAGAAATTCTGGAAACTTCCCTGCTGAGGTCTTTTTCTCTCTTGACCCTCACAAGTCATACACCAACCAACCTGGTCTGCTCTCCTTCCGAAACCAGTGCCGACCTCCCCACTGTCTCTCTCTCCGCCACCGCCCTGCCGCTAGCGCCAGCACCCGCTGCTGCTCCGGCAGCCTGTGTCTGGTCTCCCAGCTCCACTTCGTCCCCTACCACCCGATCTCCACGGAGTAGACACAGCAATCTTTATGAAATGAAAATCAGATCATGTCACTGCCTTTCTTAAAAGCCTCTGAAGCCCTACCGCTTTGAGAATGAATCACAAATTCTCCTGTAAGTATAAACAGGGAGAATGGAAGATTCACACGAGATAAATGTTGGTGGGTTCCCACCGTGCATGAGGGAAGAGGCCCCCAAAACAATCGGATGATGATGACAAGAGTGAGGATGCAGACGCACTACCACTCTCTAAGGAGGATGAGCTAAATGATGAAACGTGTGTACCTGAGAGCCAGTAAAAAACAAAATCCGAAATCCTTATTTTGTCCACAAGGCCCTGGCTGGTCTGGCCTCCGTCACTTCCTCCTCCTCATTTCCTACTGCTCTTGATTTTCCTTTACTCACGGGGCTCCAGCAAAGGAAAAGGGGAGGAAAAAAAAAAAAAAGGAAGGTTTCAACCCAGCATCCAGTTTCTCAGGCCATTCATATATTTAGTCATTCATTCAAACTCCCGTATTGAGTCGCTGCCACACGTCAAGCACTGATTAGACGTGGAGACACAGAGTCGCACAGGGGCTTACAGCCTGGGGGGCGAGGCAGACAGACAGTAGAGATATAAGATGTGTGGGATGCTTGGGAAAGGCTGGGCTACTTGGGAAAGTCTGCACAGCCTTGAGCCCAGACTTCAAGGAGTCCAAGTTCACCAAGCAGATATCAGGGTCAGAATCCTTGGCCAAGGGGATGTTGTTCACCAAGGCAACAACCCTGAAAGAACCCAGGCCACTTGGTGGGTGGGGACAAGTGCATGTGGATGGTCCAAGGAGCATGCTGGGAAGTGCGCTTGACCAGGGAGGCAAGGGTCAGACCATGAATGGACTCAGAAGCCTCATTAGGACTGGATTTATCTGTAGGCCACACGCCTACCGCCAAGATTTTAGAGCAGAGATGCGCACAATCAGATTTGTGTTTTAGAAGGAGCTCTCTGGCAGCAGCAGAGATAGATGATAGATTAGAGGGAGGACAGACTGGAGTCAGAGAGACCAACCGGTTCCGGAAAGAATATAGCAGTGGTGGTGAGAGAGTGAGAGGTGGGCACCTCCCAGGTCAGACTGTCTGGACTTCTGGGCCACGTGATTATGGAAAAGGGAAGTGTGAGAAGAGAGAGGTAATGGTGATTGGGAGGGTGGTTCCCCCCCACCGGGAGGGACAGCCCAAGAGCCAGAGCAGCCTAGAGTGGGTGTGGAGGGTTCAGCCTGGCTGTGCTCGGGTGCAGGCAGAGACATCTGGCTGACAGCTGGGAACCAGGCTGTGCTTGGGAATGAGATGCGGGTTGAGAGAGAGGCCCAGGTGGTGCCAGGAGCGTGGGTCTCCACGCAGGTCCTCAGGCT
Organism: Vicugna pacos; assembly: GCF_048564905.1. Lineage (NCBI taxonomy): Eukaryota > Metazoa > Chordata > Mammalia > Artiodactyla > Camelidae > Vicugna > Vicugna pacos. The sequence continues at coordinate 36,654,761 of NC_133002.1, read as the reverse complement.
CCCAGGGACTCTACCTCTAGCAATATGCCCCCTTCCCGCTGAGGACTGTTCTTGAATTGGGGCTGGGGAGGGGGAAGAAGGGGCAGGAAGCTGTGCAGTGAGCACCTGCAGAAACCAGTGAAGACTGAGGGTAGAAGGGATAAGGCAGTGCCGGGAACCAGGGATGGCATGATCCCCTTGGTGATGGAACCCTTCCTTTAACTGTAGCAGAGGGCCTCAGGAATCATTTGGATGATCAGATCCTCACATCTTAAAGATGGGGAAGCTGAGGCTCGGATGGGTAGAGTGAACTGCCTGAAACTGCCCCCTGAAGTTTCTCCCGCTCTGAGTTGGGGAGGTGACTGCAGATTTGCTTTTGATTTATGCACAATCTAACCATTTCCACAGAGCCTGGAACGCCACTCCCACCACCAGCCTGAGTGACAGAGGAGAAAGCCAGAGCCCAGGCCAAAGGGGAGGTGTTTGGGGGAGGCCTGAAGACCTCTGAGGCTCCCTCTCCCTGGAGAGCACCACCCAGCAGTCCACTCGAGGACACTGGCTCCTCCTAGTGGTCACAAGGAGCACTGCTCCTGGCCCCAGATCAGCTTGGTGTCCAAGTCCCTGGAGCATAGGACCTCAGTTCCCTCTGACCAGTCTCCAAAATGGGCCCAGTCCCAGTTCCTAGTCCCCCAACAGACACTCCACCTGCCTCTTTAGGGACGTTCGGAGACATTCACTCTCACTGGAGCTGAGGCCAGACTCCTGGGGCCATGACTGATACGTTTCTACAGCTTATGATCCACATCCTGTTCTGTCCTATGCTTTAGCCAGACTGAGAGCTCCTGGGGGCAAGAAGCATGCTTACCCCATCTGTTTCCTTAGAGTCTGACACAGGGCTTCACACATACTGGGTACCCCCGCTCAGATCCCTTCCCCCTCCCACACCCTCCCAGGACCAGCATCCTCCCAACCTCTCGGTTTCATCATGAAGTTCTCCCTTTTTTTTTTTTTTTGGAGGGAAGGTAATTAGATTTATGTATTTATTTATTTTAATGGAGGTACTGGGGACTGAACCCAGGACCTTGTGCATGTTAAGCATGCACTCTACCACTTGAGGTATACCCTCCGCCTTAAGTTCCCCCTTTTAAAAAGCCCAGATTGGGGGGAGGGTAATAGCTCAGTGGTAGAGCGCATGCTCAGCAGGCATGAGGCCCTAGATTCAATCCCCAGTAATAATAATAATTAAAAAATTTAAAAAACCCAGATTACTCTGCATGGCTGGTGCCAGATCCCTCCAGGCTTCAGTGGAAATGAAGCACGTCCCAGAAAGGCACATCCAGCTGTCTGTAAGGGTCTACACCAAGCCCCCCGTCCTCTGGGCTCCAGCCTCTCCCCATCTCCTCCCTGCCCATCCACCCCACCTCAGGGCATCCGCAACACTTCCCAGACCCCATGTGTGTGTGTTTTTTCCCCCGCATGGTCTTTTAAAAGCTGAAGATTTTTGCTTATTCAACAGTCCTGGGACGGGAGAGGTGGTGTAATTTTCATGATTTTTCCTCTCTGTTCTATGTAAAGAGTTAGTTGTGTGTGGTGTCCAATTAGAGTGAAATATTGTCATCACTCCTGGCCGTGACTGCATTTCTGAGGGAGCAGGAAAGGGTCCTGTGGGAGGAGGGCATCCTCCCCGGGGACAGGGGTTGGGTGTGATTATGACAGCAACTCACATTTGCACAAGTCCTGAGGTGCTTTTGTGTGTGACTTTCAAACATGAGAAGTGTGTTCTCCCATGTCCATTTAGCAGAGGAGGAAACTGAAGCAGATGTGTTGTTCGAGGCCACAAATCTGGCTAGAGTGGCAGAGCTGAGACCTAAAGCCTCCTGATTCTCAAGGTCAAGGTCTTTTCCCTACAACAGAGTCCCCTTTACATGATCTGTGACCTGTTTGCTTATGACCTGAGGCGTGGTGACCTGGAGAGAATGGATTCATGGGGCTGACGTGGACCCAAGTCCAACCCACTCTCCCCTCTTCTTCTTCCCTCTTCCTTCCTCCTTCCAACAAATTCTGCACTCTGTGCATCAGGCATTAGACTCTGAAGGTCAGATCACACATTGTCACTTATCCTGAGCACTGGCACCAGCACGTGCTGGGCACACAGTTGTGCTGTGTTGGAGAAAGGGACACTAGGCCCTAGGCCACTGCCAAGGAGGCTTCTGTGGACTTAACATAGGCTCAGGGCCCTGGGATGCTCCGGGCAAGTGTCTCCCCACTCTGGGTGTGTTGGATGCTGGGTGGGGGAAGGGAAGGACAATATCGTTACCAAAGTCCCTTGAGAGCTAGGACCACAGGGAAGGGTTGGATTTAAAGAGGCTGCAGTTTTGCCACAGCCAGAAACACAGCCTAAAGCTAGGGAGGAGCGAGGAAGAAATACTTCCATTTCTCTCCCACTCCATCTTCTACCAGTGCCTCCCATTGGCCTAATGTGGCTGGAAGTCGCTGGCAAGTGAGCTGAGTTGATGCGGACCAAAGGACTGGCCTCCCACCTACAGGGCAGGACAGAGAATGGATCTGGGGATCTGGGGTTAAATTAAGCTGGGCCAGCACGTTCATATACACTTAGTATTATTCCAGGGGTCTAACATAGCACCTAACTTCTTTACATCTTTACATCTAAATGTCATCTCCTCAAGGAGGCCTCCTTGACCAGCTTACCCAAAACAGACCCCTTATGTCAGACACTATTGGTTGTAATTCCAACATCCGTTCTCCCTTGCATCCTGTTCCTTGCTAAGCAGAACCTTAATTTTGATTTGTTAGTGTGTTAGGCAGTCATGTGGTTGAGAAGTCAGCCTCCCCAGTCCCAGAGGTTGACTCTTGGCTCATCAGATTCCAACACGGCTATTCCATTCCTTTGCCAATGACTGGTTTATGGCACATGATACAATTCTGCCGAGTAACACATAGAGGGGTGTCTGATTGGGTGCTTCTGGGAAACTTTGCCTCACTCTTATTAAGGGGCCCAAAAATATGACATGCCCTTTCCCTGCCTCCTGGCCTTTGGTTACTGCTGTGTGAGAACATTAAGCCTGGACCTTCTACAGTCATCTTGTGACCTTGTGGGGGCAAGCATGAGGACAAAAGTCAACATCTGAAGATGGCAAAGCTGAAAGATGGATATATTCTGCATCTCTGATGGCCTTGTGAGCCACTAAATTAACCAGCCCCAGGACTTGTTATTTGATATATAAAGATATGTCTCTTTATTGTTCAAGTCATTTGAGTCCATATTTCTATTACCTGCAGTCAAAACCTTCCTTACTGCTTCACCGTCTTCCTATTGCCAATTTTTTTCCTTTATGAAGTTTGTCAATATTTCATATCATTTATTCCTTTGTGTAATTGTCTTTTGTCTGCATATACCACCCTCCTGTCATCCCAGGATGTAAATTCCATGAGGACAGGGGCCTTCTCTGTCTTCTTCATCACTGTATCCCCAGTGTCTAGCATGACACAAGAGGCCTCCAATGTATATGTTAAATGAATGAAGAAAAAAAGATGTTCGTCTATAATTATTTGCTATAATTACCACCCCTCCCACGTTGGCTCTGAGCCTGGAAGTAGAATCAACCTTTGTTTAGATATTACATACAGATCATACATTCCCACACTTTGGAAAAGCACAGGCTATGAGATTAGCCATACCTGCCATTTATCAGCTGTGTGACTGTGAGCAAGTTACTTGACTTCTCTGAATCTCCATTTCTTCATTTCAAAAATGGTAATATGAAAATAGGATTAAATAAGATTATGCATTTATGAAACAACTGGTCCACAGTCGGTGTTCAAGATGTATTTGTTCTCATCTCCAATCTGCACACCTGGCTGGAGGGGAAAATGGTCTGTGTAGCAACAGATTGGGCCCCTCCTGAAGCTGGTGCACCAGCGATGCTCTGCCCCTAATCTTTGCCTCAGCACAATTAACTTCTTCCTAGATACCCTCTTCGGTATCCTCATCCTTCATCTTCACCATCTCTCCGACTACAACGAGCCCAGGTCCACAGGATGCCCTCATGTCACGTGAGCTTTCCTGCTGCTTTTGCTTCCCAGGACACAACACGGGCAAGTGGAAAGAACATAAGGTCTTAGACCTAGAAGACGTGTGTTCCCATCCAGTCTGGCTCTGATGACATGAGTGACCACGAGCAAGCCACTTAACCTCTGAACCTCAACTTCCTTATCTGTAGCGGGATAATAGGTTGTAATGATGCTCAAGTGGGATGCTGTAGGCACACAGACTTGAAAATTATAATACATATAAAACTGGTTTCTTTTCATATTTTCAACATTCCTGCTAGTGAGGTTGGAATAGAAGCAGACATACTAAGGCTATTCTTGACACATTCCAGAGCATCCTGCCTTGTGTTTCCTGGCCACAGTCTTCCTAACCAGCCACTTCAACACCCTTCATTATTCATTCATTCAGCAAATACTTGTTGAGTGTCCACCGTGTGCCAAGCACTGTTGTATGTTCTGGGAATAGAACAATGAAGACAACAGACTAAACATTCAGGTCTCACAGGGCTTGCATTCTGGTAGGCAGAGGAAAAGACTGTGGGCAGTTAGGGCAAACTCTTATACAACCTGAATAGTGCTGCCATGCACGTCTCTGGTCATTTGATTGTACCAAGTGGGGACAAAGAAAGCAGACAGGGAGGAGAGGAATGCAAGAAAAAGAAGTTGAAAGAATCCAATCATACTAAAATCCAGAAATGGCCTTGGTTTCACTAAAATTAAGTGTCCATACACCAGTTAGGTAGTATCTCAGCTAAGAATGCAAAATCTGAATCTAATCATGAGGAAACATCAGACGGATCCCAGATGAGAAACATTCTTTTTTTTCCCCTCCTGTTTTAATGTGATAAAAGACAAAGAAGGTTGAGGTCAAATTAAAGAAGACTAAAGAGATATGAAAAATTAAAATGGTACCTAATTCTAGACTGCATCCTGTATTTGGCAGGGGGAGATTGCTATAAAGTTCATTATTAGGTCAAGGGAAAAAATGGAGGGCAGAAGGTAGATTAAATTTATACAGATTGTATAACAGGATGTCCTTATTCTTAGAAAATACAAAGAGAGAAAAGGGAAAGAGGGAGGGAGAGAAGGAAGGAGCAATTGATAAGCTGCAAAAATTCATAAGCAGAAACCTCATTTAAAATTGAGTTGGGAGGCCAGTAGGGCGAAGTTTTCACACCCTACCAACAGGTAGAGATCCAACAGGAAGAGATACCTTGGTATCTCCAAAGGAAGGCTACTAGGTTACTATCCAGCAGGAGGGAGAAAAAATTTCTCCTTGCCCAGCAACAACCCAGCCAATAAGAGGCTGTCACAACTCAGCCAATGAAGAGCCACTACACTTCTAACTCCCAGTTTCCTTCAAGTCTTTGTTTATAACAGCCCCTCCCAACTCCCCCTTCTCCGCTATAAAGGAAAGGTCCTCTCCTTTGTTTGCAAACTTGTCTCTGGGTTGCCATAGTTTGCATGTTCAGAGTCTGAATTCTTTGCTGTTCTCAAATGAACCCAATTTGCTGGTAAGATAACTGGCTGTTTTATTGTTTTAGATCAACAAAGCAAATAGAACAAATTGTTAGCAACAGATGAATTTGAGTAAAGATTACACTGGTTTTTTGTGCTATTCTTGCAACTTCTCCAAATAAGTCTTTAAAAAACTCTTTTTTCCCACGGGACCCACACTCTAAGACCAGCCCCTTTGCTAAATTAGTGCATGACCCTGAATGAATCCCTTCCTCTCTCTCGGTCCCATTTTCTAGTCCAGAGGGTTTCTAAGGTTCTTTCTGGCTCTAGCAATCAATGTCCCACAACACAGGTCGCTTCTGGACAGGGCTTTTGGAAAGAAGACAGCCCCTCCGTCTCTTAGCCCACAAGTTACTTCACCACTACTTTCTCCAGGGTGCTCACCCGTCCTCTTTCATCGGCCATAAACTTGCCCCTGCCCAACCCTGCCACCAACCCGCAGGCCCAGCCCCTCTTTCTGAGTGCCTTAGGGCCCATCTTCTGGCAGGCTGTAGCAAGGATTCAGGACAGGCATGTGCATTAATCCCCCAAGAAACTCCAACCCCCAAAAGGCTTTGGGACAATTTCTGGGCATTTAGTACCACCAAAGAGAAAAGGCTTTTCAGCGTGGGCCTGCTGCTGCATGGCTTTTTGGGAATTGTAGTTCATCGTTGAAGAGTCGGGGAACTAGGCTAAGGGGACAAGCCACCCTTCCCAGAATGCACAGCGCTCGCCCCCACCAATCCAAAGTGCGGATCTTGGAAGGAGGGCGGGGAAGAGGAGGAGCTGCCCGGCGCACGCGCAGTATGTGTGGCTGGGGAATTCTTGTGGAGGTCAGAGTGGAAGCCAGTGAGAATGGAGCGGGGAGCTCGCGGCCCACGTCCTGGCGTCTCTTGCAGACCCGGTCTGCACTCCCATTCGCATGAAGTTTGGGCGGGCGGGGTGCATGCGTGGGTGCACCTCGGGCCGGAAGGGTAGGGAGTGAGCCCAGGAGGAGCCAGGGGTTGCGTAGAGTAAGGTAGGTATATATGGGGACAGGGTGAGGAATAATCCAGAAGCTGTGTAAAAAAAGGAAAGGCTGATGGGGACTGGGTGTTCTGGTCTCCGGAAAGAAATATTTAAGTGCAGGGGGAGAGATCAAGGTAGCCTGAGAAGTTGCGGTCTGGGGAGGAGGGGCGGGGAGACTGAAGTGGACGCAGACGACGGGGTGGGGCAAGACAAAGTGCGGGGGTAGATTCTAGCGAGGTCAGCAGTACTCCCGCCCGCCCACCCCCGCTCCAGGGCTCTCCCTCGCGGTGCAGCTATTGAGAATCTTCTCGCCCATTTGTTCTTTTTTTTTTTTTTTTTAATGGTTAAATGTGTAAACTTTACCTTTTAAAATTTTTCTTCTTAATTGAAGTATAGTCAGTTTACAAGATTATGTTAGTTTCTGGTGTACGGCATGTTTCAGTTATACATATATATAATTCCTTTTATTATTCTTTCACTAGCTCCCTGTGCTATACAGTAGGACTTTGTTGTTTATTTTATATTTAGTGGTGTGTATCTGCAAATCCTGAACTCCCCCAATTTATCCCCCTACACGCACCCCGCCCCCCTTTCCTGGTAACCATAAGTTTGTTTTCCATGTCTGTGAGTTGCCCGATTCTTTCTTGGTATGATAGCCCCAGAATGTCATCCAGCTTCTGCTTCCATGATAATAGGTCGTTCTTATACCTGATGTGAGAAGCAGTGTGGTGAGGAGTTGAGCTGTGCCTTCCAGAATTTGACCCCCAGGTTCTAATCCTGGTTGCTCACTCAGCTGTGTGATCTTATGTTCCTCAGGTTACCACTCTGTGTGCCTCAGTTTCCTCACCTGCAGTGATCTTCATAAGGGTTGGTGTGAGAATTAAATACACAAATTGCTGTTGGAAGACTGCCAGAAATAAAAGTTAGCTATTTTGCTGTTGGAGTCACATTGTTTTCTGAACCAAAATCACCCAGAACTAACTACACAGCTTCTCCCAGGGCCTACCTGTCCAGGAGGTGGGAAGGTGGTTTGGTTTGGTGCTAAGGTCTCTCTGGGTATCAAGTCCCTGCCTCCTTCCCCTTTTGAACTAAGTGCCCCAGACCCCTTTTCTTAAATGGTAGAAAAAGAAGAAAGCAGAGGAATTGATAATACACGTTTACAGGCTGCAGAGTGTTATTTATGAAATGTCCTTCAGTGGATGATTCAGAGCCCTCAAGAGTGGGGGAAGAAATAGCCAGCAGAGAGAGAGGGCTTTCTCTGAGGACTTGGGGATCAAGTTGCTTTGTTTGTTTTTCCCCCCTTAGGTGTGAGTGGGTCCAGCAGGAGACATGGCTGCCAAAGTGTTTGAGTCCATCGGCAAGTTCAGCCTGGCCTTAGCTGTTGCAGGAGGCGTGGTGAACTCTGCCTTGTATAATGGTAAGGTCACTGCCCTTTGCCAGGCGATTTGTATTGGTCTGCAGAGCCCATGTGACACTCCTGTTGGCAGCCGCTGTTTGTGAATATGTTTGTGACCAAGAGGGCTCACCTACTGCCCTCCTGCGCCATGTGGCTGCCTGGTCATCAGAGCCTCTGTCCTTGTAGCCATAGGTTCACTCAGAACCTTTATTCACAAAGAGCCTCCCAGCCTACTTGAATGTTTCCAGCTGCTCTTGTTAATTTAAAGTCATGCTGCACCCCCCAAATGCTGCAAGAGGGAGCCAGAATTTGGCTGGCCAGCTGAAATGGAGATCTCGTTTGTTCTCTTCTGCCTGTGTTTGGAGCAGCAGGGGCTTTAGACCTTTGGTGACTTTGTCCTGAGCGGGCGCTTTGGTTCTGCTATGGTTGGGTTGTTCCAGAGCAAATATCTTTGAGATGCACTGCCCAGCTTTTACCAGTGTGGCAGTGGTTCAGGCCGGCTTTTCTTCCACTTTCGCGTGTGACCACAAGCAAGTTGCTTCCCCCTCCCTAGGCCTCAGCTTTCTCATTGGTCAGGCAATGGGGTTGCACTTGTTTTTTGTCTGAGACCCCCTCTAACTTTGATGGTCTCTGACTTTCACTGTTGGAAAGCAGCAGTAGATTGACGCACCTCAAGTGTGACTCTGACAGGAGGATTACTTTCAGTGGGAAGATAATTTGGACCAACTATAAAGTCCAAAAGGGCAGAGAAAGAAAGCAGTTGGTCAGAAAAGCCTGCTTGGCTCCTGTAGCACAGGTTTATACCCTGATCTTTTTGGCCACGCCTGCATAGCTGGACAGTAATCACCATCACTAATTCCTCTCTGGATCAACAAGACAGCTCCATAGCCCCTTAAAACCTTAGAGAAACCAGGCTATTGGAAAGAAAGAGTGGGGCCTTCCAAATTTTAGGATTGCCATCGTGAGGGTGCTGCTTCTGGGAACACTGGGTTAAACTGGAACCGGGAAGGGATGTGGTAAGAGTGAAGACCTTGGTGGGTTTGGAAAGAAGTTTGAGGAGGTGATTCCTGGAAATGTGTTGGTAGGAGTTTGGGGATGGGGTGGTTAATCAGAAAACTAGCAGCCAATTGTTTCAAGGAGAAAGATGCTGAAGATCCTGTGACCAGAGTCCTTGGGAAGACACATGGGACGGCAAGTGGTGGCTTAGTTCTATACCTGTTTAGAAGCCTCTAGAGACCAGAAGTGTGAGAAGACAGCAGGAGAGGGGAGACTTAATAAGTAAACGGAAAGCATCAGGGATCTTTTAAAGACACGGTCATTTTGGTTAAAGAGTGAGGGGATTTTTCTGACCCATCATTATCCTTTGTTCCTAGTGGATGCTGGACACAGAGCTGTCATCTCTGACCTAGTGGAGTGCAGGACATTGTTGTAGGTAAAGGGACTCACTTCCTCATCCCTTGGGTACAGAAACCAATTATCTTTGACTGCCGCTCTCGACCACGTAACGTGCCGGTGATCACTGGTAGCAAAGGTAAGGCGTGCCTGTGGGTCAGGTCAAGTAGAGAGTGTGGAAGGGGTGCTGTGGGATCCAGAAGGAGTTGAACTTCAGGTAGTAATAATTCCTGGCATATTTTCCCTGAAGAGTTTTATGTGGCTTCAGAGAAAAATATTCAGGCATGCCTCAGGGGTACTGCGGGTTCAGTTCCAGACCACCGCGGAAAAACAGATACTGTGATGAGGCGACTCACGTGAATTTTTTGGTTCCCAACGCACACAGAGGTTCTGTTGACCCTATACTGTAGCCTATTAAGTCTGTAGTAGCATTATTTCTAAAGAAACAATGTACATACCTTAATCAAAAAAAATTTATGGCAAAGAATGAAATAATGCCATTTGCAGCAACATGGGAGGACCTGGAGATTATCATACTAAGTGCAGTAAGTCAGGGAAAGACAAATATCATATGATCTTCCTTGTATGTGGAATCTTTAAAAATGATATAGATGAACTTTATGAAACAGAAGCAGACTCACTGACATAGAAAATGAACTTATGGTCACCAAAGGGGAGAGGAGGAGGGATAAATTAGGAGTCTGGAATTAACAGATAAACACTACTACATATAAAACAGATAAACAGCAAGAACGTGCTGTACAGCACAGGAAACTATATTCAGTAATTTTTAATAACCTATAATTGAAAAGAACCTGAAAAGGAACTTGCATATGTATAACTGAATCACTTTGCTATACACCGGAAACCAGCAGCAGTGTGAATCAACTATACTTCAATTTTTAAAAAATACTTTATGGCTAAATATGCTAACCATCCCCTGAGCCTACAGTGAATTGTAGTAATAACATCATAGATCGCTGGTCACAGATCACCGTAACAAGTATAATAATAATAGAAAAGTTTGAAATAGAGCAAGAATGACCAAAATGTGACAGAGAGACATGAAATGAGCAAATGCTGTTGGGAAAATGGCACCAATAAATTTGCTTGATGCAGGGTTGCCACAAACCCTCAGTCTGTAAAAATGCAGAGTCTATGAAGCTCAGTACAAGGTGTGCCTGTGTTCTTAAGACACACACACAGAGCTGTACACATTTGGAGAAGGGCGCAAAGCTGTCTTTCCAGAGTTACGTAGTGATCCAGTTTTAAACAAATCTCAGTATGCTTCTGCTCCCCTGGTGGACCCTTCCCAGTGGTTCTTGGTCCCCAGGGTGACTGGAAGCCGATCTGCAGCTGTCCTGTTTGCCTTCACGGCTGACTTACCCTTTGCCTTCTTCCCAAGGCCTCTGTTTCCAGCCGTGCTGCCCTCACACTGTTATCTCCCAGGCCGAGGCCCACATCCTTGAGGGCAGTCTTGTGTCTGACGCATCACTGGATGCCCAGTTAGAGCCTCACATGAATCACTGTTCTCCCCCACGCTGCGCACAGGGTGCACGGGCAGTGAATGGAACGGCAGGTGCTGGCTCCGCGGCGCTGTGTCTGCAGCAAGAGGAGGGGTGCGTGGATGTTGCTGCTTCTCAGCAGATGTTTGCTTTCTGTGATGGTGCCAGGCTTTGTGCGGGGTCGGGGGGTCGGGTAGGTCAAAGATGGCTAAATTGGGGGCCTCTAGGGGCTCTGTCTAGATAGGGAGATAGACGTGTGAACAGGCAGTTAGCGGGGAGTGGGGTGAGGACGGGAGCCAGGGTCGTATGGCGTGTAGGGGAGCAGAGGAACGTGTGGCACTTGAGAGTGAGACGTGCTTTGGGCCGAGGAGGGGAAGGGTCCGTTGGCATTGCCTGGTCTGTCCTGTCGCTCTTGGCCAGGGACAGGAAGGAGCCTCTGTGAAGGCTCTGACTTGCCTACTGCATCAGAGGAAATCAACAGTGGGGTGAGGTTAGTGGAGAACATTCATATTTTAACTTAAAAGCCTAGTCCTAAACTTCCCGCTGCTTTGGGATTTCTCTCTCTACTACTTTGCAGTTGTTCTAAGGATGCATGATGCACCTGTCTACAAAACTTGATAGAAGGAGGTGGAGGGTATAGCTCAGTGGCAGAATGCATGCCTAGCATGCATGAGGTCCTGGGTTCAATCCTCAGCACCTCCATTAAAATAATAAATAAACGTAATTGCCCCCCCCCCGCCCACACCCCCACCCCTGTGGGAACTTGGAGAGACGAGGGACTGGTGTGTAAACACTTCCCACTTCAGTGCCTGGTTCAGAACTCATCTCATGGACGCTTGGTCCACGCTGTTGATGGCCGCAAGCAAGTTGTGCAGTGCGTTAGCTGTGAATTGTCAGGGGAAGTTGTTCCTCCCTCCCTGGGTCCTTTGACTGGGCCACGTAATGAGAAGCGGCCTCTAGATGAGCTGATAACCCCTCACATCTGTTGCACATTTGACAGAGTGCTTTTGTATCTGTTTCCTCCTCCAGTTTGTCCCAGCGTGCCTGGAAGGCAGATGCAATCATCCCCATTCTCACAGAGGAGGACATGAGCTGAGATGGACTAAGGCTTAGTGAGGCCACGTAATTAGTCCGCAGCAGAGTTAGGACAGCAGCCAGGCCTGGGACTGCACTGCTTGTCCAGTCCCGAGTGGACTGTTTCCACTGGGCCCACGATAACCTCTCGGGGGCACATTCCTGCCTTGGGCCACATTGACCAGGCCTCGGAAAGGCCTTACCCTAGAGTTCTTGGCATTGGCCTGTTTTCTTAAAATATTCAGTGTTCCAGACATTCCATAGCACCTGTTAGACATATAACCTGAATTTGGTTGTATCACAGGGCGTTCAGGACACACTGAGTAGCTGTCATCACTAGAAACCTTGGAGAAGTTTTTACCTCTGGTGCGCTGCTGGATTCTCTACCAAGGAAACCATGCGCATGTGCTCGGCACCCTCTACGATGGGATAATCAGCAACTTATACATTGTAGCAAATTGGGGCTAGGAGAAGTCGTAGAAGGCTACTGTGGTTTTTATTTTTAACTCCAGCATTTGTCCCCTAAGATTTACAGAATGTCAGCATCACTCTGCGCATCCTCTTCTGGCCGGTTGACAGCCAGCTTCCCCGCATCTTCACCGGCATCAGAGAGGACTATGACGAGCACGTGCTGCCGTCCATCACGACAGAGATCCTCAAGTCCGTGGTGGTGAGTGAACAGGGCCTCCAGGAGACCGCTGGGTGGCAGGAAGAGCTCGGCGGTGGGTGGTTGGGAGAGGGCTGGGATTCCGCATCCTTGTTATCCTGACTGGCTCCTCTGCCCTCCTCTGGAATTAGGCTCGCTTTGATGCTGGAGAACTGATCACCCAGAGATAGCTGGTCTCCAGACAGGTGAGCGATGACCTCACAGAGCGAGCAGCAACCTTTGGGCTCATCCTGGATGACGTGTCCCTGGTAAGAGCCACGGGGAGCCTGTGGAGAGGGGCAGCAGCTGTGTAGGTGCCTGGCTCCACTTCCAGGCAGACACATCCATTCCTAGACGTGAGGCTTGTAAACATCAAACCTTCTTGACAGTGTGAAACAGTCTCTTTGGGTTTGTTTTCAGATGGGGGTTTTTACCTCCCCTGTGCCACAGACATTTTTCTTCTGATTTTTTTGGCCCTACCCGGGTGGTTCGTAACCAATAGATTTTTCACCTTCCGCAAACTGTTTCCCAGAGCTCCCTGGGAAGTGACGTCTTGTTAACCCCGTTGGACGCAGGCAGACACTGCCTGGTAGAGACTAGAGCACAGCGTGGGTAGGCTTTCTCCCTCGCACAGACCTCCCAGCCTGAGCCCTGGGAATCTCCTGACACCTGGGGTCTGAAGCTCAGTGAAGCGAGCTCTGGGAGCTCCCCAGGAAAGGTGACAGAGTGTGAGTGAATGGTTCTGTTCCCCGAAGCCTGGTGCAGAGGGAGGGCAGGGACGTCTCCGAGGCATAAGCTATCCTCTCGAGACTGGTGTGTGTGTGTGTACGACACCGGATGCCATGATGCAGGCAGCAAGCGGTGCAGGCAGGGTAGCGCTTCAGAGTGAGGAAGGTGAAGGGAAGGGGTCGTGTTTCTGATTCTCCGGGAAAAGTCATTTGGAGTGATTTGTTCGGGTGGTGAGGAAGGTGCTTCCTGTTCAGTTCTGTGCATTGCCCGGGAAAGGCACTGTTTCCCGCTCCGCATCTGTGCAGCTGTTTAAACAGTCCCCGGCACCCAGCTCTAACCCGGGGTCCTGCTCCACCCTTGCAGCAACTGCCCGCCCGCAGCGAAGGGCTTGTGGGCTCCCTCTACTGGCGAGACGCCAGGCTGCAGCCACTTGGCTCCTGACCAGAGCCGTTCCTCAGGCTCTCCTGCTTAGTGTTCACCTGAACTCCTCGGCTGTGAGAAGAGGCTAAGTAAAACCTAAGGAGAAGCGTGGCATTTTGCTAGACTTTAACCACATGCTCCATTCCGGGGAAATGCGGGCTGACCACAAGAAACCGTATCTGAGAGGTGTGAGAAGAAAGTTAGATTTTTGTGGGGAATTTGCTGCCCTCAGCTGGCCCTTTTAGAAAGAAATTTTATTCCTTAATTACACATTTCATTCTCATTTCTCAGGATTGTATATTCTTCCCCCAAATTCGAACCAGGGTCCAGAAAGGGAGCAGGCAGAGAAGGAAAACTGCAGTCTAAGAGTTAGGAGTGTTACAAATTCTGGGAGACAGTGGACTGGGACTTACTCTGGGAGAAGTTTGGGCTCCTCATATGTTTTAAAAAAGCATATTGGGAGATTGGGAGGATGGGGGAAGAAATGAAACAAGTAGAATTTGATAGCAAAACCAATGCTGTTCACTCCTTTCTTTCTTCCTTCTTAATAAAAAGCTAGATGAATAAATTACCCTAGACAAGGCATTGGGGTGCTGAGATCTGCTCTCATTGTTTGCGTTGTCACTATAGATGGTCACTTCGGTGAGGTCTCCGTCACTCACTTTATTAGGGAAGGTGTATGCATAACAGAATTTTAAAACTTCATCCTAAGCAATAGCTTTACCTGCCTTCCCTTTCTTTTAAACTCTTTACCAGAAGCACTCACACATAGGGAATAGCATGATTTGCAAGATCATGGTTTGGAAATCTCTCTCGTCCTCTTCCTGTTTTGTGGCGGAGGTGCTGTGAGAAAGAAGTGGACTGGTTACTCCATAAGCAGAGAGCATCACGCTCTTGAATCCCTGAGAACCAGCTGCACCCCTCACTCTCAGGCTCAGTTTTCCATCTGACCTCTCTGGGGGCTTCAGACAGGCCATCACAGGACCTTGGAAAAGCGCTAGTCAGTGGTGGGGTCCTGGCACCCACAGGTCTCCTCCCTAGGGAGGTGGTCAGTTGGAGTAGATACCTTCTGGTGCCCATGGGCTGTTTCCTACCTGAGAGGGACAGAAAGATGTACAGGAGCCCGTGGGGCGGCCGAGGATTCCAGGCTGTGGACTCAGTTTGGACGCAGACGTGGAGGTGGAAGGGTGGTCTGGCCTCACGATGCCTCCAGCTGCTGGAGCCATTGCTGGCTGCCCCCTCCAGCGGCCATGGGGCCTTAGAGCAGCACTGTCTCAGCAGTCACACCGCTTCGTCTCGCGCTCACTCTGTCCCCTTAGATGCATCTGACCTTCGGGAAGGAGTTCACAGAAGCCATAGAAGCCAAGCAGGTGGCTCAGCAGGAAGCGGAGAGGGCCAGGTTCATGGTGGAGAAGGTGAATGCGCGACCAGATGGCAGGAGCCCCCTCACTTTCTTCTGTGCTCAGCCTCCCCATCTGCTGGGTGGCCTGGAAATTCATCATCTGTCAGCTCTGCTTCCGGGATCATCGGAAGGGGACTGAAGGGACTGCTCTCCTGCAGTTGGTTTCAGAGTCTTTGGGGCCTCGTCGGGGATATGTGAAGTTATGTTCCTAAATCACTGAAGGGTGATTTTTTTTCCCCAGTTCCCTAAGATCAAAAACACTTGCCCACAAATAAAAATGTTTCTTCTGGAATATTTTCAGCTTCACTGGGAAGTCATTTTTAACTGCGGTGACACAGTGAAAGCTGACAGCAAAAAGGATCAAACGTTGCGCCAGATGCGCTATCGTCACTGGGGTTTTTTAAAGCACTAAACCCATCCAGATGTGTCGGGGTGTGCTGGGACAACGTGTATCTGCATAGAGCCTGGTCTTCGGGTCTTTGCAAAGGTGCATTTATTTCTTGTAACCCCCTCTCCCCAGCACTAATTCTCTTGGAGTTGTATTCCTAATCCACGGCACTTTAGTTCTTAGAATGAGGAAAAGGAAATATATGGCTGGGCATTTAACTTTAGAGACTATAAACTCAGTGTGAATGGAGACTTTTTTTCCCTCCTTTTTCCGCCTACCTCCAGCACCTCGAACACGTCCAGAACTGCGCCTGGAGATCGGTACCAGGTGCTCGGTAAACATTTGTTGAGTGCGCCGTCCCAGAGCCTCATTGAACAGCTCTGTGTCCATTTCAGAGAGGCTTGCTCCTCTCCTCCCGCGCTTGTGAAGGTCGCGCATCACAGATAGATACCCTCCTACTGACAAGGGAAGGGGAAGCCCAGGGGAGCTTGTTCTGGGTGCCTGAGTTCCTGGTCAGGAACCAGTTTAGCTCACAAGCAACCTGAGGGAGCGTCACGTGCCTGCTGCTCCTCCTCAGCTGTGCTGACTTCGATGCGTCACTTTGACTTGGGACTGGAGAGAAGGATGAGTCTGAGGACTGATTCTCCCTTCCTTTCTCTCCTGCTTTCCTTGGCCTGGGATCCTCCTGGCTCAGAGTAAGGTGGCTGGGCTGGGTTGCTGTTAATATTATTAAGGAGTTTGAAATAAGACAGCTATTCATACAGCCAACAGAAACGTGCCCCTACGGCGGTGAGCAGTGGACATTACATGAGAGAGGAGGATTACTAACCCCTTCTGGAGGGGGAGGTAAATGCCCAGAGGTCCTTCAGGACCCAGTGAGGCTGCCTAACCTGGTCCTCTGGAAGCTGTAGCCCACTGTCCAGCGCCCCGAGGCGTGATCTTGGTCCCTCTCTGCCTCCACTCCTTAGGCTGAGCAGCAGAAGAAGGCAGCCATCATCTCTGCGGAGGGCGACTCCAAGGCCGCGGAGCTGATCGCCAACTCGCTCGCCACCGCAGGCGATGGCCTGATCGAGCTGCGCAAGCTGGAGGCCGCAGAGGACATCGCATACCAGCTGTCCCGCTCTCGGAACATCACCTACCTGCCCGCCGGGCAGTCGGTGCTCCTCCAGCTGCCCCAGTGAGGCCCGCCCGCCTGCTCCTCCTGGGGCAGCTGGACCACCGCCCGATGATCCTCCACACCACCTTCCTTCCGCCCCCGCCCCAGAAATCACTGTGAGACTCATGATTGGCTTCAAGTGAAGGAAATAAAAGTTAGATCACCCTAGATCTCTAATTACTCTATCAACTGAAGCTCTTTCATTCTTATTTCCATCCCCTTTTTTATCTGCCTCCCTACCAAAAATTGCCAGGTGCTTCCATAGACCAGCCTGGCTCCCATCTTCGGCCTGCTGGCGTGCAGCCTAGGTGCTGGCAGTTGGCAGAAGGAAGGCAATGCTGTGTGTGTGACGAGCTGGGAGCACAGCGGGCAGCCGTGTAGCCTCCAACCTGTGGTTTATTCACAGTTGGAGGAAGATGGCACACACAGCTGAACTGCGAACACAGGCCTCAGTTTTCTCTCTGCACAGACCGAGCTGAAGGCAGGTGCTGGGGAGGCGCAGAGAGGAAGCGATCTGGCTCTTGCCATCAGGCTGATTCTCTAACTGTGGGGCCAGCGGAAGCAGGTGTGTACAGACAGCGAGGTTTGAAGAATCTGCCCTGTGAAGGTGGGTGGGCCTGATTTGCTGCCCCCCCGGGGTCCTAAGACTGGAATGGACTTGGCTAGTGAGAGAGCAGGCCTGGACCGAGATGTGAGTCCTGGAGACTTCCTCTCCGCCTCCCACCTTGGTGTCTCAAATACCCGGTGGAATTCCAGCTTGAAGGATTGCATCCTGCCGGGGCTGCACATGCCTGCTAAGGACATGCGCATCCTGCGTTCCTGGCCCCCTCGTTCAGAGACTGCCCTCCTAGAGGGCTCTGTGCCTGTGCCTTGAAGGAAACAACCACAAGAAGAAAAGAGTTGTGTGTAAACCGCTGTCAATAAATGACACCCAGACCTTCCAGCTCAGTCTTCCGGGTTTGTTTTGTGGGAGTCATGGGATTAGACCAGAAGAGTCTGGCACTTTGTGTGTGCACGTGTTTGTATCACCAGCTAAGACAGAATCTCCAGCAAGGCAGAAAATGCTTTGCTTTCAGAAAACACTTCGTGCCGTGTTCTAGCCCCGTCCCCAGCCTGAAATGAATCTCAGTGGTGTCGGGTGAGGTTTGTCGTGACATGGCACGTCTTAGGAGGTGAAGGTGGGTGGGGGTTCGTCAGCTTCCCCCTTGTGGCTTTTGGTGCCACTGCTCACTGGGAGTTGTGGGCCCACCCGCCAAGCAGACAGGAGTGAGCAATCGATACCAAATACACGTGTGCCGGAGCCCTCCGCGCGCTCTGGTTAGACGTCCACATCATTAGCCGGCTTCGGGTGCCCTTCCTGTCGTAGGCTTAAATTGCTTATTCTGCTTTGCTTTGATGAGGAAATGACCTGGCATTTGAAGGGAGGCCAGCTTTATGCATTTTGAATGGTGGGAGGACCTACAATTGAGCAATGATCCATGCAAATCACCCACCCCAAATCCTTTTAGGAATGAAACAGAACGTGCGGTGAGCACTCACGTTGACTGCTTTAACCTCTGCTCTCAGGTGAATCCCTGGCTCACCACCTGGCCCACCACCTGGCCAAGGAGAGCGGTCTCTTAAGAGAACTCCGCGGGCTGGTCTCTGACCTGGATTCTGCATTTCCTTCCCCAGAGTGATAGGGCCAGCTGTCAGCTGGGAAAGGTGGGGACGCATGCGCACATTTGGGGTGGGCTGGGGGCTGAGTTCTCCCGGTGCTGCACCCTGTTCTCCTCCCAGGGCCTCTCTGCAGGGATCTAGTCCCTTCCCACCCTGGTGAGCACTCAGACCAGGGTGTAATGGGCGCCTGACCCTCGGCTGGACCTCTCACCGAAACCTCATTCTCTGTGGTGCTTGGCAGGCCTCCCAGCTAGCCCCCGTCCCCGCCGCCTCCCTGGCGTCGGTCATCCCAAGGTATCTCCTCCCGCTTGGGCTTCTTGCTGTAAGAGTAGTGAGGCCTGGTAATGGTGCGGTGCCTGGACTCACAGAGCGTGTGACGGCTGCAGCAGAAAGAGCCTGATTCCTAAACAGCTTCCAGACCAGCTTCCCCTCGGCCTCCCTCCTTCCCTGCTGCTTACTGCTTTGGACACCCTTGGGGGGCGGGAGCAGGAGGCTCCTCTCTTCCCCAGGCCCTTTATAAAAACGCAGTTGTGTTTCATGCCTTTGGCAGGAGCTTGGGTTTCCTACCCAGGTGTCTCTCTCCGGCTTCTGGGTTCCCTCTGCCTTCGGGTCAGCCCTTCAGCACAGGCAGGCAGGTTCCTGCTGGTTTCGCCTGTAGCCTCCCCGCCACTGACGGTGCCAGGGGCAGCTGGGGGGCCTCCTTCTGCCTTGACTTCCGCCAAGTAATTCTCTTCACAAATGTTCAAGGGCTGTTAACTGGCTAACTAGCCCGAGTCCCCTGATGGCCTCCGGGTTCCTCCAGAAGCTGCCACAATGGGCCTTTATCAGCTCGGGATTCTCTGGGCCCCGATCAAAAGCCCTGGCCTGGCCTGGCCAGGGAGGGGGCTGAGCGGGGAGTATCTTCGTCCTTCTGTCCTTTGGTCAGGCTGAATAGCTCCCTTGTTCAGGCTCCGAGGGTCACGGACTAGGAAGGCAGTGAGCCCTGGATGGGGAGGAGGAGAGAAAAACCCTCGAAGGGTTGCTATTTTCCTTAAACTGCTGCTAGTTTTACACAAGTTCTGCCACTGTGGACCGATGAGGGAGGAGCTGTGCTGTCATCCCCGGGCGGGTCGATTTGAAGGACAGCGAGAGACAATGGTAACTTCATACCTGGCTTAGCAAATGCTGTTCTAATTGCTGGTCCGGCCTCAGCAGGGGGACGTGCGGTTAGGACCTCCCCTCAATCTTTGCCATTCGCCAATCTTGTGGGCAAAATAGCGCACCCTGACCGAAAGTAACCTGGGTGAGAAGGTCGCAGGAGGCTGCAACTGATTTCCCTGTCTTTCCTAGGCCTCCTGCCCATCCTGAACACCGCTCCAAACTTCATTTTTCTAAAGCAGATCTCATCCTCTTCCTGTTGAAAAACCTTCAGAGGCCACTCCTCCCTGGCTTAAAGAAGGGGAAATGTCTCGTCCCGGCATTCAAAGCCTTCCGCCTGCTACCTTTCTAGTCCACCCAACTCTACTTTGCCTTCACCAACCTACCTAGTGGCTCCTGTGGGGTGGGGAGTGTTTGAAAATGCAGGTGGAAAGGGGCAGCAGCTCCTGGCATTCGGTGCTGGGGAGGGGAGGTGGCAGGGATGCTATGAGACCTACTTTGTGTGGGACAGACTCTACAACAAACTGCCCCCAAAGTAATGCCAGTAACATCCCCCCTTTGGAAATACACTTCAAACCAAGTTCCTCGCTCTTGTCTGCATGTCCCCCATACTTTCACGTCAGCCCCTGTGCGCACAGTGTCACTTCATCCCAGACAGACCTTCCCCCACATTTCCCAGGTCCTGATGTCCCCCATCCTTTGAGTGCTAGCTGAGACTCTTTGTCTAACACGAAACTTCCGCTGATGCCCGCCTCCCCCATCCATTACCTCTCCCTTGCCTGAACTCTTGATCCACGTTCCCAAGAGGCACTTAGCGCTCTCTTGGGTTGCAGTGTGTGTGTGTGTGTGTTCTCCCTCCTACCCTACACGTATGGAGGGCAGGATCTTGATGTGATTCAATGTTCTCCCTTCTTCCTTCCCCAACCACCCCCTAAGCTTTTCCCCGAGTCAAACCTGCCTGGCTCTTGGTGGGAGTTACTGAATGTCTGTCAGGTGAACAGATGAAGGAATAGAGACACAGGACTGAGGTTAGACGTGAGGGCTGGAAGTCCAGGCCCTTGAGTTCTCCCACACCATTATGTTAAGTTGCCTCAAGCTATTGTGAATCAGGGTCCAGCCCAACCCATCGGCTAACGTCCCACCCTGAGCCACTCCCCAGTCTCATCACCCTCCCGCTTCCTGTGGCTGCCACGTGCAGACTCTCCCCTCGCTACTGCCTGCCCACAGCTCACCCTCTCCTCCTCCATCTGGAACACCTCTCCTCCCTCACTCACTCAATCCCTGTCCCCCTCTGTCTCAAGCCCAGCTTAAAATCCCTCGTCTCCAGGAATTCGCCTGTGGCTCACCTCTTCCCAACTTCCCTGGTGCATAAGGTCTCCCTTTATTAAAAAGGCGTTAGCTCTGGAACTCTGGCAACACAGGGGTTGAGAACTGAACAAAAAAGGGAGTGAAAAGGCCTGCCCCAGCTGGTAGAGGCTGGGATGCTTTGGCAAGGCCAGTTGCACATGGCTGGAAAAGAGAATGAATGGAAATGTTCTGGCCTGGGGAAACCAGTTTATAGTTGAAAGAGAATGCCTTTGCCCAGGACGCTGGGTGGAGAGGGAGGAGGGTATCTTTCCAGCAACCTCCACTCAAGCTACTTCAGAAGAGAAAGTGAAGCTGAAAGGGCAAGGCTACTTTGGAGGAGCTTAAAGCTGTTGTCATCCTGGGAAGATAGGACAGACCACCTGGATTAGCCAGAAAAGCCTTTCATCAATGCTCTAAGTTTGGCTGAACGAGCTGCAAGCACTTGGGTTGCAAACTGTGGCTTCGGACCACGTGCAGCTCGCTTCTGGGTTGTGCACAGCTCACGAGCCAACGGTGCTTTTCACACTTTTAAATGGCTGGGAAAAAATCAAAAGAATACTATTTTGTGACCCATGAAAACCATACAGAAGTCAACCTTCAGTGTCGGCGAGTCAAATTCTGCTGGACAAGAGCTGTGAGCATTTGCGTGACACCAGCAGAGATAACAGCTGCAACCAAGATCACACGGCCTGCAAACCCTGGAGTATTTGCTCTCTGTCCCTTTATAGGAAACGCCTGCTGACCTCTGACTTAAGGGGATTAGGTAGCCTCGGAGAAAGGAAGAACCCTGGGATTTGGAAGTCTCCAGCACCAAGGAGGGCTGAGGGCTTTAAGTCAGATACAGTGTAAATGTCACCTGAGTCCTTGGGTGTATCTGTGTCTGAGGCTGTAGTGAACTGAGAAACAAAATCACCCTGCGGCCGACACCGTCTGTTCTCTGTGGCTGCACGTGGTTCTGAACCAGGCAGAAGGTGGGAACCCGGGTAGCAGATGGATGGGAATCAGGAAGGAAGAACCCAGTGGCCCCCTAGAGGGCTGAGGATCTCCAGGTCTGGGGTAAAACCTCTTCTTTTCCACCCCACTGTCCTCCAGGAAGGGTTTGCTGCTGGACGGTCCTTCCCAAGCCAGGGGAGGCCGCCACCAAGGAAGGGAGCCCATTGCATCAAGGACTCCCAGAAACAGGAGCCTCTGGGACCTTAAGCCTCTGGGTAGAGGAGTCTCTTGGTTAAGAGCATGTCTGTCCCAAACAACCAGAGACCCCAAGGGAGCGCACAGATGCTCCTCCTTGTGGATTGTGCCAAACCTAATCTGCTCCAGGTGCTCAGCAGCAGGTGAGCCCGGCCGTCTCTGACGAGTGACCTCTCCTTTCCCTTGCTTGCCTCCGCCAGCCCCCTAGAGTGAAATGCCGTCTCCCCCTCCCATGTCCATAACCCCCCTGCCGCACTCACTTCCTCCTTTCCTGTCTAACTCCACCCGCACTGGACTCTCAGCAGCACAGGACTGAGCAGGAGGCTTTCAGATCCTCGGGACCCACCCCTTCATTTGGAGGAGGAAGGGGAGGAGACTTGTCCAACGTCCCAAAGGGTGCAGGCGGCAAGGCCAAGGCTGGAATCCAGGTGTCCCCACTGTCTAGTGCTGTTTCCACCCCGTCTCTCAGCTTCCGGAGGGCTGCCTGCCCTGGAAATCCTTTGCACTCAGAGGTGGGCGAGTGCGTGTGGGGTCTTCATTCCTCTCATGAGCGCACGTCCATCCCCAGCTAGACCATAGCAGGTGGGAGTCAGAGACAATGTCTGCTCCGTAAGGCCCTTCACGCCAGGGAACTGCAGCAATCTTTGCTGACTCTGTGAAACTCCGAGCTGGCCTGGACTTCCCAGACTTCTCCCTCCAGAAGGCAACTAAGTTTGTAGAAAGAGCATGGGTTCTAGAATTAGAACGTTTGTGTTTGGATTCTGACGCTGCCACTTACTAGCTTGGGAGACCTTGGGCAAATCACTTAACAACTTCTAGCGTCCCTTTTTTCTTATCGAAACCAAAGACGTGAATATCCACCTTGCAGTGTTAAGGAGTTGTGGAGATGAGAGATGTGAAGGCATTTGGCAGGGCTCAGCACACAGTGGGTGCTCAAAATACTCTGTGCCTGTCCCTATTTGTTTTCTAAGGGGCTGCCTGCCTCTCCCTAAACGTCAGAGTCCAGGAAACTTCTTTGGAATCCTGAGATAGCAGCGGGCATCTTTATGCCCCTGATTCCATGCCAGCTATTGAGAAGGGAGCTAGGGACCATCATAGGTCTGACCCTGGTTGATTCAAACAAGAAGTTGTAGGAGGAGTTGAGTCCTGGGCTCCTCCTCCCAGGACCCCAGATGTCTTGGGACACATGACTTGATTTAGCATTCAGGAAGCTGTGTTCCTGCCTCTTTTGAGGGTGGGGGTACAGACTGGCTGGGCAAATTCCAAAGTGCGTTCTGTACAAAGAATTTGTGCAAGTCCCTTCATAGTTCCAGGTCTCTAGTTCCCCATCCTTACAATGAGGGGTAAACCTCCCAGTGGTTTGCCAGCCTAGCTCGGAGGAATGTTGAGCAGGTCCTGCGGGGCTCATTCCCCTGCTACAGCCAGAGCAGTGTTGAGTTTAGCAGTCTTACAGGAAGGCCTCAGTCACTGCTGTCATTCAAAGAAAGGGCTCCACAGCTACGGAAGTGTGAAATCCCCTGACCTGGAAGCTATTCTCAAAGGTTCCTTTCATCTCGCAAGGCTGTTTCAGGCCCAGCCCGGCGAGGCTGTAGCCTCTCTTCTCCACCAGATGGCAGCAGCCTGCCTGCTGCCGCGGGTGCCAGGCTGCGTTAAGTACAGGATGTTCAGAAAAAGATCCCAGGGAAGGGACTAGGAGGACGTTAGCACCAGCTCTGAGGCTAAGCAAATAGATCGAGGTGACCCTCTGCAGACGACTTCCTGATACAGAACCTCCTGGGCACCTGTGCTTGTAAATATACCAAGTGTCCTGCCCCAACCACCAGCCAAACTGGTGCTACCCCTCTCTCTGCCAGGTGGGAGATGGCCACTAGCGCAGCTTTAACTCTTTCTGAAACCAGGGAGGCTCTCAGGGTGCTGGATACTCAGGCTTTGGCAGCCTGAGGTCAGTTTGGGGAGCCCACCCAGTTGTTGATGAATTGGGAGACATGGGTGGGGGACATCAGATTCTCCTTTGGAGGCCCCAGGAGTTTCCTTTCACTTTCCCAAACACTCATGAGGAGAAGCAATATCAAATCTGCTGGACTTGGGGGTGGTTTGACCTTTCACCTTGTAGATGCTGTATGAGTGAGCACATCTGAAAAGGGCAAGTGTCACATACACAAGTTGGGTTGGTCCATTCATTCATCTAACAATGATTATTGAGTACCTACTGTGTGCAGTCGTGGACTAGAAGCTTCAGGGGATTGGAAGATGAATCAGACACAGGTCCTTTATAAAGAGGCGAATACGACTCAGTCCAAATGGCAGGTGATCAGGTCGTGTCTATTGAAGTCATATTGTATGTCTTCTCCCTTCAGATTTCTGTTTCTTATTGTTTGGTTCAGGTCAAAAGTTAAATGATGAGGCCATGAAATGGGGGAAGAAACAGGGAAAGGGCATGGTAGAAAGGAAGCCAGAGACCATGCAAATGTTTGCCATGAGGAATCCACAAAGCGGAGGTCAAATGGGCCCCACTGTGACTGACGTGCACAGACCTTAGAGCAAAGCACTTTCCCCATCTTCTCCCATCGACTTTCCTGAAGTATTTGTGATCCTAGCTCTCCAGTTTCCTCTTGCAAACGCACACTGCCTGGTTCTTTAAATTGGCTTAAAAAAGAATATTTATTGGTTTGATACTTTTTCTTTTAAATGATACAGAGAAGTATAAAGGATAAAACAGAATGGACCATAACCCATTGCCCACAGGTGATATTTAAATATATATATCAGTATCATATACACATCACTTAAAAATGCAAATAGTACAGGAAGATACATAATGAACAGTGAGTGTCTTCCCACCACTTTTCTCCCACAGTTCCTCTTCCCAAAATAACCACTGTTATTTATTTTTTGTTTATTAATTGCCTTTCAGGAAAAAAAGCCATGCATTCAGGAGCGCATACTTCTCCAAGCCCACATGAACCTGTCCTCTGCTGTCCTGGTTGTTTACAGAAAAGGGATCCCACTCTCCTGTATCTTGCTATTTTCATTTACTGAAATACCTTGGACATCTCACCACCGTGGCACAAACAAACCCGCCCCCTTCTTTTTAATGGCTACAGTGTTTCCCCTGGTGTGGATCTATCATGTTTTGTTGTCACCAATCGGCTTTTGGAGGATTTGGTGGTGGTTTTCATGTATTTTGCTGTTGCAGACAAAACCACAACGCTTGCTGCTTGATTTTTCAAAGGGTCCAAGGATCTCTGCACAAGATTTCCCCACAGGGCAAAAGGACTGCGCCCAGGGTCCTAGGAAATCATCTTTGGGGTGAGGGGATAGCACTGCTTGAGCCCCTAGAGCTGCCCAGATGCTTCGTATTATGAACGTGTGACTCTGACTCCTTTGGGGAAGTCGTTACTTCACCCCCTGTTCCTGCCAAGCTGGTATGGCTG
Organism: Vicugna pacos; assembly: GCF_048564905.1. Taxonomy (NCBI): domain Eukaryota; kingdom Metazoa; phylum Chordata; class Mammalia; order Artiodactyla; family Camelidae; genus Vicugna; species Vicugna pacos. Next base: position 36,629,333 of record NC_133002.1, on the reverse strand, counting down.
CTACCAGGCTAGCCATCCAAGTGTGGCTGCACCGGGATGGGTCCTCAGTCTGGAGTCTCAGCCGGTTGAGGGCTTGCTGGGTTGGCTGGTGGACTCCCTGGGACTCTTGGCTCAGGCTGGGGCTGCTCTGCTTAGCTGGTGTTCGTGGCTGCTCTGAGATTCACAAACAAACAGGAAGCCAGGCCACTTCCTCCTTGCTGCGGCTGGTCCCCCATCCTTATCGCCCCCTTGGCCCAGAGGGGAAGGGGCAGCCCAGGATTCACAAGGCAGCTTCCTGGCAGAGGTGGGGGGGGGGAGTTCTGGGCCCCATGGCCAGGAAGGGCTCCCCAGCTCTGTGCACCTATTTGGCACACAGCTGGGATAGCCTTACTGAGAATCAGAGTGAGGCTCCAATCTCTCCCTTTCAGGAAGCCTTTTCTAATAAAGCCTACCCTGTCTGGATCCCCCTTACCCCTTTGGTTCTGAGATGGAGTTCTTTCGGACTTGTAAGCAGCTCTCTGGGTGTTTGTGGTGGGAGAATGTTTTCTCCCCGAAGGCAGCACCCACGTTTTCTTCTGCCTGTTTCCAGTACCCACCAGCACGGCACTCTGTTCATGGGGGATGCCCAGTAAATGTTTGTAGACTGAATGACTGACCGATTCCAAAAGGGTTGCCAGAGAAGAAGGGAGACAGGACAGGGTTGCAGTCCTGGCTCATGGTGGGGACAGAAGGCATCACTGCTCCTGACTGACCCGGACCCTGGGGCAGCTGAACAGTGGGGATCGGTGGGGACAGTTAGGAGAGACTGAAGCCGAAGTGTGGCTAGGGTGGAGGCCAGAGATGAGAACTAGATATTCTGTCTAGTCCACAAGTCCTGAAGGCCCACTAGACCACAGGGAAAATCAGTTTCCTGGTTTTCAATCAGTAATCAGTTAGTTACTATAAAACTTAGTAAGGGGGGGTGCCTTTTTTTTTAAGGAATTAGAATTTTGAAAACACACAGCCAGCATAAAAACAATGCTGAATATATTTAATCCTCGCTGCGGTGACTCAGAGGGCGCAGTAGGATACGGCGGTGCCCGGGGCGGTCATTACGACTATCAATTACCTTGAGAACATTAGCCACGGGCCCAGCCGCCCACAGTGAGTCACTGTCAGTTGCTTAAAAAAAAAATCTCGGCTATCAACTCACTTAGTTGCCACTGTTCTCTTTTCAAAGAAAGCTGAGCGCAGAAACCAAACTTAAAAACAAACAACAATAACCAGGAAACCCTAAAAGCCCAGTTATCTTCCCTCAGCAGTCGGTCTGGGCTTCAAACAAAAGTTCCTCTGTTAAGCACCTGCGGGGCCGAGGAGCCTGCGCGCTGCGGGGTTGGAGACCGGTGAGGACGGAGTGATGGGGGGTCAGGCTGGGGCCAAGGTGGAACTCGAAGCAGGAAGGGATGCCTGGCTGCGGAGACCTACAACTGCTGTCACAGGAGGGTGGGGAGGGGGTGGGAGCCCCTCCTGGAGCTGGGTCTCCAAATCTGCAGAGATGGAGCAGACCACGGCCCAGCAGCTCCCCTGATGCCTCATCACGTGGTCACACAGGTGGACTGAGAGGTGACCCTGGTGGCCTGATGAGGTTCCAGCGCTCCTTGATTCTCACCTGGCTCCATATACAGTCTCTCAGCATCACGGCAGGGTCAGCTCCCTCCGTGCCCCGTACAGTTTCCAAAGCTTCAAGCAATGGCCAGTTTAGGATATTTACTCCAGAAGCAGAGAAGAGAGAGTTGAACAGAGATGGTAAAGGGGGAGGGCAAAGGCTGTGCCCAGCAGTGAGGCTGCAAACTCCAGCCTCCAAGGCTGGCAAACCACCGCCAGCAGCCCTGCCTTGTCCCCACCGGACAGTAAGAGGTGAGTGGAAACTTCGGGTTAAAAATACCCAGGCTTGTTGCAAAGAGAAAGAAGAACAGGAAGGAAGTGTGGGGAAGCAAGGCAGAATAGACAGAAAGCCCCAGAGAAGGAGGATGAGACGTTATTAATGGCCGGAAGTTGATCAGGTAGAACAGGTGGGGAACGCCCTCCAGGTGCCTGAGGGGCTGGTGGGCTGTGGGTGGGATCCCCGGCATGGCTCAGGCAGACCCTCCCAGAGAAGTGATCTGGACCCACTGAGACTAGGATTCAGATCCCCGCAAAGAGTCTTGGCCCAGGAACGGAGTGGCCAGGCAGCGGGCCTCTCCTAAGGAGAGTGGGGCTTGGGTGACCAGAGGGAGACTGTCGTGTCTGTCATTCTCTCTTCGGGGAGAGAGCCACTCGGCCCCACCGCTGGGCAGGGTGGGAGGGTGTTCAGCGGGCCTTGGAAACAGCAGGCACTCTCATGGAGGAAAGAGAGCAGAGAGAAGGCTGCTGAGGTGGCATGGCACCGATCAGAGCTCTGGATCTGGGTTGCTGAGCTCCATGACCCTGGACTGACACGAAGCTTCTCTGTGCTTCAGTTTCCTCATCCGTAAGATGGAGATGCCAGGAGTGGAGACCTCATGGTGTTGTAATACGGGTTACGTGAGTTACAATACCCAAGGCTTCTAGAACAGGACCTGGTACCTAGTATTGCTTTTTAAGTGTTCACCATCCGAGGTGGAGTAGTGGGCAGTGAAGGAGATGGGTGGGAAGAAGTTTCTAACGCCTCATGTCAATGGAACAGCCCTTCACAGGAAGACTGCCCCACACCAGGCTAGGAGGGAGCAGAGGACGGGAGGGGATAGAAATAAGATAAGTGTTCAGGAACCAACATCTTCAGGAGAATACAAACAGCTAATCAGTCACACTTGAGCACAACACAAGAGAATTTTGTACCAAGTGCTAGTCTGCAGGGAGTTGGAGTAACTTCCTCTGCCTTCAGTGTTTGGAAGGTGCCGCTGGACTTTGAAAGTTAAGTAACACAGGTCAGCAGGCCGAGAAGAGGGAGGATGGTGTTCAAGGTGGCGGCTCCCAGGTGGTTGACTGGGGATTGGGAGCGGGGAAGGGGCTTGGGCGAGAACAATTTGGAAGGATTTGGATCCTCTGCCAAGAGTTTGAACTTTATCCATGAGGCAAATGGCAAGACTAGGGAGCAGGGAGAGCAAACCAGACTTGTGTATTCGAAAGAATTCTCTGGCAGAAACATGGAGGAGACACGAGAGGGGAGAGAACAGTTGCAGGGAGGCCAGTGGGTTAAGTGGCCCAGGAATGGTCAGGGCCAGAGACACCACGGGGAGGGGCCTTAGAAAGTGGGCTCATTTGGAAGGATGGCAAGTTGGGGAGGGGGCGCTGACTGTACGGTTTCCAGTCTGGGCAACTGAGCATTTAGTGGTGTCCTTATTAGAGACAGGGAATCAGGGGAACAAAGTGGGCTTGACAAAGAAGCCTTTAGAAAGGGTGAGCTTGAGGTGGCTGAGATAGCCAGAGGGTGTCGGAAAGAGGAAATAGTAGTGATGGAAATGAGGTGGGGTCGCAGAAGACTCCCTTCAGACTAAATCAAGGAAGCGTGGAGGCTGAGCCATGGGCCCGGGGTGACATATGGGGTCTGCTGGGGGAAACAAAGGGGCTGACAGGCCTCCTTCACTCCCCAGTTCATGGCTAGAAAATTGCAAAGGGTCACAGTTTGTACAATGCCTGGTTAAATGACATTGTGGATTACAGTATCTAACTTGAACTGAATTAACCTTCACAAAATGGACAAGGGGGTTAAAAAGATTCCTGTAAAGACATTACAGGTTAAAGATCACCCTAATTCATGGGAATGTAAATTGGTGCAGCCACTATGGAGGACAGTGTGGAGGTTTCATTAAAAAACTAAAAATAGACTTACCTTATGATCCAGCTACCACACTCCTGGCATATATCTGGAGAAAACTATAATTGGAAAAGACACACACAGCCCGATGTTTACAACAGTGCTATTCACAATAGCCAAGACATGGAAACAAGCTAAACGTCCATCAGCAGATGGCTGGATAAAGAAGTTGTGGTACATATGCACAATGGAATACGACTCAGCCATAAAAAAGAATGAAATAATGCCACTTGCAGCAACATGGTTGGACCTAGAGATTATCATATTAAGTGAAGTAAATAAGACAGAGAAAAACAAATATCATATGATGTCACTTACATGTGGAATCTTCAAAAACAAAACAAATTTAATTTACAAACCAGAAACAGATTCACAGACATAGAAAACAAAACTGTGGTTACCAGGGGGGAATAGTCAGGGGAGGGATAGATTAGGAGTTTTGGATTAACAGATACACATTTACTATATATAAAACAGATAAAAACAAGGACCTGCTGTATAACACAGGGAACTATATTCAATTTCTGGTAATAAGCTGTAATGGAAAAGAATCTGAAAATACATAAATATGTATGTATATGTATAACTGAATTGCTTTGCTGTACACCTGAAACTAACATTGTAAATCAAGTACACTTCAATAAAAAATAAGAATTATTAAAAAAAAAAATCACCCTAATTCAGCAAGCACCAGCCCACTAGAAAAGAGCAAAGCTGGCACTTCTCACACGAGTTCTTTGTCAGCCCCATCATCAGTTAAAACAGGGACGATCTGATTAGGTCTAACATGATGATGGCCACAAAACTTTTTTGTACGTGCGTGTAATTTGTAATTATGAAGATGACTATTTGAAATGTGAGTTACACTTCCCACCATTGTTATAAACAAACCTCGCCCAAGTATATATTGTGTCTTGAGATGTGTAGACAATTTGTAAATAATTGAACATATATAGAGGCACATGCTCAAATGTTATTACTGATGGGATGTAACTTCTCAGTATGGGAGTTGTCATGTCACACAGGATTGGATTTGGGGGAAAATTCTTAAGTCATAGGTTTCGGGTCCCAGAGCACCAACTGGTTTCCTACTTTATCAGTTCCACACATCTGAAACACTGTGTATTACATTTACCTCTTAGAACAAAGGATGCTTGTATTCAAAGTGTGGCTGCAATGGCTCACGTTTCTTTCATCGCTTCAGCCCTTCTCTTTCCTCTGGAGATGAGGGAAAGATTAGCTGAGCTCCCTGGAGAAAAGCATTAAGTAAATACAAGGTGCTGCAGAAGTTACTGTTACTATTATTAACAACACTAATAGGCAGCAGCAGTGAACACTGTTTCAAGGTGTTCCCATAAGGATCCAGGTGAGAGGTTTCTAAACACATCCAACCACTCATCTCTTACCACCACATGAATCCAGGGGTCCTTCTGGTGTATGAGTCCCATGGGGCATGGAGGCTGCTGGGGCTTAGAAACACTGAAGCTCCCACGGGATGGGATTGCCATTCTCTGAGGAAGGAGGAGCTCACCTCCTGCGAGGCAGAGTCCAAGATCAGGCTGGACCTGAGTACTGGTTGAGGAAAGCCTCCTGCATGTCAGCCTAGGAGCCAATGCCAGGGAGCTAATGCCTTCACCGGACACTTGGGTACCTGCATCCCACTACCCAGGAAGCTGGAGAGAACACACATGCATAAAATTTTACATTAATTATTTTTGCAGCTGTTATGGAAGCAGTTTGGCAATTCCTTAAAAAATTGAAAATAGACTTACCCTGTGATCCAGCTATCCCACTCCTGGGCATATGTCCAGAGGAAATTCTAATTTGAAAAGATACATGCACCCCAATGTTCATAGCAGCACTATTGACAATAGCCAAGACAGACATGGGAACAACATAAATGTCCATCGACAGATGATTCAATAAACGAGTTGTGGTATATATGTATGATGGAATACTACTCAGCCATAAAAAAAGAATAAAATAATGCCATCTGCAGCAACATGGATGGACCTGGAGATCCTCATACTAAGTGAAGTAAGCCAGAAAAAGAAAGAAAAATACCATATGATATCACTTATATGTGGAATCTAAAAAAAAAAGTCACAAGTGAACTTATTTACAAAACAGAGACAGACTCACAGACATAGAAAACAAACCTATAGTTACCAGGTGGGAACAGGGTGGAGAGGGATAAATTGGGAGTTCAAGATTTGCAGATACAAACAACTCTATATAAAATAGATAAACAACAAGGTCCTACTGTATAGCACAGGGAACTATATTCAATACCTTGTAATGGCCTATAATAAAAAAGAATATGAAAAGAAATATATATATATATATACATGTAAATGAATCACTATGCTGTACACCAGAAATTAACACAACATTGTAAAGCTACTCTACTGCATAACAAAAATTACTTTTATTTTTTCAAAGCACATTTGTGTGGGAATGGTGGAGATGATTATTTGCCATCATTTATGCCCAAAATGTTTTTATGGAGTATGTGTCATGGATGCAGGGAGCTGTACTAGGCGGACACAAAGGTGGGGACCTCAGCACACTGCTAATCCCGTGGACAATTAAGGTGCACACAACCACAGTACAGGGTGGACCCAGGGGCTTGAGAGGTTCAGACAGAGGAGCCAGCGTTCCAAGGTGGGAAGAGAGGCACAGTCCTGGAGGCAAAGACCCCTGGCCTGGATCTCAAAGGCTAGGAAGGCCTGGCCAGATAGAAATGGAGGAAATGACACTCCCAAAGGAGGATGGAAGCCGCAGGATGGAAAAGCCTGGGGTACGTATGACCAACAACGAGTAGTCACGTTCGCATGGCACCTAGAGGGTAAAGAAGAGTGGGGTCGGAAAAATGCATTTGAACCAGCCTTTCATCAGCCACATGCTGGACCACGAGATTCAGGGTTTATCTTCAGTAAGCAAGGGGGAACCTCGGAAAGTGTAGGGGCAGGTGAGGCAGGGAACTCAAAGAAGTTAAAAACCAAACAAAGTTTGCCCAGAGTCCTATGGCGAGTTAATTTGTGGTCCAGCCAGGACTTGAATTCAGATTGGTATTGATACAGGCAGAGCACCTGGACGTCACACTGACCAGACAGATGGGTCTGTGGGAAAGCGCTTCAGGCCAGGGGCAGGCAGGTTTCTCGGGGAAACCTGGAGCCCAGGTTCCAAGGAGCCAGGTGTCCTCCCCTGCTGCTGGCTTGGGTCTTGTCAAGCTCAATCTTCCCATGGAACCTGGGTGATGGATGAGCCGGTGGCTGGACTGCAGTCCTTGGGAACCCAGATGGGTTGGGCTGGGAATGGCTGAGTGTGGGATCGTTTCAATAAAACGACGGGAGAGGAGAGCTCGGAGTGTCCTGGGGTGTGGGGCACGCAGGGCGTGGGGCCCCGCATTCCTGGATGGTTGAGACGCCACAGCTGATGATTATCATTATTATTCCTGCTCTGGCTTCTCTGAGCTTTCATCTTCCAGGACCCTGCCTTGCTGGCTGGGCGTCACCAGCTAGCAAGGCCTCCTGGGGTGGGGTGGGGCAGGGCGGGCGGCTCCTGGCTGCAAGGGAACACACATGATGGCAGGTTTCTTCCCCAGTGAGCTCAGGGACTTTCCTAACCCTGGAAGCATGGGCAGAATTTCTCAAGGGGGAAACGGAGGCACAGAGCAAGGGCATGACTTGACCGAGGTCCTGGGGGACCTCCGTCTCCTGCCAACCCCTACTGACTAGACCACATTTATCCTTCCCCAATTGGGGCAGATCTTGTCGGCCTGGAAGAGAGCCAGGGAAGGTGTGGATCATAGAAGAGAGAACTGGGTTGGGTCCAGGACGACAGAACTGGTACCCTCTTTGCCAGGTGCTTCGGGCATCATGAGGTCAGGCTGCTGGTTTCGCGTCTCTCTGGATGGTCCTTCCTTATGGGTGGAGCTTCTCCAAGCCCCTGAGGGAGGCCAGTGCCACAGACGCAGCTGGGCAAAATGCCCCGCTCTCTCCCATCAGAGGCAGAGGCTGCACTCAGCACCCCGGAGAGGAAGAGCCAGGCCAGAGGCAGAGGGCCAGACGATGGCTCAGAGACAGGGAAAAGGGTGTGTGTGTGTGTGTGTGTGTGTGTGTGTGTGTGTGTACATTTGCTAACGCCAGGCTTTCGTTGGTGACATGTCCCTGCCTGCCCAGATGGGATCAAAGAGAGAAAGACTGACTAGGAGGAGATGTGAATGACAACCTGACGACTGGGGCTGGGGTAGGGCAAGGGGGCCACTGAGTAGATGCCGGCCGGCAGTGGGGAACCCAAGGAGAAGGGAGGGAGTGGCCCCACCAGCTGAGGCTGAGACCCAGCTGATAGGTGCTAGACTCACGTTCCCCATTTGCGCTGTCCATCTAGAGAGCAGCGATCTTTGACTGCATCTTCTGGCTTCTAGCTGAGGTGGGACAACATGGAAGAGAGGCTGAGGACGTTGGAGGAGAGAAGTCAGTCAACAGGGCTTCGGGACCTCCACAAGTTCTCACCTCCTCAGTGCCTCCCAGAGTCGGCCAACCAGCCAAGCTCTCAATTTATCAAGAATTTAATAAGTAGCTACTCAAGGTGCTGTGCTTGGAGCCTTGGGTGGAGATGCCTCAGGTGTGGTGCTGCCCTCAGGAGACGCTCTCTAGAGAAAGACATTTTCCTGTTTGGTTTCGGCCCCACTTTACACAGGGCAATGCCAGCATCCTGGGCTGAGTCCCGAGGCATCTTCTTCCTCCCTGGCCATTTGTGGCCGTGAGCTCAGGCCCTCGCTTCTGTTTCAACCGCCAGCTCTGAGTTCACACAGGAGCAACGCTCCTGGAATTCTTGCTGCTTTAAAAAAAATCTTTTTTAATTGAAGTGTAATTAATTTACAATGTTAGTTTCAGGTGTACAGCAAAGTGATTCAGTTATACATATACATACATATATATTTTTTCTTTTCAGATTCTTTTCCATATATTTTATTACAAGAAATTGAATATGGTTCCCTGTGCTATACAGCAGATCCTTTCTTACCACTTTCTTGACACTCACCTGGCTGAAACATTCACCCTTCAGCCACCTAAGTCATTTTGTGAGCTTGCCACTAGGATTAGGCTGCTCCAAGATGCACTTTTTCCAGGGACCCTACCCTATTCCAGACCAAATACACCCTGCAATACCCGCGCCTGCCTCTTCCTCCTGTCCATGAGCTGAAGAACCTCAGTGTCCCCTGTTGCTTGGCAGAGACACCTGGAATTTGGGGGCTATTTTCCAAAGCCCTCCCACTCATTTCTAGCTCTTTTTATTACCTATCAGTGTCCCTTCCCGTGCCCCCATCTAATAGTGTAACTCTACGTCTGGACCAGAGCAGAGAGCTCTTTAAGGGAATCACTTCCACATTTATAGTTGGTTTATTCAACAAATATTTACTACCAGCTGCTGTGTATCAGGCGCTGTGACAGGGACTGAGATGGCTCTGATGGTGACAACGGCAGACAGGCCTCCTGTCCTGGGGAAGCCCATGAACCAACAGGCAGGACAGACACTAATGATGAAAATGGGGCATGCGGTCTGACTGGACAACCACCTAGGGTCCCTGGGAGTCTGGGCATTTTCACCGTGTCCTCAAATACCTCTTTTACTTCCTGCCTGGATTCTTTGCAGAGCGTGCCGTGCTGGGGAGGAGTGGAGACTGTTCCAACAGGATGTCCACATGGTAAGACCCACAAGGCACCAGCTCCCAATCTGTTCTCCCCCGAGATGGGGGCAGGGGAGCGAGGCCCCACCCTTCTTGAATTCAGTCTCTTAAGGAAGTGGACACAGGAAGCAGGGACGGAATTAAGAGCCTAAAACTCCACGTACAAACAAACCATATGGGCAATGAAGCTGAGAAGGGCTGCAAAAGGCATTTCCCAATTTCACTGTGCTGGGAAGTACCAGATTCTGCCACCTCTCCAGAAAGCAGCCACCTTGTTGAGGATGAAATCCACACTCTGCTCTGTTCTCTGACTACATTGCCCATGAGAAGTGGTGCCCCTGTGTTTCATTTTGAAACTTGTCCATGAATGAAGGCTCTAACCCCTCACGCAGTTGTTGGATGTTGAGTCAGTGTTTAAGCACTGTAATTGGCATAAAAGTCCTCCAACTGTCTAACCAAGACAAGACACTGCAAGTTCCACCCTCTGGCTCATTTGCCGCCCTCTGTGGAATGGGGAAAACAAGAAAACTCCGAGTGTTTTCACAAAACTTCTATAAAACTAACATGATCACGTGAAAGGCCTTTGGATCTGATGGCCTTCATTCTAAGTGTCAGTATTCCATATGGAAATTTTTTTAGAGGAAGTGATGGTGGGGGTGCGGGGGTGGGGTGGAGGACAGAGAGCTCCCACCTGCTTGAATATAAGCCTCTGGGGTGCTTTCCTGGAACTCTCTTAGGTGGGGTTCTCTCCCCGCTTTGGTGCCTCTGTCACCCTGGGGGTGACACTCCAGGTTGTGGAAGTGGAATGGGCCCCAAGAATGCTGGGGGGGGGGCGGGGGCGGGGGCGGCGCTGGCATATAAAATGCAGTGATGGAGCTTTCCTTTTTAGGTGTGTCTGGTAGAAATGAAAGTGGCTTGAGCTCTAAAACAAGAAAAGCATTAGAGAAACACAGTTTTCAAAGGCTGTTGCCTTAAATTTGTGGTAGTTTCCTAAATCAAGGGGCAAATTCCTACATTTGAGTTTCTTTCCCTTCCTTCTTCCTCCCTCCCTCCTTCTTCCTCCCTCCCCTTTTCAATGGGAACACCTTCCTCTTCTCTCTTCCAGCCTCAGTTCTACCATTTCTTTTTTTTTTAATTGAAGTATAGTCAGTTACAATGTGTCAATTTCTGATATGTCAATTCTACCATTTCTACCATCCTTTCAGGTGGAGCTACAGGCTCACCTCTTCCATGCATGTTTCCCATCTGGTCAATCTCTAGTTGTCTGCTTCTTTCTCTGAATTCCCATTGAATTCTGCTAAATTCTACAGCTTGGCACGACTACACAATGCCTTGTGTTCCCCAGCTGTTTCATGTACGTGAATTTTGTCCCCCAAGTCAGTTGGCGAGCGTCTAAAGGGCAGAGGCCATTCTTTATATCTTGGAGCCCCTCAGCCCAGGGCTGGAGACGTAATAGGACTTTATTGAGACCTCCAATAGTCTTTTACTTCTCATTACACATCAGAGAATTCAAACAGGAAAAAACATTCGTAAGTGTAATAAATGTGAATAAGCCTTCCTTTATACACCATCTTTATGCAACCACCATACACATCAGAGAATTCCTGCTGGAGGGAAACCTGTATCTGACGTCCACGGGAGAACCCTCAGGTGAGTCTGGAGGCTTGGAAGGCACATGTGACTCAGTGTCACAGAGCTCAGTTACAGAGAAGGTGACTGTGGGGAACCCTCCTCTCAAGACGATACCCAATATCGGCGTGTACATTAGAGAGAACCATGAATCCGAAGAATGTGGAAGAATTTCCCTCAGGGTCTTCACCAGCCAACATCAGAGAATTTACCCGAGAGTAAAGAGCAGTGTAGATGGGGATACAGCAGGGAGGGGAAGCGGCCACAGTTCCTGTCTTTGGTGCAGCTTGCCTCTAGACCCATTTCCCAGCTGAAGAAACTGAGACTTGGAGAGGAAGCATTGTATACCGCGGGTACAAATGGAATATTACAAAACTTTGATTAGCGCCTTTTCTTTTTGAATTTGAAACACTTCCATGTCTGCTTTCCTTTGTCTTCATCTCTCAGTAGAGAAGGGAAGGGATGATGCCCCCAGTGCTTGTTATCGATGGAGAAATGGGGCTGGGGAAGCTGCATCACTGGTCCAGGGCACAGGTCATGAAAGGAGCTCTAGTCTCTGGAGAACTTTATTTGATGTGCTGGGCACCTTGCTAGGTGCTGGGGACCCCGCTAGGTGGAAAGAGAGGTCCTGTGCCCTCAAATAGCTTATAATTCAGGAAGGGAACAGATGGGTCCTTAAAATACGGCTTTGATGGGAGTGCACATGAAATGTGGCAGAGGCATGAAATGCAGGAAAGGAGCCCTACGTTCCTTTGGGGGAAGGAGGAAAAGCTTCACAGAGAAGGTATTGTTTTAGCTGAGACATAAAGGATGAGGAGTTTGCCAGGCAAACAAGTGAGAAGAGGGTGTTCCAGGTGGAAGAGACAGCACAAGCGAAGGCATTGATGTAAGAAAGGACATGGCCTGCTGAGGATCCTGACGAAGTTCAGTGTGTAGAGCATGGTGGGGGTGGGAGTGGGAGTGGGGTGGCCATGAGCTAACAGCTAGGCAGTCAGCCAAGGGGAAGAGAACATGAGGCCCTTAATTGCCTTGCAAAGCAGTTCAGATTTCCCTTTAAGCAAGGGGAGCTGTATTAGTTTCTGGCTGCTGCTGTAACAAATAAGCACAAACCTAGTGGCTTCAGACAACACAGGTTTACTGACAGTTCTGGGGTCAGAAGTTGCACTGAGACAACATCAGGGCATCAGTAGGATGTGTTCCTCCTGGAGGCTCTTGGGGAGAGTCAGTTCTACGCCTGCTCCAGTTTCTAGAAACTGCCCACATTTCTTGGCTCATGTTCTTCTCCCATCTTCAAAGCCAGCAGCCACACCATTCTGCCCCCTGCTTCCATGGTCACATCTCCTTCTTGGACTCTAATGCTCCTGCCTCTCCTTGAAGTATCTTTGTGGTTAGATTGGACCCATCAGATAATCCAGGCTAAGGTCCGAATTTCAAGATCCTTAACGTAATCCCATATGCAAAGTCCCTTTCACCAAGGTAAGGTAACATATTCACAGGTTCCAGGGTTTAGGATGTGGACATCTTTAGGGCTCCATTAACCTGTTTATCACAGAATAAGCCACTCAAGAATTCTTTTTTTTTTTTAATGGAGGTACTGGGGATTGAACCCAGGACCTCATGCATGCCAGGCATGCACACTACTACTGAGCTATACCCTCCCCACCTCAAGAATTCTGAGCAGGAGAGTGGGGTGACAGAATTGGAATTCTGGGCAGTATAGCATTATGGTCAAAAGAGCAGGCTTAGGAGTCTGACTACCTGGGTTCAATCCTGAGCCTGCCACGTGAGACTTAATGTGACCTTACATCGTTTCCTACTTCATTTCTCTCTGTCTCGGTTTTCTCATCTGTGAAATGGAGATACCTACTCAAAGAGCAGTTGGAAGGACTGCGTGGGATAAGAGGTGAAACAGGACAGTGGAAAGTACTCAATAAATTGGGAACATCTTGGTGCCCAGTACGTGCTGAGAACACAGCCTAGTCAGGAAAAAGACATTCATGGTCAATGCCCCACAGAGCAGAACCTAGCTTCATAGGGGGTCCATTTCCACAGGACCATCAACACCCAACACGATAGGGAAGGAGGTCCCCAGGCACCAGGGGATTCTCTGGCACAGGAGGAACATGCAGCCCCTCTGAACGGCACCATGTTTCTCAATGGAGCGCTCAACTGTTCCTCTCTGCTGGCGAAATGAAACGAGGGACGGAAGTTGCCCCTGTCTGTTCCCACTCTCAGCTGGGGGTCCATCTGAGTGCTGGATAATATTAGAGAGTAGGTGGTGTTCTGTCTTAAGCTTTCTTCCCTGAGATCTCTGTAAAGACAAAACAAAACAAAAAACTGTTTAGTTTGACGTGGGGCCAAAGACTCCGCCACATCTAGTGTGATGGTAAGTGTGCTTCTCAGAGTCGACGGGCACCTGGTCTGGGGTTTCTTGCTTCCCTATCCTCTCTGTCTCTGCTTCCTAGTTCCAATAAACCCAAGCTATCAAAGTATCTCCCTCCTTCCTGCTGCTTTTCTTCTCTAAGGAACTCCAAAAAAAGTGGCTATGGATCTCTTTGAGATTTACCAGCAAGTAGATAAAATACAGGACACTCAGTTAAATTTGAATTTCAGATAAGTGATGAATAATTTTAGTATGTCTCAAATGTTACTATATGATTAGTACTACTTTCAAAACCAGATTATTTGACTAACCAGAACATCCCATTCCCTAAATTCACCGTGTAACACTATGTATGTTCTTTGAGGCCATTAACAAGGTCAACTGGTATTCAAGCCCTGAAAGTTCGAGGACCTTCTTACAGGTGACTTTCTTTGTAGTAACACAGGGAAGGGAGGGAAGGCTGTGGTTCTCGAGGGACAGCAAGGGTCAGAATAGTGAGGACGGGTCCCTCTTATTTCCTTGACATGAATGGTGATGGCACTTCAGCTGTGACAATTTCTTTTCCTGCCCACCTCTGAGATTCAAAGACATTCAGCTCCTCTTCATGAATGGGGCACATAATCCCTGCTACTCCACAACCTAAGGGTGACCAGCATATCTGTTCTATTTAACTATATCGAGATCTCTTTGATCTTGACTAGGATAACGATGCTGACTCTTAACCATCTATGGGATATGAAGGAAAGTCTGTCTTCAGATTGGGTGTGTATAATTTGCAGTCACTGTTACATGAAACACACACAGGAAAGAATGGTTGATATCTGCCAGGCTAGTCACTGTTGGTACTAAGGTTTGCTCGAGGTTTGGCTCCCAGGCGCCATCCCATGTGACTGCTCCAATCTAGAATGACCCTCCTCTTCTTACGCACCTCTAGCCCTCACTCCAAACTTCCCTCCTTGTTCTGTGGGGGGCAAACACCTGAAGTCCTCCAACTTACCTTGTCTGCTGGTTGAGGCTGAGCCCTGCCACCGGTTAGGGCTTCCAGCAGATGGCCACTTCCAGGTCATCTCCAGGCCACTCTCCATGCAGCATACTGTGCAGTCTGGTGCTGTCAGGCGGGACTTGAGATCTCCCATCGAAGTGGTTTAGCCATCTAGTTAGCCATCTGGTGGACTCCTACGTTTCTGTATGAGCCCCTTTGAAGCATTATTTCAGACTCTAAATAAAGGCAAAAGATGATACCGTTTATGGAAACGTAAAGGAGCCCTGGATTTTACCCCTCTGTGTGTGAACCAACCTGCCAGCCAAGGGCAAGAGTCTGAACCGCACAGGATTAACTGTGTCCTCTTTCACCTCGGTTCCTTCTAGAAAAATGTGGCCCTGAGGGGCCAGGGGAATTCATGACTTCATGCCTAACAAAGCTCCAGGAACAGCCTGCTGCAGACAAGGTCTCATTATGGTTAATTGCTGTTATTATTGTTGTTGTTGTTGTTCTTAGCCCAGCTCCTGTGAAAAGCTGCCACAGCTTTGCTGACCTCAGGTCAGGGCTTTCATTAATGCCTCTTCTGAATGCCAGAGGCCCCAGGCACCACATTGGTGCCCCCACGTGCAGGCTCCACCTCCTCTGAGCTCCGCTCACAGGGTCTTCTCCACCACCAGATCTTCCCAGTCCCTCCCTGGAGTGGCCCCATCATTCTTCAATCCTGCTAGCAACGCCAGCTCCCATTCCAGCCCCCTCGCTCCAGATATCTTCACCCTCCCCCTTGCCGCCCTTCCCCGTACCTTCCCTTTTCTGCCATTTCCCAGCCCCCCAACACAGTTTTTGGCCCAAATAGTTCTCCACGGCTGAGTCTTTTGCGGGGTCATGAAAGCTAAGAGAGGGTTCCCTGAGCCTCGTCCTTTCCCCTTGCAGCCCCCATGTCTTGCACTGCATCCCAGGTCTCCGATCCCACCTCCGTGAGAACTTTGGGCCTGTTCTTCAGGTGGCGAGGCCGGTTGGGTGGGTTGGCTGGTTTAGGGTTACGGAGTTTGGCACTAGCTCACAGCCCCGTGCAGCTGCCTTCTTTAATTAATTAATTCCAATTTTTAAAAAACCATCTCTTCAATTGGACCTCAGTGCATGCCTCTGGGGCATATGTGACATCAATTAAAGACAGCAATTAATCGTGCTGCCTAAAAGAATCTCTGAGCCTTTTAAAGACTCAAACGCAATCGGGCCTAACTGCCCTAGATCACTCTGCTGTAGACAGACCGTGAGGCAGCACCCCCAGGGTAGGAACTGGGTGGCAACAGTCCACTTAGAGATGGGAGATGCTCTCCTGTTGTGGGTGACTCCCTCAGCGCCCATGCTCCCTAACCCCAGGGTTCCTCTTGGCCTTTGCTTAGATAGCCAGGAAGCTAAGCTATTGCAGATAGTGTGGTGGCCTGGTTTCTCTGAGGTAGGACCAACGTCCCTCAAATTCCAAAGCCCACCTCTCCACTGTCCTAACTGATCATCTTGCATCGATAAAGATGAATTGCAGGACCTCTAACAACAGGACAGGGACTGAGTTGATCTGTCCTTCCATCCATAGAGATGGTTGACATAGGGTTAGCGAAAGCTTTCACAGCGGTTTGAATTGGGAAAATGGTTAAAGATGTTGCTTGAGGGCAGAGATGATTTCTTTTTCTATTTTTTCAAAGAAAATGTATTTCTTTTTGAGAGGGTAGTTAAACATCCACTAGCAACCTTCCTGATCTCTGAACACTTCATATTTGCTTATGCTAAAATGAGTCTATGAGCTTGCAGTGAGGGGGTTGCATTTTCCTGCCCACCCTGGGTGGGTGGGAGACAGGCAGCCACCCCCTCGAGGCTCAGGGCTGAGCAGGAGGGCGCGAGGGAGCCAGCATGCTCTATTGGAGGAAGTTTTATCAATTCCTTACATCTGCTAGTGGACACTCGTCCCACTTATAAGTGGAATTACCACTCAGGACTCTTGGAAAAGGTGGGGGTAATGGGAAGGGGTTTAAAGGAGCAAAACCCATCCTTCGGAGGCCTGCATCTTCGGCAGACCAAGGGACCCAGGGATGCAGCATGGAGGAAGCTCTCCCTCGTCTTGAGGCCACCATCTTGCCCCCAGGACCCACCCTGCCCTCCAGAAAGGATTTCTTAATGGTCTTTGATTCCCACCTTGCTCGACAGACACTTGGTAGAAGCTTCAGGAAGGATGATAGAACATTGAAGACAAGGAGGGGAAGAGGCATGCAGCGCAGCTACAAATAGTTTTCCATGTGCAAAGTAAGTAGGCAGATGGGACTGGACTAAAACCTTAGCCTCACTAACACTGTCCTTTCTACTCAATTGGAATTAAAAAAAAATTAGTAGGCCAGGTAAACATGACTTTCCTTATCTATTTAACTCATTTATTTATTGGCATAGGTGAGTTGACTGTGACTCACTTTTGTCCCTTTATGTTTGCCAGAGTCGTGGCTGTCCATTTGAGTCCAAACTTCCAGAGAGCAGAGACCACATCTGTTCAATTTGCTTTGTATGGTGTCCAGCAGAGGGCTGCAGTATCGTGTCACAGAGAAGTGCTGGACTTGGACCCCGGGGACCCAGATTTTACTTCTGGCCATGTTACCCTTAAAATCTGGACCTTGGTTTTAATTTGCTGTTAAAAAATAGTGGGAAGAACATTTCCTGCCCTTCCTACCTCCCAGGGTTGAGGGGAGGAGTAAATGAACTACTGGAGAAGAAAGACTTGTACAAATGGCCATATACCTGTTGCTTTGAAAAAATTATAAAATGCATTTTGATGACAAGGACACCAGAATGATCATACTCCAAACTCTGAGATGTTTCAAATAGAAGAGGTGATGTACAGAGATCACAGCTGTAGGGAGCTGTGAACCAAATGGTGGGTCCAGGTTACAGCCAAAACCAAGCTTGAGATGGAAGTGACACTGGCTGTCTCAGTAGCCTCCCTCATCTCTATCCCCAAAGCAAAACAGCTCTACTCACAGATCTGGTCTTTTAGTGAATCCTCTTTTTTTCTTCTAGAGCACCCTGGCATTCATTTTAACTTTTCACTGGAATTTAAGTGGGAGTGGTGGGAGCTGAGGGGGCACAGAATGAAAGTGCCCACGGACCACATTCCTTTAAGACTGTAAATATACATACACACATGAGCGCATGTGTGCATCTACAGACAAGCCCTGTGGCAGACAAGCCAAGAGTCCAGCTCTCTGGGCTGTCTCTAAACACTATCACTTAGAGATATGAGGGGGGGAAAGTGAATACAAAAGGAGAGACCAGGACAGCTTTATCTACTCTGTAGAAGGGGCAGTTTCCTATAGCAAGGGCTTGGAGATGAGAATTGGATAGTAACTCTTAGGAAAAGAATGAAATTACAAGGTATTAACAAACACAGTCAGCTTTCTAGAGTAGAATCCTAGGTATCAGATCTGGAAGGTTCTAAGAGTTATATAATCCCCTCTTTGCACAAAGCCTCAAAGATGAAGTGATTGAACAAAGGTCACAACACTACAAGTATAAGGACCCAGAAGGTCATGACCAAGCTCTGGCCCCAAGTCTGGTACAGCAGGACGGGGTTATATTAGTTAATGAGTTGGTAGGGAGCCACGGCCACTGCCCCTCCATAAGTAAGTGTGTTAAGAACTATTA
Source organism: Vicugna pacos (assembly GCF_048564905.1). NCBI lineage: Eukaryota > Metazoa > Chordata > Mammalia > Artiodactyla > Camelidae > Vicugna > Vicugna pacos. Next base: position 36,611,170 of record NC_133002.1, on the reverse strand, counting down.
TTGACTAGGGGTACACCCCTGAAAACTTGGGGAGCAAAGAAATGCAGTGAATAGGGAGTTTGTACCAGGCCATCAAGCTCACCTTATAGAAACCAGATAGCTCTGCTGCTGTTTCAGTTAAATCTGTGAAGGTTTTCAGAACTGTCAAAGTATACAGAACTTTTTACTAAAACTTTTAAATTAAAAAAAAAAATGGGTCCTGTTGATTTCCGCCCACCCTTATTGAAAAAGTTAGTGAGGAACTATCCGGGGCCGGGAAACCAGGATGACAGAAGACTTGACTTTCAACAAGGCCAGTGTGGGTGCTAAGCCCTGCCTGCCATGACTGCTAAGCTGTAGTGCCCGCAGCTGAAGAAGGCAGGCTGACTGAGAGCAAACGCCTTCTTCTTGTGACATGTCAAGTGATGACGCCCTTCTCTTGGTAGGTTCTTGAAGGGTAAGAGTTAAGTGGGAGCAGAGGAACTGGGATCACCTTGCCAGGCCCAAGGTCTTCCAGAGAACCAGTCACCAAGGCTTCAGATACATCAGGCAAGTCCCAGGGTCCTGGAGAGAGAAAGGAGGGGGGAAAAACATGAAATAAAGGAGATGCAGTCTTAGAACTGAATATTAAAATTATTCTCCCTCACATGCCAAGACTACTTGTTTTCACCCCACAGGAATATGCAGTCATTCTCTAGAGCCTTTCAAACCCTCTGAGAGGACAGCACCCTGGGACTTGGAAGACCGGGTCCTGTTCTGCCTCCACAGTTGACTGGACTTGGTAACTTGGGCTGAGCCCATACACCTACCTTGGCCTGAACTTCCTTCATTGGGAATACCACCTGTCCTACCTGCTTTGTGGGGGTGTTGGATGATCTGATGAGATAACGGACAGAACCTCTCTGCAAAAACCGTAAAGCACTCCTCGAAGGGCAGGTAACCATACTACTATTCTAATTACTAGAAGCCCTTCAGAGGGTTGGCCTGTGGGTAGAGTCCCAGAGATTTGGAAGATCACCTTGTTTCCTTAGCCATCACTCTGCATACCTCCCTTCCAAACAGGTTGGCCCTCACAATCAGAGGGTGGGGAATGGATCAAATGTCCGAGAAGGCAAAGCTAGACATCTCAGTCAGATGTTCTGGGCTCACTGTCCCCCATAGATGCCAAATTCTTTTTCACATTGAATCTAAATTTTTCCTTATACTACTTTATGCTTATTTTCTCCTGTTCTGCCTGAAGATTTTCTACTTGCTGAAATATGGTACCATTTTTAGTGTTTATCCATGGAAGACACTCACTATTGAAGAACATGACCCACAGCTACTAAATTGCAATTCCTGGGGTCTGGAGTCCAAGTGTAATTAAATCCAATCATCAGTTTTTGGAAGGAGCCAAGGATAGAGTCAGTCCTTGAATCCCTTTATAAAGTTGCAGTCTCCTCCCTAACCTTTTCCCAGACTCAGGTTATTTTACTTCCCACAGGAATTTCTTTTGGAGGTGCTATTTTGGGGAGAAGTAGCTGCATCTGAATAGAAAATGTTTAGAGAGGTCAGCCTCAGTGCAGGAACACTTGTTAAGTGTGCTTTAAATAACGGAGAGAGAATAAGGAGTTTCAATTACGGTAAGATTTGGAAAACATCAGGGAAATTTGGTTTATGATGGGAAAGGTCGTGCCTTGGTTCTACTCCACCCTAGGCCTTCACCTTGCCTTGTTCATTTCCCCTCTCTGTAGTCCAAGCCCTTTCAATTATGGACACCCTCTCTTGGCTCTGAACTTGGATAAATGCTACCTTGTTAGCTAATAATACCATTAATTATATTAATGATTAATAGCTAATTAGTCATAATGCTGTAATACTTAAATGGAGGCTTCCTTTCTTTCAGCAGCTCTGTCTCAAGCGCACGTGCATGCACCCCCCCTTCCCTATTCTTGGCCACAGAACAAGTGCGGCTCTAAATTTGTTTTTCTGACCACTTCAGCAATCTCTAAATTTCTCCAGTTTTTATTAGCTGTCCCATTCATCTGGCGAATGACCACACTGCTTATATTTTGCCTTTTATTTCTGTCCTGTCACTCACACTGCCTTCCAGTAACGAGACCAGAGTCAAGATTTTTTTTTTAACGTATTTCATAAACCAAAGTCTCTTTTACTTTCTAAATCTCACTTGGGCCTACTTTTCTACTTTGGCCCACCTTCTTCACGTCACCTTTCCCAAATCCTAAACTGCCCCCTACTTTGTGGAATCCCACCCCACAGCCAGCCCAAAGCTCCCTCCCACTCTACGGTTTGGCTTCCTTTCAGCAACCACGCCCCCAGACCCCAGGAGAGCGGTGCGCACGCGCACTCCATGCCTTTACCTGGGCGCTCGGGAGTGGGCGGAGTAGGGGAGGCGTGGGTGGAGCGGGAGTCGGCGGTTACGAGGGCGGCGGAGCTCTCACGAAGTGGCAGGAGGGAGAAAAGGTGCGCCGGGGCCGGCCCCGAGGGCTGCGCATGCGCGCCGCCGCGCCCAGCGGCCGAGATGCCAGGGGGGCGGGCGGAGGGAGGTGTCGGGCTCCCTGTTGGGCGGGGGGGCCGGCGAGGGAAGGGGCCGCGGGCGCGCGCGCGCTCTCGCCGCCTCTCGCCCTCCCTCCCTGCCCCCCTCTCCGCACACAGAACCACACACGCACACCCCCTCCCCCGCCTCCCTCCCCGCGCGCCGCCCGCCCCGCCGGCCCCGCTCGCCCTCGCGCGCTCGGAAGGCAGTCGCGAGACGTCGGAGCGGCGGCCACGTAGCGCTGCGGCGGCGGCGGCGGCGGCGGCGGCGGCCGAGGCCGGGTCTGCGGAGCGGCCCTCAGGACAGACGTTGGGCGGGGGGGAGGGGCCGGCCCGGCCGGCGGTTGTTACTCGAGCGCCGCGGCTACAGGCCCCCCGCCGCAGGGATGGACCCCCGAGGCGGCGGTCGGGGCGGCGGAGGCGGAGGCGGCCGGCCCGGGTGAGTAGGGGCCCCTGCCCCCCACGCACACGCCACAGTCGCTGCTGCGCCCCTGGCAGCAGCCCTTCCTCTCCGCCACCCGCCGAGCCGACCGGGGCTCTGGGCGCCGGGTTAACCCTTCGCCGAGGCAGCTGCGTGCGCTAGGCCGAAGCAGCCCCCATTCGGCGGGGAGGCCCCGGGCGCTGCGCTCTTCTGGTCCCGAGCCTGGGCCAGGGGCGCCCGCTTCTGCCCCTTCGTCCGCTCCTTCGCGGACTCGAGCTGGGCTCCAGTTTTGCAGAGTCCGCTCGCCCCGAGGCCCAGGGGGAGGCCGGGGTTGCACGGGTTAGCGGGCCCAGGGGAGGTTTGCACCGGTCGTCCTGCGAGCATTCTCCTGCCCTGCAGCTAGTGGCTTGCACCCACTGCCTCCCCTGCCCTGCGGGTGCGCCCAAACCTCCAACCCCTGGGAGTATTGTGCCGCCCGAGATAAAATGCATCTAGTGTACACCCGCCCAACACTCACCCAGAGGGTAATGCAGACCTTTCTCCACCCCCGCCTCCTCTTCCCCTCCAATCAGGCTCTACTTAAGATTCTTAGATGGGAGCCACTAAAGGTAGTGACACCCCAGTTACATCTGTACAGAACATGTCCATTGTCGAGGGATGTCTCCTGTAGAAATGATAAATGCTCCTACCTCACCCTCGAAGACCGTCTTCACGATTTAAGATCCCATATGCTCTTGAAGAGGGCCAGTCTTTGATCACATCTAGTACATCTCTCCCCCAACACACACACACACACACTCTCTCTCTCTCTCTCTCTCTCTCTCTCTCTTTCTTTCTCTCTCTCTCTCTCCCCCTCTCCCTCTCTCTCTCTTCCTTCCTGATTGCCGAACAGTCTCTGTCATCGCGGATCCATTGTCAGGAATGGCTTGTGCCAATCAAAGGAATGTGTTTTTGCCTTTGGAGAAGGGTGCTTTCCACAACCATGTTATCAGGACGTTGCTGTGTGAGTCTGTCTTTGATTGTCCGCAGATTGTCCCCGTGTTCAAGCATCATTATTACAGTTGTTTCCCTTATATGCATCTCTTGTGGACCCTCAGTAATACCTGAGTGATGCTTTTTTCCCAGTTAATTACATACATATGCTGTGTGGGAATTTCATTTATTTTGTTGTAATGTTTAACATCTATGGTCAAGCCATAGTAAATACATAGGGTAGTATTTTGGGAACAATGTCTGTATATTTTTTTCCAGCGATGGCTAGGTCCGTATTGTTCTGGGAATGGCAACTAGCACATGCTTTCTTGACAACATGTGTATGCTTAGGGAATGAAGAGCTGCTGTGGCTGGCATGTGTGAGTGTATGCCCTGAATGCAGGTGATGTTCCCATATAGGGCTGATTTGAGAGTGGTGTACTGTGATAGGGCTGGCAGGTATCTTGGCTGTTTGTATCAGGACCTGTGCACATGTATTCGGGTAGATACTACCTTTAGTGTAATTTTGTTTAAAGTGTTCACTGCTGAGTTTTAGGGATCCTGGAAATATCTAGTTCTTAACCTTCCTTTGGGGTCATGGAAACCTTTAGGGCCGTCTTCTCAATAAAACAGACACACATAATTTTGTATGCAATTACAGTCATCTTGAACCTGGTCCTGGGACCTCAACTTAAGATCTGTATTATGCAAAAGTGAAAGGACTTTGAATTTTGTGTTTTGCTTTGTTTTGTTTTTCTGTTAAGGATTGGCATAACTTCGGTCCTGAGCAGTAAGCAGCAAAATAGATTAACTATGTATCCTTGTGTTTTGTTCTTTGATTACAGTTAGACATTTGTAAGGCACCATTCTCCTATCTTCCAGTAGAAAGATGTATGTGAAAGTTTCAGAAAAAGTTAAAACTGGAGTCAAAATAACTTGTCTAAGTCTGACCAATTGATAATGTATGTTCCTTGCACTATATTCTAAATGTAGCAGATTTCAGCAGGGGTGTCCATGGTCTGTTTTATGGTGCCTATCTGGAATCGTTCTGTGTTGTTTGAGGTTGATCTGATCTCTTAAGGCTTTATCATTCCTGTAGTAGAGTACCTGCTCCGTGAAGATTTTTCAGCTTTATTAAATATGATTTCATGTCTTTATTCAGGGTGATATTACCATCAGAATAATCCATTTAAAATTTTTCTTTTAATGGAAGAATTTTAATTATAATTAGGGAATTCAGTCTCCATGTTTGAAATCTAGAAGTAGGCATGAGTATTGCACCATTCTATCGGTAAGCAGGGGATAAATATCAGCTATTCGTTAAATCCCTCTGCATCCAGCCTTTGCCTTTTGATCATATTTAAATCAAGAGACATTTCTTCCAGTGTGTGATAGTGTTGTGATGGACAGTGATATAAAAGAAGCACAGTCCCCAGCTCTCCAGGAGCTTATAGTTCTGATGATATTTTTCACTTGAAGAATCCTTTGGTGACTTCATTTTTTTTTTTTTTTCATATTTTGAGGCTTCTGAGAGACCAAGGAATTTACGGCATTAACAGCTTTTTGGAAGGCAAGGGAGCTTTGGAATCTTGCATAGAACGTGTTTTATACACCTGAAGAATAGCATTTATTCTAATAATTATGCAGTGTACCTATGAAGTTTGAAAGCACGCTGAGATGGCAAATATTGCATTTTTTATTATCTAATAAACATGACTGAAGTGGCTTATATTATAGGTTATATTTTTTTGTTCATGTAGTGCCTAAGGTTTTACTGTCAGAAATTATTTGCGTATCCTCAACCCAAACTGTTTCAAAGTTGCAAAAATGTTACTTTTCTTTGTCAGCATAGTATAGTGACAGATTGTTAAAATCTCAGGGGACAGCATACTTCCTTGATTTAGTATTGCAGAACCTCTTGTAACCAGTCACTTACCTAGTTAAACACCCACACACCACAGAGCAGCTGATCATGTAACTCGTATGACTGTGAGAACAGCATTCTCTCTGCCAGATTCAGAGCTTGGAAGCTGGAAAACAATTGCATAGCAGTGAAACACTTAAGGAGTAGTGGTGCCAGCAGCTCGCTCTCATTAGTACAAACAGCTTGCTTTAGTTTTTAGTTTTTTTCAGCGCTCTTCTTCAGACACCCTTCCCTTAGGAGGGTTCAGATCAGCAGCTCCTACTCAAGGGAAGCAGCACTGACTTTCTGCAACTGTGGCCTCAAGATCTGATTTGTGACACCCAGAGCTGTTTCCATTTCTGCTCTCAGTATGGGAAGTAATCTTGTAGTGTGGTAAGAAAATACTTTTCAAGTCCGTAGAAGAAAGTTGATTAGTAATGCTGCTGATGTGATTTTGTTTTTGAATGTCTGGATCCTATCGAAGTAAACTGTAAAGGTGAACTGTTTTTAAAAATCACTCTTTTCTCAAGAGTTTTAGAAAATTTCGCCAGAAGTGTGAATATGCTTTTGAGTTTCATTTCCCTTGTTCTAAAAAGTCAGTTGAGAGACAGCCAACAACAAAAAAACCCAACTGTGGATTGTCTTCTATTTTGAGCCATAGCCTTTGGAATTAGTTATGCTAAAGAAGGTGACTGCATTTCCTCGCTAGGAACTCCTGGGTCTTGTGCTACGGTTTAAGGTATATTTTTCTCATCTCCTGTCATCATTTCAGACTGTTAGCACTTGGATTTACTTTGATGAAGGTGAGCCGGTGTTGCAGTTAGTGACGGTAGCTGAAGGGGGATCTGGGAAACAACCCGTCTCCCTGGAGCCAGGCAGACCCGGGTTTGACTAAAGCTCCATTGGCTTTCTGGCATTGGACAAGTCACCTTGACCTCTCTAGCCTCACTTTCCTGATCAGCAGAGTGGGATTTGTTATGAGGATTAAAGATAATATATGCAAACTGCTGGAACCATTCCTGTCGTATATACATGTTAAGAACTCAGTAAAAGGTAGCATGTGAGTGACGTGGGAGTGAAACTACAGATCATTTTGGCTTACAGGATTTAGAGGTCTGGTGCTGCGAGCTGCATACTCTCGTTTGTGCAGATTTGGGACGAAAAAATTGCAAATATTTGACTTGGAGCACACCTAAGTCTTGCAGGTGCAGTGTGCTTATTGGAACTTTGATTTGTTGCTCTGTGGCTGGCTGAACTTGGTGGAGACAATAAAACTTAGCTCCAAATTCTACAGTGTTACCCACAGGCTGTGCTTGTTTTAAGCCTATTCAGAGCTTATGCGGTGAAAGGGGTGTTTTAGGACATTAACGTAGCTCAATGAGTTCTGTGTCCAGGGTTGAATCACGTGCAAAGCCTTGTGTAAATTTTCATGGTTAATGCAAGCCATGAAGTGCTTGGTAGAATCAGTGAAGACATCAGATGCTGCTTCTAGTTAATCTGTTTGTTTATACAGCAGTTATCTTTGATTTTTGAAAACACTTATGAACATTGTTTTCTTAAAGGATTCCCGTTTCCCTTCTGATCGTAAACTGTTATTAGGGCTATAAGTTTGAGTGCATTAGGCATTTTTGCTTTGGTGGGTGAAGGGAAGAAAAGCAAGTTCCCTTTACCTGTCAGATTTTATCAGCTCTTCACCTTGGGCCTATACCTTTAGATTGTGTATATAGTTCCTAGCCTTGTTTTTACTCAAAAAGGGAGTTTTATGGTGAAATATGACATTTTTTTCCTTTTTTAAACATATTTCAATAGAGTGGTTACTTTGAAAAGTAGATTCAAGGACATGTATATAGGTTTATTCAGTACATAGAGCTTTTAAAATAGGATTTCTTGGGCTCTATAGAATTAAATTACTCTTGTCATTTTTGCAAAATATCATTTTTCAGTGATAAGTCTATGAACCCACAATAGTTAGCTAGAGACTTTTCAGGTAAGGTAGACACATCAGTATTGCATTATTAGCATTTACCTCAAGGGAATCTGCTAAGCCTTCTTTTCTTTTATTATTGAGCCACCTAAGGGCTTCCTGTCAGTGGAATCAGTATTGGATTGCTGATAAAGAGGGACTGGCAAATAATGGTCTTAGACTTGCCTTAGATTTTGCAGAACACTTGAAAAAACAACCTTGCCAGAATGTGTAATAGCAACAGCACTAATGCTGTGTGTGCCCAGACTGACTAACAAACACAATTTAGGTGATTGAGTTACATTTTTTTTTCCCTCAACTATAATACATTTTGGTAAGTAAACTTTTTCTTGGGAGGGGGTGCTGTTTTTTAAAATTATTTTTTCCAGTTTACTAGAGTCAAATGGTTTAGCAGATAGCTAGTTGCTTCTTTCGTTTCTTGGTAGACCAGTCAGTGTGTGGTGAGAAGGAATTGTTGGAAGAGAACAGAAATGGAAATGATGCAAAGAATGGCTCCTTAGCCGGATTTCTTGGTCTTACTATGCAGAGGGTTGTAACTAGCTGGATTTCACAAAGGTATATAGTGTCAGGTGATTCCTTTAGTCTTTAATGCTGCTGAAGTATATAGTCTTTAACACATTTATACTTTTCAGCTTTGGAATTTTGATTCAGCTTGGAGAATTCAATGGAAAATAACTTCTTAATTACCTTATGTAACCTATAAAATGAGATTCATAACTAGGCCCTTATGAATTGTTTTCACCCTTTTGAATATATCACCTTAACATATCTAGAGCAGTATCAGTAGCCTGTCAATGTTGAAATACACGGCAAAGTGTTGTTTTGTTTTGTTTTTTGAGAGGGTGGCAAGGAGAGTGTTTATATTCTCAATTTTGTGGATTAACCTGTGTTTTATCCCAGTTCCTGTGACCCAGATGCCCAGGGGCTTTTCCCGTGTTAATATCCTAGAAGCTAGGGTTTGCAGTTCCCTTGCCTGAAAGATCCTCCTTGTAGGAAGTCTTCTTTCTAGCACACCAAGCATATAAAGCCATTTAAATTAACTCAGCAAAAATTTGGGAAAAACCTAAATGTTCATCAGTATAGAATTGAATAAATAAGTTAGGATATATTCATGCAATAGAATGTATTCTATATAGCTACAAAAAAAGAATGAAGCAACTATATACGGCTGTGGAAAATCTCTAAGCTATATTTAAGTGTAATGCAGTATGTACTCATTTGTGTTTGGCTTGTAAGATTCATCCGTATCATTGTGTATAACAGGAATTAGTTTATCTCATATAATACTCCATTGTAGTTTATTTCTCCATTCTACCATTGATGGACATTTGAATTGTTTCTGGTGTAGCTATTATGAATAATGCTCCTCTAGTCACTGTATTCTCTTCTGTACATAAAATTTTTGATCCTTCAAGCATATATCTACTAAGGATTTTTTTTTTTAATTTAAAAAGTATCCCCCAACTGATCCATAGGAAAATTATAATGACCTATTTCAAATTAAATATTGAAATATTCAGTGTGGCAAAGCAATTTTAAACCATTTTTTTTTTTAGTACATTCTCAAAGATCTAGCTTGGATTTTCATGATATTTAGAGAGTTCTCAAGTCAACCTAAGAGCAAACCCCATATTCTTTTATCCTTGAAAGGGGGTTAAATATGATGGAAAATGTCGCTAAAATAATTACAACTCTTGAAATACTTGTTTTTGTAACTGCTAAATATTTCTTTTTACTGCCTCATTTCATAATATTGAAATTCTTATTTTACTAGTTATTAAAATTTTTTACTTAATACAGGTTTTATAACTGCCATATATTTAAATGTTTTGGAAACCCAAGTTTTTAAACAAGTTAGCGACTTGAAAAACTTACTTATACTTAAACTTAAATATAGTTAACTTTGTCTTGAATATTTTGAAGTTTGGTAGAGCTTCCAACCAGTTGGCTGGTGAAATGTGATTCTGTGTACCCATGTACTGTAGTAACTGCTGAGGTATCATTGTTTCTATTAAAAACTGCATTCGATCAGATTTTTTGCTTTAATTACAGTAATGCCATTTCCCCCCTCCTTTTGCCCAAATATGGAAATAATGATTAACATATAAACCTGTAAAGTAGTGGTTCTCAACCAAGGGCGATTTTTGCCTTCAGAAGTCATTTGGCAATGTCTGGAGACATCTTTGTCACCAGTGGGGCTCAGGGTGTGCTACTGGCATGTCATGGGTAGAGGCCAAGGATGCCGCTAAACATCCTGCAATGCACGGTACAGCCCCCCACAACCAAGAATTATTGGGTCAAAAATGTCGGCTGTGCTGATTCTGAGAAATCTTTTTGGAAAGCAGCTTCACTAAACTGATGCTACCTAGTACAGGTAGCAATTTTAGCATTGGCTTTATTAGATTTAGCATGCGAAACTCAGTAGTTTATCTAGTCTAGAGAAGAAATGAGCTAGGTAATTTTCTAAATAGTAATAGGATTTTAAATATGAATACTAGTTTTAGTATAAGGTTTTTTAATTGGCTATTTATAGTCTCCTAGTGGGTAAAGCCAGATTATTTTGGAATACAGCTTTTATATAAAAAAGTTATTCACAAAGAATAAAAGTCCCTCTCCCTCTCTCTCTCTCTCTCTTTCCTCCCCCTCTCTCCCCCCCATATATATATATATAAAATACAAGAAAAACTTTTAGGAGTATAATTTTTTCAAAAGCAGATACATTTTTACTTTTATGATACTAATGTGTGTCTTGCTCTGCTCTAATAAAAGAAGACATTTGGTTGTTTGACATAAGGTATATTTAAATCTTGTATAATATGGTAAGTTAAAAAAACCTTAATATTTCTAAGTGAGAAAATGGTTAAATTGAATATGGAAAATACATGTATGGTAGAAAAATCATCTATTTTCAAATGGCTAGTTTCCTCCTGTCAGGTTATAGTAAAGAAGGTATACACTTCTGCATCCATTTTAACTTGTCAGGAATTATAACAGTACCCAAAAGATAGTTTGTTCTGCCTTTCAGTCTCTTCAAGCTTTTCATCACCTCAGATGGAAAGTGAGATTTTTTTTCTTTAAAGTTGACTTATGTCTCTAAGGTCAGGTGATACAGTGGGTACTAAAAGACATGTCCACAGAAGCCAACTGGTGCAGAGTTGGACTGTTCTAAATCTAGAACTGTTGTTTATTTCCCTATAGCACCGTTTTTCAAACTTTTGGACCATGATCCACAGTAAGAAGCAGTGTGTGCATGCCCACATGTGTTCACTCACATACACACCCGCACCCACAACTGAAACAGGAGCTTCATGAAACAGTACTTACCCTTACTATCTGTGACACAGTCTGTTATTTTATTCTATTTCATTTGGGAAAAAATGTTGAATTGGGCCAGGCAGTTTGAAAATCACTGCCCTAAGCTGAGCTTAACAAAACTGATTTTCTTGAGGTAGATGCTAAGCAAATGTTTACTGGATTAAATGGGGGTAGGAAAATGATAAATGCTGTGCTTAGAGGTACGAGTTTAAAATAGAAAGCTAAGAAATGTGGCATGAAGAAAATCATCATATTTATAACCTTACTTATTCCATTTAGAGCAGTAATTCTTAAAGACCTGAAACTCCGGAAGGGTTAAGTTTGGATCCTCATTTTGCTTAGCATTTGAGCTATGTTCTTCTAAGGAATAGTACACTTACTATTGCTAAATAAACACACACACACACACACACACGTAAGCACTGTCTACCTGTTTATTCATTAAGTTAGATAGAATTGAGGGGACTAACGAATATATACAAAGAGATTTTTAATAAACTCTATAGCATAACCTTTAACACAGAGCCTGGTTTAAACAACAATGTACTTGTGTAGAGTGGTACAGAATAAAAATACATCAAGGACTCAGTAGTGAATTTTTTACTTCTGTGTGAAAATCAGACTCTGGGCTTGGACTGTATTTCAGAGATGGCTCTCAGAAATGCAGTTGTCAGAACCTAGTTCTCCAAAAAGGCAAAACTTAAAAGTTCCCTGGTTGGAGTTGTCTTCTATTTCTATACCCAAAGTTATGTATACTATGTGTATGTCTATATTTTATTTGTCTACCATTTAATCCTCATAGAATCCTTTGAAGTAGGTATTATCCCCATTTTACCAACAGGGAAATTAAGACAAAGTGAGGTTATGTAACTTGCCAAGTTGAATGTATTCTTTTCTTGGCATTGAGATTTTTGTAAGAAAAGACCCATCAAATCATTCTATTTTGCTAATTGAAAAACTAATTTTAAAATTGAATTTAAAAATTCATAAGTATTTCTGGCTTTTAGAAACCAGAGACTGAGTAAGTAATTTGTTTTAATTTTTAAATTGATGTACAGTAAAATGGACATTTTGGCATATATACAGCGCTTTGAGTATCAGTACCTGTATAGATTCATGTAACCACTGCCACAATCAGGATACAGAATAATTTCATCACCCAAAAACTCCTTCCTGCAATCCCTTTGCATTCACACTGTTCCCCACCCTCCACTCTGGTGACTGTTGATCTGTTGTCTCTGTAGTTTTATCTTTTGGTGAATGCTATATAAATGGGATCATTCGGTATGTAACCTTTTGAGACTGGCTTCTTTCACTCAGCATAATGCCTTTGAGATTCAGCCAAGTTTTCGTGTGTATCAGGTTTGTTCCTTTTTATCGCCAAGTAATATTCCACTTTGTGAATGTACCACAGATTGCTTATTCATTCACCAGTTGAAGGACATTTGGATTGTTTCCAGTTTTAGGTGAGTCTAAGTTTACACTTCTCCAGAGTAAACACCTAGGTATGGGATTGCTTGGTCACATGGTGTGTATGTTTAACTTTAAAGGAACCAGCCAGACTGTGCTCTGTGTACTCTTTTGCATCTCACCAGTAACATTGCAAGTCCCATTTGTTCTGCTTTTTTGCTAACACTTGATATTGTTAATATTTTTTATTTTAGCCGTCCTAATAGCTATGTAGTAATAATTCATTTTGAGTCTTATGACTAAAATCTAGGTGGTAGGCCCAGCTCTGCCATCAACTAGCTGTTGATTTTACAGGAACCTTGTAACTTTTTTGGGCTTCTTTCTTACTTCATCTCTCATATAATAGAAAATATTGAATGTGTCGTAAGTTCTCTTGCAGCTCCTCAGTTTGTTGGTATGGAGAGAAATCCTTGGCAAGAGGACAGATTTGTCTTGGTTGTGCCCCCCAAAAGTCTATTGACTGATCTCATCTAAAGTACAAACAGTATAAGCAATATACATATTTATAAATAGAATCCATATGAAATAACTTGATATTTATAACTATAGTTTAGCTCTAGCTAAGCATAATAATACTGTAATATGTGTCCATCTATAAGCTAAAATTATACACCTAATGTTACGGTTAGCATTGACAACCTAGAGTCTTTTGGATAATATCTGATATTTTTGTAACTGTTTCTTAGTTTTCTAGGGTTATAGTCTACAGTAAGTTTAATAACAGATATTTCATCATTTTCAGTCGTGATTGGGGATCACTTTTTAAGGTTACATATTTGGGTGCTTGTCCTTAATATCTGACTTGAGTGTGAAATAAATTGCTTCTATATAACATTATTATTTTAATAGCTTCATTATTTTTCTAAAAAATTATACATGCTTATCCAAAATTATTTAAGGATTACAGAAAAATATAAAGGAATAATAAAAGATCTCCTCCCCAACCCTTAACCCTCTCCTGAGATATCTCTCAATAGGAGCTTATATATGCATAATTGTATGTACCTAGTTATACATAATGAGATTGCATGCTTCCATTCCCACAATGTTCTTTAGTCTTTTTTTTTTTAATGTGGACATACTTCTGTGTCAGTTAGTATAAATCTATGTCGTAATTCAGATGGCTATGTGGTATGCCAGTGTCTGTGTGTACCATTATTTGTTTCAGGTTTTTGCTATATTAAACAGTGCTGTTATGAATGCCCTTGTATACACATCTTTTTATACCTGTGTCATTAACAACTAATGGGGAATTCTTGAAGGCTGGGTCCCAAAATACACATACTTCACACTTAGGAAAATAGCGCTGAATGGCTTTAAGGAAGGTTACTCCATATTGACACAGCATTCTGAGCTGTAGTCAGCCATACCAGTTGATGTCAGAAGTCAGTCATGTTACCTTGGCATTTGCCAGCTTAAGATTGAAGCCATAAAACATATCTAAACATGTTTGTACATGGGTCCTGCTGAAAAGACCCAGCCCATTTGCTAATTGATAGTCTTTACTAAGTAAACTTGAGAGTGTTTAAAAATATCAGTTTTAAAAAGTCAATTAAAAAAATTCACTTTTGAGAAAAACTAATGAAGCAACTCACATTTTTGATTCAAAGAAATCTATTAATGTTGATTACAGCTCAATTTATGTTACCTTGTAAGTGCTCTTTTTTAAAATTAAGACATTTAAAATTTTGGAATAATTTTAGAATTACAGAAAAGTTGCAGAGAGAGTACCCATATATATACCACTTCATCCAGTTCCCTTATTGTTGAATAAAGTCTTACATAAACTAAGAAATCAGCACTGGTACATTACTATCAGCTTAACACCGGATTTAATTCAAATTTCACTAGTTTTTCAACTGACATTCTTTTACTATTTGGAAATATCCTAACTCAGGCTTTTAAACTCTATTCTTAAGCTTGAATATCTTTTCATAGATTAATTTTAGTCATACATTGTACATATGTATGTACTATATATAATGTATCTGGATCTTTATATTTGTTTAGACAGATTTGTCTTTGACGTTATTGTCTTCAGAAGTTATCTCTTGATGTTCACAGACATTCAGCCAAGTCCCTTTTAGGGTAGGGTTGAAGATCTTTTCCCCCACCCCCATGTGTCCATGCAGAAACAAGATTTATAACATCATGAGTGTAGCTCTTGCACAGTGGTACCCTTCTCAGTAGTTACCAGTCCCTATCTCCAGGAGCACATGGGAAATATCTGCCTTTTGTTTACTGGGAAATTAACTTCTGCCAAGTGGTTTCACTGTCTACAGTGTCTGGTTCTGAGAGAATATTAGTATTAGGCAGTTCTTGTAGGAGACAGAGCTGCTGATCTTAAGGCAGAGTTCTATTATATATGGGGTAGTACTTGGATATCTTTCACTCTGCACTTACTAATACAAAGAATCCCTCCCGAGGCAACCCATGGCATCCAAACTCACTATATTAGTTTGAATCATTTCTTGAAATAGTTTAGTTTATGGAAGAGAAGGAAGAAATTTGCAACATCATATACATATGGACTTTTAAAGTCACTTTCCTCCCAGCTTAAATGGAACTTCTGAGTATTCCCCCCATTAGCTTACACTTTTTTTAAAAGAACAAAAAAGTCCTCCTAAGCATTCTAGGAAACAAAAATGGTGGTCAAGAAAAGCTTCATGAAGAAGGTACTTAAGCTAGGTCTTGAAATATGGCTAGGATCTTATAGTCATATTGGGGTGCGTGGTAGAGGGGACAATGAGTAGGTAAAAGGAAAGAATGACATAATCAAATGTTTAAGGGTGGAAAAAATCAAGATGCATTTGAGAAATAGCATGAGGATGTTAGGTGGGAGAGGAGGACTTTGGGAGCCAAGACTGAAAAAGTCAGTTGGGTTCAGATGGTGGAGGGCTTTTGAATACTTTGCTAAGAAGTTAAACTTTATTCCAGGGCTCAAGAAACCAATAAAAGTTTTGTAGCTAGGGAGTTACACGATCCAAATTCTTTAGAAAAAAATGTATTTTAGATGATCTCTGTGTAAAGTGATTTGAAAGATGGAGGCAGAATGACTGCTGTAATCTGTGTATGAGGTGATTAGGGCCTAAACTGGGAGGTTATGTAAGCAGTTAGAGCAGAAAGGACAGTTTTTAAAAATAGGACTTGTTGGTTCATTAGACATTGGGGTAAGGCAGAGGGAACAGCCAAACATGAACATGTGGTTGGGAACATGAGGTCAGAGACTGTAGCTACTTCATTTGGATCTTCCATAAACTTGACCATAAAATAAGAACTTAAATCAGTAGCATCCTAGAGCTGAGGAGAAGTATGTAGCATTCTTGTTTTAGAAACAATGAAATGTGCAGTTTAGAACTAAGAATACATGATATTTGCTAACTCAGGATGAAGGGAGCAAACCAGGGAAGAAGAAGGTAATTTTTCTTTTAATGGTAAGAACCGTTACCATGGTCTGTGCTTACATCTGATTTTGATACAACGAAATGCTTCAGCCCATTGTGCTTAAGGTAACACAGCGCCACAGCACTGACAGAGTAAGAAGAGAATCCTGGTTACCTCATAGTACAGCCAGCTTAGAAAACCATCTGAAATGGTCTTCCGCTCACCCTTAAGCCTCTCTCCTGTAAACATGCATGTACTTTGTTTGGATAATGGTTTCTTGGTTGGACCTGTATATATGAAGGTAGCAGAGTATACTGTGTAGTGAGTCAGCTGGAGAACACATATAAAGCAGCCTTAATTCCAGTTCTTACTAAAACAATGGCTGCGTACTTAAGAGCAATCAGATCTAAAACCCTACCCGATCTACATGGTAAGTTCCACATGAAGACAAAAGTTTTTGGTTCAGTTTTTTGTCCTGTCATTGAAAAATTAGAAGCTTAATGAGTATCTGGGATACAGTAGTGGATACTATCTAGAAGGCTGGATTCTTATCTCGACTGATGATCTCACCAGGCAAGTTGTTTTACTGCTAACAAGTTTAACTTTTCTTTTATACTTTTGATCATTGTGTGTTGGCATATTTTGGGATTAAAGTTTTATTAAACCAGAAATATATCATATTGCTTACATTATAGTTTTTAGAGGTATGAAATTCAAGTTGTGAAAAGAGAAAATTAAATGTAGTCATAGGGGAAGGGTATGTCTCAAGTGGTAAGCGCATGCTCAGCACCCAGCAGGTCAGAGGTTCCATCCCAGTACCTCCTCCAAGCAGAAATCGATGAAGAAACCTGATTACCTCCCCCTCATAAAATGGACAATACAAGCCCAAAACGCATGCTTTAAATGTAGTCATAATACGTATGGAGGGATTTTCAAACTATATTTTACTTCTTTTGTAATTCCTAGTCATATCAAAAGGTTAATGTAGAATCAATTATAGTTAATAGAAAATACTTTTTTCTTCATTGTTGGCAAGTTATAGTGACCTATATGTTTCTAAATTATGTTATTATTTTTAGTCTTTCAAAGGAAGTAATACTGCTTTTGAAAACAATCTTTGATATTATAGGATTCTCAAATATAAAAAAGAAAAACAGTATAATATGCCCATCTCCCAGCTTTAACAATTATTAACACATGGCTAATCTTGTATCTGCCCTCACTATACCCCTCTCCCTTCAGTTACTTTGAAGCAATACTAGACATCATATCATATTATTTATGGGAATTCTTTTTCAAAAATGACAACTAAATACCATTTTTACACTAAAAAAACTTCTGAACATCATTAAGTATTCAGTTAGTGTTTATACTTCCCAGTTGGCTCATAATTGTTTTTCAGTTTGTTTTTCCAACATTTAGACACAGGCTGGAATGTTGAATTAAGGTCCAAAGAAGCGTGATTGGTAAATATGTCTGTTAAGTCTCTAAATCTATAGGTCCTCCTTGCTTTCTTTTTTTTTTTTCTCTCTCTCTCTCCTCCCCCTGCCCCCCCCCCGCCCGATTCCTGTCTTTCTTTTTCCTTGTCGTTTTTGT
Organism: Vicugna pacos; assembly: GCF_048564905.1. NCBI lineage: Eukaryota > Metazoa > Chordata > Mammalia > Artiodactyla > Camelidae > Vicugna > Vicugna pacos. The sequence continues at coordinate 36,593,611 of NC_133002.1, read as the reverse complement.
TGAAGAACCCATATCATTGGTTGTATAGTTTTCAGTAGTCAGGATCGTGCTGATTGTATGCACGTGGTATCATTTAACATGTTCCTCGGTCTCTTTTATTTCCTGTAAATTGGCTTTTAGATCTGCAGGCTTGATCAGATTAAGATTCACTTTTCCTCATATGTGTGGGGCCAGACTAATTGGTGGTGGTCTGTAATTCTACCAGGAGACATATAGCGCTGGTTGTTTCTTTTTTGGTACTGTTATCGATCACTGATGGGAAGAACAGTTTTATTTTCCTTAAGGTACATATCTGATAGGAATGGCAGACTAAATGCTTGATTCTTGCCCTTTACTTTGCAGTTTTAAAAGAATGAGTTGGTTCTCTTAGTATCCTCTAAAGGTGACCATTGTGTTTAAGCTTATTTGGTGTGTTTCAACCCACTACTGTTATTAATCCTTGTTGATACTCAGTTGTCCTATTTTTATCCATTAGGAGCTTATCAGCCTGGCTTCTGAGTCTTTTTGACACAACCTTGGTGGTCTTTGAGAGCTTCCTTGCTTTCCATTATGATAAAATGTTCCAGACTTATGTGTTTCCTGTCCTGTTTCCTTTTAGTGGGAAATGATCTGGACCATAATATGTTCTCAGTACTGAGCTAGACACAGGCTGGAATGTTGTCAAGCAGTATTTTAGAAAGAACTACCTGTTCTCAGGGGGCTTATAGTCTTTAAAGTTTTTATTTTTTATTTATTTGATTTATTTACTTTGTATACATTTTGATATAATAAAATCAGATTTTGATTTTTCCTTATTTGATTAAAGCAGATCTTTGGTTTTATTGTATGACAGGTATATATCAGAATGAGATGAAGGTCTAAAATAAGGTTTTTGTTTGTTTGTTTTTAGTTTTTTTCTTGGGGGAGAGGGAGGTAATTATGTTTATTTCTTTCTTTATTTTTAGAGGAGGTACCGAGGATTGAATCCAGGGCCTCGTACATGCTAAGCATGCGCTGTACCACTTGAGCTATAGTCTCCCCCTCAAAATAAGTTACTTTTTATAATTTAAGAAAATTTAATGTATAATAAAAATGAATACAATGAATTTAAAAAGATAAAACCTGGAAATGATACATAGTTTACAAACCTATTGGCATGTATGTACAGTAGTATGTTTGGTTTTGCATAAATGGGTAACCATATGATTTATTGTCCAGGATGGGAGATATGTGAGAGGGGCATTATTAATAATTACTCTGGGAGAAATAGGTATAAACCAGGACCTTGCCCAGCAAAGTAGGATATACAGTCACCCTATTTATTTGGCAATATTGTGAGTTTTCTGAGACCAGGGAGCGTATCTGTCATGCTCATAGTTATGTCTGTGGCACCTCACCCATGGTAGGTGCTCAATTTGTTGAATGTTACTAAAAATCTGCTGATATTTTGAGGCTTGGTGTAGATTTAAGTGTTTTTTATGCTTAGTTAAATTATGTTTGCACTTTTTTCCAACTGTCTTTCAGCAACACTTGCATCTAGAAGATCTTACGTATTGAATCTGAATAGATTTGATGAATTCATTTAGTTTTTAAGTTTAGGATTAGTTTCTTTGTTTATTACAGAGATAGTACATTTTTGTTGTAAAAATACTAGAAGCTCTAGAATTACCTCTTTACCAGCAATCCTCATCTTCAGTCCCAAAAAGAAGTCTTTTATCTTCTGGCTGGATTTTATTTGAAGGGTTAAAAGAGTATAGCAGTTATATACTCAACTATTTCTTCCTCCCTCGGAATCCCCTCTCATTGTCCTTTTAGCCAGCAGGCCTTAGTTTCCTCTTCTTATAAAAGAGATTAACACTTATTTGACAGGAACTTTGTAACTCTTAGGTAAATGTGGGGTTTTAGTGGGGAGAAGCTGGGAAGGAGGGAGCAATTACTTGAACAATGTTTCTGTGATCAAAACTATCTTTGGTTGCTCTAGTCACATTTCTTAAGGATATTGCCAAAAGTAGGTGATAGAAATTTTGCATTGATGTGAGCCAGTGTGAAAACTGTGATTTCGGTAAGGGAAGTATATTTAAAGCTATTACAGTAAAACCCCACACTGCTAATTAAAATCTTTTCTTCAGTATAAACAGATGAAGGGGAATTAGTCTTCATCATATGTCCCCAGGCCTTTGACTGGGCAACCTGCTTGGTCATGTTGTCTCGATTGTCTTGCTCACTCACTGGATTTGGTTTATGACAAAAGTTATTTAAAAACAAAACAAGCAGGCAGGCAAATATTTATTCAAGTTTTTGACCGATTACATCTATTTATAGCATATATTGTGAAGAGCTGTGGTTTTCTTTAGATTAAGGAAAGCATAGTGTAAAAATCATCCTCCCCGCATAAATGTTTCCTCCACCTACTCACTCATTTGTCTGCAAGCCTGGAGTCTGTTCACTTCCTCTTGGACTCATAGACTCATTTTTTTAGACATTCCAGTGCAGTTAAAATATAAATGTCTAAAGTGTGTATTGTTACTAATTAATTTATTTTATACCCTTAAAGTAACTTCTCTTGGGCTTATGGGGAGAGAGTGTCTTGGAACAAACAGGTTGTCCACTCAGAAATGTGGATGTTTGGGATTTTTGTCTCATTGAAATATGCACAGTCATTCACAGTTCAATATAGAGAACCACATTTTGGGAACTGGTAGTTAAGAATTCAGCTTTCTCTGCTCGGGTTGTTACTGACCAATTATTGGGCCACAGAGCAGATAGCCAAGAATAATTTTGCTTGATGCTGAGGGATTTTTGCTCCTCACAAGCAGGTTGTTAAATTGCCACATGTACTGCAGTTGAGTCTTGAGTTAAAATTGTAGTGTTATGTCACCAATAACTAACAGAAGCTTGTCAATATCATACATGGATACGTGTTTGCATGTGTTCTTAAGGACCGTGCTTTTCCGCCCTTAAACTGAAGAGTTGAGATGTATTGATTTTTTTTTTCTCCTCTGTTTTACCTGTTATCTGGCATTTAATGAAAAAATCTTGCTCGAAAGTTGCAGATCCCTTGAGGGCAACAAACACTATACTCAAAATGAAACTAGGTTACTGTTTCTGCAACATGCAGTGGTTTGTATCAAAAGCTGTTTTGGTCTTAACTTTGAAATTATCCCCTTTTCTTTGAAGTGGTCATATTTTAATTTGGAGTGGTTTTAAATTTTAGAATTTCCTGAAGTGAACATTAAAATGTGTTAGCATGTTCTCATGTGGGTGTTGTACATAAGTCTATAGAAAGCTTATGTCCAGTTAGCATATTTCTTCAGCAAAACCAAAGGGGGAAAATACTTCAGAATATACTAAACACTTGAGACTATATTAAAGACTGAAAGTGTTTTAAGAGGGTATTCCAAATGATTTTAGGTAGCTATGTTATAGATTTCCTTAGCTTTTAAAAAAACTGAAATTTTTTGGTTTAGTACTTTGTTAGTATTGGAATCATCTTCATAGTGTAACCAAGAGAAAATTAGGCACTTTTCATTGGCTTTTTACAATGACTACTTATTGTAATATATATATATTTTTTTCTTTTGTTTGATATATTCTGCAATGAGGTAGAGCTTAAGATTGTGTATTTATCATACTTTTTCTTCTATATGTAATTTTTTAAAGCTTAGTGGACTAACCTTCTACTATAATGAATTCCAAAGTGTTTTCTTGTAATGGAGTTTGTTTTGTGTGTGTGTGTGTGTGTGTGTGTGTGTGTGTTTGGTAAAAGGTGTTCCTTCCCACCAGCATTTAAACACACTCAGGTCTGTCTCGTCTTTAAAAAGTGAACTCAGACTTGTTCTCCATTTGGAGTCCCATTCTAGCTTCCTCTCACAGGAGAGGCCAGTGGGTTGAGTAGACTCCACAGCTAATGAGTGGTAGCTCTGGAAGTCGGCCCAAGTCTGAGCCCTTAACCATTATACTAATTAACTCAGGACGGCTGATTTTCCAGGGAGAAGGAGGCTCTGGAAGGACAAGAGGGCCTTCATGTTGAGGAATTATTTGGCCATTAAATTTAGTAGTCACTCTTCTGTGTCTTACTCAGTGTTACAGTAGCATTTGATATAGTTGACCAGTTCTTCTTTCTTGAAAAAAGTATTTTTTTAAATCTCTTGGCTTCTGTGCATTGCAGGTGAGTGTTTTTGTCTTATATCAGTGTTAATTTCTTCTCTCTTCTTTGTTGGCCTTTTCTCTTCTGCCCTTTGGGTGCCCTAAAGCTTTCTTTTCTCTATACTGTCTTCCTAGCCCTCAAATTTGAATTCTTTCCGTGTGCTACTGTCTCCCAAATATATAGCTCCAGTCCTGACTTCTCCCTGATTGTCACACTCTTCTGTCCAGCTGACTACTTGACATCTCTGCTTAGATGTCTAATACGTATTTCAAACATGACTGTAGAAATTAGGATGTCTTAGGCTTCAAATGATAGAAAATCCAATTCAAAATAATTTGAAAATAAGGAAAATTTATCAGAACAAGTAACAAGATGTCTCAGTCTAGGATTGGTTTAAATCTGTTGTTTAGTGACATCATCAAATACCCACATTTTTTCCACCTTTCTGCTCTGCCACTTGGATGTGTCTACTTTGTCCTTTAGCCAACTCTCATCATGGATGCAAGATGGGTACCACGGTTCCAAGCATCATATCCAGACAAGACAACATCCAGCAGAAGGTGGTGGTTAGTGCTTTCTTATGCTTTTTAAGAGATTTGGAATCTTTCTCAGAAGCCTTCCAGCTGACTTCCACTTAAGTCTCACTGTCCAAAACTTAATCATGGGCCCACCTCTAAACCAATCACTTGCAATGGATATGTGGACATATAGATAATTTTTATACAGTATAGGATGAAATAAATATAATAAAACCAGGAGAAGTATAGTTGAAATACACACAGGAAAAATGATGGAGCTGGGGAATTTCAGGAAGTGTAAGTGGTGTTTGAACTGAATATAGAGATTCGTGTGATTCAGTTGATAGGGAGAGAGATGAAAGCATTCTCGGCTGACGGGGCAGGATACACAAGTGACTGGCATGAGAGTTACATGGCTTGCTCAGGGGACACTGAGTAGACAGACCCTAATAGGGTTTGTGGAAGGATGTGGAGGAAAATGAGGTTAGAAAGGTAACGTGAGGGGTCTAATCTTGAAGGAGGTTTGGACTTAATTTTTTGGCAGTGCTTGTCGTTGTAAAGGAATTTTAGGAATATTTAGCAAAAAAAAAAAAACCTTACCTATTCACTGTGCAAAAGATAGAACTAGATAAGGTCTCTGAATCTGATTGTGTTAACAGTAATAAAAATATGTGCTTTTCCACGTATGTTCTCCTGTTAGATACAGGAATGGAAATTCAGATTGTCTGAATCATCCTTGATACTTTTTTTTTCTTTATCCTTCACATGTGAAGAGGAAAATCTGTTGATTTCACTTTTTGGCTCTCTCTGCCACTGTTAGTGATGCCCATCTCTCTCGCTCTCCAATCAAACCCCTCCATTTTCTGTCCCTACTCTCCATTTATAACCTTACCACCGACTAACCCCCCGGGAAGATCCCTCTGGCTGCACCCGTGTCTTTACCTCTAAGTACGCTCTGCTTATTCACAGTGACAGCCCTACTCACGTAGCCCTCTCCTCAGCCTGTCTTCTCAGTTCCTCTCTGCTTTTTCAGACCCCTCCATCCTTCAGGACCTGGCTCAGCTCTCATGCTCTTCACAGGGCCTTCCATAGCCTGTCCCTTCTACATCTTTCTTGCTCTTTAAATAATCACATGGCACCTTTAAAAAATAACATTTGTTTCATTTGCAAATGGTAGCTTATTTTTTGTGTATAATTCTTGCTCCCCAAACAGGTTTGAAGCTTGTGAAGATTGGGGCCAATACAATCATTATTTGAGGGAATAAATAAATATCTTCTCCTTATGTTAGATAGTGTCAGAGCTTGTTAATGAAGAGTAGAGTGCAGGAATTGGACAGGAAACACTTAGTGTGTAAACTTTTTTGACCTATGAACTTCGCCTTTATAATCAGGGAAAAAAAAAAAGCTGTTTCTCCCTTTGGAGAAGAAAGACCTGGACATTCATAAATAAACCACATGTTTGAGTAGCAGCAGTTTTAGTAAACAGAGTCCCATCACTTCCAAGACTGTGATAGATGAGTTAGCCTTAACTCAGTGTGGTTAGGGTTACAGCCTGGACCCTGGTATCAAACTGTTCTTTATGTTCAGCTGTACATCCCGAGAGAGGGAGGAGCCATTGGCTCAGTTTGCCAACATCCAGCATAGAACGCCCCTGTTGGGTAGAGTTCTCTCCACCACCTACAGAGTAGTTGGGTACTTTTGCCTTTAATTTTGACACAGTTGTGGCATTGCTGCCTGGTTTTGTTTCACTGAACCTACAACTTATTTTTTTTAAAGGACCATTAAAAAAAAAAGGGAGATAGCAGTGGATATGGCAGGTATCTGAGGCTTCATAGATTTCTTCTACATCCAGTTCAGCTTATTAAGTGCCTTATGACTGAGGCAGAGGAATGAGTAGAATCATCCAAGGAATCGTGTTAAGTGTGGTCATGTCTCTCTGAGAAAGTCTTGTGGACCCAGTGTTGTTTTTGGAAAAAGTTACTGATACTAGAGTTTAGGCTATGGGCTCAGTCCCATTTAGTGTCCATACTCATTTGGAGATTGTAGGTGATACATTCCCTTAACCCAGGTGTCCCCGACCTGAGATTAACAAGCTCATTTTAGTGTTCAGAAAGTCAAATAGGAATTCTGGTAAAAGCTAGACATTCTAACCAAAAAGTTATGATAGGCCGCTTCTTTGTATTTGGCTAGTAAAGAATAAAAAAAAATGACCTAAATGTAAATTCTTACACAACTTTTAAAAACAGTCCTCCATGGGAACATGGCAGGGGCGTGGGGAGAGGGGAGTGTACAATAGCCCTTAATGTTGAAAAGGCTGGAAATACTGTGTGACAGGAGGTAACTAGATGAACTAGGCAAGAGAATGAAAATAAATAATCAGCACAAACAGTAAATGTCCGTGGTGGAAGGGAATCCCCTAATTGTACAGTAAAGAAAACTGGGAGTTTAAAAGGTAAAATAACTTGCTAAGCAGTATGGAAGAGCCCCAGATAGAGCCGGCCTAGATCCACTGACTCTCAGCACTGTGGATGGTTGTAAAATTTCCAGTCAGTCTCACTGCATCACTGCTGTTAGAGCCCAGTTCATCACTTACGACCTAACCAGTAAATCAGTAGTGTCATTTTAATATAAAGTACCTGATTTTCAGATAATCTTTTATTTCATATTGTCTTTGGACTACTAGTGTCCAGGTAGCCTATCTCATTTAATTTATTTACATATTTATTTATTTATACTGGTCATCTACCATATAATTCACCATTTTAAAGTGTACAACTCAGTGTTTTTTAGTATGTTCGGAAGGTTGTGCAACCGTCACTAGTATGTTTCCAAAACATTTTCAGCAGCCCAAAAAGAAACATGGAACCTGTTAGCAGTCACTCCCTGCTCTTCCCTAATCCTAGATCCTCTGAACCACTAATTTATTTTGTCTCCAGGGATTTGCTTATTGTGACCTTTTCATATAAAAGGAATCATACAGTGTATAGACTTTTGAGTCTGGCTTCTTTCACTTAGCATAATGTTTTCAGGATTCATCCATATTGTACAACGCATCAGTACTTCATTCCTTTTTATGACCTGATAGTGTTCTGTTGTGTGGATGTGCATTTTATGTATACGTTCATTACCAGTTGATGTATATTTGGATTGCTTCCCCTTTTTGGCTGTTCTGAACAATGCTGCTATGAACAGTTATGTACAGGTTTTTGTATGACCATATATTTTCAGTTCTCTTGAGTACATACCTGGGAGTGGAACGCTGGGTCATATGGTAACTCTGTTTGACGTTTTGAGGAAGCATTTTCAAAAATGGCAGTTTATATTCCCATCAATAATGTATGAAGCTTCCAATTTCTCCACATCCTGGCAAACACTTGCTTCTTTCCAGTTTTTATTATAACCATCCTGTAGGTGTGAAGTGGTACCTTACTGTGGTTTTGATTTGCTTTTTTCAAATGGCTAAAGATATTGAGCATCCTTTTCTGTACATATTGGCCATTTGTGTATCTTCTTTGGAGAAATGTTTATTCAAGTGCTTTGCCCATTTAAAAATTAGGTTGTCTTTTTATTGTTGAGTTGTAAGAGTTCTTTATATATTCTGAATACTAGACCTTTTTTGGAGCTCTGATTTGCAAATATTTTTTCCCCATTCTGTGGGTTATCTCTTTACTTTCCAGATAGTGTTCTTTGACACACACAAGTTTTTTATTTTGATAAAGTTCAATTTATATTCTTACTTTAGTAGCTTGTAGCCTGTTTCATTTTTTAAACTTTCCCCATGGTGATACAGCAACTAGTAACACATAATGTTGTCCATCTAGGTCCATGGTCACCATTGCTGAAACCCTGATATTAACACAGCTTATGAGAAGGATGTAGTCACCAAAATGGCTCTATCAGTCTAAGTATAAGCACCTCAAGTGCAATGTGTAATCTTTTGAAGAACTTATTTTTGAGGGAAGGAATAAAGTGGATTTTATTTTGGTAATCAAAAAAAAACCCAAAAAACTTTCCCTTCCCCATCTTTTCCTTTGTTTCATCTTCACTACATCATATTCACTAGAAAAAATACATGCAACAAACTCTAAAATTACATAAGTCTCTGCTCTGCTATCCGTAATCTGTAAATTCTTTAGGGATGATCCTCTCAAATAGGAAGAAGAAAGGAGCCAGCACTGAAAACCCTCTGTGTGCTGGGAACTTTCCCTCTGTTATCAGATTAAATAGCCGAGGGTACTGTTATTCTGGTTTTACAGGGAAACACATTGAGATCAAATGAGATTAATTGACTTGTCCGAGGTCAAACATCTGGTTAAGTAGCATATTGGGGTTCCCACTTGGATCTTTTATTCTACATTTAATGATGTTACTCAACACTGTTTTTTCATTCAACTGTGAATTCATTCATGACCATAGATATGTTAGAGGGATTGGGAGGAAAAGGGGTAGGAAGAAGAGCAAAGGAGGTAGAGAAAATTTTAATTTACAAACCTAACCTAAGTGTATATTACGAATACAGAAAAGTAAAATCTGCTACATGGCAGGAGTTCTTAGACTGGGGCTTTGGGGTCCCTGTGGGATGCATGGATGGGTTTCCAGAAATGGGCAGACTCCTTGAAATTGCATGTAAAATTTTGTGTGTTCATTTTTGGGGGAGAGAGGATTTGTAGTTTTCCAAAGATTCTTAAAAATTTAAGAGTTACAGTTACTGCTAAGGAGAGGAACATACAGACTTAGGGGAACGAAAAGACAGGTTGTATGTTAGCAGTTTGTCTTTTTCCATTGGACATGTTTGGGTATGTCATGGTTTGGGTAAACCTTCCCATCTGGTTTCAAATATTTTTGTTTTAGATTATTTGTTTATACTTGGTTTAAGACCAGCTCAGTTAAACTTTTTCTCTAAGTTTTAAGTTTTGAAGCGTCAGAATTATTTAGTGAGAAAAGAGTAACAGTCCTTTGTCTCTTGGTAGGTCAAATATATAAATTAAATTCCAACATTTCCTGATGTTCACACAGCTAAAATACTTGCAATTTTTATTTTTGTAAAATATAGGAATATAATGAGGGCGTTTCTCAGTTATTTTCATTTTCTAAATGAGTTTTTAATTCAGATTCACAATGATCTAGTCAAATTGACATGTATATAGGCCTCTAATAACGGCTAACATTATAGGTAGTCACGATGTGAACATCTATACCTGCTAAGTGTATCTCAGTTCTAATTTAAGGTGTTACCTTTAGGAGTTTAAGAAAAAGATTCACAAGGCCTTTTAAGTCTCTAATTTTTCTTAGTAAAGCTAATAGGCAGGATATCACCTAATAATGATCAAGGTACTCACAATGACAGCCATTTTGAAAATGGACTAGTGCCTTAGATAATTGCATACCAGAAAACAACCTTTGGTCAAAGCTGGAAAAGGCTGTCTGAGATTATCTTGTCCATATGCTCTTATGATTGTTTTTAAGGGCACTGAATTTTTTTATACTGTCCCGTACCTTTTATTTAATTTATATTTGGGTTTAATAATGTATAACATAGTATATATTATTTAATAATATATTTAAATATCTTTTTATAGTTAACACAGTTGTACCTCATTTTTTTCATTTTTCCATTTTATTAGGTAGAATTTTTACAATTTGACTGCACATATACAATATATTGCATGTAAATACATATACACAATATACTGCACATATTTTTAAAATTTACTTATATGTACTGTTCACTGTTTCCAAGAACAGTTTAAAGCTTTAGCTTTTTTTTTTAGAGCTTTAGCTTTATAAACTTACATAGTTATCAAAGGTATAAAGCCAACTACAAAATAAGAATCAAGAGGATGCAGTAATCCAGTCATAAAGGACAGTCAAATGTTAAGGGCACTGAGTTTTATGTAAGTGTTCATATATCCAGGACTTTGTCGGAGTTTAATGGAAAAGATAACAGTAATACAAGACTCTTACGCTTCTTTTTAAAATGACTTCTTTGTTTAAATTATATATTTTCCTGTCTGTAGGTGATCTTTGTGAATTGAATTGAAATAATGGAAAGATGTCTTGAAAATACAATGTGATCACCCAGGTCCTGCAGCATAGCCTACTTAGTGTTTGATTTCTTCTTTGGCCCTAGGGGGTTATTGGTGAAAGTTCAGGTTGCTTAAGCTGACTGTGTGATGAATAACGCACATTAGTTTTTATTGTCTTATATGGAAATGTGGAAACTGTTGCTGCTTGAAGGTAATTATTGAGGAAACACAATGGCATCTTATTTAAATGCATATGTAAAATGCTACAATGAAATTTTATTTTTACAAAAGCTTTGTCAAAAATTGGAGGTGACGGGCATTTCTTAGTTTTATTTCTTACATATAATGGATTAAATGGACTGCTTAAAAATAATTACTTGACATAGTAAATTTTGTTAGATGAAATTGTATTAAAGTTAGTTATATTTTTCAACTATATACAATAGAGGCATCTGAGAAGACTTTATGATGTTTACCTAAAACATGGCCCAGTGAGGTATGTCATTTAAAGTTTTCTTTGTTGCAAAGTTGACTTATTATACATGTTGGCGTTGGTAGCTTTTCTAGTGCATCTGAGGTCAATTTTGTGAGCACCTTTGGAAATGAAGGACATTTTTAAGTATGTTGCTGATCCTGTGAACACATTGATAACTGTGGCTTCTACAATGTCTAACACACAGTAGGCACTTAATTCATGTTTAACAAATGTATAATAAATTTGCTTTATATAGTCTATAAAGCATCATATAAATGCATATTATTATCACTACCATATGTGTTTTATAGATTGGAGAATAGAATTTATCAAGCTTTTCAGTTTTGCAGTTTGTTTTCTTGGCTCCCACTTTTCTGATTGGCAGACTGAGGCATAGATTGGTAAAATTTAAGGGTTGACAGTATCAAAATTTAGGTTAAAAATGAACCCTATTTATTGGTCCCATCATTAAGCCTGTTTAGTCATTCGTTCTTTACCATAATAATAATGGCTTATTTTATATAAAAGAACAAGATTGGAGGGGTCTAAATGATTCTTACTATACTTATTAAAATTGTAATTTAATATAGCAGTTTGGACCTGTAGTATACACCACAGCATAAAGTCATCCTGTAGTATCCATGGGGTTTGATTCTGGGACCCCCATGATACCAAAATCCGAGGATTCTCCCTTATATAAAATGATATAGTATTTGCATATAACCTATGCACATCCTCCCATACGTATACTTTAAAATCATTATGTTACTTGTATTAGGTATATACAAGGTGAATGCTATGTAAATAGTTGCCTGAGTACAGCAAATTCAAGTTTTGCTTTTTGGCACTTTCTGGAATGAAAAAAATAGAGTTTTGAACTGAAGTTGGTTGAATCTGCAGATGCAAAACTGGTGGATAGGGAGGGCCAACTGAATACTGAAAGGTTTTTTACTCTTTGAGATATGATTAACATACAGAGCTGTGGAAGTTTAAGGTGTACAGAATAATGATTTGACTTACATATATCATGAAATGATTACAGTAAGTTTAGTGAACAACTGTCATCTTATATAGTTACAAAATTAAAGAAATAGTGATGAGAACTCATAAGATTTCTCTTAACTTTTATATGTAACATAAACATACAAAAGTGTTAATTATATTAATCATATTGTACATTACATCCCTAGTACTTATTTATCTTATAACCAGAAGTTTTTACCTTTTGACCACATTTAATCTAATTCCTCCTCTCTCCACTGCCCACGTCTAGTAACTACAAATCTGAGCTCTTTTTCTATGAGTTCATTTGCTTTTGAGTATAATAGACCTGCAACGCTATGTTAGTTCCTGGTACACAGCATAGTGATTCGATATTTCTATACATTTCAAAATGATCACCATGATAAATCTAGTTATGATATGTCACCATACGAAGATATGACATAGTTATTGACTGTATTCCCCACACTGTATATTTCATGCCTGTGACTCTATTTTGTAACTGGAAGTTTGTACCTCTTAATCTCCCTTAACCTATTTCCTCCCCTTCATTCTCCTCCCCTCTGGCAACCACCTATTTGCTCTCTGTAACTATGACTCTGTTTCTGTTTTTTATGTTTGTTCGTTTTGTGTTTTAGATTCCATGTATAAGTGAAATCATACAGTATCTGTCTTTCTGTATCTGACTTATTTCATTTAGCATATATAATATCCTTGGTGAATCCACGTTGTCCCAAAAATGGCAAGATCTCTTTCTTTTTCATGGTGGAGTAATATTCCTCTGTGTGTGTGTGTGTGTGTGTGTGTGTGTGTGTGTGTGTGTGTGTGTGTGTGTGTGTGAGAGTGTGTGTGTACACTGGATCTTCTTTATCCATTTATCTATTGATAGGCCCTTAGGTTGCTTCCATATCTTGGCTATGGTAAATACTGCTGCAATGAACCATAGAAGCACATGTATCTTTTTGAATTAGTGTTTCCATTTTCTTTGGATAAATACCCAGGAGTGGAACTGCTAGATCAAATGGTAATTCTATTTTTAATTTTTGGAGAATCTCCATACTGTTTCCCATAGTGACTACTCTTATTTTTAAGGAGAAGAAAGGACATGATGAGATTTCATTTATTTCAGGCAAGTAGAACCTACTATATTAAGAAAAAAATAAAGCTTTTAGTGTGGACATGAGTCTTAAATTCACTTTAATTACTAGGTAGGGAAATTAAGTTATTATTAAAGAACACATTTTTTTTTCCCTAAGAGAGGCACTGGCAATTGAACCCAGGATCTTATGCGCACACCAAGCATGTGCTCTACCACTGAGCTGTATCCCCTACCCCAAGGAACACACTCTTATTTAAAAAAAGGTTTTTGAATTATAACTTGGATATTTAAAATGTTATTGTAGTCAGAACTATAGGATTTAGTATAAAATAGTTTGTCCTTTCATTTTGTTTTTATCCTAATTCCTGATGTTATCTTATTTTCCTACTACTTTTTTCTACTTCAATTGCATTGCTTATTTTAAACTTATTCTATCTTGCTTAATTGTAAATTTATATATATATGTTATATTTATGTTTCAAAGATATGATTAAATATAAGTCTACAGTTGTTTTCTGTCACACAATTTGACTCCTAAAACACAACTCTAATCATATCAGTTCCTTCTTTAAAAACCTTTGACGCTCTTATCTTGTCACCCATATTAACTACAGGCTTTTCAGCCCCGGCTTCAAGGTTGGCCACAATATAGCAGTAATTCACCTCTTTTGCCATCTCTCCCTATATTCTATATTCTATATACTATATTCTATATATAGCCCTATATTCTAGCAAAACTAAACAACTTACATTGTTTCTTATTCAGGAATACACCTCCCTATTATGCCATTCTAATTTTCCTTTACTAGAAATGACTTTCTGCCTTCATTTCTGCCAATCCAAAACCTGCCTTAAGTATTCTGGAAATGTATTATCCTTCACAAAACTTTTCCTGATTTCCCAACCTGGATGCAATTTCTCTTTCAAACTTTCAGATTTCTACTTTTTTTCCCCCAACTCATATTAAGCATATAGTAGTTGTTAAATAATTACTTGGCCATCCAAAGACTGATTAAAGAGATTAGTTATTATTTGGCAGATGTGTCACTAACACACTTTCCTAATGAGAAGGAAGTACTTAGCTTTCTGCCACGTACGTTGAATAAAGTATCAGATTCTTGATATCACAGACCCAAGTGTCATCCTGTCCATTCATCCTAGTGGATCACTTTTTGGGGGAAGAACTTTGCTGATAGGCCTTTATCTTTCCCTCCTTGTTTCTTTCCATTTCTGGGTGGTTTTAGTTTTGGCCTGTTACCCATAGGTAGTTATACCCTTTGGAAACTTCTCCATTCAGCAGAACCAGCGTCTGGCAGTGCTTGGGTAGTTTGAGCTTTGGAAACAGGCTGGGGGCTGTGCTCCTGAAGGAGGTGGAGTAAGCAGAGGTAGTAGATTGATATGCCTTATAAGGTTGCCCTTTTCAACTTGGAAAGATTGGTGCCAAATAGAATCTTTTTAACATAGAAGAAGGATACATAGGTACATGTTTTAATAGGAAAAAATCTGTTGAATTTATCAAAATTGAGTGTTAAAACTTTTCAGGGAACAAAAGTAATTGTTTTCCTTTTAAAACTAAATAAACACTCTTGAAGACTGTGTGCACTTATTTTGTAGTCCACATTGAAAAAAAACACATTCTGGAACCTATACCTTACTATCTGTATATATGCTGTCATATTTTCTAACTTTTCCTTAAAATTGTACTTTGTTCCCAGTAGCTGGTCAAGCTTTTAGCGTACCAGGACTGATTGCTTCTCAATTTATATGCTTCCTAACATACACACCACATTTTTTCTCAAGTTTAGTTTACATTAATCATAGCAAGACACTAAGGAATGACCCACTTTATAAAGTGATCTTTAGGAACAGATCAACTTGTGTTTTTTTTTTAACATTTTTTTATTGAGTTATAGAAACTTGTGTTATTTTAATACCATAAAGAGATGAATTTAAGCAGCTTTAAATATCAGTGAGGGTTATTTCTTTTTTGTGATTGTTCCCTTGGGACTGGTGAGGGTTATTTTTTATTTGCTGCTTCTGTCTACCTGCACGTTCTTAGAGCTCAGTATATTCACTTAGAGAGTCTTCTGAAAAGCTAAGTTAAGATGGTCTGTAATGAGTAAATTAGAACTAAGGAAACACATTAAGACTTGGATAATGGAACATGGAAGGTGCTCATTTCCCTGACGTGGTTTTGGTTTTGTAAAGGTTACTCTATTGTACCCTTAGGAGATATTTTAAGTTGTCTGGAAAGAGACTCAAGGAAGATTATCACGAAAACTCAGACAAGGGAAAAGGTGCCAAAATTAAATGAAGAAAGTAAAATGTAGGCAGGAAGCCCATGTGTGTTTCAAAGTGAACAATTAAACTGCATCTCCTATTGTGACAGTGTGATTTATTGATGTTTTGGTGAGCTTTCCTGATTTTAATAGTGGTGAGTTTATATTGGAATCCATATATGTGCACATCATTTAAAACAGAATAAAGCACTTTAATTCTAATTTTTAAAGAAATAATAGTCTTGTTTTCTAACTTATTAAGTAGAGAATTCCCCTGTGAATTGAGCCCTTTGTCTTTCTGATTTCTTAACTTTCTGCCTAGTAATTCTACTGTCTCTGCTGCTGTCTAGCTTAAAACTGAGACAGTGTGTGTGTGTAATATGTATACACGTGCATATTCATAAAAACTGCATTAGTTAGGTTATGCTGCAGCCAATCCAGGTGGCTTGAAATAGTGAAAGATTTTTTTCTCCCTATGTGGCCATGGTAGATCAGCAAGGGAGCCCTACTCATGTCACTCAATGATCCAGGCTGATGGAAAAGCCACTTCTTGTTCACTACTGGTCACCAGGCTCAGAGGGAAAAGAAGTCCAGAGGGCCTCTCATTAGCAGTTAAATACAATAGCTCCAAAATGACTCATATTGCTTATTTCACAACATGATGGCCAGAACTAGTCCTTTAGTCCCACGTAGCTACGCAGGGTAAGGAAACACAGCACTGCCTGTGCCAGGGAGACCACTGAAAATATTGATAAACAGCACCATCCTTTTGATCATCAGATACTCAGTCTACTCTCTCTCACAGGCAAAATACACTCACTTCCTCCCCACAGTAAGGGAACCCCAAGGTCCTCACCAGTCATGGCATCAAGCTTGAAGTCCAGGATCTCTGAGTGAGGGCGTGATGACTAGTGGTCTGTTCATAAGGAGATGATGCCCTTTTCGATCATAGAACTATGAAGGAAATTGACAGATAGTTTGTTGAGCTCACATACAATGTACAATGGTGACTAGCAACAGAATGGTAAAAAATAAATACTCCCCTTTGAAAGGGGGAAGAACAGGAGCATTTAGTGGACGGCAGCAAATTCTGCAGTTCCTCTGAGCAGTCACTGAGAGGGCCTTTCCAGGGGTGGGGAATGATGTGGAAGAAACCCCAACTTGAGTCCTTAGCTCTTTAGTAGTAGTTCACTTGTCTGTTTTTATTTTTGTTTTTGTTTTTGTTTTTGTTTTTGTTTTCTTTTGCTCTGTAGCTAATCCTCTTTGACCTCCTCCTTCTCCTTCTTTCTTTTTTTCCCTGTTATTTCCTATTATGTTCCAAATGGACCATAGGACGATTCCCTTTCAGGAGGATGAACAGCTTTCTTAGCCCACTTCCTGCCATAGATGCTTGAGAACCCAAAGGTCATTTTAATAAGTCTTAAGCCCAGGCTGGTGGTTCTTTTGGCTGTATAACTCTCAAAAACTTGGTTGGCTTTTTATTTCTTTGTTTCTAGTCAGTTCCGTGTGCCCTAGCTGCATTCACAGTTCTCTTCTAACCATGCTTCATAGATTTGCTGCGTGTCCCTGCCTTAGTGGTCCCATACTTCTTCCTTGACCTGATTTTGAGTACAGATATTTTTGCTATAATGCCATATATGCTTTCCTGAATTCTACAGAATTGTACACCAAAATAAACAGGACTTAAGGGAAAAATAGGATTGGGCAGACCACTCAAAAACTGAAACACTGTAACCAGTGCACTAATAAGAACAAAATTAATTAAAATAAAACAGTAGCATATTACATGTCTACTGGCACATGCACTCAGTGTCAATCAGTTGAAGCTTTACGGACTCAGTCCCTTGGTTGGTTGTTTCCTCCTCTGAGGTTTTGGGGTCTTGAAGACATTTACTTACAATAGAGACTAGTCTCATTACAATAAAAAATTTGATCTGTGCTATGGTGTAGGCTTCAGCAATCAAAAACTTTTTTTCTTTTTGAAACACAGGAGGAGAAACATACCCTCAGCTTCACTGGATCTAAAGTAGAAAGCGCAGTGGTTCAAGAAGTTGCTGGACCAGCCACAGCTTGTGTTAAAGGAGGATGCAGAAGTGGGATGGTTAGCTTTGTTCTTAATGTCCTCATAGATTGCTCAGGCTTTCTCTTTAACTGTGGGGATGCTTTCTCCTGATCACATCAAACAGGGAGATGGTGTACAAACCAACATGACTTCTGTGTTACGCTGACATCATTTTCATATGTACTAATCATATTTGAACTATTTGACGTCAGAGAAATATGCTTTGTAGCAAAATAGATGAAGAGACTACTTTGGTGAGAGAACCTCTCTTTAGTCTCTTTTTAGGAAAGCTGTTTTATTCAGCACCTCTGATCAATTCGGAGGTTTTATCAGTGATTGTGAAGACCAAATCTTTGACTTGATCTTGCCTCAAGACTGAATTCTAATCAGCATTTGTAGCTCAGAGATCTTCTTTTTTGTGTTAAATGCTTGCTTTTTCTAACTGTACGGATCACTGACTTTCTGGACTCCTTTTATTCCTGATTGTAAACTGATCCATTCTTTTCTGATTTCATCCTTCTCGTGTAATAATTTGTCAAATACAGCCAACGGTAACCAACACACTCTCTTAATAGTCCGTTTCCCCACCAGAGCTGTAAGTTCTTGTGGCATATTAGCTGTCTTCTGAGATAATTAGGTGATAGTTTCACCACTGCACAGTATGAGTTGCTATCCTTTTAGCCTCCAATAACTTTTTCCTTGCCTCCTTCCACCCAGCTCCTGCGCCTTTGCCATATACGTTAGGTTTTTTGAAGAGGCAGCACCACACTTCTGGATTCCACCTGTATCAGCTGGCATAGACCAGGTTATGCTGCAGTAGTAAACAATGCAAGATCTCAGTGGCTTTAAAAACACATTCTGCATCAGATTACATAAAAAAACAAAATTGAAAAAAAAAATCCACACTCTATGCATGTCCTATAGGTCATTTTGTTGCTCAGGCACCCAGGTTGATAGCAGTGGGAGCAGTCATCACCCCGAGGATTGCTGGTCCCTGTCACGGAAGGAAAAGAGGGCTGGAGGGTCTCATATTGCTTTTCCATGTGTCACTTCTACTTCTGCTGTAGGGGCTGGAAGTAGTCACACAGCCCCACCCAACTACAGGGGAGGGGACAGGGTCAGAAAGTGCAGTCCTGTCACGTGCCCAGAAGGCAGAGGGCCAGGGGCATTTGGGAAGAATGCATTAATGACTACCACAGAGGATTTCCCTTCATTTATTTTCCTTCGCCTTTGTGATTTTTGTTTTACTCCTAGTTTTTGCTGGTTAACTGAATTTTACTGTCCTTCCTCCCTTGCTTAATTTGAGATAATTAATGTGGGTAAGTTTATTTACAGTACTTGTAGTTTACGTTATTTATTTCCATGGGCCATATGTTTGGGCAATACAAAATAAAGCCACTATGATTTTCCTACTTAAAATACAAGGTATGAAACTGATGCAAAAAGGTATGTGGTTACAGGAATAATTGAGTTTAAATTATCTTAGAATGTCATTTATCATAGTAAAATAGACTTTCGGCTTTCGAGTCAGGCAGGTCTGAGGTCAAACCTTGCTTCTGTCATTTAATCTTCGATATGTGATCTTAGACAAATTATTTAACGTCTCAGAGGCATAATTTCCTCTTTTGTAAATACAAAAAGTATAAATATATCTATTCAGATGTCAAGTAAAACATGGTAGCATTTATCACTACTCCTTTCTGAAATTCTAAAATGAAAGTAAAATAATTTTTAAATTTTTATTTTTAAAATTTGGGGGGGCGGTAATTAGGTTTATTTATTTATTTGTTTATTTATTTAATGGAGGTTGTGGGGGTTGCATGCTAGGTATGCACTCTACCACTGAACTGTACCCTCCTAAAATAATTTTTTTAAGATAAAATCCATAAGGAGAGAAAATGGATGAGAGATAATAAAAGGAATGATAGCAATAGTTGTGAATTATATATTATAATCATGATAGTGTAAGCAATAAATACTGATTTCACCAAAAAACTTGTGAAACAACTATATTGGAAGGATGAAAGGGGAGTTGGGAGCAGTAAGGTAAGAAAACTTTAGTGGGAGACAAGTGGTAATGTCTAAAATTGAAAAAAAAGTCAAGAAATAGAAATAGAATCACCTTGTTTAGAAATATGGATGTAAGTACAAGGGGAAAGGGAAGTGGAGCAGCTGAAATGAACACTGGTCTCAGGTATGGGACTCAGATGAATGGAGCAGGCAGAAAATGGCTGTTTGGTTATAAACCTTGCAGTATATTTGATCTGTAAAAGTATGTGTGCTTTTTTTTAAGTGATTACTTTGATAAAAAAAATTAAAAATAAGTTTAAAAATCAACCCCTAGGTTTTGTGGTGGGTGTTAAGATAGAAATAATAAATAATAAGCATGTTAACAGTGCCTATGCACATAGCAGGTATCCAGTAAATACTGGTTTCCTTCCTTTTGTCAATTAGGCAGGGTATGCGCTTGCAGTAATACGCATATGACTCAGAGGTTAGGTGGTTGGCTAAGCAGCAATGTGAGGTATGTCACAAAGCAAATTATGTACCCTTCTAATCTTTTTTTTAATGAATGGTTTTATTTTTCTTGGAACCGTATCAACCCTATGGTTACTGTTTCTTAGAATTTAGATTTCTGTGCAACTGACACATGAAAAGTCATCTGGTTATTGAGTTGATCTATAGAGCTGTGCATGGAATGAATTTTAAAATACTTAGAAACTTTGGAATTGCTCTAATAAACCTAAAAACAATAATATCTATACCTAGATTATAAATTATTTAAGGCCAGGGACATTTCTCTCTCTTCTATTGTTACGTCAGTTAGCTGCTTTATTTTCCTCGTCCACAGTGCCTAGCCCACTACCAACTTTATTCTGTGAGCTCTCACTGTGACAGATGGTGGTGACTGATGTTGAAAAGAAAGCCAGCCACCATGATGTTCTTGTGTGTTTCATGGACGGCACATATTGTGTAACTAGACTGTAAACTCCTTGTGGACACAGACCGTATATTCTGCCCTATCAGTACATCTGGGATAATGAATGCTACACAGTAGCAGATATTCACTTAGTCATCAAATACATACTGAACACCGAAGTGCCAGTAGTCACTGTGCTTAACTCTGTGGATACCTTGGTGAACTGGATAGATAATGACTCCTGCTTTCTTAAAATTTACATTCTAACAAAATGTTTGTTGAGTTCATGTAACTCAGTAAAATGATGGCCCACACTGAACCATGTAAGCAGAATAAAGAATTGTGTATATAAAGAGTTTAATCACTTTAAGATATATTTGTTGTGTGATATAAACGCATGCTGTAAGAAGGAAATAAGTGGTATCTGATCTTTTTTCTCTTTGCTTTTTCTTTGCAGATAAGATGCTACAAGTCACTTGCAGCTCTCTTCAAAAGAAAAATCACTAGTGCTCTGCTCTTGCCACAATATCAAACCTTTTGACTTATGCTTTGGTGCTGCAACACTGGAAGAATTGCACACAGGTTCCAGGAATACCATTTTTTCATTTGAGTGATTCCTTGTGGATGGGAAAAGATTTGAGTCTTAATAATTACCCTGTTTTAAAGCTATTTCTCTGTAGTCTGAACTGCTTAATAAATTGGGCCACTTACCCATAAGCCACACAGCCAGTTCTTGTCAGGAGCTGGTTGAAAACTGTGCTGTGCATGTAGCAGGGATGGCACAAGAAGACAGCCGTCGTGGTCAAGTGCCATCTACCTTTTATCATGGTGCCAACCAAGAACTCGACCTGTCCACCAAAGTGTACAAAAGGGAATCAGGAAGTCCGTATTCTGTGTTAGTGGACACCAAGATGAGCAAACCGCATCTCCACGAAACAGAGGAACAGCCGTTTTTCAGGGAGACAAGAGCAGTGTCTGACGTGCATGCTGTTAAAGAAGACCGGGAGAATTCTGATGACACAGAGGAGGAGGAGGAAGAGGAAGTCTCTTACAAAAGGGAGCAGATCATAGTGGAGGTAAACCTTAATAATCAAACATTAAATGTATCTAAAGGGGAAAAGGGTGTCTCTTCTCAGTCCAAAGAGACTCCTGTTCTTAAGACAAGCAGTGAGGAGGAAGAGGAAGAGAGTGAGGAAGAGGCCACTGATGACAGCAATGACTATGGCGAGAACGAAAGGCAGAAGAAAAAGGAGAAGATAGTGGAGAAGGTCAGCGTTACACAAAGGAGAACCAGGAGAGCTGCCTCTGTTGCCGCAGCTGCCACCTCCCCCACTCCCAGAACTACGAGAGGTCGTAGGAAGAGTGTAGAGCCACCTAAGCGTAAGAAGCGGGCCACAAAGGAGCCCAGAGCACCAGTCCAGAAAGCTAAGTGTGAAGAGAAAGAGACTCTGACCTGTGAGAAGTGCCCCAGGGTGTTTAATACTCGCTGGTACCTGGAGAAGCACATGAACGTTACTCATAGGCGCATGCAGATTTGTGATAAGTGTGGCAAGAAGTTTGTCCTGGAAAGTGAGCTGTCCCTTCACCAGCAAACAGACTGTGAAAAAAATATTCAGGTAGGTTTCATCACCAAGAGGGCACACTTTCCAGGATAGAACCTGGCCTTTCAGACTCACCTGGTATCTGCCCAAGAGAATAAATACAATAGAGGCTGAAGGGACAGTTTTCACCAATTTATCTTTTTAAAAGCCCCTGCTTTGGTCTTTTCAAAACCCAGGCTTAACATTTCTTTCAAAAGCATTGAATTTAACTGATGCTGGACTAGTGGGACCCAGGTATATTGGAAGGGGGATCTGTTGCAGGTGATTGACCAGGAGGTAAAGTAAAGTCAACACAGACTTTGCACTGAGATTTACTCTTGTAAGAACTGTAAAATAATTCATTCTGGCATCTTCTTTGTCAAGGTGGGAGATAGCAAGTAAAGTCAGTTGTACAGAGAGGTCCTTTTCTAAGGTTTAAAAGGATGCCAGAGTCTAGTGCAGTTGATGGGGACAAAAACTTTAATGACTCAGACTGGTGGAAATGGAAGATCTCCAGGAGGGAGTTTGCTTTTACCAGTGGAGAGATGACAGCACTAAATTTGTCAAGAGGCTGAGCCCATGGGAATATGCAAACTTTAACCAGAGGCTAAGCTGGTGGAAAATGTGGCCCACCTGGCAGTAGGGTTCCGTAATGATACGGTGCAATATTGTTAAGGTCACAAAACCTGGTCTCCAAACCAGGCTGGTGCCTTGAAAGGACTATGCTGTGATAGGTTAAGAGGTTTGCTAATTATATTATGTTGAGTGAATTGTATTATGTTGAGCTATATTGATTTACACATATGAATGCATATTAATATTCATAAAAGGTAAGTCTGTTAATGTCTCCAAAAGATACATAAAATATAAATATTCTGTACCATATTTAATGTAAACTTCCTTCAAAAGATGAAGTTGTTTTGTTTTGATGTGTTTCTTGCAGTACTCCTAAGTTAGAGTGCTCCTTATTTTTCACTTTTCCTTCTTGCTTTTAATCAACACCTGAGATCATTGCTTTACTTTAGAGATTTTTTAAAAATATAAATTACATTTGCTAAGAATTCACTGCTGTTTGATTGTCAGTTGTGACTTGATCTCTGACATGCTTGGTAAATAAAGAAGATTGAATCCTGGCCTCTACCCTCCAGCGCTGCCGGCGCCGCGGCTTGGTTAGGAGTCAGGCCAAGGGGAGGTGGTGCTGTGCTGCACCCTAGGGGCCAAACTTGGTTCTGTAACATTCATTGCTGAAAAGGTGTATACTGATCTTGATGTTTATAGTTTTTTAAAACTTAAACTTGCATTATTAAATACAAGAAAGAAAACATTCAATAAATCCTTTTTCTGTGACTTTCTTCACTATTCCTCACAATAATACATTTAAACTTGTATTTAGTTTTGTTTTAACTCTTTGTATTCCTAATCCTCATGACCTAGTAACAAGTAAAAATTAAAACTGGACCCTGCAAAATGGCTTATAGGATTGTCTGTCCTTTTCTCAAGCAATATCCAACCAGAGGCTTATCTTTGAGACTCTTCTCAGAGTCCTTATTTCCTAAAGTGACAAATAAAGGTTTTCAGAGGTCTTTATTTACAATGAAAACAAGTTCCCTTAACTATCCTAGAGTCTGATGGTTACCTAGAACTTCCTGGTATTGTTTTTAACCAGAAGTATTTTACTTCGATACATGTTACAACACCCTGGGCTAGTCATGATCCGTGGAGCTAGGCGGGTCTGCCCATGTCTGCTGCAGATGCATGTACAAGGCACCTGGAGCTGGGCTCTCGGGGAAAAGGGAGGGGGATACCAGCAGTGAGGGGTTGTATTAAATTCTGCCAGAGGGAAATGTTTAATAGAGAAAATTAGATTAGAGGGAATATAATAAAGTCTTAATAATTTATATTAACGAAGGCTCCAAATGCATTCTTTAAGGTACAAAAGCATTGTTTTACTTCTGTAGATCTAGAACCATTAACGTATGTTTTGTTTTATCATGTTTTTATTTATGCTAATTTAAAATTAGTTTGTACTTTCTGGTAAACACCTATTAGCTGTGTAGTGACCCATGTGTAGGAAACAGCTGCTCTTGGTAATCATATATTAAAAACTTGAAAGTTCTTTTCAAAGATACAATATTAATTTCATAAGAAGGAGTCAGTTCTTTGATATTAGTGGAACTTTCCTTTTTGTCTTACTTTTTGTGTGTTTCCATGCTCCCAAAGTGTCTCTAAAAACTTCGTCTTGGAAAATAGAACATAAGGATGTTGGTGTTGTAATCTGGACTTCATGGCGGAATAATTATTAGTCTGGATTCTGGCCTGTGCCACTAATCTAAAGCACACCCATTTTATACCGGCAGGCCCCGTAAATAAAGATTATTTTTATTTATCCTGCTCAGTGTGTTTCCTGTAATAAATCATTCAAGAAACTCTGGTCCCTTCATGAACATATCAAGATTGTCCATGGATATGCAGAAAAGAAATTTTCCTGTGAAATTTGTGAGAAGAAATTCTATACCATGGCTCATGTGCGGAAACACATGGTTGGTAAGTTTTTCTGTTGCTTTTCTCTCACACCTATAATTTTCCCTTGTTTTCTGGTACGTTTTATGCTTTGGATTGGGCAGGATATGAGGAACTGCCTTACTTTAATTGGTTTTGACTTGTTGAAACTAAATACAACATGTCTTCAGTAAGCATCACCAGATTGGATGGTGGAGTCTTCCACACCCAGGTTTCTTTTTAACATTGTTATTTATTTTTTCCTTCAGAACGTTGCTATTAAAGCCTCACACGTTAGAGCGTTAGAGCGTAGTAAATTAAGATGGCCTGACCACTTTTACAGTAGGATGTATCTCTCTTCCAGTTTGAGCCTTTTGGTGGACTGATTTTGAGCATAAGTGCATTCTGTGTTGCAGCACACACGAAAGACATGCCATTTACATGTGAAACCTGTGGAAAGTCATTCAAACGCAGTATGTCACTCAAGGTGCACTCCTTGCAGCATTCCGGAGAGAAGCCCTTCAGATGTGAGGTAAGGTGTGCACCGCCTGCTAGGCCCAGGCGTGGGGGCTGGTGTGTGTATTTGTGGTGAGCAGTGAGGGAGGTGTGCCTAGTGCAAGGCACAAGGCTGTGTTTCCACAGGCCGTCAGATATGTGCTCTGAGCGCTGTGTGTCATCTCACTGCCAGGTAGAGAGTGGTCATTTTTAACACACTGTTAACTCTCTTGGATTAGGTTAAACTTGGGACTAACACATGGTGAGTTATTTTACTTTTCTCAGTAATTCAGAGAAGTTGGATATACTTCAGTGATAATTATTTGAGAGATTTTCCCTTTTACTGATAACTCAGCTGGAGAAATATACCAGAACCAAATAGTGACACAAGCAAGTTCTGTTTTGAGTGTGAAAAGTAAACCTAATCTCAGACTGTGTAGGGTGGGCGCAAGTGAAGCTGCTGTGCTTGGCATTCAAAAATCTCCACTGTGTCCAATGCAGAATTGTGACGAGAGGTTTCAGTACAAGTACCAGCTACGCTCCCACATGAGCATCCACATTGGGCACAAACAGTTCATGTGCCAGTGGTGTGGCAAGGATTTCAACATGAAGCAGTACTTCGACGAACACATGAAAACACACACTGGTAAGAATTTCTTGGGAAAGGTACAAATATGTCTCAAGTGCTTGTTGATGATCACCTGTGAGTCTGTTTATTTAAAAATCTAAACCACAAATCTGCATTCTAAGTGCAAATTCCACTTTAAATAAACCTAGTATATAAAAATATGGATTTATAGTACTGAAATACTAGGCTTTCATAACTATTGGAAAAAGAATTGTTAGTGCCTTTTAACTGTGGGTTACTTCAAAGAAATGGACTCTTTATTTGGGGCACAGGATCTCCTGAGATTGTATGAAACTTGTTTTGTGTGTGTGCATATGTTAGTTTTCTAAGGAAAGGGTTCTTTCTGGACCTTTAAAAAAAATGGAGGATATTGACTGCTTTTAATAGAGTACTCTCTCAGTATTCTTAAAATTTGATTGGGTTAGATTTATCAAAAGTCACTACTTTTCACAAACACATCCATTAAAAGAGGTTAAATAATATTTTAACCGCTTTGTGTTTTCAGACATATATGTTTCATAGCACAGATTGGAGTCTTGTAAACATTCAGTCAGCCAACCTCCAAGAAGCTGTTTAGAGTAACAGCCCCTGTGAACACTGGAGCATCGTATCTCAGTCCAACTTGGCGCTCTGGAATTAGCTGTCTTTGCACAAATTGAATAGTATGAAATATTTTAAAAGTTTCTAAATAAAATCTAATCACAGGATTCCAGGTACTATTAGTCTGCAGAGTGGCAGAGCTAGAAAGTGCCGCAAGCGGTTATCTTGCTTGGCCTGCTTAGCTAGTGGTGAGACATTCTGCCATGGCTGGAGCTCTGCAGTTCCCATTTCTCTATTGAAATCCAAAGAAAAACGCCTGCCTGATGGCAGAAAAGAGCATCTTAGATTTTAAGGGTTAAGATCAAGGAAGAGTCATGAGAGGAGTTCAAATAAATTACATCTCAGGAGGTAATAATAACTTTGAAGCCTAAATGAATAGCAGGATATATCAGAGTGTTTAACAAGTTCTCATCTTATAATCTGGTGGCTCTTGGATAGGCTCTGAGTTCTGAGTCATTTTTAAGATTGCAGTTTTTTGTTAATTCAGCAGGAACCTATGGAACTAGGCAGAAAATAAGTTTTTTTGAAGACAGGAGTTATGTCACATTTACACACAGTGCTTGGCACATAGTAGATACCCAGTAAATGTCTGTCACAAGATTGGAAGGAACCGCCAGCCACTTAAGCCTCTGTCTCTGCTCTCACCTCCTCTTCTCTGCATGTCTCCCTGTGCCTCTTTCTCTCCCATCCTCCCTCTCTCCTTCTCCTGCATTTCTTTCTCTTTCTTCCTTCCCCTTTGTCCTTCTTTGTTTCTTCAGACCCTTAAATGTCCATAATAGGAAACCAAAGTGTATATTCCATGATTAATGTATTCAGTGAATAAAATTTTATGTTGAGTATTCTTCTTTGACCAGATAGGTAAGCTAAACATTTCCCATTTCTTCTAAAGGAATACAGCCATCTAAATTCACTTAAATTTGTATTCTTTTCATTAAAAGAGTAGACAGACTTATTAAAGTGTATTAGAAAATATGAAAATTGAAATGATCTATAATCTTATCACTGAGAGATCACTACTGTTAACATTTAGACATGCATTTAAAAATACCTTTGTTTCTTAATACACATATAGATAAATAACATGCATAAGTATTTATGTGCTCAGATATATAGTAATAAAACAAAAACTGGGTCTTTACACTCTATTATAACCTTTTTATTTTACTGTATTGTGTCATTAACAGCAGTATCATTTTAATGGTTGTGTAATATTCCTTCTTATAAATTTGCTATAGTAGTAGCCATCATTTATTATGCACATATATGCAAGGTCTTTACATTATCTCATTTAATCAATATAACCTTCCAGTAATCCTCTAAAGTAAAGGATGTTATGTCCATTTTATTTAGCCAGTTCCTGATTAGACATTTAGGTTATTTCTATTTCCAATTGTTCTACTATTATAAATAATACTATAATAAACAACTTCATGGCTAACACATCCAGTCTTGGTGGTGTGTATTGCAAAATAGCTATCTACATACACTCTTACCAGCTGTGCATGAAAATACCCATTTTTCCAACCCTTTCCAATGCTAAATAAAGTCATTGTTGATTTCATAGGTGGAAAATGGTTTCTTATTGTACTAATTTGCACTTAATTGCTAAGACTGAATTTCTTTCATAGGCTCATTGGTTGTCAGTATATTTTTTGAATTGCTTGTGCTTTTTCTGTATTATTCTTTCCATTGCAGTGTTTGACTTTTTCTTATTGTTTATGATAGTTCTTTATATAATAGCTCTTTGTATATTTTATATATACTAGACCACGTTTAACACTGATATTGAAATATTTTCCCCTGGTTTGTCATCTGCCTTTTAATATTGTTTGTAATACTCAAGCTGGGAAAACAGGTGGATGGTGGAGTTGGACAAACCTGGTTCTGCCACTCACCAGCAGTGTACCCTTATGCAATCTCTGTAGGTCTCTGGCTCCTTGGTATTAAATAAGGATGACAGTAGTACCTGAGAAGGTCTAAGGAGGAGGATTAGCTTTAAAGAAGAAAAGAGCTAGCTCTTTTAAGGCTAGGTAAGACCACGCTTAGAGTATCTTTTGGTGGGGATTAAGGCCACTGTAGGAACTGATACTGACTGGACTGTCTCTTTGCAGTTAAAGAGAAGGGAGGCAGAGCTTATCTAGGGAAGCTGACCCGCCCTCAGGCAGGGTTTCCTAGCATGGTGTGCACATGGAGGGAGTTTAATGTAGAATAACTGCTGATTCTCCTTGTACCGGACACAGTGCTAAGTGCCTAGGGACACAGGATGAATTAAGACCTGTTTTTTGCCCTCAGGGAACTTATAGTCCAATGATAGTGATGATGATGATGATACAGTAATAGTAATAATACTAATAGCAGCACCAAAATGCACTGAACGTGTACTATGTACCAGATACTGTTCTAAGCACTTTCCTCAAAATTTTAACTTATCACAGTAACCTATTATTATAATCTTCATTTTTCAGGTGAGTCTCAGAGAGTAAATAACTTGTCCAAGGCAGTCTGATGCCAGAAACGCATACTTAGTTATTCAGATATAAATTTAATGTAGCAAGTAATAAAATGGAGGGATACACAGAACATCATGAGGGCAAAAAAACACCATCCCACAGTCTGGTTCTCAGCTTCCAGAATTTGTCAGTGTACTCAGGCAGATCAGGATCAGAGGGATTGATCTGTGCTAAGTAGTCTTAATGATATGTAAATAAAATTGCTAATTTACAGTGAAAAGGCTGAGTGACAAGTGGTTCAGAACTCTAAGGTTCTTTGGTCAGAATACCCTTTGCCTAGAAAAAATTTATATTAGAAGCTAGATTATAATCACAAGATTGGCAGGGGCGGGGAATTACAGCAAAGGAAGGTAATCAAATGATCTTAATAGTGATATCATTCTTCATTGAATCCAATAAGCCATCAGTTGTAAGACAAATCTGATTTATATATCGCTAAGAAAATGCTGCAGATTAAACAATGACATGCCATCGATTGTTATGGTATATGTCAGTTTCACAGATGTTAGTATATGGGGAGAAGGGCAAGTCTTAGAATCAACTAATATTTATTTATAAATATCAATTAAGAATTTACTTAGTGGGGCTACTGTAGTGAAAAAGATTAAAATTGTCCCTAGGTTCACAGTGCTTATAGTCAGATTGGGGTGATAGGCAAGGCATAATGATAGTTTGACGATGAGCGCATAGTCAGTACATGGGACCAAATGAAACTGGCTAGAGTTCGATGAGTCGTGGGGTGAGGAGAGGCAAGGAGTCTGATAAGACATGATATGGAGAGCAGTAAGCAGGTACCGGATCACAGAAAAAAACCATATGTCACGTAGAAAAGCTTGAGCTTTATTCTAAGGACAGTGGGAAGTTCTTACACAGTTTTAAGCAGTTTGACACAACTATCTGAAAGTTAGCTCTGGCTCTAGTGTGGAGGGATTGGAGGGTGGGGAGCAAGAATAGAGATGGTGAAACCAGTCAGGTGGATATCACAGTAATCCAGGTGAATGACTGTGATGTCATAGTAGGCTAGCTACATAGATGCACAGATTTCTGATGCTGCTCAAGGATATTCATAAGCAGATTGAAATGCTTGTGTGTACTGGCCAGATCACTTTTTCCTTGAGCAGTGCAAAAGACAGCTAACTAGCCAAATTCTTGCTCTTTTCTATCTTCCCTGCAGACTCTATCTTCATTTATAATGTGCATTCTTTATGCTCATTACAGTACTATTTCTTCAATTAGGTTAGCTTTATCTATATGTAACAGATAGGTCATATCATAAGATGTATTGGTATGTGTGCTTTCTAGTTAAACCTTTATGGACTTAGCTGTCAGTACATCCCCCAGCCACCGGTTTACTAGTGCTTCCTTAAAGTGGGACATTGTATACATGGTTGATTTCAAATGTTACATTTTGATTTTTCCTTGTTTCAGCCTCATTGTAATTTTACCTTGAGGTTTTAGGGAAACCTTACCATCAGACATTAGCACAATTAGAAGATGGGCCTGATGAATATCAGAGTTAGAGTTGGGTGGAATTGTGGGTTTGTGTCTGGAACAACAAATGTGGAAAATTTGGTAGGACATCAGGAAATGAATAAAAGATTATTAAGCAGTTAATGGGACCCATTTAAATTTGAATACGTGGATTTGTGGTAGGCCAGTTCTAAGTTTTTGATCTTTCTGTGGCAAGTCATTACAGCCTTGAAGACTACGAATGAGAGGCGATTAGAGAGGTCCAGGGTTGGATCCAGGTTTGAGCACATGACAAAGTTACACATCCATACATTCAGTAAACTTTCAATGAATACATGCTGTTTGCAAATAAAGTATCTAGAGAATCTGAGAGGTGATTCTGAATCAAGTAGAGCGTGTTTTCTTGTATCAGACTAGTAATTCAAAGATTAGGTCCTTGGCTCTGGTTCTGTATGACTTAGGAGTGAAGAATTGTAACTCTGCAGAGTCAAGGAAGGGGAGGAGTCCAGGGGGTTGACTGGTATCAAATAGGTGATACTTTGAAAATATTTTATTGTACAAATAAATCATGTTTATTTTAGAAAACAAGAAGTACATATGAGCATAAAAAGTAAAGTAAAACACTCATCATCCCCTTGTCTAGAGACAATCACTGCCAACTGATTTCGTTTCACGTTTTCCTGTACATATTTTTCATTGAAAATGGATAATACTATGCATACATCTTTCATATCTTGCTTGTTTTACTTAATAGACTATAGTTTAGACTTTTCTAGTTCTTAATAGTTTACAGATTTTCATGTTAATAATTACATTTCTATACTTTTATAATATTGTTTTTAACAACACTCTCCATTAGATGAGTATACCAAATTTAATCAATTCCATTTGCCATAGAATTTGAATTTTTTAAGGTAGTCAGAAGAAATGCATTTAAAGAGAAGGAAAACAAGAGGGGTCAGAATTTACCTAGAAAGATGACTGTGAATCCCAGGGAAGAGCCTAACAGTAGCAGTAATTGAATAATGAATGAAAAGGAGGAAGATAAAAGAAATATGCTAGCAGATAATACTGGTGACTGCGGAGAAAACTGATCCTTCCTGACTGTTCAATTCATTCTCTTAGGGAAGTGAGGAAAGTTCTGGTTTCTATGGAAGGAGGGCAGCAGGAAATGTCAGTTTTCAAAGGCAGAGATAAGAAATAAGGACTACAAGATGCTTGCTCCTAGTATTAGAAGGGGTCCCAAAGTGGAGGAAAACAGTAAGAAACTAACATTTCTTTGTGTATGCAGGAATGCACAAAGCATTGAGGTGTAAAGGACTCTGGTGTACTGTCTGGAGCCGGTGGCAGTTTTAAATCCTGGCTCTCCACTAGCTGTAGAACCTTAAGCAAGTTTCTTAGTTTCCTTATCAGTAAAATAGGGATAATAACATACCTACTTCAAAGGGCTGTGAGGACCACCAAAGATTAATAAGATATGAAGTGATTAGAACAGTGGCAAGCACTCAGTACGATTCAGTACACGGTAACTCTTATTTATACAGACTAGAACAAGGGCACCTGTTAAAAGAAAGGGAGCAGTAATTAAAGTGAGAACAAACTTGTAGCCAGAGTTCCAGTAAAGATACAAGCTGCATGCATTGAGAATTGATGAAGGAATTGATAAATACAAGCATATGGTCACTGAAGCATGTGTTCATGGGTACTGCACCTCACCATGGCATTCCATGTGAAGTGATTATGGACACATACGTTCAAAATCACTGTGTTTCTCCCCTCTAGCCCTGGGAGAGAGGCAGGGAGGTATAGCATGAAGCTAAACACTAAGTCCAAAGGAAAGAGAATCTTAAAAATTGAGCTCTTAGAACCCAAACCTAATTTCCTCCCTAGATGCCCTTAGAACTGTGGGAGTTTGTTTCTTATTTGGCTCAGTGGCCCAGTAATTCTCAGCCAGGAACAGTAGCCTGCTTCTCAACACTCCCCACACCCGTGGGCATTTGGAAATCGTGTGGGGACATTCTTGATTGTCAGAATTTCTTGGGGACATTTAGTAATCTGGCGCCAGGACCACTAAGTGCTCTTCAGATAGGCAGATAGTCCCACGTCCCGGAGGACTGCCTGCAGAGAAACACTGCAGTGTGAAATTCCGGTGGTAGGGTGAGTCAGTCCACTGTCTCCCCAGTCCAGCACCAAAAAGTAAGCCACATGCTACAGGTTACGTACAAGTAGACATGAAGAGACTTATCTGTTCCACAGGACATTTTGAGCAAAGTCCTTCTTGGGGTTGGAATGTCAGAAATCACTGACAAATTACTTGCCTGTGTTTAGGGGCAGAGATTCATCTGTGGTCTTAGTTCCCTTGAGCACAGGAAGCCACCTCAACAGTTCTTCATGTAGGATGTGAGGGATCCCTACTGTAGATGCCTTCTTTTTTCCTTTCCTTTTCTTTTTTTTTAAACCAATCCCAGATAGTAGGTTGTGTGTAAGTTTTACTTGTATCTGCTCTTTTTTGCTAGGTCCCAACTTTGGGGGACTCTTTTATGACTATTAGAATAGGATATGCCGTGGGGAGAGGAGTGAGAGGTAACCTCCTTTTTAATATGAGGACTAGCATGAGCACATAATTACCGACTACGCTGTTAATCTTTTTTTGTGTGTGTGTCTGTGTTCATCTCAGGAGAGAAACCCTTTATCTGTGAAATCTGTGGCAAAAGCTTCACCAGCCGCCCCAACATGAAGAGGCACCGCAGAACTCACACAGGCGAGAAGCCCTACCCCTGTGACGTGTGCGGCCAGCGGTTCCGCTTCTCCAACATGCTGAAGGCCCACAAGGAGAAGTGCTTTCGGGTGACCAGCCCCGTGAACGTGCCGCCTGCTGTCCAGATCCCACTCACCACCTCCCCAGCAACCCCAGTTCCTTCTGTGGTGAACACGCCCACAACCCCAGCCCCTCCAATCAGTATGAACCCTGTAAGCACTCTGCCCCCGCGGCCCATCCCCCACCCCTTCTCACACCTTCACATCCACCCACACCCTCACCACCCACACCACCTTCCTATCCCTCCGGTCCCTCACCTCCCCCCACCTCCAGCTCTCTTTAAGAGCGAGCCTTTAAATAACAGAGGCCAGGGGGAGGACACCTTTCTGCGGCACCTGGCAGAGAAGAACAGTTCAGCACAGCATCATTGACATCCATCTCCTTACGTGTGTTCTCCACGAGTTCTGTGCCCCTGTATGAGTTTGCAGAGAGGGAGTTGGTGAGCATTTCTGTAGCTGTCATACTCTCCTCAGCCTCCACCAAGAGCTTTGTCATTGTCCTGGTGAATCAGCACATCGGAGAGAGTGAACAAGAAGACCTTGAGCTCACGGAGGGAACTGTCATCCAAACCAGGGAACCACCAAACAAAAGCCCAATTTGCTTGCATTTTCTGGTGACTTTTATAAATTTCAGATACTCAAGACTTGTGGAATTTTATAATTTCATATCAGCTGATGAGGTATGCTTGCTTTTATATCCTGGACTTCTCCTCAAAGAGGGGACAGGCCTGGTTCCTTTGTACTAATCGGGAAGGCTGTGAGATTAATCCAGAGCATTAATTGTATCACTGTGTATCATAACAAATTCTTTTCAGCTTTTGGTGCTGGCTTCAGAGTTGAGCTAGCCATGTTTCACAGTATATCAAGCATTATAGAGAAAGACAGAAATTTTCTCCTTTGTGTAGCTCTCCTAACGCACTCTTTATTTTACTACAGAAATTATTTTAGAGTTTTTGTATAGACTTCTTTAGTAGTCTGTTTCTAAAATGAAATGTATTTCAATAAGCGGTGTAATTTTTTCAGTGTAGCTGGACCTATGTTGTAAAATAGAAAAAATTTTTATAATCACCAAAATGTGATTCTTAAAGATGCATATAACTTCTGTAGTTCAAAGTGATTCTTACATCCGTACAACTCAAAGGTGCTTCAGAGACTAGATGTATATGAGAGGGTCTCCAGACTGAGTTACTGCAAAAATGAGGTTTTGCTTTCAGAATTTGGCATAAGTACTTGGTAGTCTTTAAATCTCTGCTTAACACTCAAGGGTCTGTTGTGCTCGTGGACATGCTGTTCCCTCTGAGTTTCATTTGGTTCAGTAGTGTGTTAAATGCAATGATTTGCAGAGGGTTGAGCCTTTTCTGGGAAAGTCATTGCAAGCTTACCTGTTCTGAAAATCTGCGTAAAGCTGTCCCCCATCAAGAGGAGGAAGTAGGGGAGGTTGCTTCATCAGTCACCTCTAGTTCCCTCAGAACTGTGCTCATGGTCAGCTTTGCTGGGATGAGAGATTGAAGTCTCATAATACACTGCTTGTTTTGAGGTTGCTTTATTTTTCTAGCATTGTTATGTAAAGATGAAATAGTGCACTAAAATCGCAGACATCATGCTGCTGATAGTGGCTGAGAAAGTTGGATGAGAACACAATTGGTAATGACTTTCAAAACATCTGTTCTGTCAATGGGTATATCCACAACTTTGAGCTGTTGTGACACAGTTTAAATTGTAGTGAGGGAGAGAAGACGACGTTTTGCTGCCGTGTTCTCTGCAGGTAATTAATTATGTGATAGCAGCCTTCTTGGTGACAGCCACATCTCTAATTTGGAGCAGGTGACTTTTTCAAGTTTGGGGAACTTCAAAAGAGCATGGTTAATCAGGAGCTTATAGGAAAGGCTGAACAGAAGGGCTAACGTATTGGTTATGTTTAGCTGATCACATTTATCCAGACTCAGTATAGCTAAAAATTTTGTATTTTTTCATCTCAGTGAACTGAGTTACAAAGCTAGGTCTACTTTCTCTCTCTTCCCTCTCACTTTTTAACTATGAACTTTCTTCCCTTTTCTTTCCTCAGATTCTTCAGTCTTGGCCTGAATCAGGACCCTGGCTTTTATTTATTTTTTGTTTTTAATATTATATGTGTAGATATACTTCAAGCACTTTTCTGGCTGATTAGCTCTGTGATAGGAAAAAAATGGAACGTTTTCAATTGAGGTTAAGTCCCTATTTTAAAAATATCACATTCTCTATTAGCTCTTTGGTTTAATATTTCCAAGTTTTGTTTTTTTTTCCTTCTGATTATTACCTTTGTCTTCTATAATGAGCATAGGAAAATTTGGGAATAAGGCAGAAAAGTATCTCAAGACATACTTTTCTTCCTGTTTTTGGATATTACTGCTAAGGAATGTTGTTTTAAATATTTGTATACATTCTTGGAACACCCAAGTACCCAAACCAATAAGGAAAGTGAATTCCTTATTTATGACTGTTATATCTTTAGTGGCTGCCTCCCCTTTCTCCCCAAATCTCCTTTGCATTCCATGACAAGTCTGTGGATCTGCACCTTTGTGTGGACATACCATTATTCCACGTCCAAGCTTGTAAGTTAAAATGATTTTTTTAAGATGTAAATTTCAGCTTCGTTAACCAGTTACATCTTATTTTTTTCTAACTAAATTCAATCTTGGGCAGCAATTCTGAATTCTAGACTTGAGACCATCAAGTCAACCATTTTATGAGGTGTACTATAATTATACACTGGAAAATTCAGGTAGTCATGTTCGGTTTTTCATTCAAGTGAATATAGCCATAAGAAAATACCTGCTACATAGGAAAACCAGTATTAAGCAAATAATCACCACCACCCTTAACAGAAGCAAAAAAATGATTATCTTTTTTAAAAAACCAGCATTGTCACACAATACAATTCTTAGTGAAATATATTGTGAAACAATCTGGAAACTTCCATTGTTTTTTTCCCCTAGATAAGTATACCTTCCCTGACTTGGGGTTTGTGGTTGTCAGGAAGACTGCTCAGAACATGGTGACTCCTCATCAATGGCATATTACACATGCCTAGTAAAGTACATTGAGAATATCCATAGCATTAATACTTCTGAATATAAGAACTGCAGGATTAAGCCTTAAACATGTATGTGCATCAGGTTTAACATGCATAAGACTCAAACTCAGGGTTGAAAATTTGATTGGGGTCCTTTACTAAGATAAAAGGTGCATTATGTGGTGTGTTCCCTCCCACATATATAGCCTGGCACCCCGTGACTTCTTCAGAACTTATTACCTACTTGTTATCTTTTTATGAAAAAAAGAACTATGGAGGAGTTTGAGTTCTCAGCCCTTATCTGTGTTTAAATTTTAAAGACAACAAAGGCCACATTTCAGCATTATATAGATGTTAAATTGAGGCTGTTTCTCATGACTTAGTTTTACTGTCTTCAAAGGCTTGTATCATTGCTAGGGTTAAGACTTGAGGAAAATTCCCAAGGACTTTCTTGAGTTGATATTGTGGGGGATTTTTGTTGTTGTTGTTGTTTTGTTTTTTTTTTTCATTTTTCTATTCTTCTCATAGCTTTATCAATCAGATATAAACTCTTCCTTAGCCTTAATGGAAGGCTGCTTGTTGCTTTCTCAAACTGAGTCAAGAAAGCTCATAGGAGTTAGATTTTTACATTTGAATGAAAACAATAAGATGAACAGTTTAAAGGCATGTGGCTTCATTTCCACATGTAACTGTGATTTGATTCTTATTTTTAGCAAGCAGGAAAGTCTCCATATAAAACTCTACGGTAGTTCAATGTAACCTTTGCAGATCAGTTACATGTACTTTTACAGCTTACCATTTACATTAAGCATTCTAAATTAATGATTGGACATTATCATAGATGTACCATCTTTTTTTAAAACTTGGAAATACCTTTTCATTGTGGTTAGAATGCTTCCTATAATTGGATTGTCCCTCATATACTAACTGAAGGCAAAATACTCTGAAGAGATGCTTGTAAACTTTTCATTTTCTGCTGCTTAAAATATTTTTTCAGTTCTCATGCTTGTTGAATAGATATGTATGTTCAGCGTAATTTTTTTTTCACTGGAAGTTTTGAATTTTAAGAAGATCAAGCAGAAATAGAAATCCATTACAGATGTATATATATTTAGTCCATCTTGCAGATTTCAGTTAGTGAAACACAGAATGGTAGGTGGGGTTAGAAAGAAAAGAAAAGAAAATGAAAGTTAGAGAACTCTTCTTTTTGAGCTACTGTAGAGAAGAGACAGCTCTCATGTTGCTGACCACATGGTGATCATTTCCATGCTGTTCTACACTGTATGTATGGGAAGTATTTAATGAGAAAGGGAGCGAGTTACATTTAAGAGTTTTATCAGCCTCTCCCATTACAAAAATCAACTCACCTGGAATTCTTCAGACCATAAAATTGAGCAAGTAAATGTTGGGTTTTAATTTTCCTTTGAGTAAACAAGATAGGAAATTTCCCAAAAGATCGTTTTTCCAGGAATGAAAGGTCATTAGCCATTAGAGATGGTGGCGTCGTTATGTACTGGCAACACCCTAGCTATCACGCTTCTGTCATCTGTAGCGTTTATAACAAATAACAATGACCTTCCAACCCCGGACACTACCTCGATAAAGCAAACCAGAGATCCTCTCTCCGCTTTCTATGGAAGCCATAAAAGTTGCCATCAATATATCTACTTTCATAGTTCTGTACTTTTATACTCTAGACTTTTTATAGACTTTATGAGCAGAGCTTTTTGTCTTAGAGGATAGGTTTTGCAAGATTCAAAGGAAACTCAAACTCCTTGGCTGTCCTAACTTTGAAGCTTTAGCTTCAGTAAATTTATTTAAAGAACTAGATAATGTACCATTTATCAGATTCTTCATTTAAGTCAAAGCTATTTTGCAGAGTTATATAACCAGAAAACACTTCTCTTTCTTATACCCTAAGTAGAAGCTATATTGTTGTAAGAAACTACTTTCAAAGTGGATTTCTACCTTGTTAGACTCTGCATATAACTTGATAATATATGTATTGTCACAATATTCCTGGAGTTGTTTTTATTTCCCTGTGACAGGTCGGTGAGTGTGCATCTCTCTCTAATCCTCTGTTCCCTCACTGCAGCTTCAGTCTCTCTCACTCTGTTCTTGAGTGCCTTCAGAAAGCCAGCATCCTGGAACATTCTTTCCCCAATCTAAATCCTACCTCTGATGATTTCATTCTCCGTGAGTATTGGAGTTCACCCTTAGTCCAACTGAGTTGCCTCTACAAACTAGCTAAAACGTTGGGTGCGAATTTTTTATGTATTTCTGTTTTGTTCCCCCACATCATTTTTAGATTACATTTTAAACTTTTATCTATATCTTATTTCTTCACATATTGCATCTCTAATGATGAAAGATTTTATCCTTATCTTACTCCTCATTTTCTTTTCTTTCACTGGAAAGTAGATGTCCCTTTAAAACTAAAGGTCATTGAATATCTCTTTTGAGCATCTTTTTCTCATCTTAGTCTTCCTGAATGCCTCTCCTTTTTGATTAAAGGATCCTGAATGCTGCTGTTGCTATGCCATATTCCTGTACGCCCTCTCTCTTCCAGAAACATTTTGCAAAGTTGTACCCATAATTTAATTTTAGTCAAATTAATTTAAAATTGCTCTCTGGGTTTATCAAAAGCCCTTTATTGATTTTTTGATCTGCCTCTTTCCTCCTGTCCCTCAGAAATTTCCAGTTACTTTTTTTCTACTTGTTCTTTATCTAATTTTTTTAAAAATATGGTTGACACGTAATAAATGAAGGATGTAATAAAGAGGGGCTTGCATTATGTTCTCCATGTGGCACCTTACTGATAAAACATTTTAGCAGTTGGCTCATCTTTCACAGTCAAAACTGAAGTTTGTGCTGTGTACAGGTCTCTTGCTGCCTTTCGGTTCTTCTCCAAAACTGAAAACAAATAGAACTCTTTAAAGTGAGGAAATTAGATTGCTTTTTTAAAAAGTGAATGAAAGCTGTAGAGTTGAGTGTTTTGGCCTTAGTCAGAATCTTTCCTTTCTGATTAAAAATGCCATGTCTCTTTCCTCAAAGTTAATAATACTAGTACTCAGGTTTTCAGGACTAACTAATAACCACAAAAAGTGGGAGTCTAAGAAGGCAGCTGTTAATAAATTCTTAATCCTCTCTGTCTGGCGACAGTATATTTTTGGTGGGACAGTGCAAAATTGTGAGAATGCTTATGTTTGATAAAGAGTAAATTCAAGACATTTGAAGACTTCGCTGGCTATTTCGAATGGACTGGTTTACAAAATGCAAAAGGTAAATTTCTACAGGAAGAAGTGACAAGAGTTTCTTGTTGTTTTGAGTAGTTTACGCTTTAATTTGCCTTGATAGTCCCCATTATTGACCTAGAAGTTTGCCTCTTTTAGGTAGTAGCTGGCTACTTTAAATAACCACTTTGAAATCTGTGGCTTTTCTCTTCGGAATCTCAGGTGGTACAGCAGTGGAGAGTGGTGGTGGGCTCACACCTGGGAAGC
Organism: Vicugna pacos; assembly: GCF_048564905.1. Taxonomy (NCBI): domain Eukaryota; kingdom Metazoa; phylum Chordata; class Mammalia; order Artiodactyla; family Camelidae; genus Vicugna; species Vicugna pacos. The sequence goes on along the minus strand of NC_133002.1, from coordinate 36,553,953 downwards.
CACATCCCTGAGACAGACTGTTGGCTTGTTTCATGTCTTTGTACAATGGAGACGTTTTGCACCAGTGTCAAAGGTGCCCTTGCCCGGAGAAGTGTCCCCACCACGTTCTAGTTTCACACTCTTGGAGCTTCCCTGGTGAGATCAGGGCTAGTAACAGATTACTTGAACGCGATTTTGGGGATGGGGTCAGAAAAGGGGTAGGAGCTAATAAGTTTTGCTTAAATCTGATACTTGCACTGTTGGTTTTGATCAACCAAAGGGCCTGTCTCTGTAGTGGATGTGCCAAAGAATCGAGTTGTTTCTAAATATCTAGCTCCTCTGAACAAACACAGCTTCCTCCTTACCTGTCTTTTACAGGTGGGAAGAGACTGTGTGATCACAAGGAAAGAGACACCAGCCCACATTCTGCATAGGACTTGAGGCTGTGTTTAGTTGTAATCGAAAGTCGGTGGGAAATATTTTATTCTTTTAGAATCTCTAACCTGTCCTAGAAATATCTTTTCTATGTTTGATTATTCAACTCATTATTAGGTTTTATCAAAAGTAAAAAAGGAAGCAAGTGTGTGACATAATTTTGGTGTTTACTGCTAAAGTTGTATCCCCAGTGGTGTATATGCAGCCTCTGAAAATCGGATGAGTTCTCAGTCTTCTACCAGTTTGCATGTGCATTGTAGTCTGTGCTTGACATGGGCTTTTAGGATTCTGTTCCATCAGCAGTACTGGCTTTGTCCACAAGGGAGCAACAAGATACTTTAGCTTCTTTTTTCTCACTTTCTGAAGGAAGAGCCCGCTGTTAAGTCCCTTACAGAATATTTTCTCTTGGCTCAAGACTTCTTTATAGATCTTGATTTTTAAGACACTTTCCCTTATTACTAAGTGCTCAGCCTTCATATGCAAACAAAGATTGATGTGTGGGTCAGAGGTCCTTGTCGGGGTAGGCATCTTAATTAACCTTTTTACATAATGGTGCCCAAGATTGAAAGCAGCCAGGACCTTCCTATGGGGGATTCCTTGTGTGCTAAATGCAGAGCAGGAAGGCGACCCTCCTTCTTTCTTCCGAATCCCACCACCAGCGCAGAACCATCACATCTCTGAGAAGGACGAGAGTGGCAGGGGTAACTCTGGAGTGTGAGTGAGAAAATGCTTCTCAGCCTGTCTGCTCCAGATAGATGTCTGTTACAGCAGGGAGTGCGTCCTCAGGGTCAGCAGCACATCCTGACCTGTGGGAGGGCCCCTGCAGCAGCCAGTCCTCTAGGTTGGAACTCAGTTTGGTTCCCTCTCTTGTCAGTTACTTGTCTGAGGGCTCCTAACCCTCATCAGCTCTCTGACCACAGGTTTGTGCTCAGCAGCATCTTCTTCACAAGAAGCAGGTCAGTCATCAACTAAGAGGAAACGCCAGACCCTGGCTACTTAGCCTGTAGAGCTGGGAGGCTTCTGCACCCGCAATGGCCTTCTGAACGGATATCTGCCTGGCTCCTCTTCTCCAGCCAAGTCTGGCCCTGAGCAATACCAGTAGATAGAGGTGTCCACTTGTAACTCCAACACTTGACAGAAAAACGAAGCCGAAGCTGTGATCGCTTGAGGTAGCAGGGGGCCAGGTTTAACTTGTTTGTCGTTATTTTTGTTTTCCCCAACAGTACTGAACTCACTTGCACTTTTCCTCATTTCTTAAAGAAAAAAAAATCCAGTTCGCTTGCCAGGAATTGTTCAGCGTTAGGTTTACAAAGCTTGTTGTTGAATGTTGAACATTTGTCCAAAGGAGTTTGACAAAACAGAAGCTGCTTGGGCCCTGTTCTGCCTGCAGGTCATAAGGATTAAGGCCACGTGGCTGGGGTACTTGTGTCAAGTCCAGAAGAGGGCAGTGTCCCTCTCTACCTCTGTGAGGGCGTTATTGAAGGTCAAGTTGGACTCATGTAGGGCAGGTATCTCTCGTGCTGCAAAGAAGTTTAGAGGAGTCTTTCATTTGGGGAGGGGACAGGTAATAGGACAGGATCTCTTAAGATGGGAAAGACACTGGGGAGGGGAGAGCTGCTTGGCCCCGGGGAATGGGAGTGAGGTGGAACTGAGCTTCCCGCTGAATCTCCACAAACTCGCCTAGCTTCCCTGAGTCATCTTTACTCCAGCATCCTGTCAGATCCCTCAGCGTACTGATTTTCCCCCTTGTGTTAAACTATACCAATATTAATTTTTTAGCAATTGAAATGCACTTTTTTATTTCAACTCAATCATGATTTTAAGTATATGAAATTTATAGACTGTTAAAACTACTTTTTTGTGTATTTTTTAACCACTTGATGTAGCATTGTCTGTTTTATTCTTATGAGACTCTGGTACAAGGTGTGCCACTTCATGGTATTTCTGAGACGCTGGGCCTTTGGATGTGTACGGTAACCAACTTAATGCTAATGTTCACAGTAAAAAAAGAAAAAAAAGTAGCCATATCCATTTGTGTGTCTTTCTTCACTTCATTTCTTTCTTATCTTCAGGTGACAACATTTTGAGGTTTCTTTACTCAATGAATTGTCTTTTTTCTGTAAAATGAACAGTTCTGACCGCTGTTATCAGTTGTCTCCAGTCCGTGTAGCAGGCTGCCCAGCCCACAAACCCTGCTGACCTCTTTATGAAGGACAACGCATTTTCGAGGCTGCTGGCCACAGTTAGAGTGATCGGTTCTCTTTTTTCAGCGCTCCCTGGCTCCGTGCTGATTGATTTCAGGACCACTACTCTATATAGCTGAGCAATAATCTGAACATATCCTAGAAAATAGTATTTGAAAAAAGATCATGACTGGGTTCTGAATCAGTCTGAAGAAGAATCAGCCTGATGGAAACTGCTTACAAAGTACATTCAGTGAAAAGCAGTGATAATGAAATATGGCACTTGGATGAGGCTCCTTTTCTTACCCCTGTTCCCACTCATTAATTCACTCATGTGCTTACTCCACAAATGTTCATTGAGTGTGTAAGATGTGTTGGGCACTGAGCTAGCCACTGAGGATTCAGCAGAGGACAAGATAGAGTCCCTGCTGTCACGGAGCCTGCGTTCCACTGGAGGAAACCCAACAACAAACGAGTAAATAACTCTCTAATATAATGTCAGGCGGTGCGATCCCGTGTGAGGTTTGCCCTCAGAGCTGTCACTGCAGCCAACGGGAAGATCAACTACTCTCTGGTACAACAAGCCTTTCCAGCTCAGGATCCACCCTGTTTTGTTCCATCTAAGGATTCCAGTGAGGGAGTTAAGAGGGAAAGGAAATCTTGTTCAAGGTTCCCTTTGTTTAAAACCTCTTAGAATGGAACAGAACTGCCCAAATCATAGAATTACCATTCTTATTCTTTATCATCTTGTAACTCAGACTAGATGCTAACGTTAACACACTTTTTTCGTGGTTTTAAAGTAGATACTTCCCCCATCCCAGTACATACTAAATCAGTGGCTTTCAGAGTTTGGCTGTGACCCATAGTAAGAAATGTATTTTCCCATTACTTGGCTACTCAATATACATATCTATGAGCTTCTTTCTGTAAGTGAATTAAAAATCCAAGAAAAATACCTTTGTGCTGCACTTTGATACTTTCTGTGTTATTTTTTAAATGCTGATCATGAACTACTAAATTAATTTTAAGACCCAATGAGTCCTACCTGCAGTTTGAAGAATCCTCTTCTAGAGCAGTGTATATGTATATTATTTTATTCCAACAACAGCCTGAATTCATAATTTAATATAGAATCAGATTGTTTTAACCGAATCTTCCAACATCTGTAAGTCTAGTTTCTGTTTCTGCCTGGGTACAAACTCTGAAGCTTCCTGCACAGATAAGCCATTGCTCACTCCAGTGCCCAGCAATGGAGACAGGTCAAATCTCAGGCGCACTGCAGTCCTGTCTCATGGGGATATCTCTTGGGGACTAAACCACTGTCAGTACCAGCGTAACTAGAACTGCTTTATTGCAATTTCAAGGACACCATGGTAAGTGGTAATAATAATGATCCTCGGTGAGTCATACCTCCGTGTGTCCACGCCCGTTTGTAAAGTATCCTTGCCCCTCCTTCCAATAATCTCCCCGTAAGAGGTGTGGCCATTCTCAACTCCCTTGAATCTGGGGGCTGGTCTTATGAAGGTAGGGAAATGATGTTGCAAGTTCTGGAGATTCTGCCTCAAGATGTCCTGCGTCTTCGGCCTTTATTTTCTTGGAACATGACTGCCAAGTGAGGAAGCTCAGGCTGGACCACTGAGTGGTGGTGAGAGGGTACGCGGAGAGAGAGGTCCCAGCTGTCCCTGTCAAGGTTGCAGACACATGGGTGAGACCCTTCAGCTCAGCTGAAACTCCCGGGAACTAAATGCGTGCTTAAGAACCCAGGTAAATCCAGCTGAATAACTGCCCAGCAGCCCAAAGAATCACTAGAAGTAAGTTATTATTGTTATAAACTACTAAGATATGGGCTGGTTTGTTACATAGCAATAAGATAACTTGGAAAAGCCCTCAGATTTAGGTCTAACAGTTACTAAGAGCTTACAAACTTTGCACGGTTCCTTATGCAAGAAGCTTAACTTTTTTGGCCATAACTGAGTAACAATTTTAGCTCATTTCTAGGTCCCTGCTACCTCTTATTTCCACTCCATACTCAGCAACTATGAACTTGGAAAGGAAGGAGGGTTTTCTCACGTCCACTGCCAATTTCATCAACAACACAACCATTTCAGAATGTGTGCCCAGCCTTGTTCCTGAACTTCCTGAGTTAGGAAGTGCCTGGGTTTAGCGCCCCAAGACTGGTACGTCTCACCCCCAATCCCTGCACCTAAAGCATTAGTAGCCCCTATTCAGCTTCAGTCTTTGCAACAACTTTGACCTTCCCAAGATGTTGCTGAGGGAGACAGTACAGTGAAAGAGTTAGAGACATACAGGCTTGTTCACAGATAAACCTGGGCTCAGTCCTGTCCCCACAGTCATTTGTGTGGCTGTGAGCAAGTTATCTAACCACTCTCTGCCTGTTTCCACATCTGCAAAAGAGGATATTAATAGCAACTCCCTTAAGGTCACTGTGAGGATTAAATAAAGCAATGCAGGTAAAATGCACAGTTCAGTGTTCACCAGGTAGCGTTTGTGACAGGCAGCTCTAAGGTAGCCTCAGTGACCACCCCACTCCTGGTATTCACACCCTGTACAGTCCTCTCCCCTTTAGTTGGGCTGGATTCAGCGACTTGTTTCTAAGGAATAGAATATGACAGAAGTGATGCAGTGTCACTTCCAAGATTAGTTACAAAAAGGACTGTTGGGCATGGTCTCTCCCTCTCCAATCACCAGCTGCCATGTCCTGCAGACACTGAAGGCAGCCTGTGGAGGAACTGGACCGGGAACAGAAGCCTGCCAGCAACCACGTGAGTGACCTTGGAAGTGGATCATCTGAGACTTGTCAACAGTCACATGAGTGAGCCTGGAACTGGGCTCTCCAGCTTTTTTAAAAATTGAAGTACAGTTGATTTACGATGTTGTGTTAGTTTCAGTTGTACAGCGAAGTGATCCAGCCATATATATATGTAATCACAGTAGAGTCTTGAGGTGACTGTAGCCCAAGTCAGTAGCTTGGTGACAATCTCATGAGAGACTAAACCAGAGACCTTTGTCTAAGTGAACCCAGATTCATGACCAACAAACTATGGAATAATAAATGTTTTAAGTTACTAGGTTTGGAGGTAATTTATGCAGCAATAGGCAATTAATTCCAAGTATTAAAATTGTACACAGAAAACAATGATTGCAGTGGATGCTGTGGTGTGCTTCCCAGAATCTCCCCCTTCAGGGTCAAGGCCCTCATTTCCCCAGCTGCTCCAGAGTGTTTGTGCCAACAGCTCTCAGCTGAGTCCCTCTCCAGGAATGGCTCTCAGCTTAAGACAGCCACCTCTCGCAAAGTCACACGTCCTTCCTGCCCCAGAGGCAGCCCGCATCCAATGACTGCTTGGGGCAGCAGTATAATGACCTGGAGCTGTTGCCTCATGGTGGGACGGTTTTGAAGAGGGCTGCCCTCTTCTGAGCTTCCTTGAGACCAGCCAAGGCCCTTGTTGTGAATACATCACAGTTCAACTCTGCTCAGCTTGATCTCTGTCCAGTCCTACTTCCTTGAAAACTTTCCAAGGTTTGATTTTAGGAAACCTGACCTAACACAGTTGGTGCCAGGATTGGCTCGGGGAAGCGGACCCTCAAATGGGAGTTTTGGACCTTTGTTGGGCAGCTAGTGATGAAGACCCATCACTAGTGATAGGTGGGACAATTGTTCAAACTGTCACTAGTGGTGAACCCACAGAAGGGAATGCACTTGAGGGGTGGGGCAGGGTACAATATCACAGGCTTTTGAGAGGTGGGAGAAGTACTAATTCTAAAGACAATGGACTCTGAAGGCTATCGGTGAGCGCCACTGATGCAGTAGGGAAAGATAATGAATGGCTGAGGGTGTTTAATTACCAGTTGAAGGCAAATGTGAAAGCCAGAGGGTCTTGTGTTCTTTAAAGTCCCCCTTCATTTGTGATATTAGTTATGCAGCAATAGAAAACTAAAACACATGTGGTAGCTGGAAGCCGGATGCCCGAACAAGCACCTAAAAATATGGGAATGGCTTTGGAACTGGGCAGTGGGGAGAGGCCGGAAGAATTTTGAGGAGCATGATAGAAAAAGCCTAGATTGCCTTGAATCAACTTGTACTAGAAATATGTACATTAGAGATGCTGCAGGTAGAAGACTGAGGAGATTTTAGAGGTCCTAAACTGCCTTAGAGAAAGCCTCAGTCTCCACGAACAGACCACTAACAGGTACATTAATGTGCAGACACTGGCGGTAAGGGCTCAGAAGGAAGTGAGGAACATGCTGTAGGAAGCGGAAAGATCCAAAAGCCAGCCACAAAAGATGGGAGCTGTACTAGTTTGCTAGGGCTGCTGCAGTGAAGTGCCATGAACTTGGTGGCTCGAACAACAAAATGCATTGTCTCACTGTTCCTGAGGCTACAAAACCAAGATCAAGATATCAGCAGGGTTGGTTCCTTCTGAAGACTGACCATGTCTCTCTCCTAGCTTCCGGGGGATTGCTGGCATCTCTGGCATCCCTTGGCTTGGAGAAGCATCACCCCCATCTCTGCCTCCATCTTCTCATGGTGTTCTCTGTGTGTGTGCACGTGTGTTTCCCCTTTTTATAAGGACACCAGTCACATTGGATTAAGGGTCCACTATATTCCAGGTTGACCTCATCTTAACTAATTATTTCTTCAACAACCCTATTTCCAAAAAGGATCACATTCTGATGTGCTGGGTGTTAGGGTTTCAATGTGTGAATCTGGGGAGGACACAGGTCAATCTACATCAAGGGTATTTTTCATAGAGCTCAGTCAAACCAGGAGTCCCATAGGAAGCTTAGGGGTTATTGCCCCTTAACCTTCTCAGTAGAAGCCAAATAGAGACAAGCAATTATCTCATAAAGATGTGTGGGAGAGACTTTTGTCTAATGGGGTGAATACCTGTGCAACTCATGCAAAGCCCACAAGGTTCCTGAGAAGTTTTCACCCACAGGAAAAGAAAGAGACAGATTAGAAAATGAAAGAAGGCTTTTGGGTCCCCCAAACTTCACTGGTAGGAAGTAGGCTGATAAAACTTCTCAGCTGTAAACATATGCAAGTCTTTCATGAAGAACAAAGAGGGCCAGAGAACAGAGTCAAGAGCCATGAAGGCTTATTCCCAGGACTTGCTTAACTAGATTTCAAAACTGCTTTGGACTGATGACATTTCCCACTTTTTGAACCAGAATATACTGTTGTCCTAAGCCTGCCCCATCATTGTATTCTGGGAGAATATTGGGGGCATATAACTTATGTCTTTAGTTTCACAAGTCAATAGTGGAGAGGAACTGTGCCCAGGAGCTGTACTTAATGGGTTAAACTTCGGTTATTCATCTTCCCTTGTTTTAGATGATGAAACTGGACTTTTGAGCTGATGATACTTAGATGAAATTTTGGATTTTGAATTGAGGCTATAATAGGATGAGACCCTTGGGAAACTTGGAAGGGGACAAATGTATTTTGCATTTAGGAAAGATATGAATTTTGGGGGGCAGAGGGTAGACTGCATAAGGCAGAATTCTAAAAGTGGCCCCCCGAAGATTCTATGTCCTGATCCCTGAAACATGTTAACACAATGAGATTCTACTCCCGTGATTATGTTCTATGGCACAATTGACCTGATGCTCTGACCAGAGCCCAGTCCAGCCTGCCCAGATGCCTAACCTACAGAATTACATAATAAATGGATGTTGTTCTAAGCAGTGGTTTGTGGTAATTTGTTATGCAGCAATTGAAAATGAACTGCCTTGGCAGCATTTAAGGAGAAACTCTCATCTCCTGCAGCCAGAAAGCAGAAAAACTGGGGCTCAGGCCCAGGACTTAAAGATAAGGGTAGCAGCTCCAGATAAAGTTGATTCTCATTCACTGCAAGTCTATGAAGTCTATGATGACAAGTTCAGGGGCCTGGTTGGGAAGGAACGGGACCCTGAGATTTGTAATGAGGACATCTGGGTCCAAGGAGTCCCAGGTCTCCCTGAACCCTCTGCTACTGCAGAAGTGGTTCACTCCTCCCTGTAAGAGACTGCTGTCCCACTCTTGCTTAATGAGGAAGCAGAGACCTTTGCCTTGCAATAATGCACGCCTCTCTGGGTCTACCCCATCTCTTCTCCTGGTCACCAGACCAATAACCAGGGTCAAATCACAACATAACATAGCCGGGGAATGCAGGCCTTGCCAAAGGAAGAAAAGGACTGTGCCAGTTGTTAATTTTTGCCTCTTAGCTCCAAATATACCCTTCATTGCCTGCTCTGTAAGAATGGATCTGAGCCCTTTTAATATCTCTCCTTGGCCCATTGGCACAATGCTAAGCTTTGTCACAAGAGGGCCTTGGAGAAACTGCAGGAGAAAGAGGTTTTTTCCTTCCTAGTTCTAGTGTGTCCTTCTCAGCAGGCTCCTGCAGCTTCTCCAGGTCCTGGCTTCTGCAGCATGGGCAACTTCCCCACTGACCAGTTCTGGTGACTGACAGTCAGTAGCACCCGGGGACCAGGAGCCTTTCCCAGCGTTCCCCTTGGTCAGTTTCTGAGTGGACTGCCTCCAATGACACACCTTCTGCATGGCTTCCCAAGAATCCTGGAGGGCAGATTTTGGTAAGTTTTGCTGGGCAAATTTCCAGCAAGTCCCACCTGCTCCACACCACAGTGACATTTCTGCCATCCTGTGAGTCATGACTGTGTCCTCTCAACCAGATCTGGATCTCAGCCCTGGGTGGCCTCTTCCTTGGGTGCTTTGTCTCAGCGTATTGGGGGTAGCGGCTCTTTCTTATATCCTGCTACTCCTGTACTCTTTTGAGTTCTCTTTGTTTTTTATTAGCCAATCTTTTATTACTCCAATTCCCTATGATACTCCATTATTCTACATATTGAATTTTTCCCATGCAAATTATGATCTGGTCTCTGTCTCCTGACTGGACTCTGACTGATTCAAACTCATATGCTGAAGTTACAGGACCTTGCCAGTGTGTACTGACAGAAGCCAGGACAGTATTATGGGACTAGATCAAGGGGTACAGGGTAGTGTCAGGTTGCATAGGTGACAGTTGATTGATATAAGAGCATTCTGATAATGGACCCTAGCAAAGATCCCAGGAGATGGTGCAAATAGGCTGCTAGGATAGCCATTAGAAGTTGGGAGAAAAAAATGGCCTACACTAAGAGAACTAGAAAAGCTAAGTTTGCAGGGGGAGGATATGGCTCAAGCGGCAGAGCACATGCTTAGCATGCGCAAGGTGTTGGGTTCAACCCCCTGTACCTCCTCAATAAACAAGCAAACCTAATTACACCCTCCCCCCAAAAAAAAGGAAAGGAAAGAAAAGCTAAATTTGCTATGGAAGACAATTAAAAGCCTAGAGAAGAGGGCATGCTAGAGTGAATATACTATGAAGAGCTTGAAAATTGAACAACTAACTATATTCTACAGGAGGGCCTGAAAAACACCCCTTTTATCAATGAGATTAGAAATCTCTGCTGAGAGGGACACCATCATCACTGAGAAGCTCCATGTCCTCTGTGGACCAAAGCTGATGTTACAGAACTAGCAATGGGGATGAGAGCATCCTTACAGAATGGAGGCAGATGGTAGCACTTACACATCAGAAGCAAGGTGGTTTCAATTATAATGAGTGGCCATGTCAGGTTTTGGTGGGGCAGGGTAGCTGACCTGCAGAGGGCTACAGAGGTGATTAATAGAACATGACAGGAGTGGTAGCCTCCATTGTATTGTCACTAACTTCACCAGTCTGGTCTTAGCAAAACACAGACAGGGCCTAGGGGATTGAGATGGACCAATGCAAACTCAACAAATGGTAGCACCACTGAAATGGGCAGATGTGGTCCCTTTGCTAAAGCTAATTAACGTGGCTTCAAGTACATGGTTCTTGGCCATTGACCTAGTGAATATTTTCTTTTCCATCCCTGTCAAGGAGAATCAGAAAAAGTTTACATTCACTTTAGATGGATAAAAGTGTACATTATTGTCTTCTTCCCCCTGCCCTCCACCTGTGTTCTCTCGCCTGTCCTCTCATACAATATAGTCCAGAGGGACCTGCCTCTCTGGACATTCTGAAGAGCATCACATTGATCCACTACATTGATGACATTATGTTAATCAGACTGGATGGTAAGAAGTGGTGAATACTTTGGAGGCTTTGCTAAGACACGTGTACCCTAGAGAGCGGAAAATAAGCCTGAAGAAGATTGGAGGACTGGCCACATCAGTGAAATGTTTAGAGGTCTAGTGATCTAGTGAATCCATAATAAAGGACAAACTATTTCACCCTGCACCTCCCAACCTGAAGAAAGGTGTACAATGCCCTGTGGGCCTCTGTGGGTTCTGGAGACATCTTTCCATACTTGGTAAGGCTGCTTCACCTCCTGTAAATGATGGCACAAAGGGATGCCAGCTTTGAGTGGGCTCCAGAGTTGAAAGGGGTTCTTCAGCAGGTCCAAGTTATGGTGTATGCAGGCCTGCCACATGGCAGATAAGGGCCATACCACTGTGGCCTTAGAGGCATCTGTGAAGGAATGATGTGTAGTTTATGGCAAGTCCCAACAGGAGAATTATGTAGACACATGGGATCTGGGGCAGGTCTACACATTTGCATAAGATCATCATAAACTTTGTGCAAAACAGCTTCTGGAATGCCTCTGAACCCTGGTATAAACAGAGCACCTGACCACGGCCACCAATTTTCATGCAGCCAGAACTTCCCATCAGGAGCTCCATTCTGTCAGACTAACCAACTTGTAAGGTCAGAGGGACCTAGCAGTGCTCTAAGATGTAAGGAATATACCCAGGATTGAACTTGAGCAAAGACAGAGGACGTAAGTGAGACGTACAGGTGAGCTACACAAGCACGTGTCCCAGACCCCATATCTTCCACCACCACGACACTGGTACTCCTCCTTTAGTTATCCACGTATGATGGATACATGGGAGTGGGTTTGGGGGGGTTCCTTTATGATCATGTGAAGGAAGAGGGAAAGAAAGGAGAGCTTGGTTCACAGACGGGCTGGCTTGCTGGACGCAAGCTGGGAATAGACTAGCACGGCACTACACTCTCTGGGCAGTCCTGACAAACAGCAGCGAAGGAAAATCCTCCCATGGGCAGAACTTTGGAAGTGCACCCAGACATCCACTACACGTGGAAAGAGAAATAGTCTGGGGTAAGAACATACCAGAGACAATCACAGTGGCAAATGGTTTGACTAGTTGTCCAGGGACTTAAGAAATAAAGTTTGGAAGATCAGGAGCAAGGAGACCTGGTAAAGAAACATGTGGGTGGACTTATGGGAAGCATAAAGATCTTGGCATTACACGTTAAGGCCCATCTGAGACATCCACCATGGAAGATGCATACAACCAAGTAGATCGAGTAACTGAGCCGGTTGATGTTAGCCAGTCTGTCATTGGTTAACCCAGTGCTCACTCAGTGGGTGCGTGATGGAGATCCATGGGCATAGGGAATGAAAGTTATTGCTGGTTCAAATAGCATGGACTCCCACTCACCAAGATTCATCTAGCCACTGCCAATCAACCTGCCACTTAGAGACCAATGCCATGGCCCTGATATGGCACCACCATTCCTCAAAGAAATCAGCTAGCCACTTGATGACTAGTTGATCACATTGGATCCCTTCCACTCTGGATAAAGCAACAATTATTCTTGAATGGAATCAACACATATGCTGGGTTGGAGTTTGCCTTTCCTGCCATAAGGACTGGGATGGTTAGTTCTCTGTGTCAACCTGGCTAGGTTACAGCACCCTTATTCAATCAAACACCAATTCAACCTAGGTTTTGCTGTGATGATATTTAACATCTATAGTCAGATGACTTTTTTTTTTTAATGGAGGTACTGGGAATTGAACACAGGACCTCATGCATGCTAAACACTAACTCTGCCACTGAGCTATACCCTCTCCCTATAGTCAGTTGACTTTAAGCAAAGAAGGTCAGCCTCAGTAATTAAGGTGGGCCTTATCTAATCAGTTGAAAGGCCTTAAGATCAATCCTGAGATTTCCCCGAGGAAGAGTTTCTACTGTAGACTTCAGCATCAGCTCCTGGCAGAGAGGTCCAGCCTGCTGGCCTGCCTGATGAACTTTGGGCATTTCTAGCTAGTCCCCACAATTGTATAAGCCAGTTCTTTTTTTTTTTTTTTAGTTAATCTTTTTTGTCTTTTAAATTTTTTATTGAAGTGTACTTGATTTACAATGTTAGTTTCAGGTGTACAGCAAAGTAATTCAGTTAGACATATACCTACTTACATATGTATTTTTTCTTTTCAGATGCTTTCCCATTATATGTTATTGCAAGAAATTGAATATAGCTCCCTTTGCTGTACAGTAGGTCATAAGCCAGTTCCTTTTAATAAGTCTTTATAGATGTAGATACAGATAAATACAGATATATCTTGTACTGGTTCAGTGTCTCTGGTAGAGCCTGACTGATACAAGGCCTGTGCCAGCATCACTATCTGAGGGCTTATTGAAAAACAAAACCCAAAAACCAGAGGCATGGGAGTGGGCAGTAAGCCTTCTGCTCCCAAATCACCAGTTTCCAGGGAACCCAATTTATGGTCACAGCCAACCTGTCCCAAGCACCTGTTGTGTGGTTCCATCCTTATCGACTTGATGTTAAAGGCAAGACCAGGGAAGAAGAAAACTATTTGGGACACAACTCTCCGGGCTAATAACCACAGGTGGAGGCCAGTCGCACTTTGTAATGTTGTCAGTGGATGATAGGAATGGTCACCGCAGGGTGTGGCCCACCCACGTGAGTGGGTACAGATTAATCCAAAGGAGACTTTTGCTGGAAAGTCTCCTTCTTGAGTCAATGGGCAGGTGCTGATGTTGGGGTGGGGTCAGGGGTCCCTGCAGGATGAAGGCAGCCCAGCCCCCTGCAGTCCCTCATGTGTGAAGTGACAGGTCAGGCCCTGAAAGGGATCAGCAGCAGAGGAATGAGAGGCTGACCAGTCAGAGTACTGCGGGACACTCCCCTGGAGTCAGGAACATTGAACTGAGAAATGGGGACAGTTGGCATTCAGCATGTGAGATTTACTTTTCTTGCTTCCTGGTTGTGACTTTGTGAAAATCAGTTTAGGAAGCTGCTGAACGGCCTTGACTCATGCACGGATTTCACAGCTGGGTTTGTCTTCATCTCATGCTGGGCCCAGGAGAGAAGATACTCATTACTGTAGGCCAGCCCAGAGGTGGATTAAAATCAGGGAACTCACTGGGGAAATGCCAGCCCAATGCAGGCCTGGAGCCGCAGAACTTTTAAAGAACAGGAATGTAGGCAGGACGGACGAGGTAATGCTGGTGGCTTGGGTTAGCAAATAATATCCCAGACGATCTTCGACCACAAAACAGTGCTCACCCTGGAAAGCTACAAAATTAGAACTTCAAACATTAGCTAGTTACCAAGTTAGACTTTTATTTACCTTCCCCGCCTTCAGGGAGCCACATCTTTCTGCCCAGCTCTGTCCCATGTCGGCTCCACGAGGAGAATGAATAGGATTGTGTCTTTGGGGATGCTGTGACATGTTTGGGCTGGGTCGATTAAGACCCACAGCTGCTGTCTTCAGTGAAAGGACAGGGCCCTTTGCAAAGGATTTGGTTTTTTCCATCTCTTTGTGGTCCAAGTTACCAGACCCCATGAAAGGGTCAAGGAAAGAGCTGGGGACTTTTTGGCTCAGCAGACCTCCACGATCTGAAACCTCCACCATACATGGGGACCCCCTCTAGTGAATCCCCAGAGCTGCTCTATCAGTTGAATCACAGGTTGTGGGAATGACAGGAGAGCAGGCTCCATCACGGTCAAGGCCGTCTGACCAGCAACTGGCAGAACTGTCTACAGGCCCTGTGCCCCCTCTACCTTCCTCCAGACCAGCCCTCTCACCGCCATGTGGCCCCTCTGTCTGTCCCTGAGCTCCCCCTCCACGTGCTCACACAGGCCTGGACGCTGGGTGCAGGCTCTCCTCCTCCATCCCAGCTGTCACATTCTAGACGGATGTGCAAGACCAGGAGACACTGTGATGGGGGATAGTCAGGCAGGTGAGCTTCAGGTTCGAGAGTCCGAGATCTCTAGGTCTAAACTCCATGTTCCACAGTCCTTGGAGTCTCCGCCCTCATTTTACAGGGGAGGAAACTGACTTCTGGAGAGAAGAGACCATACAAGGCCACACTGCAAGCTCATGGCCAAGCTGAGGCTACATCCCTTAGGAAGTCAGTCCCAGGACCTCCCTGCAGCACTCCTTTCTCATCCTTCCGCTTACACATTGGTATTTCTTTTCTTTCAATCTTTCAAAATAATATAGAAAATCTCCTTAGGGCAATGTTTGGGGACGTTAGAGCTCAGTGGTAGAGCGCATACTCAGCATGCACACCGTCATGGGTTCGATTCCCTGTACCTCCATTAAATAAATAAATAGACAAACAAACCTAATTACCTCCTCCCCCCCCAAAAATACAAAAACAAAATCAAAATAATATAGAAATGAAAATTTATGCATATTTAAAGGAAGGGAAGCAATATAGAGACTAATCTATAAACAGCAACAGGTTCCAACTTCATTTTTATTGGCTATTCATTCTACGGTCGTGTGTTTAATGCAGCAAGTTGCCATCCTGAGTTAGGTTCGTCTTGTGCCAAGGCCACATCCTCTGAGCCCCCTATGCCGGACGGCAGGGACCAGGAAGTCTGGGAAACAGTTTCCTCACCAGTCAATAAACCACACTCAAATAATCAAGAATCAAACACTCAGATTCACCAGGCTATATCTGTGGTGCCTACAAGTGGAGAGAGAAATGGAAACTACCTTCCCTTTCCTTGCCTGGGACAAATGGAACAGCCAGATCCTGGTTTCCCTCCAGGCTATGCCAAGATTTTGAAGGACTCGAATCTCCACTGCTGCTGCCCAGCACAGCCTGTCTGCTTGAGAGGTTATCTTTCATTTCCTCCCTCAGTTGCCCAAGCAGGTCTGATCTTGCTGATGGATGCTGGGTCAATGGCCTTTCCCAGTCTGCCGCATTGGTGCCCCATTTCAGGCAGCTGGGAATTCAGTTCTCCAGCTTCCCCAGCAAATCATCTCAAGATGATAGAAATGGTGACCACGTATGGACAGAGCATCAGCCTAGAAAACGGGGATCTAGTCCTAACTGCAGCCTCTATCACAACCCATATTTCTGGGCCACTTGTTCATCCTTTAAAACCCATCTCAAGCACCACTTCCTCTATGTATTTGATTCTCATCACATTGTTTATAATTCATAGCAGACTGTCTCCTGGTCCTGCTGTGAGCTCCTGAGTGAAAAGAATTGTTTGATCATCTCATCTTTCTAGCTATAGCACATGGCAAGTACTCAATCTACAAATAAATCATTATAGAAATGCTCTGAAATGAGAGGGTTGGGCTGGGTGATCTTGAAGGTGGCTTCCTGATTTAAGTCTGTGATGATCCCAATCTCACTTCCAGGGTTGGGCCCTAATGCCTGAGAGGCACAGAGAGGTGAAAGACCCAGGATTCCTAAACCCTCAGACCCAGCGGGCTTGATCCAAGTGTTCCAACCTAGTTGGTCTGTGAGAAATCACGTGTATATGTCATGTGCACAGGTATGACACCAATTTGGAGGTTATACGTGTCTCTGCTCTTTCTATGGGCATGGATCAGTCCTCTGAACGCATTTTTGAGGTCTGTCTCCACAACATGAGATGAGATGGTGTTTTTCTCACAGGTGAGAAGATGGAGTGATTCTCCAAGGGAATGGGGATGGAAGGAGAGATATCCAGAAGGGCTGAGCGACTTGCTCAGTCACATACACGTTGAGGGGTGATCCGGATTCTCCGCTGGTATTCTCAGTTCCGGCTCTGTGTGTTCCTGACCAAAGAAAGTCTTGATCCTGCTAAGGTTTGCAATCTACCGTAACAAGCATAGGTGGCCACTTTCTCTCTGAACTGTTTGGGGCAGGGCAGGGATCTAGGAAGAACTACTTTTAATGTGGGACTTTTACACAGAGGGTCTTCCTTGATGTGGTTTGAAACACTGCCATGGTGTCTTTGGATAAAAGCTAAACTAGTTCTCCATAAAGACGGGGATATCTAAACATAGCTCTGGGATACAGTTTGAGAACTGCCTCTGAGTAGAATGGAACAACTCCTTCGAGGTACAAAATAATAGAAAAATCAAATCCTCCCCCACCTCCGCTTTCCCAGCTCTGGGCATTTTTTAAAGGTAGAGAAAAGCAGGCAGTAAGAGGTCAAATCAGGTCTCTGGGCATTTCCGCCCCTTCCGGGTGCCAGAGAAGAAAATGCTATTGTGGGAGAATGGGGAGAAGGGGGAGGGAGAGGGTGCTGGAAGGCCTGCTGCTGCCTGGCTGCAAACTTACAGCAAGGTTGTGCAGGTGGCTTGTGGAGCCAGTGGGGAAGCCCTTATAACACCCTGGGCCCGGGGAGACAGCTTTTATTAGAAACCTTCCATTTTTCTGGCATTTCACTGATTTAGCCAAACCACTCTTGGCAAAATGTCTGACTGTCCTTAGCCCCGGGGTGGATTTGATTTAATTTGAGGTAGGTAAGGCAGTGTTGGCGAAAGGCGCTGCGCTGGGAGTTAAAAACGTAGGCGCCAGTCCCGGCTGTGCGGTAACTTACAATGGGACCTTGACCTTGAATAAATCAGCCCCGTCTCTGGGCCTCGGTTTCCCCAGCAGCAAAACGCTCAGGGCTGACCTTGGGTTCGCTACAGCCCGCTCCACCACAGGATGTCAGCCTACGATTGGCTCGTCCGAGCAGGGGGAGTGTTACCCCAGCGCGGAGGAAGCGCTCTCCCTCTCGGCCCGACCCCCGGCAGCGGAGGCGTGGTGGGTGGGGGGAGCGCAGCGGAGGTTGTTCGCGCCCCTTCCCCCTTAAGCCCCTAAGTTCCCAAGTATCAAGTTGAGCACGTGCCCGGGGCTGACCAAGGCGGGCCACTAAGGGACCCTGCGCCCTGCAACCGGGAGCTGCTGCCCTGCGCCCCCGGCGCGCCGCGTGTGGCGGGAAGGGCGCCGGCTCCCCGGAGGCCGGAGAGGAGGCGCTCCCGGCGGCCGCACCCGTCCCGGAACGTGGCGCCGCCGGAGGCGTGGCCGGGGTCGGTGGCTGGGGCTGCTGCCCGCCCGACGCCGGCCCAGCCGCGGACCAACTCGTCCTTCCTGGACGTGACACGCTCGGCGCTCCCGAGAACCAGGAAGCGTGGGGGACGCCCGGCGGGCGCGGGGCGGAGGGGCGGCCATGGCAACGGGCGGGGGCCGCGAGGGGACGCGTGTGCGACGCCGCTCTCTCCACGTGGCGCTGCGCGGGCCCCCGCTGCCCGCCCCCGTGGTCTGAATAGCTGTTCTGTCTCCGCGGATCCCCACCTCGGCTGCTGATTGTCTAACTCCCAGACTGGCTGGCTCTGTTGAATTTCCAGACGCCTCTTTGGGACAGGTCCTGGGGGAGGTGGGGGAAATCTGTTTTCAGGAAAAGCCAGGCACCAATAACCTTGCCTCTGCTCTCCTCTCTTTGGTTCGTCTTATGCCATTAGGGCCTGGAACTTGGCGGGGACAATGACCCCATTTTGCAGATGGCAAAGCTGAGGGGGCAAAACCACTTGGCCAAAAGCCCATTGTGGGATGGGCACAACTAACAAAAAGGAGAGACTTCCTATCCCTCTGAAGGAGTACAAAACAAACAAAGAAACTGACTTCCCTGATGAGAAACTGTTCGCTGATTCATTCTTTACTGAGAAAACTTTAATCCAGAGGCTGTGCTCCAGGAAGGAGATAACAGGCTGATAATCTCAGAAGAATGGACAGACCTTCCTGAAGTTCCTCCTGAAAATTCATTGAGTTTAAGAGGAATGTAGCATCCTGTAAAACACCCTGATTTTATCACCTTTTCTGTTCCACCCAGTTTTTCTGTAAAACCTCAAGACCCCAACCCTAAGATGGGCTCACAGTTTTGAAGGGCTAGCCTGCTGTGAGTCCCCTTTGCCTGGCAAAGTAATAAAGCTGTCTCTTTTCTTCTATGTTCTAAGACCTTGTCTCTGAGTTTCAGTTCAGCTCATCAGGGGCAGGGGCTGATCTTCTGGCAACACCTCCGTTGTCAGTTCCAGGAGGGAAGCTCTGGAAAAACCCTTCATTGCAGGGCTTAGAATTGGACAGGCCAGTCTCCCTACTTCTTGGCCTGTATCCCTGGTGAGGGAATGGCAGGCTTCAAGGATCTCTAAGCCAGAAGGGAAGGAGTATCTAGGCCCTGGACCCTGTTCTGGGCTCCCTGGCTTCCTTTTGCAGGATGACTCCACCTCAGCCTTTCCCTGCTTCACTCCTTTAGGGTCAGAGGCGAAGGACCACTTCTGTTTTCTCATCAATAAATCTGGTAAAAGGCCACTTGAGTGTTCTAACTTGTGGAACTTTGGTGAGCTCCTTCCCCATTATAAGCCTCCGTTTTCCCACCGATTTAAAAAGGACTATATTAACCCCTAAAAAGGCTTCCAGCACTAATATTTCAGGATTCTAAGTCAGATGCTTTTTCTGCAGGCAACAACCTGATGTAAGGAGTTAACTTTCCTTTTTCTCTGTATCATAATTATACTTACCTCTCCAGCACCTGTGCACATATTATCACTCGATAAAAGGTTATTAAATAAGTATAAAAGTATACTTTTGCCTGTCCCCTCTCTCCTAACAAATTCCTAATAATGACCAAAGGAAAATTATGTGGGTTTATCAAATCTTTCAAAATATCTCTGCATCACCTTGCATGATAAAGCACTGACAGCTGCCTCCTGAGGCTGGTAGGGCAGCAGAAGTATTGTCAGTTCAGAAGCTGGGTTTGAATTTGATCTCTGCTCCTCCTTTACTGCCTCAGGTACATACCCTCTTTGTACCCTTGGACTCTTGGGAGTTCTCTGACCTTTGGCTATATCAGAAACACTGGCTCCCATTTTACAGGTGGCAAAACCAAAGAAGTGAAGTGACTTGGTCCAAGAGCACACTACAAAATACCAGATGGCAGTCACAAGATCATTTCCTCATTTGTTCAAAGAAGGTCATAACCATGCCTGTTTTACAGGATTGTAGGAAGCTCAGCTGGAATAGAAGGGAAGGCTGTTTGCAAGCCTTAAACGGCCAGACGTTGGACCCTGCGGTGGTAGCAGTAACACTGGTGTCTGGTGTGAGGCTGTGAAAAGCTTTCTTTCCTTAGACATTTGCATCCGGTCCCTAAACAGGACTGGGTATAGGCACTGGACACACAGGATGAACAGACACAATCTTTGCCTTAGAAGAATTGGCCCTGGAGGTAGAAGACAGCCAAGTACCCAGATAAACACACCTTAAGATGGCTTTCATGAAGTATACAGCCCTACTGGGGCAGCGCCCCCTCCTGGTGTATTGGTGTATTGAGTTTGTTTGTTCTATTTTGTTTTAACATTTCTGCCATCATTAGCAACTCCTTTAAGGGAAACGTGCACGTTCAGAACCTGCCACCCTTCACCCAGCTTGAGGGCCACACCTAAGGGAGAAGTCAAGTGGGTGACTCCCTGGGCCCCTTCTCTTGGGATATCTTGGTCACTTTGTGTGACTTTTCCCAAAGACCTCAGGAGCAAGTTTGCTGGCTTCAGCCTGCAGTGGGAACACAGCAAGTGGTCATATTTGGGGTGTTTGATTTTTTTACCTTGTATTTGAATAATGCTCTAAATGTTTTCAATTCATTTTTCAAATAAATTTACGTTTATTCATGCATGTATATTGTTCAGATACACAGGCATGTGGTACACAATTCAAAAGGTACAAAAGAGAATATAGTAAAAAGTAAGTCTTCCTCCCTCCCCTGCCCCCAAGCCTTGAGTTCTCCTCCCCAGAGTAACCACTCTTGTTATTTTCTTATATCCTTCCAGAAATCAAATATTCTCTTTTTAGGAGTATTTTAAAAGCCATGTTTGTCAAGAAAATGCTCTACAGATCACGGGAGTCAGAATCACCAGAGTGTCTTCTCCCCATGTTGCAATCATTAGAATTGCTTTGAGGAATTTGACAGCTCCTCATCCTGTGGCGGCAAAGATATTTCCATATCTTCCTATGTCTAGATGAGGAGATTGTGGCCAAACCTGGTCAATTTCATGCCAGATCTAGAACCAACGTTTCCAACACCTTCAGCTACACCATTGTTTTACAGACTCGCGTGTGTGTGGGGTGCGTGCGTGCGTGCGTATGTGTGTGTGTGTATGTGATTAGTAGCAAATCCTTTTGCAAAAGGAAATGGTACCTGGCAAAAGGTATGTACAATAAAGAAAAGCAGAGCCTCTCCTCCTGTTGCAGTGTGTGGGGAGAGGTGGGGCTTTGAGAGCCTCTTCTGCCTTCCAACAGCCCCTGCGGCACCTCCCTGGGACCCAGGGGTTGAAAGACTACAGTCTCATTTTAGGCGACATCCAAGAGGTGACAGGAACTCTGTATTTGGATGGTTAAATCCAAGGTGGGAGAAGGGAAGCAGATGTTCCAGCTCAGCTCTCTCTATGTGAACCCTGGATACACCTTGTACCTGATGAACTCTACCGGGCATCCCTCAAGCCCAGGAAGGGCAGTTGTATGGAGAAGGCCGCTTGGAGCCCCCACGTCCCCGAGAAGAGAGGTGGCTTCCTTTGAGCATTGACGTCCCGATCAATTCAAGCATATTTACGGAGACGTCCGATGTGCCCAGCGCAATAACCTCCAAGCAGTTTAAAACTAGTCCCTGCCTTCTCGTTACTAACAATATAGCTGGAGAGAGGAGACGTAAATAGAAGTGATGGCATCAGGCAGGTGTGTGCTGGGTGAGGGGTAAAGGCAGGTGAGCCGGCAGGTATGTTGTCTCTGGATTCGGGGGAGGGAGAGGGGCCAGGGATGGAGAGGCAGGAAGGACAGTAGGGAAGCTGGCCGGCTATCCCTCCCGACACCGACACCGACACCGGCAGGCAGGGTCGAAGAAGCAGCAAATCAGGACCCGAACCCTTAACTTGAGCTGAATTAAGCTAACTGACTTGAGGGACATGGGTTAGAGTTTAGGTTTTCACAGCAAAGGATGCTTCAAACCTGCTTCTCCGTAAATAGCAACTCTATCCTTCCAGTCCCCCCACCCTCTACCGCCACTCAATTCCCTCACACACACTGGCCTCCTGCTCCTTGTCCCCTGTGCTGGAAGGCTCTTCCCCAAACATCAGCACAGCAGGATCCCTCCCTGCGTCACGCATCGCATCTTATCAGCCGGGCTTTCTCCAACTGCCCTGGATTAAACACCACCCCTCCCCAACTCTCAATACGCCTCCCTGCTTTATTCTCCAGAGCATATATCTAGCATGCATCGATGTCTGGCATTCTTTCTATTTACTTATTAGTTGCCTCTGTATTCGATGTGAGCTCCATGAGGGCAAAAATGGTCTGTGCCCCCTCCCCTCACCCGTACCCGGAACAGCACCAGACGCATAGTAGATGGGCAGTAAGCATTTGCTGAATGAATGAGTGCATGAGTGACTTCCCCTTAAGGAGTCTCCATAGACTCCTCCCTAGGATGGAGACGGGTGCTCAGGGTGGCTGGAGCTGTGATTTCAGGGGCAGCGGCAGGCACCAGCTCTGTCCTGGGGCAATTTGATGGCACCACGAGCAGTTGTTGTAACAGTAACAGTGGATCATGTATCTCACTAGAAGGTGCAGGTGCCAAGTTGAAGCAGCTCCTCGCGGTGAATGATGAGGACGCTGAGGGAGGAGGAAGACCGGGTCTTGGGAAGGTACTGCCACAGGGCTTGAGAGGAGCAGGGGGAGGGCGTGCTTCCCTGGTCCCTCCCGGTGCTTGGTCACCTCAGACACTGAGCGGGGGACAGAGAGAGAGGAGGAAGTCATGTGTGATGGGAGTGTCCTGAAACTGCTAGCCAGGTGTCCCCTTCTGTCCCCAGACTCAGTGCCCTTAACCTGCCCTTGGCTGCCCAGATGAATCAGCAAGTTCCAGTCCCTGTGGTTTGTTGCCGCACTTCCTCTGGGCGGACTGGAGGATCTTGAGTGACATTAAATAACACACCTGGGAGGGAGGCTCAGAAAGCCAGCAGGGGCTTGGGGACAAGGATCATCCATGGCCACGCCTGAGTCTCTATATGAAGACCCCAGCCCAAAAAACCGCTAGTGCTGGCAACTTGAGGGTGGGAAGGGGTCCCCAGCCGCAGCTGAAAATCAGCACCTTGGGTACAAACAACTAAAGAAACACAGTTTTAATGCAGCAAATCCTCACAGAAAATGCATGTGACTGTGCCTGGCTTTCAGCCACCACTTACAGGAAAACTGAATCTCTACTGGAGATAAACCAAGGGGCAATTCCTCATTTTCAAGAAGGATGTTCCTTGGGGATGTTGTGCATAAGTGAGCTCCCCAAGTGAGGTGGAAATCATTGCCTTTATGAATATTCAGCTTCCACATAAGAATCATTTGAAGGCAGGTGGGGTAGCTCAGTGGTAGAGCGCAAGCTTAGCATGTGCGAGGTCCTGGGTTCAATCCCCGGTACCTCCATTAAAAAAAATTATAAATAAATAAATAAACTTTATCTCCTCCCCCACCAAAAAAAATTATTTGAGATGTGGCACTTTCAACTTACAATCTGCCTCCGAAGACATGAATACTTTTCCATGTATATATTCTCAGATTCTCAGAGGACCCTATGAGACCCCCATTTTACAGATGAGAAAACAGAGGT
This sequence comes from Vicugna pacos, assembly GCF_048564905.1. Taxonomy (NCBI): domain Eukaryota; kingdom Metazoa; phylum Chordata; class Mammalia; order Artiodactyla; family Camelidae; genus Vicugna; species Vicugna pacos. Next base: position 36,530,630 of record NC_133002.1, on the reverse strand, counting down.
CTGGAGCATATATGGCGGTTCAGCCAGGTTTGGGGACTTGAAGATCTTTCCATCCCAGCAAGCTGTTCCCCTGTGATTCCTGCAGCACCTCTGGGAGGCTGATGTGGATCAGGAGAGTGTTCCATATGATAGAAGAGAAAACCAAAACCCAGTGGGTAAAGTAAAGGCTCCAATCAGATTCCCAACTCTGAGCCCAGGCTTTGGAATCGGACAAGGTTTACCATCCACTAGCCTCACTTAGCACATGCTTGACCTCTATGGGCCTCAGTTTCCTCATCTATAAAATGGGGGTGATGATACCTACGTCACGCAGAGCCACGCAGAGCCGTGAGGGTGAACTGAACTGTTGCGTGGTTATCGCTGAGAGCAGTGCCTGACACAGAGCTGCTATTATTATGCCTGCCATGCGTGTTATTTTTACAGCGTCTCACACTTCTTATGTGAAATAGCCACAGGGACATGTGGCAGAGTCTCCTCCAGGGGTGAGCAAGATGGTACCACCCCCTCCTTCACCCCTGACTTTCCCTCCCCTCACACCCTCCTCCCTTCCAGAAGGTCACACCGGGTTGATTCTCTCCCAGCCCCCAGGAGCCTCCCTGCCACCGTCTGGCCCCACCTCGCAGCTGCCAGGCTGCCTTGGCCAAGGATGAATGGCCTCGCCTAGGGCCCTGTGGTCACCCCGCCTCTGCCTGCAGCAGGGCCCGGAGCCCGGACGTGCCTGGCAGACTGCCAGTGCTTCCTTGGTAGGATGCCCCACCGCTCCCTCCGGGTCCCTCTATTCTGGGAGCTGTAATTTAGACAGCCTTCCCCGCCCCAATTGCTATCTGTAGCAGCAGTCACCGTTCCCTCGGCCCTGCCCACCCCCACTAGGCTGCCTTTTCATAAACAGCTCCCAGGCTGCCCTGTTATCTTGGGCGCCGTGGCTCTGAGGAGGAGGCCCTGCCACCCTGGAGATACAAATGACCCCTCAATCCTCGAGGGGCAGCCGGCCCAGTGTGGGCAGAGGAGGGATGGAACCCTGACCCACGAGAGACCAATATAGCAGCCCTCAGAACCTGACCCCGTGTGGGTGGGGTGCAGGAAAGAAGAGAGCCTGTCATTATGCCCCCAACACCCTGGGGACTGGGTCGGCTTGGGCTGTGGTCTCCCCAAAGGCCCTTCCCTGCCTCAGCTTGGCAGGCTCAGCCACAAGGCCATGAAAAGGGGGATGAGGAGGAGGGCAGTCAATAGCAGCAACAAAAGTGATATTTCCAAAATGCAAATGTGATGGTGTCAATCTCTAGCTCCAAACCTTCAGTGGCTCCCCGTGGCCCTTAGAGATGAGGTTCACAAGACCCTTTGTCCCCTACCCTTTCTACCACCTCTCTCACCTCAGGACCTTTGCACAAGCTCTTCCTCTGTCTGGATACAGTTCTCTTAATTTAACAACTACCCATACTACAGGTCTCGGCTTAGAAATCACTTCTCATGGAGCCTTCCCATGACATCACCACACATACACACTTCCCTGGTCCTCCCCTTGGACTGGAATGGGGGTCCCTCCCGCATTCACCTGAAGCACTGGGCCCTTGCCTATGCACCTGCCGCTCTCCCTTGCTGACTGCACGCGCTCCCAGGACAGCAACTCTCGTGCTCAGATCATTTCTCTAGCACCTAGCCCAGTCCCGGCACATAGCAGGTGTTCAAGAAAAGTTTATTGAAAGAACACTTGAATGAATAAACAGACGGCTCCTCTGCCCCTCCAGGATGAGTGGTCTCTTGCGGGGTGGGCATGGAGATTTGCTACTTTGGGCCCTTCATTTTTCCAGAAAGCCCCAACTTCAGTGTTCTGTCCCTTTGTCCTCTAAGTAAAACTTCAGGCTTGCTGCACTGCCTGCCCATCTTGATCTGGAAAATATGGTTACTATGGCCGTGGGCCTGCTGGTGGGGAGCCCCAAGGGGCTCTGAGGATGCACACTGCGGGACAAGGCAGGCATCCCTGGGTTGAGGGAGGGAAGGCACAGAAAGAGGGAGACCCCAGGCCATGGGCCACGTACAAGCAACAACTCTGTTACTAGGAGCCGAGATGGCTACGCAGGCCAAATGGCAGTTTGGGTTCTTATTCTGGCTCTTTCTGCTGTGATATGGAGACACGCTTTGTTTTTTGCTTCCTCCAAAGACAGATAGTGCAAAGAATAACCAACAACTACAGCAATGAGGCTGGAGTTCGATGATTCTACCTGTTATCCCCATAAATTATTGGGGGATCTCTGAAATTTGAGTCTTTCTGCATCCAAATTGCATTTCCTCCATCATTTCTCTCATCTTTCATGAAATGTCACTTAAATATGTTCCAGATCACCTGTCTGTTTTGTGCTCAGAGGTAGCTCTGATTTAGTTCTCTATGGCTGTGTGACAAAGGACCTGAACATTTTAGCAACTTAAAACTAGCTTTTATCCAGAAATAGAAAGAAAAATGTCATATGGCATCACTTATATGTGGAATCTAAAAAAAAAAAGGGGACACAAATGAACTTATCTACGAAACAGAAACACACTCACAGACATAGAGAACAAACTTATGGTTACTGGGGGTAAAGAGGGTGGGAAGAGATGAATAGGAAATTCAAAAATTGCACCTCTTGGTGAGTGATGGAAGTGTTAGCTAACTTGATTGTGGTAGTGGTTTCATTGGTGTATATATACATCTATCAAAATTCATTAAATCATACATTTGAAATATACATAGTTTACTATACAGGAACCATATCACAATAAAGATGTTAAAAAAAAAAAAAACCCTAGCATTTATTATCTCACACAGTTTCTGTGAGCCAGGAGTCCTCACAAAGTTGCAGTCATCTCAAAGCCTGATCAGGCGCTGAGGGTCTGTGTCCAAACTGACTCCTGTGGTTGCTGACAGGCCTCAGGTCTACACTGGCTGCTGGCCTGAGGCTTCAGTTCCTGGCCCTGTGGGCCTCCCTGTAGGCCTGTCCATCACCTGGCAAATTGCTGCCCTCCAGAGCAAGGGTTTCAAAAAGAGGAAGAGCAGGAGAGTCAGCGAGTGCCCAGGAGGGAAGCTGCAGTCTTTTAACCTGCAATGGAAGAGATGTCCCTTCGCTTCTGCCCAAGACCACTGGTCACTCAGGCTAACCCTGGCTGTGGCCACCAAGAGGCAGGCACCACTGAGGCCATCTTGGAGGCTGGCTATCAATTTCCAACACATACCTGGCACAGAGAAGATGCTCAAGTAATGGTTGTAGAATGAAAGAATGAAGGTAGGAATGGTTTCAACAGAAATCAATTTTTGTGGGGAATTAATAGTCCTGATCATTGTAGGAAAATGGGGTGCGAGAGGATGGTCGTGTTCCAGGTCTCAGGTGAGTCCCTGCGATGTGCCCTGTCAAGTGAGGGTCCTTGGCTTAGAGCAGGAAAACATTCAAGAGTGAACCAGAGTAAAGTGAAAGTAGCTTTATTTGGGGAGATACACACTCCATAGACAGAGTGTGGACCATCTCAAAAGGCAAGGGTGGGGTGGGAGAAGGTAGTCTTTATGGGCTCAGTAATTTCATATGCTAACAAGAGGGAGGATTATCCCAACTATTTTGGAGGTGGGGCGGGGATTTCCTGGAATTGGGTCCTGTCCACTTTTTGGCCTTTTACGCCAGCCTGGGAACTGTCATGGAGCCTGTGCGTATGTCATTTGGCATGCTTACATATTACAGTGGGCCTATAATGAGGCTCAAGGTCTACTGGAAGCCAAATCTTCTGCCATCTTGGGCCGAGTTGGTTCTACCCAGTTTATATCCCATCTTCATTTATTGTGTCTTTCTTTTAATGGTTGTGCCCTTCTCCCTTCTCTCCTGTCTCAGGACCACTGCCCCATCCCTGAGAGAGCTGAACCACATTCAGCTTCCCTCAACCTCCCCACTCTGTCCCCACAAGGCCCTCTTATAATTCAACTCCACCTCTTCCCAGCCGTGTGACCTCGGGCAAACTCCTGAACTCACAGACCTGTCATGGGTGTTAAAACAGATGAGGGTACACGCATCACAGTATTTGTCCCACACAGTTCTCAGTCAATGTAGACATCATGGGCAGGATTGTGTGTTAGTAATACCAGAAAGAAAAATGAAATTGTCTCCCTGGAGTCAGGAGCAGTCTTAGAGCTGGGTGTGGCATGTGTGTAAGTGTGGTTCTGTATGTTTACTCCTCCAAGAGAAGTGGCTGAGAGGAGCTGTCCAGGGTCTCAGTGCCTGGGATGGGTCATGTGGTCCAGATACCAGATTTATCACTTGGGCCAGAGATGTGCTGTGACCTTAGTCACTCAAACAAGCAGGACCGACAGATGAACACGTGGGCTGCTGTCCATTTACACTGAGTAGCATGTGTTACACCAGTGGTTCTAAATATTTTCTCAGGGAGGGAAGAGGAGGGCAAGTGGGTCATGAAACTGTTTGAAAGTTTACACAAAAAATAAACATTTGTACCTAAACACAAATATATATATATACAATAAACTCAAGCCATTCACAGATGGACCACAGATTCAAAATTCTAGTACTGGATGTGGTCTTCCTGAAAGCAAGACGACCTTGTGTTCTCCTGAGCAAAGGAATGAATATGTGAATGAATAAAAAAATAACCAAAAAACTCAACTGTGAAAAAGGCTAGAATCTTGGCATTTTTTGCTGGTTAGCAGCACATTGTCTCCCCTGGCGTAATTGTCTCAGGAAAACTGGCTGGCTGTAGAAGACCTGCCTTATCCGTACTGTGTGACCTTGGACTTGTCACCTAACCTCTCTCAGTTTCATTTTCCACATCAGGAAAATAATGTGAATTACCGAGGGTGTTTTGTATGCTCCACAGCCTACTAACAACACAAGGAATTCTTATTTGTAGTTGGACTCTTATTCTGGTGGGTACATCTAGATTTAGGCAAAAGGAACCCAAGGGGAAAAAAATATGTTTCTACCAACTTGCCCTCAAGGCCTCCAGTTCCCATCAGCACAGACCTGCCTTGGGAATGGGGAGATTCCTGGGTGGAGCAGTTTGCTCAGAGGAAGGTGTAAAAACATGCTGAGCTTCCAGCTCTGTCCTCTGTTAGCATATCCACAAATCAGATAGCCAGATGGCCGGACTGCAACACAATTGAGGCTGGGACAGCTTGCTTTGGTCTCATTCCAGGCCTAAGGGCACACCCTACACCAGTAGATTAGATGAGACTCCTGAAGTCATTCCAGCAACAAATATTTATTGAGAAACTTCTTCAGATCCAGGCCTGTGCTAGGTGCTGGGGATACCAGGGGAGCAAGCCTACTCTGGTCCTTATTCTCTTGTTGCTGACAGTCTGGTGGGAAGCAGATATTCATCAATTGTCTGGGAGAAGGACAGGGTGCTCTGGAGATGTGTAATGGGAGGTCTCGATGTCAGGGTGGGAGGGGGTGTTGTGGGTATAAAAAATTTCCTTTCAGAAGTGACATATGAGCTGAGCCCTGAACTCCTTTTAGATAAGAGCTGAGCCCTGAACTCAGAGACAGGCCCTGGATGAGTTGGGAAGAAGCTACAGCAAGTGCAAAGGGCCTGGGGTGGCACACTGGAAAGTCTGAAATAAAGCCAGTGTGGTTTGAGCACGTGTGTGAGGAGGGGGAGGGATGCAAGAAGTAAGCATGGACACGAGGCAGGCAGAGACTAAATCGCCCTGTTCTCTTTCATGTGACATTGGCAAAGACTTGAAGGGACTGGAGTGGCAGATTTCAAGACTCTGAAAGCTATTTCACAGAAGGAGGGTGCCTTAGAAGCCGAAAGAGAGGAAATACCACAGCAAGTGAGATGTGAGTCAGACAGCAAGGCCATCCTGGCCCAGAGGGAACCCTGGGGGATGATTTTCTCTACTTCCCGTGCTGTACGTGTCAGCCAGGTGGCAGAAGTGGTGTTTGCTCATTCACTTCCCTATCCTGTTCCCTCTGCCACATTACTCCCCATTCTTGCTGTAAAATGGACAGCTCAGTCAGGGTGAGTCTGTTACATGAAGATGGGGCTGGGACAGGGGAAGGCAGGGAGGGAAATGTTACCCAAAAACCAGGGTTCTCCTCTTGGTGGGTGTCGAGCTAAAAGACAAAACCAAGCCAAAGAGCAGGAGAAGGAAGAATTTATTATTTGCAGCAAGTAAGAACACCGAGGATTTCTCCCAAAGCAGTGTCTCTCTGACCAGCAAAACTGGGGACGTCTTAAGCTAAAGGTGTATGCATATTCATGAAGAGGCCTGAGCAGAGGAGAACTCAGCACAGAATGGAGCAAAGATTGACAGAGTCTAAGCTTTAGTGGACTGAAATCAGGAGGGTCAGAAAAGGTTTTCAACATCATCATCCCACAGGTCCCACCAGTCTGAGGTCTCAGCGTGTAGCTTCTATCCTCCACCTGGGTGGGGGCCTTAGTTCCTGCAGAAGAACTCAAAGATTTGTATCAGATTGTTAGGTACTTCCCTTGAGGAAGAGCTAGTTCTGTTTCACTGCTGAACAATTGTTTCTTGACTGCTTTTCCTTTGTTCCTGCCCTTAAAATCATTCATTACTGAAACCTGTTTAAGGGCAAGCCTTGTGGCCAGGCTTAGATCCCAAAATGGCTTAGGCCAAAAATGATGAGGAAGCCATGCCTGGTTCTCTTTCTTCAGGGAGCGTCTACCTATTTGCTTACAGAAAGCAGCAAGGGTGAGGAGGGTGTTTTGGGGTGTCTGGGCTGCTCAGGGAAGGGGGGAAAGAGAGGGGGAAAGCTAGCAGCAGCCAAGACCAGGAGTAGGGCTGGGTCAGGGAAGGAGAGTGGCCAGGACAGGGCATCTCTGGGGGCCCCACCCCTGGATTCTGAGTCTCTTCTCTTTCCTGGAGGCACCTCTGGTCCCAGCTGCCTTGCCTGCTGAAGGACAGGACGGGATGGCCCTGGCAGTCACAGGTAGGGTACATCTGGTTGTTCTCTGACATCCTTTTGGGAAGACCTGTTTCCTTGTCTGGGGTTTCTCTCTAAATTATAACTCCTTGAGGGTAGGGTCTACATCTTGTTCAATGTCATAGATCCCATTGTCTGATGCAGTTAGTATTTGTTGAATGAATGAAAGCACAGACCCATGAACACTGAATTGTAGTGATGATCTGGAGAGCAGAGACCGTCCATAGCTATGGATGGATGGGACCCAGCTCTGAAGATCTGAGCCTTGATCTACATTACTGCCAGAATTCTTCTAAGGACCGGGGTTTGTGGGTAGGGCAGCCTATTTGCAGCCTCTTCGGATCAAAGGGCAACTCAAAATGCAGAAACTTTTTAAATTAAAAAAAAATTTTGTTTTATTTTTGGGGGAGTAATCATTTAATGTATTTATTTATTTTAATGGAGGTACAGGGGATTCAACTCAGGACCTCACACATGCTAAACATGTGTTCTACCACTGAGCTGTACCCTCCTCCCGCCAAACTTCAGAAACTTTTAAGACAGGTCATGTGATGTTCTGGTTAAGAATGGAGCTCTAGTGGGGAGGGTATAGCTCAAGTGGTAGAGTGTAAGCTTAGCCTGCTCCAGGTTCTGGGTTCAATCCCCAGTACCTCCATTTAAAAACAATTAAATAAATAAAACTAATTACCTCCCTTACCAAAAAAAAAAAAAAAAAAAAAAAAGAATGGAGCTCCGTAGCTGACTGCCTAGGTTCAAGTCCTACTTTTGCCACTTCCTAGCTGTGTGACATACCACTCTGTGCCTCATTTTTCTCATCTGTAAAATGGGGGAACAAATAGATCATAGGCTTGATGTGGGAATGAAGAAAGCTGACAACACTGCTTGGCACACAGTAAGTGCTCCATCAATGTTAGTGATTGTTGTCCAGGATGGAGATGAGAGACATGGAAAGGGATTTATTCCTTCCCCCAGGACAACACCTTAGACCCAAAGCACCTACCGCGGATCTGGCAGAGCTGCCTGAATAGGGTCACCCCTGGTGGCTTCTTCTGCTCAGTCCACCTGCATCAGTGGCCAGATCACCAAGGGCCCTCTGCCTTCTGCAGACAGAGAAGTGCCGACTGTACAACTGGGCTGACCGCCACTTGCTCCACAGCGTCATTGGGCAAGGCGCTTTCCTAATGTCCGCAAGCTTCTGCTTTCTTACTCGTTTTTTTTCCCTTTAATGGATGCGCTGGAGATTGAACCTTGTGCATGCCAAGCACTCGCTCTACCACTGAGCTGTACCCTCCACCCTTGCTTTCATATGTGTAAAAATGGAAATACTAAAACCATCTGCCAGGGTTGCTGTGGGGATTAGGTGCCCTGCACCCAGAAGGGCCGGAATGCAATTGCCTCTCCAGTTATCTGCCCCTCCCTCTGGCCCAGGCCCCTCCCAGGCTCTACCACTGAGACCTGGGGCAGGAGTTACATCCTCTCTGTGAAGATCAGCTGGAGAGTTCCATCCCTGGCAGCCTGCATCAGGGACTCCTGTCCCTGTCACCTCAGATGACTCCTGTCCCCGCAAGCTCTCTGCCAGATGGACTGACCTGAGTCCTAAGGCGAACCCTATAGGAGCGGAGTAAGTCCTGTGGTCCGAGCGCACTGGGTGGAGGCCTCAACCTGCTAGGAATGGGGATGGGGCGAGGTGGGAGGTGGGATTCCCATTCCATTTCTGTCCTCATCTTTAGACACAAGCTCATCATCCTACTTGCTTATTCACAGGCACAAAGAGGGGGAAAGTTGAAAGGGAAATAGGTTGGTATCCTGAAAATTTTAGTGCAGGGAGAACCGGGAGTTTCTACATTTATTCCACGAAGGTGCTTTGCATGGAATCCATGTGAGCTGTGGGGTTCTCAGCACTGGAAGGCAGAGTCTGCAGGAGGAACTCGCTGGTCGGGTGGGGGGAGGCTACAGAAAGTTCTCTGTCCATCCCACCCCCAGCCCCAGCAGTGAATCTGGAAACAAGGTTAAAAGGGCTGCTAACCACATCAAAGGGATTTAAATCTGGTGCCTCCTGAGAGCATGTGACCCTGGACAAATCATTTGATCTCAATTTCCCTGTTGTAAAATGGTAATAATACCTCACTGACCGGTTGGCTTGAAGATTTAATGAGGGAACATAAATGGATCACTACTGTTGAGTGCGGTGAACACAGCAGGGAACTTGTTTTATCCAACAGCCAACATCTAAGGCCAACTGTGTGCCAGGGTCTATAGGCTAGGGACAAGGGAGACACTGATAAAGAAGACAAGCCTGATCTCCGCCCTCACATTGCCCACAGAAGTGGGATGGCAGACACTGAATGAAAGGGATGGTGTGGGGTGATGATTAAGGCAACCAGCTTGGAAGCCCAGCCCTACCATTCAGCGGTGGGGTGACTCTGCACTAGCTCAGCTCTTTGCTTTGATTTTCCAAAAGTAAACTAAGCCACGCACCCACTTCATAGAGTGGTGAGGATTACGCGAATTGACACATGGAAAAATGTTACCTGGCAACTGGGTTTCCCTCTTGATGAGTGTCAAACGGCACAACCAAGCCCAAAGAGTGGGAGACGAAAGGATTTGTTACTCGTAGCAGCAAAGGAGAACACCAGGCATCTTTCCCAAAGCAGTGTAGTGTCTCTCCCACCAGCAAATCTGGGGAAGTTTTAAGGTAAGGGTGCATGCATTCTCTTGAAAAGGCTTGGGCTGGTGTATGCATATTCATAAAGGGGCTTGAGCAGAGGAGAATTCAACATAGAATTGGCACAAAGGTCCACAGAGTTCAAGCTTTCATCCATTGAAGTCAGAAAAGATCATCCTCATCATCATTCCATCCTCCACCTGGGTGGGGGGACTTAATTCCTGCAGAACTCAGATTCGAGACAGATTGCTATGTATATCCCTTGAGGAGGAACTAGGGCTCTGTTATATCGCTGAACTATTTTTTCTTGACTGCTTTTCCTTGGTTCCTGCATTCCCTCGCTTTCCTTGAGATCATTAATTATAAGTGAGACCTATTCAGGGACAGCATTGTGGCGCGGCTTAGACCACAAAATGGTTTAGGCCAAAAATGGCCTCTCTTATGTCAAGAAAGTCATTCCTGATTCTCTTTCTCTGGGGACCCCCTATCCTATCTGCTTACATTTACAGCCCCTACTGTGTGCTGTAAGGACACAGGTGATCAGTATAGTAAAAGGAGCGGCAGGATGTGTAACAGGGCAAGAGATGATGTCCAGGCTGAGCCTGCCCAGTAGTTGGGGTGGACATAGTCCCAAGGAGGAAAGGGCCTGGTGCAGGAGAGCAGGAAGAAAGAGTGAGGAGTGAAGAGAGGGGTGTGACTGAAGCAGAACCAGCAAACCAGTTTAAGGAGTTAGGGCATAGGGAGTTACTGGCAAGGATTTTTAAGGATCAGGTTTGCAACTTCAAAACATTCATTCCCCTTTGTATCTATGGAAACATGGCACACGTTTGTCCATTCATTAATGTACCCCTTGCCCCTGGCACAGAGATTAGGGTACTCCCTGGCGGACCCTCGCTCCCTCTCTGTTTTCCAGCCCCACTGGCTTCCAGATCTCTTGGGGCCTTTGCGTTTGGTGGCTCTCTTCCAGGAGTGGAGCCAGGGAAGATTAGGGAGCACTGAAGTTAGACCCAGGCCTGGGGGTGCCCACCTCCTCCCCATCCACACAGCCCCTCTGTGACCCCAGAGTCAAGTGTGCCTCTTTTGATTTCGGCAAATAATTTCTCCTGCTGTTAACACTCAACTGTAAATGCGGCGATCTAGTACAGTGCCTGGTTGGTAGTATGTTCTCAGTCAATACAAGTTTCTTTCCTCTCAAAACAATCTTCTCACCATCGGGGTGGGAGGACATTAAGAGTGGGGTGGGTGTGGCTAGGAACGATTCAGGGAGGAGAAAGTAGGCTTTTACTTTTCTTGCAAAGGGGCAAAGAGTTTGGTCCCCAACTCAGTGTTTACGGGGTAGGCGCGTGAGAGGGTGCCTTTCCCGGCAATCCCCTGTAATCTGTAACCCGGGTAAGGGTTCCAGGGAGATGGAAGCAATGACTCCGCCTGGAGGGCAGAGGGCACCTAGCTATGCGCACGTGGGAGAGGAACTGCTTTTCTTGGGCTGGATCGACCGATGCCTACCTTCGGGCTTAGGAGCGCAGAAAGGAATGACGTGGGGAAGTGGGGGATACATTTCTGCAAATCTCAGGGATCAGAGCTCCAGAGGCTGCGGTGGAGAAAGTCCACAGCCCGGGCACCTCTAGGTGTATGGGCGGGACTTACGTAGAGTCCCGCAGCCGCGCGCATGAGGGTCCCCCCCACCTAAGCGCATCTGAAGGGATGCACTCGGTCTCCACCCTCCTAACCTTTCCTCCTGTGCCGAATCCCACCTTCGCTGGCTTTCGGGGATCCTCCGGGGCAGCCGAGAGGCGTGGCCCGCCGGCGGCCCGCCCCTTTGGTGTCCTCCGGCACCGCTGTGATTGGACAGCCGCTTGTGACGTGCGGGGACTGCGGTGGGCCCGGCTGCTGCGGCAGCCGCAGCGCCGGCCACGGCTCCGGCTCTGGCTCCCGGGTATTTAAAGGGGACGCAGCGGCGGCCTGGGGGGATGGGGGGCAGGTGGAGAGGACGGCCCAGACGCGCATCATCCAGGGCCCCTTGGGACTGGAGTGACTCGTGAGCAGGAGCCCAGAAAGCCGGGGGTGGATAAGACATCGCGTCCCCTCCAATCCTCGTAAGCACCCCTTGCTCCATCCCGCTTCCAAATACTCAGCCAGCCCCTTTCCCCACTCTTTACACATCAAACTCTGCCGGGACAGACCTTTGCCGCCGCCGCTCCCCACGTGAGTCCTGGGCTCCCCGAGGTAGGGGAGGTCTGGGGTCCTAGTGTGGGGTGGGGGCTGCGTGGAGTCTGAGAGCGCTCCTTCATGCGTCTATCAGTGCGGGAGTCCCTGTAGCGGAGTAATTTGTTCCCCTTTTACGCCAGGAATCGGGTGCCCGGGTATCGCTCCGTCCCCGACTTGGTCAAGGCGAAGGAATCTGGGCTCACTTGCTCTCTGCCACCCACGAGTCCCCTCTGGCTCCTGAGCTGCGCGCCCCACCTCCCCTCCGCCCCGCACTGGAGCGAAGCACCCGCCAGCTGGGGGTGTGCCAGAGTGCCTGCTTTCCAGCCACTTCTAAAAATATCTCTCCCCCCACTCCACCAGCAGCTGCCACCTCTTTGCCCATTGAGGATCCCCTCGCAGTTTGTCCACCCAGGCAGGACAAGCCCAGAGGTGGCTCCCGGTCCCAGCTTCCTCACTGGCACCAGGGCTTCACTGGCACCAGGGCTTCAGTCAGGGCCCAAGGGATTCCCCAGGGCAATAGGGTAAGTTCTGGCTGCAGTTTTCCCAAGAGGCAGCAGAGACCCCTGTGCTCCTGATTCTGATGCTGTGTGACCTCCCAGGATATTAGTTTGACCTCTCTGAACCTCTGTTTTGCCTATTTACTGCTGGTGGTGGTGAGGAAGGAAGAGACCATGGTAAAGTTGGGAGTGCTGTCTGGAGAGGGAGAGAATTTCAGTCTAGTAGTGAAATCTGATTTCTAGTGATTGATGAAAAGAAACCTGGTCTTGGGCAGAGGACTTGTTACTGTAGGTCCTTGCTCCCCTGCCCCTTATCCCTAACTTGCACATTTTCTGGGGAAAACTGTCCTCAAACTGTCCTGTGGACTCCACCCATCAAGAGGGGAATTTCAAACTTAGGGCCTATGCAAAAGACAGGACTGTTTCCCTTCCCTATCCCCAGGGGCCCTCCCACTCCATCCCCATAGATGTAATACAACAGCATTGTGTAAAAGGTGCCGGGTGTGGGGCTGGGAGAGGCAGTCACTGCTTAGGTGGCACTGAAATCTGGGCTCCCTGCCCACCCAATGAAACCCTTCTCTCCTCTCTGCTCTAGCCTGGGAGAAGCTCAGAGGTCTTGTCCCCTTTTCCTCTGAGGGGCTCTTTCTGGTGTCCACAGAAGGATTTGATCACTCAGGACAAAGCTGCCAGAGGTGAGTAATGTCACAGAAACCAGACTCCAGTGGAACCTAGGGTCCCTCTGACTACTGTGGGGTAGTGTCAAAGTCTGGCCTTCTCAGTTTCGAAGAGAAACCCAGAATGCCTGGTTTTCTGCTCTGGGGATTAAAAGAAACAAGAACAACTCACCAAACAATAAATGTTTAACTGATTTCCCTAAATACTATTAGTAGATGCAAAAAATAAAAAAATCACTATGTGTTTTGCTATGACAAGTTTCATGATTAAAAACCAGTAGACTATTCTACCAAATTTTTAAAAAGAAAAGAAAAAGAACCAAGGGCGAAGCAGTGAAAGTTGACCTCTGGATGGTTCCTGGAGACCCTTTTTTATCTTTGTATCTGCCCTGCACGTGTCTATCCATATTTGCTTTTACAAGGGGAGTGGCATCCCCTGACCTTTTCTCTTTGGACTCACCTGGCCCTGAGGGGACCGTGTGGTAACAGCCAGGATTATGGAAGGCTGGAACTCCTTCCAGATGGGGCCTGGGGACAGCCCTCCCACCTCTCTTCTCCCAAATGTGCCCTTCCTTCACCTCATTCACCTCCTTCCTCTTCCCTCCCATCTTCTTGACCTGTGTCTTCCCTCCCTCCCTCCCTCCCTCCCTCTTTTTGCCCACTGCCCCATTCAGCTTTGACCACTGCTCTCAATTCCTAGATTACAAGTTCTTAAGGAAAAGGCTGAGACCCACATCCCATCCCTAGTGAAGGGGTTTAATGCATGTGTGGTTAGGGAGTGGGGAGGGATGGGGTACCTCAAAACAGAGGGTGTCAGAGCCCCTCTCTCTGACTGTTGCCCTGCTCCTGGGATGTCCTAGTCTCTGGTGGAGGGCAACAGCTTCTTGCTGTCCTGGGATGGTATAGGGAAAGTGTCACCTTAGTAAAGTCAGAAGGGTACCCAGTGTCACCCACTGTCACCACCAGGGGGCAGCAGACAGACAGACCTTTGCTCCTTTCCCTGTCTTGGTCTCCAGGCTCTCAAGTAACTTTCCAGGTCTGTCCCAGATGTAACTAGTCACTCATTTAACCCCACGGTGGAGGGGAGGCACTGGGAGTTGTCAGTCTGTAGCTGCACTGGTGAAGCCACCACAAAGCCAAACTCTGTTCCCAAAGCCACACAGCAAAGTCCCACAGAAATGTCAACCTGTTCCTGACTGACTGCCAGCCTCTGAAAGCACCAGGGAGGCTGTCCCAGACCAGCTGTGGTGCCCACGAGTCCCTGCTGCCCACTTGCTTCGGACTCTGGCAGAAACCCCAGTACAGTAAGCCTTGTCATCTGCCCCTTCCCTTTTGAGGGCAGAGGGCAACCAAGGCTGTGGCCAGGTGTTCACACCAGGCTCTGCCCCATGGAAACAGCATGGCCTTGGGCAAGTTATTTAAGCTCTGAGCTCTTCTTATCTGCTGAATTCATGAGACTGTGATGAACTGTGAGAGAATGAATGAGTAAAGGTGATTTGTAAACTGTGATGTACCATACACAAGAAAGGGGCAATGATCATACTAGAGAAAAAAGTATTGGTCTCAGACTCAGAGATCTGGATTGGAGATCTGTCTCGAGATCTGTGTCTGCCACATACAGTGGGTGACCTTTGGGCAAGTTGGTTAACCTTTCTGGGTCTCCAATAATATCATCTGTAACCTCTAGCATCATGGGGGATTGCTTTTATTTTTTATTCCCTTTGTTTTTGTTTATTTATTTTTGTGAGTTTCTTGGGGGGGGGTCGGTGGGGGATTAGGTTTATTGATTTACTGATTGATGGAGGTACTGAGGATTGAACCCAGGACCTTGTGCATGCTAAGCACGTGCTCTACCACTGAGCTACACCCCCGCCTCCCGTGGGGGTTTTTAAGAGGATGCTTAACAAGGGCTTTGTGATCCCTAAGTGCTACGCCTATTTGAAGCACTGTTTTTACTGAGTCCTGGGAGAGGATCTTGGATAGGACCGAGTGGGCATTAGTGGTGGAAACAATCAGCTGACTGGCACCCTCAAATGGACCTTGTGTGGTTGTCAGGAGCTCTGGAGGACCGCTGAAGGCCAACAGTCCCTACAGGTGGCACCCAGGGTGATGTACTGACAATGAGCGGGTGTTTTCCAGTTGCTGGCCTCCGATGCCTGTCTAGGGTAAGTGGGTCCCTCCAGGGGTCTCTTAGGATGAGGCCTCAACCCCCATGTTCCCATCATGGGGTGGGAGGAGCCCTATCCAGCCCCTTTTAGGCCTGCCTCACCTCTCCTGGGCCTCCACTAATCCCTGGAAGCTTCCATCCCAGGGGTAGGGCCCTGCTGCTTTATATCCTCAACTCCAGGGATCCTAGGCCACTGAGACTCCCAGATAGATGTTGGTAAGACCAGAGGGTGACTCTAGGGATGATGCTGAAGGGACAGTTCTATTAGAGAGGCAGACAGCCAGGTTCAAATCTCAGCTTTGAAATTAGGAAAGAAGCTCAGACTTGTTTCACAGGGTGTGCCAGGCCATAAACATCACAGGAGAGGGGGTTAGGAAGAAACTAGAAAGAGGAGTGGTTCCAGCACAACTAATTGGGGTGGGAGGCTGGGAGGAAGAAAGGCGGTGCGGTGGCTACTCTGCAGCTATACATAATCCGCTCACCGCCGCTCTGTCACTTAAAGCTGCTGGCAAGCAAAGGTGGAAGGGACAGGCTGCAGAGGGCCTCTGCTCTTCTCATTTGCTTGCCTTTGTGCCGCACACTTCCCTTGTTGTCCCCCATCCTCTTCCTTGTCAACAGGACTAGCCCGGGGTCTCCACTTCCTGGGGCTCCCCACCCCCACTCCCCACCCCACTCTTCCTGTCCCATCCAGCTCCATGCTCCCTCTCCCAGCGTGACTTCCTCCTAGTTCTCTTCCTCCCCACTCCTGCCTCCGTACCCCCAGCCATGTCCACACTACCTGCTCCCTCCTCTGCCTTTTCAGCCACTGCTGCTCTCTTTCCCTTACCTGTCTCCCAGGTATGGCGCGGCCTGGCTCGGGAGGCTCCTACTTCCCCAAGCCCCACCGCTTCTGCTGCTGCCCACTTGCTTCGGACTCTGGCAGAAACCCCACCCGCTGACACGTTCCTCCCAGGGAATTGGCAAGTGATTAGTGATGAGCTGTTAGCACAGGGCCCTAAAACTCCCTGCAGAAGCTGTGTCCCCTGCCCAGGGCCATCTGGCTGGAAGCAGCTCCCAGAGAGCCTGCCCGGGTCTTGTGTGGTCATTCCGCCTACGTGGTTCTTCCTGGAGCTAAAATCCAGTTCTCTGATCAGCGCAGAAGCCCAGGCACTTAACTCTCCAGACCTGGCCCTTAGCTCCTATCCAGGCCTGAGGACCTGGCACTGATTGTCCACATGCCTGGGATGGTGCCAACACGGCCTCCTGGGAGCCTGGCTCCTATATTGTCCACCATGGTCCCACAAACTCTCGGCTCTGCATGGCTGAGAAAGGGGAATGAGGAGGCTGCTCCAGTTGGGTGAATGGGTGGTTTCCCTTGACTGTTAGGGAAGAAGGGAGTAGAGAGTCCCCTCCGTTTATCCATAAGAACAAGTGGAGTCACTGGAAGAGCCCGGAATGGTCTAGGGACCCCCAAAGGAGTGACCCCTTGGAAGCTGTTCTTCCCTCTCTCAAGTTGTTAAGCCCCCATGGCCCCGATGAGAGTAGGAGAAATAGCTGGGCTCAGGAGGGGGAAGGTCCACTGAGGGTAAATCCCAGCGCAGTTAACCAAGAGGTGCCAAGCGGGTGGGCAGGGAAGGCTGGGAGTGGGGACGGCGACGTTGCTTACCCAGCTTAACCAGCTTCGGGTCCTCCTCAGGTCTTGGATGTGCCAGCGCCTCTGGCTGTGGCCCGCTAACCAGCCTCTCCCGGGCCGGCTCCCGCCGCGCCCCCTCTCGCTTGCTCCCTCCTCCTCCTCCTGCTCCTCTCTCCCCCGCTCCCAGGACAGCGGGATGGCCGCGCAGAGCGCGCCGCGCTTCCTGCTGACCTTCGACTTTGACGAGACCATCGTGGACGAGAACAGCGACGACTCGATCGTGCGCGCCGCGCCAGGCCAGCGGCTGCCGGAGAGCCTGCGAGCCACCTACCGCGAGGGCTTCTACAACGAGTACATGCAGCGCGTCTTCCAGTACCTGGGCGAGCAGGGCGTGCGGCCGCGGGACCTGCGCGCCATCTACGAGGCCATCCCCCTGTCGCCGGGCATGGGCGAGCTGCTGCAGTTTGTGGCCAAGCAGGGCGCCTGCTTCGAGGTTATTCTCATCTCAGACGCCAACACCTTCGGCGTGGAGAGCGCGCTGCGCGCCGCCGGCCACCACGGCCTGTTCCGCCGCATCTTCAGCAACCCGTCGGGGCCCGATGCGCGGGGGCTGCTGACGCTGCGGCCCTTCCACACGCACAGCTGTGCGCGCTGCCCCGCCAACATGTGCAAGCACAAGGTGCTCAGCGACTACCTGCGCGAGCGGGCCCGCGACGGCGTGCACTTCGAGCGCCTGTTCTATGTGGGCGACGGCGCCAACGACTTCTGCCCCACGGGGCTGCTGGCGGGAGGCGATGTGGCCTTCCCGCGCCGCGGCTACCCCATGCACCGCCTTATCCAGGAGGCGCAGAAGGCCGAGCCCAGCTCCTTCCGCGCCGCCGTGGTGCCCTGGGAAACGGCCACTGACGTGCGCCTCCATCTGCAACAGGTGCTGAAGACGTGCTAAGGACGCGGCCTGCAGGGGCTCCCGGGCGGGGAAGGGGGGCGAGGGGGCTGGGGATCCGGAAAGACAAACCTAGTTTTATTACTCCCTTTCCCTTTCGCTTTGGTATGTCCCTCCGGGAATTTCCGGAATTCCAGGCTCGTCCCTTTGGGGGCTGGGGGAGGGAGTCCAGAGCCGTCCCCATCTATGCAGTTAGCCCAGCTCAGCTTCCTCCCCTACTTCCACTGCAATAACGTTCTGGAGTCTGGCGCCACTGGGGTGGTGAGCATACCTGGGCAGGCAGCAGTGTTTCCAAAACCCCTGTCCTCCGAAATGGGAGGAAGGGGGTCCCCTGGCAGATGAGAGAAGGAACATCTCCCACTGCCTTAACTGCTGCCTTAGGCTGCATGACCTCCCTCCCCCAGTTTTCTGTCAAGCGGATCCAGGTCCCAAAATTCCCGCAGTTGCACCGGACTTCCGCGGAGAGAGACGGCTTTCTCAGACAACGATCCCAAGCCTAGATCTTGCTTCACCTACCACGACCCCACACTACACACCTTTTCTTCTTGCCTCCCTTCTCCTGACCATCCCGCCAGCATCCCCACAGGAAAAAAAGCCAGAGGGAACAGACACCTCCTCGTGGTGGGACGAGGTAGCACACTGTCCTGCTCGGGTCCAGCCAGCCAGGGACCTTGCAGCTCGCGCAACAGTGTCTCCTCGCACCCCAGCCTCGTCTATGCAGCAAGAGACCAGGGACTTACACCAAAGTCGCCCCGTCGGCTGGGCCCTCTGAGCCCCTCTCCTCCCGTATGGAACAGAAAGCCATGATGTTTTAAAGCAGAGCCAGCGAAACCCAAGCCCCTCCTCCCTCTCTGGTATTTCAGAGCTATAAAGGAGGTGAAGGGGAAGAGGTGCCTGAGATCTCTCGCGCCGCAGTCTGAGGGATGAAAGATGAGAGTGAAGTGCCCTCTACTCTCAGAGCTCCATTTAAGTGAGGGAGTTAGAGTCTCCGCTCATGGAGTAGTGCCCAGCTTGGAGAACCAAGACAACACAACACAAGCCAACAGGCAAAAGAACAGTGCAGCCCATGGTCGTAGAGCAGGGGTCTAGGGTAGAGGGCTCAAAGAGCACCGAGGAGAAGGGAGAGATACGGCCGCGGGGGCCAAGCAGAGGGGGCTCAATAATTAATTAGCGGGAGCCTTAGCCAAGCTAAGGGTGTCTTTCATTCCCTCTGACTCCCAGCCCTGCCGGGCAATCATAAGGTCAGAGTTTTATTCAAAGTTGGCACTTGCAGCTGGAAACCCTATCCTGCATGGTACAGGGCTCCTCTGGATAAGATCACCAAGCTTCTTGGCTTCTGGTTCTTTCCTGTCTGCAGCAGGCCCTGGGTATCTCCTCTCTCCTCAGGACCCCTTCCCACTGCAATGGAGGGGGCAGGGGCAGACACAGCTCACAGCCTAGGAGGTGTTCAGCCCTACTCCAGCCTTGGCCGTGGAGCTGGCTTTGGTGTGGGACTCAGGAGGCTCAAGGGAGTGCCTGGGTCAGCATCCCAGAGCGCTCAGGCTGTCAGCAGCTGGGCTCCACATAGTTCCCAGGGAAGAATCCAGACCCCTCTGAGCTGACGCCCTCACACCAGCCATCAGAGTAGCGGCGGGTGATGCAGATAATGGTGCCTTCAGAGAAAGAGAGTTGGTTGTCCTTCTGGCGGGTGTATGGGTATAGTGTCACCACTGCAGGGCAGGAGGAGAGGGTGCCGTGAGATGTGCTGCCTGCCCCATCATGGGGATGCAGGGGCCCACACTAGGGAGTAACTAGGAGGGTGGGCCAGGAGATACCTTCTCCAAAGTCCCCGGGACTCCTCCCCAGCTGAGGTGTTCAGTATCAGGCCAGCTGCTTCTCTTTGTTGGGGGAAATAACAAGTTCACCTTTGCAGATGGAGGGGAGGCTGTTTCTGGGCTAGCAGACCGGGGTGGGGGCAGCGGGACACTGACCCTAGGATCGGGTGCCCTTCAGCCCAAGGAGTCAAGTACCTTTCTCCAAGTATGTATCAGGGACCCAGCTTGGCTCCTCGGGCCCAAAGCCTGGTGGGGGCGGAGGTGGCAGACCCAAGTCATCTACATCCAGGGGCGGCGGAGGGGGCAGGTCCAGGGGCAGAGGCAGCTCCAGGTCTGGGAGGGGAAGCAGAAGGGCTGCAAGCATGACACAGGCAATCCCCTCCACTCACCCCAAGAACCTTCACTGTTCAAAGGCAGAGCCCCAGGATCTACCC
Organism: Vicugna pacos; assembly: GCF_048564905.1. NCBI lineage: Eukaryota > Metazoa > Chordata > Mammalia > Artiodactyla > Camelidae > Vicugna > Vicugna pacos. The sequence continues at coordinate 36,510,699 of NC_133002.1, read as the reverse complement.
ATTCTACGTAACCTGCCTCCTGCCCTCATTCATCCTGGTCCTCCCACAATGCCTCTAGCAAGTAGTAGATGCTCAGTAAACACTGAGCAACATAAACAGTGTAGGGTGGTCATACAGCTTGGTGAGCCTTGGGCAAGTCACTTAATTTAACCTCTCAGCCTCAGCTTCTTCTGTTAAATGGGAGCGTGAAATTTCTCTTAGGGTTAAGTTTAAGTGAGAAAATGGATGCTAAACTTCACCCCGGGGCCTGCTATAAAGCAGGCGGTAAATTATGTTCGTTCACTTCCTCCACGGCTTTCTCATGTCTTCTACCTGGCAAAGCATTCACTGAGGTAGGCTCGACTGGACCCAGGTGAGGTGGGGAGGAGTTTCAAGAGGTGAGAAAACGACCCCAAAGTTGAGCTAGGAGGAGAGGGAGGGGCTGCTTACCTGGCGGAGGCAGGGACAGTTCCTCCAGCGGAGGGGGCGGCAGGAAGACCTCGGCGGCAGCAGGTGGAGGCGGTGGAGGAGGGGGTACTGCCTGCCCCTTGGTCGTGGAGACCCCACTGACACCTTCGGCGCTGCTGCAGACCAGAGAAAAGGGGGCTCGGCTAGGTTGGGGGTCACCTTCAGCGCCCCAACTGGCTCCGCCCGTTCAATCCCAATCCCCGCCCCTGTGATCTTGAGTCCTCTCTACCTCGGTAGTCACGGTGAAAACCGGCAGGAGGCCCCTCTCCAACCCCACCCCCACCACCGCCCCCCAGCTTTGACTTGGGGGCTCACCCAGCCGAGGCCAGGGAGGAGACAGAGGACGCGGCGGAGAGTTTGTCTTCGGGCACCACCGGGAGCTCTGGGATCCGGGGTGCTCTCCTGGGGGTGGAGAGGAGAGATGTAGTCAAGGGGGAAGGAAGGCTTCCGGCGAGCTGGGGCTGGCGCCGAGGGGAGGTGGCAGCTGGCGGAGGAGGAAGTTTGGCGCTCGGCTTGAAGCGAGGATGGGGGCGTAGAGTTTTGGGATGGAGCGGGGCAGATTACGATTGCGGTGATGCCTCACCCCAGGGTGGCCGAGGAAGGTGTGGCAGGCGCCTTGATGCTCTTTCGAGACAGGGTGCCGGTCCGCGACAGCTGGGTGCTCAGATCCTGCCGGAGGAACAGGGGGTGGGGCTGACATCCATGGGGCCCCCCGGTAGCCCCTCTAATCCCGGAGAGCAAGTAGGGGCAGGGCGAACTAGAACTCGAAGGGAGAGGGCGGACGGGCACAGCAAGTTCTCACTTCCACTTCCCAGGCCCCATCTCCCACCCCACCCCCTCTGCTTTCCTGCGCCCTGGGCCTCAAGTCTGCCCCAGGCCCAGACAGACACGGTCTGAAGGCCACTTCCTCTGCTTTGGCTCAGCGACTGAGCCTCACCTCCTGCCAAAGCACGCTCAGCTCCCAGCTCGGTGGTCCCTAACTGAGAAACCTCAACACCAGCGCAGGGCTGAGGAGGTAGAGGTGGACTTAGAAACGTCCCACCTGTCGTCTTCACAGGCCCGTGGAACTAGTTTTGGGGGAGCTGCGGCCAGAGAGAAGCAGAACACGTAGCGTGTGCAAGGACCAGGTGCAAACCCCCACGAGAGAGAGCACCTCTGTTACCCACAGGGTTTCCCCAGGAGTGGGTGGCGGGGAGTGATGTCCTCTGCTGTACTTCACTAGGGACAGGACAGAAGGGACTTGAGCTGAAGCATAAAGAATATAATTTGGACAATAGGAAGAACTCACTGATGAGGAGGGCTGGTGACTGAAGGAGGGAGTGCACTTCCTCTCTTTGGGGGGGATGGTATGTTAGGATATGAAAGGGTCATTTAGATACAGGGGAGCTTCTAATCTAATCTGGAATGATGGGGTGTGGGGACCAGGGATCAACAAAATGGGATTAGGGGTATGTGCACTGTCCCTTCTCTCCAGAATTCTGTGAAGGAAATGCCAGTCATCCACCAGGTCTCCCTTTGAGTGGCTGCATCCTCACCCCTTCCCACCCAACAGCAGCTCTGGGGTGACTGTTCAGTGCAGTGACCTCAAACCTCCAGACAGAGGAAGTTGCTGTTCTCATGCCGCTGCGGAGCCATTCTCATGCACACCCTGACATCCTCCCTCCCCTTCTCCCCCTCTCGCCCTCACAGCTGGCACCCACAGTGGGGAGGGGTGGGTGTGCCCACATGTCACTCTCAGCAGATCATGTGAGTACAGAGTAAAGGTCGGTTATGAAGCGGGGTGGGTCATGAAGAATTTTTAAGGAAGAGCCGGGTCAGGGAGGGGAGGCCCCTTCCTGGAAGGAGGCCTTGGGGAAGAGGGGAGCCTCTTAGGGTGATGGCTTCCGGGAGTGAGGAAGGAAAGGGGCTGCAGGTTGGGATAAGAACATGGCTGTGGATGAGAATTGGGTGCCTAGAGAGAAGGGAGCCACGAGGCAGAAGCTGGGGGCTGTGGAGAAAGAGGAGGGGCCGCTCTCTTTACCTTGATCCCATGGCCGATGTCATCCAGGCAGCCAAAGTCGAGAGGTCTCCGGTAGTAGGGTGTGAGCGGAGGGAGGCTCGTGGGGGCGATGATTTTCTGGCTGGGGGGCAGCCGCTTGACAGTGGCTAAGGTGCCAATCTCCCTTCGGGCCACCTTCTCCATATGCATGTTCACCATCTGCATGACAGGGTTAGAGGTGACAGTGGGGCAGCCTCTGCACAGCGCAGCCCCTTAAGACCTTGGGGTGAGGAGAGGGACCAGGGGAGGCAGTGAAGTCCAGAGAAGGAGTGAGGGGAGTTTTGTCCCCAAGGCCACACAGCCTTTGGGAGAAGAGTTGCCAGGGGAGGATGGAGCCACTTTGGAGCAACTTCCTGGTGGAAGAGAACAGGGGTTATTATTAGCTGAGCAGGAACCAGAGGAAAAGAGAAAACTCAGCATCCCTGGGGATGCTGGGAGGAGACTGGGCTGGCTCAAGAGCAGAGGGGAATAACGTAGAGGTGGCTGAGAATTGTGGCTGGATCGGCTCTCCCTTTGGGGGCACAATATATAGGGCACAATATATGAGTGAATTAACTTCCTCTTGGAATGTACTGCGCAGAAACTTACAAGCGCTGAGAGTGTGGGAACTCCAGTCTGCTGGGGTGAAAGGAAAAGACACACCCACAGTGACCATGTGGGTGATGCACAAGCCAGGCCGATGTGTAACTGAATCTGTGCATGTGGTTTGTGGGGCAATTCCTTGGCCAAGGATCCAGGAAGGAAGGAGGAGGGTGTGTATGCTAGATGGGTGGGGGGCACTGTGCTGTAGTGGCAATGCTCCCAGGGCTGAGGATGACCTTGCCAAGCAAGCACTCTGGGTCTGGGATACATATTAGGCCACTGCCTGTGTTTACACGGGAACAGGTTCCCTATGCCTCCTTGCTGTTCTACGCAGCCGCTGTGATGAACAGAGTCTACTGTGTTGGGTAGAATTCAGAGAAAAAAGAGTTCTGCCCTCAGGGGGGTCCTCGTCTGATGGGGCAGCCAGGCCCACCACGGAGACATAACCACAGAGATAAGGAGGCTCCAAAAGCTTGGGGAGTGCCAACTTTCTGTGATAGAGCTTGGGCTTACTGACGTGGAGGAAGGTGGGAAAGGACTTTTGCTGGAGAAGATGTCCTGGGTGGGGCTGAATGCGAATTAGGGGCTGATGCAAGCAGCCTTCCCACAGCTCTTACCTGGCCCAGCGTGCTCACCCGTGCTTCCACCTGCCGCAGGGCGGCCGCCTGAAGGTCCAACATGCGCAGAGTGTGTCCAGCCAGGTTGCCCACCTGGTAGGCCACGCTGGCCAGGGCCTGGGTGGTGAAGGCCATGGTCTCCTCCAGTGCCTTCCGCTTGTCCGTGGCCTGAAATACACGGAGCCCAGGCCTGAGGCCAGCATGTCCCACTGGCTGGATGGCATGCGCTAGGGTATAGAGAAGTTGGGGACCAAATTAGCAGAAAGCAGCAACCCTTAGATGTTTGAGGTGGTTTCTGTAAGGATGAGGTTGTAGAAAGAGGGACCCAGGGGGCATCAGGAAAGTGAATCTGCAGCCCTGGGGACTGGGTGCAAGGGGAGGAAAACATACACTTCTCAAATAGTCAAGCTGACAATTTAGCTCTACCATGGTCCTGAGGAGTTTCTGCAGGGGTAAAAAGTGACCAGTAGAAAGGAATGAGGAAGTCAGTGCTGGCTGGAGAAAATATTCTCAAACTTGAAAATCAAACATCCCAGACCTTCTAACCAGAATCTCCCGGGAGTGAGGCCAAAGAATCTGTGCCTCTAAAAGCTCCCCAGGTGACTCCTGTGCTCCCTGCTTAGCTCCAGGCTACAAGTCGGTGTTTGGGAACCAACAATCTGGTCCATTTTATAGATAAGAAACTGAGGCCCAGGAGGAGTGACTTCATTCATTCCTTCCCTCCAATAGCTTCCCAACACACTAAGAATAAACTAAACTTCCAACCGTGGCCTATCTAGGGCCCCACAAGGCTGGCTCCAGCTTTCCTCACCACCCTCCTCCCTTCCACTCTCCCTCTCACTCGCGCCCCTCAAGCCACATTGGCCATTGTGTCTCTATTCCTGATCAAGCTAAGATTGTTTCTACCTCAGGGCCTTTGCACTTGCTGTACTTATTTCTAGACTCCTTAAATCTCAGCTCTTCTCAACCGTTGCTCACCATCCTAAGATTTCCCCCAGTCTACTGTATTGCCCCACTATCAGATTTACTCTGTTCTTTTTTCTTCATAGCACTTAACACTATCAGAAATTGTTTATCTATGTACTTTATTATCTATTTCCCCACCCACACGCATGCACGCACGCCAACATGAAAATGTAAGTACTGTGAGGGCAATGAGCTTGTCTGTTATCCTGTATCCTTTCCTGGGATAGTGCCCAACACACAGACAGTACTTAATAAATATGCCTTCATGAGTTAATTAGCGGATTGAATGCAAGCAAACCCAAACACTTGCTGGGCATCTTCCTACCGCATGCCAGGCACTGTGCCAGGCACTGGTCAGGGCCACACTTCCAGTCAGTGGTAGCGGGGTGGGCAGGGAGCGGCTGAAGACAGAAGAGGCTTTTTTTTTTCAGTCCCAAATCAGACCTTGGGGGCTGGCACAAAACTTCTCCGGTCATTTGGTTCCCCAGGCTGCTTCCTCCTCTCAGGGTGGGACATGGAGTTGCTGTGCTCTGGTCTGCGCTTTCTCCAGGGGAAGGAGGCCAATCCACAGGGCAAGGCTGGGGAGAGGCCAGTGGGCTGACTGACAAGGCTGCACACTGGGGTCTCCTTACTAAGGACCCTGAGGGGATCCTCAGGGCCTGTAGCCTGAGCCAAGCTGGAGCCAACGGGCAGATGGAGAACCTCGTGGCAGCCCCTCCAGTACTTCTCCCTTGGGGTACTCCTCCCAGCCTTTCTGTTCCAACAGTTGGAAAGAGCTGCTCATTTACATCCAATTTACATCAGCATATGTAACCAAGTGCCTCGAAAAGTTAAAGAAACCAACCCAGGAGGTTAAAACCAGAAAGGATAGCAGGTCTTATACTAGTTTAAGACCTTCCTTTCATAGGTGAGGCCCAGAAGGGAGCAGCGACTACTCTTTTGGTCTCCACCCAGATTTCTGAACTGGCCTCTTCTGTACTGTCCCCTCCCTGGACTGGCATGTGGAATTCATCATTGGGTTTTTCCTGTCAGTCCAAACAGGAAAAATGTCTGCTTGGGCCCTAAGCTCTGGGAGGCCAGAGCCTGGATGCCTGCTGACCCCTGGCTTTGGTCTTGACCTGAAGTCAAGTCTGGCGGGACAACAGTCAGGCATCCATCTTCATGGCTGACTGCTTATTCATCATGCAAATTACCCTGTCTGTAAACTCAATGGACCCTGACGGAGAACACTGCCGTTGACCCCAGCCTGGCCTCCCCCATTCCCCATAGGTTTCCTGACACCTGGTTGGTGGCGGGGAGGGAGGTCGTGGGAACTAGGCCTTGTTTAATGCCAGTTCTGAGAAGTCATCCAAACCCGTCCTAGGCATTTGCTCCCCAGACAAAGATCCTCAGAGAAGCCAGGAAAGGTAACTGGTTGTGTGGTCTGGTAGTTGGTGTTCTCCATGAAGGAAGCAGACATCTGGGGATTTCGACTTGGATCAGGGCTTCAGATGCTCTGGGTGTTTTTGCAAGGGCTGCTAGAACTGACTTTTAATATCTATATGTGTCTTTCAACCTTCTGATGAATGATGATGATGATGGTGGTGGTGGTAACAGCTGCCGTTTGTCCTGCCCTAAGGCGCAGGCACCAGTATAAATGCTTTAATACATTATTACCTTTAACCCCTGTGACCACTGTGAAGGAAGGGATAAAAATCAGAGGGACAACTTGCCACAGGTCCAGGAGTTGGCAATCGGACTCAGGTCTTTGTCACCCCCCCCCAAATCTTGTGTGCACACTGCGTGTGTGTAAATGAGAACCCATCAGGAAGTGTTTCGAGGTGTGCAGAAGTTACTGAAGGCATGGGAAGGGTGGCCCCCATCCTAGCCCATGAGAGTGTGCCTCTCAGCGCTTGGAGAATGGAGCTGGTTTACCAGCTCATCTGCAAATATCTCGCATTAATCACTCAGCATCTACACCCCGGGTAGCATTTTCAACTAGAGGTGTCGGGGTGGGCTCTGGAGTCAGAGTTAACTTTCACGCCCCACTAGCTTGGAGACTTCGGGAGAGTGAGTTAACCTTTCTGAACTCAGCCTCCTGGTTGTGAAGAGGGAGTGGTTCTCACCTCACAGACTGGGCTGAGGACTGAAGGAGGCAGTGAGGGCAGTAAAGGTGCAGAGCATCTGGCTTTTTTTTTTTTTGTTACTTAAAAAAATGTTTAATACAGTTTTTAAAGTTTACTTTCCATTTACAGGGTGCAGAGTGTCTTAACTGTTGTTACCATTGACTCTCTTTAATCTGCCATTTTCCCATAAGCCCTTGCTCCTTTTATTTATTTATTTATTTTTCAACACTCCTGCGGAGCTGGGAGGTCCCAATGCAAATAAACTCTCTTAAAATCATGCAGCGTGTCAGGGAGGGGAAGGCAGAGAGGAGAGGGCTTTGCTTCAGAAGCCAGGAGGCCTGGGCTGATGTCACTTCTACTGTAGCTGAGCCGTGTGACCTTGACAAGTTGACAAGTCACCTTGCCTCCCTGAATTGCTGTTTTATCATCTATAAAATAGGAATAATGATACTCTTCTCACAAGGTGGTTATGAGGGTTCAAGTAACAGATGTGCTCGATCATTGTCTGGTTTCCTTTGCCCCTTTTCCGTTCATCCAGGCATCTACTTGTGGCCCTGGGACACCCCCACAATTTAGAGAACTGTTCTAAAATGCCACCATGCTTGTCTTTTGCTGGTAGCCTGCTCCCAGCAGTCATATTGTCCGTGCCTCTGCCTCTGCCTCTGCCTCTGCCTCTGAGTCAGACCCCGTCTCATTAACCCAGCCTAGTCTGACATCTCCCTGCTCTCCTCAGATACCAGGGGAAGAACTTTCCCTGTGCATCTCAAGTTCACTGCAATGTTTGGGAAGTTCCTCTGAAGTCTCACCTAGTGCCAGCCTGAACATGGAATGATGGCGCCAACCTGTGTATGAGGATAAGTCTTTGGGCCTCTGGACTGAACAAGAGAAGGGAGACGAACCAAGGGTAAGGCCTGTAGCAGGATGCCTGCCTGGGCATCTCTGAGGCTCTGGGAGAGAGACAGGGTACCTTGGGGGCTTGGGGAGCCTTAAAGTTTGGGGGACTTGGTTGAAGCCAACCTGGGGTGGGAGGATATCTCAGCCAAGGCCCAGGCCAAGCACCTGTCAGGATGGGCTCCGGGCCCCTGCAGCGGCCGGGGTGCCGGGGACGCGCCCGCTGCGCCTACCTGCACGTAGTTGTCCTCGCAGTAGTCGGCCACTCGCAGCAGGGCGCTGTGGTTGCCCCGCAGAGCCTCCCGGCCCGTGGGGATCTCAAACTCCTGCAGCTGCTGCAGCTCCGCCATCGCCCCCCGGCCTCTGACTGGCTCCCCGGGGAGCCTGCTGGTTTGGCGCCTCACCCTGCCCTTGATTGGTCGCTCCGCTTCCCTCCCTCTCACTGCTTTTGGTTTCCTCTGCGTGAGAGTCCCAAGCCCGCTTGCGAGGGGCAGGCATGCTCTATCCGGGACAAGAGGAAGTTAGCCCCCACTCCCTGGGCCTGTGCCTGTCTGCCCCCTGCCCAGACGAAGGGGGAAGCCAGGGGCCCCTTTTGGGGGCCCAGCCCCCCAATCCCTCCCAGCAGAGGAAGCCAAGGTCGGGGCGGCTGTGATGGCTCCCTGGGCCTGGAGAGGAAACCGCGGTGGGGGCTGGGATGGGAGACTGAGGAGGAAGGGGGCTGGCCTGCTCTGGGGGGTGGAGATGGATTTTCCACTCATGGAAGCGGAGGAAAGGGCAGAGGGTGGGGGCTTCCTTGGGAAGCTTGGGGATGAGTCACCAAGAGACAGGGGACTGGAGGGTGGAGAGGATATGGAGACCGGTCATGTCGGGAGGCTGGAGGGTGGCAGTGCAGCAACAATGGCAAACAGCTGATGTGGCAGCGAGGGGAATCAGGCCGGACATCGGGACGATACAACCAGAGATCCCCTGAGAAGTGTTATCAATTCTCTGAAGGGTTACCTGTGATGAAGATCTGGCACACACGCTCTGTGCCTGCTGGAGGCAGGACAGGATGAAATTGACCAAGTGTAGCGTGAGGGACTCAGATTAGACAACAGGAAGGACGTGACTTTCAGAAGCAACGGGTTTAAATTCCAGATTAACTGGTCGGTCTTAGGAGGCAGTGGTGGACAGAGCGCTGAGTCAGCCTCGGGAGGTATGTTCTCCATTTCCTACATTCACGGCGGAATTGGACTTGATGACCTCCAGGGTCCTGTCCTGATCTTGAATTCTTAGAGCTCACAGTGAGTGGGACTTGGATCCTGGAGCAGAAGCACTTAGGATGGGCTCTGGGCTTCCTCCCCACCCCTCCCACTGGGGTGTCTGTCATTGTAGATGCAGAAAAAAAGGAGGCTCCCTTGCTGACCACAGTGGTCCCTTAATATCTGCTCCTCAAGGGGGTCCCTTGTCATTGGACAGGCGTCAGTCTGAGCAGGAGCTCAGTGACTGGTAAATGACATAGCCCTTGGGTGGACCTGGGAGGAGAATGAGAGAGCGATCAGGATGTGGGCTCAGGGATGGCTGAGAGAGACCCACAAGCAGGGCTCAGAGGAAGTAATGGAAGCAAAAGAGCCTGGACACAGGTGTTAGAGATGGCCCTGGCCCCAAGTGCTGGCTGGCAGAGCAGCCCAAGTGAGTCCATTTTTATTGAATAAGTGAGTGAGGACTGATCTAGGAGAACCTGTTCCAATGGGGGTCGCAAAGGCTTCTCAGGTGAGGGAAATGCGGAGCTGGTCTAGGACTTGCCTCATGGGGAAGAAGAGCCTCAGAGCAGACTCAGGGGTAGAGGAGGAGAGGGCCTGGCTAAGAAGATGGAAGAGGGAGGGGAGCACGTAGGTCTGGAGGGTGAGAACTGGGGAAACGGGCTCTAGGCCAGAGAGGTCACTGAGGAAGTGGGGCTGGGACCAGGGGCAGGGTGCCTGCTGTGGCTGGCAATCTTGGAGGCTCAGGCCACTGGATGAGCTTAGAACCTTGAGCCTATGATCAGCTTAGGCATCAGAGATTTGGGCTTCCAGACCATCTGCTTTATCCAAAGATTTTCAGCTCATGAGGAGCTAGGAGGCTCAAACTCCATCTTGTCTGCGTCGGGGACAAGTGACTTGAAGTTCACGCTCTTCCTTGGCAGGTGAGAGGGGCTGAAGTTGCACTGGGCTGGGATCTAGTATTAGCACTATTGAGGTTAGGCACCAGGGAGGCCTTCCTGATAACCCTGTAGTGATGGTGATGATGATGATGATAAATGTATTAAGTGCTCATTATGTGCCAGGCAGTGTATGAAAATACTTGATATGTATTATTTTCTTAGTCCTTACTTAATCACATAAGGTAGGGACCATTATTAAACCCATTTTGCAGATGGGGAAACTAAGGCTTAAGTAGGATGAGCGGCTTGCCTAAGGAAACAGCAGAGTGGGGATCAGAGTTGGAGTCTGGCAGACTCTTCTCTTAACCACTAGGGTATTCTCTACCCTGACAGGACCTGGAGTTTCCTGAAAACTTGTATCTGTATCATTAGATGGAATAATAACTTTGCTTCCCAAATCTTCCACCCGTCTCTCCCTTCTCCAGGCTCTGATTCCCGTTTCCTCCATAGAAATGTCCTTATCCAAGGGCAAAGATTGTGACTCCCCCATCAGACTGGGAATGTCCTCTCCTCCTGAGCCTAGACTCATGATGGGGAGTGGGTGGGGAGGATGCAGTGAATATATGGTGAGCGATGAGGGGCCTGAACTGAGGGGCACAGCAGGGAAAGGGGTAGAAGTTGAGGTGTGGAGAGGGCAAAGGAGGGAGCCGGAGGAGCCCAGGGGATTTGCCATCCTGGCTATGGAATCCTTTCCAGGACCAGGTCTCTCCAGGGCAGGATGGCCCAGGAGCTCAGTGAGAAGGAGATCTTGAAGATGGAGGTGGAGCAGCTGAAGAAGGAAGTGAAGAACCCTCGAGCTCTGGTGAGCCTCCTCTTCCCTTCCCTGCTCCCTCTTCTGCATCCCTTTCTGGTCCTCATGGAGCCGGGATGCGAAGGAGGAAGTGATGGACCGCAGGGTGGTGGGACTTCTCCAGGGCAGTAGAAAGAGCAGGAGGTGCCTCTGGAACAAGCTGAGTGTGGAAAGAGGCTGAGTTGACCCTACGGAGGTGCGAAGGAGAGAGCCTCGGAGCCGGGAGGGCTCAATGTGTCCAGCCCTGTCTCTTGGCTGGGCCTGGCCAAACAGGTCAGAGTTAGGCTTTGTGGTTCTGGTCAAGGAACACACATCAGTCTCACACTGCCCGTCCCTTTCATCTTTCTCCCACCGTCCTCCATCCCCACCCAGCCCAGAAGTTGGTTTTCTTAGGACTGACCCAATCACGAACCCTGAGCAACAGACAAGGGCTAGAACCACATCTGCTTTCTCGCAGATTTCCAAAACGGGAAAGGAAATCAAGGATTACGTGGAGGCGGAAGCAGGAAACGACCCTCTTCTCAAAGGCATCCCTGAGGACAAGAATCCCTTCAAGGAGAAAGGCGGTTGTATGATTAGCTGATGATGCTGATGCCCCTCATCCGGAATGCTTGTCCCTCTCAGCCCTGTTCCTCACCCAGGCCCCAGGACCCTGGGATGCCCAGGGAACCAGTGGATGTTCACCTTCTTGTCCCAGAATGAGTAAAGATGCCTGGCTGCAGACATTGCGAATCCATTCCCTGGTCCCGCTTTGAACTCTTTCCTCCCATTAGCTCCGCCACCCACTGGATCATGGCTGACCCCACTTGGAAACACTCCAGGAGAGCTTCTCTGGTTCAGTGTTGGCATCGTGTAGGGTCTGAAAAGACTGCAATTCCCTGAGAACCTAGAGGCCGGTCCTTCGGAAAGAGTTGCTCCTCCCTAGAACCCCTCCCTCTCCTCCCTTCACTCTCTTCCCAGGAATTAGCATTCCCATTCTGAGTAGTTGGGTTGAGGACAGGAGTTGGGGCGTCCTCTTTCCCCACCCCATGTGAGAGTCTTCCTGGTCATTTAGATCACCCCAGATGGCCTGATGACAAAAATAATTTGTAAAGTCATGATGTCATGATTTCTTTAATATTACTGAGTGTCTGTTGCATGCTGGGCTGGGGTAGAAGAGTGAGCAGAACTCACGTGGCTCCTATTTTCATGGAATTTGGCAGAGAAACATGAGGCAGAGTTTGCAATTAAATCAGGAAGTGCCACTGTGGGGAAAGGGACATCCAGGGTGCTGGAGGAACACATGGCAGCCAGACATTCACTGCAATGAACAAGGTCAAAGTGAACTGTTGCAGGCCAGTGCTGGGGGCAGAGCGGGGAGTGAGGACAGACCCTGTAAAACCTGGGACTGGAGAGGAAGGTGGGGTCAAGTCTTAAAGGACCTTGCTATGAGCTCAGGCAAGAACTTCCTCTTTCACCCTCATTACACTAGGAAGCCTGTGAAGGTATTTTAGCAGCAGAAGGTCAGGCTTTGATGAACACAAGGGAGGCTGGATCCTGCTAAGGGACCAATGATGGAAAAGAGTAACTCTTGGGACTTTTTAGCAAGATTACTGTCTAAAGGAGCCACAAACGGACCTGCTGGTAGAGAGGCGGGGCTGGAGATGATCAGCAGGGTCTTGTTGGCAATATCAAACAACCTGATCTGCTGGGAATGAGCTGGTAATGTTTGCGTTTGAATTGGTTTTTGACAAGAATGAAAGGGGAAAGTGTGGAGGCAGAGAGACAGTGAAGGAGGTGATTGTGAGATCCAAGGAGAGGGAGATTAGGGCAGTGGCTGTAAGTCTACAAGGGGAGGTGGGGTGAAGAGTTCTTTGGGAAATCAAATTTTCAGATCTTGACATCTCATTGAGTGATGGGGAGGGTCAGGGAGTGTTCGAGGATGGAGGCCAAGTTTCTGGCTTGGTTCGGGGAAGAGAGAGGATTGAAAGCAAGTACCTGAAAACAAACCTAATAACCAAATACACTGATCTGACCCGGAGCTGCAAACTCAGCCCCTCTCCTGTGGGTCCCAGTCCCAGGGCATGGCCTGGGCCACTGGTCAGAATCCAGGATCTCCCAGAGACTGTCCACTCCTTTCCCAATTCCATTGTAACCCCACTTCACCATTCTGCAATGTCAAATAAACTCAGCCACCCCAATACATTCCGCTCAAGAGAAGGGAAAGAAGAGGCATGAGGAGAAAACATTTAAATATGATACTTCTGATTATTTTAAATGGGGAGGTGTAAATACTCCATATGTTTCCAGCAGTAAGAAAGGAAAAACAGATGGGGGGGGCGGGCTATAGTCATATGGGTGTAGGTCATGGGCTGTGGCTTCCCTCTTGGTTGGCATTCTTGGTCCAGGGGGCTGAGTCCAACCTGCATCCCTGATGACTCTGAACGCTTATTAGGTCTCCAGGTAGAGCAGTAAGTAGTTTCTTCTGTTTACCTTTGCTACCAGAAACACGGGGTTCGCCTCTTAGTGGGTCTCAAGCCAAAAGACACAACCAAGTCAAAGAGCCAGAGAAGAAAGGACTTATTACTTGGCAGCAAGAAAGGAGAAAACTGGGGATCTTTCCCAAAGCAGTGTCTCTCCAAACACCAAAACTGGGGAAGTTTTAAGCTAAGGGCGCACGCATATTCATGAAAGGGCTTAGGCTATATTTATATATATATTCATGAAGGGGTTGAGCAGAAGAGAATTCGGCATAGAATTGAGATTGACACAGTCCAAGCTTTAGCTGATTAAAGTCACGAGAGTCAGAAAAGATCCACACCATCATCCCTTAGATTCCGGTTGATCCTGTGGTTGAGTTAGTGCTTCAGGCTAATCTTTACCAGTGAAAAGAACTGGGAGTGTTCACAGCTGAGTTACTTCTCTTGCTGATAACAGTCCTTTGCTTTTGCATTCTTTTGTTCCCTTAAGATCATTAATTACCGAAACCTACAAAGACGCACTGTGGCCAGGCTTAGATCACAAAATGGCTTAGGCAAAAAATGGCTTCCTTATGTCAAGAAAGCCATGACTGTTTTTTTCCTCCAGGGACCCCCCTACCTTATCTACTTACACCTTTACTCAGGGCATGGAGCCCAGGGGTTCTCTTGGCTCCACCCATACCTTCCTGGAACCCCCAAGATATGGTAACACTCATAGGATCCTGAGCCTCAGGGTCAGTGATCGGCCCAACACTCCGGCCCCCTTTTCTGTCTGTTTTCCTAGTTCCAAAAGGAGGCCTCCAACGGCTGAGGGCAATCTCAGCTTCCATTTCCAGAAATTAGTATTTTGGCCCCCGGCGATAGCATTTCTTCCCTCACATTAGCAAGTTCAAAGGATGAGAATGATTTTTTGTTTGTTTGTGTAATATTTTTCCTTTTTTAAAAAAAGTTCTTCTGTTTCCTTTTTTCTTAGTTTTTTTTTTTTTTTGGTGGGGGCTGGTAATTAGGTTTATTTCTATATGTTTAGAGGAGGTACTGGGGATTGAACCCAGGACCTCGTGCATGTTAAGCATGTGCTCTACCACTTTAGCTATATCCTCCTCCAAGAATTATACATATTTTAAAATTTTTTTATTGACGTGTAGTTGATTTACAATGTTAGTTTCGGGTGTACAGCAAAGTGATTCAGCTATACATATACACATATATATACATATACACACATATATACATATATTTTACTTTCAGATTCTTTTCTATGTTATTACAAGAAATGGAATATAGTTCTCGGTGCTATACAGTAAGTCCTTGTTGAGGACAAAAATGCTGTTGTGAGAGTGGGTCACTGAAGTCATCTGAGCCACCCACCTCCACCTCTACCCTAGACCCCTGAACCTTTTAACCACAAAAGGAGAGCACCAGATGTTGTTACTGGTTCAGCTCAGAGCACGTCCAGCAGCCTCTTGACAGCATTTCATCTTTGCAACATGGTATCTCCTCGCTGACACCAAACTGGGGCCTCACCAGGCCAGTCCTCACTCTGTAAGGCCACCAGCTCCCAGATGATGGGCACCGGATGCGATTGGCAAACCCCTAGGGACATTAGCCCTTTCTTTACTGGGATGGAGGAAAAGCCCTTGAAAAGGGCCAAGAAGGGAGGGTGAGAGGTGTGAGGACGCCAAGCAGAGACAGGATCATTGAAATTCTGATGATCCTGAGTGGGGAAATGATGCCAAAGCAGGAAAAGGGAGGGAGAGAGGGAAGAATGCTCTGAACACCTGATTTCCTGGTCCACTAACATCCAGCTGAATAATTCCCAAGTTTCAAATTCTAGATCACCTTCCTAACACGCTACACGTTCACCAGAGCCCGCCAGGATGGGGTCCCCAGGCCTCAGAAAGAGAGGGTAAGAGGGGGCACCGCTGATTGGCTAATTTGAGGCTCAGCTCCTAGGACTGGCAGCAGCCTGAAATCCTTCCTAGCGGATCCTGCGACACCCCCACCCCTGCCCCCCACCTTCCGGACGGAAGTCACCCCTGCAGCCCATAGGGAGTGGGATAGAGACCTGGTCTTATCTGCTTGACATTTTGGTGCCTCAGGCAGAGGACAATTACCCAATCCTGACCTCACAGCTTCTAGGAAAGTTAGTCATAGTCCCCTCCCTCCTGCCATCAGTTCCCTACCTGAGCCTGAGGCCTGGGGACAGACCAACTTTGTGGGTATATTTTATGTGGGGGTATTTGTGGCTGTCACACAGGGCATCCTGCTTAGAAGGGCCCTGTGCTTGGTTTAACATTCTGCTGTCACCATCCCGACATTCATAATTTGTGAATTAGGGTCCCATATTTTCTTTTTGCACTGGGCCCACAGGGTATGTTTCCTGTGTAGGGAGACAGAGGCCCTGGCCTGTTGGAGAAGGCAGGATGCTTCACCAGGAGCAGAGTTAAAAGTAGGGTCAAAAATAGCACAGAAACTAATTTAGTATTAATTTTAATATTAAAATTAGCAAAAGAAAAGCAACAAATAGCATACAAGGGAACTCCCATAAGGTTATCAGCTGATTTTTCAGCAGAAACTCTACAGGCCAGAAGGGAGTGGCACGATATATTTAAAGTAATGAAAGGGGGAAACTTACAACCAAGAATACTCTATCCAGCAAGGCTCTCGTTCAGACTTGATGGAGAAATCAAAAGCTTCACAGATTAAAAAAACTAAAAGATTTCAGCACCACGAAACCAGCTTTAAAACAGATGTTAAAGAACCTTCTCTAGTCATCAAACCATAAGAAAAGAGAACAAAAAGAAGAAAGAGAAAAAAAGAAGAGACCTACAAAAGATTACTTTGGCTGTTCAGGGTCTTTTGTGGTTCCTTGTAAATTTTGGAATTGTTTGCTCTACTTCTGTGAGGAGTGTTGGGAGTATTTTGATGGGGGTCCCTCTGGGTAGAGTGGCCATCTTGATAGTGTTGATTCTTCCAATCCAAGAGCACAAGAAATCTTTCCATTTCTTTGTTTCATTTCGGTTTTCAGACTATAGGTAATCTCCTTGGTTAGGTTTATTTCTAGGTGTTTTGTTGTTTTTGATGTAATGGAAATGTCTCTGCCAGTTACAAAATTCTGGCTTTTGAAGTGAGCAAAATAGCACAGAAATGATTATACTCCTCGCCCTCCACCATCTCTGAGAGTTAGAAACTGGGGTAGGGGGGTAACTGCAGTAGTTTCTCAACATCCCCTTGGCGCCTCTGACTTTTCTATCCTCTACCAGAACACGGAAATGGGTAAAGTGAGTGACTCATCACCTGCAGCAGCAGAGCTGAGGAAACCAACTAGAGGGGCCAGAAGAGGAGACAGAGGAGTCATAGACTCCCCCTCCCCCCAATCTCTCCTCCCCTCCCCTCCCCTCCCCCTCCCTCCCCTTTTCCCTCCCCCTTCTTCAATCCCTTACCCCTCCCCTCCCTACCCCTTCTTCAATTCCTTCTCCATCCCCTCCCCCTCCATTCCCTCTGCCCCTCTCTCCCCTGCCTCCCCTCCCTCCCCCCTCCTCAGCTCCTCCCCTTCCCCTCCCCCACCTCCCTCCCTTTCCCTCCCCTCTAATCTGATTTGAATTCCTAGAGTCTGCCTTCTAGTCCCTCACACATTTATCTTTTTTTTTTGTGAGTTTTTTTTGTTTTGTTTTAATGGAGGTACTGAGGATTGAACCTAGGACCCTGTGCTAAGCATGTGCTCTACCACTGAACTATTCCTGCTCCTCCCCCTGCCGCCTCACCCTTCCCCTTCCACATTCATCTGTTTATCCCTTTGCTCCAACAGCCTCCCACTGAACCCTCCCTCACCTGCAGCCCCCACCCCTGCCCGCTGCAGTGTTTCTCTGTGGCTCCCTTGCTTACCGCCTCCTGTAAGACCAAGTCAAGACTTGTGGACTTAGCACCAGGGTCCTTCTCATGCCATCCGGGCCCTATTTACTTCTGAGACCCCAGCTCTCCCCACTGGTCACCCCATCCTCCCTCAGGGCTCCATCAGTGGAATTCTGTTTAATTCCTCCATCAGCTCATGCTGATGAAGACACCTTATCATTCTGCCCCTTTCGAATCTAGCTACTTCATGGAGAGTCACAGCTAGGTTTAAGTATCCCTTCTGCGAAAGCTTTCCCAGTTCTCTCCTTTATGATGAATGAATAGGGTATTTAAAATGAGGTGGTTCAGGATTCAGCAGGTGTAAAAGGGCATCCAATGAAATCTCACCTTCCTTTTCTCCTGGTTTCCTCCCTGGAGAAACCAATGTTACTAGCTTCTCATGTAAGCTTCAGAGTTTTTTGTTTTGTTTTGTTCTGTTTGTTTGGTGGGGTTCAGTAATTAAGTTTTATTTACTTATTATTTTATTTTAATTAAGGTACTGGGAATTGAGCCCAGGACTTCATGCATGCTAAGTACACTCTCTACCACTGAGCTGTGCCCTCTCCCCCAGAGATGTTTTATGCATAAACAAGCCAACACACATAAACATTCTTCCCCTTTCTACACAAATGGTAGCACCTTCGTGCTATTCTGGGCTTCGGTCTGGTATTTTTTTACCCTTATCTAGTTGGATATCACTTAGCTTTGTGTCCACATGTGCTCCTGAGCTGATTACTTTTCCTTTTACGTTCTACTTGTCTTCCATTTATTAGTCGAGTTTCAGGCTCCTTGAAGGCAGGGGTCCAGTCTTTGCTTTTTGTTTTTCCAGCACCTAGAGCTTGGTACATGCTCAACAAATGGGTGTTGAGTGACTGTGTGATTCTAATTTACAGGCTCACTCTCCACCAGGCATTGCGGTAAGTGTTGAATACACACTATGTCGTGTGCAGATGAATAAACAAAGAAGAGAATGAATGGACAACTCTGGGAATCTAGCATAAGGGAGAGGCCCAGCTAGCCACAGACCTGGCTTCCCTGGAGGTCCCAGCGCTCTGCCCTCTGCTGGTCACTCTGGTCAGAGATGGCATCCCACCGGCACCACCTTCCCAACGATGCTGTCCTTGGGGTCCTTCAGAGGAATAAAATGATAGGGAGGGGTTCCTCAGACTATTGGCAAGGAGGAGAGAGAGGTTCTCCCCTGAGCTCCTGGGGATGGAAAGGGAAGAATATGTGGAGGTGGGGGGAGTCTCAGGGAAGCTGAGCTAAGAAGGGAAGGATGGTGGTGAGCTCCTAAGGGTTTTACAAAC
This sequence comes from Vicugna pacos, assembly GCF_048564905.1. Classification (NCBI taxonomy): domain Eukaryota; kingdom Metazoa; phylum Chordata; class Mammalia; order Artiodactyla; family Camelidae; genus Vicugna; species Vicugna pacos. The sequence continues at coordinate 36,492,424 of NC_133002.1, read as the reverse complement.
TGGGTTCAGAACATTTGTGAGTTATGAAATCAACTTAGTAGTGACCAGCTTTTTAAAAAAATTTTTTAGTGGTTGGTGGGGGTAAAAATAAATTAAAATAAATAAAAACCATGGACAATATCAGAGTGCACTTTTACATGGAGTAAAGGTGGGTACTGTTTTCTCAAACTTTTTTTTCAGTTTTGTGTATGTGTGAACTGGTTTGTGATTAAAAAAAAAAACAAACAAAACAATGAAAACCACTAAAGAAATGATGGCAAAGGTCCTGATGAGTTAGTCCTGAGTGGGCACGAGGATTCACAGCAGACTCAAACCTCAGAGTGGAAGGCAAGGCAGCCTCTGTGGAGCCCAACCTCTATCTCGGTGCAGAAATCTTCCCACATCCCAAGTGACAGAGACCTCTGAGCCTCCTGGCTCCGCACTTTCAGGCACCAGAAGCTCATAATTTCTCAAGCCTGTCACACTGATGGACAAGCTTAGCTTGTTAGAAAGTCTTTCTGTTTGCCCCTCTAAATTCTCATTCTCTGCCTCTGCTGCAACCAAGACTAGGAAAAACTAGGCAGATAAATTGACAGCTAACATGTGCCCTCTAAGCTTGGTTTTCCTTCTCATATAAGCATTTGTTTTTTTCTAAAGAATCTGAGTTTCCATAGTCTTTATTATTCTGGTTATCTTTCTAGCAGTTACCACTATCAAGTCTATGTGGATAGGAGTCAGAGAAAAGGACTTTATGCTTACTGTTGTACTAATTCTCACAACGCTGCTATGCAAAAGGCATCATTGCTGTCATTTTACAGATGAGGCCCAGAATTTTTTTCCAGCTTTATTGAGATACAATTGACATTTAATATTGTATAAGTTTTACATGTTCAACATAATAATTTGATATACGTATATATGGCTAAGTGATTCCCACAATAAGTTTAGTTAACAGATCCACCACCTCACATAGTTACAATTTTAAAACATTTAAATTGCTTACCCAAATGCACCCAACCAATTAGGGGCAGGGTGAAATTGATTAGTATCTTTGTGTGATGCCAAAAGTTGAATCCCATCCTCCGAATGTGGTTCGGATGGCTCAGAGTAGAGAGAGGATCTTCATCCTGACTCCCTCTCTGTGGACAAACTTTTGAACTCAGATTCCTCATCTATGACCAGGGCAGAGACATGTCTCTAGAGAGGTACTTTCTGCCTTAAAAAAATTTTTTTTAAATCTTTTATTTTTCTTTCTTTCTTATTATTTTTAATGGAGGTACTGGGGATTAAACCCAGGACCTTATGCATGCAAGGCATGCACTCTACCACTGAGCTATACACCATCCCCCCAGGCTTTTTAAATTGAGAAATATAATACACATTCAGAACAGTGCATGCAACATAATGTACATTTTAACAGAAGTTTGTAAAGTGAACAATCTATGTAACCTCCACCCAGAACAAGAAATAGAATAGTCCTCCTTTCCAATCATGGCCCGCTCTACTTCCCAAGGTATTCCGTAGCTTCATTTGTGAATTACTTCTTTGCTTTGCTTGATAATTTTACCATCTAAGTTTGCAGCTCTAGACGGTACACAGTAGTTCATTTTGCCTGTTTAGAAACTTTATATAAATGAAACCATATATTATTTATCTTTTTGTGTCTACCTTCTTTTGCTGAATAGTTTTTTTTTTTAAGATGCATCCATTTTGTTGCATGTAGTTGATCATTTGTTTTGTTGCTGTGTCATATTCCATTGTGTGGCCTTACTGCAAATTGTTTATCCATTCTACTATAGATGGACATTTGTTTTCCTTCCTGTTTTTGCCTATTATGTTGACAAAACCACTCTTATACATGTCACTTAATGCACAAACGCCCACATTTCTGTGGTTACATATACAAGAGTGAAATTACTAGATCAGAGGGCAAGATATCTTCAACATTAGTCATAAATGTCAGACTGCTTTCCACCAATTTACGCTCCTTTGAGAATTCACGCTATTCCAGATTCTTGATAACATTCAGCATTGTCACTCTGGTGAGTGTGTGATGATATCTCATTGAGCTTTTAATTTGCATCTTCCTGATGACTAAAGATGCTTTGCATCTTTTCAAGTGTATTGGTTATTTTGGGTTTCCTTTTTTGTATGAAGTGTGAGTTCAAGTCTTTTGCTATTTTCTATTAGGTTCTTTGTGTTTCTTCTTATTGATTTTTAAGAGTTTTTAATATAATTTAGATACAAGTTGTCCATCATGCATCACAAATCTCTTTCCTATTCTATGGCTTATTTTTTCCTTGTTGGGGTCTTTTGATAAGAAGAACGTAGACTATCATATTAATATGGTGACATATATCAAACTTTTAAAGCCTATGTGTCTTCAAAAAAGAAGCTTTTGAATCTTGCTTAAAAAGACGTTCCCTACCTTGAGGTCATGAAGTTTTTTCCTATGTTGTCTTCCAAAGCTTTATTGCTTTTCCTTTTACATTAAGGTCTATAATTCACATGGAATGTATTGCTGTTCAATGTAAATCAGGAAGAATTTGATTTCATATTTTTTTATATGGACACTCAATTGTCCCAGAATAATTTATTGAAAAATGGACCCTTTTCCCTACTGCTCTGTTGTGCTTATTTGTCATTAATCATGCATTTGAGTAGGTGTGGGGCTGTATCTGGGCTCTGTGCTCTGTTCCACTGGTATGCACACTATCCTAATTCCTATGGTTTAGAGTTGATAATAAGCTTTAATATCTGACAGTGCAAATCCTCCCACGTCTTATGCATGGGTGTGTTTGAAGCTAGGATCGCGCATACACTCAAATCCATTCAAACGTTTAAGGAGTGTGTAGGGCGCTGTGGGGAGGAGTGCTCGGAGAGGAACGGGGAGAGCAGTGCGAGGATCCTGTTTCCATGGCATCCACCCAAGGCGCGGGGCCGCATAACCACAGTGCCAGTCACCCTGAGGGAGATCACAAATGCGTCAGTGGGCTCCCTTGTCACTTATCCCAGAGGGACAGACAACTTTCAAAACCCAGACACCAATCCGAAGAAGACAACACCCCGTGCACGTCTCTCCCCCGCTATCCCAGAGGTACACCATTTCCTGCAAATCCCGTGCGCTGGGTCCCGGCCCTGGACAAATTCTCCAACAGAGATTCGCTCAACCCTGTGGGTAAACCACTTAGATTCCTGTCGTCTGTTCGGGAGAAATGGCGCATCGATAGGGAGAAAAACCGCCGGCAGAGATACCCTGACGGGCTGAAACAGACTGAAGAACGGATTCCCTGACTAAGGGTTTTGTTTGTTTGTTTTCCAACGAAAGACACGGGCAACCGCACAGGCTACTACCTGAGTACCGGACCGCCAGACAGACACGTCAGTATCTGGCCGACTCCCGGGAGCACTGACCCGCAAACACACGCGGCGGGTTACTACTTCCCGCGTCCCTCGGCTCTATCGGGCCATTTGGTTCCCGGATTCCAGAGCAGAAATGTTTGGCACTCTGCACATTAGCAAACTGTTAGAAGGATTCCTGGCAGCTTTCGGGGAGGGGGCGTCTCCTAGACCCGAAGACTGCCACTGTTCCCCTCGCGCAGCAAGATCCTCGGGCTCCCTCGGGGGTCCCCTCCAGGGTGAAAACTTCCAACTCTCAGACACACATGGCTGGCTCGACTCTCGCGCACGCGCACTGCGACCCGCAGGTCGGCCGCGAACTGAAAGCATCTTGAAAGAAGGGGAGGGACCCTAAATCGCGGTCTGGCAGGTCACCGGGGCAACTGATCAACCCGAGGTAGCCGCTGCCGCCAGGGACAACCCCAAAACAGGCATTGTAGAACCAAAAGGTTTGGAGAGGTCCCACCGAGATTTGAACTCGGATCGCTGGATTCAAAGTCCAGAGTGCTAACCATTACACCATGGGACCGGCTGGCTGCTTTAGGCGGCCAGGAGCCTTCTCAAGCCACATACCGGAAGCGCCGCGCTGCCTTTCGAAGACGGTGGTGGATGCCGGATCTATTGGGCCCGGACCCTGGGCTCTCGGCCGCCGGCTGCCTGGGCAAGCGGGAGCGGAGCAGCGAGAGCTTCTGCGTCCCCGGAGTTCCAGACGATCCTGGCCCCGGGGTATCATCTTCGCTGCCTCTCTTCCTACTCTCCTCACCATATCTGGGAGAAGCCCGGAGGGCTGCCGGCAGGCACGGTGGGTCTCAGTGGGGCGCGGCCAGAGATACTGGGCGGGAGAAGTCCGGCTCCGATCCCCCAGCCCTCGAGCAGGAAGCTGGGCGCTTCGTGCTTGCTTGCTTATTTATTTATTTACACAGCGTCTTCCAGAAAAGTGGTTCTGGCCGAGCGGAGAGGGAAGCAAACCAGTGAGTGGAAAGACAGTGATTCAAGGCTCAGGGACCCCAGGTGCGAATCCCCTCTGGGGCATACGCCCCACCCGATTCTGGTGTTCCACGTGGCTTAAGCCATCTGCGCGAAACGTTTCTCTTCCATTTCTGTGTTCTACTTCGGAATCTACCTGGTGGATGATTGCTTTTTAACCATCTAGGTTAGAATTAGATCAGCGAAAGGGACAGTCCCTTACAATCCCTTTAGGACTCTGTCATAAGATTTAGTGAGCGTGTAAATGTCTAATGTTTATTCTGGTCGGTCCGGCAACAGATAAAATTTTATGTGCCGTTTGCTCAGGAATTTCATTCTTGGGACTTTATCCTAAGGGACAACTAGGACGAGTGCCAAGGTTCAAGAATGTTCTCAGCTGTGTGGTTTATAAGAATAAAGAATAGAAATTAATGTCCATCAAGTGAAAATCGATTAAATACGAATTGACAATATCTATATAATAAATATTGTGCAGGAATTTAGGGGATAAATTGTTGTATTGACATGAGAAGATATACTGGCCTAAACAAAATAAACCAAAACCGAAACAAAAATCTACTTACCAATTGGTAGGTATAATAAAATCTCACTTATATACAAACAGAAAAGTTGAATACACGTGTAATAGATATTTGCCATTTATTTACCCTGGGCCATCTGATTGACTCCTTTTCTTGAAGGATTCAACATTGTCTAGGTCTGGGTGACAGCAGAGCTATGCTCCAAGACAGACAACTGGCAGCCAGTGTGAACGTGGATGTCCTTAGCTTGGTTAATTGGACTTAGAATCCAGAAGCAGGAACATTTTTTGTTTGTTTGTTTGCTTGTTTCTTCTTCTTTTTTTCAGTTTGCATTTTCCTCTAGTGAGGCTGAGCTTTTCTTTTTTTTAAATATATTTTTATTGAAGTATAGTCAACTTACAATATTGTGTCAGCTTCTGGTGTACAGCACGATACTTCAGTCGTATAGGAACATACATATATTCATTTTTGTATTCTTTTTAACCATAAGTTACTGCAAGATATTGAATATAGTACTTCAGTCGTATAGGAACATACATATATTCATTTTTGTATTCTCTTTAACCATAAGTTACTACAAGATATTGAATATATCCTGCTGTACAGGATAAACTTGTTGTGTATCTATTTTATATATAGTAGTTAGTATCTGCAAATCTCAAATTCCCAGTTTATCCCTTCCCACCTTCTACTTTCCCGGTAACCATAAGTTTGTTTTCTGTCTGTGAGACTGTCTCTGTTTTGTAAATAAGTTCCTTTGTCTTTTTTTTAGATTCCACATATAAGTGATACCATATGGTATTTTTCTGGCTTACTTCACTTAGAATGACATTCTCCAGGGATATCCATGTTTTTGCAAATGGCATTATTTTATTATTTTTTTATGGCTGAGTAATATTCTATTGTATAAATATACCACATCTTCTTTATCCAGTCATCTGTCAATGGACATTTAGGTTGTTTCCATGTCTTGGTTATTGTAAATAGTGCTGCTATGAACATTGGGGTGCATGTATTTTTTGAATTAAGGTTCCCTTTGGATATATGCCCAGGAGTGGGATTGCTGGGTCATATGGTAAGTCTATTTTTAGTCTTTTGAGGACTCTCCATACTGTTTTCCATAAAGGCTGCACCAAACTACATTACCATCTATAGTGTAGAAGGGTTCCCTTTTCTCCAAACCCTCTCCAGCATTTATTATTTGTGGACTTTTGAATGATGGCCATTCTGACTGGTGTAAGGTGATACCTCATTGTAGTTTTGATTTACATTTCTCTGATAATTAACAATACTGAGCATTTTTCCTTGTGCTTATTGGCCATTTGTATGTCTTCCTTGGAGAATTGCTTGTTTAGGTCTTCTGCCCATTTTTGGATTGGGTTGTTTGTTTTTTCTTATTAAGTTGTATGAGCTGTTTATATACTCTGGAAATTAAGTCCTGGTCAGTCATATCTTTTGCAAATATTTTCTCCCATTCCATAGGTTGTTTTTTTGTTTTGCTTATGGTTTTCTTTGCTGTGCAAAAGCTTATAAGTTTAATTAGGTCTTGTTTGTTTATTTTTGCACTTATTTCTATTGCTTGGGTAGACTGCCCAAGGAGAACATTATTGAGATTTATGTCAGATAATGTTTTGCCTATGTGTTCTTCTAAGAGGTTTACTGTGTCTTGTCTTATGTTTAAGTCTTTAATCCATTTTGAGTTTATTTTTGTGTATGGTGTGAGGGAGTATTCTGCCTTCATTGATTTACATGCAGCTGTCCAGTTTTCCCAACACCAGTTGCTGAAGAGACTGTCTTTACTCCATTGTATGTTCTTGCCTCCTTTGTCAAAGATTAATTGACCAAAAGTTTGTGGATTAATTTCTGGGCTCTCTATTCTATTCCATTGGTCCATATGTCTGTTTTTGTACCCTTCCCATGCTGTTTTGATTACTGTAGCTCTGTAGTATTGTTTGAAGTCTGGGAGGGTTATTCCGCCAGCTTCATCCTTTTCCTTCAGTAATGCTGTGGCAATTCTAGGTCTTTTTGTGATTCCATATAAATTTTTGGATTATTTGTTCTAATTCTGTGGAAAATGTCCTGGGTAATTTGATAGGGATGACATTAAATCTGTAGATTGCTTTGAGTCATATGGCCATTTTAACAATATTAATTCTTCCAATCCAAGAACATGGGATATTTTTCCATTTCTTTAAACCATCTTTAATTTCCTTAGTCAATGTTTTGTAGTTCTCTGCATATAAGTCTTTCCCTTCCTTGGTCAGATTTATTCCTAGGTGTTTTACTATTTTGAATGCTATTTTAAAAGGGATACTTTCTTTACTTTCTTTTCCTGTCGATTTATTGTTAGTGTAAAGAAATGCCACTGATTTCTGTATATTAATCTTGTACCCTGCTACCTTGCCAAATTCTTTTATTAGCTCTAGTAGTTTTTGTGTGGAGCCTTTAGCATTTTCTATATAGAGTATCATGTCATCCACATATAATGGCAATTTTACCGCTTCTCTTCCAATTTGGATTCCTTTTATTAATTTTTGTTGTCTAATTGCTATGGCTAGGACTTCCAATACTATGTTGAATAGAAATGTTGACCGTGGGCTTCCTTGTCGGGCACCCCCCAGATTTTAGGGGGAAGGCTTTCAGCTTTTCACCACTCAGTATTATGCTGGCTGTAGGTTTGTCATAAATAGCTGTTATTATGTTGAGGTATGTTCCCTCTATACCCACTTTGGTAAGAGTTTTTATCCTAAATGGATATTGAATTTTATCAGATGCTTTTTCTGCATCTATTGAGATGATCATGTGATTTTTTGTTCTTTCTCTTGTTGATGTGGTGTATCACCTTGATTGATTATGTTGAACCATCCTTGTTTCCCTGGGATGAACTCAACTTGATCGCGGTGTATGATCTTTTTTATGTGTTGTTGGACTCTGTTTGCTAATATTTTGTTGAGGATTTTTGCATCTGTGTTTATCAATGATATTGGCCTATAGCTTTCTTTTTTGGCAGTGTCTTTGGCTTTGGTATCAGAGTGATGGTGGCTTCATAGAGAGTTTGGGAGTGTTCCCTCCTCTTCAATCTTCTGGAATAATTTGAGAAGGATTGGTATGAGCTCTTCTTTGTATGTTTGATAGAACTCACAGTGAAGCCATCTGGTCCTGGACTTTTGTTTGCAGGGAGGTTTTTTATTGCTGATTCTATTTCACTTCTAGTGATTGGTCTGTTCAAATGATCCATTTCTTGATTCAGTTTTGGTGGACTATATGTTTCTAGAAACTTGTCCATTTCTTCTAAATTGTCCAATTTATTGCCATATAGTTGTTCATAGTATTCTCTTATGATTTTTTTGGTATTTATTTGGTGTTGGTTGTAATCTCTCTATTTTCATTTCTTATGTTGTTTATATGTGTGCTCTCTCTTTTTCTCTTGGTAAGCCTGGCCAGAGGTTTGTCAATTTTGTTTACTTTTTTAAAAAAAACAGCTCTTGGTTTGATTGATTTTTTCTATTATTTTTTAAAATCTCTATTTTCTTTCTTTCCTCCCTGATCTTTATTATTTCTTTCCTTCTACTGACTTTAGGTTTTGTTTGTTCTTCTTTTTCTAATTCTTTCAGGTGGTAGGTTAGGTTGTTTATTTGAGATTGTTTTTCTTTTTTGAGGAAGGCCTGTCTCACTATGCAATTCCCTCTTTGGACTGAAGCGGGAACATTTTAGAACTCAGTCTGCTGCTGGTGGTGACTGTGACATCCAGAATCTCAGAGAGCAGTGATGGCAGCCATGCCATGTCCATTGGCAGTAGAAGTGACATCCTAACCAGACTATCCAGGATCCTGACTTTGGCTGGGTTCCTGGTTGCCTAGTTTCCTTTCATTCTTGCTGGTCTTTCTGAGTTTGCTTTCCCTCTGTTGCTGTGAGCCATATGCCACCCTTCCAATAAGTCCCTTTCTTACATAAGGTACCCAGAGTCCATTTCTGTTGCATGTAATCAAGAACCTGCTTGGCTGAAACCCAAAAAGGTCTGTTGATGACCGTTATCTCCCAGGAGTAAACCTAGGAAGGCGTGTTTTTGTATTGCTTGGAAAAATCATTTACAACTCTTGTATATTGTCAAAAGAAACACTAACGATTTTCCATTTTGATGAATGAACCAAACTCCCCTTCACCTTCTGTGGTGAGATAAGTGTGTCCCTTAAGGCTGGAGTGACTTAATATCAAATTGACACAGCATCGAATGACTTTAGCATCTCTGGACCTCAGCTTTCCCATTTCCTTCTTACAAGAGTCTGTATCAGCTAGAGTGTATTGAAATTAATTTTACAAAAGCTACTGTAGAAATCCTAAAGGGTGGTGATTATATCCTTTGAACGTGTGTGAGACATAGCTCCCCCGTGCAGTGTGAGGGAGAAGGCATGACTACCCTCCTACCCCCATTCTCCCTACTCCCACTCCTTAGTTCTTCCTTTGCAGGTCCCTCCACCTTCCTTCTCGGCTTGAAAATAATCTCACCAGCCCAAATGAAATCCCTCATGCATGCATTCCTCAAGGATCGTAAAAGGACCATCTCCCTTACAGCTTTCGTCATTACTCACTGGAATCATAAGAAATTGTATTCTGGGGCTCAGTCTCCCATCTTCCCTCCCTTTCTGCCTTGGTTGGGCTGTGAATTCCTTGGGGAACAGGGCCTGGGACTTGCTTATCTTTGAATGGTGCCTTTCCAAGCATATTCACTGAACCCCCCGAGAGGACACAGGAGAACTTAGGACGAAGAAACAATATTCCAGTTTTGTGTTGAGACCCTTTAATGTCACATTCATTTTTTTTTTTTAATGGAGGTGCTGGGAATTGAACCCAGGACCTCATGCATGCTAAGCATGTGCTTTACGACTGAGCTATACTCTTCCCCCCACCTTTTCTTTGTTTTTTCTTCTTCTTTTTTTATTTCTTAAAATGATAACAGAGATGATAGAGACAATATGTAATCTCCTTGCCCCAGCATAACTAGTTTCTTTTAAAATAAATCCACCACTCATGATATTCCAAAGACAGCATCTTATGATGTCTTTGAGAACAGACTGTCTAGCCTCTGCAAGGTGGATCCTGAGGCATGGGGGGGGTGTCCAGGTCTCCGCCAGAGGTGGGGTTAGTGTGGCTTCAGCTGTGCGACCCGTGACTGAGGGCTGAATTGGGGCAGGGGGTACCCCAGAAAGTACAATGAGGCCAGGGGTTAAGAAAAGAGAGTTGAAGTCTGGGATTAGGGACTTTAAAGATACTCTCCCAAGTTCCTTGTGAGCCTGTAAATGAATAGACAGTGGAGTAGGGACAATAATGCTTTCAGTAGTCAACATGGAAAGTATTCATATTCACTCTCAGGGCTATGTCAGTGAGTTTCTTGGATCCATGCTGGGCTGCTCACACTTGGCCGGGACACAATCAGCCTTGCTCTGTGTCTTCATCACCCAGGATAGGTGATATCTGCCAAAAGTCCCTACTTTGCCCTGGGAGCCCTGGTTATGTCAGACAAGCCACCAGTGCCTACTTGTGCAGAGTGAGAAGTGATGCCCTGAGTCTCCAGCTCGCCCCACCCAACCCCTATGCCCAGCTCCCTGCTCTGGGCCTGGCATTCCCCAGGCTCTAAAGGGAAAATCTGGCCACTTACCTTTTTTTGAACAAAGCAACATCCACATTTTATTCTTTTCTTGAATGTTTTCACTTTCTCTTTTTAAGAAAATAAGGGTATCTTTTTATCTTTTCAGAAAATAAGGGTAAAATATTTATGGAGAACGTAGAAAATACAGTAACGTAGAAGGGAGATTTAAAAGTAACTGCAATTCCAACAAGCACTTTTAACCCTGCATGTATTTCAGCTCCTTTTTTACAATGAGTTTTTACATAGCCAGTCTCACTATATATATGATTTTATGTTCTGCTTTTGCAGTTAACATAATAAAAATGTTAAAAATATTTAAATGGATAATACATGAGCATAATACAAAATTCAAAAGCTATAAAAGGAAAACAAAGATAAAAAGCTTTCTGACTATAATTTTTTTCTGTTCTCAGAGGCAACTTCTGATACTGCCCTTCTAGAGATATTTCATCCTTATATAGATGTATGTACGTATGCAGAATCCTTTTTTATTAAAAAAAATCGAAACGTTGTCCTGCGGCTGATTTTATTTACTTAGCACCATATATAGAGGATGGTTCCATAACAGTACATATAAAACATACCTCATTCTTTTTCAAAGGCATTTCATTGAGATATTATTATTTATTGAGATATTAAGATGCACACATCTTAACTGAAGAAATCAATTATTTTTTACAAATGTATACAGCTGTGTGATTACCACCTAGATTAAGATATAAGGCATTTCCATCACCCCAGAAAGTTCCCTGGTGCCTTTTTTTAGTCTTTACCTAAATCACTACTCTGGTTTCTATCACTGTAAGTTAGTTCTGCTTATTATTAAAGTATAGCGTTTTGCAGTATCTTTTGTGTCTGGCTTTTGCTAAACATAATGTTTTGAGATTCATCTGTGTCACTTTATGTACGCTTTTCATTGCTGAGAAGTACTCCATTGTATGAACATACCACAATTTGTTGGTCCATTGTCTAGTTGATGGGTTGTTTCCAGTTTGGGCTTAATATAAGTAAAGCTACTGTGACCATTCCTGCACAAATCTTTTTTAGTCTGAGGTTTACACTTAGGAAGGGAATTGCTGGGTCATAGAATAAGTGTACATTTAAGTTTATTAGGAACTGCCAAACACCTTTCCAAAGTGGTTGTACAATTTTACAGTCCCACCAGCAACGTATGAGAGCGTTCCAGTTGCTTCACATCTTAGCTAATAGGTGCTATTGTTAGTCATTTAAGTGCAACCATTCTGGAAGGTATATAATGATCTCTCCTTGTGCTTTTAAAAAAAAAATTCTTAATGTTATATTATTTTGAAAATATTCCCCTCATAGTTTAACATAATTTATTGGAATTTTATCAAATAAAAATGACATCCTAGGGGAAGGGTATAGCTCAAGTGGTAGAGCGCATGCACAGCATACACAAGGTCCTGGGTTCAATCCCCAGTACCTCCTCTAAAAATAAATAAGTAAACCTAATTATCTCCGTCACCAAAAAAAGAGAATGACATCCTATACTTATTTTAATCCTATGCTTATTTAATCCTATGCTTATTTTAATCACTAGACACTAATATCAAGCAAGTTCTAAGTCTTATGTGGTATTCTATGGCGAAAGGAGAAAGAGATTCTCTTTTAATGGCATATGATCGTGACTATCGCATCATCACTGTTTTGGGGACAGGCATAATTTTAAATATTTTGTCCTATCATCACTACAAATGAACATTTTCTCATTAGACTGATAGTTCAACACAGGCTGAGACAACATGATAAAATGTTTAACCTAAAGAAGCCAAATAACCCTAACTCTGATGTTCCCTTTGTGATATCACCAGAGAGCTAAAACTTACTCTCCTCCCCCTGCCTCCCCTGTGCTTTTAATTTGCATTTCCATGATGGTTAATGCTGTTGAGCATATCTTTTACATGCTCACTAGCCATTTGATATCTTCTTTTCTAAGTGCTTCAAGCATTTTGCCCATTTAAAAACAAACTGTCAATCTCACTGATTTATAAGAACGATATATATTAATATATATGGATTCTTTGTCAAATATTTGTACTGGAGGTATTTTCTTTCAGTCCGTGGCTTGTGTTTTCACTTTAGTAGTGTCTTTTGATTAGCAGAGGGTTTTAATTTTAATCATGTCAATTATATCCTTTTCTTTTCCTTTTAGGATTAGTGCCTCTGTGTCTTTGCACTCAGGGATCTGGGATATTTCCAAGCACGTGGGATAGGAGAGGAGTTTGTGCAGTGATACAGATTACTCAATTACATAATTTTAAAACGTGGTAAAATTTAAAGATGGATGAGGGAATGTAGGTTTTATTTGGGAGACACGTCTGAAGTCAGATCAAGGAGGCTGATGGGAAGAAAGTTGGCTGGAGCATCCAGGCAAAGGATTGAATAAAGGAGCCAAATATAGACACAAATCCTCTGTGCAGGTCATTAGATGTAGGTTTGGGTGGAAAAATGGGGTAGAGAGCAGTGGCTTCCTGGGAAGCTGGTGATCCTGAAATTGTTGCTGGTGAGAGCCTATCAAGACTAGAAGATCAAGAATAGGAAATGGTAGCAAAACCTCAGGATCTCGGCATGTGTTAGTGACTTCATACAGTCACCCTGAAAAGTTTTAGGCTGAGGCAGCCTATTTTAAAGCAGGTGTACTATAGTTTTGCTCAGACTGGCTTGCAATCCAAGTTTACTGGAAGTCCTGTAATTTGAAGCCTTGCGGGACTTGAAAAACTGAATTGTCTACCCCACGAGAAAGCACCAACCGGAACAGAAGACTTAGAAGGAGCCCAATCTGAGCAAAAGACCAGCCTACTGCACTGCAATGCTTTAAGCATTTTTCTGCCCATGAAGAGGAAAAACCTGGAGGGGAAGAGCAGATTAAAGGTGGACTCCCTGTACCTAGATGACTGTTTTGAATAACATCAAGGCAGAGGCCACTTAACTGAGTGCCAGCGGGGAGGCCAGGTGCAGAGACCAGTGGTTCCAGAATGGATTTCTCAGTCTATGTCTAGACAAGATGTCCAGAGTTGTCTGAAAGGACAGAAAACCTGTACATTTCAAGGAGTTGCCAATAAGATCTCACTGGAAATTCAGTTTCCTTAAAAATCTGACTGATGACAGTGAGTTTTATCTCCTAAGGCCATCCCAGGCTTGCGAACACCACTAACAGGAAGTTGGCAGTCATAGATGCATAGGCCTCAGAAAGGTCACTCTGCCTAATGCCCATGCAGTTAAGGATTGAGAAGTTAAGGGCCAAGGGGGCTCCTCTTGAAGAGAACCTGAACGGTTCTGGATGGTGCCAGATGGTCTAAGCAAGCCTCCATCTCTGCCAGGGCTTAGAATCCTGTCGGTCATGGGACACCTGTGGCCTGTCCCGCCTCTGGGCTTCAAGCTATATATGAAACAGTTTAAGACAGTTTGGGTCAAGTTTCTGGTACTTTTAGGCAAATGCACTCTAACTGATACACTTTTTTTTATAGTGGCTTCATATATAAATTGTTGGTCTATCAAAAATCAAAAATAGTTGGGGAGGGACCTTCCTAAGAGTGGGAGAGAATGTCCAGAAGGAAGCAGACCCCAGTCCCATTTTCACTTCAGCTACATGAAATGGACACACCTCTGCATGCAAGGAAAAGGCCACTAGCCCAGCAGCCAGTGAGATTCTCCCTTTCTGAAAGTCATGGCAATTTTCTTTTCCTGAGCCTGGTCGTGGGGCGTAAGGAGAGGAAAAACTAGAGAGTGGACTTGAGCGCCCCCTGGAGGCCCACACAATTATTTGCACCAAGTTGTCCCAGAATTTGGAGTTAGCAGGGTGTGAGTATCAGAGGACTGCCACTGTCCTGGAGGGATAACTTCGCCTTTGGTTTGGTCCAGGCTTCTTAGATGTGTCTGAAATTCGAGGCTGGCAGGAGGCCTGTGTGGCAGTTATTGTCTGCGACCTAATTTTTGCTTCCAAACCACCCAGAGAGAAAACCTTTCATTTATGCCTTTCTGTTTTGAAAACACACAGACATAAAGAATAGTTGTATTATTTAGGGCACTTTGCTTGTAAGTCACAGGAACCAACTCAAATTAGGTTAAGTGAAAAAGGAGGATGATAAGGGTATAGTGTTTCACAAAACCCTAGGGCAGGACTGTAGCCAGACCTCAGGAAAGAACCAGAAGGCTGTCAGGAGTCTCTCATTTCAGCTCCTCTTTGTGCTTACATCGAATCCTTTTCTTGCTGCAGACCGGTGTAAAGGGGCTGCTCCACTACTCCTGAGTGTGAGGTCTGAGGTCCAGACACCCACAGAGCCCCACTTGATGGTCTAAGGCCCAATTCCAATTCCAAGAGAGACAGTCCGCTTGGCTATTGTTCAGGAGCCTGCTTCTCTTGGTCCAATATATTTTGACCAGGGCGTGGGGTCCTCCACTCTCTGGGTGGTGGATCTGTTTCTGGAGAAGAATTCCTGGAAAATTGGCTCACGTTTTAGGCAAACATCCTACAAGAGCTCCATTTTAAGTACTCCTCCCTGCTGGAGGAAAAGGTTCCAGATTGTGGGACAGAGAAGGGGATGTTCCTGAAACCTACCGATGATAACTACAGCACATCAGGACTCCCTGCTGGGGGGTCGTTGGAGAATGCTGACTAGCATGAAAGCATGCATATCTCCCTGTAGCAGGAATGTCAGCAACAGGAGAGCGGGGTATAGCTCAGTGTAGAGTGTCTGCCTAGCATGCATGAGGTCCTAGGTTCAATCCATTGAGTACTTCCATTAAATAAAAAAATAAATAAACCTAATCACCCCCCACAATAAAAGTGAAAAAACCAAATAAGTTTTAAAAAAAATTTTTTTAAAGAATGTAAGTAATTCATTGGGAGACAGGCATTTCTTTTTTGGAACAAATTAAATATTTTTCTAAACATTTAAATATTTTATTTGTTTTTCAACTATTTTTATATATTTAAATATTTAAAAGCTATAATAACTGAAGCCAGCAAACTATTAAAATAAATATTCTATTCTCTTACTTTGACAAATATATCTTTATAAAAGCAAAATTAAAAAATGTTGTAAAGCTATGTTGTATGCTATGTAAAGCAAACTAAAAAATGTTTTGTACTTAATTTAAACAAGTCTTTGAAAATTTAAGTCATCAAATTTTTTATAAAAAATAAAATTATTACCATTTTAGCATTCAATAACCACTTTATACCCAATGTAAAGAATTGATATCACACTTCAAGCATGATAAATCCAGAACTATGTGTGTAAAAAATTAAAGAGCAATAAAAATTGTTTATTATTTTTAAATATGCAATTCTTGTGAACACCGCATTAATTTTCTAGTACTTTTGGAACCATGAATTGAAAGGCAAGAAAATAGACACTGGGTAATAGGCAAGACTCTGTTGCTGTGTATGTTATCTGAGAGGAAGAATTTGACCAATTTTAAACTGTGTCTTTTTCTTTTCCCTAAGCATTTTGCAGCTCAAATCTTACTGGCATCCCAAAGCACTGTCCACAAAGGTTCGGTGCATTTATATGCAATTGTCTTTCGAGAACGTAAGGCAAGAAGTATGGAGAAGCATTTCCCTAGGGTCTGAGCAGCGTTTCGTCCCCAAAGTGGGTATTTAGGGAAACAGGTTATATCCTAGTGCTGAGTGACAGAGATGCCCAAATGTTCATCAGTAAATACATGTGTTTGTTTGTTCCCTTCAGTTTTATTGAGATATAACTGACCTGCAGCACTGTAGAAGTTTAAAATGTAGACCAGAATGATTTGACTTATATACATCATGCAATGATTATCATAGTAAGTTCCGTGAACATCTATCATCTCATATAGACACAAAATTAAAGAAATAGACAAAAACTATTTCCTTGTGGTGAGAACTCTTAGGATTTGCTCCCATAACCACTTTCATATATAACACATAGCAATGTTAATTACATTTATCATGTTGTGCATTACATCCCCAGTACTTATTTATCTTATAACTAGAAGTTTGTAACTATTGACCACCGCCATCCAATTTCCCTTTCCCCTACCCACCACCACTGGTAATCACAAATCTGATCTCTTCTGTGAGTTTGTTTATTTTTGAAGTATATACATGTGTCTGTGATATGCAGAGTTCTCTAAAGCACTGCATCTACTGAATGGAGCAATCCAACATCATCCTCCTATATAGCTGTGGTTATTGTACATAAAATGCATGAACTATTGCATGAAATGATTGTGCATGTCAGTTAAAGATGTAAAAGCTTTTGCAATAGAATCTTTATGACATACACAATGGAATGGGGCATGTGCTCAGTTCTGGTTTGGGAGAATAGAAAATGATTGTCAGTCTCTAGCCAGATCTGAAAAATGCTGAATTAACCCAATTTCTTTACAGCAAGACTTCTCAGAGCCTTTAATATACTAATGTGAATTGTGACTTTCCAAGAGGAAGATACAGCATGCAGTATTTTTCCAAATTCTCTGACCACCTAAACATATGTCACGAAGTCTCCTTAATATGTCACAGACACCTTTTCAGAGACCCAGAACTACCCTGGGCCATCTTCAGTAGGAAGGAGTAGAAACCAAAAGGCAGAGCTAGTGCCGCAGCTGAGGAATCTGCCAACTCCCAAGATAACGGAGAGTGCCACTCTGCAGATGACATGGCTCTTGAGTGGTCAGCAACTGGTTTCAAGGCCCTGGAACTTAGTGGCTTTGCCACTGCACTTACCCTGTTTATTGTAGCACCTCAGCACATTGTCCAAGTTCAATCCTGGGCACTCTGGAATGTGTCTTTGTGATAGGGAGTCTGATGCCAGGGAAACCTTTGTTCTGACAGACAGTGGACCACCTCAGTGGTCTCCTCCCTCCAACTGCCTGCAGCCCAGCCATCTGCCAGGCTCCGGTGAGCTGACTCCACAGAGCCTTCCTCAGCTGCTCAGGCCCTTGTGACTTATTCCCTTCTCCAAGCCTCTGACCTGGGCTGCCTGTTCTACTAGTGGACCTACCTGAACCTGGCTGCCACTTCCTCGAGGCAAGGACCTTGGGATATTCACATTATTTGAGCTCACAAGGTAGGACTAAATAAAAATTCATGAATGACAGTGATGTTGGAGCTGATCTGTGATACTATTTCCACCAAATAACCCACAAGGACTCAGCAGCCATCTTTTTAACCAAGGATACCAACCCATCATATACTTTCCTATGACATGAAATGAGATGATGTGACATACTGTATGTACAGATGCTTCATAAATGGCGAGGCATCATACAAAAGCAGGCAATAATTGGTAATAATCCAGTCTCCATTGCCCTGATCAGTGATTGGTCCATTTCTAATGACCCTTAGCTTTTGATTGGTATTTCCAGTAATTGAGCCAGACCCACCTCCCCGACCCACTAGCTGAGCATTGCAATGTTCATCTTATCTGGAGTTTAAATTTGGATAGCCTAACCACCGATTCCTCTCTTTTAGATACCCACAACCAATCACCCTAGCTCTTTTCTGATGACCAGACACCGTTATGTAGAGCAGTGCAGATGGTTCTTGAAGTAGTGGAGAGCCAGCTTGAACTGGACCTGGGCTTTGGTGTTGGCCCGGTATGTGCTGTAGGTCTTCTCCAGGGTTGCCAGCTCTGGGTCCACCACTGAAGAACGGGACTGGTGACCTATAATCACGTTTGAGCATGACCCCACAAGCAGGCTCCCGAGCCCATCAATAAAGAACTCTGCCGAGAGAGAAAGTGCAGGAAGGAAATGTGAGCTTCCGCCAGAGACCCAGGGTCCTACTGCAGGTCTGGGAGAAGGGTTAAAGGGAGGGGACACAGATTATACCCCTGGGGATACGGGGAGGTTCAGCCCCATGAGAAGCCACCTGCCCAGGCTAATGAGTTGGAAGGACATACAGAGAGATGGGCAGAGAGACACAGATGGGCTTCTGACTGGACGGAACCGTGGATTCCAGGACGGAAGGGAAGGAGAGGGCAAAGAGGGGCAGCTCAGCGGCTGTAGCTAAACAGGAAAAGATGTCTGGAAAAGGAGGAGCAGTGACAAGGTGTGAAAAGAGGGAGGGGACAGCTATAGGGAGAGGAAGGGGAAGGGTGTCTCAGAGAAGCAGGAACAGCCTCTGGGAGACAAGGAGTCAGAGAGGGTGGAGAGCTCGCGAGCTCCCTGGTTCGCGGAGAAAGGACAAGCTCCCGAGAGCAGCGGCACACGGCTTGCCCTCGGAAAGAACAGAGCCCTGAGGTCAGTCCACAGCCCCCGTGCCCGTCCTCACTCGTCCAGCCGCCCCACCTGAGTGAGCCACCCGCTGCAGGCGGGGGTCGAAGCCGACCCTTTGGAGTCGCTCTGTGTGGGCCAGGAAGAAGTTGACGACGCCACTGGTCACCACGCAGCTGGGGAAGCCGTCCAGGGGCCGGAAGAATCCTGACCTCCGGTGGAGACAGTCCCCGTTCTCACCGCGCTCCAGCAACAGCTTAAACTGGAACACGTTTCCAAGCACGCTGCCGCCTACCTGGCCGGTGGGCAGAGAAATCCATGTTAGAGAAAGAAGACTCAATATCCACAGAGCCTCCGCCAGGAGGACTTACCGGACTGAACCTCAGTTACAACAAGAATCATGCCCTTTCTCTATCTACCCATCATACTACACTTATACCCAGCCCAGACCGCAAACAACTTCTCTGCTCCGCAGACCCTACAGCAAGCTCACTCCTTTCAGAAGGCAATTCATTCCCTTCCGTTAGGAGGAGGGGTATTTGGATGCAGGTGAGAGGCAGCCTGCGCGTGCAGTGGTCCCTGTGTGGACTCCCTGTAGCGAGCCATTTGTCTCATGCTGTCTTCCTCCACCCTCTGCTCCTGGCTCACTTCGATGCGCTGCCTGTCCACACACTCAGGGGAGATGTGTGCATCTGTGTGTTCAAGCCCTGGCAAAACAGGCCGAACAAGTACCTCTATTCCTGAACCGTCATAATCATCTAGCCTGGCACAGCAGAGTCTGATCATTGTCCCCCATCACCTGCTCTTTCCTTCCTCCTCTTAGTAAATGAACCCTCTGAATTTTAAGGGGACTAAATTAAGGTATAGCCAACTAAAGATGAAATTTCCCCACTTCTCTCGCAAGGTTTGACCACGTGTCTAAGTCTTGGTTGAAAGGATGTAATTTAGAATAGAAGTCTGCAGCTTCTAAAAGGATTACATTCTTAAAAGAAAACTGCATGTCCTCCACTCTTTTCCATCCATACAGCTGAGGACCACAAAGCTGGATGAACAGCGGGGAAGAAATCTGGTCCAGGACGACCCTGCAAGCAGAGTCTAGTGCCAGCCTGGATTCTTACACAGGCGGTAAGTACACCTTCTATGTTGTTTATGCTATTCTGATTGAGTAGCTAAGAGACATTTTAGTTAATCTAGATGCTTTGGGAACTGTCCACCTGGAGTGAGAGGACTGGTCACAATGCTACTTTTTATCCATTTTCTTTTTTTTTTTATTATTAACCGTTTTATTGAGATATCTTCGACATATTAAAATTATATATATATTTTTTTAATTTATACAGCCTGATATTTTGATATCAGTATACACTGTGAAAAGATCACCTCACCCGAACTAATTAACAAATCCATCCCCTCTATGTAGTATAGCTATCTTCAGAAATTTTGAGAACACAATGCAGTATTATTAACTCTTGTCACCGTTTTCTTCCCTTTTCTATATGTAGATTGACTTTGATGTTTTGCTATTTTTTTAATGTTATTAAGGCCATGTGTGCTTTTACACCTTTGCACCACTGACATTTTTTTAATGGTGTGTGGCAGAGCCAGAGCACCACTCGCTTTTGTTCCATCCCAGTCCAGGGAGGAAGTTAGAACTGACGCATAAACACACCATTTTAAAGACAAGAATGATGGTGAGTTTTGTCGGGGTGGGGTGTGTGTGATTTGCTTAAAGAAAAGTAAGAATGGAGGCAGAAGGAGAATCACACGTTTGGAGGGGAGGGTATAGCTCAGTGGTAGAGCGCGTGCTTAGCATGCATGAGGTCCCTGGTTCAGTCTCCAGCATCTCCCTTAAATAAATAAACAAGCCTAACTACTCTCTCCGGCAAAAAATAAATAAATAAACTGCCACTTAAAAAAAAAAAAAAGGGGGAATTGTATGTCTGATCCCTGATTCCTGTGTGATGGGCTCAACCCTGGGGCTGCATTGCCTCGTCTCCTGCATCAGCCTCCCCACTCACCTCCTCATCTCTGTCCTCGCACACTTTCCTCTCTTCTCCTCCCTTTCCCTCTCTTACTCATCAGATTGCAGTAGGATAGACCCGGCAACTCTCCCTTACCACGTCCAGTTCGGTTTTCTCCAGGACATCCACCAGCACCTCAATCTTGGTCTTGTTGTTGAAGATAAAGTCATCGTCCACCCAGAGAACGTATTTGGTGGTGACCTGAGATATGGCCAGGTTCCTACCAGCAAACCAACCCTGTGAGTGGAATGAGGTTAGATCCGTGGTTGCCGGCCCTGCCACAGATTAGCATCACCTGGGAGCTTTCTCAGTTCCCAAAAGCCAGGCTGCACCCCAAACAGTGGCTGAGGACCTCTGGGTTAAAGGGAGTTCATGTCTCAGAGACACTGGAAGGAGGACAGTGACTGTCTGGATCAAAGATTGAGACAAAGAAAGGCTAGAAAGCCCTTCCTTGGCCTCTAGCCAAAATAGTCTGATGGAAGTCCTTGTGCACCTGACAGTCTTTGTGGTTTTCCTTCCATTTCCCCTCCTGTTGCCTGGAAGATGTCGGGGGATGGGACACTCTGGAATGTATAATATCCACTTCCTTCTGTGTGGGCTTTAAGGAAGGTATGTGGGGAAGAGAGAGACACACGCCAGCGAGTGTGGAATCATAGGGATGAGAGGTTCCTCTGCTACTGGATCTGCACATCAGGAAACCTGAGAATGTCAGACACCCCGAGTCACTTAGGAAGATTTCAGTCAATTTCTACATCAAGTGTGAGGAAAGGTGGATTAGCTACCCCGTTAACACAGAAAAGGGAGAGTGACCTGATTTCTCTGTGAATTGGGAGTAAGCAAGGGGACTCAGAGGAGGGTCCTACCCCTAACCATGCCCAGATCCTGCTGCCTTGGGAAGGCCACTGAAGCAGCCCCATCCAGGATAGAATGGGACTCTGGGGCCTTCTTGTCCCAGGACCCAGGTGTCTCCCCATCTGGGAGGGACGTACCTTTCCAAAGGGCATGGTGTAATACTCCACGTGGTTGTCATTAATTTTCAGGGGCTCCTTGCTGTCATCAGCCACGATCACGGTCAAGTCTGGGTAATACTGGCGAATGCTCTGGATCATGGTCTTGAGCTTGTGGGGACGGAGGAAAGTTTTGGTGGCAACAGTCACCAGGTCTCTGAGCTTCCTCTCTGGGCAAGAAAGGGTGGAGGTTAGAGCTCTGTCTTCGGGAAGCCTCACTATCTTGAGTTGCATCGTTCTGGGGGTTTCTTTTTATGCCACGACCTCTCAAGTGTTTGTGGACCTCATCCCTCTTGTACACAGTTGGTGTTTGTTAGTTGGATTAGAAAATAAATACGTTTAAAACATACCCAATTTGTTTAAATGTTATGTCTTCTATTCTAGAGCCTCTTTCCTGGTTCTGTTGGCTCCACACTGCTGTTTCCTACTGTCTACCTGGATGTTTTATTTTATGCTTGCTTGTCTGCACTTGGTTTGCACCCTGCCTTCATGTTGGTACTAGGCTTCGAGATGCACAGAGCTTTGCCCCTCAAGGGGTTTAATATGGAGGGTCACGGAGCCCAGGAAGAGGAGACAAGTTCTAAAGGACTCAACATGCCTTATCATCAGCCACACTCCTACAGAGGGAGGCTGCCTGGTCTTTATCCTTGGGGAGATGCCAGTGAAAACAGGTCCACCTGGAGATCAGAAGGGCTAGACCAGATTGTGGGTCTTAAGGTGCATGATTTACAGAAAAGGTTGGAGAAAGGACAGCTTTTCTATGGAAAAGACCCTAGGCTGAAACAATTGTAGCAGCTGGTGTGTTTGGGGGCTCGAGCCAGTGAATGGTGCCACAGCAGCTGATGGGGCACGTGGGACGTGGGGTGGGGTGGGGTCAGCTAGAGTTAATGCACGCTGAAGCCACAACTCCACCTATTGTTTGTGGGTGAGTGCTCCGGAACCCCACGGCAGAGCCATTCTCTCAGAAAGACAGAAATCAGAAGTCATTCCAGAACCTTTTTTTTTTTTTTAAATAGAGGTACTGGGGATTGAACCCAGGATCCTGAGCATGCTAAGCACACACTCTACAACTGAGGTATGCCCTCCCCTCCCTGAATCTCTTTTTTAATAAATGTTGCACCACTACCCAGCACCTCCTGGGTCTGAGAGCGAGGGGAGAGATATTAGTGGAAATGAGACAGGAAGACAAGAGCACAGCTATTTTGGAAAAGGACCTGGGGAAGGCCTTGGCAAAACAGGCCTTGCAAGCTAAAGTAGAAAGACCCTGGGGGCCTGAGTCCCAGAGATAAAAAGCCAGGCTCACAAGAATGAAAGATTAACTTCACCTCTCACACGAATGAGTATACCTAGTTGCCACAAGACAAGAAGCTCAACTATCAATTTTACCTGCTCCTGTGCTTTCTCGCAGAGAATTCTTGTGCCTTTCTTTCCCTTCACAGAAGCACTGCCTATTCCTGAGAGCCAACCATGGAGCCACCTGCAGCTGATCAAAGAAGTTTGAGGATTTCTGGAAATTATCAGTGATCATGAGACAAACCCTCCTTTTTGTTACAAAAGCAATTCGTCCTTTCTACTCTAGGAGCTGGCCCTTTTTTCCTGCCTTCTCCCTTGTGCACAAGCCATCTATTTGAATAAAAAGTTTTGCTTGCCTAAGAGTCTCATGGAAGTGGAATTCAGTTCTATGGTACTGGCTGTCCAAGAATCTGGAAAGGGCCTGGTAACAGAATCAAGTAAATCATGTTTAAGAGCATGTCCAGTGAATCCTCTCTTCCCCTTTCTCTTCTTAGGCCACATGACAAGTTTGGTTCTTTTGTTATAGTAAAGAGGGGTGGGGGGTGGGTATAGCTTGGTGGTAGTTCGCAAGCTTAGCAGGCAGGAGGTCCTGGGTTCAAAACCCAGTACCTCGATTAAAAAATTTTTAAAAGAACAATAAAAATTATATATAAAAAAAGAGAATCAGGGGTATGAATCATCATAGGAGATGGTCAAGGTAGGGGACTCCCAGCCTACTTGGTGGCATTCTGCTTTGAGATTCCTTATTGTTCCAAACACATAGCAATGATAAAGAAAAGTGCAAAGATATAGCAATGTTCAAAAATAGACAACATTTCTTCCAAGGAACAGATATCAAAAGCAGTGAGCAGAACCGGAGCTGGGCCTGCTGCAGTCTGGGGTCAGAACAGCAGAGGAGGCTGGGAGGCTGAGCCTGAGGGTTAATGGGATAAAAGTGTCTCATAGGGTGTGTGGGTCCACAGCCAGGCTTGTTGCTAGAAGCCATGGACTGGAGGCCAGTTGCACTCCCTCTGTTTCTCACCACATACTACCTGCTGGGCAAGGAACTGAAAACAGCTATCACTCCTGTGCACATCTCTGGGTGCAGAGATGATACCACTTCACAGTCAAGTTCTGTGCCAAGACACCCTCAGGCCCAGCAACTAGCTCTTCAGTGATGCCAATATCATTATCGGACAGGGACCCCAAGACTCCAGTATAAAATGATGGACTAGGAATCTGGGGCTACTGAGAGTAGAAGCAACTGTAAAGCTGTGAGATGGGAAGGAGTCAGGAGAGAGACAGAAAGGGGAAGAAAGAGGGAGGGAGGGAGGGAGGGAAAAACAAAAATAAACTAGCAAATGAAAGCGCCCCCTACTCAAGATGAGCTCACAAGCAAAAATTCCAAGACACTCCAACAAAACTAGTATGAAGGACAATAGCCAGCAAATCTACCCTGTGCAGATGAATCCACTCTAGGTAGACAAAATAACAGAGAAGTCTGAAAAGGACATTAAATGAGAATGTTCAAAATCTCTCAAGTGATAAATGACAGAACCACACATGTGAAAAAGAAAATATGAAACAAAAACAGGCATAAATGAATGAGAGTATTTGGATATGAAACCAACTTAAAATTGTTGAAGATAAAGGTAAAGTAAACCAAAAGGGAGACATGACTTGAGATGTTTTTTAAATGTTTTAACAAGCATAAGAGAGTACTATGAACAACTTTATGATAAAAAAATTGGTAATTTACATCAAATTTACGAGAATTCTATAGAAATATTTTGACTTTGAATATAAAATTGATTCAATGGACATACAGATTAATAACCACTAAAGACATTGAATTGATATTTTAAAATTTCTCCCCTTTATCTCACTCCTTCCCATTCACATTCCCACCCCAACCATCTCCCCAGTAACTTAAACCAAAAAAAAAAAAAAAAAAAGACACAAGGACCAGATAAATTTTAATGAAACTTAAAGAAACATATTATCCCTATTTTATTTCAATTCACTTCAGAAAATAGTGATAAAAGGAAAGCTACCCAATTCATCTTATGAGACTTGTATAATACTGAAAACAAAACTGGGCAAGGACATTACAGGAAAAAGATAGTGTCAGCTTTGAATCCAGATGCAAGACTCCTAAATAAGACAGCAACAAATTTAATTCAGCATTTAATCACATAATGCATTGCAATCAAGATGGGTTTGTTTCAGAAATGCAAGAACAACTTCAACGGCAGAAAATCAATCAATGTAAACCACTCCATGAACCCAATTAAAGGAGAAAAATTATTCCAGTAGGTGCAGACAAATTACCTGATAAAATTCAATATTCATTCATAATAAAAATTCTCAGCAAAGGAACAGAAAATAGAAATTAGAAACGGAAAACTTTTTAGCAACAGAAATGGAAGGAAAGAAGGAAACTTTCTCACCCTGATACACCTATACATTCCTACACAGCAAACATAAATGGTGTAACATTAGAATATTCTTCTTAAAGTTAGGAAGAGTCAGAAGTGCCGGCTCCCACTGCTACTATCTAACACTGTATCAGAGACTTTAGCAAAACGCAATAAAACAAGAAAAAGAAACAAATTCTAAGAATTGGAAAGGAAGAGACAAAAATCATTATTTGTTCAAAAGACTCTATATATTAAAAAGAAATCACTAGAATAAGTGCAGAAAGGATGCTGTTTGTAAGCTCGACATTCAAAAGTCACTACTGTCCTACATACTAACAACAACCAATTAAACTGTAGAAGAAAAAGATCCAATTTATAAAAACAATAAGAAGTACAAGGTACCTAAGACTAAATCCAATAAAATGTGCAATTCCTTTACAAATAAACTTAAAAAATAAATTATTGGAGAACCTATGAGGAGACCATGGCATGGAGACTATAACATGGAGACATATACTGGATTCATGGCTGGGAATATTCAACTTCATAAAGTTGTCAGTTCATTTCTAATTAATCTACAAATCATATGAAATGCTCATCAATCATGAGCTGATGTTAAAATTCTAAGGAAACAGAAAAGGCCAAGAAGTGCTAAGAAAATTTTGCTAGATGAAAATTTTGCTAATCATCCTGAAGTATGGAATTTCTCCCCATTGGCTATAGAACCCGTTATAAATTGTATTGAAATGTTGTGGACCAAGCCCAAGATAAAAGATCGAGGCAACCATAAAAAGCCTGAGTTCAGACCCCCCGCATGCATGAAACAGGGTGTGTGAGGGGCTGGCAGTACCAGTCAGAGGAGGTTGGACCACTTGGTATGTGCTTGTGGGATAGGATGCTCTCTGTATACAAAAAATTAGGTCCCCATCACATGTCACACAGAAGCATAACTTCTAGGTGGGTTAAATACCTAAATATGAGAACCAAGCATGTACAGCTTTTGAAAAAAAAATACAAGAGAATATCTTTATGGCTCCAATGTAGGGAAAATTTTCTTGAACAAGGAACAAAAAGCAAAAGCTAGAAAGACAACAATGAATCAATCTTGTTAAAGGATAAAGCCTTTAAAAATTGTTTTTGTATCTATTCTTTTTCAGATTCTTTTCCATTATAGGTTATTACAAGATAGTGACTCTAGTTCCCAAAGGATAAAGTTTGGTAACAACAAAAGATCCCAGAAACAAATCAAAAGACAAGCCATGGACTGACAAAAGGTCAGAAACTAGAACTTCATGCTGTAGTGTGATAACTTTTCATGAAAAGTTCAAAGGTTTGTTAAACCACACTGTGTGCACGCAGTGTAGGAACCGAAATCTACACTGTAAATGCACGAAAATAGGGAAAAGAAAGATCGTGGCTCCTGGAAGAAGGGAGGAGAATTAGATCATGGAGATTTCCACTGTATCTGTAACACTGTATCTTCAGAACAAATCTGAGGCCAAAGGGAGGTTTTTGTGAATTTCTTGTACTTATCTTTCATTTTTGAGATAGTTATGATGTTAAGCAAATACTTTAAATATCCTCCTCAAATATCCTTCTCCATAGATATTTAATGCTATTACTTTTAAATGACAGTTTATATTTTGAATAGAATCTATTTGAATAGATTACATTTTTAATGTATATTAAATCTGATATTCCACAAAATGTCAACTGGTTCAAAATTCTATATATTGAAAGTAATGCCATGAAAATCTCCCCATCCCTGTCCCCAGCTACTTGGTTCTTCTCTAGGAGGTTACCAATGTTTCCAAATTCTTGTTTATTTTTCCATAATCAAGCAATTATGTACATATGCTTTTCTTCCCCCACTCTTTCTTTTTACAGAAACTATAGCTTACTCTTCACTCTTTTCTGTACCTTGCTTACATCCTGGAAAGCATTCTGTATCAGGATAAAAAAGTCTTCCTCCTCCTCCCTCCTTCTGAATGCCACTGTGATTATACGGATTTAACCAGTGCCTCCCACTTTTAAGGTTTTTGTCATTGCAAACAATGCTGCAATAAATATCCTCAAACAAATGTCATTTCACACAGATATAAGCATCTGAAGGATAATTTCTAGAAGTGGGATTGCTAGCCCAAAGGGCACACATATTTAAAATGTTGACAGATATTGCTAACTTGCTCCAGAAAGGTGATGCCAATTTACATTCCCATCGGCAGTTTGTAAGAATGTTGCCCGACTCCTTGTCCAATGCTTTTTGATTTGAATGTAGTTTTCATTTGTACTTTTCTTAGTGTGAAATTGAGCATACATTTTACTGGCTAAAAGCACTGCTGAATTTAACTTTTTGTGAATTGGCTTATTCTTTTCTTACTGACGTTCTTATTGACTCACACGGCTCCTAAGTAAAATTAGACCTTTGGCTTTGACGTATGTTGAAGACATTTTTTTCCCCATTTTGTCCTTTGTCATTTGACTTTGCATATGGCAGGTTTCTGTCATAAAAACATTAAAGCTTGTTATGTATTTTATGTCTTTAGTCTTTTTCTTGTAGCCTCTGGGTTGTGTGTCATATTTAGAAAAGTCTTACACTGTAAAGTTATTTTTAAACTCCATATGTTCTTCTAGTACTTAAAAAAATTAGATATTTGCTCTATTTGGAATTTATCTTGGTATGAGCTGTGAGATAGATTCAACTTGTTATCTGCCACGCAGCTACACAGTTATCCCATGTGATTTCTTGAATAATCCACCATTTCCCCCTTTAATTTGAAAAGCTACCTTTATCACATGGTAAAATTCTAATATGTATATTAGTAGACTTCTAATTTTAGTCCATTGATATAGCTATTCATGCACCAGTACCACTGTTTTCACAATTATTACTTACTAAAATGTTATAATCCATTAGGTTTTTTTTTCCCAAAATAAGCACAGCCATACAATGAATTAAACATGACTAAGCAGTATTAGGAGAGTATATTCTAGCATTTTTTCCCTCAAAACAAAGCTTGGTAACAGGAATCCTATCAGAGCTTTCTTTTCATCGATTCCTGTCCCCCATCTCAAAGGGGATCCCCTCTGAATCTCACCAATCGCCCACAGGACCCATCCTGGAGCCCCAGGGACAAGGGCCTTACCTGGTCCAGGGTCATATAACTTTGGTATGACAGGATGGCGGATGGTCACCGGAAACTTGGCCACTGAGGACTGGGACTTCAGACTCACTAGAGGGAGAAACAAGGAAAGGGTGGGCATACTGCGTCTGGGTCACTCTCCACGCTGCCCTGGAAGTCGACATGATGGGGGAATGAAGGATTGGTGGGACAAGACTAAGGACCACATAGAGTCCTAACCTGCTGTGTGTCCCTGGGGCAACCTGCTGATTGCCTCCGAAACTCACATCTCTTCCCCATGAGAATCTTGGGGGTGAAGTGGGCTTGCAATCAGAGGGGTGGATTAAGTTTGACTTTGCCATTTATTAACTGAAATACCTTGGGTAGATCATTCTGTCTCCTTCTCCGTCTATAAAACCAGGATAATACTACCTGCCCTATTTTACCTCATGGGGTCATTTTGTGATAAGAGATGTTGCCAAATCTGAAGGTGGAGAGAATTCTCTCTCTAGTTTGTGTTCCTGGGTAATCTGTCCCACATGTCATCTTTTCTGCTTTATCTCCTGGAAATGCATCCTGTGTCGCTGATCAAAATGGAAAAGGGTGACTTTAATTCATCTAGAAAGGAACTGGGGCTGCCCTGAGGGTGGCAGGAATTGTTCTCCCAGGCATTCTGGGGGTGGGAGTGGGGACTGGGATGGGAGGAGGAAGACAAAGCCACTGGCCTTGGGACTGACAGTTCCCCTACATCGTTCTTCCCTGTTAGTGTCCAGGACAAGATACTGATGCACAGACTGTGCCCTCCCTCCCCTTCCACAGCTGAAGTCTTCAGCTTTGATTGGCAGAGAACTAGGGAAGAGAACTCGATGGTTTCTAGGTGCACAGCATGAATGATCTGTCCTCATAGAGAGACGAGCAGGGACTTCACCCCTCGAGTCTCTATGGGGTCATGGGGATAGTATTGGGAAGTTAGGTGTCTAGGGTTAGAAACAGGAGCCCAGGAGGGATCTTAAATGCAGGCAGGCTTCCTGGAAGATGAAGACTTTGATAGCCCGGTGTTGTTTTTCTGGGTCCCTAAGCATTTTACCAACCAAGGACAGGCTCTCACCCACATCCACCCTGTGGTGCTGGTACTCCGTGCTGGTGTATGTCATATGCTGAAGGATGAAATTCAAGAGCTTCCGGTTACTGGTTGAAATGGTCAGCTGCTTCTGGCCTCTGCCCTGCACCACGCTGTCTGGGATGTCAGCGAGGGTGTTCAGTGTCCCCAGAGAAGCTGTCAGGGTGACCTAGGGCGGATGCAGTAGAAAGACTAAATGCAAAGAAAGGCACATACCCAGGATGACCAGCAGTGGGCAGAGCGCATAAGGATGAGAGAAGACCTATGGGTGACCCTGAAAGCTAGGGTCTGGCTCTGCCAGAGTTGCTGCCCTAGCCCCACAAAGGAGAAACAAGCCCTCAGATCTGGTCTGTTCAAGGGCCACTTCTTGAAATATCCTTAACTCTTGGCTTGCAGGATAGCATTCTTAAAGATTCCTTCTTACCCCTGCTGGCTGCTCCTTCTGACTTCCATCTGCAGACTCCACCTCCTCTTCTATCTAACCTCCAAAGAGAGCTTTTCAGGGCGTGGTTCTGCATCCTTTTCCCTTACTCTACACCTTTTCACTAGAGGAGGCAGCTCTAAATACCATTCATAAGCTGGTGGTTTTAAAATGAAACTCTCCAGAGGGATAGATTAGGAGTTTGGGATTAACAGATACACATTACTAAATATAAAATCTATAAACAAGGACCTATTGTGCAGCACAGGGAACTATATTCAATTTCTTGTAATGAGCTGTAATGGAAAAGAATCTGAAACAAATATATATGTATGTATATGTATAACTGAATTGCTTTGCTGTACATTTGAAACTAACATTGGAAATCGACTACATGTCAATAAAAAATAAGAAATACAAATAAATAAATAAATAATAGATAGATAGATAGATAGATAGATAGATAGATAGATAGATAGATAGATAAAATCTAAGTCTCCAGCTCCTATCTTTCTGAGATCCAGCTGCCTGGCTGGCTGCTCTGCTAGGAAGTTTCACAAGCAACACAAATTGCTATATTCAAAAGTGAATGATTGATTTTTTTTCTCTATAGATCTGTTTTCTACCCCATGCCTGGCTCTTCCTGCCTTGTGAATGGTGCCCTCACCCACTGAGCCGTTCAAGTCCCCAGCGGAAGTCATTCCTGCTCTGCTCTTCCCCCGACACCCACAGCCAATCCACGACGAGTCCTGGCGGCTCCACCTTCCACAGGGAGCTAGAATCGTCTGCTTCTCTCCCGCCCCCTGGCGTCTCCCTAACGCGACTCTCTTCCCTTGCTTTCTTGTCTTCTGCAACAGCCAGTTATCTTTAGGAAACGTAAACTGGATCATGTCATTCCAATTAGTCAGTTGACAGTTTTTGAGATCTAAATTACAAGCACTGGGAACAGAGCAGTGAATAAGACAGACTCCCTGCCTTCAGGAAGCTTATATTGTAGTGAGGAAGCTCAGTGCTAAGCAGATCATGATACATCTAAAGTAATTCAGGTACCTTAGGGCCGTGAAGAAGGTAACACAGAATAGAAAGAAACTGACAGGAGCTGGGGGCCATGGTTCAGGGGACAGAGGCAGCCTCTGGAGGACAGAGCAGCTTCGCAGGTTTGCTCACTCACTACCCACTCCAACGGCAGCTGGCACGCAGAAGTGGGAAAACCAAAATGACAGTTCCCAGACTCCTTTTTAGTTGGGGTTCTGGATGTGATTTAAACCCCACCCACCAGATACACTTGCATGAGACACTGATTTGGAGCTACGTTAGGCGGGGACAGAAGGGCAGGGCACAGAGTATCTGCCTTGCTGGTGCTGACCTGATGGAGCCATCGCAGCCTGGCTGGGGCAGTAGCGTCCTCTTGCAGCAGAAGTGGCAGGACCCATGGTGCCCCAGATCTTTGAAAGTCCTACCTGGAACTCTAGCCATGCCATGACTGGAAAAATCATGCCTTCAAGGCACCCTTCCCCCCTCCCCGCCTTGGACTCATGTCTAATATTTAATCAGGATAGGGGTTAGTCAAAATCTGAGGCCAGCCACCACTGATCGGGGGAAGAGAGCATGGACAGCGAGCCCAGGACAAGATGCAAAAGGGTCTGGGAAGGGAACTCTTGCCTCATAGGTGGGAGCATCTGGTCCTTCAAACTGGAGACCTGGAAAAAGGACAAAAACACCATGTGAGAGGATGTCCAGGGCTCCCTGATGCCCACACCTTCATGGCAGACTCCTACACAACCCTCCAGAGTCCCTTCAAGTGTCACCTCCTATCCAGGGTGTTTTCTGACCACTCCTCTCTGCCCAGGGCTCTGTTAGATGGTATCCCATGGTCCTTCTCAAACTCCAGTGGTTCTAAGGCCTCTGATGCCCGCCCTCAGTTTTGTATAGGTGCTGTAAATCAATACAGTCCCTTCCAGATATCTCTGTTACTGAAGGAAAGGAAGCAATAGATAAATAATGAATCAGCCTTATATGAGTTTCCTAGAATAGGAAAATTCTACTCAAATTCATATTGACAGAAAGTAGAATGGTGGTTGCCAGGGGCTGGGTGGGAAAGAGAGTTCATGTTAAATGGGTACAGAGTTTCAGTTGGGAGGATGAAAAAGTTCTAGGATGGATGCTGGTGATGGCTGCAGAACAATGTGAACGTACATAATGCACCGAACTATATACACTTAAAAATGGTGAAAATGGTAAAATTATGTTATGTATATTCGATCACATTAAAAAGAGAATTATCCAAAATGGCAAATCATTTTCTAAATGACTCTTCAAAAACACTAGCAAGTCATCCCAAATGTTCTTACTTTAGAATCTATCTCTGTTCTTATGACTAATTCAAGTTCTAATTCAAAAAGATCTTCCCATATGGCCTTAGAGAACTTACTACACTCCTCTGTGAAAAGAATATTTACCTCACAGGGTTGTGATGCTGACCTAGAGGAGTGTGTGAAATTCCCTCGTGGAGGTGAATTTTAACTGACATAAATACTCTTTTCAATAACGCACTCCCTGGAGTTGGACTCATGCTTTGCCTGCTCCCATGATGCTGGAAGACACCAAAAAGCCAATTAGGTCCTAAGATTCCTTGAGGCAGACAGATTTCTGTCCTCTTCTATGTTATCTTGGATGCCCAGGGAGGTCACAGCTACTAAGGATGATTCCCAGTGGTGGAAACAGTGAAACTAACATTGAAATTACATCAAGCTTCATGCATTGTGCTGGGTACACAGCAGGTACTGAGTGAATGATTGTTCCCTTCTCCTCCCACCTTTTGCTTAAGAGGGAATAGGAAGGTTGCCTGGGTGCTCTCCAGATGCAAATGTACCTACCTGGGATGGGAACCGTGTGCAGAGGCATCACTTCCACCCCGTGGACCGGGTACCCAAAGGGGAGGTTGGGCTGAGCCAGCAGGGGTGGTGGGTGAGGAAGCCCTTCTCTGCAGGGAAACAAAACCATTAGCAGCTGCCTTGACGCTTGTCCCTGGTTAGTTCTTAAAGTGATGTTTGTGCGCAGAGCTTTGTGCTGCCAATGGGGAGAAATCAAAAGGAGGTTGACCTAATGTGCCCTCCATTTTCTCCCAGTCCTTTATTCTAGCCCCTCCATCCAATCAAGGCAGATTATAGCAAAACACATTAAAAATTAAAATCACAACTGGCAAAAAAGAAGAAACAAAATAATCAGATTGTGTGGGCCAAACCAGCTGCAGCAGCTGAATGCCAAAGTGACATCTGAACTTCCTGGTAGCCAGGGTATAAAGTGATTGATTATCAGCACGCTGGTCTTATTATCACAGGGACAAAGCAGACCCACTCTTGAAGGCAGGTAAAACTTTTCCTGGCACTGGACTTAAAAAAAAAAACAGTAGGAGCGGATGTTGCCTCAGTATTTTTAGAGCAAACACAAGTGATTTTCAGATGGTTTTGTCGCTGAGACCACCTTCAGTCACAGGCATAACACAATCCCCTGAGACTGATTATTTGAGGGACTAAGATAACATGGTTGACACGCAGGCTTCAGGGACCCAGCTTAACCAAGGAAATCATTTTGATTACTTGGGAGAAAGGTTAAACTACCAAAGTATTTATGTGAACATGAAAAAGACAAAATTTAAAAATGGAAAGGAACATAGACAATTAACAGAAGAGGAAACACAAATGGCTAATAAATATATGAAACATGCTCAGCTTCAATATTAAGCAGGGAAATGTAACTTTAAAAAACAATGAAAAAAAAACCTGATAACTTCCCCTTAAAGTTTTAAAATTTGATGACAGCGAGTGCTGATTAGGTAGGGGTAATATGTGAGGTACTATACTTACCCACTCTTCATGAAAGCCTGAATTAACACAGGCTCTCTTGAGGGCAATGTGGCAGTATTTATTAAAAGCAGAAATAAACATTTCCTGACAGCAATTCAGGTGCTAGGCAAGGGGAGAAACACTTGGCGTGCGTCAACAGTAAGCCATGTGTAAGGAGGTTTGTCTCAGTGTTGTTTGAAATGAACATCCTTACACATATCTCAATGAAATAAGGAAAGAATGTAAGTAATAATGTAATATTATTATGATAAATTATGTGAATGTAATAATGAAAAAGTTACAAAGATCTGAGTATCTTTCAATAAGGGAATGGCTTTAAAAAATTCAGTGTATTCATATTCATAGCTGTATAGCAATTAAAAGGAATGAACTAGATGTATAGATCACTCTTAAAAACCTATCACTGAGGCTTCTGATGCCACCTATGTGCTCGTTCGGTGCAGACCTGGTACCTCTTTTGCGAAGCGGC
Source organism: Vicugna pacos (assembly GCF_048564905.1). Taxonomy (NCBI): domain Eukaryota; kingdom Metazoa; phylum Chordata; class Mammalia; order Artiodactyla; family Camelidae; genus Vicugna; species Vicugna pacos. The sequence goes on along the minus strand of NC_133002.1, from coordinate 36,457,956 downwards.
AGCTGAGGAGACTCCAACGCTTGCATGACTTGCGTGATGGACAAAAAGCCCAAGGAAGGAGTCAATTCTGAGAACAGTGATCATGTGGATGTGAAGGGGGTGGGTGGAATGGTTCTGTCATGCAATTTAAGATGAAGAGGTGCACACCACTTAGCAAACAGGTGGAAGTCTATGTGAACAGGGGCGTTTGTCTATGAGGCAGGGCCAATTCAGATTTGACGGGCAGCCAATCAGGGAGACAGACACACCTGCACAGGTGGAAATGGAGGATGGAGATACCACTCATGTGTCCCAGTGGCAGACAGGAAGTGTCCACTAGAAAATGAAACCTGCTACTTTGTTCCTCCAGACCAAGGAGACATTCTCAGTCAGAAAACCGCAATTTGGTTCTAACCACATCCTGACTAACTACAGTATCATTTTCTTAATTCTTTCATTTCCCCCTTCCCTTTTGTTATGCATAAAGTGACTGATGTATGTGCACACGCACACAGCATTTTCTAAACTAAACGGTCAATAGTATGTTTCGCTCGACATCAAATGGAGATGGGATGGGGAAAATGCCGATTCTGTGAAAATGCCCCCTTCTCTGTTCACTCACCTCTTGTTCTTATATTCATTAAGTAATTTTACTTCCACTGTTCAACAACAACAACAAAAGAACAAGATAAAAAACCGTGCATACTTTGTTCTACTGGAGAACTTTAATGTTGTCCATTTATCACTATAAAACCAAGGACATTTTTATAACTTTTTTGTACATAGCTGTTACAATGTAGGGCGATCTGTATTTAGGTAGGGATAAATTACTCGAAAAGAAGTCAATCCAGGATAGTTTTTCCTTCAAGTTAAGCGTCTTGTTTTTGTTTTTTTTTTAAACATTATGTTGTTTAAATAAACTTTGTTTAAATGAAAAACAAAGCCCATATCTTTGAATGAAAAAAGCAAATTTCAGAATTATTTGTTCTTTTGGTACCAACTACATTAAAAATATACACACAAAACCCCAGTAGTATATGTTTATATGAATATATACACACACATAAACGTATGAGTGATTATGTGTGTTCACCTGAGTGTGTAACAGTATAAAGAACAGTATAGAATAAAATCTCCCTGCTACTTAGTACCCCTCATCATCTCCCACAGAAGAATCACTGCTTGCTGTTACCAAGAAGTTGGAGATTTGTCTCCAAGAAGTTGGAGAGTTGTCTTATTCCCCTAGGTGAGCTGAGACAGGAAAACTTTGGGGAACCACTGACCTCAGCCAAATTTGTACTTACTGAGCTGAGAGAAGTGGGTTTCTAGCCTGAAGATGCCAAATGAAACTCAGAGGAAAAGAGCATGTGAAACAGTGAATGAGGAAACAATCCCTGATTGGTGTGCTTTCCAAAGAGCAGGGCTAGGAAGATCCGGGGTAGGGTCATGCTTAGGCCCGGGGAGGGTTGGTGTCCAGGCTTCTGGCCTGAGGACCGGCCAGTCCCTCTCAGCTGATACCTCTGGGATGTGGTACCCAACCTGTGATAGTCTGGCTTACACCTACCTGTACTGCCAGGTTAAAAACCCAGGTCTAAGTCCTGTCCATCCCACAAGTTCCAGACCTGCCCCATCCCAGCAAGAAGCCACTCGACTGTCAACAGTGTGCAAAGGAACAGAGTGAGCTGGCAGATGGAGTTTGTACATATGAGTGTAGTTTATCCAGAATGTAATTACAACAGAGCTGGCTGGGGGTGGTTCCCTTAGACTGGAGGGGGAAATGTGAACATCTGGAGCCCCTGACGGACTGGGTGAGGAGCAGGATCGTCCTTCCTGAGAGCATGGGGGGCTGAGTAGCAAAAAACTTTCCCCGGAGCTGGGCCTCTTGGATACCCCTAAATTGGTAGCTAGCACGTCAGCCATTGAATGTGGGTGTCTCAGTGACTCGCCCAGCCCACTGTCCACTGGACAGTTTGGACACTTTGTGTGAAAGGGGCTTGCAAGGCAAAATCTTGCTCACTCACTTGCCCCCCCAACCAGGGACACACAGCCACTGGTATTCATGTGTAATAGTGGGTGCAGGAGCTATCTTGTACTAAATTGTTGGATCTATAGGAAATTTGCAAGCCACCTATTACCTATAGCCATTAACAAAAATTAAATCATATACACTTAAAATTAAATATAATGAGAACAAAGGTGGTAAACACTCAAAACTCACCACTTCCTAATTATTTTACTACCTCTTCCTATGATCTCTGCTTCTGAGGTAATTTTCATCTATTGCATCTGTATGGTGGAGATACTACGTAACTGGAATTCAGTTATCACTATGTCAGTAGGCTGAAATCAGCCACAGTGTGATTATTAAAAAAAGCCATAGAAATTGGCAAACCCTCCAAGCCATTATCAAAAGCCCATTGTTTTGTTTTGTTTTAACTGAAGTATAGTCAGTTACATTGCATCAATTTCTGGAGTACAGCATAATGTCACAGTCACGCATATATATACATATATTCATTTTCATATACTTTTTCATTAAAGGTTATTACAAGATGTTGAATATAGTTCTTTGTGCTATACAGAAGAAATTTGTTTTTTATTTTATTTATTTATTTATTTCATTGAGTTATAGTCAGCTTACAATGTTGCGTCAGTTTCTGGTGTACAGCACAATTTTTCAGTCACAATGAACACACATATACTCATTTTCATATTCTTTTTCATCATGAGCTACTACAAGATCTTGACTATATTTCCCTGTGCTATACAGTATAAATTTGTTTATCTTTTCTATATGTACCTTTCAGTATCTACAAATCTCGGACTCCCAATCTGTCCCTTCCCACCCGGCTCCCTCCTGGCAACCAAAAGTTTGTATTCTATGTCTGTGAGTCTGTTTCTGTTTTATATTTAAGTTCATTTTGTCTTCTTTTTCTTTTTTAGATTCCACATATGAGCGATATCATATGGTATTTTTCTTTCTCTTTCTGGCTTACCTCACTTAGAATGACATTTTCCAGGTCCATCCATGTTCCTGCAAATGGCATTACATTGTCATTTTTAATACTGAATAGTATTCCATTGTATAAATATACCACATCTTCTTTATCCAGTCATCTGTCGATGGACATTTAGGTTTTTTCCATGTCTTGTCTATTGTAAATAGTGCTGCTATGAACATTGGGGTGCAGGTGTCTTTTTGAATTAGGGTTCCTTCTGGATATATGCCCAGGAGTGGGATTGCTGGGTCACATGGTAAGTCTATTTTTACTTTTTTCAGGAATCTCCATACTGTTTCCCACCACGGCTGCACCAAACTACATTCCCACCAGCAGTGTAGGAGGGTTCCCTTTTCTCCACATCCTCTCCAGCATTCATTGTTTGTGGACTTTTGAATGATGGCCATTCTGACTGTTGTGAGGTGATACCTCACTATAGTTTTGATTTGCATTTCTCTGATAATTAGTGATATTGGGCATTTTTTCATGTGCCTATTGGTCATTCATATGTCTTCATTGGAGAATTGCTTGTTTAAGTTTTCTGCTTAATTTTGGATTGGGTTGTTTGGGTTTTTTCTTAGTATGTTGTATGAGCTGTTTATCTATCCTGGAGATCAAGCCTTTGTCAGTTTCATCTTTTGCAAATATTTTCTCCCATTCTGTAGGTTGTTGTTTTGTTTCGCTTATGGTTTCCTTTGCTGTGCAAAAGCTTGTAAGTTTAATTAGGTCCCATTTGTTTATTTTTGCTTTTATTTCTATTTCTTGGGTAGACTGCCCCAGGAGAATATTCCTGAGATGTATGTGATATAATGTTTTGCCTATGTTTTCTTCTAGGAGGTTTACTGTGTCTTGTCTTATGTTTAAGTCTTTAAGCCATTTTGAGTTTACTTTTCTGTACGGTGTGAGGGAGTATTCTAACTTCATTGATTTACATGCTACTGTCCAGTTTTCCCAGCACCATTTACTGAAGAGACTGTCTTTATTTCATTGTATGTTCTTGCCTCCTTTGTCAAAGAGTAATTGACCAAAAGTTTGTGGTTTCATTTCTGGGCTCTCTATTCTGTTCCATTGATCCATATGTCTGTTTTTGAACAATACCATGCTGTTTTGATTACTGTAACTCTGTAGTATTGTCTGAAGTCTGGAAGGGTTATTCCTCCAGCCTCATCCTTTTTCTTCAGTAATGCTTTGGCAATTCTGGGTATTTTGTGATTCCATATAAGTTTTATTATGATTTGCTCTAGTTCTGTGAAATATGTCCTGGGTAATTTGATAGGGATTGTATTAAATCTGTAGATTGCCTTGGGTAGTATGACCATTTTAACAATATTGATTCTTCCAGTCCAGAAGCATGGGATATCTTTCAATTTTTTAAAATCTTCTTTAATTTCCTTAATCAATGTTTTGTAGTTCTCTGTGTATAAGTCTTTCACCTCCTTGGTTAGATTTATTCCTAGGTATTTTATCACTTTGGGTGCTAATTTAAAAGGGATTGTTTCTTTACTTTCTTTTCCTGTTGATTCATCATAAGCATAAAGGAATGCAACTGATTTTTTTACATTAATCTTGTATCCTGCTACCTTGCTGAATTATTTTATTAGTTCTAGTAGTTTTTGTGTGGCTTTCAGGGTTTCTTATATAGTATCATGTCATTTGCATATAGTGACAATTTTACCTCTTCTTTTCCAATTTGGATCCCTTTTATTTCTTTTTCTTGCCTGATTGCTGTGGCTAAGACTTCCAAGACTATGTTGAATAGGAGTGATGAGAGTGGGCAACCTTGTCTTGTCCCAGATTTTAGTGGGAAGGTTTTCAGTTTTTCGCCATTGAGTACTATGCTGGCTGTAGGTTTGCCATAAATAACTTTTATTATGTTCAGGTATGTTCCCTCTACACCCACTTTGGTGAGAGTTTTTTTTTTTATCATAAATGGGTGTTGAATTTTATCAAATGCTTTTTCTGCATCTATTGAGATGATCATGTGGTTTTTGCCCTTTCTGTTGTTGATGTGATGTATTACATTGATTGATTGGCATATGTTGAACCATTGTTGTGTCCCTGGGATGAACCCCACTTGATCATGATGTATGATCTTTTTTACGTGCTGTTGGATTCGGTTTGCTAATATTTTGTTGTGGATTTTGCACCTATGTTCATCAGTAATATAGGTCTTTAATTTTCTTTTTTGGTAGTGTCTTTGTCTGGTTTTGGTATCAGGGTGATGGAGGCTTCAAAGAATGAGTTTGGGAGTACTCCTTCCTTTTCAATCTTCTGGAAGAGTTTGAGAAGGATCAGTATGAGTTTTTCTTTGTATCTTTGGTAGAATTCCCCAGTGAAGCCATCCCGTCCTGGACTTTTATTTGTAGGGATTTTTTTTTATTGCTAATTCAATTTCATTTCTAGTGATTGATTTGCTCAAGTGGTCAGTTTCTTCTTGATTCAGTCTTGGTGGATTGTATGTTTCCAGAAGCATGTCCATTTCTTCTAGGTTATCCATTTTGTTTCCATATAGTTGTTCATAGTATTCTCATATGATATTTTGTATTTCTGTGGTATTGATTGTAATTTCTCCATTTTCCCTTCTTATTTTGTTTATTTGTACTCTCTCTTTTCTCGTCTTCAAGAGCTTGGCCAGAGGTTTGTCAATTTTGTTTACTCTTTCAAAAAACCAGCTCTTGGTTTGATTGATTTTTTTCTGTTGTTTTTTTAATCTCTATTTTATTTATTTCCTCCCTCATCTTTATTATTTCCTTCCCTCTGCTGACTTTTAGTTTTTTTGTTCTTCTTCTTCTTTTCAAATTCTTTTAGCTGGGATGTTAGATTGTTTATGTGAGATTGTTCTTTTTTGAGGAAGGCCTGTATCACTATAAACTTCCCTCTTATCACTGCCTTTGCTGCATCCCACAGATTCTGCGTAGTTGTGTTTTCATTGTTATTTGTCTCAAAGTGTTTTTTAACTTCTTCTTTGATTTCATTATTGACCCATTGGTTTTTTGAGTGGCATGTTGTTTAATCTCCATGCTGTCATTTTTTTCTCCTTTGTTTTTCTGTAGTTGATTTCTAATTTCATGGCATTGTAGAAAAGATGCTTGAAATAATTCTCTCCTCTTAAAATTGTTGAGGCTTCTTTTTTGCCCGAATACATGGATCTATCCTAGAAAATGTTCCATGTGCACTTGAAAAGAATGGATATTCTATTTTGGGGGGGATGTAAAGTTCTGAAAATATCAACCAAGTGTAGTTATTCTATTGTATCATTTAATTTCTCTGTTGCCTTGTTTATTTTCTGTCTGGAAGATCTGTCCAATAATGTTAATGGGGTGTTAAAATCTCCTACAATGATTGTATTCCCATCAATTTCTCCCTTTATATCTGTTAGTATCTGTTTTATGTATTTAGGTGCTCCTATATTGGCTGCATATATGTTAATGAGTGTAATATCCTCATCTTGTATTACTCCTTTAATCATTATAAAATGTCCTTCTTTATCTTTCTTTATGAGCTTTGTTTTAAAGTCTATTTTGTTTGAAATTAGTATTGCTACACCTGCTTTCTTGTCATTTCCACTTGTGTGGAATATCTTTTACCATCCTGTCACTCTCAACCTATGTATGTCCTTCTCCCTAAAGTGGGTCTCTTATATGCAGCATAGAGTAGGTTCTTGTTTTATTATCCAGTCTGCTGCTCTATGTCTTTTGACTGGAGAATTTAGTCTATTGACATTTAGTTTTGCAGTTGATTTAGTATTTTCTCTTTGTTCCTTCCTTTTTCTTTTTGTGGTTTGATAATTTTCCTTTTTATTATCTTGGGGTTGTTTTTGGTTTGGTTTTTTTTTTTTTAGTTTTTGTGACTCTATGGTAAGTTTTTGGCTTGTTACGCTGATTTGTACATACATTAATCCATTACTATAACTGTTTGTTTTAAACAGACAGTAATATAAGCTCAAACCCATCCTACCAAGAACAAAAAATTTTTGAAAGAAAAAACTCTATATTTTCTTGCTCCCCTCTCCCACCCTTAATGATTTAGATATCCTCTTTTACAATTTCATGTTTATTCTGTTGTAATTCATGGTAGTTATTGCCTTTCCAATTATGGCTTTCTCCTTTCTGTAGCATCCTGCTTCTTTTCTATTTAGAGTAGACCTTTCAATATTTCTTTCAGCATAGGTTTAGTGTTGCTAAATTCTTTTAGTTTTTGCTTGTCTGTGAAGTTCTTTATCTCTCCTTCTATTCTAAAGGATAGCCTTCCTGGATAAATTATCCTAGGTTGCATCTTTTTTTTCATTCAGAACTTTGAATATATCTTGCCACTCCCTCAGAAGAAATTTGTTTTTTAAAAGCCCATTGTTAAGCATTTACCACCACTGTTCAACACTTCTCCCCTCAACATATATAAATCCACAGGTAATAGGGAGGGGATAGCTCAGTGGTAGAGGGCCTGCCTAGCATGTGTGAGGTCCTGGGTTCAATCCCCAGTGCCTCCACCAAAATAAATGAATAAACTTAATTACCTACCCCCCCAAAATAAATAAATAAAATAAATACAGACACACTCATACTCACAAACATCCACTCCTCTTTTAAAAACACAAACATAATACACTGTACAAACTTTCTGCACCTTGCTTTTTTTGACTCAATAAATAATAGAGCTCTTTCCCCATCAGTGTGTCTAGAGCTACTTCATTCTTTTTAATGCCTGAAGTGTCCTCCAAATTGCTTCTCTTCCCTCAAGAAGTGAGCCACATCCAGAGCTCTGCTCAGAGTCACACATCACCCCATGCTTCTTATTCATTCATTTCTTGACTGCCCAGCTCTGTGCTAAACTGAGGATGAAGAGATCATTTAAGTTCCTTTCCTGGAAGGGAAGGCAGAGAACCCATAGCCAGATCCCAACAACTAGAACACAAGGTCATCTGTTCAGGAACAGAGGTGAGATCAGCTCTGAATGCCACCTTTTTTTTTTAATTACTGAAGTATAGTCAGTTTACAATGTTGTGTCAACTTCTGGGGTACAGCATAATAGTTCAGTCACACATGTACATACATATATTCATTTTCATATTCTTTTTCATTATAGATTACTACAAGATATTGAGTATAGTTCCCTGTGCTCTGCAGTATAAACTTGTTTATCACCACCTTCTTCTTAAATGTTCCTTTTTCAGTTCTCAGAGCTGGAAGCTGCTTTCCTTCCCAGGGCCTGCCACATCACTGCCTCTGACTGCCATATTACGGCATTGACCTTGAAACTGAACTCTTGAGGTCCACACAATTTTATGAAAACACTCCAGAGGCCAGACTGCCCATGTTCACTCAACACTGGGTCCCACAATCAGATGCTGGAGGGACATGGATGAGGGGCATGGACACTTGACCCAAGGACTGGACCCCCTCGATTACACTGTAAGCTCACTGAGAGAGGGTCTCAGTCAGAGTCATCTTTGTACCTAACTCAGTGCCTTGCTCAAAGCAGATGTTTGGTGTTTCATCATCTTAACTGAGAAAGATTTGAGCTAAGAGTCTCCTCCTTCAGCTACTTACTTCTTTACTGACCTGAGACCCAGTTCACATCAGTTATTAGTACTGGGCTCTGTTTTTGCGATATCCATATTGCTGGGTCTAATCCCAAGAGACCTGGGCATTTCCACGGGTGAAGGAGGGGCAGGTGAGAACACAGCCAGTTCCTCGGCCTTCCTTGTTTGGAGTCAGTTCCTTCTTGTAATTCCCTCTGCCCAGCTCCCTCCACACCAGTTCCCCCTCCCAACTTAGCCCTCCCTGCCCCCAACTCACCCACCCCCGTCTCTTCAAAGCTCCTTCCCTCCTTCCCCTCCTCCACCAGGCACCTCTTTCCATGGATGCACCTGAGGCGGTTCCTGCTGGGACTTCCTCTCTGCCATCCTACGACACCAGGATGGAGGCAGAGCCATATTTCCACATAAACGTGCCCCTGTGTTTCCCCTCACATCGTCCACTTATTTCACAGATGCCTGTTGATTCCTACTCTGTGCCAAGTGCCTCAAATCCCCGACCTTACAGACAGTAGCAAAGGGAGACGGGCAGACAAACAGCAGAGACCATCCTGGCAGGAAGCAGGCAGAGGGTGTTACAGGGGCACAGGGCCAGGGCGCAGGTTCTGCTTGGTGTAGGAGCTTATCATATCATATGTTCGCTTATATACCTTTCCTATCTATCTCCTCTAATTGCCTACAACCTCACTGAGGCTGTAAAGCCCTTTCGTGGATCAACACATTAATTGTCACAACCACCCTGGTCCTATTATTATCCCCATTATACTGAGGTGGTTAGGCAGCTTGCCCGAGATCGCCCAGCTGAGACGTGGAGGATGCCACCCATCTGTTACCCTTGGCAGCACTGTTACCTACTGAGCCCTGCGCGCCTCGCACAGCCACGTGGGGCAAGGACCACCTGCATATTACACTGGCTTCCTGACCTCCAACACTCCCTCCTGCTGGGGTTCCCTCTCCTGGGGGGGTCTTCCATTTGGATGGAGTCTGGGGGAGTGGCTGATTCCCACAGTCAAACCTGGAGGGGTCCGACTCTCGTTCCCTTCCTTGATTCACGACTTAGGCTCAGTCAACTGAATAGTTAGGCAGTGACCCGGGGGCGGTTCATCAAAGAGGTGCAGACAGCAGAAGGAAGGTGTCCCTTCACCTGGCTATGCAGCAGGGCTCCCTGCCTCCCCGATACCTTCCCTCCAGTTTAATGTCCACAGAAAAGCCAGAGGAATATTTTATATTATATGAAATCTAAGATATTATGCAAAAGTATCTCAGAAAATAACTTGCCATCTTAAAAATCTGTTCCATTCTTTGCAATATCCAGAAAGCAAAATGCACACACCTCCTGTCAGCTTAGCATGGCCAAAACGACTGGTCACCACCCTCTCCCCTCAATGCGCTAGGCTCCCATATCCTTGGCTGGCTTCCTTGTCAGGCAGCCACCAGGAAAGGCCCACCCTGGTGCCGGGCCCTGTGTTAATTCTTCTGCTGGGATGCCCTTTTACAGGGGATTATGATAGACTCCTGCTTGAGACACAAATAAGAGTTCAAGGTCACCTTCTTTCATGGTCTCATTAAATTTGATGCCATCGGGTATCTTTCTACCACAATATTTTAATTTACCTCTCTGCATAGCACTCATAGCCATCTACTATTTAGGTGATTTATGTAGTTCTTAATGTATTATGCCTTGCCTATGAAGAACTGTAAGTATGATCATAATAAACCTCAACAATAACAGCAGGTAATATTTTTTGCCGCGCTCCTGTATGTCAGGGCCTTTATGAGTTACTAGCTCTTTGTATATTAACACAACGCTCCTTACAACGAGCCTGTGAAGGAGGCGTCTCTATGACGGTTTTCCATATGAAAATACTGAAGTACCATGAGGTTAAGTAACTTGCCATCCAGTCTATTCCAGAGTTCAAGCCCTTAATCACAATGCTATGATTTATTATAGCATGCTTTTCACTGTGACTCATAAATGATTGCTGGGGGAGAAAAAGAGGGGAGAAGTTCTGCCCAACCATTCTGTGCTCCCTTGGTCCTTGATTTCCCGGCCTGGTCACCCTAGCCCTATAGATGTGGGGAGGTCCCAACATCCTTCCCACAAATTCCCTCTTGTATTGTTTATTAGGGGGGAGGTAATTAGGCTTATTCTTGATTTCCACTTGGAGGAGACACTGGGGGTTGAACCCAGGACCTCGGGTGCTGAGCACGCGCTCTACCACTTGAGCTATACCCTTCCCCCCATTTACTTACTTGTCATTGGGTTTATTTATTTGTTTATTTTTTAATGGAGGTACTGGGGAGGTACTGGGGATTGAACCCAGGACCTCATGTGTGCTAAGCGAGTGCTCTACCACTGAGCTATAACCTCCCCCTCTTCCCAAAAACTCCCTCTTGATATAACCAGCCAGAATCAATTTCTGCTCTCTTCAACCAACAATCCTGATCAACATACCCCAAAGGCTTAACTCTGGGCTTTGCCCAGAACAGAGGGACAGTACGTCTTCAACATATAAATGAATGAGAGAGTTCAAAGCTACATGCTTTGACTAGCAGGGGGCATCACCAACACCACACTGATGTCTCAAACTTCATTCCCTTGCTCTTTCTTTCTGAGGAAATGCTTTCGATATGCCAAGTTTTAGAAATCTGAACACAACATTGTAAAATGACTATAACTCAATAAAAAAATGTTTAAAAATTAAATAAGTTAATTAAAAAAAAAAAAGAAATCTGCAGGTAGGGACAATTTCCTCAGTTGTCTTTACCTGGTATATTTCTAAGAGTTCCTTCCAGGGAGCCCTGCAAGAGAGGAAGAACCCTCACCAGCTGCATTACCTCCTCTGAAAGTGTTCAAACTCCGCCTGTCTCCTCATTTTCACGGCAGGGAGGTCCCTCTGGCTGTAAGCATTCTCAAAGACATAGTGTTCCTGCTGTCTGGAGGCTTCACAGTGGCACTGGTTTTTCGGGAACAGCCTAAAACAAGATGAGGACTATGAACACAGACTGAGGGGGCTGGTGGGTGGGGGGAGCCTGAAGCCTAATCCAGTGTGTCATTCCCCCATCTGGGTTGGGCTGAGACCCTGAAATCCCAGCAGGGCTGCCCCCAAAGCCAGAGGGAGAGGGAGGAAGGGAAAAGGGCAAGAAGGCTCCCCACTCTTGAATCATCCCCTGCACCGAGCTTCTTTAATAAACTTGAATCACAAATGTCAGTGGCATCTCACTCTCACTCACCAGAAGAGGCCAGAGGGACAGGAAGGCAGTATCTTTCCTGTAGGTTTTTTTTGTTTGGGGGTAGGGGGAGGAGGTAATTAGGTTTGTCTATTTTTTAAAAAGTCTTTAATGGAGGTGCTGGGAATTGAACCCAGGACCTCAGGCATGGTAAGCACTCACTCTACCGCTGAGCTATGCCCTCCCCGCTTTCCCGTAGCTTTAGTTAAACAAGCCCTCCACAGGTGCAGGGACCTTGCTGGGTGCTGTATGGAACAGCAGCATTTGCACTGTGCAGACTGAGCCCTTTTCTGGCCCCACAGCTTGGAATCGCTTTCACAATCAGCACAGGTGCAGGGAGGTCGGGAACTGGCTGTAAAGTGGGTACACCTGGACATTGTAAACCATGGGAGGAGCAAGGGAGGTGTCAGACCAAGGTGCAATAACTTGCTGTCTCACCAGATTCCATCATAGGTGAAGAGGCTCCTGACACGTTCCTCGGGTAGAAGCTTCGGCATCTGGACAGCCGGAGCAGGGTGAGGGAGCTCAGGTTTGAGGTTACTGATCTTTGGATAAAGGTACACACTTTTGAGTACGAACAACACCATGCCCAGGGCCAAGAGTAAGACCGACATCTTGAGCAACCACAGGCATCTAGGGCTGTTGGGACACAAAAGAGCAAATTCCACTGAAATCTCTTTGTTGATTACGTAAAAAAAAAAAAAAAAAAAAAAAAAAAAAAAGACTTGATCATGTAATATACACAGGAAGAGTAACTTGAGGAAAAATGTAAGTAAAACCTGTATCTTATACAACTTATGGAAATTGATTTCTGATAAACAGAGGAGTAAAGAATTAAGTCGCAACAAAGAGACTCAGAAAAAATCACAAGTAAAAGAATGGGCCAAAACACCCCAAGGTGGGGCGGGGGGAGAGTAAGGCTTGCAATATTAATGTCAGCATTGTTGAATTCAGGGGAAAAAAAAACTGATTAAATGGGACCAAAAGGATCACTTATAAGGATCGGATGCATGATCCACAAAACAGAGGTAGTGGTCATGAACTTTATCCACTAAATAGCATTAAGGTACACATAGCAAGAAATGGCAGGAGAAGGAATGAGAAGGAGTTTAACATTCTCACATCTAGCATTCTAACGTCTCAGTCCTTCACAGGTCAAGTCTCAAAAATATATAAAGCAGTATGTTTGCAACTAAATTACAGAACTCCTATTCTGTTAAAGAGCTTTTAGAATAGTCACGAAAATTGGCCACATATTTGAACACAAAGGAAACTATAACAGAGTGGAAATCGTTCAGATCATACACTCTGACAGTGCAATCAAAATGTAACCTCATAATAAGCCCCCTCTCCCAACAACGTGGAAAACTTTTTTTTTTAACTTTCCAAAGCAGCTCTTTGAATCAAGGACAACATCAGAACAAGAACATAAAAATAATAAAGACACTGTAGCCCCAAATTGTGAAACACACTACAGCTCTACTGAGTGGAAAATTTGAAGCTTTAAATATAAATTTCTGATCATAAGATATAAGATAAATTAAGCCATAAAATAAAAGGTTTGGAAAGCGGACAGCAAAAGGAACCTAAGTAAAACAGAAACAAGAACTTAACACAGGGGAGGGTATAGCTCAAGCAGTAGAGCACCTGCTTAGCATGCTCGAGGTCCTGGGTTCAATCCCCAGCATCTCCATTATAAATAAATAAATAAACCTAATTACCTCCCTCCTCACCCCACTCCACCCCCCAAAAAGAACTTGATGAAAATAAAAAGTGGTGAATTGAGGGAAAAACCTAAAACAGAACAACTGTGAAATCTAAGCACTACTTGAGTAGATAACTTTTGAGATATCTGATCAGTTCATCCCCTCCTGACTCTAAGACTTGTCTTCTGACCCACAGAGGTGACATCTACCTGTCTGGCTGGCATCACATGATGCTCCTCTGGGCATGGCTGATTGGACCATGATTGGCCCAGCTCAGTCGAGGTGTCTGCCCTTGGTCCAACCAGACACCTCGTCTGAGCTGGGCCAATCAACCAGAACTTCTTCCACAGGAATCAAGGAGCAGAGATATTGATCAGCTTATTCTGGTCCCCTGAACTAAGAAGAGAAGGGAGGAAAGAAGGGGGAGAAGACAGAAGAAGGTGAGAGAGACAAAGAGAATCCTAGATCTTGAACACCTAGATGAAAGGGATGACTTTCTAGAAAAACACAAGGGACCCAGACTTGTAAAAGTGAAAAAAAATTAAGGACGTTGTCAAGGCCTATGTATGCAACAAAGTCCCAAATCTATGTTTCACAAGTAAACAATTTCAGCCTGGTTTATAAAAACAGCTAAACTGTGATGCAAATATAAGAATTGTGATGCAGATAAATATAGAACTGAGGAATATAGATATAAATATGCTAAACAAATATTAGCAAATAGAATACAGTGGTATCTTAAATGAACGACTGACCCTTAACAAATGGAGTTCTTCCTAAAAGTGCAAGGATGACTCAATATTATTGTGTGGCTGAACCATACTGACTCCATTTTTTTTCAGCTCATCTTAGGCCCACAGTCCTACCTGCTCCCTTTTCTGTGCAACGGAGCTTCAGCCTACTCATGGGGAATGTGACCAAACCACATAGGTTACCTATCAACTCTTACCCTGCCTTCACCTCATGTGAAAACTGGAAGAATGTTTTTCACTGACACAGATGGTTAATGGTCATGAGACCCCCCCAAGGGGAGGGCAAAAAACCTGGTTCCTATAGGTATGGACATGCTTCAGTTTCTATTTTGTAGCTTTGACCCCTTTAAACCGCCCCAGCCAACCTCTTTCAGCACCACTGGGTGCAGCTGCAAATGCCTCTGATCGCTGTCTGCCAGACCCTGCCAGTATGTAAGTTACCCACAATAAACTTCATAATTGCACTTTATGGAGTTGCCCACTCCGTTTTTCAGCCTCAAATTTCTTTCTCTGTTGGGAGGACATTATTCAGTGTCTCCACCTCCCAACAATTATGCAATTTATTAATAAATTTCACCAAGTGAAAATTCAGGTCAGGAGAAAACCCAATATGATTATATTGACAGATGATTTTAAAAGCATTTAATAAAATTCTTAATTTGTTAAACATCCTTCATTTAAGAAAGATCCCCTTGAGTTGGGGGAGGGATAGATTAGGAGTTTGGGATTAATAAATACACGTTACTGTATATAAAATAGATAAGCAACAAGGACCTGCTGTATAGCACAGAGAACTATGTTCAATTTCTTGTAATGAGCTGCAATGGAAAAGAATCTGAAATATATATGTATATGTATGTATATGTATAACTGAATCGCTTTGCTCTATACCTGAAACTAACATTGTTAATTGACTACACTTCAATAAAAAATAAGAATCAAAAAAAAGAAAGGACCCCTTGAACAATGTGGGTTTGAACTGCTTGGGTCCATTTAGATGTGAAAATTTTTTCAATAAATAATTGGAAAAAAAATTTTTAAAAGAAAGAACCTAGAAGAAATGACGTCACACTAACGATTATGAGCACACCTAACAGCTAGAGCTTGGTTTCCAAACAATATTCCCCTCTAAAGAAAATCCAAGCCCCTTGGAGAAATGGCTGGTTCTGGGTTTGGGGTAAGGAAAATTCAGAGTGACTCTGGAATATCCTGTAATGCCAGAGAGGAAGGAAGCTATCTAAGAAGACCACACTTATGTCCAAAGAAAGAAGAGCTAGTTTAAAGGGTCTTCCACCAGCCATATTTGGGACAATTGAAGCTTCAGTAAGAACAGTGGTGGGGGGAGGGTACAGCTCAGTGGTAGAGTGCTTGCTTGGCATGCATGAGGTCCTGGGTTCAATCCCCAGCACCTCCATTAAAAATAAATACATAAATTTTTTAAAGAAAAGAACAATGTCTATAGTTAACCAAAACACACTGAATAAAACAGGATCCATGAATCTAATGATATTCCAAGGGAAAAAATGTAAGTGGTGAGCAGAGTACTTTAAAAAAAAACAAAACTATTTAACTATGGAAAAATTTCAAGCACACATACAAAAAATAAAGGAAACATTAAAATGAACTTTATTGTACTCATTCCCCACCCTCTACTCCTGGACAAAATGCATTTATCTGTCTCTTCACCTATTTCTCTCACTTCCCAAATCACTTTGAAGAATCATTTTGACATCATACCATTTCATCAGTACATAGTCTCTCTGAAGGGTAATGTGGTAGTTTTGTTTTTACTCAATTTAACTGAGCTGGAACCACGTTTCCTGGGATTCCCTTCCCTGTGTAATGCCAGGTTAGGGATGTCCACAAGAGAAACTTGCAGGAGATCTGGAGGCAGAAGTAAAACAGCAGCCATCATGCTCTGATGGTCATTAGAGGCGGTGCGGGACTGCAGAGATATTGGTTCCATCTACTTGGTCCTCTTTCCACAGACCCTATGTCCAGTCCTCCTTCCCAACTACTGGCCCTGCTGACCAGTCACCCCAGGTTCCCTACCAGAACTTGCTCTGAGAACTCACAGTTGTGGTAACCAGGGGGAACCAGCAACCTTTCTTATACTGCACCAACTCTCTTGGTGGTTGTACTCTAGAAAATGGATGCTTCTGGATTTTCCAAGTTCCAGCTCATTCACTCGTGACAAGGCTGGTTGCTGACTTTTCCGTGATTTTTTTTTTGACCTTTACTTCCCCAGCACATCCAGCAATTATGTTAATTCCTATAATAAATTTCCTTTTCTGTAATATTTATAGTAGTTCTGCTTCCTTGACCGAGGCTCAAGGGATTCAGATAAAGGTTGTTACACACACACGCACATGCACAATAGCATTATCAGCTAGAAATTTAACAGTCATTCTTTAATATTATCAAATGTCCACAGTGTTTAAATTCCTCCATGTCTTTTTTTTTTAAGGATCAAAGCAGAATCCAAATAAGGTCCACACATTGGTTCATAAGTCACCTAAGTTCCTTTTAATATGTAGATTCCCCTGTATCTCTATTTTTCCTTGCAACTTATTTATTGGAGGAACCGTGTTGTTGATCTTATACTATTTGGATTTCTCACATCTAGATTATACCAATTTCAGGGGTCATGGTTCCTTTATCCCCTGTATTTTCTCTAAATTTGTAGTTAGATCAAGAGGCTCAGTCAGATTCAGTTTTGATTTTCACAGAAGACTCCTTCATAGGTGAGGGTGTGTGCCCCTCCATCAGGGAGACAGGGCACAGAACAGCTCATCGTGTCTCTTTTATCAATTATTAGCAGCCATTTGGTGATTGTGCAACTCACTGGTTCTCAACATTTTTGATCTCAGGACCCTATTATAGTCTTAAAATCATTGAGGACCCCAAAGAGCTTTGTTTTGGTGAGTTATACCTATCCATTTTGGAAATTAAGTTTGAGGAAGTTTCAAAGTACTTATTAATTTGGGGGAAGGGTATAGCTCAAGTGGCCCAGTGCATGCTTAGCATACACAAGGTTTTGGGTTCAATCCCCAGTACCTTCTCTAAAAATAAATAAGTAAACCTAATTACCTCCTCCCAAAATGTAATTTAAAAAAACATTTTAAGTACTTATTAATTTAGAAATAAGATAACAAATCCATTATATGTTAACACAAATAATGTATTTTTATGAAAACTACCTACATTTTTCAAAATAAAAAAATAGTGAGAAAAGTGGAATCATTTTACATTTTTTTACCCATCTCTTTAATGTTTAGTTTAATAGATAAAATGCAGTCTCATACTTATTGCTGCATTCAGTATCTTATGATATGTTGTTTGGTTGCAGTATATGAAGAAAATATGGCCCCACACAGATATGTAACTTGAAAAGAGAAAAATATTTTAATTGCCTGTTCAGATAAATTGTCCATATTCATCTTTGATATGACACCCAAAATCAAGAAGTGATAGTTTCTTAAAAGGTTGTAGTAGCAATGTGGAATCTGAAATTATACTAATGAATTTTTTGTATTCTGTTAATTAAAATCCACTAGTATTATAATGGAAAAGACTATGTATGTATGTATATGTATAACTGAATCACTTTGCTGTATACCTGAAACTATATTGTAAATCAATTATACTTCAGTTTTTTAAAAAAAAGTCCATCAGTTTGTCTTACAGTTTGAATGGATCTCTTACCTATGCATGATTTTAGAACACCATGCATCTGTCATACGGAAAATATTGGTCCACTGAATTACGCTAATCTCCCAAATGTTGATGCATTTTATCATGCAATATCGAGAATTCACTTTCATTAATATCAACACCAGTTTCACCAGAAAAGTCTCTAAATACTAAAAGACTTTCAAATTGATTGCAGTGGAAAGAAGGTTTACAAAGTTCTAATTTTTTTGTTTTGAAAGCTTGAATTTCATGATTGGCAACAAATAGGGCCACTTGTTTCCTTCAAGTGGACAGGACCACTTGGTCGTCTACCAAATACACAACTCTGAATAACCACAGCTTATTCGTCATCCTTCCCAGTAAAAAAGATTTCCGTTACCTGTCCAGCTCGCCACTCCAATGGCACAAGTGCTTTTTCTTGAGACAACAACCATCACACTTTAGGCAGGAGTGTTTTATGCGTACATCTCTTAAAAATACTTAAAATTGGTATTCTCTAAAAATGAATAGATTTTACTATCTCATCAAGGATATTCTGAAGTAAACTGGCTTTTTTTTTTTTCTGAGTGTGGTGGTGTAATGTACAACCACCAGCAGCTCAAGCTAAGGTACCAGCAGTTTCGCCCATCATTGCCTTTGTGTCATCAGTATACATGTCAGCTCAGTGGAAAAGGCAAATAGCATCTTAATAACATTATGAAAATAGTTTTGACTTTGCAGACTCCCTGAGAGGGTCACTATGACCCTCAGGAGTCCGTGGCCCACAATTTGAGAACACCTGCCCCAGCCCATTCTTCCACAGGACTATCAGTGTTTTTTCTTCTCTATTTTCAGAAGCTCTTGGTATATAGAGATATTCACCTTTTGTCTATGATATAAGTAGCAAAGATTATTCTTTCCAAGTTTGTCACTTGTCTTTCTCCTTTTCTAAAAAAATTATTAATTATTGTAGTAATAAACATAAAATGTACCGCCTTAACCATTTCTAAGTGTACATACAATTCAGTAACATTAAGTACATGATTTACATTGTTGTACAATGGATCTCCAGAACTTTTCTCTTTTTCCTTTGTTTACATTTTTGTATGCAAATGTTTGAAATAAATTTTTTTCCAAAATTGAAATTTTAATCTTTTAGCTATTGAAGAAAAAAAAACTCCTCTTTATAAAAGAATGAAAACTAATATATGTAGGAGGAAGGATAGAATCAGAAAAAATGACCACTCTGCTACCACCAATGGAATAAATGATTCTGGCCAGGATCGCATGCTAAAACCATCAGACAAAAAGGTGCTGGAGGGCAGGATATTAAATGGGGCCAAAATAGAAATCACTTACTATTTACAAAGAGAAAAAAAATGCGCCTTTACAATGGAATGATCAGGTGGACACTACCTTAACCAAGTGTTCAAACTTAGCATCACTAATAGTGAGACAGCCTGAAAAAAATGTGCCCCTGATACGATGTGATATGAAGCACACAAATCACTTATGGGGGATTAATGCCAAAAATGTTTAACCAAAATGTGATCAAGACTTGAGACCTCACTGCCAGTGTATAGGAGATAACAGGATAAAGAAGCAAACTGAATAACACCATCAAGACCAATCAGACATATCAGATGCAGGACATTCTGCAAGACAACTGGCCCGGACTCTTCAAAAAGACAATGTTATGAAAAGGAAAAAAAAAAGTGGAGGGACGGGATTGCTTTTGATAGTTTAAGGAGCCTAAAGTGATCAAACAACCAAATGCAATGTGTGAACTTTGATCGGATCATTGTTCCAAAAACAGTTATAAAAGGCATTTTGGAGGCAACTGTGAATATTTGAAAATGGGCTGAATGTCAGATTGTATTAGGGAATTGTTCACTTTTTTAGACGAGACAATTATAGTGTGATTATTTGGGAGAACTGCTGCTATTCTTAGAAGTATGCTCAAGGATTTAGAGGGGAAGATGCCTGGAATTTTCTTTTAAATGGTTCAGTCATTTGTTTCTGTTTCTTTCTTTGTTTGTTTTTTTTAATGGAGGTAGTGGGGATGGAACCCAGTACCTTGTGCATGCTAAGCATGCTCTCTACCACCTGAGCTAGCTATACTCCCCCACCCAATGGTTCAGCCATTTGAAAGAGAAGGCGAGACATAAAGCAAATGCAGTAAAATTGAAACTGCTCGACCTAGATGGAGGGCTTATGATTATTCATGGTAACATTCTTTTCAAGCTTTTTTTAGTTTGACAATTTTAAAAATAAAACTTTGGGATTTATAAATGACTGAATAAAAATTCCTCAGGTAAAATAAGAACAGGTGGATACTTTCATAACAGGGCAAACAATTTACAGTCTAAACCCAAAGCCCAGCATCATGTTTAATGATAAACACTGGAAAAGTCCATTACGGCCGGGAACAAGGTAAGAACGGCCATGGCTGTTATTTAACATTGCCGTGAAAGTATTAATCAATGCAGTAAAATGAGCTTATGGACTAAAAAAGATATATAACCAAAAGGGGAATAAAAAGTACAATTATTTACAAGATGTTATAACTGCATATTTGGAAACATTAAAATGTATTAAATGAGAAACTATTAGAAACAGATTTTAGTAGGGCAGCTAGTTACAAAGTATATACTAATATATATTATAATACTAATTATAATAGTTATCATCTAATGACCACTTACTCTGTTCTAATCCTCTGCCAAGAGTTGTGCGTATATCATCTCATTTAATTCCCACAACGACAGAATAGAGAGTTTCCATTACTCCATCCAATCAACCAATGAGTCAGCTGAGGCTTAAAGGGCAAAAGTAACCCACGTGGTTGGCTGGTGACAGATGCAGGATGCATAACCAGATCACACTTTTAAATGCTACACTGCACAGCTTTCTATAAGCCAACAACCATGAATCAAAACAGAAAAGTAGAGATGTGATTCAAACCGACAACACCGGACAGACTCCCAAGGCAGGCAGAAGCTGGAGAAGAAACAAGTTAGACCGTAGATTCCTGAGGGTCCCAGTGGCCCTTTCATGGAAACTGTAAGGTCAAAACTATTTTCATAATATTATTAAGATGCTATTTGTCTCTTTCACTATGCTGACATTTACACAAAAGTTTTCCTTTTGCTGAAAAAATTAATCTTGTGATTTCTGTGTGCTTTATTACTAATCCCTTTGTAAACCATGATACTTTGACAGCACAGAAACACCTACAAAGGGAAAGATTTAAATATTTAAAGTTGCATCAGAACCTTAAAAAAATGTCTGCATGGTGGGGGAAAAAACCACTGAAATCAAGATGGTAATATTTTCAATAAAAAAATATACTTTTAAAAAATATAATAATACTGAACTACTGAAATGGTACCTAACAAACAGGAGAGCAAAAGTATAATCTTAATTCACTTATGAGAATAACACCAAGGCATCAATTAATAAATGGGCACAGAATATGAAGAAATGACTGATGCAAGAATAAATGCATTTAGCAGGTGAACACCCAGGAAACTATTTGCTCTTACTTGTAAGTTAAAAACACTGAAATTAAAAATAACTTTGAAGATTACAACAAATAACATAGAAATACAGAATATCATACAAGAATATTATGAAAAACTATATGGAAGCAAAATGGATAACCTAGAGGAGATGGACAAGTTTCTGGAAACATACAGTCCACCAAGACTGAATCAAGAAGAAACTGACCACTTGAACAAATCAATCACTAGAGATGAAATTGAATTAGCAACAAAAAACCTCCCTACAAATAAAAGTCCAGGACTGGACGACTTCACCAGGGAATTCTACCAAACATACGAAGAAGAACTCATACCAGTCCTTCTCAAACTCTTCCAGAAGATTGAAAAGGAGGGAATATCCTGGGAAACAAGCTCCTGGAAAATAAGCCCCTGGAAAACAAGCAACTGGGAAACAAGCCGCACCTGAATTTCCATGAGCTTAAAATATTATATTCGCACTTGCATGCTTAAAATGCACATGCTTGATTTGCTTTGCTTTAATGTTTTACGCAGTAGATGACCTATAATATGTATTATGCTAAAGAAAATTTGTGAGGGGCAATCCTGAGATTGACCATAAGGGCATGAAGGAGGGCAGATATTTCCTTAGGGTAAAACAATGGACGGTCTTGGAAAGCCAGATCATCCATTAACAGAACTTTGTTCTGGCATGAAAGCATGCTGTTGAACCCAGGGGAAGTATCTGCTATCTTGAAATGTCCCAGAGGCAATCACAGGATAGACTCAGAAATTTTGCATACCCTGAGGAGGGTGATTGTTCCTAGAAGGGATGGGCCTGAAATTAATCAGTTAACCAGCAAGCAGAACTTGGTGCTTATCACATGGAATATCTAAAGCCCCACTTCTTTGATCACATTTTTTTCTAAGCCATATACTCCTAATAAATATGACGTTGACCAGGCTTTCAGCACTTTAGATCCACGAGATCTTGAGTCCCCTGGTCCCATCTTGGCTTTTTACTTTGTCTCTTTGTCTCTTAAGTCTTGTGTCGCCCACAGTCCTGAGCTGCCCTGGACGCAGCAGGAATACTCCCAAACTCATTCTATGATGCCACCATCACCCTGATACCAAAACCAGGCAAAGACAACACCAAAAAAGAGAATTACAGACCAATATCACTGATGAACATAGATGTAAAAATCCTTACCAAAATATTAGCAAATAAAATCCAACAGCACATAAAAAAGATTATACATAATGATCAAGTGGGGTTCATCCCAGTGACACAAGGGTGGTTCAACGTATGCAAATCAATCAATGTAATACATCACATCAACAAGAGAAAAGACAGAAACCATATGATCATCTCAATAGATGCAGAAAAAGCATTTGATAAAATTCAACACCCGTTTATGATAAAAACTCTCACCAAAGTGGGTATAGAGAGATCACATCTCAGCATAATAAAAGCTATATATGACAAACCTACAGCCAGCATAGTACTCAATGGTGAAAAACTCAAAAGCTTCCCACTAAAATCTGGGACAAGACAAGGCTGCCCACTGTCATCACTCCTATTCAACATAGTCTTGGAAGTCCTAGCCACAGCAATCAGGCAAGAAAAAGAAATAAAAGGGATCTAAATTGGAAAAGAAGAGGTAAAATTGTCACTATATGCAGATGACATGATACTATATATAGAAAACCCTAAAAGGTCCACACAAAAACTACTAGAAATAATCGAAGAATTCAGCAAGGTAGCAGGATACAAGATTAATGTAAAAAAATCAGTTGCATTTCTTTACACTAACAATGTATCAACAGAAAGAGAAAGTAAAGAATCAATCCCCTTTAAAATAGCACCAAAGTAATAAAATACCTAGGAATAAATCTACCAAGGAGGTGAAAGACTTACACATGGAAAACTATAAAATACTGATTAAAGAAATTAAAGAAAACTTTAAAAATTGAAAGATATCCCATGCTTCTGGACTGGAAGAATCAATATTGTTAAAATGGTCATACTGCCCAAGGCAATCTACAGATTTAATACAATCCCTATCAAATTACCCAGGACATATTTCACAGAACTAGAACATATCATGATAAAATTTATATGGAACCACAAAAGACCCAGAATTGCCAAAACATTACTGAAGAGAAAGAAAGAGGCTGGAGGAATAACTCTCCCAGACTTCAGACAATACTATAGAGCTACAGTCATCAAGACAGCATGGTATTGGTATCAAAACAGACATATAGACCAATGGAACAGAATAGAGAGCCCAGAAATGAACCCACAAACTTTTGGTCAATTACTCTTTGACAAAGGAGGCAAGAACATACAATGGAATAAAGACAGTCTCTTCAGCAAATGGTGTCGGGAAAACTGGACAGCAGCATGTATGTCAGTGAAGCTAGAACACTCCCTTACATTATACACAAAAATAAACTCAAAATGGATCAAAGACTTAAACATAAGACAAGATACAATAAACCTCCTAGAAGAAAATAAAGGCAAAACATTATCTGACATACATCTCAAAAATGTTCTCCTAGGGCAGTCTACCCAAGCAATAGAAATAAAAGCAAGAATAAACAAATGGGACCTAATGAAACTTACAAGCTTCTGCACAGCAAAGGAAACCAGAAGTAAAACAAAATGACAACCTACGGAGTGGGAGAAAATTTTTGCAAATGAAACTGACAAAGGCTTGATCTCCAGAACATATAAGCAGCTCATGTGACTCAATAAGAAAAAAACAAACAACCCAATCCAAAAATGGGCAGAAGACCTAAACAAGCAATTCTCCGAGGAAGAAATACAAATGATCAATAGGCACATGAAAAAATGCTCAATATCACTAATTATCAGAAAAATCCAAATCAAAACTACAAGGAGGTATCACCTCACACCAGTCAGAATGGCCATTATTCAAAAGTCCAAAAATGACAAATGCTGGAGAGGCTGTGGAGAAAAGGGAACCCTCCTACACTGCTGGTGGGAATGTAGTTTGGTGCAGCCATTGTGGAAAACAGTATGGAGATTCCTGAAAAAACTAAAAATAGACTTACCATATGACCCAGCAATCCTGCTCCTGGGCATATATCCAGAAGGAACCCTATTTCAAAAAGACACCTGCACCCCAATGTTTATAGCACCACTATTTACAATAGCCAAGACATGGAAACAGTCTAAATGTCCATCAACAGATGACTGGATAAAGAAGATGTGGTATATTTATACAACAGAATACTATTCAGCCATAAAAAATGACAACATAATGCCATTTGCAGCAACATGGATGTTCCTGGACAATGTCATTCTAAGTGAAGTAAGCCAGAAAGAGAAAGGAAAACACCATATGAGATCATTCATATGTGGAATCTAAAAAAAAAAAGAACATAAATACAAAACAGAAACAGACTCATAGACATAGAATACAAACTTGTAGTTGCCAAGGGGGAGGGCGGTGGGAAGGGACAGACTGGGATTTCAAAATGTAGAATAGATAAACAAGATTATACTGTATAACACAGGGAAATATAGTTAAGATCTTGTAGTAGCTCACAGCGAAAAAAAAAAGTGACAAAGAATGTATGTATGTTCATGTATAACTGAAAAATTGTGCTCTACACTGGAACTTGACACAACATTGTAAAATGACTATAAGCCAATAAAAAAGTGTTAAAAAAAAGAAACACAGGACTTCAGATACTGGAGTTATTACACATACTGTAAAATAAATAGACTTATTATAAAAGAACTATGGGTTAATGATTAAGAATTTTAACACAGAATTGAAGACTGTAAAAAGAAAGAGACGGAAAGTTAAGAAATAAAAAAATAAAATAACAGTATTGAAAACTCAGTGGATGAATTTAACAAGAGTGGAAGACAGGTCAGAAGATAACTGTCAAAATGAATGCGGGAGGAACAAAAGATCTTAAATTACTGAAAAGAATTAAGGACAAAGAGGGTACAGTGGGTACTGAAGTACTGGAGGACAGAGAGAGAACAGGGCAGAGTAACATCTGAAGAAAAAAAAAGGTTGAAAACTAATGAAAGTGCTTTCAAGAAGCTCTATAAGCCACAGGAAGAAAATTTTAAAATAAATACACATCAAAGAACATTAGAGTGAAAATTAAAATACAAGGAGACAATCTTAAAAGCAGCCAGCAAAGAAAAGATTACCCTTAAAAGAGATCACTAGTTAACTTTCCAACAGAGGCACTGAAATGAAGGTGCAAAAAAGGTGTTTTCAGACAAGCAACATTTGAGGGAATTTGTCACCAGCATACTTGCCCTGAAGTAACTACTAATGGCAAATAATTCCAGGTCTTAAGGAAAGAACGAAGAGAAATAAAGATAACAAATAAGTGGGTAAATGTTCTAAGGTTTTTGCATTGTCTAGGAAGGGGATTAAAAATGTTAAGCAATGTTAGACTTTGATAGGTCAAAGATAGGTTATAATCTGTGGTTAACTACTATAGAAAGAGTAAAAATAGTGAATAACTTTCAAGCTCATAGGCAGGAAAATGGGATAATAATCATTTAAAAAAAATCCCCAGTACCTCTGTTTAAATAAATAAATAAACCTAATTATCTCCCCCCCAATTTTTTCTCAAATAATAAAAGTTAAAAAATCAATACCAAAAAGTGCAAGAAAGGAGGAAAAGAAGAACATAGATCAGGTGGAACAAATAGAAAGCAGTCGTTGAGATGTTAGATATAAACCAACTATGTCAATAATTACATAAATGTAAATCGATTAAATGCTCCAATTAAAACATAGACTGGATGGAAAAAACAAGCCCAAATATATGCAGTTCGCAACAGACACACCTAAAACACAATGATACAGAAACACTGAGAGTAAAAAGAAAGATAAACACACCAAATGTAACCAATATAAAGTTGCTACCTCTAAGTTAATATCAAATAAAGTAAGACAAAAAAGCCAAAACCACAGTTACAAAGGAATACTTCGAGTTATAAAATATTCAGTTCACAGGAAGGAACAACAATTCCTTATTCTATTAACATAGCTTCAAAACACAGAAATCAAGATACTAAAAGAATTACATGAAGAAATAAACATATCCACAATCATGGTGAGATATTCTAACATTCTACTCTCCTTAACCGACAGAGCAAGCAAACCAAAAATTAGCAAGGCTTTGGATGAGTTGAAGCAAATAATCAGCAAGCTTGATATAAATGGACAAATACAGAACAGTGCATGTAATGCCTGCCGAATATACACTTCTTTCAAACATACACAGAAGATTTGTTTTTGGAAATTCAGAAAGGCACTTCTAAATAACCAGGGGTCAAAGAAGAAATCACAATGAGAATTCGACAACAGTTTGGATTAAATGCTAAAGAAAGTACCACATGTCGATGGGTGGGAAGCAACTAAAAAGCAACACTCAGAAATTTCTGGCTTTGGAAACCTCTACTAGAAAAGAAGAAAATCTGAAAAAGCCAAACATCTACCTCAGAAAGATTGGCAAGTTAGGCTCAAATAAAGTAGAAAGAAGGAAATAATAAATAAGAGAGCAAAAAAAAAATATTGAAATAGTGCTCGCTTCGGCAGCACATATACTAAAATTGGAACGATACAGAGAAGATTAGCATGGCCCCTGCGCAAGGATGACACCCAAATTCGTGAAGCATTTCATTTTTTTAGAAATAGACTCATGGACAGAGAATACAGACTTGTGGTTATGGGGGGGGTAGAGGGTGGGAAGGGATAGACTGGGATTTCAAAATTGTAGAATAGATAAACAAGATTACACTGTATAGCACAGGGAAATATACACAAAATGTTATGATAAATCACAGAGAAAAAAATGTGACAATGAGTGTGTATATGTCCATGAATGACTGAAAAATTGTGCTGAACATGCTGAACACTGGAATTTGACACAACACTGTAAAATGATTATGAATCAATAAAAAATGTAAAAAAAAATTGAAATAGGAAACAGACACTCTAAAGGATCATCGAAAACAAAATTTGTTTTATCTTCTTAAAAAAACTAAAATATGTAAACTCATTAGAGGGAATCGAAAAAAACATAAGGAGGCATAAATCACCAAAGTCAGGAATGTTGCAGGCATCACTTGAACCTTAAGGCTATTAAAGAAGTAATAAGAAAATATACGTGAATAATTTTGTGCCACTAAAGTTGAAAATTTAGAGGAAATAAGCAAGTTCTTAGAATGCAACATACAGAAACTGACACAATGAAAAACAGAAAATTCTAAACCATTCTATAATGCCAATTTTTCATTTTCACTTTACTCCCTATTGGGCCAACGAATAGGAAGAGACCCCAACTTATCTTGTGAAACAGCATAAATATTTCCCCCTAACCTGACAATGATAAAAGAAAGAAAGAAAAATCACAGCTAGTCTCACTCATGAAAATAAATGCCAGAAAAGTCCAGCCTCCAGGGTGGTGGGCAGTCCCCAGGGTGGCCCTGGAAGATCTCTGCTTCCAAGTAGTCACACCTCTGTGTAGCCCCTTCCATCCTGGCCTGTGTGACCAACAGCACAGAGCAGAAACCCCTTCCCACATCGGTCTGTGTGGCCAATACGCAAACAGCATTGGTCACTTCTGAGATTGCTAGCAAATACACTGTGGCTGTCTTCTTGGTGACACCTTCTCTCTCAGATGACTTGCTCTGGGAAAGCCTACTGCCATGTTGTGAGTGGCGAAGCCATGGAGAGCCATGTGGGGAGGAACTAAAGCCAACAGGCACATCAGTGAGCTAGGTCAGCCCCAGTCAAGCCTTCCACTCATCACAGTTACTTTTCATTAAATACGTTAATGTTGGGTGGGGTGATGATGCTTATTTTTAACGACTTTATAAATATATATTTTTAGATTTTCTCAGCGTTAATTTCTAATATGGTAATAGGAATAGATACAACTCACATAAACAAAAGTTCTTTGGGGTCCTCAATAATTTCTAAGAGTGTAAAGGGTCCTGAAACCAAAAAGATCAAGAATATGTTGGCCTAAGTTCTAAGCAATTGCTGTGGTTGTTAAACTTCCATAATAGAGATGAGCCCTGACCAGGATACACAATACAACACAGGGAAGAGAGCCAGCATTTTATGACTATAAATGAAATACAACCTCTAAAACTTGTGAATCACTATGTTGTACACCTGAAACTTATCTAGTATTGTACATCAACTCTACCTCAATTTAAAAACAATTTTTAATAATAAAATTTTTAAATAATTATATAGATGAGCTTCAAATTAGCACATTTCATTACTTATCCTTTAATAAAAAATCACATTCTAAGTGCAAGTTAATCTGAAAAACTCATGGGCACAGCTGGTTCCCAGCAAATACCTGGCTTAGGACATAGGTTCCTTTCAAGAGTAAGCTTGCAGCCAGAGGTAAGTTTATAACATCCAGAATTGCTCAAGCTGGCTTAGGGAGCAGTTTGTGTCTCAAACCCCGTGGGGTACCTAGTCCTCCACTTAAACAATAGATATGAAATAAACACTAACAGCACAGTGATTTCAAAGATGAAGAAACCAAGTTTCAGTTACTTCAGTTCTGTCATTAGTGGGACGACTTTTAAGATTTTCATAGGTATTTTAAATTTAAAACAACAGAACAGTGCAAACTGCCAAGTATATTTTGTTTGGTCAGTGTTGAATTTACCACTTATGGATTAATTCATACATAAAATGTTTTATGCACGTTGAATACCTTTTTAAATTATAGTTTATTTTTAATTGTCTTCAAATGAAAGAAAAAAAGAAAATAACTTATTACTGACTATTCCATACAATTACTGAAAATAATTGTCCTATTGAAGGGGGGAAACACTAAAAAATGATCAGCTGATGATGTCAAATACGCTAGAGGCATAACTTCTCCACGAGGTCAGGACAGCTGTATTCTCAGTACCTAGTAAGATGCCTCGCACACAGTAGGATTATCTAACTTTTGCGGAATGAATATTATTGATAAAATGTCCCACACAATCAAAAAAGCATTGGCTTTATCCTCAATTGGAACTGGATTCCAACCTGCTCCTTCCAACGTAGCCCTTGGGCAACCTCCATTCTCCTTTTCCACAACTCTAAGGTGGACATAATTCTTCAAAGAATTGTATGCTGTGAACAGTCAACAATCTAGAACTCAGCCTATACATAAGTGCTCCATAGTGGATGAAATGAAATGAATTTACCAACTAGTATTTACTGAGTTAAGTTCATGGGACTATAAAGATCATTTTCTGGGTGTGTGAGAGTAAACTAGCCTTATCTTAGAGGACAAAAGTCAGAAAGACCTATTTCAAAATCAGACACTTTTTTATTAAAAAAGAAAGAAAGAAAAGTAAAAGGGCACAGAAAAGTTTAAAAGACGTTTCATCGGAGGAAGAAAAGTTAGTTCCCCAAGATCACAGAGGCCAGCAGCCTTAAGATCTTAAGAGATACAAACATAGCAACAACATCGATTAAAACCCAGACCTTTTGTTCACAATTCCGGCTGGCTATACGTGAAGGGAGTCAGGTTTGACGAAGACTTGCCGGGTTTTAATTCGTTGGCACCAGTTCTAAGCCTGGTGCCAGGACTCCTCGTCACTCATTAAGGAATGTGGGGTGAGAGAATGTTGGGGAAGGTGCTGGAATGGAAGCCTTAGCCAGGGACTTTCGGTGGACGCAAGGGCTGCCTCGCTCCCCTCGCTCCGCCACAACATCTCCGTACCATGCATTTTTATGCTCAGAAACCATCATCTCACCAACATGTTTTCGCACTGTCGGAAGAAGTCTTCTTGCTAGTGTTAAATGATAGTTCTAGTTTTAAAAAGTACAAAGAAAGCAAACTTTGGGGATAAAAAGGCACAAAATGTATTTCTGATCCTTCTTCCTGGTTTATAAAAATTAAATGAGCCTTCCAAGTCTACTTTCGCCCCGGTTAATTATTATGCTACTCCTTCGAGGCTCTTCAGCGCCCACAGCCACGTAACGGACGCTCACCCTGCCTCGCGAGTGTGATCTGGACCTGGAAACCTGCTCTCCAAAATCCCTGACGTCAAAGCTCCGGCTGTTTTCTGAAAGCTGTGGAAGGGACAAAGTGGTGACTTCCCGACTACCCAGAGCCCGCGGCCCCCGCGCGGGGGTGGGGGGACCCACTTCACTGGGGACCTGCATCCGCAGTCCTGGTCACAGCCTGCGGGTGCCAGGCCGCCCTGCCACGCTCGGCACC
The DNA here is from genome assembly GCF_048564905.1 of Vicugna pacos. Classification (NCBI taxonomy): domain Eukaryota; kingdom Metazoa; phylum Chordata; class Mammalia; order Artiodactyla; family Camelidae; genus Vicugna; species Vicugna pacos. The sequence goes on along the minus strand of NC_133002.1, from coordinate 36,427,332 downwards.
ACCGCGCTCACACTCCAGGCACGAGAGGCAACCTGCACTTCGAAACTGGAAAACCAGTGTTCGCTGGAGCGCAGCGCTAGGGAACGAGCTGGGGCTCTCAATAGTGTCCCCAGGCGCCGTCTCCTTCCCTCTCCCCACCTACGTGGGGGACCGGTTGGACTTAATTTAGAGATCGGCTGGCGCCCGCCGCTCCCGCACCCGGCCGCTCCCCGATCGCACGCCTGGCGGGCCAAGTTTCACTTCTCACTTTTCTCTGCTCACGGGACACTTACCCGCACGATGTCATCCCGAATCCCGCCGCCTTGGACGTTCCGGGCTGGTGGAGCCGGGCGCAGCCACCCTGCCGATTGCCCAGCTCTGGCACTAACCTAGGCAAATTCTCCAGGATGGAGGAAGCCTCGAGAGCTTGGGTCGGTCCCCGTCCACGTCACCACCTACCCCCGCCCACCTTCTTGCTTTAGTAGGTGTGCGCCACGCGGCGCCAATCGGTCCCAGCATCTTTGTCGTCGTTTGGGGATGACCGAACCTCCCGGCCGAACGGACCTGCAACTGGCCCACGGCCCTAGAGAAGCCGAGAAGGTGACAGTAATGACCACAGCCCCTGCTTATGATACTAGGTACCAGCTTGGGGCTCAGTTTTATTTACGCCACTTACTCGTCACAAGAGCCCTAAGAGGTGAGTACTGGGCCCCACTTTTAGGACTGGGAAGCTGAGGCAAATGGCGTGATCTGCTAGTAAGCGGAAGATCTGGAATTTGAACCGCGTCTGGGTGACGCGGCAGCCCCCGGCGAAGGGAGCATTTTCTGTCCCTCGGGGGTGGAGCCCCCAAGCCGGCCAGACTCCACTGCGTCGGTGGTCCGATGGACAGAAGGGGCTTCTCTGCGGAGGACCGCGTGGACTCGCCGTATCACACGACCGCATCCGCGCTCCCCTTCTCCAGCCCCGGGCGTCAGCCCCCCGGCTGCTGAAGCCCGTCCTGGCTCCGCGCTTTAAACGCGGTGCGCCCAGCTCGAGGGCGGCAATCCTGCGCCCGCACTTCTCTCCAGATCTTCCAGCTGCCGTTTGGGACCTCTTCTTCTCTTCGGTGGGTGAACGGAGTTTCCCTCTCCACCTTACAGAACAGCAAAATCCCCGCGCCCACCTCTAGCCTCCCTGCCACCGCGGCCTCTCGCTTTCTGTCGAAACCGTATCCACTTGTCCACGAGCCTCACCCACTTCCCAACACCTCACTCTTGGGTTCTCCAAGTTCCGTCTTTGCCTCGCCTCCACCCCGTTCTTCATCCCACACCCCACTGGAACTGTTTTGGCAAAAGACGCGGGGAGGAAAACTGGAGTGGGTTGAATCCCTCTAAGAGATCTCTACAGCCACTGAATGACTCTGTGTCTGAACGAGTCTGGTGAGTTTCAGATGAAATGAGCCTTTGCAGGAACCTTTTCATAAGCTAGGTGGGGTGACCAGCAGCTTCCTGTGGTTCATCGCAAAGTATGATTGTATTGCTTTTACTATGACCCAGCTCAAGTCACAAACATAACATTGTTTTAAACTAGACAAAAGATGGCATTCAGAAAGCTTGCAAAATGACCTATGTTTCTACGTGTACAGCACGCACTAAATTACACCTTCCGGTGTTCCAAAAGGGATTTAAGACAGACATATAAAAACAGAATGTAGTGTAAATAAAAGAAAAATGACAATCAATCAAACCAAATAAGGCTGGAAAGAGAGTAGAAAAAATGCCAGAGGGGTCAACAGTTTTGGTGCAGGTGAGTCCCAAATTCAGCTCTGAGCTTCTCAGCCACCAGAACAGAGAAAACCTGCTGGAGGGAGCTCTGAAGTAGCTGTTATAGATAACCAGTTTCTAGGAACAGCTCCAAAAGGGATGTTATGCTTTCCTAGACAAGACTAATCAGCAAAGCGTTGTACTCCTTGCCATGTACATGTAGTAAAAAGACCACATTGCTTACCAATTACCTCCTCAATTCAGCAAAGCTGTGAGCCACTTCACAGATGTGGCCACCCAGCCTGTGAAAGATTTCATGACTTGTTTAAAGTTCTGCAGCCAGCCGTGAGCTAGGACTTGCACCCAGGAGTTGTGCCTCAAGGCCAATGCTGACTCCATTGTACCGCCACCTCCTCCCACCCAGGTCTGTCTAAGCGGGGAGCTCTTCTTGTGACTTGGAAATGGGACAGGGTTAATTCAGACATAACTCCTGCCTCACAGAAGTGTTGTGACCTATGATTTCGGTTCCAAAGTAAATTCTCTGTGATTGGAAGAAAGGGAAAGTTAGCTAAGTGAGGCTGGTTAGCCAGGAGCTTGAACACCAGTTCTCCACAGCAAAGCCTGGCTCTGGTCCCTGGGTGTTTAGACCTAGAGCCAAGCAGAGTTCGCTGCTGCCCTGAGAGGTAGAAAAGAAATGGCCCCTCCAGCCTACCTGGAGCCCTGACAGGTGGCCAGGTCTGTGCACATCTTACTCCAGGTGCTGTCTGGGCCAGCCGGAGGGTCACCTCTCCTATGATGAAGTACTTCAGGCTTTTTCACTGTGGTTGCTTACTATTTCACCCCCGTGACAAGACCGCCACTACTCCATGGCTGTGGGCTGATTTCTGGCCATCGCTTTGACAAATCGGTAAGTTCTTCAGTGATTTGAACTTCCTCTGTTCTTGGTTATTCCAGCCACTCCCAGTGCCCAGGGCACCCACCTCTGTCACTAGTGTCACTGGGCCAAAGACTGAAATCTTTGTCTTTGACAGTCAGGCTCTTGTCTACCTGTCCTTTGTGAGAGAAGGTTCCAGTGGCCCACAAGGAATTCAGATGCGCCCAGAAGATTCTGGTGCCATATCTAAACCTTCTGATGTTCTGGGAAGACTGATTAAGCCAGCTTTGTGTCCTGGTCCAGTGCTCTCAGCCAAAAGGACGGGTCCTCAGGGAAGAAGTTGAATGATTTCCTTTTTTTCAATTGAAATATAGCTGATGTACAATATTACGTTAGTTTCAGGTGTACTGCTTATTCATTTTATAACTGGAGGTTTCCCCTACACCTCCTTCACCTCCCAAACCCTTTCCTCTGGCAACCACCCATTTGTTCTCTGTATCTGAGTCTGTTTTTGTTTTGTTTTGTTTTTTAGATTCCACAAATAAGTGGGCTCATATGATATTTGTCTTTGTCTGTCTGACTTCTTTCACTGAAGCATAATACCCTCTAGATCCATCCATGTTGTTGCAGATGGCAAGATTTTTTTCTGGCTGGGTAATATTCCAGTGTGTATATATGCCACATCTTTATCCATTTGTCTATGGATGGACACCTAGGAAAGTCAAGTGATTTCTGACACCCTACCAAGGTGCTCGTGCCTGTTAGCCCCATCTTAGTTCCAGAGGGGTGGGACCATGTCCTATTTATTTTTCTACTCCAGAGCTTGGCCCACCGGTACAGAGTAGACACTATTTATTGACTGACCAAGTGGATGATTGCCTTGAGTAGTGGAATTGTTTTCTCACCCAGATAGTCACTAGCCCTTTCTCCTCCCCAAATCCATTCCTTGCTGATGCTCAAAAAAAATGTATGTTGAAAGAAAAATGGAGTTGGAAGCCAGCTATTCAGAGGACTGAAGGAGCAGGGACAAAACACCCTGGTGTTGGTTTGCAAACTGGCCCCTGTACAAAGAGGACTGAAGAAAGAGGTAGCCTGTTCCAGATTGGTAGGTGGCTGTTTTAATAAGCAAGGGAACTTAAGAGGCTTGTCTTGATTGCCTGGATCCAGCTTGGGGGTCAACCAGCAGTCGTGTCCTCTTGATTACCTCACCTGGCTTGTCATAACCTCAAGGGAAAAGGAAGTGGTATTCTTTGCTCGAAAATAAGAATTAAGCTATAGATGGTGGAGGGTTAGGCCCACAAGGAGGGAAGGTCCTAAACAGACTGTGCTAGGACCTCGGTGAGCCTCAAATGTCATTCAAGCTTCCACATGCTATTCCTTCTCCCCCAAAGACTCCTCCAAACCTCCATACTTGTTGTGTCTGGCTTTTAATGTTCAGTCTCTAGCTCAATGTCACTTCCTCAAAGAGGCCTTTTCCAGACGGGACCAAGTCAAATTCCTCTTTTGGTGTTCTTATAGCACCCAGTACTTTGTGGTCACCATCACGTTTGGAGTTTGTAATTTATATTAATATGTGCATGCATGTGTGTTCGTGTGTGTGTGTGTGTGTGTGTGTGTGTGTGTGTGTGTTTGCTGCCTGTTTCCCACGTTCCCTGAAACAAGGAGCAGTACCCCTTCTGTTTCACTCTCCAGTGTATCCCTAGCATAGAGCATAGGGGCTGGCTCATAGTTAATATTCAAAACCTATCTGATGGAGAAAGGAATAAATGAATTTTGTTCTCCTCACTTGATGCTCAGAACCATCTTGCACCTTCAGTGTTGCATTTGTCTCATTTTCACATGAGGAAAGTGAAACTCAGAGACGTGTGGGAGGACGCCAAGGGGTTGGAGCCAGGTCTGCTGGATCTAAAGCCCTGCCGCTCCTCTGCTGCCTGCCTATAGAGGAGGGGCCAGGTTAGTGAGGATGGGAGAGACGCAGAAGAGACAGAAAGTGAGGAAGGACCAAGTCTGGAACAGTGAGGCAAGGACGGAAGTAGACGGTACTGCCCTGCTGGCTTCAGCTTGCCCCTGGGGTCAAGGAGTGTGTCACTGATGAGGACCAAGGCAAACGGGGACACAGACTTGAAAGGCTGCAGATTCCTTCTCGGTTGTCTTCTGAACTGTCTTGCTGCCTTCAAGAGGCAGTAGAGTGTGCTAATTAAAAGGTCAACTCCAGAGCCGGGCTCTGCTCCTGCCCGCTCCCTGCTGTGTGCCCTGGTACCAGTTATTTAACATCTCCGTGCCTCCATGTAGCCTCAGTTGTAAAAATGTAGCTGATAATAGCACCCACCTCATGAGATTCCTTTAAGAATTAAGCACATGTAAAGTGCTTCAAACAGTGCCTGGGAAGTGACACGCCATAGTAAGTGTTGGCAAACACGATTTGAAGGGCAGCTTTTGTGCTCTGAAGTCTCTTTGTAATTACCACAAATTAAATGACTTCACAATTTCAATTAGAGTTTAAATTAATATTAAATTTAAGGAAGTCACGAGTGCAAACTCCCTATTCAATGACAAGATCTTATTATTTGTGGTGAAATTAAAAAAAATTTTTTTCAGGCCTTCGTTTTGGGGTGGGGGCAGCAATTAGATTTATTGATTTATTTAACGGAGGTACTGGGGATTGAACCTAGGACGTTATGCATGCTAAACATGCACTCTACCACTGAGCTATACACCCCCAGCCCTGCCCTGCAAATAAATTCTTGGTTCCAATACATCACTCCCCATACTAGAGTTCTGCGTCAGTTGACTTGCTTGCCATGGCTCTTGCTTTGGCCAAGGGGATGTTGGCAGAGGCTGAAATATGTTTGCGTGGATTGGCTTTTTCTCCTGAGCTCCAGTGATCTGCCGTTAGAAGAACACGGGCCAGGTAACTATTGCCCCTTCAGTCTTGACTCCAGAAGAAAACCCAGAAAGGGGATCCAAACGGGTCCCATGGCCCAGAGCCAAGCCTAGCTGACCAGCAGACAATAGACCACAATCACCTAGCCAAGCCCAGCTTAGGTCTAATGAACCATAGTTGATCTTTGGACCCACAATCTTGAGAATAACTGCTTGTAAGCATTGCTAGGATGGTTTTTTTTTTATACAGCATTATTGTGACAAAAGTCAGCTAAGATGTATTTCTTTTTTTTTAATATTTTTTATTGATTTATAATCATTTTACAATGTTGTGTCAAATTCCAGTGTTCAGCATAATTTTTCAGTCATCCATGGACATATACACACTCATTGTCACATTTTTTTCTCTGTGAGTTATCATAACATTTTGTGTATATTTCCCTGTGCTATACAGTGTAATCTTGTTTATCTATTCTACAGTTTTGAAATCCCAGTCTATCCCTTCCCACCCTCCACCCCCCTGGCAACCACAAGTCTGTATTCTCTGTCTGTGAGTCTATTTCTGTCCTGTATTTATGCTTTGTTTTTGTTTGTTTGTTTGTTTTTGTTTTTGCTTTTTTAGATTCCACGTAGGAGCGATCTCATGGTATTTTTCTTTCTCTTTCTGGCTTACTTCACTTAGAATGACATTCTCCAGGAGCATCCATGTTGCTGCAAATGGCATTATGTTGTCGGTTTTTATGGCTGAGTAGTATTCCATTGTATAAATATACCACATCTTCTTTATCCAGTCACCTGTTGATGGACATTTAGGCTGTTTCCATGTTTTGGCTATTGCAAATAGTGCTGCTATGAACATTGGGGTGCAGGTGTCATCCTGAAGTAGGGTTCCTTCTGGATACAAGCCCAGGAGTGGGATTCCTGGGTCATATGGTAAGTCTATTCCTAGTCTTTTGAGGAATCTCCACACTGTTTTCCATAGTGGCTGCACCAAACTGTATTCCCACCAGCAGTGTAGGAGGGTTCCCCTTTCTCCACAGCCACTCCAGCATTTGTCATTGGTGGATTTTGAATGACGGCCATTCTGACTGGTGTGAGGTGATACCTCATTGTAGTTTTGATTTGCATTTCTCTGATAATTAGTGATATTGAGCATTTTTTCATGTGCCTTTTGATCATTTGTATGTCTTCCTTGGAGGATTGCTTGTTTAGGTCTTCTGCCCGTTTTTGGATTGGGTTGTTTATTTTTTTCTTATTGAGTCATATGTGCTGCTTATATATTCTGGAGATCAAGCCTTTGTCGGTTTCATTTGCAAAAATTTTCTCCCATTCCGTAGGTTTTCTTCTTGTTTTACTTCTGGTTTCCTTTGCTGTGCAGAAGCTTGTAAGTTTCATTAGGTCCCATTTGTTTATTCTTGCTTTTATTTCTTCTAGGGGAAAATTTTTGAAATGTATGTCAGATAATGTTTTGCCTATGTTTTCCTCTAGGAGGTTTATTGTATCTTGTCTTATGTTTAAGTCTTTGATCCATTTTGAGTTGATTTTTGTATATGGTGTAAGGGAGTGTTCCAGCTTCATTGTTTTACATGCTGCTGTCCAGTTTTCCCAACACCATTTGCTGAAGAGACTGTCTTTATTCCATTGTATGTTCTTGCCTCCTTTGTCAAAGAGTAATTGACCAAAAGTTTGTGGGTTCATTTCTGGGCTCTCTATTCTGTTCCATTGGTCTATATGTCTGTTTTGGTACCAATACCATGCTGTCTTGATGACTGTAGCTCTATAGCATTGTCTGAAGTCTGAGAGAGTTATTCCTCCAGCCTCTTTCTTTCTCTTCAGTAATGCTTTGGCAATTCTAGGTCTTTGATGGTTCCATATAAATTTTATTATGATTTGTTCTAGTTCTGTGAAATATGTCCTGGGTAATTTGATAGGGATTGCATTAAATCTGTAGATCGCCTTGGGCAGTGTGACCATTTTAACAACATTGATTCTTCCAATCCAAGAGCATGGAATATCTCTCCATTTTTTTAAGTCTTCTTTAATTTCCTTCATCAATGGTTTATAGTTTTCTGTGTATAATTCTTTCACCTCCTTGGTTAGATTTATTCCCAGATATTTTATTACTTTGGGTGCTATTTTAAAGGGGATTGTTTCTTTACTTTCTTTTTCTATTGATTCATCGTTAGTGTAAAGAAATGCAACTGATTTTTGAACGTTAATTTTGTAACCTGCTACCTTGCTGAATTCTTCAATCAGCTCTAGTAACTTTTGTGTGGACCTTTTAGGGTTTTCTATATATAGTACCATGTCGTCAGCATATAGTGATACTTTTACCTCTTCTTTTCCAATTTAGATCCCTTTTATTTCTTTCTCTTGCCTGATTGCTGTGGCTAGGACTTCCAAGACTATGTTGAATAGGAGTGGTGAGAGTGGGCATCTTTGTCTTGTCCCAGATTTTAGTGGGAAGCTTTTGAGTTTTTCACCGTTGAGTACTATGCTGGCTGTAGGTTTGTCATATATAGCTTTTATTATGTCGAGATATGTTCCCTCTATACCCACTTTGGCAAGAGTTTTTATCATAAATGGGTGTTGAATTTTATCAAATGCTTTTTCTGCATCGATTGAGATGATCATGTGGTTTCTGTCTTTTCTCTTGTTGGTGTGATGTATTACATTGATTGATTTGCGTATGTTGAACCACCCTTGTGTCCCTGGGATGAACCTCACTTGGTCAAGCTAAGATGTATTTCTATCAATAAATCCAGTAAATTTTAATCCTAAGTTTCAAGGGAAACTTTGATTAATATTTAAACTTATTTAAACAATCATATACATCAGTCAATGTCAACTTCACAGATGAAAACATGTGGCTCACTCCAAAGGGCTTTACTAGAAGAGTTCAAATAAGGAACTATTTACGGAAGCGTGGGTAGGGTTAAGGAAACCAAGATGGGCTGGTGGAATTCTTGGGCGATTAGCAGCAGCAGGAAGTGGTTACCACCTTAGGCTGAGGGGCAAGGGGTGGGAAATGGGATATCGTCATGACCTCCCACTCCAAAGACACCTAGTGGCATTGTCCACCTGTAATCTGACTCCCCTGGGAACACAACCTGGTCGCACCTGTCCTGTAGTTAATTCAGAGGCTCCATGGAGACCCATATAGCCATATGATGAGTGGGTAAAGTTTGTTTGCGGTTTATTGTGAGCACTTTACAAAGGTGCTTCATTCAACCAGATGGCACTGCGTAAGCCTCAGAGTTCCTGTCATATCACAGGGTTGAGTTGGGTGCCTGGTGGCAGTCCCAGGCCTGGGAGCAGGAGAAGCATCAAGCAGAGGTGGTGAGCTGGAGTGGAGCTTTGCCTTGGTCTGTCAGCTGGTATATTAGCTACACTTCTTGTCTTTGAATCACCTGCAAAAGTCATAAAAATGCAAGTTAATATTTATTCTTTCTTATCCTAATTCTGTGTATTGATGGAAGAAGGTGGAGACTTTCAGAGTCTCTCTGGATTATAGGGACAGGGTAGGGCAGCAGGAGAGAGTAGAAACTGACCCAGAGAGGTGATGGGACCTTCTCAAGGATGGACAGAGCAGGGCATGGCCGGAGCTTCAGTCAGAATTGGATCTCTTGCATCTTGGCTTGGGTTCTGTCACCTCCACTCTGCTGATGTTGATAGCCCCAACCGGCCACAGTGGAGTCTAATAAACGCCTCTTTATCCTTTATTCCATGGCTGGTGTGTCACCTATAGATGTGAATCTGAGACTCGACAAACTCCAAGGTCATATCCAGATTAAGACTGTGTTTTTTTTCAGCTTCAGTTAACCTCTGGCTAAAATGGCTTAAGCCACAAGGCCATTGGTCACCGCTCTGCCAGAAACCAGGAGATCCTGCTCCTCAGAAGTTTTGATGACTCCCCAGGGTCACTGAGGACCCAAGCTCACGCTTCTGCACTGTCCTTGGGTGTGTTCTCTTTGTGGTGGAAAGACTAAGGCCGCTCCTCTGGTTGGGAGAGTGGAGCAGGTGCTCCTCCCCTTATGTGACTCTCTTACCTGAGGCCCGACCCCAGCCTCAGGCCAAGCCATATAGAAAAGTCTGGTGCAGAGAGAGAAGCACTGTTGGAATCCTGGATGTTTCCAATCCCTTTCCTAAGAGTGGATATTCCAAGCTAGCATTCTGTGTTAGATTTCTGCAGAGAAACAGAACCCAAAGACCACTAGGATATCCACATGTCTATATCTGTCTATAAATAGATAGATAGATTTATTATACAGAATTGGCTTATGTGATTATGGAGGCTGAGAAGTCCCAAAACCTGCAATCAACAAGCTGGAGACCCAGGCAAGCAGTTTGAGTCCGTGTCTGAAGACCCTAGAAGAATGATGTCCCAGCGTGGGGACGGTCAGAGAGAGGAAATTCTCTCTCACTTAGCCTTTTTGTTTTAGTCTGGCCTTCAACAGATCAGATGAGGCCCACCAACATTGGGGAGGGCAATCTGTTTTTCTCAGCCTGCTGATTCAGATGTTAATCTTATACAGAAATAACCACACAGACACACATAGAATAAATGTTTAACCAAATATCTGGGTACCCAATGGCCCTGTCAAATTGACACAAAAAAATCAACCAGCACAGCAGGGAGGGTATAGCTCAGTAGAAGAACACATGCTTAGCACACACAAGGTCCTGGGTTCAATCCCCAGTACCTCCATTTTAAAAATAATAAATTAACTAAAAATAAATAAGTGTAATTACCTCCCCCCACACAAAAAATCAACCAGCACAAATTCCAAATAATTCCAGACATTCTGACCCAAAGTTAGAACTGATGGTGCTTGCTTTCAAGGGAAAAATGTGAAGGGAATCTAGTAATGACTGAGCCTATTCTGGTGAAATTTATGGGAATAAATGTCCAGAGGGGACCCAGATCCAAAACATTGATACTCCGTGGCAGGAATAGGAACCCAGAGCATAACTATACTAGCTGCAAAAAAGATGAGGGGTTGGTGTCTCCTCTGAGCTTATTACGAGTCAAGAGTGGGACCAGATGGGGTCTCCTCTCCTGCCTACGGCAAGTCTCGCCTGTTCCTTGGGTCCCTCCATGCCGCCTTCTCTGGGCTTTACTCTGTCAGTCACACCCTCTGTCTCCTATATCTCCAATGTCTCCCTCTTTACTGGACCCTTACACGCAATATTTAAACATGTTCATGCCTCTTTCTTTAAAAAAGCAAAACCCTGGGGTGAGGGTATAGCTCAGTGGTAGAGCACATACTTAGCATGCATGAGGTCCTGGGTTCAATTCCCAGTATCTCCATTAAGAAAAAAAAAAATCTCCTCAGTATTTTCTCCAGCTACTAGTCTTCCTCCCTTTACAGCCAGATTTCTCTGAAGAGTTGTCTGTCCGCATTGCCACCATCCCTCCACCAGACGCACTCCTCCATCTCCCCATTATGGGTTCCACTCCCGGTATCATAAAAATTGTTTTTGCCAAGATCACCAGTGACTTTCATGTTGCTAAGTCTACTATACACTTTTGAGCCTTCATCTTTCTGTCTCTCAATAGTGTCCTCACAATCCCAAGTCTAGAGAATCGGGTTATATACACCTCCTTTTGTTCACATGGTGATGAACATACCATATAGTAGATTGCTTTGTTGTACCCTTCCTTGTATCCATGCCTTTTGTGATGTGACTTTGCATTTCCTCTGTGTTGCTTCACTGCCATGGGGAAAAGCACCCTGGTTCCAGAAGAATGAGAAATACATGAGCAAAGCTGCTCCAGCTGACCCACTGACCTGTGAGCATGAGTGTGATGATTAATACATACTGTTGTGTGCCACTGAGTTTGGGGGCTGTTTGTTACACAGCATTGTTGTAGCAATAGCAGCCTGATAACACTGTGCCTTCCCCACAAGGCAGTCATGGGCCTCAAAATTGGTCAGTCTAAAAATTATAGCTGTACGGCACTGGCTATCTTGAGATTCTCCTCTTCCTCTATCTTAATAGTAGAAGAAAAATGGAAGTTTCTAGGGAGAAGAAATGTCAGCTTTTGGAATTTTGTGAGGATCTCACATTGCTACATCAGACTTGGGGATCTGGGATCTGTGGGTTTGGACTTCATAGGAGGTGTCTTCAAATATTATCAAAGTTTTTTGGTCCAGGAACCACCACCTAGAACTTAAAGCAACCAAATTTTGTTTCAGTTTTGTACCAGTGAGTATCTACTTTTTTTCTTGGTTGGTATTTATGATTGTAGATTTCAGATGTTCAGTATTTATGGCCATAAATATTAACGCTGTTTCCTATACTTAAAACAGTAGGACTCTTATTATTCAATTCTGAAACTTCTTCCAACAATTGCTACTATTTTCTGAGTTATGTTTCGCTCTGGCACTGGCCCCAAAGTTCCATCAGCAGCAGTGGTTTTAGCTGTATTTCATGGCTAAGTCATCGAAAAAAATTTGCTATCTAAATTATTCCATCTTCGTAATGCCAAGCTAGTGTAGTATCTTATGATCTTTCTCTAATCTGTGTGGCACATCTGTGAAAAAAAATATGAGGGAGAATTGAGCTGGCTCCATAAATAAGTACCCTTTCTATGTATGAACTTGAGTTGTCTGGCTATAAAGGGAAATGCCTCGGCTAGATGAGATTAAATATCACCCTGTGTCAGAGACCATGAGTGCTCATCAATGTCAGTGTTTTCCTCTTCTTCCTGACAGCTCAATAATATACCCCAGCCTCAGCTGTAGTAAGAAGCCACACAAATTTTATGATGGGGTTACCCTCATGCCCTCTTCCATTTGGGTATTCTCCTTCTAGAACAAATACCGAGAGCATGGCGCTAGGTGAGCCAGTCACAGTTACCCCCAAAGCTTCACAGGGGATTTCTGTCCATGCCTGGAACCATTCATCCATTTCCCAGTGTACTCCTACAGGCTCCCAACTTCTCCAGAATGCTGTGCAGAGGAGCAGCATGACCTCCATGCCAAAGGACACCTGATGGCATTGTCCACCTGTAATCTGACTCTCCTGAGAATACTATCTGGTTGTATCCGTCCTATAGTTAATTTGGAGCCTTCACTGAGCCCCAGGTAGCCAGGTGATGAGTGGGTAGAGCTTGTTTGCAGTTTATTGTGAGCACTTCGTAAAGGTGCTTCGTTCAACCAGATGGCACTGCGTAAGCCTCAGAGTTCCTGTAATATCACAGGGATATGTTGGGTACCTGGTGGCAATTCTGTGAGGTCCCAAGTCTCTAGCAGCAGAAATATCAAACAGAGATAGTGAGCTGGAGTGGAGCTTTGCCATGGTCTTCCGATTTCAGCATAGAGATCAAGGAGCTTCTGACTACCTTCCTTTGTCTGTAACATTACCAAATCAGGGTTCAGCTGTCCCACTATTCAGTGTTTTATATACCTTAGCTTAGCTTATACACATATCCTCAAGACCGTAAGCTCCTGGCATTCAGGCACTTATAAGAAAGCTGCTGGAGTCTAGCCAAGCTGTCCACATACCAAGCAGCAGGAAGGAGATATACTGAGTATCTGTTGGGAATTGATATCTTCTGCAAGAAACAGAGACTCCCGAAAGTGTGGCTTAAACAAATGAAAAGTTTTATTTATCTTGTATAACAAGAAGCCCAGAAAATAATTCAGAACTGAGACGGCAGCTTTACACCACCAGTGGCCCCAGTTCCTCCAGCATCCCACTCTGCTGTTTCTAGGGCGAGGCTTCATCCTCTTGCTCACACAATAGCTGCTAAGGTTGGAGCCATCAACTCCACATTCTTGGGATTTGGAGAGAAACGACAAGTACACAAAGCTGAGACTGCCCATTGTTTGCCCCTTCTTAATAAGCCAGTGAATTTCACTGACATCCCATTGACCAGAATTGTGCCACAGAATCACTCCTAGCTTTAAGATAGACAGTTCAGCTGAACTTATTAACATCCTGAATAAAACTGAGATTCTGCTATGAAGAAAGGGCGAATGGATATTGGAAAGCACCCCGCAGTCCCTGTCACACTCAGAGAAGACTGCCACCCGGACTTGGATATGCACCCAACACCCAAGAAGAGGGACGTGCATTAATTCCCCTAATGGAAGATACCTACTTACAGCCCAAGGCAGGGCTTGAATTTGAACCCTTTAGTGAACCTCACCCTTTTTCTATGAAACCAATTATGTAAATTTTTTTGCTTAACAGCTGTCACAGACTGGGTTTGTACTGCCTACCTGTGGAAGCTCCCAGCTGACTAATGTAAAAAGTGATTCAGAACAGGTGGGTTGGGTATGACTCCAAAAGAGGCAGCTGTAGAAAGGTAGCATAATATGACCTTTTCATAACCCAGGATAGTAATGGGGATCCTACAAGAAGGAATGCCCAAAGAGATACTCTCCCAAAGATAGACTTATCCATTGTAAAGTGTATAAAGAAACCCAACACAATAAGAAATAGTTAGAAAATGCAGCAAATAGTGAACTAGAAATAATAAGATAATTTCGAATAGACTTTACAATGAGTGTGTCTGCATTTTTCAAAGAGAATAAAGAAGAAATTGAATCCTTAAAACAAAGCCAAAATATTATGGGAAAAAAACAACATGCAGATTTCAAAAAGATTCAAATAGAAAGTCTATAAATGGGATAAAGCAGTAAAATGAAAATTAGTGGACAGTTTATAAACTATTTGGACTTAGGTGAAAAGAGATTCCATGAACTGAAAGATAGATCTTAAGAAATTCCCCAGAATGCTACAGAGAGAGTTAAAGAACTTGGAAAAAAAGAAAAAGAAAAAAGAAAAATAGATTAAGAAACATGAAGGTTAAATGAGAAAGTCCAGAAGAAATCTAATGGGCTTTCTATTAGAAAAGAATGGCAATCATGGAGAGTTACAATATTCAAAGAGTTAATGGCTAAGAATTAAAGAAATGAGTAGGCATCCACAGTTTGAAAAGCACACACCAACTTCTGAGCAGGATAAATAAAAACAAATCAACAGATTGTGACAAAACTGCAGAAGAACAAGGATTAAAATGGAAAGCTTAAAGCTATCAGAAAAAGAGGCAAATACTAATAGATTTCTAACAAGGAGAGGATACCCAAATTGGCAGCAGCCTGTTTATTAGCAACAATAGACATCAGAAGACATTACAATTATATCTTGGAGACCAAGTAGTGCTGTGGGAAAAAACTGTCAATTTAGACTCTTACAGCCAACTTCAAGGGTGAGGCAAAATAGACATTTTCAGACTTACAAAGTATAAATGGGGTTTTTCAACCCCTGGGTTCCCTCTAAAATATCTATTAAAGGATGTGCTTGAGTGAAGGAGATAACCCAGAAGAAAGTTAGTGGGATGCAATGAGAAATAGTAAGATTAGAAATCAATAAAAACAAACTGTGTCTAAATAGTCATTGATTATAAATAATGACAATATGTATGTGCCTAAAAACTTAAACCTGAAATATGCAAATATTTGTAAATTTAAGTATTAGAAAACAAGAGCATAAAAAATGGAGAGGGAAAGCTTGGAATTTGGTTTAAAAATAAAGATGCTAAGATTCTTATCTTGCTCAGAAGGAGGAGAAATATTCTGATCAACATTAGATATTTATGGAAAAAATAAAGATAAGCACATATGTTAAGAAGGTAATAATTTAAAATACCCACATAAAAGCATATCTCCCAAACAAATAAAGAAGGGAGGAGAGGGAAAAGGAAAATTACTGACTCCAACAAAAGCAGGAAAGCAGAAGGAAGGAGGGGAGGTAAAAAGCATGAGCATCAGAAAATTCTAAATACGATGTTGGATATACACATCCAATCATATTAAAATCATGATAAATATGACTAAAGTCATGTATAAAAGACAGCCTATCAGTTTGGATTATTAAAATGAGCTGTATGATCCTTGTAAGGCACACCCAAAAACAAAACAAAAAGGACACAGGAAGTTTAAACATGAAAGGGTGGAAGAATGTTTACTAGGCAAATAGCTAACTGAAATACAGCTGGTAGAACAACACTAAAATCAGACAAAATAAAATTTTAGACAACGAATATTAACAGGGATAAAGAGTAACATTTTGTAACAATAAAAGGAACACTCTTACAAGAATAGATAGCAATCAGGAATTCCTCCATCTCCTTATAATAGAAACTTAAAAAACGTGCGGGGAGGGTATAGCTTAAATGGTAGAGAACATTATTAGCATACACAAGGTCCTGGGTTCGATCCCCAGTACCTCCTTCCTCTAAATAATAATAAACCTAGTTACCTCCCTCTGCCAAAATAAAAAATAAATAATACAAAAATAGATAAAAATTACATATATAATTATAAGAAGAAATTAACAAGTGTCCAGTTATAATTGGAGATTTTAACATAAACAGCTCAAGTAGACAAAATTAAATTCTAGTGAGGATTTACTAGAGTTGAACAACCCAGTTCACAGCTTCAATCAAATGTGTGTTTGTGTGTACATACACGGACATATATACACACACAGACATATATGTACCCCAAAGGTAGAGAATATGCATTCTTCTTAAGCACACATACATTTACAAAATGGACCATTTACTATGCCCCCCTAAAATCTCTAGAAAATCAGTGTCTTAAGACCACATTCTTTAACCTCAGTGCAGAATTACATACACCCCCACACCCACAACAGAAGTGCTTATTGATTTGAAAACTGAGACAGATACTTCTAAATAACACATGACTTAGAGAGGAAATCTCAATGAAAATTGCTAAATATTTAGAAATGAACCATGACGTGGTTCTGGTTTTTACCAATACGCTGAGCAAGCACTAGAGGGAAAAAACCATGAAATGAAAAGATTGTGAAGAAAACCAGGGGTGAAGAGGTGGGTAGAGGGAATAGGCTAGTAGCTTTGGCTCGAGGCCAGCTAACTGTGGATCTATAAACTCAAGGAGGAACTATTGGAGTTAAGCCATGACTGCATTTCAATGAGAACATTTTCCTTGTGATACCAAGTCCAAACTCGTTCTGCTCATTGCACAACAGGCCAGTAAATTGAGAGAGGAAGTGTTGGGGCAAGGAATAACGACTTTATTCGGAAATTCAGCAGACTGAGAAGATGAGGGACTAATGTCCTAGAGAACCGTCTTCTCCAAGTCAGAATTTAGGCTCCTTTAATACTAAAAAGGGGAGGCGTGTGGTTGCCAATCTCTTGGTGTTGGAATCCTTTGTTCTTGCAGCTGTCCACGTGGGTCAGGTCATGTTGTCCCTGTCAACCTCCAACAAGACAAATGGTATCTTCTATTTTGCAACTTTTAATATTTATATGAATGGGAAAGTGTTAATACCCTTAAAGGTCAGAGCCCTGAGAATGGGCTCTCCTGTACATCTCAGGCTACAGGCAACATTCCTTTACAAACGGTGCGGAACCAGCACGACTCAGCACAGGCAACAGAACACAGGGTTAGAGCCAAAGGAACAGGCCTCATATGTAGTCAGGTTTGTTCTTCCTAGCTACACTTGTGCACTAGGACACCCACATCCACAAACCCAAGGTCATGGGAGATGGGAAGCAAAAATTATTCAAGCAAATTATTACATATAATAGTAAGGGGGCTGCTTCATCTTTCACTCCATGGTTCCCTGATCCACACTTCCAGGCTAAGGGGAGAAAGATGGCATGTACTGGCCACACGTTTAAGGTGTTATGCCCTTTAGACCCAGGTGAAAAAGGCCCCTGACTTGCACCCTCCCCTGCACTTCAGAGATCCTGCTCTGTTTCTCCTATGGGGGCCTCCAAATGGGATGAGGAGTCTGGGCCAAAGGGATGTACCAGCCTGGAGCCCACACACACCCAGGCCACCCTCTGGGTGCCCAGGACCCTGCAATTCCCTACCCTTTTCCCTAGACCTGTGCCACTGCCAGCAGCATACACATTGTTTGCTCTTTGCAGGGCATGTGGGCGGAGCTTGAGCTGCGAAGGTTTGGGTGTTCATACAAATTTATGGAAGGACAAAGACAATGGTTGGACAGAGAAGGGGCTAGACTGGGGCTGCTGCAGGGGGCTGGCTTGCCTTGTACACCAGAGATCCGAATAAATTCAAATTTGAGTTTCCACTGTTAATTTGTACCTCTTAATCCCCTTCACCAATTTTGTACCCTCCCCATCCCTCTACTCTGTGGTAAGCACTAGTTTGTTTTCTGTATGTGAGTCTGTTTCTGTTATATTTGTTTGTTTTGTTTTCTAGATTCCACATATAAGTGAAAACATACAGTATTTGTCTTTTCCTGTCTGACTTATTTCACTTAGCATAATACTCTCAAGGTCCATCCATATTGTTGCAAATGGCAAGATTTCATTCTTTTGATGGCTGAGTAGTATTCCATTGTGTACATACACCATATCTTCTTTATCCATTCATCTGTTGATGGGAACTTAGGTTACTTCCATACCTTGGCTCTTGTAAATAATGCTGCAGTTAACACAGAGATGACTATATCTTTTCAAATTAATGTTTTCATCTCTTTGGGTAAATACTCAGGAGTGGCACTGCTGAATCCTATGAGTCTTATCTTTAATTTTTTGAAGAATCTCCATACTGTTTTCCACAGTGGCCGTACCAATCTACATTCGTACTAGGGTTGTAATGTACAGCTCAGGGAATATAGTCAGTTTTTTATAATAACTTTGTATGGTCTATAATCTACAAAAATACTGAATCACTATGTTGTACACCTGAAACTAATGTAATATTGTAAGTCAACCATACTTCAGTAAAAACGGTAATAATAAGTGCTGAATTGATACACCAAAAACAATTGAGTTTCCAATTCAATATGAAGGTGTATTTGCTAAGGCAAGATGGCAGAACATATATTTGACTGTTAGCCTCATTTATAACTAAAAATATTTAGACATATGCTGTGTCTGCCTCTACTTGTATTCTTGCCTTAGCCTCACCAATGTTAGGGATGGGCCCATGTACTGTACACTATAGCACGGAACCCCAAAGGCACTGGAGTTGTCTCCCAGCCAGTGTGTAACTCAATCTACAGTAGACCTTTCTGCTATCAAGCCACTGCCTCTGTGATAGGGCCACTTGTTCAGACCAGGAATTCTGTGAGCATCAGCCCATTATCATACTTGCTTTGCCATAAAATGTGTCTCCTGGTTGGCATTCTGCATTTTGTGGGGGACATCACAGTGATGGATGAAGCTTCCTGCACAGGGGCTGCTGGCAGAAGCACTGATGGTAGGGCAGGCAGCTCTGTACCCAGATGTGTCTTATCCCTGTGTGGACAAAGCACTGCCCTTCCATGATGGGGAAGGGCCCAATGAAGTCCCCTTGCCTCCAGGCAGCCAGCTGGTTCCTAGGAGATTTGGGGAACTCAGTATTAGTCTCTGCTGTCGGCAGGTTGGGCACTCAGCTGTGGAAGGAGCCAAATCAACCTTGGGAAGGGAAAGACTTATCTCCATTGCAGCCTCTTTGGACCTGGGCCCACTGAGCAAGCAGTAGTGTGGCCGGGAAGGGCCCATGCCTGATATAAACACTGACCCCAGTTAGGACGAATCATAACCCCCGGCAGAGCAGAAAGGGTCTGATGTAATCAACCTTCCTCTGAGTGGCACATTGGTCTCCTCAAGAGATGGTAGCATTTTGACGGCTTAGCCACTGTTTCCCCTGCTGACAGGTCAGACACTCAGGGGTCGCAGCAGAAGGTAGATCAGCTTTGGTGACAGAACCCATGCACAGGCCCATGCCCAGCTGCCACTGTGGCTACTCTGCTGATGTGGGCCCACTGGCAAGCACGGGGGTGGGAAGAGGGGGGAAGGACAGAGGCCGGCTGACATCTACTGAGTGAATTAGTGTACACACCTGGTTGATGAATGCCTCTGAGGTGGATACCCTCTCATGGTTATTGATGGAGAACATAAGTACACGCACACTGATGCCCACTGCCATAGGTCCATCCACACACAACTTCTCTAGACTTTCTGTAGTCTTTCAATCTTGCTCCTCCCAGGCCCCAGACCATCCAGCCAAGCTAGTCTTTATTATCCAGAAGTTCATATATATCTTGACCTCTGACTACTTTCCCATCCATACTATTGATACCGTCATTAAGATACAGGCTGTATCAAGTAGCTTTCTTTACATGACAAACTACTCCAAAACTGAATGGCTTAAAATGATAAGCATTCATTATTTCCCATGAATCTCTAGATTGACTGGGCAGCTCCTCTGGTCTGGACTGGCTCAGCTGGAGCTGGGGCTGAATGATCTAACACAGCCTCAATGCATGTCTGACAGTTGGCAGGCTGAGTGGTCTAAGGAAACCTCAGAGCTGGAACTGCTGATCTCTGCTCCACCTGGCCTCTGAGTTTCCAGCAGGCTTCTTCACATGAGGCAGAAGGGTTCCTGTGTTCAGCAAGAGGGAAAATCCTGCTCAAGTCTCTGCTTTCATCACTTTTGTTAATGTACCGTGGCACAGAGCAAGCCACCTGGCCCAACCCAGATTAAAAAGGTGAAAAACAGAATCTCTTGATGGACGGATTGACAGTCACAGTGAAAGAGGTATACATACAGCTAGTGGAGGAATTTGTGGCCATTATTGCAATCTACATGGATTTAGGACAAAGAAAAAATCAAAGGTTTGGTAATCACACCCTTTGAAAAAAATCTCTGGAAGGATTAAGGCAGGGCTTATAAATTCATTCAACTAGACAGAAGTGTCCTTAGAATGATTAACTGTGTAAATCCACAGATATGCCTGTTCTTAAATATCTGGTATTAAGTCTAGACAGAAAAGCATAAAAGAATTGTAAGCATGTAATAACCGAAAACTTCCGCAACTTGAGAAACGAAACAGTCACCCAAGTCCAGGAAGTGTAGAGTTCCACACAGAATCAACCCAAAGAGGAACACACCAAGGCACATAGTCATCAAATTGACAAAAATTAAGGATAAGGAGAAAATACTAAAATAGCAACAGAAAAGCAACAAATAACACAAGGGAACTCCCATAAGGTTATCAGCTGATTTGTCAGCAGAAACTCTACAGGCCAGAAGGGAGTGGCACGATATATTTAAAATGATGAAAGGGAAAAACTTATAACCAAGAATACTCTATCCAGCAAGGCTCTCATTCAGACTTGATGGAGAAATCAAAAGCTTCATAGACAAACAAAAGCTAAAAGACAAACATTCAACCCCACCAAACCAGCTTTACAACAAATGTTAAAGGAACTTCTCTAGTCATCAAACCATAAGAAGAGAGAACAAAAAGAAGAAAGAGAAAAAAAAAGACCTACAAAAGACTGCTCTGGCAATTCGGGGTCTTTTGTGGTTCCATATCAATTTTAGAATTGTTTGTCTAGTTCTGTGAAAAGAGTCGTGAGTATTTTGACAGGGGTTGCACTGGATCTGTAGATTGCCTTGGGTAATATGGCCATTTTGATAATGTTGATTTTTCCAATCCAAGAGCACAAGACATCTTTCCATTTCTTTGTATCATCTTCAATTTCCTCCATCAATGTTTTATAGTTTTCAGAGTATAGGTAACCTTCTTGGTATTTCTTGGTATTTTGTTGTTTTTGATGCAGTGGAAATGTCTATGCCAGTTATAAAATTCTGGTTTTTGAAGTGAAAAA
Source organism: Vicugna pacos (assembly GCF_048564905.1). NCBI lineage: Eukaryota > Metazoa > Chordata > Mammalia > Artiodactyla > Camelidae > Vicugna > Vicugna pacos. The sequence continues at coordinate 36,406,216 of NC_133002.1, read as the reverse complement.
AAAAAGTGAATGAAGAGCCACCAAAAAAAAATTGTGAGCATGGCTTTTGGGCCATGAAGTTGTCTGAAATCAAATATATAGGAAATACTCACTTTAAACAGTTTTGCTGGCAAATTACTCCCAACTTGGACTGAAAGAGAAAGGAGATGCAAAAGGACTTTGATGTCCCCAACTTTCTACTGTGAAAGGAAAATCACAATGGAGTCTGTATTGCTAAGAGAACTCTCTAAAATGGAGCCAGGAGGCCACTAAGAAAGTGTGACTTAGGCACATCTCAGCCTGCATGGAATCTGCCCTTTGACATGATGAAGTCGTGAAGAACATCTGTCAGAAACTCAGGATACTATCGGATCCTTATCCTGAAATAACTTATGATAATCCATCTACTTATCAGATGCCTACCCTAAAACAACCTGTGATTCCTCAAGGACAAATATTTTTCGATTTGCATCAGTCACTCAATCGTAGTTCTCACCAGGCAACTTTTAACAACCTAGTGGTTTTTGTCTTCAAAAACTCTCTCTTCCTTGGAACACTCTCTCTTCCTTGGAACACTCTTTCGGGGTTACCTGAATCTGTATCTCCCAAACTGCAATTCTTAGGACCCCAAATAAACTCTTTTCTTATTTGCAGCTTCCTGCAATTTTTTAGTTGACACTGAAGATAGGAAAAAAGATACAAAAAACTTCTTTGCTGACACAAAAGGCATATTTTCAATGGTTTCTTCCAAAGTGACCAAAAAGGAGGATGAGAAAGGAAGGACCTTGTGAATATTGAGGTAGATCTAACAAGAAGGATGCCCAGGTGGTAAACACTCCACTGAGAATGTCCTGGTGCCAAAGGCAACGGTCCCTTCTCTACACTCATGCTATTTGTCTTCTTAGAAGGTTTTAACACAGTTGACTGCACTCTCTTTCTAGGAATCCATTCTTCTTTTGGCTTCTACCCCACCAATCCTTCAGGTTTTCCTCCTACATCCTGGCAGCTACTTTCCAGTCTCCTTTACTGGCTCTTCTATCTGCTCAAACTCAAAATGTCAAAGTGCCCTGGAGTCATTCCTGAGACTCCTTTCTCTGTACAGTAGGAAATTTCATCCATACCATAGCATTAAATACCATCTCCATGCCAATGACTGTCAAATCTGCATCTTCACCATTTCTCTAACTCCAGACTTGCTACAATACTGCAATCCAGTTCTGACACTAACCACCCAGAGTTAGCATGGATGCCACAGGTTTAAGGACACAACCCTCTAAACTACTCTCACTTCACACACCAAGTTCAGGAATGTTCAGACCGCCCACATATCTGACCAACTGGCTACAAATTTAGGGGTCACCACGCTGCCTCAAATTCAATAATTTGCTGGAATGACTCACAGAGCTCAGGAAACTCTATACTTATTATTACAGTTTTATTATAAAGGATATAAATCAGGATCATCCAAATGAAGAGACACATAGGGGAAGATATGGGAATGAAATAGGGTAAACTATTCTCACTCAGAGGCTGAGCTAGCTTGCCCTGCATTCCCCTGCTTCTGGAACACTGTGGTTGCATGTATTAGTCAGCTGGTGCCACCATAACAAAATTCCACAGACTGGGTGGCTTAACCAAAAGAAAATTCTTTTCTCATTGTTCTGGAGGCTGGAAGCCTGAGATCAGCATGGTCAGGTTCTGGTGAGAGCTCTCTTCCTGCCCTGACAACAGCCACCTTCTCACTGTGTACTCACATGGTGAAAAGAGCGCAGAAATTCCCTGGTGTATCATCTTATAAGGGCACTAATTCATTCTTCAGCGCCTCATCCTCATGAATTCATCTAAACCTAATTACCTCCCAAAGGTCCCATCTCCTAGTACCATTACACTGGGGGTTAGGGCTTCGGCATATGAATTTGGGGAGGATACAATGTGTCAATAGCATTGCAGTTTTCTGTTATCTTGTTTTTCTGCAAGACCTAGATATCTTACATATATCTTGGTGGTTTATGATGCCCCCTAAACCATGTTCTAAGTGACTGAGAAAGGACCTGGATGCCTTGGACGCCTATTTGCTTGGGTTTTCTTTCTTCTACTGTATTGTATCCTTTGTCATTATTACAGATTAGATAAGTATACTTTGCTAAGTCTCATGTGTCCCATCAATCATCTGATCCTTTGTAATTGCTGAGCCACCTGCTTGGCTTCTACGGCTTCTGTGAACTCCTTCCCGAAGGTCAGATGCGTCTAAGGGGACAGAGTGAGCGCGAGACGAGGCGGTGTGACTGTTGAGACTGTGCTGCCGCGAGGCCCCACAGCCGCCAGAGGGGGTGACCAGCAATGGCTCCAGCAGCTGGAGGCATCGTGAGCCAGACCACCCTTCCACCTCCACCTCTGCGTCCAAACTGAGCCCACAGCCTGGAATCTTCGGCCGCCCCACAGGCTCCTGTACGTCTTTCTGTCCCTCTCAGGTAGGAAACAGCCCACGGGCACCAGAAGGTATTTACTCCAACTGACCACCTCGCTAGGGAGGAGACCTGTGGGTGCCAGGACCCCACCACTGACTAGCGCTCTTCCGAGGTCCTGTGATGGCCTGTCTGAAGCCCCCAGAGAGGCCAGATGGAAAACTGAGCCCCTGAGAGTGAGGGATGCAGCTGGTTCTCAGGGGTTCAGGAGCGTTATTCCCTCTGCTTGTGAATCAACCAGTTCACTTCTTTCTCACAGCACCTCCGCCACAAAACAGGGAGAGGACGAGAGAGAAGATTTCCAAACCATGATCTTGCAAATTATGGTATTCCCTATGTGTGAGTGCTTCTGGTAAAGAGTTTAAAAGAAGAAGTCAGAGTGAAGATTTAAAATTCTGATTATGCATGCACCTTCCTTTATGACATGAATAAGAGACCTGGCTGAAATAAATGTCCCTAATGCTAATGCAAACAATGAGAAAAGATCTCAGGGTTTCTTATGCCTAGTCTAGAGCAATTTACCAACTAACTTCATTTGTTTTTATTAAAAAAGAAGAAGGAAAGAGGTAAACAGCATTTGTTTTTCTACTAAATTCTACTTGTTTCATTTCTTCCTTACTCCCCTAATGTCTGCTTTTTCTAATATAAGCAGTTCAGAACTTCTACTTAAGACAACATTTTGGTCTCTCTTTCTTCCAGAATCTTTAACACTTTCAGTCCCCCAAAATATGCCTGTTTTGTTCTGTCTGCTGTTTCTACTCTTGTTCAAAGTTTGACCCAATCCTAAGAAATGAAAAGTGAAATACACAATTGGAAAATAAAATTTCTCTCTAGAAAGGCCAACTGACGGCAGCAAATTTTTCATAAAATCTAATTTTATTTTCTTGCTTCTTAGATACGGTTTCTTGTGGTCAGCCCGAATTTCCCTATCCAGAATGAAAAGAGCTTGGCAGACAATCTGAGCTGTTCTGAGAACAACTTGGGATCCCAGACAGACCATGTCCTAGAAATAAGGAATCTAGGAACAAAGTCAGAACTGAAGTAGACTCAGGGTAACAGAGCCTAAAACCAAACGTCAACAAGACAGGGTTACCTATTAGTAATTTAACTGCCTGCCGGAACAAATGTTCTTTGTGGGAAGATAAAATAATCCAGAACCTCTACAATATTTTATCACAATGTCCAACACACAATAAAAAAAAAATCACTGGATATGAGAAGAAGGAAAAAAGTAACTAATAACCTGCAGCTACAACAGCCAATAAAAGCAAATTCTTCAATTTCTTTGTAGCTACTTTAGACAGGCCCTCACTCCATGGTACTCTATACTTCTCTTTTTATACTTTGAGTTACCTCCTTAACAACTTTACACCTAGTTACACCTAGTTAACAAGTTTTTTCATTATTGAGGTATAATTGACAATTAGTTTCAATGTGCAACATAACGATTTCAGTATTTGTATGTACTGCAAAATGATCACCACAAGAAGTCTAGTTAACCTCTGTCACCATACAGTAACAAATATTTTTTTTCTTGTGATGAGAACCTTTAGGATTTACTGTCTTAGCAATCTTCAAATATGCAATACAATATTATTAACTGTAGTCACTATGCTGTACATTACATCCCCACGACATTTATTTTATAACTGGAAGTTTGTGCATTTTGACTCCCTTCACCCATTTTGACTACTCCCCCCTCCAGCTCCGGCAACCACCAGTCTGTTCTCTATATCTATGAATTTGGTTTTTTGGTTCTTGGTTTTGGGGTTTTTTAAAGATTCTACATATAGGTGAGAACATACAGTATTTGTCTTTCTCTGTCTTATTTCACTTGGTGCAGTGACCTCAAGGTCCCATCCATGTTGTCACAAACAGCAAGATTTCATTCTTTTTTTTTTATACCTCAATAATATTACATTGTATGTGGATACACACAAAAAAGAAACAAAGAATTAAGCTATAAAAAAAGAGATAAAGAAAATGTGAGATTTATCTGTCTATCTGTCTGTCGTCTGTCTATATCTGTCTCACGTTTTCTTTATCCATTCGTCCATCAGAGGACACTTAGGTTCTTGGCTATGGCAATAAAGCTGCAATGAACATAGGGGTGCCTGTTAACAATCTTTAATGATGATTTTTTGTATTAAATTCTATTTTTTCAAATAACTGATATGCTTTCTGTCTCCTTACTGGACCAGCAGCGAAAAGAGTAACATCAGCAATGAGTTGAAACACATCAATTACATTAAAATTCATGAATTTATAATACGTTAAAAAAAATGAAAGTAGGCAGTGATTGTAAGCAACTGCTAAAAGCATTAGGTGAAAAGCTGCCTATTTTTTCACTCTTATGTGTGCATAACAGCAATATAATTATAAAAGCAAGGTTTAAGTAAGTTTTAAAGGCTCTTTCAAGAAAATAAAATGTCTAAGTGAAAGGAAGCAGCGACAAGATGCTCAGCATCATCAGCCGTCAGAGAAATGCAAACCCAAACCACAGTGACCCACTTCACACCCACTTGGACGGCGACAACCAAAAAGACATGCAAAAATAGCAAGTACTAATGAGGAGGTAAAAAAACTCGAACCCTCATACTTCGCTGGTGGGAAAATAGAATAGTGCAGCTGCTTTAGAAAACAGTTGGGCACTTCCTCAAAAAATCAAACATAGAGTTACCATATGACCCAGCAATTCCACTCATAGGTATACAACCAGGGAAAAAAATATATATAGCCACACAAAAACTTGCACAGGAATGTTTATAGCAGCATTATTCATCGTAGCCAAAAAGTGGAAATGACCCAAACATCCATCAGCTTATGAATAAACGAAATATGGTGTATCCATACAGTGCAATATTCTTTGATAATAAAAGGAAATGAGATACTAATTACTACACGAATGAACCTTGAAAACGTGAAGTCAAAGAAGCCAGTCATAAAGCCCACATATTGTAGGATTCCACTTATATGAAACGTCCAAAATAGTCAAATCTATACAGACAGGAATTAGTGGTTGCCAGGGGCTGGAAGAAGTGATCTCTAATGGTTTCTCTGTTCTAAAATTAAATTATGGTAAAATAGATGCTCGACTCTATGAATATACAAACACCACAGAATTATACGCTTCAAATGGGTGAATTTTATATTAGAAAATTATATGGAGATATGGAAAACAAACAAACAAACAAAAAGAAGTAAGGATGGCACTTATATTTTGAGGTGATATAAGGACTAATGCTGCATCTTACAATTGATGTCATTGTGGCAGTGATTAAATACGGTAGTTTATTTTCTTAATTATCAAAACAATCCTGGAACTTAAGTATTAATAGCCCTATCTTGTAGACGAGTGAGCATGCCTTTCCCTGGATTTGAGGTTAGATCTGCATGGCTCCCACGCTCTGCCTGGAGAGAGTTTGAGTGATTGCAAAGCCAAGGTTAGTGCATGGTAGGACGGAATCTGTGGTCTGAAGGAGTCAAGGCCATGGCTGAGCCTACAGGGTAAGTAGAGCTGCTTTTGGTCTCAGGAGTCCAGGTGGCAGAGAATTAAGCAGGTGCTGATTTCTTCTAGGCTGGTCAAGAAGATAGTTCCTGGCTACAGGACATGAGAAAAATGGGGCTGGCGGCAGAGACGATTATCCTAAGTTCAGTGGTTTCCTCAGGCCCCTGCCTCGGTGCCAACTCCTCTGCCGAGTAAACAGTATGAGGTCTGTCCCCAGCACTCAGAGTCAGGGCATCTTAGTTCTTCCCCCAGGTGGGGTGGTGGGGTCGCACACCAGCTCTGACTCTCCCTGGGAACTATTCACTCTTTTGTCACTGCAGCCAGAAGGCATCTTCCCTCGTCCTGGTGCTGGGGCTTGTCCCCCTCAGCAGGGCTGGTTCTGTCCCAGGAAAAGTTTGCAGATGCCCTCACAGGGGCACGGGGCCTGGAAGACAACTGTCTGGATAATTTCTGGACCCTCCTTCCAAATGCTGCCTTGAGACTGGGTTAGAATTTTGGCTTCAAACAATTAGCAAACCAGCCACAAAAGCCATCTGGACAAGGAGGAGAGAAGGAAGATGAGTCTGCATCTGAATGTATGGTCTCACCTCCAGATGTTGTCCAGAAAACAAAGACCCTCTGAGCAAGACTTTATTCCTGGAGAGTGAAAATTCTACATAAACCCATCTCAAGTCCCCTCTCTTCCCTGCCTTCTTCTGATTGAGTTTCCAGCCTCAACTAGTTTTCTTATCCGCCTTGTCCCCCACCTCCAACTACCCCCAGGTTTTCTGTGTCACCTTGTTTTCCCTTCCTGAGGCTCAGTTTGCCCTCAGTGACATGGGTAGGTTCATCTCTGCCCTGGAAACCATCGCTGCTGGGAATGTGGCCCCTTCCTCCTTCTTCCCAGCCTCCTGCAGGAGCATCCACTCAAAACTCCCTGCCCTATCTCTAGGATCCTTGCTGAACTGTCAGACTATGCCCCGGGCTCTCCTCAGCCTGCATTCTCCCTTCAAGGTGGGGCAGAGGTAGGGCTTTCCGCTGCAGTCAGGAAAGGAAAGACACAGAGTCAGCAGATTGGAATAAATAACGCAGCACCTGGACTCACATACTTGCATGGGTACCAGGTGGACAGGCGGGTGGTAGAATCTCTGCGCCTAGAGAACCAAGATCCACTTGGTGGAGTTAGAAATACTAAGAAAGCCTGCCCACCCCCACAGATCTACCCCAATGCGTGCATCACTCTGCCTGTCACCTTTCCTGACCGAGCCCCACAGGCCAGCCTCCCAAGGTCTAAGATTCTCTCCTACTGACCCAGATTCTTCCCTTCCTGCTGTAGCCAAGAGATTGTGTGACCAGTCTCTGCAGCGGTCATTTCACCCCTTGTCCAGTCCTCCCCATGTCTTGCCTGCACCGCAGGCTTCACCCCTAGGCTGTTACTTTCTTATACACCTTGTTTCTATCCTAGACCATATCCCACCCGCTGTGTGAGCTATGCCAGGACCAGCTTAGGAGTTGTCACTGGTATTCCTGATCATTATCATCAACATCCATAATTGCTCAAATCGAGCAAGCACGGAGAGGGGTCCGCAAAAAAAATCCCCTGGAGGTGTTACCCACCTCCCTTCACAGATCTTCGTCACTCTCAAGTTCCAGTAGCCCAGGCTCTCGGGGGTGGATGTGGAAGGAGAAAGGTGAAGTGAGAACGGTTAATTATGTGGCTTGGGTCACTTATCAGCCATGCTGGCCCTCTTCCCTCCTCCCCAGCCTGATAAATAGGCAATTAATTTAAATGGGAGATACCTCCTAGAAAATTGCCACTTTCAGAGTCCAAATTGCCTGTCTTAAGTGTGCTCTCCTGGAAGCTGAACTTTGGTTATCTGGTTCATTACCTTTTCCAGCTTTTCCTTTTTTTTGAGTCCTTACCGGGTGTCAATGGCACCTGCTGCCTGCGGATGATACAGGGCATGAAGGGTCCAGTGAATGTTCCAGGTGCTGCCCACTGCTGGGTGCTTTTTGCTGCAGAGACAATGCCATTGACGACTGCATGAGTTCAGGGAATCCAAAACCATGACCCAGTCTAAGAGTCCTTGAATAGTACGGCACCCATGTCTTATGCAGACAGAGACGGTAGTTCCACCTCAAGAAGATATCCGTGGACCCCCAAAGGTATCCACATCCTAATCCCTGAAACATGCGAACATGTGTTACCAGGGAAGGGGAATTAAGATTGTTACCAGTTGCAGACGAAATTAAGATTGCTGAATTTGAGAGGAGATTACCCTGGATCATCTGGGTGGGCCCAGTGTGATCAAAAGTGTCCTTATTAGTGAAAGAGGGAGGTTGGAGGGTCAGCATCAGAATGATGCGCTTGAGAAAAGGCCAGATCGGCCACTGCTGGCTTTGCAGATGCAAGGCCAGGAGTCAAGAGTGTGAGTGGCCTCTTGAAATTGGAAAAGACCAGAAAGAGGGTCCTACTTCAGAGCCTCCAGAAAGGAATGCAGTCTTGCCAACACCTTGGTGGAGACCTGTTTTGGATTTTTGAACTGCAGAACTGTTAAGATCATAAATGTATGTTGACTTAAGCTTCTAAGTATGTGGCAATTGATTACAGCAGCAACAGCAAAGGAACCCTAGTCTGCTACAGCCAGTGCCCATCGGTACCCTAAAGAGGAGAGTCGGTGCCCACCCAGTCTCCTTGCCAGGACCAGCCGGGTCTGGCCCCCTAACTGAACACTCTGAAGTTCCCTTTACTCTTCAGCCATGTAGCTGTCAGTCTGAACACATCATCCAGGCTTCCTTGGCCTCACGTGCTGGAATCACTAGGCCTTGTTTTAGGGCCCAGTCCTGAACTGTACATGGAGGACCACACCCTGGGAGACAGTGTATCCAGGGAGTCCAGGTCCTCACCTGAGCCGTGCAGACCAGATGCTCACCCTTCAAGGGGCTCTTTCCACATGGGTCATGAGCAGGGGGTGTGGGTTCATCCCCGCAGGGCCTGAGACTTGATGATCCAGTCAACTCCGGCTGAGCACCAGACCATACCACCAGTGCCACAAGTGAATAAACACAACACAAGGTACATTTTGGGGGTGTTTTCAGGACCAGCACCAAAGCCAATGCGCAACTGTGCTCACTGAGCAGAATTCTCTTGCTCATGCACAATTTGACCATTTGCTCGGGCTGCCATAACAAAATACCATACACCGGGTGGCTTAAACAACAGAAATTTAGTTTGTCACAGTAAAAGTCCAAGATCAAGGTGTCAGCAGCATTGGTTTCTTCTGAGGCCTCCGTCCTTGGCTTGCAGAGGGCCATCTCCTCGCTGTGTCCTCATGTGGCCTTTCCTCTGCATCACACATCCCTGGTGTCTCTCAATGGGTCCAAATTTCCTCTTCTTATAAGGACAGCAGTCAGATTGGGTTAGAACCCACTCTAACAGCCTCATTTTAACATAATCACCTCTTTAAAAGTCCCTATCTCCAAATACAATTCAATTATGGGGTACTGGGGGTTAGGGCTTCAACATATGAATTTGAAGGGGACACAATTCAGACCTTAACAGTCCCCAAGAACTTTAGTTGGGTTACCGGTCCCTGATTTATGGTGGACTTAATCTTCCAGCCCTGTTCACTCAGAGACTGAACCATCTTATCTAAGGATAATGTCTCCGTATAATAGTACCGGGACCCTGCCGGTGAGATTTCAGCCTTTTCTAGGTCTCAACCTACAAACCTGCCACTGGGGACAAGCTGTGGGAGAGAGTAGATGGCCTCACGGGTATGTGTAAGGATCTTGAGATGAGATCATCCTGGATGAGGGTGGGCCCTAAATCCAATAATGACTGTCTTTAAAGGAGACAGAAAAAGAGACAGGGTCACAGAGAAGACCATGTTGACAGAGGCTGAAGAGATTTGTCTTCAAGCCAAGGAGAGGCCAATGATTGCTATTAACCACCAGAAGCTAGGAGAGAGGCAGTGGATGGTTGTCCCTCAGAGTCTCCAGAAGGAACGGACTTGCCAACAACACCTTGATCTGACTTCTGGCCTACAGAACTGTTGTGTTTTTTTGGGGGGGTGGGTGTAATTAGACTAATTAATTAATTCATTTTTGATGACAGTATTGGGGATTGAACCCAGGACTCATGCATGCTAAGCATGCGCTCTACCACTGAGTTATGCCCTCCCTACCTAGAACTGTTGTTTTAAGCCATCAGTTTTGGGGTAATTTGTTACAGCAGCCCAAGGAAACAAATATGGCCTCTTTTATAGCAAGACGAATAGGCCAACTTGGGCCAACTTTTGCCAAGAGTTTTGAATTAGGAACATAGGTTTTTATTTTGTAAAAAAAAAAATAATAAATAAATAAATAGCAATTTTTCCTTGACTGTCAGAGAAATTCATTGTTTCAAGACACTTTACTTGGCAAGCAGGCCTGAGTCTTGTTGAGGCTTATGGGTTGTGGTCACTCCCACTGGCAGGCATCCAAGGCCACTAAGAATGAGATCTTTAACTTGCCAAACAAGACATCATTATAGAGTGAAAATTTTGGACACCAAAGGAATTTTCTAACACTTCGTGCACATTCGCAATTCAAACAGGTGACAGATTTCAATACCAATTACACATTTATACGACAGCTCATACAATGAATGGACTGGATCTTTCATTTGCAAAGTTGCTTTATCCGGTTTTTTTCCCCTTTCTTCACTGCAAGTTTTTTGCCCAAACTCTATTAGGTGCTTTTTTACAGAAACACAGATGGAGGAGTTTTAACACAGGAACTGCAGGAGTTGCCCAGCAGCTGGAAGTGAGGGAGCAACTTACACCAATAAGCATAGATTTGCACTTACTTTGGGTTTTAAGTGGCCATTAATTCAGACTAAAACTCACTTTTAATAGCTGAAGGCACCAGTCCTATCTCTAGCTGCTTGACCTCCAAACGTTTATCAAGTGGCATTAGTTCTCAGATGCCAGGAAGTCTTGTCCCCTATCCTGACCCCTTGATAGGACAAATACATAGGACGCCTCCCTCTTTTGCCCACCACTTTGGGGTGAGGTCTCTGCTACCAGATTCTGGGGCACATATATTGTTCCCTAACCTCATGAAGCCTCTATTTTTTTAAATTGCCTTTGTTTGTTTGGGGGGGGGTAATTAGATTTATTTATTCTTTTAATGGAAGGACTGAGGACTGAACCCAGGACCTCATGTAAGCACGCCCTCTACCTCTGAGCTATACCCTCCCCCTGCTCCAGTTGTCTTTTGGGCACTTTTTGGACCTCCACACTGGGCACCAAATTTGTCAAGCCCATGCACACATAGACAAAACAAGGCCAAGACCGAGGTCTGACTGATTGGATCAGGAAAGATACAAAGAGACTTACAGTTTATTACTTACATGGATGGTGAAAGAATAAAGTGTTCCAGTAAACCTTTCAGCTTGTCTCACGTGCACCAATAAGACTTCTCTGGCAGCGATGCTGGTTGGCCATGCTGTGAAAGGTACAGTTTCTAGAATCAAATGTCTGTGGGACTTTAGTAATACTGGCCACCACTAGGAAAGTAGCCACAGGGTTCCATCCCCGTGTTTAAACACCTGAATTATTCCTGAAACATGTCAGGGAACAAATAGATATTAATCTACCATGTAAAGCTTCCATCAAGACTTAAAAATCAGGTCCCAACATTTACCCAATTATTTGGAAAGGCACAGTAAAAGCAACGCTAAATTTAGCCAAATGACCACATCCTAGTCAAAGTCACTTTTAAGCTTTTTCAAACAAGATTGGGCTCAGTAGGGAAACAAAAAAAGAGGCAGAGGGAAAGGGTCAGAAGGAGGAAAGACAGAAGCTGGTATAACCATACTTAGCAAACATTCCCCTCCGTCCCCTGTGGAAGCCAAAGTTTCACTGATCTGCTCCATATCCAGGGATGCCAAAAAAAAAAACAAGCGGGAGGAAGAGATAGTTCTTAGTGTGTCCTTCTACACTGCTTCTATTCACTCGAGATAACCTGGAACGTTCCTTTAAGCGTGGCGTAGCCCAGTACCATCATGTCATCTTTTAAGGGTGGGTGATAGAGTGGGAGAGGCTGGACCAAGAATCAGGAGACACGTTAAAGAGTCCAGGTTGTATCACGTGAGGGTGTCCCTCCACCAATCTGGGCTTCAAAAAGGAAAAAAAGTAGAAAAGGGCAAGGTCACAGCAGGTGGTGACTGAACTGCCTTCCGGGAAACCCCCCATAAGAGCCATTCACATAATTTTTCTTAGGGCAGGTGTCAGGAAGAGCAACACTCTCCTCACTTCCAGTGCAACTGCAACTCCTCCACCGTCATTCTGCAACGCCTTCTTTAACAATGCAAGCCTTATTCCTATATGCAAAGGAAGTTAGGAGCAAAGCACCACTTAGAAGCCACTCCTCAGCTGCTACCCCGTAAACCTAAGAAAAACGCCTACTTTGCACATTTGAGTGGCTCTGGTCCCTGGAAACCACGGTTCAACCCCCAAAGTTCTGAGCATCTCAGCTACTAGACCCTCAAAACCCTCCCCGAGACACAGACACAGACACACTCACAGCTTTCAGTACAAGTTTCCTTTTATTTTGAAATTGAAACAGCAGAATGAAGTGATTTGTGGCTGAAACAACCTTTATGGGAAAAGAAAACTGGAGTGCTCATCCAGCAAAAGAACAAACTCCAAAAGTCTGAGCCAGCTGCCCCATCTCCCCAAAGTACAGAGCAGATTGCAGGGTGGGAGTAAGGGTACAATCAAAATCCGGGTGGCGACGGCTGGCAGATTCCCAGCAAAGTACAATTTCCAAAGTGGTCGCGGTTACAGAATAGGGTCACGCAATCACAAGCACAATCCACCCCCCTCCCCAGCCCCCACCACGTTTCGCATTCTAAAAATACATTCTTCACTCTCCCGAGTGACATCTCAGGACTGGACACCAATTCACTTTGCCTCAGGGGATGGGGCTCTTTAATTCTGGTTTCTGGGACCAGGATCAAGATGCTGGAGAAAGGGGAGAATACAAATGGCGGTAGAGATGTTTATTCCTTATGCTAATTCATTATCTGCTGAAATTCATTTTGAACACCTTTACAGGGCAGGTTATAGAAAATTTACACAGAAGTGTTACAAGTGCCCCTCCCACCCCCACAGGTTGAAATGGTGAGTCCAGATTTAAGTACCCCAGCACACAGAAAGCCTTTGTTCTTGGTGGGGATGCCTGAAGTCACCTGGCAGGGAAGGTAACAGGGGGAACACAGGTAAGAGGAACTCTGGCAGGAATGGGGTGCGGGGGCGGGCAAGCCGGGGGCAGACTGTGAAAGCTGTACCTGTTAGAATAGCACATTATCTTAAACAAGTGGAGAAAATCGCCAAAGAGTGAAACTTATTCGTGGGGGAAAAAAAGAGAAAAGTTTGGGGAATTAAAACAATCCAGCAGTCACTGGAAAGTGTCTCCCTCTTTTTTTTTAATTTTTTTTTTGGTTTTTTTTTTTTAATTTTTTGGAAAGTGTTTTTTTTTTAAGGTAATATTTTTTTTCCTTTGGAAAAAGAAATCTTTTTCCCCCCCTAATCTAAGCAAGTGGAGTTGCCACTACCTAATTTATCTCTATTGTCTTGCTAAGAGGTAGATAAAACAAAAGTGAAATGGGGCTTCTATGAGGAGGTCCATTAGAGGGTGGGGAGGGGCTGGGACTGCCCAGTGGACTCCCCAACTACAAAGACTCCTGAGCGACCAGAGGGCTGGGCCCTCTGACTTTCAGGATAAAGGATCCTGCTCCACCTCTTCTCCTTCTAGAGCCAACTGTCCCCGTGAAGACTGGGAAGGGGGTACAGAGGACGTGGAGCATCTCAAAGAAACCCTGCTGAAGAGGTCTTAGCTCTGGCTTCCCCAGGCTTCCTGGCTTTGGGGCTGAGTAATGGGTTCCAGGCCAAGCCCCACATCTCACCTCCAGCCAGCCCCCTCTGGTAGAAGAGAGAAGGCAATTCCTCTCCTCACCCTCTGGTCCAAACAAGCCATCGCAGGTGAGAGAGGGACAAGCTGAAGGGAAGAGGTGAAGCATGGGACCCCAGGGCAAGGAGGGCAGAAAAGGGGACCTGACAGCCAGCCCCGCCCAACCCACCCGATGAGTAGGGGTCCCAGCAGGCAGGCCTGTTCCTCAAGGACAAACCTTTCGCGGCACAAGCCTCAGCTCACTCCTCCTGGCTGGGATCCAGACCCTCACGCACGAATCCCAGCTCTTGGTTCCAATCTCACTGTAAGGATTGAGGTAGTTCATCCATTTACTCTCAAAGCATCCATCACCTGTGGTTACTCGAAACACATGCCCCCGAGGAGCTTCCTGCTATTTCATTTACAAAAAAAAGTCTTTCTTTTGTCTTGTCCATCCAGATTCAACCATACTAAGACACCAGTCGTGGTGCCGTCAGACTGTGCCCCCGAGGAGGTGCACAGGGCCAAGGGTCAGGGTGGGGGCTCTGGCCCTCCTCTTCTAAATCCACCTTCGGTCACGAGGCCTCCTCCCTGTCCTGTACCCCGATAGAGAAGCCTTATGCATCCCAAGTTTTTAGCTGGTGTTGCCCTAAGTCTGAATACAAGAGAAAAGTTCTGCATCTAAAATCTCAAGAGTTGGAAAGGGAATGGCTTTATGTCCCCTGGCATTGAGAAGCTTTCTTCCATCTTCCTGCAGCTCCTGGGGCAGGCTGTGCTGTTTTCCTTCTACCAGTTTTTCAACAAATAGGCAAAAGTTGGCATGGTTTGCATGTCAAAGCCACTAGGATCTCCCCATGAACACTTCAGGGGAGAGAAGGGTGTCCCCACCCAAGTGGGAGGGAGGAGGAAAGGGCTGAGAGAACCAGGAAGTGAGGCAGTCCCTCGGGGGCTCTGTGAGGTAGTTACATAGCACTGCTGGTTCCCAGTTTGGCAGAGGGTATGTCTGGGGTGGGAGGAGGGGAAGGCACCCTTGAGAGCTAACTGAGGCCCCTCCTCATCGCCAGTCTGCCAGGCCTGAAGAGAACTCGCCGTGCTATCTCTGCAGTGGGGCAGGGGACGGAGCGCAGTCCCACGCGGAGGAGCCCCAAACTTCCCCTCCTTCCCCAAAGTGCAACCAGGAGCCATCAGACCCCCTTCTCAGCTCTTTACCCCTTGGCACATAGGCCCCCACATCCCCCAGGAGCCTCAGGAGGGGAGGGACGTGTCTTTAGCCCACTGTTTCCGGGGAGCCCTCCCCCTCTCAGACAGCCCAGGTAGATGTCGAAAGATGGTTATTGCTTTGATTCAGAAACAGCGTCTCTCAGCCTCTGTCTGTCTGTCTGTCTTTGGCACAGAGGAAAACGGACACATAGAACCTACTGGAGTGTTCCCCTCCAGAGTTCTCTGGGTTTTACACGGGGTCCTTTCTGCCAGTAGTGAGGCATAACTAAGAGGAAAGCTCCCAACCACCCCCAGAAGTGGGGAGCTCGGGGTAAAGGAAAAAGTACTGAGAAGGACTGGCAGAAAGAAGGGAAGTGAAGAGGAGGCGATGAAACTCCATGCCCCTCAAAACAGCTCTCTCCTCCCCAGACCCCTTCTAGGAGCCAAGTCCACAACCCACACTGCAAAAGGCAACCAGAACCTCAAGGGGATTCAAGCCATTGGGTGTCACTGTCAGATGCAGCTTCAAAATCAGGGAATCAAACCATTTTGGTTTTTCACGTGTTCCACAGAATTAAAAAATATATCTTAAAGTGATGGTCCTTTCTTAAAAATATATGTATGTAGTATGTAGCTCACACACATCTTAGAGCACAGAAGCTGTCTTTTTAAAGTCGCTTTTCTCAGATCATCCAAATCTCCCAAGTGCTTTTCACGTTAACTTGTTATCTCGCCAAAGATGGGGAAATGGAGGTGATGTGCAGGGGGGCATGAACTGCCCCAAGACCAAGCCTACAGGTCAAAGACAGGCCCTTCCTCCTGCTAAACCTTAACCACCAAACCATATTCCTTTGCTTTCTGTTGTATAACTTTCAAAATTTTCCTGCTGGGCAAATATCAGCCGTGCCTAATCCAAGTCAAGTCTGACAGTCCCTTGCCTCACTCCTGGTCTCTTCGGGGAGCTGAATCAGCCAAAGGGAAAGGACGTGGGCTTAAGGTGTGAAGGGAGCAGGATCCCAAGGAAACTGAACACTGCAACAATCACATTTCAGATACTGTGGGGGGCTTTACTCTGATGGTAGTTTGAACCAGATATCAAAGCATGCTTGCTGCTGAAAATTCACGTTAAATCACTAAATGGCCGATGTCTGAACGTTATCTGCTTCGTTTTGGAATAAAGCATATAGAGCCAGAGATAGAAGTTGGGAGACCCTTTTCTGTGGTTTGAACAGGTGGGGAGCTTAATTATACTGGCCTGATATCACCCCTAAACGCTTCCCTGCTCCCTCCTCTTTGGGGTGGACAGTTCTGGGGCTAAAAGCAATGTCACGGGGAGAAAGTGACAAGACATAAATGAGGCAAGAACCTGTCCCCAAGTCACATTTCCATATCCCCTGCCCCTCCTTGCCACCCACCACCCTAAGTCAAGAATTTGTACATTTGGGTCCACTGTTAGAATCAATCCGATCAATCTAAAGACGGGGAGACAGAGGGGGCAGTTATCCAATTATCTGTTTGCCCCTTGGTCCACTGATAAAGACCAAGAATCGCAAGATGGGACTGAAATGAAGCAACAATAACAAAAAATGAAAAGCATGTCAACGACAAACCAGGTGGACCTCTCTGAGGGTGAGAGGGTGGCTTTGTCTCTTCCACCAATGGAATCTTGGCTCCCATATTTTTAGACAGAGAAGTATAGATTTTTTTTTAAGGGTATGTTTTTTAGCTATTATTTCTCTCCTCGATAAAACGGAGGCAATATTTTAAAATATCTCAACAGCACCACTGGTGGGAAAAACCGACTGGGGTGCCCCTTGAACCCAAGGCGGGAGGGGAGACCACAGGCCGGGTGCTGGAGGCGGCTGGGGGCCACAGCTGTGCGAGGCCTGCTGGCCCCAGCGGGCAGGGCTTTCCGGGAGAGGCCGGCGCCGGCGAGCAGAGCCTGGCCCTGGGCGCTCCGGCTCGGCCCTCCCGCTCAGCCCAGCCTCTTCCCAAGGAGCAGCCCCGGCTGCCTTTCCCACAGGGCCTGTTCTCCATAGAGAGCTCCTAAAGGGTTACACTGGCTCATGTTGTAAGAAATTATGAAACATAACTTTCTCGTTTTTTTTTTCTTTTCATTAAAAAAATAAAATATTCAAGACTATCAGCTTCTCTTTTGCTTTGCTTTTCTTTTTTCTTTTTTTATATAAAATATCAGCAAGCCGCAAAGAAAAAAAGATTAAAAAAAGAGGTGGGGGGAACAAAGAGGAAAGTAATTGCTGAGGTAACTTCATACCTTGAGGTAGTTTACTTCGCGCACAGCATTACCTGACTGACTCCGCCCACGTCATGGTTGTCTTGTTGTTACTGCAGTTGTTGCAATGTCGGAAGGAGGGGAGTCCAAGCACGGGCTTTCCCACATGCAGAGAGGCCTTCCTCCCTTCCCAGCACACTTGATAGCATTGTCCAAGGTAGCTAAAGTGCACCACCTGGCTCACATGCACTGACAATCAGTACATTAGGAGGGGAGGCCTAACCTCATTTAACTGATGGCTGATGTCTTCCACAAGGGCTGAACTTAGAAAAACGGGATCTTACTGAGCCTGGAAAATAAATTAAGCTTATTTACCCCTCTGTGCATAATGTTGCTGGTATTTTGAATTTTGTTGGTTTTCTTTTTTTAGGCACACATTACATCATGCCAATGACTCGTGGAGACAGAAGCCATCAGTTAAATATGCCTCTAGGATAAAAACAGAAGCAAATACTCTCCAAGTTACTGAATATTCATAATATATGCCAAATGATGGACTTCAGCTTTATCAGGAGCTGAGGGTCGGGTTCCACGTCCCACCACCACCAAGGGAACAGTGCCGTGGGGGGGAGTGCCCCGCAACCCCTGCTTCTGGGAACCAGCCCTTCTGGGAGCACATGGGCCGGGGTGAGGGCACAGTGGCAGCCTTTAGGGTCACTCAAGCCCTCCATGGAACTGAGACTTTATCAAGGGGAGTTAGTATCCCCTTCCCAGTGCTCATATCCAATCATTAAAATAGACTTTAAAAAAATATAAAATCTGCCTGAGAATGATGGGAATCAGGGACAGTACAGTGGTCGGCCCCACCCTGCTGAGCACTTAGCACCACCCAGGTGCACCTGGACATGAGGTGGGACTCACATGGTTAGAGGGACATGAATGGGGTGAGGAATCTTGTGGGGAAGCCCCAACAGAGGGGCAAATTTCACCTGTGCCAATTTTTCAAGGTGGTGATCTGGACTAGATCAGCCACAAGGGCACTCCTTTTAAACGTGGATTACTATAAATTTTAATCATGTTTCTCCCCCATTCTCTCTCTATTCCTTGTTGTGCCTACTGGTTGGTTAGGAAGGGATTGGAATTAAACTGCAGATGCTGGCGTGTCTTCTCCCTTTGAATCAATAATGTAAGGAAAGCAATGCACTGGTTCCCACTTCTGCTGGCAGCGGTTAAGACAGGACAGCGTGAATGTAGGAAGAGGCTATGTCAGGGCACGAGAATAGAGGTATTTTAATCAATAAAACCAAGTAGGACAAGGCTGGAAGGATTTCAGGGTCAAGAAGAAAACCATCCTTTGAGGCTGATCAAAGCACCCCTCTACATGTTTTAAAAACCTGAAGGAAATTTTATTTCTCTTCCCACTGGGGTCTGACCCACCCTCTTGGTGGGACTTGGAGAACTTAAACAATCCACGTTTAAAAGCACCCTGAGCTAGAATTTCCACGGTGACACCCTGAGGGGTGGGCAGTGTTGGGCCAATTGGTTGGGTGTTTGGGGCTGAGAGATCAGGGTTCCTCACTGGAACATCTTTCTCAAGCCAAGTGGGCAAACCTGATCTACACACATCCCGGCCCAAGTGTCCCTGATTCCCACTCATTCTCAGGCCTGCTGGGGAGAACATGCTCTCGATTTCAGCCTGTTGTCCTTGAGTCGACATGACGGGAGGGGGCTGGTCACTTCCTCCGAGCCTGGGCCTGGTTACTCTGTCCCTTTTGGTGCAGCTGTTTGACTTGGGCCAAGATGTCTCGTATCTTCCGCTGAGCCATCTGCAGAAAGAACAGGCCGAGAGGTGAGGGGAGGATCTCCAAAGGCAAGGAGACAGCCCTACATGGGGAGAGAGGACAACAGGATCCAACACCGACCACAAACACCACAGGTCACGTGGGACTTAGAAGATTGATCTCTTTCAGCCAACTTGGAGCCCGAGGAGGTCTGCTGGGAACGGGACCCTAAAACGATGAATGTCTGTGGTTGAAGGTCTTTTTTGTTCGCTATATGCAGGGTCTCCTGAACCAGCACACAGCTCTTCTTAAAATCGAAGGTGTTTACGCTCGAGATGAAACCGAATTCTATTCAGGCAAGAGGTGTGTGCTTATGGGTACAAAGTAAAGACCAACACAGTAACTCCTGGTGGAAAATCAAACAAAACCAGAGCAATATGGGGAAAGGTAACTTTCGCTCATGGAAATAGTGGCATGGTTCGTGCAAAATCCAAGAAGCAACCTTCCTTCCGAGGCCACTGGGCACAGGATCCATGTGATGCCATACCCCTCCTCAAGGATTTAAACTTATTGAAAAATGAAAGTGTGGATTTGTTGTGTTGTTTAAAAAAAAAGAAGACAGAAGATTGAAGGTTAGAGTGACCTTAAGTTTCATGCCGCCAAACAGACCCTGAGCACTGGATTCATATGGAGGAGGGGGAAGCACAGTAATACGAACTCATTCATCACAATTTAAAACATGACAACGATTAAAAACGGACAAAGTTGACACATGGGACTGAACCCAAGGCAGAATTCCCAGAGGTTCCACGAGTGTGTGTTGTCAAAAGGTCAAAAATCAGGAGACCTTGTCACCAATCACAAGTCCACTCACTACGCATGGAAATGTCCCAGGAAAGAAGACGAAAGAAATGCCTGGAGCTGAGAAAACCAAACGGCAGTGAAATAAGCTCCACTGTGAAAATGGACCCAAAAAACCCCCAAAGGGCTGATATCTTTATTCTTTCCTTCTTAAAGGTTTCTTCACTTTTATAAGTGAAAGTTCTATATGGGAAATCAACTGCAAAATGGGATTCACTTGACAGAAATTTACCAGAATGTCTCCTTTCCATAAACTGAGCACTTGGTTTCTTGGTTAAAGAGAAAGTGAGTCAAACTACATATAAAATAAACAAGGACCTGTTGTAAAGCATAGGGAACTATATTCAATTTCTTACAATAACATAATGAAAAAGAATCTGAAAAAGAACCTATACGTATATATGTACATATAACTGAACCATTTTGCTGTACACCTGCAACTAACAACACTGCAAATCAATTATACTTCAATTAAAAAATTAAAATTAAAAAAGGGACAGTGGGTGCAGGTTGAGGAAATAATGTGAAGTTAATATTTATATATTAATTCCCCCCATCAGCCCCGTGCTTCATGTTTTACATGGGTTTTCATCTAGTTCTCATCGTAACCAATGAAAAACATCTCTCCGTCTGTACATAATACAGCCTGTCTCCATGAATTCCTGGCTACATCATTTACCTCTTAAATTTCATATTCCTCTTCTGTAAAATAAGGTTGTTACAAGGATTAAAGGCCTTAATAGAGGCCACACGGAACACTGCTTGGTGTATCAGAAGCACCCATAAATCTAAGATATTTTGTGGTTATTAATGGCTCTCAAAGGGCCGTCAGAGAAAGCTGCTCATCCAAGCCTTCTGGTTCCAAAACCCAAGTCGCTGATGTTGGGCAGCCACGCTCCACTGGGGTCTGGGTTCCTGCTTTGCCCTTGATTGCTGGAGGAGTCTCAGGCCATCACAAGTCAGCTCTGATATGTTTGTCCTCTATGAATGGAAGTGGTTGTATCCAATAGTCTCTATACCCTTTCTGGCTCCAACACTGGGGGTTTTAGGAAAACCCCACCAGCTTTTAATCATCCTAAAATTTTAACCTGGTATCTGTCCTCTTTTCTAGGCTCTGGGGTCAGTCCCAATGCTGGGCAGTGCTGTCTCAGTGGAGGCAGTGCAGAGACGGGGAGTTCCAGAATAAAAACAGGAGGGGGAAGAACTGGAAGCAAGATGGAGCAGTCGTCCTGGGAGAGGTGAAGGACTGTGCTGAAAATAGGCAATCCAGGACGTTGACATGTTCCACGAACAACACTGGGTGGTGGGTAATACCAGTTTCTCTTCTTAGCCAGTGCAAAAGGGAAGGACTAAGGTTAAACAGGGGTCACTATTAACATACAACATATAATATATAACAGTTACTATGCATAACATATACTATATATGAAAATTGTCAAATCATTTGCAGGCAGAGTCCCCAGGACTTGTCAAGGTCATGCTTCTGCAGTCCTGCTTTTCTGGTCCCTGGGGTCCTGCTGCCCTCCTGTGATGGGGAAGGACCTTAGGTACCTGGCTGGCATAAAAATGCCCGATGATCTTGACGATGACCTGGTCGTTCTCATCAGGGGTCTGGTCTCTTGGCACCACCACCTCAGCTGCAGTCAAATTTTGCAGCTCATTCACCTGGGGACAGGAGTGTGGGCAGGGAGGACAGGTCAGAGAGGAGCTCGGGGTGCTGTCAAGGAACCACAGATCGGATTGGAGGGAGGGGCAAGAGGCAGGTCACCAGCAGGTAGAAACTGGAGAAGTTAGAAGCTGGGGCTAGGAAACAATCAATTAATTGGGCAAATCGGGGGAGGTCTAAGGTTGAGCAGGGTCGGGGAGCAGGAGGCGCCAGGAGAGCTGTTGGGTTTGGGGACTAATGCCTAGAACTTTCAACCTGGCCCTCAAGGCTCACCGTTTTGCCACCTTTGCCGATGACCCGGCCAGCTGCCGACGCTGGCACCCGGATGTGTGTCTCCAGCTTTACTTCTTCCTTGGGACCAAAGAAGTTCTCCTCTTTGAGTTTTCCATAAATTCTTCCCTGAGCCTGAGAAGTGGAGGTCATTGTTACATCAGTGGACCACACATATACATATATGACAAAAGGGGAGCCCCCACACCCAACAGGCCCTCCCCTGCTTAGGGGTGGATCACGACTAGGCCCAGTGATACAAAAGGTCCACAGTGTTGCCCTGTCAGTCTCCCTCCTGCTCACTTTTAACACCGGGAGCCAAGGCGCAGCAACTGAACACATAACTCCCTAGAGGAATGTAACACCTAAGCTACATGCCAGACCTGGGGGCTCTGGGATGCTTGCATGGTTTGGAGAGGCAGTGGCCAGCAATCAAGTCATGGCTCTGAGTGGCAGCTGGTCCAGACACTCAGATGGAAGACCGCTGGTCACTCTGCACAGCCTACAGAGCTGTCCTCGTTCTCCATCCCTGTCTAGGTCAGGATAAGGTAACTATCAGTTCTATGACTGTCTGCCCAGAAGTTCAAGAACCTAGGCATGTAGTAGGGACATGTAGGGGGAAAAAAAGGGCCTTCCTTCAAGGAAGAGCCATCAGACTTCCTTCTTCCCCATATATTTACCATCAGGATGTAAAGAGGGAAGGAGAAGCCAACAGATTTAAGTCTAATGACAATCTGAAAGCATCTCTGCAGTCCTATATTTTGCAGGGAAGCTTAAAAACGTGGTGCAGATTTGCACTCCCACCCAAACTCAATTTCCCTGGGTCCTACTTGGAGAAACAATAAAGATCAGAACCTTGAATTGGGCCTCTGGGGGTCCAGTGATGATGACCATACGAACTTTGGAGTCAGGAGTTTCAGGAGGAGCAATCTGCAAAGCAAACATTGGTCAAAGAGATGCCCTCTGTCTCCACCTCCTCCAGACCCCCTACCACAACACTGAGGGCCAGGGGAGTGGAGAACAGAGACCCTGACCCCCGAGGCTGTTGCCCCTTCACCAAACCTCTTATGAGGGCATGGGTGCATTTGTTCTGGACATTCCCTAAATAGGGGCTCCTGCCCATACCCTACCTGCCCTCATCCCCTAGGAGATTTCAACAGAATCCTGCCAGATGGCCAGTCGGGGGAGGGCAGTGACCACCCACAGAATCTCCCAGAGGCCTTTTTCACCAGGAACACACACTGCATTTGACTAAAATCTTTCAGACCACTGAAACCAATGGATTTAGCCTTGTGAAACCAACAGGTTCTCCCTTCTCTCCCCTGAGCCCTGGCCAGGGAGGATATAAGACAGCTACCATCTAATGAGCAAGCCCTGTGCACAAGGCACTGACCAAGCCAGGGGCTGTGGCTGCATTATTTCAGAGAACTATCACGGCTACTGTACTGAGGAGGAAACTGAGGCTCCCGTAGCTTAGAAGCTGGGATTTGAACCTAAGTCAGTCTTGTGTGAACCTAAGCTCTCTTTCTTTGCTACAATTCCACCTCCTCCCTTAGCCCAAAAGCCCAGGAGCCCAGAAGGTGCTCCACTGGACCAAGCGGGGTCAAAAGCAAAGGGGCCTGGGACCACAAGGGGGAAACGCTAGCCAGGCAGGGTGTCTGGGAACAGAGTAGAGCGTGATGGAAGCAAGGCAGAGCAGGTCACCTTGATGGAGGCGCTGGCGAAACGAGAGAGCTGTTTGATGTGCTGCCCCTTCTTGCCGATGATGGCGCCCACCGCCTGGGCAGGAATGAACACCTGCACCATCTCCTGCTCCGGAGCCTGCTGCCAAAACATGTCATGTTATTACCATGGCCAAGGGGCAGGGCCCAGAAGCCCCTCCGTGGCCCTGTCCTGCGTCCTCAAAGCTCTCCCTCTGTCCAGGAGGGGCAAATGGAAGAAGCCGGGCAGGAGGAAGAGGAAGAGTGCTGCTAGCATCCCGGGCAGTACCCGAGGCTGCCACCCACAGGGCTGACACTCGGAAGGGCTGGTGCCAGTGACTGGGAGCACTGCAGCAGGCGGGTGAGGGGAGGGGAGGGCGGCGATGTGCATCCCCAGGCCCCACTTCCCTCTCCCTGCGAATTCCCAACCATGAGGCTTCCACAAGGAGGTGGACTCTTAAGCACGGCCACAGGCAGCCCAGGGGCTCCCCCGTAGTAAGACCCTGCACCTACCATAAAGGAACTGTAGGGAGCGGCTCCGGTGACGCTGCTGGGGGGCGGTGGGACTGCACTGGACGATGCTGGGAAAAGACCCACAGCAGCCAAGTTCAGGCCGGGGATGAGATGAGACTGCAGCTGGAGGAGGAAGGTCAGGAGAAGAGGTCAGCTCACTCTGACAGAGCCTGATGACCCCTGTACGTGGCCCTGGCTGAACAGGAGTGTGAGTGCCCCTGGGAGAGTGGACCAAAATAGGATAATTACATGCTTTTACCCCAAACCCGCCTGCCCTTCTGGTTTTCAGACACTTGCATGTACACTGAGGGTTCTTTCCACACTAAGAACCGGCACCTCCAATGAGGGCTGACAGTGTGAGGCCCTCAGACATCCTTCCTCTTCAGCTGATTACTCTGCTGACAGAGACAGACCAGACTCACGGCCCCGTGCTGTACTGTTCCCGCGGGGGGAGGCGGGAGGGGAGGGGGCAAATCTCCCCCTTGATGTCTGAAACTCATCTTTTGGGTCATGTGTCCCACATCCTCACTCCTTTTTAAAAACTAGATGAAAACCGTGGACTCTTTCCCCACTGAAATGCCCATAAATCACAAAATTTATAGGAGGATCACAGACCTCAAA
Source organism: Vicugna pacos (assembly GCF_048564905.1). Lineage (NCBI taxonomy): Eukaryota > Metazoa > Chordata > Mammalia > Artiodactyla > Camelidae > Vicugna > Vicugna pacos. Next base: position 36,381,502 of record NC_133002.1, on the reverse strand, counting down.
ACCCAAGATGAGACCCCCCCGCTCACACCCCAGGAAACAAATGAGGACTCCCTGTTAATTCAACTTAAATGCAGAGTGAGCTCCCCAAGGCCGCCCAGCACGTGGATGCCCGCCCCACCGGGCCCCGCTTCTGCTGCGGCTCAGGCTCAGAGACGGGTCCGCAGAGGTCCCCAGCACTCACACTCATGGCAGCCACGTCATTCTCATAGGCTTCCCGAACTTTCTTCATGATCTCCTGCTCTGCCCTGCAGCAGTTCTCAATGGCCCCCTTCACGGTGATGGTCCTCTCGGGGTTATAGAGGGTGAGGTCCTGCAGCCTTGGGGCGGAGGAACAGAGCAACGTCAACCTTCCCCAGACAGGCCGGGACCGGGGAACAGGCCCCAGTTGGGGACACAGCAGCACCTTTCTGCAGGCTCTTTCGCTTTGGCAGGGAGAGAGGTACAGGGAGGTGAGGATGCCCAGCACAGCCAGGTTTCCGCCGCTAGCAGAGCCAGGGGGACACTCGAGACTGGAAGCTTCCCCAGCGGTGCTGCCAGGCAATCCATTCCATTTCTGTGCCCTCTGGAACAGAGTAGTTGCTCTGCCCACAGGTGAGTCTGACAAAATCAAGCGGCACAGCACTCACAGAGGCACTAGGCCACCCCACGGAGCGCGGGCTCAGGGCTCAGAAAAGGACCTGGGTCCGCCCACTTTCCTTGGCCTGGCAAATGCACCTGAAACCCCAAAGCCCTGGCTCCTGGCCTCAGGCTCTCTCCTCCAGATGCCGATCAAGTGAGAGATGTGGCAGCAGAGGACTGAAGGGACAGCGGCCTCCCAACCGCCCCCCAGGCCACAGCAGTGATGGGAGAGCTCCAGCCCTGATAGCCACGAATGCTCCTGACAGCTTCTTTGACCCCTCCTCTTCAATAAGCAGAAACTGCATCCATGTATTTAGGCCCAGTAATGAAATGCTGCCACCCCCGGTGCCGGGCACCCACTCAGAGAAGGAAATGAAGGAGCCTTACGAGGAGATGGTGATTTTTGTCTCTGTGTCCTGCTCCACCTTCTTCAGGTTGCGCCCCTCCTTGCCAATGAGACGCCCCACGAAGTTATTATGGGCCAGGATCTTCAGGGGAACCTCGTCAGCCCTTGGGAAGAAGGGAGGGACAAGAGCTCCTTAAACGGGGGGCCACACCAAGGCTGGGCTGTCATGCCACCGCAGATGTGGGTGTTTCCAGGACAAACCATGGGACACAATTACCAGAGAAAACCCGCAGATCAGTGGTCATTCAGTGACAGAGAAATGGGGAAGGAGGGTTGGGTGGCTGAGGGCACAAAGTCTATGAGGGCGATGGATATGGTCCTTATCTTAATTGTAGTGATGGCTTTGTAGGTATACTCATACTAAACCTCATCCAACTGCATACTTTCAAATGGACTACAGAATTCTGTGCAGCTCATAAAGAGGTGAATCTATGTACTGACGCATGGCAGTGAAAAAAGCCAGCTAAGGAACAGCATGTTCATATACTCCTACAGGTGCTAAAACACACCCACACCCACATGCACACACACCTGTGAGTGCACAGAACTGCTAGATGCACAAGGTGCTATTTGTGGGAAAGAGGACTTCATTTCTCAGTCTTCTATCCTTTTGTACAACTTCTGCATCTATTTATCTCTGTATTCTTGCTTAAAAAAAGTTTGTGTTAGAGAAGGTGGTAGTCCCCACATTCCCAGAGAAGCTGAAGCCTTACGTTTTGGTGTCCTTTGCCTCCTTGTGCATAATCTCCAAGATCATCTTACAGGCAGAGGAGCAGCCCTCGGGGGTCGAGTGGACGCTGATGGCCTTCTCAGCAGCGCCTGCGTTCTCTTTCCTGTGCACGTCGATCCTGAGGGCCACAAGCACACAGATGGTTAGTTGTCCCTGGTAAAACCAGGACACTCTTCACACCCCCTGCTGTCTCTCCTCCGCCACAGGTGCAAACCCGCTCTCCTTGGAACAAGGCCAAGTGCAGACGTGGGATGGGCAGAGAAAGGGCCAGCATGTTGCTATGGATTCTGTCTTAATCAGGAGGTGATGGCTGAGAATGATGGCATCTATTATGGGAATGCAGGCTTGTGGATCAACAGCCCCACAGCTCAAAAGCTGCATTTCCCCTTGAATTCTGGTCCCCCTCCCCCACCTTGAAACAACTATAAAGGGAACGCACGTTGTCCCAAATTAAAAGTAAATAATAAAAGCATGCATTATGAATAAGGACATAATGTGACCTGTTCTTTTTCACAGAGTACACACTGATAAGCTATAAAAACCAGAGAAGAGGAGTGGTAGTGGTGGAATGGGAGATAGGAAAGAATTATGAGGTCCCCGAGGCTGGCCAGCTCTGTTGCCACCCGTAAGCGGTGCTAAAACCACAAAGCACTAAGGAGTGGCTGACTTACCAAGACTAGGTTTGCTTGGTTAGACTTTCTACGAGAAATAGAACCCTTCTTACTAATGACAGTGTGTGGCCCCGCCACTGCCACCAAATGGCACACTCCAGGCTTATTCTACCTCCCCAGTTGCCCATCTCTTCTTGGAAGGCTGCAATCAGAAGCAGTGACCCCTGACTGAAAGGAGAATGGAACACGTTCCAGGCAACATCTCTGAAGGGTAAAGGGAGGTGCCTTGCCTCCCGGGTACCAACCACTGTTTCCTGCCCCCACCTTCATCCCCCCCGGCATTCAAGACTCACTTGGACTGGGTCTGTTTTGTGATGTTGCGGATGGTGGCACCCTCCTTGCCAATGATGGCGCCCACATACTGGGTGGGCACCAGGAGCCGCAGGGGGATGTCCACTTGCTGCTGCTTGGCCGGGGCCCCTGCTGCCACAGGGGAGCCCTGGCGGGGCTGACCCCGAGAGCCAAAGCCTCCTCGGCGCCCGTTCTCAGGACCCTGTGCTATCTGCTCATCGGGAATGTAGGAGACTTTCAAGGCGTGGTTCTCCAGCTGATGGCCGTTCAGCTTCATGATGGCTCTGAGGACAGAGGGAGAATCTACTGGTCACTTCAAGTCACGCCAGTCACACCAAATGCCCTCCACGTGTAAAGCACTCTGCTGGGTTCCAAGATGGAACACACTACAAGGGGAGATGACCACCTGCCCACCACCTAAAGAACCTTCCAGTCTAAACGGCACAGAACATCAAATAAGGTATTATGTAACACAAATATGTTATTTCCATTGCATTTTGTGGCTGACTTGTTAATTTCAGCCAGAAGGACCTACTATATTGGATTTATGTGAGAGTCGCATGTGGTTCACACTAAATAAATGCACACTGAAGAGATTTGTTGTTTTTACACCTATTGAGTCAAGTACCTTCCATGTTTAAGCAAACTCCATGGAAACAGAAGAGGTGGAGCAGAATGGCTTGCTTACCAGTTGGAAGCAGGCGTTTAAGTATATCTGGGATGTCTGCAAAACGGGAGGATTAACAGTACAGGGAGGGGACAAGCACCATCCACTCCCAGGGGAGATGCTGGTTAGAAATGTTAACAAGGTAACAATATGTAGTAGGAAGTAAGCAAGTGTTGACTTAAAACCAGGCTAAAGGTCATAGACCCTTCAAAACTAAATGTGGCAAACGGCCTGACAGAATATAGATCAGCACACAAAATGCACAAGTCTGTCAGCCCCACAGGGTGGAGAAGTGTGATTGCTCAACCAAACTGCTAAGGAACCAGAAATTATGGGTATGCTGGGACTAATAGGACCCTAAGCAAGTTAAACTGGACTTAGGTGGAACCGTGCAATAAAATGTCTGCCTGCACCACATCATAACAAACCTCGCAGTTCCTCCTCACTACCACTAGATGGCGATATCAACACGGTAAAGGACCCTATAGTTCTCTGGCAACCAGGGACCTATCATAAGCCAGTATTTTTTTCTGACGAGGATTTCCCACCTTCCCTGGGAGGTCTTTGGGCCCCTACTTTCAAAGGATTGATATTTGCTGTCAATCCTCCTGGTGAGTTTCTGAACCTTTGAGATCCCTGAACCAAAAGATAAGAGTCTGGGGTTGGTTGCAACAAAATCAGAGCCAACATGGTGACTCCTGCCTACACGGACCCCCTCCCTGTCCAAACAGGGGCGCCTGGCTCCCAACAAAGACCCTCCCCAATCACTTTTGGGTGCACTCACTGCCTGGTCTGTTCCCGGTTGGAATAGGTGACATTCACCACCGCGGTCTCACTCTCAGTGTTCACTAGGGGAACAGAACAGAGATCAAGGTTAGAGAAGTGAGATCTGGAGATGGGTGTTGATGATTAAAAATAAACAAACTCATCTGCGCAGGTTGTGCAACAAAGTCAAGAGGGAAATACTCAATGACAAACCAGAACATTTCCCGCTTTAAGCCCCTTTTACTGGAACTCTTGGAAAATCAAATCAGCCTAGCATTTTCCTTTATATGCCTTCCTTTGATTTCCTACCAGCCTCCAAGGGAGCTAGGCATACAGAAGGGTGCAGCAGAGAGAAAACACACACACAGGCACACAGGCACACCCAACCCAGGAGATAAAATTCACTCTTGGAAAGTTAAACTTGGTTGGAAAAAACACGTAGAGTGAGATTGAACCAAGAAATGGCTGAAGACACTTGTGGAACATCCAAATCCACTTTAGAGTATCTTCGAGGATACGCCGATCAAATTTAAGAGTGTCGTGACCTAGCTGAATGAGTTGACAGGAATGGCTGCTGCAGGGTCTGGGGGAAGGGATTTCCTGACTTTGAGAATGGACTTGGGTTGGACACTAGAATTCCAGTTGATCTGGGCACACAGTCTTCCCATTTTGAATTAATAAAATTAACTTCTGTCTTATGCATCACTGCCTTGTGATTTTGGATCCCCTTGGCCTGCTCAGCCCTGGTGTGGCGACACTGACAATAAAGCCCCTGCTCCCACAACACTTGAAGATAAAGGCACGTGGCCACAAAACCTCAATGCAGACCACTCTCAGCCCTTCTGGCCTCATCAGTAGAGTTCTCCCATATCAGTGGAGAGGAAGATTCTGCAAGAATTCTCTTCCAGTTAAATGGAAATACAGTAATGAATAAAACCGACAAACTTCTGCCTGCATGGAGCACATTTGACTAGGAAGAGATAGCAGTAAGTATAATAAGCAGATCCTGTAATTCTACAGAATATTAAAAAAGTATAAGACATGGAACGTTAGCTGTAAGAAAGAATGGAATTCTGCCTTTTGTAGGAATGGGAATGGACCTACAGAATATTATACTTAGCGAAGTAAGTCAGACAAATACTGTATGTTATCACCTATATGTGGAATCTAAAAAAATGTATATGCAAAACAGAAACAGACACACAAACTAATGGTACCAAGTGGGGGGAGGAGGGGGCACACTGGGGTATGGGATTAAGTGATACAAACCACTATGTATAAAAAAGAGAAGCAACAAGGATATATGTATAACACAGAAAATTATAGCCACTATCGTGTAATAACATTGAAAGGAGCATGATCCGTAAATACTGAATCACTATGCTATAATCTGAAACTAATATAAGTCAACTATACTTCAACAAAATAAAAATAAAGTCACTCTCTCCCTGAAAAAAAGTAACATGTGGTTAAACGCTGTGGAGAAATACAAATCAGGGTTAAAGGAGGTGGCGGTAAGAGGTCCAATTTCATGTAGGGTGGATGGAAAACACTTTGCTTAGAAAGCAACACTTGAGCAGACTAGAAGTCTTCATTGTTACAAGATCAAACCCATTCTGTCCTCTCCCCTGAGGATCGGGGTGTTATAGCTCCGGGGTGAGCCTGCTGGGCCCCCCAGGGGGGCTACCCATGTGTTCCCAACCATTGCCAGGAGTAACTTAGCTGTCAGTCTAACCTGTGTGCGGGACTGGGCAATGGTTATCAATGCTTCCAGTTGTGTCCTGGCATTTATGATAAAAGGCAAGCAACAGGGTCAGAGGAGAGAACCTGTTTGATTGATTCAGCACCTCACACCTTTGTGCTGGCAAATATTTTAATCATTTATAATGATTTACAGCTTGCCCCTTTCCACAAAGAATTTGGAGATGAATATTTAAATCTTATCTAAAACGGTTTCTTAAAGATTTGCAAACTCCAATTGTATTTTGTCTACTTAATTACAAAGCTCTACTTTATGTCCAATCAAAACCACTCCAAATTTATTTCAGCTCATTTCCTCCAAAAATAAGAGACAACCAGTGATTATTCCACTTTAAAAAAAAAAGAAGAATCGTGAAGCTTTTCTTTAAAGGGCTGCAGACGAATAATTTTCACCCTTAATCTATTTCTAAAATCTACTTTGGTTGGCCCAGGAGCCTGGGGACCCCATGTTGGAAATGAGTGACTTTGTTGATTTTCTGATTAAACAGAGAAGACACCCGTTGCAGAGATGAGCAGCAGCACCAAAGCTGGGACCACAAGTCCAGGTCCGCACTCCAGTGTACTTCCCTCCACTCCGCATCCTGGCTCTCTTCTTCTGGTGTTCCAGGGAGATGTGGTAATGGATAACGAAGGAGAGCAGATCCCGCAAACTCCTCCAGCACCCACCCCTCCACCGCACCACCTCGTCTGCCCACTCTTACCTTGCTCACAGTTCTCTACTGTCCCATACTGAGCAAGCAGGCTGTCCAGTACCTGGGAGCAGGGAGAAGGGAATAAGGCTTCTCTGAGCATCCCAGGGACCCACACAGCCACCCCTGGACACCTCTCACCCCAAAGCACTGGGGCATGAGCAGAGCCTTTGGTGGCTGGAGCACTGCTCTCTGCTCAGTTTGCCTTTCCAGGGTACTAACGATGGTAGTGACCTATGGGGGGTTTCTTTGCAGAATATACTTGAGCTCAAAAAGGCACTTAAGGGCCTTTTTGGAAGCAGACCTGTGCCACCTGGGTCCCTAACTCATCCCTCCTCATCACTAGGTTTGGGGTTTGGGGAAACCCTTCCCACCTCCCTAATGCCTCCCCCAACAGGGACATCCCAAAGGACTAGCACTGGCAGTCTCGGGTTAAGGATGAGATCCAGTCAACCTCCCCTCAGCACCACTAGCATCTCTGGCCCAGCCCCAAACCACCAGGACACCTCCCCAACCATCCTTGCCAACTCAGGCTGGCCCAGACTTCCTTCCCAGTCTCCACAATCCCGGGCCATTGAGAATTTCCCCCAGTTAACTTACTTCCCATCGAAGCTGGGGTGGAATATTTCGGATCTGTATTTTCCGACTCCTGAAATGAGAGAGGACAGAATCAATGACAGCTCTGGATACTTTAGGGGCCTGTCATTCTTGTCCCGGTCTTTATCTTCCTACCTTCTGCTCAACATCAAAGTCTCAGAGTCTAAGAATGATAACCTTTGAGAACAGAGATCTGGTGTAGGGGTGCCTCACTCAAAATTTTATCAGTGCTGCCATACATAGAAATGCCAAAATCAGATGTCCTAAGACTAGGATAACATAATCCCCCCAAATCACATTGGCTTTGTTTCTCTCTCTTAGGTTTCTCACCCAGTAACCATCTATTACCACCCACTGTGTTTCAGGCTCTAGGAATACAAAGCTAGCAACATGAATTATCACATGAATCATTAATCTGATACCTTTTTACCTGGTGCCTACTTCATGCTGGACTTTGCGCTACATGTTCGGGGCATAATGATAAACAAAACAGACAAAGTACTTGGCCTGAAGGTGCTCACAATTTCTTAGGGGAAACACATATGCAAACAAATTACAGCGGGATAACAGGCAGCAGCTAAATTCTTTCTTTGTACAGATATGGATTTAAAACTCTGCTCCACTTAATAGCACTGATCTTTAAAAGGTTATTTAACTTCTTTGAGGCTCAGTTTTCTCCTTTGTAAAACAGGGATAATACCTATTCACAGGGAGGTATAAAGTGATGTTAGATAATATTATCAAAAGCTTAGCAAAGAGCCTGGAGTAAGTACTTAAAAGTATAATGACAGGCATCTGTGGATATAAAGGTAGAGTGATTAACACACAACCCAGCATCGTGACCACCACCTTCCCTCCTCCCAGTTTACTAGTTTCTCCTCATCTTTCAAATGCCTCTTTCCCTGAGTAATTTCCCCTGAAGAAGACTTTCAGGTGCAAGGTTGACTCCCACAGCAATTAACTGCTCACCACCCAAATCAATGACCTAATCCCTGGGCTTAAAACATTTCAATTGACTTGATCTGCGTTGGGTCAACTGTCACTTATGCCTTTGCATATCCTTGATCACAAACTCTTAGTTCAGGGACATGGTTCAACAAAATTCTAGTGGTGGGAAAGAAAATGAAACTAGGAAGCAAGAAAGTTCGGTTCTAGCCCTTAAAACTGCCCTTGATCAGCTGTGCTGACGAAGCCACTCAAGCTTCAGGTCTCCTGGGTGATAGGTAACAGGGCCCCTGTCAGCTCTTGCCAAATGAGGGGAAGGGGTGCTGAAAACACACGGGAGCAAGGGAAGAGATGCTCTAGCTGTAAATGCTTCGATCTTTGCTCTGTCCTCTTGGCCAGCTCACTCACTTCATTCCTCTGACCAAGTGTCTTCGGATGTAAAATGGAAACAGAAGAGTCTTTAAGATCCCTTCTAGCTCTGCAGCTTTGAGGGTGGAAAGACTTTATCAGTGAAATACACTAATGAAAGCTTTTCCTGGGTTGAACTAACTTAAGGGAAAAGCAGCATGAGGGTTGGAGAGAAGCTATGTCCATGCGCTCTACTTCGGTTGGTTGATGAACCTCATCTAAAGATGTAAGGATAAAAGAGCAAGGGTCAGAACAAGTCCAGGTTCAGGTCCTCGGGTCCCACAGCAGGCCAGCTGCTTGGGATCCAATTCACTGGTCAAGAGGGAGCCCCATGGCGTGTGCAATGACATGGTGTTTGGGATTTTCCACACAACTCATGTGAGATTGTGATGGAATGGGCAAAGAAATTCAGGGACCCTCACAATGAAAGCCAAACTCTTGGAAAACTGAAGAGATGATTACACCATCGGAAGGGAACACTGATCTCCCTCAATGCTAGTAACAGGGCTCAACCAAGCTAAGGGAGGACCTCCCCCTGAATGAACTCTTCTGGAAGGACAGCAGGGAGGTGGGCGGCTGTCTTCCTGGGAGTTCAAACCAGTAAAGGCTTAAAGCAGCCGCCTGCCAAAGTTCACTGTAACCTCAGGTCAAAGGTCAAAAATATCCTTTTCCTACTGAAACTCGCAGTTTTAGGGGCTTTCTTTTCTGGGTAGGGAGGAGTTGGGAGGGGATGGGGTGGTGAAATCAAATCTCAGTTCGGGATGTTAATCCATATCCTGAAAGCCATGGCAGTCTGGAATGTCTGGAATGTTCCAGGAGGAGGGGGAGGAGGGCAGGGACACCCAACCAATGAAAGGAAAGACATCCTGGCAGCCCGCCCCCACCCCCAATAGGCAGAGACTCGCCTCTAGGGCACACACACCCAATCCTGGGAACCCAAGCCAGGCCCCTTCAGGCCTCCAAACCGCCTTTCAGCAGAGCCCCCAGCCCTGACAAACACACAACAAAGGCCATGAAGAACCTTTTGTCTTTTAAGCCCTTGGCCTGGTTTCTATTAAGTACGGTGCTACCTAATTTCTTTCAGGCCCAAAACATATGGGGCCATGTTGGGAACTGTACCCCGCACTCCCTTCCAGAACCCTCCAGGTAACTCGTTCACCTTACAAGCATCTCTGGATGCCCAGTGATGGCCGGTGGGAGCTGGGCCAGGGCAGTGTGCTGCGGGCTTAGAGGATCAGGATGGAAGCTAAGAGACCCCGATTGCTACTTCTTTGCTCAGTACCTTACTTTCCTCCTATGAAAAGTTGACAGGGCTTTTGGGAGGGCTTAACGCAGGCAGGGTGCCTACCATGCCTTGGTGCTCAGTCACTGTCCTGGTCCCCAGGAGCCTGCAGGTGTCCAAACTAGCCGGGGAAGAAGCTGGCAGGGCTGACAATGAGCCGTGTGATAGTAAAATGGTTAGGCTTCTGCACTGTGGGGAGACCGTGGGAAACAGCACACCTGGAGTCCCACCCCCACACCTCCACCTCCCTGTGACAACCAAAGGGCCCCTCCAGCACTCCAGGGAATCGGCTTCCACTAGGTTTTAGTGGAGCCTTTGCCCTACAGGTAATAAGGCATGACACTCCTAGCAGGGCCTAAACCCCAACACCCATTGTTCAGAAAAGCAAGAGAACTCCCAGAGGCTCACAAGCCACCGCCCACCTACCCCCAGAGCTGATAAACCTGTTGAGTGAAAGAACGAAGCCTCCAGTCCCTGGCAATGAAGGCAGTCGTTGAACCAGCCTAATTATTTTCCTGGATGCCAGCACCCTGTGGCTTCTGACCCCCTGGCTTGCCCTGACCAGCAGGGTAGTTACCAGGCCCTGGGGCAGCTCCCTAAAAACAGAGCCATCACAGGGGATACGCCTCTAATGCTGCTGGAGACAAGCAGGGGACACAAGGGCCACAGGGACCAAGTGACCATTCTTCAAGCCCAGAGCAGATTCCAGGAGAGACCAGAGGGAGGGAGGGAGGAAGGGAGCATCTGTGCAACAGCCTAAGGAGTTAAGCAGGAAAGCAAGAGACTCAGGAAGCGCGGGAGCTGGGCACCCGGAAGCATGGCTGGGAGTTCTCCCAGGGCAGGAAGCTCCCGTCCTTTTCACCTTTTTAAAGAAGTGTCACTGACTTAGACTGAAAGGGAAGGAAAACAGTTCAATTAAGGAAGAACCTAACATTTGAGGAGTGCTTAGCAGATAACAAGCTCTGAGATTTAGCACCTTTAAGAAGCCTCCCATCACTCATGACCTTGGCAACCAGGGCCCTGAGAATGAGGAGCTGAGTATCTTCGACAAGTCACGCAGGTTCCAAGAGCCAGAGCCAGTGTTTGAACCCAAAGGTTCCAGGCTCTCTGCATTGTCCCCTGTGCTGCCTTTTGGATGGTAGAAAGGAGACAGAAGCCTTTGCCAAAATACAGTCAAATTTTGGCCTGTGGACAAATTAAAATCCTCAAGGTTCACACAAAATAGTGAACAGCGGACCTGCTGAGTGGGCGCTGCACTTCAGTAAGTCAGAACATCCCACCTGCAATTCCTGAAGGTGCGTATGTCCATAGTTAGCTGAAAAATGCTTCTGTGGTTACTGAACACTAACTAGATATTTGATCCTATTAATTGTTAATTTTTAGAAATCATACAGATTTTCAGCTTGTTTTAGAAATACAAACCTAAATAGTTACAGATAAAATGACATGTCTAGGATTTGCTTTAAAATAAATCAGGGTTTGGGGAAATGAATACAGACTGGATATGATTTGGTAATTTTTAAAGCTAGATGGTGGATACATGGGAGATTTATTAAATTATCCTCTTCACTTTTCAAAGTGGTTTTTTTCCCCCCCACAACAAAAAACTTTTTTTAAAAAAGGTAATTTTAGTTCAGCCAGTTTTAAAGGCACGACAGGTTGTAAATTATGGGTCTAAGCCAATAAGGTTTTTCTCTTGGTGTTTTATTAGCAAGAATCCAAGCCCTGGTGAGGAGCCTTCTTGGGGCAGAGAGGATGGGCCTGAGGTCCTGTGGAAGGAGGAGAAGACAGACAAACAGATGGGACCCTTCTCAGAAGGGGGCCTCCCCTGATGGCAGGATGCACACTGGGAACATGTTCCAGGGCGTCGGGAGGACAGCTAAAAACTGCCCTAGGGAGTGTTCTTAGCAATTCAGCTCCTTCCTCTTCCCACCCTCACTCCCAGAGGGTAGGGTACCGCCTTGCATCATGGAGGTAGCCTCACTCCTCCCTAGAGGGAAGAGTTCCTTTAAACCAGAGTGGAGCGAGCCAGTCTGAGAAGGAAAGAGGCAACAGTAGGTTCTGGAAATCTTTTCAAGCTTGGGGCCCAACCCCCAAAGGCCCCTACCAGGAGTCATACCTGGACTTTCATCTCTCCAGAGAACTAGGATTAAACCAGAATCTCCAGAGCAGACCCTTCACCTCCACTCCTCCCCCAGGCCATGATTCTCTGACTAGCAGGATGTGTGATCTTGGGCAAGTCAGGCCCTCAGCTCTCTAAGATTAGTCCACTTTACTGGGTCTTGTGTCCTCTGACAGGGATCAACCCTGATTCACCTACAGTGATACACTCAGAATAATTTTCTGTGCCCTAATGGTCTGAATAAGTGCTTCTTAACCCCGCACCCTTTTTTTGGAGACTTGGTTTCCATTAGGAAATATGATCCAAAGAACACCCTCCACCAGAAAAATCCAAACATTCTGCACACAATTTCAAGATTTCAGGGGTTAATGAAAGCTTTGGAATCCATCTATAGCCCAAAGTTAAGACACCCTCTCACAAATCCACGGGTTTTCACTTTGTCCCCATTGATGGGGATGAAGTGCACTCAAGCCTGCAGGAATCTCCTCAAATAGGTGGGAAGAAACTAGCCCAAGGCAATTAGTAAACTAAGCTTAACCGGGGATGGGGTTGGGGGTATTACTCGGCTATTTTAAAAGAGCAAGCAACAAGATTTTTCAAACTTGTGGTAGCACAATGCTCTTTTAATTCCAATCAGCAGTCAAGGAGCTCACTATCATGACTTTCCTTGTGGTTTCTGGTGCTCAACTGCTGGAGTCATTCATTCTAGATTTTTTTGGCACCTACTATGCACTGGGCCTGCGCTGTTCACACGACAGTTGCCACTCCTCAACAAGAGAAATGTGGCTACTGAGCATTTCAAATGTGGCTACAGCAACTGAGAACTGAATTTTTATTTAATTTCAAGTGTTTATATATAATTTAACATTTTCTTCTGTAAATTTTATGAACTTTAAATACAGTTTCAGTATTTCCAATGAAAATTCAGCATATGAATTGAGACAGGCTCTAACAGTGAATTAAAATACACACTTGATTCCTAAAACTTAGTACCCTGCCCCCAAAAGTAAACTATCTCATTTCTTATTTATATTGATTACATGTTGAACTAATAATCCTTTGAATTGACTTTTAGAACTTTTGAATTAATCTTTTATATTAATTTCACTCTTTTCCTTTTTAATGTGGCCATTAGAAAATTGACACGTGTGTGGCTTGCATCACGTTTCTATTGGACAGTGCAGGGCACTGTGCTGCAGTGCAGAGCATGGAGGGATGAAGAAGCCAGGCAAGCCTCCTGCTCTCATGGAGTTTACAGTCCAGCAGGGGACCCCAGTTTGGTTAGGATGGGAGAAGAGAATGGACAAAGTTAACTGGGTTGTGAAGCTGGGCTGGCCACAGTATCCCTTCAGCAGTGGGTGATCCTGTTGACTTCTCAACAAGAGAGTACCATACGGCTGACACCGGAGAAGCACCCCCCAAAGCTGGCTCCATCCCAGCTGGAAATCACACATCAAAGATGTCCTAATGTGCCAACCTCTGCCCTTTCCATAAGATCACCACTGACCTAGTCCTTCCTCCCCACCCTGCCTCCTCCTTATCCCTGTAGGGTGGAGAGGTGGAAAAAAAAGTAATTGTCTAGGAAAGCTTCTAAAGGGGGCGGACCTGGCACGCTCCAAGCAGGGCAGTAGCTGAGAAAGGGGGCGGGGCCGGGGAGGGGAGGAGGAGCTGGCCCAGTGCCCAGGGCTCTGTGCCAGGCTGATCCAGAGGCAGGGCAGCCAGACAGGCGGGCAGTCGGGTGGGTTGACGGACAGGGGAGGGGCTGGAAAGGAAAACACTGATCTACGGGAAGGTGCAGGACCAGGCCGAACTGATGCCACCACCAAGGAAAGAGTCAGAGTACACGAGGGGTCTAGAAGGCAGGGACACCACTAGAATGTATCTGTGGTCCCATGAATGTGGCCTTTTAAATGTACGTGGCACACACGCACGTGTGCTCCTGAGCTAACGTTTAGCACAGGCAAGAAGAAAAGGAGAGGCTCTGGGCTGAACCCTATTCCTCCTCCTTGGAAGGCTCTTGTATTGCGGTTAATATGCTCCTGGCCCACCTGAAGTCAGGGAAGAAGAGGGCGAATCACTAGGCTTCTTACCAAGACACATATGTGCATGCACACACACATATATATACACACACACACACATATATATACACACACGCACTAACCTGGGAATAGGAAGTTCCAGTTGAAGGAAATCAGATTCATATACTGAGGCCTGAGAGGGTCCTTAACAGACACCCTCATTTTATAGATCAAGAAACAGAGGCTCAAGAAAAGGAAAGACTTGGCAACTCTGAGGTAGGACTAGAACTCAGCTCTCCTCTCAGGCACCCAACCTCACTTCTTTCTCTCTGACAAGAAGTGTTAACACAGCAGAAGCGTGTATAGCCCCGATGTCAGCAGCAGGAAAAATGCCCATATTCTGTATGGCTAAGTGCGTGCCAACTGGCTTTTACTGCATGCGGCTCCAATTTGGGCACAGGATTTAACTTGCAGAAGAGCTAACTACACTATAATACGGCTGGATGACTGTCAGAGAGATTTGTTAGCAAGGAAATAGTGTCGTCATCAAAAATCTCGTCTTGCAAAATTTCATCTCAGTTTGGGATAGGCAGGAGTGCACAGCTGAGTGAGTCGTAGAGTGCGAAAGTGGTACCCGGTGTATGAGAGCAGGCAACAGAGGACTACTCGACTCAATTCACTCATCTCGGAAATAAATGGTTTGACAAGAGAGCCCACAGTTTTTTTTCTTGCCCATCTGGGCAGTGCCAGAGGAAGCCAAAACAGGAGCTCAGACTGCGGAGCTCTTTCCAGACAAATTCCAAGTTGGCCTGGGCCAACTGCCACTCCCTCCCTCCACCCACTCCCTCCCTCTACCATGCTCTCAGTGCTCTTTCACCTGAGGGTTTCCTAGAGCCAGAGCTGGCCTCCAGAGTTCTACAGTGTGAAGCAGGGGGTGTGAAGAAACCATCCGAATGAATGACTCATGGGGACAAACAGAAGAGGTGACACAGTGTAAGCAGTGCAACCTGGCTGGAGGAGGCAGCCATGGTATGGGCAAGAAGTTAACTGTTGTGGACACTGCTCACCATCCTTCTCTGGCTGGCAGAGATAAGTGTTTCCAGGATCTTCCCTTAGGGTTGGGGTGGTTAATCCGCTCTGACAGAGGGAAAGGTGGGTGAAGAGGGGCTGGAAAGAGAGGTTGGTTTAGCTCTCACTGCCCAGTGGAGATGTCAGCATCTCTCCAGAAAGCTTCAGGGCAAAAGGTCTGGCACTCTGGGGCCCAGAGATCTGGCTGAGGATGGAGCTGATACTCCATGGAAAGCATTATGGGGCATGCCTGGGAAACGGAGACAGGTTGAGTGTCTTCTGAGGAGAGAGAGCAAGCTTGGAGAGCGTAGCTGAAGGCTAGAATTTCGAAGCAAAGCTCTCAGAAGCAAAGACCACCCTCAGTCAGTCTTCTGCAACTCACAATTCACACTGAAAGACCCTAGCGGGGTTAGAGCAATTCTTGGAATCAATAGTGTTCCCTGGGAAAGGATGAGACTATCCTGGTACACATTTTACAATAATTTACCCTATTAGTGTAAAGGAGCTCTGGTTGGGTCCCTCCAAAATGAGGTTAACAACCTCCAGTAATTCATGTCTCCCCTCCAGCTGCCAACACAGACCTGTTGGTGGCTGGAAACTTCTGGAAGCTGGTGTTTCTTTCTAGTGGGTGCAGTTCTTCATCAGAACAACTCTCCTCTGACATGGATTCCCATCGTGAGTTCTGCTCTGGCTTTTGCAGCAGCAAAATGCCCTTTCTGTAGAGGCCCTTCTCCCCAGCCCAGGGTTCTGCTGGGGCGTTCTCCAGGCACCATCCAAAGCGGTTCCCAGCCGTCCTTGACCAGGAGCAGGGGCCAGGTCTCTAACAGCCAAGGGGACCTAGGGCGGCGAATACAGCCTTTCACGATGGACAGTGGAAAGCAGGCGCGGGCAGGGCAACTGAGAAAGAGGTGCCTGGGAAGGGCGGCAGCAGCTGAGGGTGGGGGAGGGCTGGCAGCAGCTGGGGGGGAGGAGGGGAGCCCTCATGAACGGGCAATTGAGAAGGGCTGAGCAGCTGAGCGGCCGGGCTGGCGTCGCCGGGCCTGTGCCCCACGTGGGCCGCCCCTTCCCCCAGCCCCTCTCACCTCACCAGGGAAAGCTGAGCGCTCACCCTCCCACCCAGGCCGCTGGGTGGGCCGAGTTGGCAGAGCACACGGAGGGGAACAGAGGATGCCCCCGGGACCCCCTTCCGCTGCAGGGCCCGGCAGCCTAGAATGTTCGGCCGCCAGAAACCCCTCGGCATCCCGACTCACCCCAGCCGGTCCCACCCGGCCCGGGGGGCCCGGGCTACCCGCGCAGGGCCCGGAGGGGGAGGGGACACACGCCGGGGGCTGCCGGGTGGGGGTGGGGACCAGGACTTTGCCCTTTGTCTCTCTCTCCAGAGCCACCGGCCGAAACCCGACCCCATCAGCGAGCCAGGCAGCCAGCGAGGGGCAGGCTCCCCCTCCGGGGTCCTTTAGTAAATCCAGACCCGACCTCCCTGTGGTCAGGGCTGTGACTGAGGTGGTCCTGTGGGGGAGGGGGCTTCCCGCCTGCAAACAGGCCTGCAAGCATTTAAGTGGGAACCGGTTGAGGGTAGGGGGCCGGGAGGGGGCTGGAAGTGGGGCCGCAGAAGCTGGAGGGGAGAAAATGGCCCGGGAGGCGGCATTCCTTAGAGACCTCGGCTGGGCTGTGGGAGGAGGCAGGACCCGGGCCGGGAGGCCTCCCACTGAGAAGGCAGGAACTGAGGCCTGGGAGCGGGGTGGGGTCGGGTGGGCTGGGGTTGCGGACCGAAGGGGCCTTCTGGGCCTACAGAGAAAAGACCCTCCTCCCGGGGCGTTCTGGGAGCCGCCACAGAAAATTTATAATCAAAGAGTCACACCTCTATGCAGAGCAGGGCATTTGTTTGGGGGTGCGAATGACCTTCTTTGTCTGCGCTCTTGGGGTGTCATCAATTAACGATAATCTTATTACTAACTCACGTTTACACGGTACTTTAGGGTTTACAGTGTACGTCTTTACACCTACTCTCCTATGAACACAAGAGGTTGATTTGAGCCTCTAAACCACATAAGTTTGAGAATATTTTTATTTCCAGTCTGCAGTTCAAAGAAGGCTCAGAGGTTAAATGACCAGTCCCAAGTTGACACTAGCCAGCAAGTGTCACACCCGAAGTCTGCTCCTGGTTCTTGCTCCTCAAAAACATGTATGAGCTATGAATTATGATCCTGTAGGCTTGTAACAAAGGTCAACTCTTTGTCCCTTCCTGCTAGGAGGAGGGGGGATGGGAGGGGAAGCGACTCGGATCCCTGCCCTTCCCCCTAACCTCCCATTTTCCCCAGGTTTGAACCCAAACAAAAGGAAAAGGAGAAAGAGGGAGAAAAAAATCAGCCGAAGGATCCAGCCCTGGTATCCACAAGAATGCCAAAGGATGGAGGCTCTTAGAACTCAAATTACCTATTCAGCTTATTTCGTGGGGTTTGTGGAGTTGGGAGGTTTCAGATGAGGAATCAAGGGCCAGGAAGATACTGATCCCAGATCCCACAGAGTACATATCCGGGGAAGGGCAAGCTGAGATCGACACCTGAATCTTAAAACCACTCAAGTCCTTCTCCACTTCCTTCAGCCCTCTTTCTGTGGGTTTTTCATTCCAAGAGCAGAATTAACAGTTCCCATCAGAGCTGCCCAGACAAGGGGAGAACTTTGTTTTCTTCAGCCACTCAAGATTGCCTGAAAATCCAAACAGTGAGAGGAAAATAAAATGCAAAGCAGATACGAAACACCTGCGGAGGAAGGAGGCTCAGAGCAAAAAGAAATTAATATTGGGGATGTTTTTATTTGCTAACTTTATGCTCGCCCCCAAAACACTCAACTTCTCTGAGTGTAAGAGGATCACTTGTTCCCACCTTTTAAGAGAGCTCAGCCTTGAAGGTGGAAAGGCCTGGGTTTGAATCCCAGCACTCCTGCTTATTCAAGGTATGACCTTGGCTAAGTTAACTGTAACCACTGAGAGCTTCAGCTTCTTCTGCAGAGTGAAGACTACACCTGCAGGGTTCTTGGGAAGATTCAGTGGAGGAACACTGCCTTGCTCTGAGCAGATACCAATAAATGCTCCCTATAATTGCAGAAGGAATCACTCATCTTTTGACCCACATCACATTACACAGAGCTCTGGAGCAAAGAAGACACTCGATAAGGGAAATAAAAAAGGACATCTGCCATACCCATCTGAGAGCCTCTCCCTGCTAGGATGCCACCCCTCTCTTCCAGAAGAGTTGTCTTCCCAGACTTCCCTCCCTGTCTGTCCACAGTGCTCTCCTTAATCCATTCCTATTTTTCCTGCCTATCCTCTGCTTCCCATTTCAGTCCATAGTCTCTTGGCCTCTGCTTTTCCTGGATCTAAAGTGAAAATGCTGGAGGGCAGGAATGTTATCTTGTACCTCTTTTGTGTGGCTCCCTCCCCCAATGTGTCTCCCTTTCCTGCCCTGAAAAAGACCCAATAATGCTAAATAAAAACCCAAGAAATATTTAATTCAGCACAGGGGTCATGCAAAGACTCCCGTTTTTACATAGGATGAGGTGGTGACCACCATGTAAGAAGCAGCAAAACTGGCAATGCTTTAAATATGGCCGGAGGGAGGTGGGAATGGGTTTACTGGGTACAGAGTTTCAATCTTGTAAGATGAAAAGAGTTCTAGAGATGAACGGAGAGGATGGTTGCTCACCAAGGCGAATGTTCTCAATACCACTGAACTGTAAACTTAAAAATGGTTACAATGGTTAAGTTTTACTGTATGCTTCTTTTCCTACATAAAACTATTTTAATAAATTATTTCATACTATTTTAAATTTTTTTAATTTCAAAATTAAATTTTTTAAATTAAACCTAAAAAAAAATTTTTAAATAGCAAGGATAGAGGAGAAAATCTAAAAAGCTTCTTGAGAAAAATGAACTGATAAACTATATTTCTTTGCATTTCCACTGTAAGACCCAGGTCTTTTGCTTGTTCTTCATTGGGTTTCTAATACCTGGCAGAGGGCATGTCATACAATAATAGACTCCGAATAGATAAAAAATAAGTGGGTGCGTGCATGCATGAATGAATGCATGACTAGCGGTGCCAAGCTCTTCAGCAATATGCAAGCTACCCCAGATGTCTACACCATGTTCAATATTTTCTTACATGATTTAGTTGTAAATAGGTATTTTTAAAAATCATAACCCCACCCCTAAATGGCCAATGACTGAGTGGCAAGACCTCCCACACACATACCTAGGCTAAAGTGGTGGACCAGGTAATGTTTTGAAGAGAGCAAAGGAGCTTGGGGCTAGGTAGGCATCATTCCTCTTCTAGTCAGAGGTTTAAAGGACACTCATTCGGGTTGGAAAGTGGAAGAAAGATGATCTCCCAGAGATAAATGAGGTTTGCGAAGATCGTTTTATCCCACCTCTTGCCTCCCACGGCTTATTCTGGACCGATGTCATTCCACCCTATTCTAAAAAGTCAGCAGCGACAGCTTTGAATCAAATGGTTATACACATTGGCAGGAAAACCCTCTAGATAAAATAACATCAGTCAGCTAGGTTTTCTCTCCTTCTACATTTAATAAAAAGTTGCTGGAGTGGACACGCTGGAGCAGTGAAGAAATTATTCTTCCGAATCCTGATGCCTCCCCAGCCAACATCCTATTACATCTAGTCCTCACTCAGAACACACTGGCTGCAGCCACCAACAGCCACGTCTGTGAAGGATCATCTTTGCCCTTTAATTTAGGGTTCTGTCTCCAAATCCTGCCAAAGCAACTGCTCTCTATTACAGTTGGACTTCTCCTCCCAAGCAACTTAGAGACCTGGAGGAGGAAGTAGCATAAATATGTCTAACCCTGAATAGATATCCTCAGCAAGTTTACTCCACCCAACAGCCCACTTTAGTTCCTGTCCCGGCTCATTTTCTCCTTCTCGGAGTACCTAATGGAAAGTCGACGAGCCCCAAGCAATCCCAAATGGCACTCCAGAAAAGAGACAACACACATCACTCTGCAAAAACTAATTGTAAAACCCATTATACTAACTGATTAAAGTCACAAGCCTGTTAAATGACCAAAAACCACATCCGGGTTGGAAGCCATTCCCCTCCCCACTCCACTAAGAGAAGGTTCAACCCTCATTCCCTGATCTGAGATGTGCAAAGGGGCTATAGGCCTGAGGGTATATGAGTTTGCACCCTTCGGGCAGGGAGGGCTGAAGAAAGGAAGTGGACAGGAAAGCGGGATCTGAGCACACCTTTGGGAGCTGTTTCCAGACCAAGGAGAGAAACTGGGATCACTGTGGCTTTGCCATCTAAGAGGACACAAGAAGGAGAGCAACATATGTAGTCACTTCGGAGGGATCCAGGGATCCCCAGCTCCTGAATGCCTACTTTGTTAGCTTAAGCAAGAGCAGAAAGAGTATCAAGTCAAACATGCCCATCTCTCACTAGGTGGGGAAGCTGCTCATTTCTTCCTTCCTCAGAGCTCAAGGGGACTCACACAGTCCCCTTCATCCTGAATTCTTACCACACCTACCTTACCTGCAGAATTATGGTAGTTCCTCTCTCACCAATGTCCCCACCCTCCATGTACCTTTGACAGTAGCCCCAAAGTATGAAATTTCAGCTAGGAACCTGGCCCAGGTAGAGGGCATCAACAAGTGGAATATATGGCCCATTCTCCTAAGGAAAAATCAGCAGCATTCTCCACTATGCTTGCCCGATCTCTCCAAGCCATCGAGAGGATGGTTAAGAGACATGGCGGTTGGGTCTGTATCTCGGGGCTCTTGGGGGTTTGCCCTGATGAGCTTCATCTCCCTCTCCCAAAAAGTGGCCTTTTCTTTCAGCATACAGCTTATCAAAAGTATCCTGCACACAAATCCCCTTCAACATGCCCACCCATCATTGTTCCATGTAAAATACAAGCCATATTCACATACTTGAACACCCTACCTACCGCCTTAGACACATACCAAGCTGTTACACAGTCCAAAGACAGGAGGCAGTGGTCCACCTCTAAAACAGTAACAATAACAGCTAATATGTAAGAGCACCAGTTGACAGTTAAAGCAATTCAGGTTTAAGAAGGTTAAGTAACTTTTCCAGTTTCCCAGTCATTGCCTGACTACAAAGCTCTTGTTTTTGAGCACTGAACTCTCCTGGAAGGACCTTTCCTCCACACTCCTGTTGGACTGAGTGAGGGACCTAGGGGAGGTCATGAGACTCTGACCTAATAGAACTTCCTCCCTCCTTGAGCCTCAAGAATTCCGAAAATGATTTCTGACCTCCCTGCTCCTGTTGCCAAAGAACTCAGACTCCACAAACAACCTTGACACAAAACTTTTTCTAATTTCTAAATTCTCTGATTTCTCCTCTGAAAAAGTCTAACTATATCCAATCAACTAAACTATCCAATCAAAATTCACTCAGACTTAACATTTTCCATTTCAAGTGGCCAAAACATCTGGATGAAGAACTAATTTTTAAACTGAAACTAACTCAAAATGAATAAAAATTGAAGACTTCCTTAACCCACTTTTCCTAAAGAAATGTTGAGAGGATTGACTAAAATCCACAAAACAGATACGTTGCAGAGAGCAAGGGAAAATGAAGGGATCCTCCATTTCTGTCTCCTAAGAGAGAGTTTATCCACAACCCTCCCCCTAAACCAGGAGCAAAATCCCCACCCACCCTGACAGGTCACTTAAATACCTTTAGCCACCAAAATGTCACTTGTCTAATAATCAAACTTGTCCTTAGGAGCCTTGGAAGTATCTGGACAATCCAGTCAAAAATTGTTTTACTCACCCAGCTGTTTGCTCTGTATTTCATTCAAACACCGTACTGATGGGTCACCATGCTCTCTGCCACATGACCAGAACATCAGATCCTGGAAGCCTGGACTTCTGCACTAGGACTGCATTTCTGCTGGTGTTTGTTCTGCGTACAGTTACATTTCAGTGTTTCGCAATCAGGTTTTCTCCAACTATATTAAAATGATGAGGTCCAGAGCTACTTTTCTCCTGTGATTTACCCATAATGAACACACATTTTATTTCAGTGGTCTGGGTTTAGGGTGAAAGCTTGTTCAAGCCTGTTGTTCCTTCATTCCATGCCTATTTATCGCAAACCTACTGGCTGCAAAGGAGAAGCAGGTCTTAAAAAGCTGGCTCTGCTTGTTCAATACTAGGATGACCCCTTGCACCCACTAAAAAGTACGGAGCCCTCTTTGAACAAACTCCACGTTCTCCTACTAGAATGCAGTTAGCAAACTAAGGACCGGCCATCTCTCTGCTGGCACTACACCCTTGAAATGGTTTGTGTTATCACAGGATGATCATTTTCTAGATGAATCAAACTTTTATCAATAACCAAATGAGCATACACTTGGAGTCTACGTTTTTTGAGATCTTATTTTGTTTTGACAGGCATTTAAAAAGGTGGGGGCTTGGCACAGGTGGAAATGGTATGCAAATTTTACATTAACATGGAGTCAAACACTGGCTGAGACCCTGAGAAAGATCTTCAAAGCCTCGCCAACCGCCAACCGGAAGACCTGTTGTCAACCTTTTACAAAGTAAATAAAACCCATCACAGACTCTCTGGGTACTGTTACTCCCTTTGTTATTGTTTTAGTCAGCCTTTGGGCCATGGGGACACAGTCCATCTTCTGAGGATTACAGATTACTCTATGCCCCTTAGCCAAGGGGCCTCAGCTCCTGGGAGAGGGCAACAGCTACGTGCACCTCCATTTTCTCTCCACCTCTCTCATCCTCCCACTTTCCCCTGACACACTCCCTTCCTCTCTCCTCTGCCTCTTCACTCCACATTTACCCACCGGCCTTTGGCTTTTGCCGTAGAATGGAAAAGTCCTAGGAGGCCGGGAAGCCGCGGCGAGGTTTGGGATCTGGGGGCTCCCAGGACCAAGGCGAGGCTGTCGGCGGCGCGCCGCAGCCAGGGGTCTCGGGGACCCTGGGAAAGGAAGCCCTCCTCAGAGACCCGGGCCTGCGGATGTTCCCGGGCAGGGGCTGGTTCAAAGGAGGAGGAGGGCGGGGGCCCGGCGCGGAGCGGGCAGAGATTGCGAGGCCGGGGCCGGGCTGGGGCTGGGGCCGGGGCCGCGCGGGCGGGGACGGGCTAGGGCCGCGGGGCCGGCGCGGGCTCTCCAGGAAGCGCCTCCAGCGCCGCCGCGACTTTCTCTGCGTTTTGAAAAATCGAAGGGAAGGCAGGCAACTCCGAAAGCCAAAAGCGCCTGGCCCTCGGCGGAATCTACCACCCGTCTTCTAAACCTGGTGCCTGCGACCCCCTCTCCCGTGGGCGGCTGTGCGCCTGCAGCCGCTCCTCTGTAAAAGGGAAGCGGGCACTCCACCCCAACCCCCATCTCTCTTTCTCTCTTTTTTTTCCCCCGTCTGGAATTTCCAACCCAGGACTAACTCGTCTGATTTTTCCAGTCTCCCCTGCTGCTTTTTTCCTCCTCTTTTCTCTCCCTAACACTCCCATCCCAAAATCTAAACTGCACTTTCTGGAAGGCATTAGCCACATTTTAAGAATCTTAGGAGGATGGGGAGCGAACTAGACTGAATTTAAATTCTAACAGCTGACAAAATGTCTGTTCTTCAAACGCCTTTGGTTCATACATCTATTTTAATGAAACCACCCCCCCAACATCCCCCCCAACACACAAATCAACACAGGTATAACCAATACGTATCTCTTCAACACAGAAATCCTTAAACCTCTACAAATAGCATTCACTGGTCTCCCTCTTTTCACTTAACTAAACCTGAAACTTTTAATGTTTTAAAATTTTATACTCACTAGCCTATCTCAATGGTGTCTTTGTCAACTGGCTCTTACACATTATACACATTAAAGTATAGAATAAATAAACTCAAAAAATAAGCCTTAAAAGTACCTAAACACATAAAATGTGATTCAAATGACATATATTAAGGTAATTTTAAAAGATTAGAAGCTCTGAACCTTTGAATCAAGATTCTTCCAATGGCTAATGTCATGTACTTCATGTCTAAAACATAATTATAAGAATGTTTTGCTCTTGTTCCACCAAAATCTATGCCATTTAAACTTTACATTTGGAATAGTTAACTATACTCTGAATAAATTAGTGATGGGAAATTACAATTCTTCCCCTACTTTACTCAAAGTTCTCCATCTGAGAAACCATTGGAGTAAAATTTCGTCTTTTTCTGCTTTGGGTAGAAAATAAACCTACAACTTTTCCAAAGGATAGTCAAATACCACTGTCCTTAGGAAAGTCATCTTGAAACACAGCACTAAATGATAAAAAGCTAAAGATTTCTCTAGCAGTGAAGAAAACTTAATTTATGAATTTTAACATTTACTTTCTAGGTGAAAACTAAAATGGGGTGAGTGAATTGATTTCCACCATTCCTCCAAACAGTGCAGAAAAATGAAGAACCAACTGATTTTTTTTAAAACTTGTTTAAAATTCAAAAAACCTATTATTAAGAAAATCTTTTCAGTAAATGTAAGAAACTATTTCAACTTTAAACTAACTTGTTGAATACCTCATCAGATGTATCTTTTGGCTATAATCACTAAAGCAAAAGTGCCTGAAAATCCTCCCACTCTATCTAGTATTTTTTCTCCTTTGTTGTTGTTTCTTAACCCCCATATAATTTATTCTCAGCCCCAAAGAACGATTTTCCTTAAAGGCAAACCCATTTCTGAAGGCAAAATTTTTGTGTTTTGAAAATATGTAGTGATCCAATTATTTCTTCAGAGTCTCTACAAATCATTTAAAACTAAAAATATTTTTGTCATTTACAAGACATCCCTTCATAGAGATTTTTAAAGTGGCTAAGTAGAAAATTAAACTGAATAATCAGAATAAAGTTTGAACACTTTCTCTTCTGAGAGTGTTCACAGTTGTGTCCAGAGATCAATTTTTGTGTGATTTTTAAGTTAGAAATTTAAAGGAAAGTGTTAGCCCACCTCATTTGAAGTCAGAGAAAACAACCATCAACCTGCCTAAGGAAATCAAAGTCTTTAACTTGAACACATTTCACCCAGAGAAATGTGGTACACTTCTTCATTTTTTTCTTAACAACAACTTTTACTTTGATGACAACACTTGACAGGAGGTATGCTATCTTTAGGCCACATTCCTCTAGAAAAAGGTACACATAGTGGCAAATGAAACAAAAGTTGGGGAAATTTTAAGGAATTTAAGGTATTTTCTCCCAAAATACAAGTCTCACCAATATGGTACCCTCTTAACTGCTCAAGAGTCTTTAAAAAAAAAAAAAACCCACACATTTACAAACCCTTTCCACTACTGTTCTTAAAATTCTTTTGGCTTTCCTCCTTTGTCCTAATATTTGACAGTAAATATATACAAATTTTCAACAGCTGAAACTCTTGACCAAAATTCCAACACTGACTAAGAACATTTGGGAAGGTGATCTCAGAGAAATTTAATGTTGCCTATTTAAAAAATTCAAATTATTTTCAGTTTAAATGTATAATGTTCAGTCTCTTGAGTTCTTACTTAAAAGGAACAAATTCTATATCAAATAGACACAAGGTAAAACAAAATATATTAAGACTTCAAAATCAGGGCTGCTCAGAAGTAACTGAGCATATTATCTTTTATTTCACATGCCCCTCTAAAACAACAACAACAACAACAACAAAAAACCCAGGACATTTAGGTTGCTAGGTTTTTAAGAATCTCTTAGAAATGTTTAAAAGTCATAATTCATTTGGAACTGAGCACATCAAGAGTTCTATTTTAAAGAGTGAAAACAATATACACACATATACACACACACACACAAAATACATATGCACCATTGTTCATTTTGCTTAAAATATGTTAATCATAGTTAATCAACTAGTTCCTGTTCTATAAATCCACGAGACTAAAAAAGCCAGTAACAAACCAACTAAAGAAACACTTTTCAGACAGACTAAAAACAAATACCACAACATGCTTCCTCAAAGAACACAAAATGATAGAGCAAACTTTACTTCATGAAAACAAACTTTCTTTTTTTTAAATCCTAAAACTTCAAAAATTGATTCATCCTAGAAAAATGAAGTGCCTTACCACTACCCAAGGGAAAAAACAAAACACAACTGACTCAATGTGCTCAAAAATTATTTCAGGAAGGGGGAGAACACAAAAGATTGAATCTGGGTGTGGAAAGGAAGATTTTGTACCCACTCCTCACAAACCCCACCCCTTGCCAACTCAAAGGAGCCCTGAGTAATACATTTTGGAGGGAACGAGAAGGAGCCTAAAAATGGCTTTAAAGCAAGCAGATGGCTTAGGGAAAAAGATCCATAAATACAGAGCACCATGAAAATTAAAATATAAATGTTTTGGGTTCCATTTCATCAACATTTTGCCATTTTCTTCCTTTTCAGTTTCTTCCCTTTAAAATTTAAAACCATCCTTTGGAGCAAAAGAAAAATATTCCACATATTTCAGAATTCCAGTTCTTCTGGTTATTTCTCATCAACATGTTCCAAACACTCAGCTTTCAATTCAAATATCCACAACCTTCTCAATAAATCTACTGATGTCAGTGTACATGTTTCCCTTATCCCATCTCCAGGAGATGCTTCCAAATAATAATTAAGACTTTTTTTCTTTCTTCTGATTTTATTGCCTCTTTATCCCTAACACTAATTGCCTTTCCAATAACAGTATTTCAAGCACTTGAGGTTAAATCACAAGCTCTATAAACATAGTAACAAGCCATATTGATCATCTATAGATACAATACTTCCAAGTTACTTAAATATCTCAGGCTAAACCACTGAACAGTTTCTCTCCGGTTAAACTTTCTAGACCCTCTTAACTGCCTCCAAAAGAGCATAGCCACCCACCTTCACTTTGCCACTCAGAAAAGGCCAGGGACTACTCTGAAATGCAGCAAGTTTCCAGTTGAAATGAGGGGACAGAGGGAGGAGAGGATCAAAGATTTACTGGGGGCTGCAGCATGAGAAAACTGCACTGTCAACATGTTTAAGTCAGATTTGAGAAAGCAAGAAGACTGCTCTTACACTTCCCAGTTCAAGGAAAGATTTGAAATCCACCATGAATCAAAATTGGGGATAATATGATAGCATGATAGAGGTTCCCCACTTTGCTCAAGTGAGGACAGAAAGGTATTGGGTCACACACACACACACACAAACACACACCATTCATCCAGGGAGTTCTAGACCCTCCAAAGAGCCCCAGCTCACAGCCTGAACACAAAGCTCTCACCCCAGATGGTCCCCTTGTAACAATGGACTGAAGGAGTGGGGGTGGGGGGCTCGGAAAGGATAGTACAGCCAAAGCATATTTGCAAAATCCAGTTGGGAAGGGAGGACGTGTGATGTGAGTGACTAGAGGTAGGGGTCTGTGAAAAAATAACGTCCTTCCCTGTTGCAGAAATATAAATAAAGCAAAAGTATAGAATTCTTCTGGGGGCAGGAACTCATTCCACTTCCCCTAGGGAGTCAAAGGGGAGCCCCCCACAATTCACTTAAGAAGTAGGGTGAAGGAATGGTGGGGAAAAAAATGGCCTGCTAGGAAGTTGCTGAAATGTCCATGAGTCTAAACTCTTTTAAAGATTTTTTCGCTTCCCCACAAGTGATCCCACACATCTTGAACAAACTCCACAAGGTTTCTCCCCTATTGATTTTTTCCCCTTCACTTCTCCAAGTAACATCTCTCAGCCCACCCCAGCCCCAGCTTATTTTTTTACAAGCTGTAAACCACCCATTACAAGATCTTAGCCAATCTTCCCTCCCTGCCCCCAACATCCGGAGTTGGGGGTGGGAAGGCCAGTAATGGGTTTCTTCCACTGGAGACACTATGGACCCCTAAACACAGCCTCTCAGTGCCCCCAGGCCGACCGTCTCCGCAGGGAAGAGCTCTCTCCTACCTTTGTTTTTTGGGAACCGAGTGTTCAATCTCTAGGCGTTTTCCTTGCAGTTCCACTTTCCCTAAAGATTAAATTGAAAAAGACACTATGAGAGCTTGAACAGGAGTGGGGGGCGGCAAAAGGAAGGAGAAAGGTATTCATCCAGGAGTTACTGGGATCTGAGCTCTTCCTAGGAATCCAGGTAGTGGGTTCCGCAGCCGGATGCAAAAGGTCGCTCGGGGAATGGTGGACCCTATGCGTTCATTATTGTGTTTTCTTAATTTTTGTTTTGTTCTTTCACTGGGGCTAGTTGAGTGGTGGCTCGCTCTGGGGGCCGGATTTGGAAGAGGTGCGAGGGCGTCTGTGTGGCCGGCTGCATTTACGGCTCCCAGATGTGGGGTTCGAGAAGGGGCCCAGAAAGGGCCCCCCCGTTTCTCCCAAAGTGCATGGCTGGAGGGGGGGGGGCGGTGCGGAATGAAACTTTATTTTTCTGTCGAGCCAGGGAGAAGAGCTTCGGGCGGTGGGGCGGCCACCTGTCGGGGCCGGCCAGGAGACGAGGCCCTGGGGGATCGGAGCGGGGCCCCGCGGGGAGGGTCCCGGGCGGCCGCGGCGCGCGCCTCTCGGCCCAGCCTGAGCGTCTCGGGAAGCAGCATGGCGACCCGCCGCCGCCGCCGCCGCGCCACCCCGCTCACGCCCCACTTTCAAATCAAAATGGCTCAAGCCCCAGGCCCTGGGCGGGAGGCGGGACCCCGTCCCTCTCAGGTCGGGCCCGAAGGCTGCAGTCCCCACGGAAACCTAGGAGATCAGAAGCGGAGCGGGGACCCCTTCCCGGCTGGGCAAGGCCTAGGGCGGAGGAAGGGGAGAGGGTGCTCACGCGCGAGGAGGGGGGCGGGCGTCCAGCCTCGGCCACCGAGGGGAAAACGTAGAAAGACGCCCAGACGGGGGTCACCTCGGTGGCGAGTCCCCCCCACCCCTGCCACTGGGGCTAACGCCCCGTCGGTGGGGGATAAGGGGGTCACCACTCTAAAGCCCCCAGGTCCTCATCTCAGACTAGGAGGATGGGGTGAGGGAAGCTGAATATTTCCGCACGAGGAGCCAGCGTGGGGTCGGCGGGGGCGTCGGAGGGGGTGGGTGGGAGTCGGCTCCGAGGCCAAGCCCCACAGGCCGGGGACAGAGAAGTTGGCGGACGAGGAAAGAGGAGGAGCAGGTCTCTGTTGTTCAGGGATTTCGCGGTGGTTTTTTCGGGGAGGTGGGTGCACTCTTACCGGAGAAAGTTTCGATGGCTTTCATCGCCCAGTGCTCGTCCGGGCAGTCCACGAAGGCATAGCCGGATTTGACCAAGAACTGGCCGCTGTAGGAGATCTTGTGCTCCGCAAACACTTTCTCCAAGTCCGCGGAGGTCACGCTCTCGTTGAGATTGCCGATGTACAGCTTGTTCATGGTGGCGGTCTCGGGCAGGACGCGGTCCCGGGCAAGGCCGAGCGGGCGGGCGCAGGCGGCGAGCCTCCTAGGCCGAGGCGGGAGGCGGCGGCAGCAGACGCAAACTTTCTTTGCACCCTACCCCTGAAGTTGTCCGGAGCCGGGGCGGTGGCGGGGGGGCGGCCGGAGGGCGCGCAGAGGTCGCGGGAGAGTTCGGGGAGGCCCGGGAGAAGTGCCCGCGGCGCGCTGGGAGGCGGACGACGCGGCGCGGCTCCTTCCCTTCTGTCCGAAACCCCTCCGAGAGGGCTGGTGTGTCACGTTTCTCCGCGGCCGCCCTGGCGCCGCCTCTAAATAAAATCGACTTGAAAAAAAATGGAGCGGAAAAAAAAAAGGCGAAGCCACGTGGTGAAAGCCCCCACCCACCCTGCAGGGGAAGACCCCCGACGCCTCAAGGCCCTTCGGCCCTCCAACCCGGCCCAGCCCTCCAAACTCCCGCCCCGGGGTTGCTCTCCATTCACCCCTGGGGTAAACTGGACGGGTGGGGTCCGCTTTCTCGAAGCTCTACTCGCCCCCTTCCCCTTTAGAAGAATCTGGCCCCTAGGGAGGAGCCCCGCCCCCACCCATCCCCCTACCCGGGCCCTAGCTGGGGGAGGGTGGTCCGAATCAGAATCTCCCACCTCTTGATGGGTAAAATGTATGGTTATTTTTTATTCGAGTGGTCGGCGGTGGGGGGAGTTTGCCCACCCTACCCTAGCTCTAACTGCTAGCGACTGACAGGCGGGGGACGGCCGAGATAGACAAAGAGAAGCCGAGGACTCTGGGGTCTTCAGGAGGGGGTCGCGCGAGCCGGTGATTTCAAAATAAAGGCGCTTTTTCCTAGATCTTTAAGGGGGGGGGGTGTCTCAGCCTTCCCAGCCCCAGCGCTAGGCGACTCCCTCGCCTCGGGGAATCCAGGACCTAGGGGGGTCTTGCGAGCGCGGGACCGGGAAGCTGGGAACACGGGGATCGCAGCTGGGAACGGAGGATCCGCAGGAAATCATGTTTCGGGATTCCCCCGGGAGAAAGGGTGGCTCACACCCAGGGTTCGGCTGTTGAACCACAACGTCTCGGGGTCCTAGGGAAAGCGCGGCTCCGGCCCAAGATGACCCCGGGAGAGGGAGGGGTGGAGAGAAGGAAGAGGAGTGGTCGCGTGAGCAGACCCGGGCTAACCGAAGGGGGAGGTCTCAGGGAGGGAGTGACAGGGTGGAGATCCAAATGATCCCCTTCTCCCTCCCTGACGCGGGGGCGGACAGGTGGAGTCCCCTCCGCCCGCCCCACCCACGACAGCGACGGCAGCTTTCCCAGCGCTGGGTCCGGGTCTCGGAACTTTGTTTGGGGTGCAGGATTTGGATCCGGGCGGGAAGGCGGTAGAGGGGCCGAGGGCGGGGGGCCGAGAGCGAGGCCCCGCCCACGTCCCCAGGTCAGACTCGCGGGGGGAGGGGGTAATTTCCGCTCGGCGCCCGGGGAAGCGAGGGGCGGGAGCTCTGCTCTGAGGAGGGGGCGGCGGCCCCTCCCCCGCCCGCCTAGGGTGGGGGAAGCGGATCCGCCCTGGTCCCTTCCCTCGCCTTTGACCAACTCGTTCCGGATCCTCTGGCCCCGGGAGCCCGAGGGACGGACCCGACTGGGCAAGGGGCGACACGTGGGCGGTCGCACCCCGTCTCGGCGGTGGGGGAGGGGGCAGTTGGCCTCGCGTTTTGGAGTCCCGGATACGCGGCGCGGAACCGGGCGTGCGGTCCATGTGCACCCGGGATCCCGGGCCGAGGGGCGAGCGAGGCCAGCGAGTTTCTAGCGGCGGGGGCTGGGCCGGCGCCAGCGGGTGGTGGAGAGCGCGGCCCGGGGACCCTGGAGCCCCTTTACTCAGCTAACCGAGGAAAGGGGGGCGGACCCCCAGTAATGCCAGAGTCTCCCCGAACTGGGCGGAAGCTCGGGTTTTGCTCTGGGTTCTGCGGGAGGGAGGAATAATTCTGTCGGGGGGCACGCGCGCTGCGAGGGCAGGTGAGGAAGGGGGTCACTCTCCCTTTCCCGGTCCCCGACCCCATTGTCTCAGTCGCCTGCGGCCCGGGCCGACTCCGCAACACGTGTTGGCTGCACCGATATGAATGCCTTGGATTTTTTTTTCTTGTTATTATTTTGTGTTTGCAGAGTCAGTGAGCCGACTCCGACTCCGACTCCGGCGCACCGCCCTTCTGGCAGACGATTTTATACCGTTCAAAAGTCGGGAGTTAAAGGACGACACGCTGCACCTTTGTCGCCCTCCCCGTTTTCCCCGCTCACAGAAAAGAAATGGGGCTTGGGCGTGGGGGTGGGGGAGGGCTTCCAACTCGGTTTCTCCATCTCCACCACCTTCAAAACCCACCCTCCAAATCCGCGTTTTGTTCTTGCCAGCCACGTGTTTGTCGGATTTTTACTTTTGTGATTTTTTTTCCTTCCGTGGTTTCACGGAAATTAAAATACTATAAGCTATTAGTTGCTGAGTAGAAAAAGGATGCTTTCTATCCAAGAGGGTGGGCGGTATCTGTATTCCACCCCCACACACACACCTCCTCCCACCCTCCCCCCGTTTCTGACTCTTAATATTTAGTCAGCTCTTGACGATAAACAATTTAAAACAAACCAACGAGGTGGGAGCTGCCTGCCACATAGTAGGCATTCAATAAACTTTTTTTTTAAATGAAAAGCGAGCCAATAGGAGCAGTCGAGCAAAGAAAATCCAGAGAAAAATTAAGAGTCCAGGAAAAAAATATTATCTTGCCCAGAATGAGTGGGTCTGTTGCCCTAGGACTCTTCTTGGTGATGTGTGTGTACTTTTGAAAGGGCTGAAAGATGGTCTCAGAAGGCTGTTCTACTCCTTGGCCTTTTCCTAAATATGGAGCCCCACTCTCCTGAAACTGTTTGTTATATTGGGAAGCAAGGAAGAGGGTACTAGGTAAGGCATTCCAGTTCCCAGAAACAGTTAGTGCTGCTTCCTTCATTTAATTTAAATCTTTAGGAATTAATAGAATCACCTCTCAGGTTTTCTCCCTGGGGAACATATCCACTACTCTATCTCTTTATTCCTAAAACAAAAGCAAGTTACACCCCACAAAAATCTCCATTCAGATCTCTAAATGCCTGTAAAATGCAGCTCACCTTTTCCTATCCTAAATTCAGAGGGAAACAAATTTTTTAAGTTAATCGTTGAATTCAGTTCACATTTAGGTTGATTTTTGTTTCCATTTAAAAATATAAGTCTAAATGTTAGCTGATGTTAGTCAGTTTTTTAAAATGTTTTTAAATGACGGAGGGAAAAATATAAATGTATTAAGTTAAAAGTTTACTGATAAATTGAAACTGATCAGTTCTTTTTGAAAATCAGCTGTTTCACTGAATTCTAATCCTCCCCCTGCCCCCCACCAAGGGCTTCTGTGTATAGTCAGAGGCTGCAAGAACACAAGAGAGAGGAGACAGCTGGGGTGAGATGCAGACCCTTTTCAGCCCCCAAATCAGTTTTGCCTCAGTGACCTGGCTATTTTAGGCTGAGGCTGGGGGACTGGATGATGTTGACTGGTGTTTCATCTCTCCCCTCTGAGTGAGCCCAGCTCTAAAATTAACCTGAGGGAAGGGTTATTTCTTGTCAAGACTCACATGCCCAGGTTGGGGATAGGAATGGGGTGACTTGAGATGCCATCGTTTATCATCATTCTTTTCTTTGGCTTTATTTAAACAACATCTAGTAAACATTTTATGTTTGTTTGTTTTTTTCTACACAGTTTCTTTAGGAAAGTTTAATCTTCAGAGTTAAATTCAGTTGGTGAGTGTTAAAAATACAGCTGCAGGATAAATTGTTTTCTTTCATAATAATTTTTAAAATTATTATCTTACGCTTGTTGTTCTCCTCTTCCTCCTTCTCCATTTTTTTTTTCTGGAGAAGTGTTTGGTCTAGTTACATAATTCAATTCTCTGAATTCAGAAACACTGAAACTTGACTCCATTTTAAAGATGGGATTTTGTTCCATTTTCCTTCAATGTGAACATACAAATATATGCAGAAAGAAAAAACAAAACAAAAAGAGAACAAAACAACTTTAAAAACTTCAAAAAATAAAGTGAAAAAATCAACAATTCCACCCTTGTCATGCAAAATTAATTTTAAGTATTTCCAGTTTTTTTCCATTTGTAATAGTTTTATATTTTGTCATCTCATTTGTATATCTTGATTTCCTTTACTTGCTGTTGTGCCATAAATATTTTCCCACGCTGCCTCAAAGTTTTGATAGCTATCATTTTGAGCCAACATGTTACATTCAGCCCAATAGATGTAAGGTAATCATTAATCATTATTGTTAGATATATGGTACATCAGTTTTTTAACTTTCATTAGCAGTGGTGCTGAATAGATATTTGGGAGCATAGAACTTTTTCCTCTTTTAGATTAGCTCATTTGGATAAATCCCCAGAATATATATTGCATTTTATTTTATTTTTTATATGGATTTTAAATCTAAAATTTATCAATGACTTTCTATTTTCAAAGCTTCCATGTTTTAGAGAAAAGAGGACACAAACAAGTTGGAAAGCAGTTAGGGGGTAATACAATAAAGTAGAATTTTTCCATTTTTTAATTTTCTGATGAATCATAATAATATTGAAATAAATATATGGTTTCTATGAAATATAGAAAAAGAATGTTTCACATTTCCTGATATGAAAATTTCACATTCTCCTTTGACTTTAAGGTTTTTGAAGAAATTTGTCTTTTGTTTGCTTGGTTTTTGTTTATTTTGTTGTTGTTGGCTTGTTTTTCATTGTTACTGCCTTGGGATATTTATTTATTCCTGCAACTTGAAGTCCTAGTGTGGTTCTTTTAAATGCCTATAACTTTGAAAAAGTGTAAATTAGCCCCAATTTAAAAGCACATTCAGCATTTTCTCTTGTCAAATAAATAAGGATAATTATGTGTTTGTGATAAGTCATAAAATGTAACAGAATTATAAACAGAAAAGGAAATTTTCTCCTTCCAATTATTATGTAAAAGTGTTCAGTGTTTAAAATTTTAGAAAGAAATATGTTTATTCCAGAGATAGAAGAGATTCAAGGAGGAAAAAGAACTTCCAGAACAATCATTTGTTTTTCTATGGGTCACACAATGTGTGACAAAACTGCCCAATTTTTTGTTTTGGCTCAGGTTTTCAATGTAGAAACTTTTAGATAAGGAAGGGAATCGTTTATTTTAGTAACTTTTAAAAACTGGATGTTTCCAAATTCCATTTGTTAGTGAATTAAACTGCACCACACTAGCCCCTATTGACACATGTGAAAGGAATAGTCAATAACATTCCTCAGACTACATTAGTACTGCATTTTGCATTTTTTTCCACTCCAAAATCGTTTGGTTAAAAGATAATGAACAACTTTGTTTAGTCCCTGTTTTACACAAAATGTAAAATAGATCCCTGGTTTGTTTGAGGGGAAATTGTACAATTGAAGAAAAGACAGGGAAATTAATGTTATTTTTCAAAATAAAACAAGTTGTAAAAGGCAACAGAAGTGAGGGAATTTATACTTAAATGTTTTTTAAGTGGAAATAGCAATAAGACAATTTTGTACTTGAAAGCTACCTATCTTCTAAGTATTTAAATGATTTTAATTCAAAATGAATCAGTTACAGCATCAAACTGCATGGAGTTAATTTGATTTTAGCTACATAAACTCTATGCTTCTTAAGACTAAAATAATTTTCCTATCTGGAAAGCAAACTATTTTTGTTTGCTTGTTTAAAATTTTACTTCTGGTGATAAGATTAATTGATTTGACTCCTATTTCTAGGTTGGACTTTTTTTTTAAGGAGGTGTCTTAAATATTTCTGAGTGCTTAAGAGGGGATGATGCTATGTTTTTTATATGCAAGTTGAAAAAATTAACACATATACTATTTCCCTAATATTTCATCACCAAAATACTCATTAAAAACACTTCAAAAAAGACTCCTGTCTTTGTAAAACAAACCTTCCCATTGTAGAGTAAAAGGGACCCAGCCTAACAGTATATATATATATATATATTTTTTTTTAAACTGGTTATTTATCTAAACTGAGATACAATTCTAAAAGTGATTTCTGATTTTCATGGGTTAACAGTCTAGAAAGACTTTGAGTCCTGCCACCTCTCCCATTAACACTGAAAACATTTTAAGGATTATTATGAACACAACTTAACTTGAATTCTTCAACATAACCAAAAGGTATTTGATCAGCATTTGTTTGATAAATTACTGAAACATTTTCATGAACCTCTTTTCATTCTACAAGGTACTTACAACGTGTATGGGAAACAAAAGTTAGAGTTATTTCTAAATTGCTTTGAAATGAGGTTCAGGATCTCTTTCCCTATCTTCCTCTTCTTCCCTGCCCCTCCCCCCGCCCCTCCCCCCGTTTCGTCCCCCCTCCTCTCCTTTTGTTCCTCCATTTTTCTTCCTACTCCCGACACTGTCAATTCCTTTCCTCCTCCCCCTTTACCTTTACCCTCTTTGCAATTTTTCTTTTTTCTTTGTTACTTCTCTTCCCCCTTTTATTATTCTTTGACTCCTCTGTCCCTCAACCCATTTCTTTCCTCCTTTTGATCAGCCTACCTATTCAAACTTTCCATGCTTTTCTTCCCTCTTTCCCTCTTCCTTCTTCCTCTCCCACTCTCACTGGCTTGTTACCATTCAAACTGTTATTTCTGGTGAAATGGAAGAATATAGAGAGGCTTAAATTACTTTATCCACCAAAACGGGAAACTTGTTACACACTTGAGAAGAAGTCCAGGGTAATCCAGACCTCAGAGCTCCTCCACCCCTGTTCTCCCAGGATGTGTTGTCTGAACATTCACTAGACACTTTTATTTCTTTGTATCATTTTCCTGCATCTTATGTAACTTATATCTAGTTTGGTTATTAGCATTTTACGTATCAAACACTTGAGAGCAAAGACTATACTCAGGGAGGCCAACACAGTGCTAACAGATGTCCAAAATATATATTAAATAACTATCTTTTGGTACTACCTGAGAAGAAGACAGGGTCAGTGTGAGCATAAAATGCTGTGTTCAGCCTGTAAGTGCTTTTTCTTTTTTTCTTTCCTTCCTCCTTTCCTTTCCTTTTCTTTTTCCTTTCCTTTCCCTTCCCTTCCTTCCCCTCCCCCCTCCTCTCCTCTCCCCTTCTCTTCCCTGCTCTCCCCTCCCTTCCTCTTTTCTTCTTTTCTTTTCTAAACACAATACTCCACAATCATCAGATGAAGTACGGGTAAATGCAGTCATTGGAAAAAACGATTGGTCTACAGCAAGAATTGCAACCTAAGGGTATCTCTGGGTTTGTCCCTCCCTAGTCTTGCACCCATGACAGTGCCCAGTGCCCACTGAGGAGCACCCTCTTTCAGTGTCTGGTCAAAGGAATAGCCTCAGGATTCTTTTCCACTCAGGGTTTCAGGCAGCCATTGGCAACCATCAGAGTTAGTTGGCACATCTCCGCCTCCTAAGCTCCGCTGATGCCACACAGCCAGGATGACAATCTCAAGGGACAGTCCACATGCACTTCCTGCCGAGAATGCTCTTAGAGTCTTCCTTCTAAGAATGTAGGTAGTACTCCATAAACCATGTAAAGATTTGTTATTTTGTATGTCATCCAAGGCAAAAATGTCACCCCAGGACAGCCTTACGTCTTGGTGATTCCCAAGATGTCTGGTACAGATACCCATCCATAGTATATGTTTATTGAATATCCTGGCTATCGGTTCAGCTATGAACACTCAAGGAGACAGTAAACCAATTTTTATGAGCAGGTTAAATTAAAGGAAAAATTAAGAGGGTTATGAAAATAGTAAAGTGCTTTGTTTTGTTTTTAATCTATAATACTCATTACTAGCAAGAATATAGTGAAATAAAGCATTCCACATAATTGTGTGGGAAAACAAGCTGAAAGCAACAAAAACCTTTATAAATTTGTGACATTTGACTTAGGAATTGCACTTCTGAGTAACTTTTCTATCAAAAATCCAGTATGTAAAATATTTTATTCAGCCTTAAAAAGAAATGAAATTCTGATACCTGCGACAATATAGTTGAAACTTAAAGCATCACACTAAGTAAAATAAGCCAGACACAAAAGGACAACTATATGATTCCACTTATACAAGATATCTAGAATAGTTACATTCACAGAAACAGAAGGTAGAATAGTGTTACCAGGAGCTGGAGGAGGAGGTGGGTTGGGTAGTTAGTGTTTAGTGGGTACAGAGTTTCAACTTAAGAGGATAAGAAATTTCTTGAGATAGTGTGATGGTTACACAGCAGTGTAAATGTACTTAATGCCACTGGATTTTATACTTAAAATGGTTAAATTTACAAATTTTATGTTTTATATATATATTTTACCATGCTTTAAAGAGGCAAAAAGAACTTTTTCAAAATAAAAAAAAAAAACAACCCTTAATGAACAAAGATGTATTATGTATCACTGAAAGAAAAAAAAAAGTTAGCAATATAAAGGCTTAAAAATAGAGGAATTTCCTAAATAAAGTGACTTTATGAGAAGAAAAATAGAGGAATCGTCAAGTAACTTCTAACATAGCCACTTGGTAAAATACTACATAGTCATTAAAAATTATGGTCAAAAAGAGTTTAGAAAAATTTGGAGGAAGTTTACCAAAAAATACATGTTACAAAACTGAGTATTTCATATAGTCTGTGTGATTGGGGTGGGGTGGGGGGGACTACATGTGCAAAGAACGCTAGAAATTACCTTACAGAAACTCTTGCACATGGATACCCAGATACAATCATATTCACAGCAGGATTGTTTATAATAACAAAACCTATAATAACAATAACAAATATTCATCAACAGGTATGGTTATGCAATGGAAGTATAGTGAGCAGTGACAATGAATGAACTTCAGGGTGAATTTCACAATGCTGATTTACAAAAAAAGAAAGAAAGGAAGAAAAAGAAGAAAAACAGAGGCTGAGTAGTATACACATTATGGTTTCATTTATGTAAGTTCAAAAATACGCAAAACTGAACAACATATTGTTCAGGGCTGCATCCCAAAGAGGTTAAACTTTAAAGAAAAGAATGATAAGCAAACTTCCAGAATGTGGTTAATTCTGGGAAGCAGCACAAAGGTGATGGTAGAGGGTCTCACAGGGTACTTCAAAGATGCTGGGAATGGATGTTCCAGTTCCCATCTGAGTGGCAGCTACCCAAGTGGTTGTTTTGCTATTCTTGATACTGTACATGTACAGTTTCTATTATCTTCATTAAGAATAAATATTTCATAATAAACAGTAGTTGAAATAATAACATCTGGAAAATTGTTAATGATAACTTTTTTCTTCCAGTTTTATTGGGATATAATTGACATACACCACTGCATAAGTTTAAGGTGTACAGCATAATGATTTGACTTACATACACCCTGAAATGATGACCACAGTAAATTTAGTGAACATCCATCATCTCGTATAGATACAGAATTAAAGAAATAGAAAAAAATGGTTTTTGCTTGTGATGAGAACTCTTAGGCTTTACTCTCTTAACAACATGCATATGTAACATACAAAAATGTTAGTTACACTGATCATCTTGTACATTACAGCTCTAGTACTTACTTATCTTGTAACTAGAAGTTTGTACCTTTTGACCACCTTCATCCAATTCTCCCTCCCCTTACCCCCCATGTCTAGTAACCACAGTCTGATCTCTTTCTCTCTGAGTTTGTTTAAGGTATAATTGACCTACAACACTATGTTTTTCCCTGGTGCAGAACATAGTGATGTGATATTTCTGTACATTACACATTGATCACCACTCCACTAACAATAACTTTGGTTTTGAGAATATTAGTAGATTTCACTCTGTTTTTCTCTCTTTCTCTCTCCCCACCTCATCTGTTTCTCTCTCTCTCTCAACTCTGCTATATTTTTCAAGATTTCTAGACTGTCTATTACATTTTTATAACAAACTTCTTTAAAAAGGCAAAATAGATATTCAAATTAATCATCCCAAAATACCTTTATAAGCCAAATAAGGAATAGCTTTGGATCATCTGCTGTTCCAAGATTTGATGTGCCCAGAAGTTCTTTTTCCATTAGCAACCGGGGTTGAGGGTTAACTGCAACTCACCCTGATCAATCACGGATGTGGCTTGACTTTAGCTAAAGGTCTGATTAATTATACATGTTTTCATAATAAACTGAGGCAGTATGTGCTGAAATTTAGGACTGGCTCGTGAACAACAGGAAGCAAGCACCCAGAGTCACACCTGCCCAGTCTGTCCTGGATCTTGCAGACATACTGCTCCTTTCAACATCTAGGCTTGAGTCCTATTCGTTTTCATTTGCATTCACTGGAAACCTCTAAGGGTGAAGCTTATTTCTTCCTTGTTAGTCTGGGAGTTTCTTGCTGTGGAATCATTTCCTTCAATACATTGGAAACCACAGGGCAGGATCCATGTTGCTTCCTTTCTCTAAGTGGGTGGTTTCATTATTTTTACCACCTAAGATCTCCTTTGTTATTTCTCCATGAACCCAATGTTTTGACAAATGTTGCCTATCAAAAAATTTCATTGATCAAGTAGTAACAAACATTGAGTGGCTAAGTAGACTTTCTACACAAGTGGCAAGAGGTTGTACTATTTCCACCCAAAGCAAAGGGACTTGGCATTGGAATTTACTCAAGCAGCATTGTCTGGAAAAATGTCTGACTTGTGTTTGATGTCCTCCCTGGCTGAAAATAGCTCGTGGATAACACTTTATACCTTCCTTCCTTCTTTCTAAAAGCCTGGGGTCTGAGGACCCTAGAGTTTGAGAAACATTAGTCAAGACAAGCTTTCCCACTTCCAGCACTTTGCCTGGGAGGAGAGCAGAAGAAAGAAAAGTTGCAGAGAGAACATGTTAAAATGTGGTAAACACCTGAGGTATCATTGTTTCTATTCTATAGGTCAACTGTGCCACAGATAGGTAGCAAGACCTGGAGGATAACCCAAGTGTGCCTGGACCCCAAGCACTTGCACTTGCCATTATACAAGTGGAGCATTTAAAAATCCCAATGCAACCCACACGTATATCATAATTTATTTTGTGCAAAGGCATAAAGACAACTCAATGGAGAAAGGATAATCTTTCCAACAAATGGTGCTAGAATAATTGAACATCTATATGCAAAAGAGAAAATAAGCATCTTTCCACGCCCCATCACATATATAAAAATTAGCTCATTATATACCTAAGTATCATCATTTAGGTCATGTAATTCACTGTAAAACCCAGAACTATAAGACTACTAAGAGAAAATCTTTGTGACCTTGGATTAGGCAAAGATACCTTAGCTATGACACCAAAAGCAAAATTCATAAAGAGCCAAACTGGTAAAGTGGACTTCATCAACGTTTTTTTAAAATTTCTGCTCCTCAAAAGATTCTGTTAAGAGAATGAAAAGACAAGCCACAGTGGTGTTCATTTTGTAATGTATAGAAATATCGAATCACTATGTTGTACACCAGGAACAACACAGTGTTGTAAGTCAATTATACATCAAACAAACAAACAAATTCATAGAAAAAGATCAGATTTGTGGTTACCAACCAGAGTCAGAGAGGGGTTGGGGTTAGATGAAGGTGGTCAAAAGGTACAAACTTCTAGTTGTAAGATAAATAAGAATCAGGGATGTAACATACCATACAAGATGATTACTATAATTAACACTACTGTATGTTATATATGAAAGTTGTTGAAAGAGTAACTCCTGAGAGTTCTCATCATAAGGAAAAATATTTTTATCTTTTTCTTTAATTTTGTATCTATATGATGCAATAGATGTTCACTAAATTTACTGTGGTAATCATTTCATGGTATAGTGTAAAATTATTATGCTGTACACCTTAAACTTACACAGTGCTGTATGTCAATTATACCTCAATAAATCTGGAAGAAAAAAATAAAACTAAAAATGCAAAAACATTTAAAAAAAAGACAAGCCACAGACTGGGAGAAAAATTTTTGTAAATCATATATCTGATAAGGACTTGTATCCAAAATATGTAAAGAACTCTCAAAACTCAATAACAAGAAAACAAACAACCCTCTCCCTGAAAATGGTCAAAAGATTTGAGGAGACATTTTGCCAAAGAAGATATACAGATGGCAAATAAGCCCATGAAAAGATACTCAACATCATTAGCCATCAGAGAAATGCAAATTAAAATCACAAGGAGATACCACTACATACCTACTAGAATGGCTAAAACTTAAAAGACTGACCATATCCAGTTTTGGCAAAACTGTGGAGGAACTGGAACTTTTATACAGCTGGTGGGAATGTAAAATGTTACAATCACCTCAAAAACAGCTTGGGGGTGAAGGATATAGCTCAGTGGTAGAGTACTTCCTTGGCAAGCAAAAGGTCCTGAGTTCAATCCCCAATACCTCCATTAAAAAAAGAAAAAGTTTGGCAGATTCTTAAAAAGTTAAATATACCCCAATACTAGGTATTTATCCAAGAAAAATAAAAGCATATGTTCATACAAAGACTTGTCCATGAATGTTCTTCACAGGTTTCTTTGCAATAGCCAAAAACTGGAAACAACCTAAATGTTCACCAATAGAGAAATAGATAAACGAAACTAATATATCCATATGATGGAAGACTA
Organism: Vicugna pacos; assembly: GCF_048564905.1. Lineage (NCBI taxonomy): Eukaryota > Metazoa > Chordata > Mammalia > Artiodactyla > Camelidae > Vicugna > Vicugna pacos. The sequence goes on along the minus strand of NC_133002.1, from coordinate 36,339,432 downwards.
TTACTCAGCAGTAAAAAAGACCGGACACCATGCCACAATATAATTGAATCTCAAAATAAGTATGCTGAAGAAAAGAAGCCAGACAAAAAGGAGTACACCGTGTGTGATTCTATTCATATAAAATTCTGGAATATGCAAACTAACCTATGGTGACCAAAAGCAGATCAGGAGTCGGGAGGGGAGTAAGTAGGGAGAGAGGAGCTCAAGGAAGGTTTTGGAGACAGAAGGTATGTTATTACCTTACTTGTAGTGATGATTTCATGGGAGAAGGCATAAGTCAAAATATCAAATTTTATACTTTAAATGAAATATGTGCAGTCCATGTGTCATTTACACCTCAACAATGCTGTTTTTAAAAATCTCAACACTGAGGAGGGGGTGGTGAATTGGAAAAATGAACATTTTCCATCATCGTAGTGAAGATAAGTTCAAGCAAGAATCATCAGAGGTTGTTAAATAAATCTGAGGGTGGGAGAAGTCTGATGTGGAAGGGGATACTTACGTTACCTTAAAGTGTTTCTCTGTAGATTGCTTATTAGTTAAAAGGAGAAATGCAGTAACTATACAGATATACAGTGGGAAAATCTGACAAAAATTTGGGTGATCAAAATTCTCATCAGTTATGAGAAAGTAGACATCTGATTCCTCCAGATGTGATACCTTGAAAAGAACACACTCATTTTTCTAGAGCTCTGGTCAGGATGCATAACCTGAATCTAACCTGGAAGAAACATCAGACAAAACCAAATGGGTAAACACTCTGTAGCATCACTGGTCTATGCTGTTAAAAATGTCGGGATCATAAAATACAAAGAAAAGCTGAGTAACTGACTAAAGAAAAATAAAGAGACATAATCATTAAATGTAATACATGATCCTGGACCTGATCTAGTAATGGGGGAGAAATAACCAAAAGGCCATTATTGGGATAATTGAAATAATCTTAATTTGAACTATATATGCTTTGTATCAATGTTAAATGTCTTGAATTTCATAATTGTGTTTATTGTGGTTCCATAAGTGAATATCCTTGTTTGCAGGAAATATTAAGTGGTAAGGAAGTATGATGTACTCTCAAATGTTTCAACAATAGATAATAGAGTGATAGAACAAAAGTGGCAGAATGTTGAAAGTTGGTAAATCTGTGGGTATATTGGAGTTCTCTGAATTATTTTTGCAACTTCATTGTAGGTTTTTAATTAGTCCAAAATGAAAGGTTTTAAAAATCTCCAGACTAATGACAGCAGTCTTTGGAATGACACTGAGGCATTGGGATTTTGAAAAGCTTTTCAGACAGGGTTGCCAAATTTAGCAAAAAGCAGTACAGGAATTTCAGTTAAATTTGGATTTCAGAGAAACAACAATTTAAAATCATTTTTTAGTATAAGTATATCCCAGGCAGTATTTGCTACCTACCCAGCAAGTACCATCTTGGAATGCAATCCATTCTTTTTTTTTTTTTTTTGCAGTATAGTCAGTTTACAATGTTGTGTTCATTTCTGATGTACAGCACAATTCTTCACTTATACGTGAATATACATTTATTCATTTTCATATTCTTTTTCACCATAAGCTACTAAAAGATTTTGAATATATTTCCCTGTGCTGTGGAATGCAATCCATTCTGGTATCTATACTCTGCTGGTCTTTGTGGAATGTCAGAGAAATTAACTTGCTTTATCTGTCTTCAGTATCTAAAGTTATCTGTTTCTACTCTTCCAGAGATGGGCACTGAGACAAAAATAAATAGATATTAAATGGCCAGAGTTAATGATAATGAAAAGAAATATTTAATGACTCTAGCATCCTCTATAATAATGACAATGATGGTCCACATTTTTTAGTGTTGATTATGTATAGGGTAGCCAGCCTCTAAGGTGTCTCCCCCTTGATCAGATATTCACAGCTTTGTGTAGCTCCTCCCACATTGTACCAGAGTTGGCCTGTGTGACCAACAGCATACGGCTGAAGTGATGGTATGTCACTTCTGGACTGAGGTTTTAAAAGACAGTTAGGCTTTTCTCTTAGGTACATGCCCTCGCTCTGGGGGAAGAAGCCAGTTTCATGAAGAGGGCTACATGGTGAGGAGCTAAAGCCTTCAGCCTTCAGTCATGGGAGTGAGCTTGGTAGGTGATCTACAGCCTCGGATGAGTCTGAGGCTGCAGCTCTGCTGACATCTGATTTCAACTTCACGAGAGACCTTGAGCCAGAACTACGCAGCTAAGCTATGCAGATTCCCAATCCTCAGAAATTGTGAGAAGTAAATGTACATTGTTTTAAGCTGCTAAAATTTGGAGTAACTTGTTACACAGCAAAAGATAACAAATGTGTCAAGATACGATGTAATATACAGTATCATCTAAGTATACATGCTTCCCAAATCAATTCTTTGAAGCAGAAACTATTACTGTCCCCATTTTATAGGAAGGTACACTAAAGTGCAGAAAGGGCATGTTGCTTCACATCCCCCTACCAGGAAGCATAGGTGGATCTGTCTCCAAAGCCCTCACCCCTACTCGGGAGTTTCACAGCCTTCCATATGCTAGGTGCTGAACTTTATTGTTTCATTTTATTTAATTCTCTTGTCACAGAGTGAGATAGGGGAGATCATTCCAGAGAAAACCACTAGCCAACACTGGCAAAAAGCCCTCAAATTAACAAGACACTCGCTTCACACTTGGGCAGATTTTGTTTTCTTATCCCCAATTTAGAGATGAGCAAGCTAAGGCTCTGAGTGGAAAAGGGCTTTTCCCAAAGCCAGACAACCCCCACCTCTTTCCCCAAGCAGAGTGGAGGGCAGGTGGAGCTGGGGCTTGAGTCCTTCTACTCCTCTCTCCCCACCCTGCCAGGTGACTCCCTAATCTAACTAATGAGGGGCATGTTTTCTGAAGTTGCAGAAGGCCCTCCCCAACCCACAGCACGAATGTGTGTGTATTGTGTTTGGGCAGAGTGGGGAGGCTCACTGGGGTCTCTGGAAACTCCTTCATCCTTCATGTCCTCTTGCAAGGAAGAGGAAGGGAAAGCCTTCCCTTCTCACACCCCCCTCTTCCTTCCCCTGGGATGTGCTCCCACCTGGGAGAGAGAGGGGCTCAGGAATGCTGCCCTCTCTGGGAGGGCCAGACCTTTGACCTTTTATCTAATCACACTGCTGGTTCTTTCCCTCCCTGGAAGTGACAGCCCTGTGACCACCCCCTCCCAATTCTGACTCTTCACGGCTGTTTTTTCTCCTCCCATACATTAGGATGCAGCAGCTACAAAGGACTGAGCTCTTTTCTTAACACATGAAAGTAGACCAATCAAACAACAAACAAACAAACAAGACAACCTTTGAACACAGCAAGAAAGATTGGGGTTGGAACTAAGAGAGGAGTTCCAAACTGTCCCCTGTAGCAGATGGTCAAGAGAGGCTATAGGTAGTATACACTTTCTTTAAGATCCTTCTAGAAAGTTTCTGTCTTGACCTGAAGTGGTACTGGGGACTGGCGTGAGCAAAAATGCCTGGGACTGTGACTGTGTTTGTGATGTGAAGGGGGTGGGGTGGAAAGCTGGAGGTTGTCCTTCTAGGAATCAGAATAGACCAGATGACTCAGCAAAGTTTGTCAGGGTTCCAGTCACCTCTGGTCTCCTCTTCAGAAGAAGAACAAAATCTGCCACCTGGTGTCAGAGAGATCAGAGAGGGATGTCTGCTTTCTGAGTCAGCCAGTGAGCCTGAAGACCAAGCGAATGTCTGAAACAAAGTCCTCGGCAGGGAGGCTGCAGCCAGCCTTCTGAGTCACCTTGGCCTGGCTTCGATGCTGGGCCTGGAATGTCTGTGGTGGCCCCGTGGGCCTTAGGGGGAGTGGTGAGTCACCACGTGAACTGGAAGAACCAGCAAGCCCCAAGAGCTCTTCTCCTGTTCCAGTTCTTATCCTGGGACCTCGATTCAGACACCAGGAGGGTCTGGGAAGCAGGACCCTGCGTTCTCGTGCAACAGAACCACCATCACTCCCTCCCCAAGCTGATTCTCTGACTTCCCTGACTCCTCAGACAGCCACAACCGGACAAACTTCACCTTCTGGATCCTCAGCTTCCAACCCATCCCGGCTGTCCTCTCTGATCTCTCATGTCCTAGAAATTCTCTGCAGCGGACTAAGTTTCTGTTCCCCCCTGAGCCTCACCTCCCCGCCCTAACCCCTGCACCACACTGGACTCTGCACACCAGGACGCTTGCCATCATGGCATCACCAGACTGGTTGCGTTGCCAGTGGGTTTATTGAACTATTTTGATTAAGTCCAGCAGGGCTTTCTGATCCCCGAAACTTCCTAAGGCCATCTTTCCCATTCCCTGACTTCCCAACATGCCCTGTGGGGGGCCTGTGGGCTTGCATGGGAGCTTGGCATCTTCTCTGATCTCCTTCCCTGGCCCTCCCCACATCTGTCCCTCCCCCAGGGCCCAGGCCACGTTCTCCCTAATCTGTCTGCTGCTGGCCATGAGAGCCAAAAATCAAAGGGAAACTGGGAGGAGGACTGGGGAGAGGACCCTACCAAGAGGGGGTGGGGTAGGGACCAAAAGTACAGCCAGTTTTCGGAGCAGCTCAACCCCAAACCAATCTCCACAGCACCAGGCAGGGGCTCAGGGCTGCCGGGACCCATCCCAGAACCTTCCTTGTCTCTGGTTTGGCATGAGACTTGGTGGTCCCAGGGAATGATGTCACCCTTTTTGGAGATGCTGTGCTTCCAGCAGGGAGGCCCAGGTTTCGACATAAACCCTTCTGAGTCCATTTACCAGACTGCTCAACTGGACGCAGGATCATAAGCAGTCCCCATATCCCCTTTGGAGGCCAAGTTGAAACTGATGTCTAATCTCTGCCCATTGATAGCTAGGAGATGGGATTTGGAGCGCTTGCCCAGAGAGAAGTTTTTCTCTCTGGTGAAAACTGGGCGGTGGGTGGGCGAGGTTTCTAGGAAGCCGAGGTGAGCAGCCCTCCCAGTCCAGTTACCTCTCATCCCACACAAGCACTTAATTTCATGCTGGAGCTGCTCCCAGGCTGGGGAATTCACCTGGAAAGGAAAGTGGCCTTTATTTAGACAGAGCAGGAGCGGGGCTGCTTATGGTTCAAAGTACCCAGGGCGAGTGGAGAAGGCAGAGCCTGGGCAGGAGGCCTCGGGGTCTGCCCAATGTGCGTCTGTGCTCTGCCCCTTCCAGCTCGAGAGCGCCTGTGGACAGAGCCATGCACTAAGTGCTCAGAGAGGGGCAAAGGGCGCCCCTCAAGGAGTTGCCAATCTGAGTTCCCACCCCTGACCTGGTCCCCTTGGTCTGATGAGGCATAGCTCGGCCTCAGGGGCCCCACTCTGATGGCAGAGACAGGAGCACATACTTCTTTCTTATAGGTGAGCAGGGCATCTGAGGAGAGAGGCTTGGGTTCCAGAAATCTTTCCAGTTAAACTCGTGGCTGGCCCACCTTCCTCTGAGTCCCCAGATGTAAATGTGCCTCTTTCCCACACTCTATCCTGCCCTGAAGCAGGACAAAAGCTTGAGTGGATGTTCTCAGTTCACCAGCTACCACCAGGAAAACGCTATCTTTCATGTTCTCTCAACCCTCCACCCTCCCACTCTCCCACCCTTTCCCCAGCCAGTTGGACCTACCCCTAGATATCGAGATGGGGACACTGCCACTTAGACAAAGCCGCGGGCCACGGTGGCCCCACTCTCTCTAACCAGGACATCTAACGATCCATAGAACCTAATGTCTATGGGAGTGCCCCCTCCCCAGCTAGCGCCACACTACCTCAGCCTCCCTCACCAAGGGCACACTTTCCAACCAAGGGTACCCTTTCCAACCGAGGGCACTTCTAAAGGAAGTAGGGGAATCCTGGGGTCTGTGCCCAGTAGGGAGGAGTGGGATGAAGAAAGAGCGCACTTAAGTTACCCTACCCAAAGGCCAGCCCCAGACTGGAGATACACAAATGTTAATCACCCATTAACACAGTTCAGGTGGAAAGGGCAACTTTATTACGTGTAAAACGGACTTAATGTGGCGGGAGCTGTGGGCTTAATTTCTTGAGATAAGATGCTTTTAGGCTAATCAGGAGGTCTATGATGCCTGGATATAAAGGAGCTAGGGCAGACTTTCTTGAGACAGGCTCTGGAGGACCAGAAGGGAGAAGGAGGAGATCCCTGCCCTATCCTTCTTCTGGGAGAGCCAGGAAGGAAGCTTGGTAAGAGAGCAGCTGGGACAGGGGTGGATGTAGACGAGACACTGGGTGGGGTTGGGGAGGGGCAGTCCTCGGCACCCCTGAGACGTTCAGAAGCCTTACATCTCCCATTCTTTTCCTCTATATAGGAAATAAAAGCGGATCCTTGAAGGCCCAGGTGACTAAGGCAGGAAGACGAGGTCTTGCAGCCCACACAAATCTAGGTCTAGCTTTGGTTTTCAGGGCTTGGGAAGAAGGTTCCTTACTGCTCTTCAGCTCTGCGAAGACAGCCAGATGAAACGGGGCAAACCCTTGGGAGAAGGGTTGGACCTTCCCTGAGTCAAGATAGTCAAGGATGAGAAGGGGAGAGCAAGATGGGATCTTTGCAGTTTTCACTTGGGGCAGGAGGGCTGTGATGATTTAGGTGACAGCCGACTTGAAAGCTGGAAGGCTGGCCCGCTGTGAACTACAGAGGGCTCTGAGGGGAGAATCTTGCCAAACCACATGCCTGTGATGTCTAGCCTGGGAGCCGGCAAGGGGGGCTGTCCAGGCCCTTCACTGCTTTCTTCTGGCAGGAAAGCAACCCCAATGCCCTCCTCTCACCCTGCTCAGACGCCACTTAAGAAACAAAAAATAAAAAAAGCAGGTTCACTCTTGGCCAGGCTCCATGTCCTTCTAGTTACTAACTCTAATGGCCAATACCCCTTCCATCCCCAGTGTTGCTCCAGCCTCTTCGTAAAGCTCCAACCCCCAGCGCACAGTGCTCCCCAGCTTTCGGACCCCGCATAGGCTCTGGGTCACCAGCATGAAGTGCTTCTGCCCCATCCTGGTCCTCTTCTCTCTTCTTTCAGGAAACAACCCTTAGACGATGGTGGCCATGAAGACCGTCTCTCTGCTGCTGGTGTCCCTGCTCCTGGCAGTGGGGCTAGGAGAGAGGGAAGAGGGTTCCTCCAGGTAGGGGTGAGAAAAAAGGTGTCAGATGTAGGGAAGAGGGCTGGGGGGATGACCGGGTTCTTGTTTTCAAGGGGGAGGCAAGAAAGGGAGGAATCCCAGGCCAAGAGGAAAGAAGCTTAAGGGAAAAAACCTGCTAGCAGTCTGAGTGCAGATGAGGATAGAATCGGAGAGTATTTTTTATGAGCTACTGTTGCAGCAGGAGAGACTGTGGTTAGATCTCTGGAAGGACTGCTCAACAGATGACAGCATCTCCCTTCCTAATGAAAGCCTTAACCATTCATTTCTGTGTGCATCTGATCAAATTCTGTAACTGGCTTCCCGTGGGCTGGGCCCAGAGGACAAGCACAGAGAGTCATCCAGAGATGCTGCCTGCCCTCATGGAGCATATAGGCCCAAGGGGAAAACAAAGAACCACCCAGGCCAGCTTCCAACTGTCACGGCTCTGTCTGTGTTTTGGAGGACCAAGAGAGACTAGTTTGAGTAAAGAATTGGGCCTTCTCAGATGCAAGGACAAGCCATATGCCCCTGTCAATTTGGCTACAGGAATCTGAGGCACAGCCATCAGACATGTACAAGGAGAGACACCATCACACAGAAGTTAAGGAACAGAGACCTGGGCCCAGACTACCTGTGGGTAGACCCCCGGTCACATTATGCTGTGTGCTAAATGAATCTCTCTCCACCTTGGTTTCCTCATTCACCAAAAGGGGATAGAAATAGTGTCTCCCTCCTAGTGGTGGTGTGCAGATTTAATGAGTTTATGCATTAAAGGGCTGCTAAAGGACGACGCGGAGTAAGTGCTGTTATGTAAGAGCACACTAATGTTCGTATCCTGGGAACCCAAGGACTGAGTCGGGTCGGGCTGGGGCAAGAGAAGTAAAGGAGCCTTGATCCTTCTTTGCCCAGAAGCCAGAGCCTCACACACTGAGGATGCAGGAAGTGGGCCCTTGAGCTGAGGATACAGTCCCAGGGGCTTGATGCATGGACAAGAGGGTGTCTCCATAAAAACTGACTCTCAAGAAATGAGCTGGTTCCTTTTCAAATGTCATCCTCCTGTCAGTGACAATCATTTATCCCCACACTCTCTGCTCCTACTGTCCTGGTTTCCTTCTCTCTCCCCTCCCTGCTCCTCAGATTCCAAACTAAGGCCAGTGGCATCCAACCTCGAGGCCCCAGGTATGCCGAGGGGACTTTCATCAGTGACTACAGTATCGCCATGGACAAGATCCGCCAACAAGACTTTGTGAACTGGCTGCTGGCGCAGAAGGGGAAGAAGGGCGAGTGAGTCATGACACACGCCCCCTCCTGCTCCCCGGGCCCTAAGTGATGCACAACGCCAGGTGGCGCCTTTCACTTAGGTGACGATGGGAAGCCGGACAGCAGGGTGGCCCTGCCCAGACCCTGGATCAGGCAACAATCCAGTCTGGGGTTGGGAGTAGGGCAATTTCCCAATCCTTTTCTTCTAAGGGGAGGAGTCGGGGAAGACGTGTGGGGCTCACAGAGAATCCCTGGGGGCCTGGGGATGAGGGAAGGAGGAGCTGACCTGCTGCCAATGGCATTTGGTGGTGGCCACTTCAGACTTTGGAAACAGTAAACTCCATGTTTTCCTTCTCTTTGCCAAGTCTCTTTCCCTGCTCTCGCTGTTTGGTCAGCAAGGTAGATTCTGAAAAGCTGCTGCTGATGAGCAGTGAGGAGGTTGAGTGGAGAAAGAGCTCTGCTCCTTGGATTGAGGTACCAAAAGACTGGAGCTTCTTTGGACTGGAGGACATCTGGAGTCTTCCGAGCCCCACCCGCTCCCTAATCTTTATTTTACCAGCTGGAAACACAACATCACCCAGAGGGAGGCCCATCAATCTAACAGGAAGGAGGAGGCGAGGGAGCAGCAGGGGTGAGTCAGCTTATAGGGGAAGGGGTGGGGGTGGGTCAGGAGGCCCCACCGCACTGTTCCATCTCCCAGACTCCGGAGCCCTGCAATTCCCAGATAAGCATCCCCTTCTGAAACTCAGATTTCAAAGAGGGGTCTTCACTGGACTCCTGGAGGTCAGCGCAGGCCTAAGGGAGAAGCTTGGGGGAATGGAGGCAGGGTTTTGGGGCCAGAGTTTCTAAGACTGATGACTTAGTGTAGAGTCAAGGAGCAGGGTGCAAAAGAGACCTCAGAAACTGGCTTCTCCACTTATGCCTGCCAAACTTTGGGAAGGCTGTTTGTGGAACAGGGACCCTCTCAAGTCCAGTCCCCTCAGATCAGTTACCCCCTCTCTGTAGGAAGGTGAGGAATCAATGAATAGTCCCCAGGTAATCTCTTGGGATTTTAGAATGCATTCTGGGACACTGGTAGAGTTGGATGGGTGGGCTGTCTCTCACCAGAATTGTCTTTGCTTGTGTTGAAGAGCCTCTATTCCCTGGCAGACAGATCTGGGTGGAGCTTTGGAAGCTGAGATAACTAGAGGCAGCTGTGTTGACTCGTACCCCTCACCCCCGCCCCACCCAGTCCCACCACCTTGGAGTCCCAGGCCCTATATTTACTCTCTCTGGGTGGGGCCCAGGCTAAAACAGCCTGCCTGAGGCTTCCTCCTTTGCAGCTCCCTCCCCAAGAACCCCAGTGATGAAGAATTGCTAAAGGACTTACTGCTTCAAGAGCTGCTGGCCTGGATGGTGGATCAGAGGGAGCTCTGCAGGCTCAGGTGGGAGTCTGATGGCTTTAGGGGTCTTCCATAGTGGTTGTGAGCTTGAGCTTGGAGGTCACAAATGGGTTCAGATCTTCACCCCAACACATGCTGACACATTACTTAGACTCTCTGAACCTTGGGGATTTCATGAAAATCAGGGCTATTTAAACCACTTCATGGGATGATAGGGCTTAAATAAGAGAATGCAGGGAAAGGGCTGAGAGCAACGTCTGTGGAGTTTGTATTGGTGACCAGCATTATTACCACTTGCACTTCCTCAGTCTCCTCCAGGTGAGATGTTGCTCTCACCTCCCCTGCCCACTTGAGCTGAACTGCCCAACCAGTCCGCAGCTCTCCCTCTGTACCCTTGTGCCACAGCACCTCAGTGATGGAACCCTTAGAGTGAGAGGCATGTTGCCCTTCCCTGTGGCTGCTGCTGGTCTCAGTGGTCCTTGAATCCACCTCATCAACTAGGAAATCTTTCTATCTGCTTTGTCCCAGAAGCAAGGGATGGCTCAATATCATGGAGAGACCTATCCAGCTGAAGGGTGGGACAAGACACTCATTTAAGACGTAGACACTGAGGCATGGAAACCACAACATATTCAGATTTTGATGCTGGGAAGTTGAGGGGTTGAGGGAACAAATCTGGGATGGCTTCCTGTAAGAGGGTTAGAAGGAAGAGAGGAATATGACCAGAACAATGGAGAAGAGAGTATGACAAAATCTCCCTAGGAACGTGGGTGGTGATAGTCTCTGTTCTTCTTTGAATCATTTTGATTACATACAACTGAAAAGGTAATTTGGAGATAGGAGCAGCTGAACTATGGCTGGGTGCCAGGATAAATTTACTTTGCTGACTCCAAGCTGATACTGACCCTCCTCTCCACTACTCCTCTCCTCTTTCCACAGGTTTCAGTGACTCTGACCAAACCCAGCTCAGGACTGGACTCTGCCCTTCCCTTACACAGCTCCCATCTCAGTTCCACTCCACGATACCCAAAAGAAGCCAAACTAAATTTAAGCTGAAATAAATCTCTGCACCCATTGTCGAAACCTATTCACTTGTCTAATAGAGCACTAACTGTATGTTTGTGTGTATGCGCACCACCCAGTGAAAAGGAGATATGGCTCTTGCCCATCTGTTAATTCATCCTTTATTTCCACAAACACTTACTGGAAACTTAACACAGGCAGGGACTATGCTGAACACTGAGTACACAGCAGTGATGAAAATAGACACAGTCCTTGTCCCCAAGGGGTTTACAGTTCAGTGGTGGAGACAGACCTCAATCTTGAAACACACAAACACATGAATAATCACATAACATGAGAAGTTATGTGAAGAAAGACTAGAGGGCTATGAGAGAGGACAGAGAAGCCTTATGTAGATGGAGTGGGAAGTCAGGAGGGCCTCTCTGAGAAAATGATATTCAAGCTGAGTGAGATCGGAAGGATAAAATGGCCAAAGGGTGAGGGGAACCTTAATCATATTAGCCAGAGTTATTGTTCCACAGCAAAATGGGCAACGGAGACAAGAGCCCAAGTGGAGACAAGATCCCAAGTAGAGACAGAGCAGGTGGGCAGAGGCAAGGTCTCGAAGGCCATGGTAAAGCTTTGGGATTTTATTCTCAGTACAAGGGCAAGTCCTTGAAGGATTTTAAGCAGGGGCAGCTCAGAGAAGATCTATTCATGTACCCAAATAATCACACTGATGACAGTGAGAATTATATGGAGACGAAGAGGTATGAAAGTGGAAGAGGCTCTTGCAGAATTACAGATTTCACACTAGGCAGATGGCACTGAGGGGGAAGGGAAGTGGGCAAACTCAGTTTGTCCGAAAGTCAATATCTCTGTCTTTGGGTGTTTAAAGGCTTTTCCTCCTCAGCGTGCTGCCTTCTTCCAATGCTCTGCACCTACAAGAGGCAAACCTGTCTCTCCTTCCCCCTTAGTTTGGGTTATCTTTACCTAGACTGTCCCCTCCCCACTCCCCTTGATCTAGTCATATTTTAGCAGACCAGAGTCAACATACCTAGACGCAAATCACTCTCTAGTTCTGTGACTTGGGAAGTTAGTTCCTCTCTCTGAAGCTCAGTTTTCAGTCTGTAAAAAGATAAAAAATCCTCACAGGATTGAAGTAAGTATTAAGATAATGCCTGGTACAAGGTAAGTGGTCAATAAAAAGTTAACTTTTGTTATTATTAGTATTATTTATACACCTGAATCTCAATTTAAAGACACAGGGGTATTATTCCTTTAAAACCAGGGAGTGGCATGCTGGACTGGCTGAAGGGCTGGGCCAAGAACCTAAAGGAGCAAAGTGTGGAGGGTGTAAAACAATGGTGAGGACTGGACTGTGAAAATGGACTGGACAAGACACGCTCCCCTAAAGGCATTCTGATGACCAGATGAAACGCTCCTGAGAACCGAATTTGCCGAGGGCTGCCAGTCTGCATCTCTTCCAGCTCTAACATTTTGGGTTTCCTCTCCTCTACACCTCTAGAGTTCTAAGAGGGTGTACCACATATTTAGAGCATGGCTTTGCTCAGAGGATATATTTTAATGATTTTCCATGATAGAACTGATTGCACTGGGAAGAAGTTCAGATCTGTATTTCTGAAGTCTTGGGTGTATCTGAGACTCAGTGAATCAGCAAGCGTTATTTAAAAAAACTTTGAGAGGGGAGGGTATACCTCAGTGGTAGAGTGCATGCCTAGCATGCACAAGGTCCTAGGTTCCATCAGCACTATCTGCATTAAATAAATAAATAAATAGATAGATAAATAAATAAATAAATAAATAAATATCCTCCCCCACCAAAAAAAAAAAAAGAGAACAATTTTGTACAACCTCTCACTATGGGCCAGGCATTGTGCTCAGGACTTTCTAAACATGTTTTTTAAACTCTTGACTTTTAAAAACTTTTTTTGGTTTTTGTTCAAATGCATAAACATTGTTAAAAAAATCATGGCGATCTCATTTAAAACCTCATCACAATCCTTTAAGATCATGATAATCTAATAGCTGCTAACTGTGCACGACACTGCCTCCATGAGGCAGAGAATTAAAAGCCCATGCTCTTAGCCACCTTGCCACAAGGCCAGTGACTCACTAGTTACTTAAAGCAAGTGAGAGCATCTGTGATGTTCAGCATTCAATGGTGCTCTGAAGCAGAGTGCTCCTGAATGCCATTGTGAAATTGTCAGGAATGTTGTGAGCAGGTTGTAAAACCACTGATAGCCTGACACAATAGCTCGAAAGGCCATGGTTGGAGTATTTACACCCTGGAAATTGGCAAATGTTATAAATCAGAGCACCTCCCGCCCAGCCTGGAGAGGTGATTGTTAAACATTTACCAGCACACTACAGGTCAGTATACTTTCTCTTAAATTATAGGGGAGAACAAATGTGTCTGAATGAGGGAATACACATGTCTGCTTGAAGGTGGTAACGAGGTTTATTAAGGGCCATGTGCCTCAGGGAGTTGAGCAGGTATGTGTGCATTTGAGGGATGAACAGTCAAATCTGAGGTCATGAGTGTGAGTGAGGGACAGTGTATACCTTAACGGATCATACACTAAGTCAAAGAGTGAGAAATGAAGCAGGTGTGTCTAGATGGTGTCAGTGAGTACCTACGGGACTGAGTTTTTGTGTTAGAGAGTGGTGTAGTGAGAATATGTAAATGTGAGTTCAGCATGTATGAGAGGATGTCAGATGTACGTGTTGGAGGGGACAAATCTGTGTCTGAGGAAGTAAGTTTGTGTCTAAGGGGGCTTATGTTATCTGAGTTTAGTGTCTGAGGGTATCTTTGAGAGTGAATCTGAAGGTACAATTCTGAAAGTCTGAATAACTGTTTTAGCCTTGGTCCTCACATCCAGTAACATTAGATTTTGCTTCAGAAAACAGAAAAACACAAAATAACAGTGCTAAATATCTTTAGCAAGATAGAGCACTATTTCTCTTTCTTGTAAATATCCAGAGGCAGGCAGCCCAGGGCTAGTATGACATCTCTGCTCCATGAAATCTTCAGGGTCCCCGACTCACCAGGTTCACAGCTCTATCATCTCTCAAGGCCCAAAATGACAATTAAACTATCTCGCCACCAATATTTGCTCTTTTTATCCTTTTACCTTAAGTCTCTCTGGTAACATTATTCACATTTATGGTTTCTCCTTGATCTGTAGCCCAGCACAGCTCTTTCTGTAGAACTTCATACCAGTACATCTAAATGACAATTAACCATCTCTTCTGTGATGTCCCACAAACCTCAATTTCAACATTTTCCAAAACCACTCTTAATTATTTCCCCAATTTCTTCCTGTGGTCTCTTCCCATCCCTGTCTTTGAATGGCACTACCTTTTTGCCCAAGCCAGGAAACTGAGCATCCTGATAACTTTTCCCACCCATTCTGCCCTTATCTTATCAGCTTTACCATTCCACCTTCTTAATGTGTCCTGAATCAGTTGCATTCTCTCTATCCTTACTGACACTGTCTTAGTTCTGGCCCTCATCATTTCTACTTTGGATTGCTACAACTGACTTAAAATTAAGTCACCTATTTTCCTATGGCAAAAACTTGGTATTATTGCTCCCTGACTCTAGAAACCTCCATTTGCTCCTTTTTTGTTAGACTCAACAATGCTATGGAAATCACCTATGGAGCTTCCTAAACACACAGATTACTAATTCCACCCTAGATTTGATGAATAACAAACATCGCTGATATTTATTTACATGCCAGGGATCAAACTAAATGCTTTGTTGTATATTTTCTGACTTAATCCTCACAACAACTTCATGAGTTATCACGAGGTATTACCCTTTCACAACTGTAGAAAGTGGAACACAAGAGATTAAGGAATTTGTCTTAAGTTACTGGACCATATGTCGTGGACGCGAGCTATGGATATGGAGCCAGGCAATCTAACCCCAAAGGCCAAATTCTCAACTGTAAGGCCTTCCCCAGTCAGAAGCTTTGCGTGTGATTCCTACAGGTAAGCTTCATTAGAGTGGAACGGATTCTGTTTTATGTTCAATATGGAACCCTCCGCGGCCAACTCGGCGCGTGGCACGCTGTAGACAGCCAGTGAGCAGTGGCAGACCTCCGGTCGGAGGCTGCGATGGCGGTGGGGGGACAGTCACGGAAAGCTGAGAGGGTCCGACGCGTTCACGTGGGTCTAAAGCACCGGGTCGCATCAAGTTTTGCGGACCGTTGCCGGAGTGAGAGGCGGAGCCGCCAGGCCCCTGGCAGTGGGCGATGTCACCCCGCGGCCGGAAGTCGGAGAGAAACTTCCGGCGCGCGGAGATGACGCACGGCCCGCGCTTCCGCGTTGGGGAGCCGGCGGCTGATACCGGGACGCGAAGACCCGGGGCCCCGGCAGCGGGGCGGCCTGCGGGCCAGGGCGGGGATGCACCGCCGCGGGGTGGGAGCCGGCGCTATCGCCAAGAAGAAGCTTGCCGAGGTGAGGGGAAGGAGGCGGACCCACAGCCACCCCTGACCCGCGAGAGACAGAAGTCTTCCCGAGCACAGCCCTGTACCTTCACATCGCCTCCCAACAGAATCTGACGCGGGCTTCTCGGGTCCCGGGGAACTGAACTGCTCCAGCTTCCGGTGGACTGGAATGTCAGCATCCGCAGATCCACTAGCCCTTTCCCCTACTTCCCCAAATTTGATTACAGACGAATCGTCTATCCTACTTCCTCACCCCCTCGCCCTAAGAAAACCACCTGAGAGACCCTCCTCTTTTCATACTTCTGAGGAGGCAGTACAAGTGGGAGCCCCCAGCACCCACTCTCTCAACTCATGCTGGTCTCTTTGTCTGACAGGCAAAGTATAAGGAGCGAGGGACTGTCTTGGCTGAGGACCAGCTGGCCCAGGTGAGTGAGTTGGAGGGCTCCAGGCAGCATGGGAGACCCGATAAGGCTGGGAAGGACACCTTTCATATAACTTCGATTGTTTGGATCGAACTGAAAATAGGGTAGCTGGCAAATCCCCATTTCTGGGCTGCTCAGATCTTTTAGGTGATTTGCTAATAACAGTGATCGCTAACGTCTTTGATTAGGTGCTTGTGCGTCCCAGGCACATGTCCATTTTCTTTACATACACTGTCTTGTTCATTCCTCCTGACAATTCTATCAGGAAGGAACTCTGTTCCTCCTAATATAGAATGGAAAGCACTGAGGTGTTAAGTACTTTATCCAAGGTTACATGGGTAGTAAGTGGTAGAGTTGTTTGATTTGGGTCATTTGGGTTTTTACTTTAAATGCCTAAGAATAACATGTAAATACTGCCTTACCTGCGGCACCTACCGCTACCACCATCACATCTCTCTGCATACCAGAGGCGTGTGTGAGTGATGGGGGTGTGGCTTCTGCTAAGTTTCCTTCTCTAACACTTCCCTTTTCTGTACATATCCTGTCTTTACTCAGTTATTTTGACTGGTGAAGAAGAAGAGAAGGCCGTGAGGCTAGGAAATGGGCACTTGAACTGAGGAAAGATAGTAGACACAGGCTGTGCTCTTAAAAAGCTCCCACTCGTAAGAGGAGATAACATGCAGGAATCAACTGGAAGTGGTGATTATAGTAATGTGTGAATTTCCCATACGTAGCAAATGAGGAGATGTTGGGCCAGGAGTGGGTTGAAAATAGGCTTTGTTAATTAGGGAAAGAGGAGTGATACAAATAGGAAGTCAGAATGTTCCCCAAACCAAAATTATTTGGCTTTGGAATGTAATCTGGTAGACTCACACCCCTCCCTCAGAGATTCTGTATATGGGGTTTATCCCCAAGGAGGTCCATAACTCAAAGATTAAACAACCACTGCACACCTAATTCACATCAAGCTTCTTTTCTTTCCCATCTAGCCTTTCTGTCAGTGGCTGAAGACTTCCCACCCTGTGAATGCTGCATTTCCTCATTTTTAAGGCAAAATGGATTATTAGGTGCACCTTCAATTCAATAACCTTTTTTTCTGGGAAAAAAGCAGCCCTTCCAATAAAATGAATATAGTTAACACTACTGTATGTTATTTATGAAAGTTGTTAAGACAGTAAATCCTAAGAGTTCTCATCACAAGGAGAAAAATTTTTTTCTGTTTCTTTACTGTGTCTATGTGAGATGATGGATGCAAATCAAATCATTGTGCTACACACCTTAAACTTACACAGTGCTGCATGTCAGTTACATCTCAGTAATACTGGAAGAAAATGAATAAATGAAACAAAAATTGTAAAAAAAAAAAAAAGAACAAAGAAAGAAAAAAAGCACCACAATAGATGTGCACGTTTATTGTTAGATGCATCTTGACTTCAGAACAGGAACACATAAAAGAATGTGTATCTTAGAATTAAAGAAACAATATAGCATCTCATTTCTGGTGATAGCAGAACTCTGAAGGTGAGACAGGGATAAAAAGAAAGGGAACAGTAAACAGCATAATAGTAGGCCTGAAGGAGACAGGTTATTTCAGCCTTTGCCCTGCCACTGGCCCAGGGACCTATTATCACCTGGTTGGGTTACCCCTAACCTCCGCCTTGTTCATCCTGCAGATGTCGAAGCAGTTGGACATGTTCAAGACCAACCTGGAGGAATTCGCCAGCAAGCATAAGCAGGAGATCCGGAAGAATCCCGAGTTTCGAGTGCAGTTCCAGGACATGTGTGCCACCATTGGGGTGGATCCTCTGGCCTGTAAGGAGTTGTCTGTAGGGGTCCAGTGTTCTCCTAGGGTTTCTAAGGGACAGAAGCTCACCCAATTGTCATCATGACTTTTGGGACATCTACAAGGGCCTATAGGGAGCTCCAGAGGATGTTGCCTTTAGGGAGTACCTAGCAGGTTGGCTGAGTGCCCAGTTTGATGGGAAAGATGGAGAGGTTGGAGGGTAGGCTGAGTAGCTGGTGTAAATGATCTTCCCTGGAATGATCTGCTGTGGAATTTTTTATGGCTTTTTTTCCTCTTTGTTTAAAAAACAATTTTTAGTTTTAATAAAGGTAGTATGCGACCAGGCCGTCCATCAACAAAGGTGAAAAAAGAAAAGGAGGAAATAGAAGTCCCCTGACTCTGTCCCATAATTGCAGAGATAAAGTACTGTTAACAGTTTAAGGTATATCTTTCAAGACACCTTCATCATATTTATTAACTTTTTTTTTACATATATGGGATTATGCTGTAATTACTACTTTATAACCTACATTTTTTACTCAATAAAATATCTTCAGTGGATTTTTGAATGCCAGGTCTGTGTATTCTTTCTCTTAGCCTTGTCCAGACCATATGTCCCACTATGTTTCACTGCATTCTTTGGGAAAGGAAACTCATTTTTATAGGCTCCTGAGCCAGAGCTAGCAGCTAAATAGAAATGCCTTTTAGACTGTCCACCTTTAGAACTGTCTGAACCTGTTCTTTAGTGGGAGTCACCAAGAGTCAGATTGTGTTGAGGATCCTGAGTAGTAAGTGGAGCAGAAGGACTTCAAGCTAGGTGGGAAGACTTCTCATAGGATAGATATTTTTTCTTTTAAACACTATTTAATCATTTTCTATTTATAAAATTAATTTGTTCATATCCAGTTTTGTGATTGCACACTAAATGCATCAAGATATGTGAATGACAGTTCTTTAAAATGGTGCATAATTTGATATTTTAAGCTCTAGATTTAAAAAATGTAATAATTTCTGCCTGGAATTTCTTTCTGAAGGTCACTGTTAGGTTGGACAGTATGAACTAGTATAGATGTTTTCATCTTGCTTTGAAAGTAAAGATGTAACTAATGAATAACCTAGCTTTTGTTTTTCTGTCTTTTAGCTGGGAAAGGATTTTGGTCTGAGATGCTAGGCGTGGGAGACTTCTATTACGAGCTGGGTGTCCAGATTATCGAAGTGTGCCTGGCCCTGAAACACCGGAATGGAGGTGAGGGTGCCTGGTCCTGTGGACTGGGCTTTGGGCTTCTCTGAGAGGGAGAAAACCCTGAAAGGTAGCCTTTTCTGTCCTGAAATCTGCAGGCCAATAAGGTCCTGAGAAGCATCTTAGTGCTTCCTGCAGTTGAATCCATGGCCAGTCTCCATGGCCAAGGGTAAATGGAATTACCCAAATATTTACCTCTGTTCTCCAAAGATCTTTGGCCAGGAAGGTTTAGCTTGAAGTTGTTACAGAACATGTAGGGAGGTAGGGAATAGACCTTTTCCCCTGATAGATGATGTGTCTGGGTTATAATTTTCTCATTAGTTAGTAACGGTAGGCCTGCCCTGCTTCTCCAGGATGTGGTGATGCCTACTGAACCTCTGTGCTCCCCAAAATGTGACCTTCAAAATGGTCATCCAGTGGTGTCATCTTAAGTAAGCACATTGAACGGTCTGTATTGAAGTTAATAAAACTTAAAACCAGTTATAAATCATTGGTTATAGACACAGCCTTGGTATCAAGAGAGCATTTATAGTTTTTTTAGAAATGATGTTGCCTTCGTGTTGTTTTTTTTTAGCCATAAAGGTAATCCTTCAACTGCTTTCTGTGCCCCCTCTCCAATAGGTCTGATAACTCTGGAGGAACTACATCAACAGGTGCTGAAAGGGAGGGGCAAATTCGCCCAGGATGTCAGCCAGTAGGTCTTGCCTTCCAACCCCTTGGAGTCTAGAAAGGTCTTTAAAAATCAAATGGAAATCTTTTCTCCTTACTGCTTGTACATCTAGGCTGGTTTAGGAATCATTTTTATTCCTCTTTATGATCATTAAAAATGTTATTTTAGAAAACTGAAAATAGGGAGATATTTAAAAAAAGATCCACTTATTATTTCTCAACTCAGAGATTACAACATTTTGGTAGATTTCCATCTAAGGATATTTTTCATGCATAAATATATATATATATATTTTTTAACATACTTGGGGCTGTGTATAATCTTAATACCATTTGTCTGTCTTTTTTTGGTTTATTTATTTATTTAATTTTAGAGGAGGTACTGGGGATTGAACCCAGGACCTCATGCAAGCTAAGCATGTGCTTTAGCACTTGAGCTATATCCTCCCCTAATCTTGACACTGTTTGAGGTTAAGGAGATTAGGGCAGGCACTGAGAAAGGCTGAGGGAGGGAGTTGGGCTTTGAAGATGGGGTGTAAATTGACCCGGTTCACCAGCGTTTATGTGTGATTCCACTTTGAGAAAAGGTAAAAAAGGCTATTAGTATGTGGGCTGGATGTGTGATCTCCACATTTTATGGGTTTTCTTCTTCCCTAATTTCAGTAGTTGTCAACTAAGAAATCAGAAAATCTGGCACTACTGGGCCTGAATTTCCACAAGGCAATAATCAGCTGGGTTACCCCCTTTCAAATGGATAAACATTCTCTATTTTACCGTAGTTCTTACTACTGCCTCTTGTCTCTTAAGTTCAGCTCATTCATTCACATTTCGTGATGGCTTCCTGTAAGCATATTTTTTTACCTCTGTCTGGTGTTGGAATGGTTTGCAGAGTGGAGGGCCTGACTCTTACACTATCTTCCTTGAATGTTCAAGCACCATTTGGTGCACTTTAACCCCGCCTTTTTACTGATGCAGTTAAATGTTGTGCAGCCTTTTGAGTCTTCCATCAGGGTGTCCTGCCCAGAGAAAGCTGAAACTGCATTGTTGCTAGGTCTGGTCTGCCTTGGGTCTTTAAGCAGCTCTTCCTCACTTCAGAGACGACCTGATCAGGGCCATCAAGAAACTAAAAGCACTTGGCACTGGCTTCGGCATCATCCCTGTGGGCGGCACTTACCTCATTCAGTCTGTTCCAGCTGAGCTCAATATGGATCACACTGTGGTGCTGCAGCTGGCAGAGGTACGGGGGTGCCTTCTCAGAGAGTGAGTGTGTGTGCGCACGTACACATTAAGAGAGCCTGGAAGGGGATTCTGGAGCAGCTCTGATCTCCCCCCTTCACTCAGGTCTTGTGGTGAAACTGTCTAATGGACGCACTCCTCAGACCTGTGCTTATTTAGCAGACGTTTATTGAGCAGCTACAGTGCAGAGCACTGGGCCAGGCTGTGGGGCAGATAAAGGTGGGTGCCATGTAGATCCTGCTCTCTAGGAGCTTACAGTCTAGTGGAGTAGACAGACATGCAGACAACTAACTGTATTTCCTTGGTGGACAGATTCTTAAACTACTTTATGGAAATCTTCAAAACAAATGTTTACTCTTGTTTGCCCCCCCGCTTCTCAGTAATGCATTAAGCACCATCATCTTCCCCCGATCATGTTTTAAGGGAAGACATGTTCAGTTTTCTGAATTCTGTAATATAGATTAAAACTAAAGGAGGGAGGGGGCTTTTCTTGATTGGGGAATGGTTCAGGTGAGGCAGGACAAGGGCTGAATATTTAAATATTTGAGATTATGAACAGCTGATGATGATGATCATTCCTTCCTATCAGTTAATCATTCTGAATCTTTCTTTGTCATACTTTAGAATTCTCTGAGAAAGTCTCCATTAATATTTTAGTGCCAGGGACTCCACTTTTTAAGACTTAACCCCTCAACGTAACTCTATCACCCTGAAAGTCACTTTTCTCTTGTTCTCTCTCTGCCAGAACCTGTAAACATTCTTTTTCTGTGCTCTCTTAGGCTTCACCCAAGGGCAATTCCCCCTTCTGTCTGGATAAACTGATTGTCCCTGGGAAGATGCTGGTTCTAAGCACACTCTTAACTCACTCCCCATTCCTCCTTCCTTCAGAAAAATGGCTACGTGACTGTCAGTGATATCAAAGCCAGTCTTAAATGGGAGACCGAGCGAGCGCGGCAAGTACTGGTAGGTGACTTTTGAGATGGCCCAGAAAAGACGGGCCCCAGATGGGAGGAGGTGGGTTGACAGGTACCACACAGACAGGGGCTTCAGCCTCTCTTTACTGACTTGCCTTGAAGGCTGCTGCTGCCACCCTAGAAGTGACCCCAGCATTTCTCTGGAGATGGCACTGAGAGGTAGAACTCAAGCAAGGCAGGCTTCCCACCCTGGCACATGGGCATGACCAGGCTGCCACTGCCGCTGAGGAGCCCCAGCACCTCTCCCCTGACCTGTAGGGCCTGGTCAGATGGTTAATACGGTTTGTACTGGAAGTAACACTGTTAGCACAGCATGAAGGGAATCATTAACTACTAATGATAATTACATATCTACAATTATATACTATTATCTTGCACATTATATATAGTTTTATATATACACAGATTTCATAGTACTAATGAAAGGCTGATGTTGTGAAGGGGGAGTAGCATGAACATGTAGGGGGCCCTGGCTTTCAATACCTTCTTCCTTACCCGGGCAGTTAAACTATAAACTTCTGTGAAGTGGGGATAACATAAACATTTGTTTGATGGTATTGAGCAGAACCAACCCATCTGGAGCATACTTCCAGCTGTAGGAACTGTGAGTCCATTGATTAATATGGCCCTTCCATTAACTTCTCCAAGGTTTTCCCACATCTGCCTGTTACCCAGTTAAGTTAACTGAAAGATAGTGATCTCCTTTTGGCTTCGGGGAATGGAGTTAGTGATTTGCTCAAGGCCATACAGCAAATATTTCTGTAGCCCTACCTTCCTTCCACAGAATTCCACTTGTCATTACCCTCTTTCACAGCAACACAAGTTAAGCAACTTGGTGGCATTTTTCACACCTCAGGCAAAGATCAAGGCTAAACAGATCATTCCAGTTTGGTTGTGTAAATATGTGAAGGCACTCGTGTAGATTTAGTTCAAAAACCCCACTGAAGCCAAAATTGGGTTTGGAGATTGTTTATCTGCCCTACTTTGTGGGAATGCCCCCTTCTCAATTGACGTTTCCTTCCTTTTCCTGCCAGGAACACCTGCTGAAGGAAGGGCTGGCGTGGCTGGACCTGCAGGCCCCAGGGGAGGCCCACTACTGGCTGCCAGCTCTCTTCACTGACCTCTACTCCCAGGAGATTACAGCTGAGGAGGCCAGAGAAGCCCTCCCCTGACGAAATGTGGAAGAGGGCACGGCAGCAGGCAGGGAGAAGAGGGAGGAGCTGGTGGTGAATAAAACCTGGACAACTCTTTTAAAAAAAGACAAAAAACCAAAAAAAATTCCAAGTTTTTTTCTTCCCCCAATATTCTTCATCCATTATTTTATTTTTTTAAAGTGCCTTCACATTGCATCTTTATTGGAGAAAACCTTGTTTATCCATTAAGGATAACCTGAGTAACACAGATAACAGCAAGCACATATAAAATGACTTTTGCACAGGTCATCTACAAGTTCATGGTAGAGCTGGGCCTAGGATGAAGGCCATCTGTCTCCTGGCCAGTCTAGTCTCTATAACCCCGAGACATAAAATTAGAGCTTCTGTAAATTCAGACCTCTTCCTTATAAAGTATTCTTTATCTCAAATGAGCAGACCCTAATGGACCCGTAAATAATATTCACTTTTTCAGTCTCTTCTAGCTTTCTCTGTAGAGGTTCCAGGTTATGGCAGATTCAGCTATGAGTGTGAAGGAAATAGAGGTTAATGTTAAATGGTGATTAGAGAAAACAATAGAATTGAGGGGAATCAGCCAATAGTGGATGTAGTATCGTTTCTCAAGTTCCTCACTAGCTTTCCCTCCCATAATGATCACCAGGTCCCTCTAACCTTCGTGGTGGGAAAAGGAATCATTTATTAACACCTACCCTACACCCAGTCTTATATACACCTTATTTATTCCTCATAGCAACCTTAAAAGGTTATGTAGGTATCCTAACTTTGTAGGAGAGGAATCTAATTTGCCTGGGGCCACCAGCTTAAGAAACAGAGCCAAAGCTAGAGTCGAGGTCCATTAACCCCAGAGTGCACAGTTTCCCGTATCTAGCTTTGCACGGCACAGGTAGGTCGTTTTATAATTTCTTCCTACACACATGGTCGGCCAAGAGGAAAAGCCTGTTCCAGAAACCAGAAAACAAGTTTTCCAAAGCAAGTACAGAAGGTACTGATGAGCTGCAAGTGAAACCCAGTCTTAACAGTCTGAATTCTAAATTCCTAAGAAGGGCTGGTTTAGTACCAGAAAGCTGAAAACCCAACGGTTTGGATTATTCATACGAAGACACCTCCAAGGGGATAGTCTAAGCCCATCGCTACCTCTGCCCATCCTTGCAGGACATGCTCACTTGCCAGTTTCTGAACAAGTATTTCTTTGGAAGGAACCAAGGCAAAGATGGCATTCCTCTCCTTGACTGCCAAGGCCTCAAAACAGGACCGACCCTATTTCTGACTGATGGGGAGCTCCTGTTGCCGTAACCCTGCTTCTACCCGCGTGATGTAACACAGGTTTTCAGCTTCCACTGAGCACTATCTTTATCCCTGACAGTTTCAGGCCTAAGTGAGAGGTGTGTTTGTCATGATCCCATTCTTCCTTTTACACAAACCCTCCCACACCCACAAGCGCTTCCTCCTTCTGCCAAAACAAACTTTATTGCACCAAAAAGAAAAAAAAAAAACTTCATTTATGTACAGTCAGATATAAAGACATCTCTTTGACTCCTGTGCATATATTTCCTCAACTCAAGATTAGGGCGTAAAAGTCAGGCTAGTATGCCAGACATGCTCTGCCCATGGCAGGGCCAGGAGAGGATTGTCACTTGAAAGTGGGAACACTTAAATGGATGACAGACAACACTGGACCAACTGACCAAGGGCATTATTTTAAGCCCTGTACTAGCTCTGGGAATGGAAGAGGGAAACTGGAAGCAGGGTTCCTTCCTGAGTCTCCTTGTGAAGAGACCCAGCCTTCAGGTATCCAAGCTGAACTTCCACCCCACAAGCCCACTTTCTGTCCAGTTTCTTCACTTCCTGCTCTCCCAAGTAGGACATTCTCCTTTGTGCCCAACCCCCTTCCCAACTCCCCCAGTAAGTCCCATGATCCACAAGGCAGAGGCCTCCCATAGCAGCGAGCAGAGCAGGTACAAGTTATCTTCTCCCTCACATGTAGCTGGATACCGACTGAGGCCCTGCGTCAGGGGGATCACCAACACCCCACCGGGAGCCCTAACAGTAAGAATCCGGAAAGCATGGGAGAACACATCAAAAGGGGAAGGATGGATTCCCTCGATGCCCAGTATCACAGGGCACCTAAAGCACATTTTTCTGAGCCAACCAGCTAAAGGATCACTGCAGCTAAATACAGAGAGAGAAGCAACACAGCCAAACACCCATCAGAACCAGTGACAAAGAGCAGCTGGGAGGGGCGGGGGAGGGGCGGGGAGGGAAGGGGAGGAGTCTTCAGAGTCCCAGCCCCGATCCCCTCTGCCATTGGCTACCCTTGCTCCCTACAGCTCCCCGGGCTTTGAAGCGAGAACTGCAGGCTGAGGTGAAAATACACAAGGACAGCCAAACACAACACAATAGGACTAGCATCCGTCGCCCCCTGCGCCCCACCCCCAGGAGGAATACCCTCATTGTGACTAGTATTTATGAAAATCTGTAAGATACTATTCTACATAGTGGCTCTAATCCCACACACGCAGCAGCTGCCTGTGTTGGAAACTTTTCAAATCGGTGATTTGGGGAACAAACGGCATTTTCAGCTTCTTATGGTGCCTGTGCAGGCTTTACCAAGACCTTGGTTCAGTCCCAGTCACACTTACCTTCTGTCATAAATCTAGAAATGGGTGTGGGGATGGGGGGCAGAGGAGAAAGGTGCTCAGGTGCTAGGTAAAGCTTACTCATCAGCAGCCTAGACGTCACCACTGTTCCTTCTCTTTGGTCTGTCTAGAACAGTGATTATAAATTAGGAAAAACAAAATTATGCTGGCCCATGGGAAATAATGGGAGAACAGAGGCAGGGAGGAAAAGGGCATTGGGAAGCCCTGCTTCAAGACTGAAGACAGACAGACAGACAACCACCCAGACTGCATTAAGTGTCACAGACAGCCCCCCCACCCCAAGCTCCCTTCCAGATATCCCCATAAATCACTTGGGCACACTCCCTCTTGGAACTGCAATTCCTGTCTCCCACCTATCCCTAAGGAGCTGGCCCTGTGGAGAGGTGTGTTGGTTGTTGTTTTTGCCAGAGGCCCTCGCCCTAGGTGCTCCTGCATAGGTACCTTGGCCCCTGATGTGGGATGAACATAGCCCCAGATGCTCGAGAGCCAAGGAGGTCATTTTGGGAACAGCCTCCCCACTCCCACGCCCTGGGATCCGAGCTTGGTTGGTTCTTGCCATCTTGCAGGATGACGTCACATTTGGAGGGAGATACACAGTGCCTCTCCATCCCTGGGGTGGGGGGAAGGGACTTTGCTGGGACTCTCGAGTAGGGGAGGGGAGAGGGGAGCAGGGTCTAAACCCTCAGGCTCCCGTGCAGGTCTGTCTCTGTCCCAGACGAGCTGCTATCAGAGTCCATTTCGGCGTTCTCATTATGGAGCCTCTCCAGCACTTTCTGACGAATCAGTCCCAGGCGCATCAAGAGGGACTGGTAGTCAAAGTGGCCCCGCTTCTCTCCAAAAGGGTCCTGTGGGAGAAACGAGACAAGCGGGAAGGAAGATTCAAGTCTGGGTGGCTCACCCCAGAGAGCGCAGCTTTAGGTCCATGTGAATCACATGCTCAACATCTGAGCACGGGAACAGAGGTGGGCACACCAGACAGTCCCGAACGGCAGACATCATCGTCCTCGCTAGGACTCTCAGGGCACGTTCACCACCCCAGATAGGTCTGGCCTGGGCCAACATGAAAATGTGCTTACTCAAAAGCACGCCAATATGCAGAAGGAGAACACAGTAAAGGGGAGATAAACAGGGAAGAGAAATTCAGGACCAGAACCGTAATCATTAGGAGTATCTGTGTTTTCAATTAACCTCATACAAACTATACAAAGGAAAAATTATCCTTCATTCCCTATACTCAAAAAGGGTAACTTGCTTTCTAAGGTCACAGGTAGGTCTATAAACTCAAGGGTTCTGACTTCTGGATAAGCACCTGCACTCTTCTGAAGTCAAAGATCTCCAACCATTATATAGGAAGGGGTTAATTGTCCTATAGTCTCAAAAATAACTATGGGTGGAGTGGAGAATATAAAAAAAAGAAATTTAAAAATAAGGATTCCGGCAGCAAAGGAGCAGGGCCAGCATTCAAACACGTGGAGCCCTCTTTCCTTGGCAGTTACAAAAAGGTACATGATTTCTCTCTCATATTCTGCCCCCTTCCACACTTCTGCCTACACGTTACTCTCATGATCAGGGGCCCAGTGGACGTTAAGCCACAGTTACAGGAGGGTTCTCAACTAGTCACTTATATTTGAGCGTATTTACAATTTGGTTTAATAAGAACCTCTTCCTTTAAACAAGCCTAAATTCTGCATTCTTACTGAAAGTGGAAGCACATTTCCCCAGCAGAGTCAGAGAATGAACAACTGGTTTCCATCCTTGGAACAGGAAATCTTTCAAGAATAATTGCATACCCAATGTTTCCCTAAGTGTTCTTTCTCTTAGCACCCCTCCAAGCTAGAGATGGAATTCCAATAGATGACCCTTATAATCCCTAAGTTCTAAATGTTCTTGATTTGAAAAGACTACTGACCAAGAAGGGAAGGAGTTCCAGGCCAGGCAGCAGGATGATTCAGATTCTACTCATGAGCACCTACTTTACGCCAGGAACTTAGAACCAACTCCATATGACTTCAGTCTCCTCTCTGGACCTCAGCTACTCAAATGCACCAGGTTCCTTTCGGCTCTGAATTCTATGAGAGATGTGGATGTCACCCTTGTGGGGGGATTTACATGGTCTGTTGTAAGGCCTCTGGAGTCAGCAACAGGGGCTGTGTTACCTGCATAGTCTGGCCTTGAAGGTGCAGGCGATCTTTGCAGGCTACCTCATAGAAGTCATAATACTCCAGGAAGGACTTCTCCATCACCCCTCTGGAAAACAAGCAGAGAAGATTAAGTTAGGAACAAGAGGGGAATAGGTCACCCTTTCACCATTTAACCTTAATGCCAAATTAAACAGCTAGAGTCCCCAAGCCCAGATTTGGTTTCCTACAAAGATCTTTCAATGGAAAATGGAAAAAGGAACAGCTGACCACCTAGGGTTGATTTCCCTTATACTCTAGGAGTTATAAAATGAGAGTGACTATTAATACGAATCACTTGAACCCCAATTTCAACTCAAGATTTGCTCAGTCTCATCTGTTTTCCATAGGCCATACCTAATCCCAAATCTTACTCAAAATTCTCCTAGAAAAGTTTCATGAACTCTTGGTACATCTAGTTTTAACATCTAGAAATAAACCTGAACACTAAGAAGCGGGTTTATTATGAAGTCCTCTACACCTCATTTGGCTGTATAAGAGGTCCTCACAAAAATGGAGGCTCCCTGAGGGCGTGGACGATGTCTTTCCCATCAGGCTTGGCACTCTCCAAGAACTAAGAAGCTCTTGAACTTCTCTCGGGTAACCCTCAGCCACTTGCTCTTTAAAAGCAGGAACCATATCTTTCCCCTTTCTCTATCTCCCTCTGGTGCCCAACATTGGACTTTGCCCCAAAGGTTCTCCAAGGTACAAACAAGCTAAATCTCCATAAGGTATACCAAGTACCAGGCAGGCTCTCTTGACACATACCGTAGGGGTTCAGGGCAGGGACACTTTCCTTCCATCATGTCACAGACCGCCACTCTGATGGTCTCATGCCGAATACATTCATTGTAATTTTTGCTGTCTCCTGGATGTCTCTCCTACAATGTGACAGATACAATAGTATCCAAGTACAAAATTTAGGTAAAAAGAAAAACCAATGGGAAGAGACTTCAGGATGAGTACGGGGTATGTGACCCAAGCAAATGAGCTAAGGGCATACCTTTCCCACTGTATGACAGATCCATAAGGAGCAACTAAGCCCTTGAGACCATTCACCTCCCCCACATGCATACCAATACCCATCCTCGTTATGGGTCATTTTATCTATAAGCAGCAAATCAGATACATCAAATTTCCCGAAGCCTGAAATGAAAGGCCTCGCAGGTAAGGATTAAGCGGGAAATAATCGTATGTAAGAACGATGGTAGAACAAAAAGGCACACATGACGTTAAGAGTCTCAGTCTGAAAAACCTATAGCTATCAGGATGCTTCCTGGTTAACTCCTTTACATTTCTGTAGGGTTCCACCATCACTGAATTAATTACTATAAATCTATCAGAAGTAGAACTTGACATTTCCAAAAGAGTAACTCTGAACTTGGTCTGGAAAGCTGATATGAAAGCGTGGGCATGAACAGAAGAGAGCATGGCCTCCCACCCTCTAACTCCTCCTCTGCTCCTCCTCCTACCACCAACCCCAGTCAATCAGAGCCTTGGCTCTATCAAAACATGTGAACAGGAAAGATATACATGGCTTTAGCCTACCACCATGGTTCCCAATGTGCACCACAGCGAAATCACAGGGGCACTGTGGGATACTGTAAACTTTTTGAGGAAAACCACAGTATTCAATACCCGTCAAACACCACGCGAACTACTAGATTGTGACAGGTAGTTCAGTTTTAACATTAAAACGCATTATAATCCTTTCGATGACATACTTTTTTTTGAAGCTGGATTTTCAGTCACTACTTTGATAAGCAGCAAGTAGCATATGAAAATGGGGGGACAGAAATGAGGGTGGTGACTCTGATCTGAGCTTAAAAGTTGTGTGGCACAGAACAGGTATAAACGTACTATTTTTTGTTTTTAAATATCCTATTTTTTAAATCACTGTAGTTATTTAAGAAAGAAGTAAGTTGTTTGGACCTAACTACTTAACAAATGGAACAGTATGGCATTTCTTTCTGCCTGGGGAACTGAGAAAAAGTACCAAGACAAGAGGGTGCCGTGACAGAAGAACGTTTGAGAATTTTAAGAATAAAAGTCACATCGCTTGAATTTCCAAACAAGACCTAAAAAATCAGCTCGCTGGTTAGCCAATGAGGTCCATTTCCATTTCTACCTACTCCTGAAATCATACACACTATTTGTTGGAAAGGATGGTGTAGGGAATTATTTTTGTTCATTCTTAAAGGGTATTTCCCTTTGTTTAGGCATACAGACGAATCAGCAGTGTTCATTATCTCATATAGTTTCAAAATGAATTAAGCATCAGAAAGATAAAGAAAAATATCATATGATATCACTCAGATGTGGAATGTAAAAAAAAAACGACCAACGAACTTATTTACGAAACAGAAACAAACTCACAGACATAGAAAACAAACTTAATAGTCACCATGGGTGAAAGCGGCTGGGAAGGGATAAATTGGGAGTTCAAGATTTGCAGATACTAATTACTATATATGAAATAGATAAACAAGTTCAGACTGTACAGCACAGGGAACTATATTCAGTATCTTGTAGTAACTTACAGTGAAAAAGAACATGAAAACGAATATATGTATGTTCATGTATGACTGAAGTATTGTGCAGTACACCAGAAACTGACACAACATTGTAAACTGACTATACTTCAATAAAAATATTTAAACAAACAAAATGAATTAAGCTGTTTTGATCACCTAAACTGAATTATTATTTTTGGGGAATATCACTGGAACTCTTTTCCTGTGCTCATGAGTAATTCTGGAAGGGGCTTAGAACAGTGGAAGATTTGGGGCTCCTGGGACTACATCCTGATCTGTGTCCTTGTGAATGGTCCTCTCTGAGCCACTATTACCTCACTGGAAAATAGGGATAATAATTATTGACTTCACAGACTTAGTATGAGGATTAAATGAGAAATTATATATATAAGAGCTTGGCAGTGGCTGGCATATAGTATACTCTTGGAAAATATGAGTTTCCTCCACTTTCTCTTTGGCAGCACTGACTAAAATATTCTTGCCCAAGCCAGTGACTGCTCCTTTGGCTCTGCAGGTAACAGTACTTTGTAACTCCAGAAACAAGTCTGGCTCAGCAGCCACTAGAGAGCACCTTAAAGGGACAGTGGAGAATGGAGGCATCCAGAAGAACCCACTGGCTGCAAGAGCCCCCAAAATAGTCTCGGGATTAATTTCCAAATGACTCCACTGATTTCCAGATGGTAGATTAATCCAAGTCAAATGGAAATAACTTGACAATGTTACTGTAACTTAATAAGGGCGAAAAAAAAATCACTATTAAGGAGCAGGCATGCCAGATCCTTTTTTCTCCAACAGTGATGAGTTTAATACATGGGGCTGAGCCAGATGAAAAACCAAAACCAAAACCTAAATGCTCAAGTAGACTTTTCAGATCTCTTAAAACCCAATATTCCACACCCCAGAGTTGGGCCCACCTGGTCTTACCTGCTCAAAGCCAGGCTCATTGTGATAGGGGTTCTCAGTCATCAGGGACTGGATGGAGATGAGCACAGAAGAGATGCTCTGGGCTGGGCTCCAGGCAGGGCCAGTCCACGTACTGCAAAACACATCAGAGGAAAGAGAAGACCGTGAAGCACAGAGATGGGAAAGGCCAGTGCACAAGTACCCTGGGGCCTGGCAGCACCATCATAAGTGACTCAACATTTCACTTTCACTATTAGTACTCTGGAATTTCCCAGCCTGTCTCACCCCCATTCACCAGAAATCAGTCAACTGCCTTAATCCTCATATCAAAGACAAAAGAAAGAGGGTAAAGTAAGCCAGGTAACTTTGTAGGGATTTTCTTTGGGCTAGGAAAGAAACAGTAGCCAGGGAAGGTTCCCTTCATCAAAATAAAACAAATAAGGTAAAACAGCTCCAAAGGCAGTCTACACATTAACCTCTATGGATCTCAAAGACCTTACTTATTTCTTTATGGGTGGTGATGGAGTCAGTGAGGAGAGAGAAGTTGAGCACACAGGCCCAGGAGGGACTGAAGCCATCTGGTTAGAGGCCATGTGCTGGGGCTGATGACTGGGGATCCAGTTCTCTATCAAGCCCCCAAAGAGTATAAGTTCTCTGAAGAGTACACAACTCTGCCAAAGGACAGGAAAGGAATAAGGCTCTTCCACACTGTGGAGGGTCTGAAAATGATATATGAAGAACATTTTGAACAACAGAGAAATACCAAAATTGCTCCTCTCTTTCATAAACCTGATGGAGTACTGGGAGGAAGAAGGAAGCTTGGACATTAATGACATTTATTTTTAGCTCAATTAGTTGAAGAAATGACACCTGAGCTGGAAGCTAAATACAACATGAGCCAGGACTGGTTTGTTCAGGTTAACTGGCCACTTCCCTTTCCTGCTGGACTTGAGGAAAAGCCACTAAGTGATGGGGAGCAGTAACTTCCTCAGAGCTTGCTCTTCAGTGCCTCTCCACCTTTCTTCTCAGCTTCGCTCCCCCAGGAACCCTACACCTTGGGTTCTCTAAAGCGTCATGTATTTGGAGACTGAAGTCAATAGGGTAAACTTTCATTCAATTTCTCTGTAAGTCAGCCCAGTATTTTTTCCTAGGTAGGGAGGAAAGGAATGAGGCTAATGAGTATAGTCAACTAAGAACACATAGGAATTTTCTACTCTGATTCTCCAAGGCAAACTTTCCAGAAGTAGCTTCTCCTTTTCCAACCAACACTTCTGCCACTTACACCCACAATCGTACTTCCCCTGTTTCTACTGTGAATTGATGTTTGCTCAAAAGTTTTATACTGGCCTAATGAAAGAAAATTTAATACAAAAACACTTTCATGAACAAGTTTCATAGTGAAGCAACAACTAAATTTCCTTACCACGGTGGGTTATACACATCACTCTCTTTACTAGCATGGACAATTCTATACCCTAAGGAAATAAAAACTTCTTTTAAGGACAACTTCCTTTAAAGGACTTCCTCACTGCTGTTTGTAATCACAGACCATATCCTTGGATCTCAGAGAATTTGGGTGGGGTAGGGAGGGGGAACACTGTAGAGGAAAGAAGTTTGTTTCAGCTGCCTTTCCCTCACAAAAACCTGGAAGTGTATTGGATTGGAGAGGAAGAAAGAAACAGGATAACCAGTTTGGGCAACTTTTTAAACTCCAACTTTTACTTGTTCTCTGCCCCAGGGAAATTCAGATCACACTAAAAAGACCAGTCTGGAATATGCTAGAAGTTATTTCCAGAATGTTTAACCCCTAAAGGCAGTTAAAAGGGAATGGACAAGAACTACTTGAAGCAAAATCTCGGTAGCACCCAGAAACAAAAATGCACTTGAAACTTTTGTTTCATATCTGATGTGACTTCTAACCTCAAGACATTTTTCATTCAGTTGTTAAAATATCATAATCATCATCATCACCACCACCGCCTCCAAAGCCACTCATGAGAGACTCAGAAATAAGACACTCACAATCCTGAATAGCACAGGATCTGCAGCCTTTCTCAACCTGCTCCGGAGAGAATTAAGCCCTGATGCCCTAAAGGAGTGGTTCTCCAACTGGAGTTTGCACCAGAACCCCTAGATTGCTGGGCTGCCTCCAGAGTTTCTGATGTAAGAACTCCAGGGTGAGGCACCAGAATCCGCACAGCTGTAAGTGATCCAGTGCTTCTGTGACATTCGGTGAACCACTTCACTAAGGCATCCGTTGTACGGAGTGAATTAACTTCTCTTTTTTGCATTTAGAATGGTACTACTCAAGTACCCTCCTGGGGAGAATTGAGGAAATAGTCACTCCAATCATTTTCTGTGTTCAGATGAGGAACCCTGGTTGATAAAGGCTGGCCTAGAGTAATTATTTGCTAACAACCAACTTGGCCACTTAGAAGTCTCCTCTTACCCTAGAATACTCAAGCAGACTTTCCCATTGCGGTAGAAGTTGGGGTTAAACCTCACTGTGTTATTGCCCGTTGTCATCAGTTTGACCCGAGGTGGGTGGATGGGATAGTCGGGCGGACACCGAAACACGAACAGGAAGAAACCCCCTTCATAAGGAGTGTCAAATGGGCCTGTGATCAATGCATGAATCTGCAAAATAAAACCCCATCTCAAAATTGTGAGGTGATGTCCCATCCCAAACCCTCCTGGCTTCCACTTGCTACCCACGCCAGCAGCAGGACCTTCGTCTATATCCGTATCATATCCTCTCTATGCAGAATGAATAGTGTGTACTCATTCATACTAACAAATATGTTTGGAATTTTAAGAAATCTCATTACAATGGAGTGGCATCTTACTCAGGAGTTACATTCTAACCTTAGAGCCCAAGGTAAAAATTGAACCTAGCCAAAACCACCCTTGAGTGCCCCTTAAAATTCCCTTAAAGCATGTTTTTTTTATTTCGTTCGGACTTTCCTGATCAGTATTATGTGTAACAAATGGATAGAACACCAATGTGCAAAACATAATATGTATCTGTAAGATATTATCTTAGCACGTTTAATTTTAAGAAATTAATACCTACAACTAGTGAGTACATTTGTTTGGATCTGCCTAGGTGAAACATGCATATGATGCAACTCCACCCTCCATCCATGTGACACAAGGGGAGAAAGATGAATGAAAAAGAGGAAAGGGATTGGAGGCCACCACACCAGTGCCAATCACAGTGCAGAGCTAAGGGTTGTAATGGAGGCCTAGGGTATCTGCTTCCTCCGTAGAGGATCAAACCTACTGTGGAGGATGTGGCTCAGGCAGCATCCAGCTGTGTCAAAGATGCAAAGAAAAATGGGGAAACTCAGGGTCCACTCGGAGCCACAGATCATCCCCAGAACTTTCCCCAACACTGTAGGTTAATTAAAAAGAAAAAAATCAGCAGCACTTAAAACAGAATGTTAAATTCTCTTCCTCCAGCTGTGATTATTGAACAAGGTTTTTCTTCCAGAAGAGAGGAAAACCTTAACTGACTCAGTTGTATTTCTTCTTTTACAAAGGCTCCTAGGCACTTAAGTCTGCTCTGAATTTAAACAGCAAGAGGGAAAAGGACCTGCAATCCAATGTCTCAGCCTACAGTCCCTACCGTGCCCTGGTGGCCCTGTGTTATCTTTTAGCCTCCAGTCGTTTGGAACAGCAAGCTCAAATGGTATCAACATGACATCAGTTCTAGGACCCCAGGGACTAGCATATTAACACTGACACTTGACTAAGGACAAGATGTCTCAGAAAAAACATTTCCAATGAGATAAAAAGAAAAAATCAATTTAAAGGGAAACCTATTCAAAACAAAATAGATATACAAACAATTCCAAATGTGAATTTTTACTGTAAGAAATTTGAAACTATGTTTTCATTTAAACAACACTAGATTTAGGTAATCTGACTTCTTCACAACATCAGTTTAAGTGAAAGTAGAGCATTCAATGACAGAGAAGTCTAGGTAATCTATGCCAGAGGAATTGAAGCTTTCTCTGTGTTTGTGTGTGGACAAGAGAGGAGCGGTCTTTGGGGTGGAAGGGATATTCCAAAGCAATCAGTAAGGACAGGAGCCTTAACAAAGCCCTATAACTATAAACACTGCTCACTCAAGCCTGCTCCATCCCCAACCTTCTTGGCTTCTGATTTACAGCACCACACTTAAAGGTCAAGAGCGGAAGGATGGGGGAAGAGTTGGGTAGCACAATGAATAGGGTGACCATATAATTTATCATCCAAACTGGAGCATTTCTGAGAGTGAAAGAATGCTGGGACAATAGAAACATACTGGGATTTCCCAAGCCAACCAGGACCTTATGGCACCCCAAAAAGAGACACATGTTCAAGGCTCTGTTCCACTTCACTGTCTGACCTTGGGCAAGCCAATTACTCTCTTGGGATTTTGATTTCTTCATCTATGTAATAAGAGATGTGAGCTGGATAATCTCTTTTAGGCTCTTCCAACTTTATGGGCCCGATTTCCCAATAACCCTCCAAACCCCACCAAGTTACATACCTTAGTCATGTCAACAGTATCAGGTACAACGAACATTCCTGGAGGAGGCTCCTTATAAATGGACATGATATCCCTGTATAACACCAAGAGGAAGTGGGGGAGGGAGTGAGGGAGAGGAGAAAAGAGGGGAATCCCTTGAGCAAAGCAGTTCTTATCACCTCAACAAGGCCAGGGTTCGAGAAAGTGGTGCTTGGTACCACAAATGTTTGCACTGTCTTGCTGGCTGAGAAATCTCAGCTGAGTACTTGTCAGGCAAGCAGAGAGCAAATTATTATCAAAGGCGCATTGTTTCCTCAGGGGGAGGGTTTGGAAAGGAGAGTGGAAATCAGAGATCCCAACAGCATCAGATGTCACCCTGGAAAAGCCACATCCCATTTACTCTCATTTCCTCCCACATGGCAATTCATTCACTCCCCACCTCCGAGATTCCCAGGTACTACGGCTGAATGCTAAATGAAGGTTTTTCAGTAACTGGGAAGGCATAATCAACTCCACTAAAAAACTAATTCCATAAACTACACAGTGGACTGTTGTTGGCATGGGGATTATATGAAGCAAGTGAGCTAGCAGGAAGCAATAATGGTCTTCTTGCCCAGGGGACTAAAAGGGTAGAGATCTCTTCAGGTTAGGGAGAGGACCCTCTGAAACTGCTGAGAATCTCACATCTGGAAGAGGACATGTACTACTATACACTACTTCTATAGAAGATGAGAGGATTGCTAGGTTTGCTAGAAGACTGCTCATAAATTAGTTGTGAGCAGTTATCTATAGGAACACATTCTAGGTGGGAAATCTAGGGATTTGCTAGGGTACACAGGGACATTAAAAAAAAAGTGCAAATAAATGACAGGAGACAAAAACAAGTACTGGCAAAACTCAGAGGTATGTTAGAACTGGAAGGCTGAAATGGCCGAAGGAGTACAAGAGTTAAGGAGTGTTGAGCTGCCTTCCAGACGGCCCGCACTGTCTATGGAGTGTGTATCTACCTTTACTTTAAACTAAGCACCCAACCCTGCACCTCGTGGCCTCTCTGGCCATCTGAAACAGCCTGCACTCTGTCTACGGGGTGTGCATCTCTGAATAAATCTACTTTTACTCAAAAAAAAAAAAAAAGAGTGCTGAGTTTCTTAAGTTAGAGGCGGCAACCTTGATGGAGTTGGCCAACTGCATCAGGCCCTGGGCCAGGTGCTTTACACACAGTATGCTGTTTAATTTTTATCACAACCTTGAAAGGTAGGTGGAAATACCTGAAAGAACTTGGAATGTGGGGAATGTGATTACCTAGATGAGGATGACTGTGATGGGAGGCATGGGGAGAGAGTCTGGTCATCAGCAAACAGGTTTCAGTATTAACAGCAGCTAAAAAGCATTCTTTTCTCCTATGTAATAGGTTCTGTGCAAAGCATTTTCGCAAAAACATTATCTACTAAATGATATGATCTAAGATCAGTCACCCAAGAAATAAGCACAGAAAGGACTTGGGCCTTTGTTCCTATATTTGAACTGGGTATACTTGCTTCAGAAAGTAAACCACATGACCCGGAGGAAAGAATACAGAAAAGAAAGTCTTGAGTGGGACACTACAAGCCAAAGAGACTGGGAGGGTGAGAGGAGGAAGCCTGAGTTCCTGGAACAGGTGTGAGAGTGGACAGCTTTGGGGTTCTGGAAAAGTGCTTCAAGGAAGGCTGCAGGCATGTGAGGGAAGCGACTTGGACTTGGGGAAGGGACTTTGTGGAGGGGACTTGAGACGGGGAAGAAAAAGCCAGGCTGGCCTGGAGTCTCAGGCTGAGCAAAGCAAGCTGTGTGTGTTACTAACGGGGCTCAGGAGACGACGCAGGGGACCGCTGGGTGGGGCCTCCGGGCAGCATCTAGCAAGGCTCGGGTGGGGAAGGGGGGAGAGGGGCGGCGCAGAGGGCGGGAAGGGGTGTTACTGAAGCGCGGAAGGGTCGGGTTTCGGGCGGGAGGTATGGGGGAGGGTGTCCGGACTGGAGACAGAGGGCTCACCGGAGGTGGCCGAGGGGCGGGGTCGGACCTGGGCACTCGAGGAGGGGCTTGGTGCGTGTGGGGCTGGGGGCGGGGGAAGAGGACTTGGATCCCGACGCTCCGGGCTGGCGAGACGTGGGCCCAGGAGCTGGGCCGCGGCGAGGGCAGCGCGGAGGCAGCGGGGCGGTGGTAGTGGGTAAGGGTGGGGGGCGGGGAAGGTCGAGCCCCGGAGCTCGGGGCTGGGGGAGGAAAAACCCCGGCTCACCGCTTGATCCGGAGGAGACACTGCGGCGCGGTTCGCTCGCCGTCCCAGTCAGAGCTGAGCGTGGGGTCCCAGTGGCTAAGCAGCGCGGCCCCATGGGCAGCGGCCGAGGGCGGGAGCCCGGGCAGCGGAGCCAGGCCGCTCCCC
This sequence comes from Vicugna pacos, assembly GCF_048564905.1. Lineage (NCBI taxonomy): Eukaryota > Metazoa > Chordata > Mammalia > Artiodactyla > Camelidae > Vicugna > Vicugna pacos. Next base: position 36,301,489 of record NC_133002.1, on the reverse strand, counting down.
GGCCCCCCGGCCCCGCCCGCCGCCGCCGCCGCCGCCCACACATCCGGCAGGAAAGGCGGCCCGAACCCGCCGCCGCTGCCGCTAACGCCAACAACACCAGCGACGCCGCTCGCCCCAGGGCCCGCCGCCCCGGCGCCCGCCGTGGCCGTCGCCGCCTCCTCAGTCGGACTCTCCGCCATCGCGCCTTCGCTTCCGGGACTGCTCGGCAGCACGTCCGCCGACCAGAGCGGCCGCTGCTCCCTCCCGCTCCCGCACCACCGAGAGCCGGGCCAGAGTGTCCCCACCCTCGGCTTCCACGGCCCGGGCGGCGCTGGCTCCGCCCACCCCCGCCCCGACCAGCGAGAGGCGCTCTGCAAGAGCGTCCACTCCACGGTCCTCCAGGGCGGGCGGGGGTCGGAGCTCGCCGGCCAAGCGAGGGTTCTGGGCCTGCGCGGCTCCCGCGCTCTGCGGGAGGAGGTTCCGAGGCGTGTGTGGACACCTAGGTATAGTTGAGAGCTCAGTTCCAAGGATTATTTTATTTTCAAGTGTTGAAAGGGGAGGAGGGTAAGACCATTTCCCCCGTTTAGGGGAGTGACCCTCAGACATGCCGAAGAGGTGGGACTGGGGATCCAGCTTCCTAGTAGGGAGGCGGTGAGTAGAGGAGTTGACTCCGTTAGAGCCCTTCTTGTTCGGAAGACTGATTTATCCTTCCTCCCTGCACCCTCACCCACGGAGGGCAGACAGCAAGAGGAAGGAAGGAAGAAATCAGAACCTACGAGTGAAAAACTATCTCGTTTTAGAGTTTATTCAATATATATTTATAAAGGGCATGCTAAATGCCAGGCACTGTTGCTAGGCGTTGCCATAGGAATAATGAACCAGACCTAAAGAAGCTTGGTAAAAAGAAATCAAGCCTCCTAACTCCAAGCTCAGTATTTCTTCCCACAAGTCCTTGGATATGCAGGAATCAAGGGGCTGTGAGTTTAAATCCTGGGAGGATTCCTCAGGATTTTACTGAGATATGTAAGATGAAAAAGAATACTATGGACTAAGAAAAACAAGCCTTCAATAAAGAAGACTTTCCCTTTTCTCGCTAGCTAGAGTACAGGCTCATAATCTAACACTCCCAGCAGAACCTGGGGCAGCACTCAGTAACCAAACACACTGATTATTTCTGCAGCAAAGCATATGAATATTCATACTAATGTGGGTACATTTATGAATATTCGTACTAATAGCCTCACTTTGGATTATATTTTGTAGCCAAATTTGCTTTTAAAAAAAAGAAGTCCTGGGGGATGATACAGCTCAGTAGTAGAGTGCATGCCTAGCGTGCATGAGGTTCTGGGTTCAATTCCCAGTACCTCTACTAAATAAATAAACCTAATTACCTCCCTCCATTAAAAATAAAAAATAAAAATAAAAAGAATTTTAAAAAAGAAGTCCTGTTTTCACAGTTTTGTGAATTTTCCAACAATGGAATGTAGGGTTGAATGATAATGGCCAGCATTTATTGAGAGCTAAAATACTGGGGTTTTTCAGTTAACACTCATTGAGAGCCTAATATGTACCAGGCATTATGTAATGTATACTTTTTTTTTTAAAGGGAGGTACTAGGGATTGAACCCAGGATGCACCCTACCACTGAGCTATACCCTACCCCCTACTTTGTCTTATTTAGTCCTTTCTACAACCTTGTGAAGTAAGTACTATTATTTGTCTGTTCTGACAGATGCAAAAAGAGAGGCTTACAGAGGTTTGGTCACTTACACATGGGTCATACTGAGAGCAAGACAAATCTGTGTCAGAGAAAACGTTCTGACCACTATGTGATACAGTCACAGCTTGGAACTCTCCCTGACTTACCACATTTTACCTTGTATTAATTATGGTCATTTGGTACCTGTTGCTCCCTCCTCATACCACCCCACACCCCCACCGTTCTTAGCACTCTAGGTATGGATCCAGCACAGGGCCTGACACAGCTTAGATACTTAACATGAAGCAAAATGAATCAATATAATATTTTATACAGATCTCAAGTTTTGTTGTGTTTTACCACTCTATAATAAAGATGCCCAAATATTTCTGAAAGGAGATGCAAGAAACCGGCAACAGTGGTTGCCTCGATGGTTTGGTTGTAGACAAGATGGGCCAAAGAGTGTGTGTGTGTGTGTGTGTATACACACACACATACACATATACCTTTATACCTTTTAAATGTTGTGCTGTGCACCAACTGCCTATTTGAACTATATATTTCATTCATTTTTAAAGGATTCCAGAATTTTGCTGGGGTATTTACTTAATAAGATGCTCAAAAGTCAACTCATTGGATAACCTCACACAAAGAAAAACACTACTCCGTAGCTTCTCCATGGCTACAGACCACAGAGGCCCAAAGGTGGCCCATGGGGTGAGAGGATTCCTCATGGGTCCCCACCTTACTACTGGACCACTATTTTCAAGTACAAGGTCTGTTAGTAATATGACAATGTGCAAAAACCACTTACCTTAAATCCAGAAGAAAGGTTCAACCTTTGATCTGTATCACTCTGCAAATATCCTTTTTGAGCCTACTCCTGCATCATAGGATAATGATAGTTACTACCTCTCAGGATTTTTCTGAGGATTAAGTGTGGCGTTTCTAGAAATGTTCTGTAAAGTGGCAAGGAATGCCCAGATAATTGTCACCTCACTTGCCCATTGTGCCTTCTCTCCTCCAGGCCTATGTTCACATTCTCTACCTGGAATACCCTTTCCCTTTAGTCTATTAGGGGAAATCCTAGTTGTTTAAACTCTCTGAGCCTCTATTCCTCTATTAGGAACATTAGTAAAATAACAGTAGCCATAAAAAAGAGATAATGTGATTATGAATGTGCACAATATGTGGCCAGAGTAAATATTCAATAATTACTAACCCTTATTATTATTATTATTCATCTTCAAGGCTGGCTGGAATATTACTTTCTCTGCTAAACCTTAACACCTCTAGGCATATTATTAATTACTCATTTTTAATTACTCCATCCTCTGGAATAATTCATATCTTTATTATAGCACACACTACTTTTTATTTGAGTGGTTTGGTTACTCATCTGTCTCGCTACTACATATGACGTCTCTAGGGCAGTAAGCGTGGAGCACCAGTCTTGTATCTCTGGGATCTGACATTGACTGAGTACTGCAGAAATGGTAAACAGAATGGAAATGAAGACATGGTAGCCAGTGGCCCTTCCCCTGGCCATGGGTCTTCAAGATTTCACCTCCTCCTCTTTTCTTTCCAAAGAGCCAAACTTGTACAAAGAAAAGTCAAAGCCTGAAGGGCTGCAGCTGCTTAAAGGACCAGTTCCCCAGCTCCCAAGGAAACTGGCAGTGCTTAGTCCTGTGCTCACTGACTTCTTCAAGGCAACACCTGGCTGCTTTTCCCTGGCAGCTTGCCCTCTGGAGCCACTCCCATGCCTTCTGGGGATGGATGACACAACTGAATGGTCTTCCTGCAGGAATTTGGATCCAAGCCTCTCCTCCCCAGCGCACTGGACTTCCCTGCATTGAGCCATCTCTTAGTGTAACAAAGTTCAGTAGCACCTCGCTCATGGCTCCCGGCAAGCACTCATGCCCAAGGACAGAGGCCAGCAAGTATCCTGGAGTTCAGGTCACTGCTGTGCCTCAACCCTCTCTAAAAAGATACATTGTGAAGATCCTTCTCCCTTTCCCCAAGGACCTGTGTCCCACTGCCCTCTGAAGCAATCCTTCCCCTCCAGGACCTAGCCTTTTTTTAATGAAGGTACTGAGGATTAAACCTAGGACCTCATGCTTAGTGTATGCTAAGCACATGCTCTACCACTGAGCTATACCCCCTAACTCCTGTCCTAGCCATTTGTCTTGGGCTCAATGCCAAGGAAAGATGGAGTTCCCATCTAGGTCATAAATTGGGGACTAAAAGGAAAAATCATAACTTGAACTGTTTTGAGGCTTCTGATTTTAAGATCTATATTTTGGAAAGATGGAGTTCCCATCTAGGTCATAAATTGGGGACTAAAAGGAAAAATCATAACTTGAACTGTTTTGAGGCTTCTGATTTTAAGATCTATATTTTTAAATTTAATAATACATGCATTATGTTATCTCATTATACACCTCCCATTAATATCTTATACTACATATATCTCATTAATACTGTACATGTATACATTGCATATATCATTATTTGCCTATATTTACCTGTATTCTTATTTCGTTGTCACAACAACCATGAATTGTTCTCATCCCCATTTCAGTGATGAGGACATCAAGGCTGAGAGGAGATAATTAACTTCCCAGTTAGGAAGTAGCAGGGCTGAGATTTGCATTCCCCTCTAACTCCCAAGTCAATGCTCTTTGCCACCATGCTGCACTCTTGAGGCAGTAGTGATGTCTTATGGTCACCCTTCTTAGAGTATAATGAAAACAATGGACCCTCTCTCAAGAACAATGCACCTCTGTATCCACTCACAAACATTTTGCACTAAGCAAAATGACTCCACCCATGGGCCACAGACCTTAGTTTAAAAAACCTCAGTGGTAATGGACTAATTGCCTGGTTGGAGGTGAGAGAGTATTCTCCATTGATTCTCTAAGGCTCCATGGGCCCACCAATCACACTCCCAACCTTGCTGATTATGATTTGTAAGTCCGACAATTCTAAAGCTATTTGGAGCCCATGATGAAGGGAAATTCTTACCAGCCCCTTGGCCAAAAATAGGCTCCTGGAGTTTCACAGGAAATAAAAGACAACCATCTTCCCTGGGGGCTGCTCCTTGATTATCTCCAGAGGGCAGAGGCCTGGAGGGGATGCCAGCCTGACACTCGTAAAGGTTGCTGCATTCTACTTGCGTAACATTACCAGTTAATCCATTGCAGCCTTGGTGATTTAAGCTGCCCTTTTAACCTCAGTCAGTTCTTTCTCTTTGGCCCTGAGTTTCCTGGGATCTGCTTCAGGTTCTGTCACTGGTTTGCTGTAGACAATCTTGAGTGTTACTTAAGGTGAAGAGGCTAAGAGGACAAGCAGCAGATCATGGTAGACCAGCAGTTCTCAAATGGGAGTGATTTTTTTTTTTCTTTTTTTTTTGCCCTGCAGCTAGGAGACATTTGTCAATATCTGACATTTGGCAGTTGGTTGTTACAACTGGGGGAGAGGTTGGTACCGGCATCCAGTGGGTAGAGGCCAAAGATGTTGCTAAACATCATCATACAACGCATGGGATGGCCCACAGCAATGAATTAGCTGCTCACAAATGTGCCAAGGGTGAGAAATCCTGTGGTAGAAGACCATGATGAATGTTAGATGGACTTGGATTGAAATCGCTGGCCTGCTGTATGATCTTGAGTAAGTCACTGAACCCTAGATGAGGCGGCACGGTGATTAGAAAATGGGTTTGGAGTTTGAATCCCAGCTTTACTAACCAGCTGTATGACCTTCACAGGATTCCTCACGTCTGAGACTCCCTTGTTTCCTTACTTACAGAATGACTTATTTCATAGGGATGTTAGAAGTTATTCACTGAAAATACTTACCACCGCACCTGACATAGGAGTGCTCAAGTGTTAGCTGATATTCTAACCAACATTGGCTTTTCCTCTTCTACAGCACGTAGCTTTTGTATCCACATAGTCAACAATTTATGGCATTGTTCAGTATTGTTTCCACTCTGTTGGTTTCTTAGCATTTCCCAAGACTCCTAGGAGGATGCTTAACACCTAAATACCTGTATGACTGTCTTTAAATTGCATATAAATTGAATCCATTCTTTTTAACTCACATATTTTGGTGTTTTAACCCTTTTTGCTAGCTACCCGTCAGCTGGAAGGTGTTAACACTAATTAGGAATGTTCTTGGTCTCACTAGTCAGTTTTGCAGTAAGTTGAGGTATAAGGTTTTCAAAAAATGGGTGCCACTTATGTTATTACTCCTTTTGAAACCACCCAATTTGGGGCAGACAATATCTACCAGCACCTAAGTTCATTCTGTGGATATATCAGCTTAGCTTTCTCTTACCTGGGTCTTCAGTTCCACTGTAGCCAAGTTGGGGGCACCTGCTGGGCACAGACTGAGACCACAAGGAAGATGCTGTGTGGAGCTCTCTGAACAACTTGTTAGTTGGTTCACCCCTCAAAACACCCTTTTCATCCTTATCAAAGATAGGGATAAAAGACTGTAAAGCCCCCACGAACCGAGACTGTGTCCCTTATCTGCTTTACTCAAGCACGTTTAGGCGCTCTAAGAAAGGCCAGCTGGGAACAAAAAATGAAACTTACAAGTGGGGCTAAGTGCAGGCAGATGGAGGCTCCCTCCACCTCTAACGTGCTATACAACTTCTTTGGGATGAAGTTTCCCTATCTGTGCTACCTCAACTGTGTGGCCAAAACGAAAACAGATGGGACAGCACAGCAGGTAAAGGTTTAAAGCCGGCCTGAGGGGGGAGTCCTCAGTTCTGCCACTTACCAGTCTGTGATGTTGGACAAGTTATTTTGCTTCCTTAAGCATCAGTCCCCTCATTTGCAAAACAGGTATAATCATTGTGCTTATAATTCATAGGGTTGTTGAGATAACAAATGTAAAACACTGGGTACAGAGCTTGGTGCAAATTAAGCCCCTCAAATATTTTCCAAATTATCACACCAATAATATTACACAAATCCATGCTCCCCCAGGAGATGTTCTTAGTCACACCAGTGCTGCTTCTCACTCCTGAGGAGACCCTAATCACCAATGGCTGACCCAATCCCACTTCCCTTGTCCCGCCTTTCCATGAAGGCCTTACCCAAGGGCAAAGGACAGAGGCGCAGGCATATGGGTTTAGAGAAACGTCGTGTTTAATGGTAAAGCTTAGCCCACTCCAGCACCGGGCATGGCCTGGGGTCGAAGCAGCAGGGATGGGTAGGCGACTTCCATGGAGCCTCACATGGCGAAAAGGATGAGGAAGGCAACCATCAAACAGAAGAGCCCCATGGCCTCAGACAGGGCAAAGCCCAGAATGGCATAGGAGAAGAGCTGCTGCTTCAGAGACGGGTTCCTGCCGGGGAGAGACCGAAGCTAGTCCAAGAGAAGGAAGGGGTGAGGGCATGGGTCATGGGTGGTGGTGATGGAGGATGCAAGCAGGTTAAGTGAATGGGGAGTGCTGAAACTGGGAGAGGGCTTAGCTTGCATATATCGTGGGGACTGGACAGACAAGCAGAGTACCAACATGGTGAGTTTAAATGAGCCAGGCTGGAAACATTTATTTAAATTCTGATTCAGAGGCCACTGGAAAAAAACAGGTAGATGAAATCAACTCAAAGCTAGAAGGATCTCTGCTGAGGCTTCCTCCAAATAGGGTGAAATTTACAGTAGGAGATGCTTGAGGCCACCCCAACTTACCTGGCATAGCCAATGATCAAGCTGCCAAACACTGTTCCAATGCCGGCCCCCGAACCAGCCACACCAACTGTGGCAGCCCCAGCACCAATAAACTTGGCCGCTGTGTCAATGTCCCGGGAGACGACACTGGTCTGGAACTCCCGCCTGGCCACCTGGAGCGGGATGCTGCTGTTGGAAGGCTAGAAGGAGGGGTAGAGAGGGAAGGAGAGAAAGAGAGAGAGGAAGGGAGATAGTGAGGCACAAGGACAGGTAACTGACTCCACCCCCCATCCCACCCACCTGAGCCCTGAAATTGTTGGCAAATTGCTTAGGAAGTGCGGAACGCTCAGACTGCAGAGCATGCTGGGAATTAGTCTTAGGGGTCCATTTCCAGATAGGGCTAGGGAAACTTCACTTTTCCAAGAACCTCACCTACTCAGAACTATTAAAGCACCACAGATTCTCTAACACTCCTCCCACTTTGGCCCAAAGGCAACTCAACTTACTTAAAGTTCCCCAGTCTAGGGAAATTCTTAAGAGGACCCATTCTCCATTACCTGTTCAGATGGGATCTCTGGCCTACTCAGGAAGGAGGCAGACACAGGCCTGATTAGACCCCTGGTACAAGAGCGGATCTATAAAATCAGAAAGACACACTCCCCTAAATCAGGCAAGAAAAAAAAAAAACCTTCAAACAAACCAAAAAGCCCTAAGTGCTGAGCTTCTGTGAAAAATAACTACAAATATTATAAATAAAACAAGCCTACTCTGTTTCAAGGTCAGTTAATGTAGTCCTATGTGTACCAGTCAAGCCTGCACCAGAGACAGCTGTCCTGAGACCCTGGTGTAGTCAGCAGTAGCAACCTTCCCATTTAAAACTGAGTGATAAAATTCACTTCCATGGGCACAGCCCTTATCAGTAATTCAGAATGGAACAAAACCCCACACTAACATCAAACCAAGTACAGGAAAGAAGGTTTATATCCAGATCACCAAAGAAATCAGAAGGGGAAAATATTATTATGCTAAAATGTAGTCACTGTTACACATTCTGAATGGAGTGGGTCAGCAAGTCAGCTGAGGCTCCTGAAACAACCACCTAAGCAGAGACTCCTGTAAGGAGGCTTTCTTGCGCTATTTCAAGAAATATAATTTTGCAGTCCTAATACAGATGCATGAATTCCACCTCGCAGGGTGCAGCCTGGGCATCAGGATTTTTAAAAGCTCCCTAGGTGATTCCAATGTGCAGCCAAATTTGAGAATCACTGTTTCAGTGGACTGTTCAGCTATGGCCAAGCCAGACTAGGGGTAAAGGTCAGATCCAGACTCTCAACACATTCCAAAGCCAAGATAGATTGATTTACAGGCCCAAGTAATCAGAGGTTAACTGCATCACATCCAACAGCTTCCCTAAAGGGGCAACATCATCAGGATGCCAAGCTCCTCTCAATTCATTCATTAAACAATGAAGTCTCCCACCCCGGAGGAGCAGCTTACCAGAGCAGGAGGAATGAGTAGCGCCCTGGTGGTCTGCATTTTTTCAGTCTGCAGAAGAAAAAAAAAAAATTCATTGACAGCCTGGTTGTTTGCTTATAGTGACGACCTTCGGTCGTCCCCTTCACCCGGCCTGTCGTCCCCGGACCACGCTCTTCCTCGAACCGTGCCCCAGATGAGGAGAACATTAGAGGTCAGAGGGACAGCGCGAACTCCCGGTCCACCACTTTTAGAGCGACAGGTCTGCAAAGGAAGGTCATGGAGATCGAAAGTAGAGGAAGGAGACCCGAGCCCCAGGAGGGAAATGTTGCCCAAAGAGAATGGTCTCGCGGGAAGACTGGAGGCAGAAACTAGGCAGGTGCCGCTCAGGCTCCTGCCCATTTTACACAGCTGTCCACGGCCTGCTGGGACAGTTAATCGATCATTACCGTTGGTAATTAACATTGTTAAGGCTATAGACCCCCATCGCCTTTCCCGGCCCGAGGGGCAAATGCCCCTCCACATAACCCTGCCGCTTGATGGCTTTCGGCCCCAAGTCACCTGCACTCCCACTGCCCTGCTGCCCCTGCTAGGACCACAGCGCTCGCCCGGCTCAAGGTGACTGACTCACCTCCCGGCTTTAGCCCTAGGACTCAGAGCTCAGCTACCCGACCCACGTGTCCGGGGCTCCCCCAACTCTCATTGGCCGCAATCCCCCACGCCTTCATTGGTTAACATCCTCAAGTCCTCCTTTCTTAGTGGTTTTCCGCAGCTTCTTCCTTTCTCTCCACAGGAGCTTCGTGGCAGTTCCCGCCTCCATGCGGGTAAAGGCGGGGTTTTTCTCCGAGAAAAGGCTTCCGATTGGTCAATCCCTGAAGTGTTCGACCATAGAGTCGGCTGGACTCAGAGGTTCCGTAACATCCCGCACAAAATGGCGGCCAAGGTGGAAAGCTGCAGAAAAAGGCGTGGGAGAGATGACCGGACGCCTTCCGCAGAAAGACACATGACCTTGGACCTTAGCCTTCATTCGAGCGCGCGAGCCTTGAGGCGCGTTGCATGTTGGGATTTGTAGTCTGGTCAGCCCCCTCAGTTTCCGCGCCCCGCCCCATTCCCGGACGGCAGAGATCCCGCGAGATGTTCTTCCCGAGGCTGGGAGAGCCAACGCCTTTGGAGCAATTCGCGCCCTAGTGATTCGAAGAAGTGTAGCGTCCGCTGAGGAGCTTAAAGATCGATTGCCGGCTCGGAACTTCGCTAGTGGGCGAACGCGCTTATGTGGACCTTTGCTGGTGTTGAGCAGTCATGTACTAGCAACCAGTTGGTTTCTGTTTTTAAAAAAAAAATTTCGTGTTGTGACAACATTCTAAGGATAAAACACAATATCCTCATAGAGAACCGACCAAAGGATAGGAACAGGTAGTTCACTGAAGAAGAAATATAAATGGAAGGAAAGAATGTTCTGCTTCACTATTCAAAGAAATAGAAGTTTAAACTGAACATTTCACATTTATCGAAAGAACACAGTTCTTTTTATTAATGTGAGCCAGGCACTTCTGTACTGCTGATGAGAGTATGAGTTGGAGCTTTTCTTGAAAGCAGTTTGGCATTGCTGACTGAAAGGCTTTGAATGGTCCATCCTGTTTGACCCAGAAATTCTTGAGGAATTGGGAGCCTTTAAACTCTCCATCCTCTTTGACGCAGAATATCACAGAAATCTATCCTGGAGAAAAAAAATCAGAAATGCAAAGATTTTCTTCAAAGGATGTACCTTGCAGAGTTTATCAAAATTGGAAACAAGTAAATGATAGTTAAGTAATTTATGATAATTTCACTTGATGAAATAAGCAGACATTTTAAATCATCTCTTTTGTTTGTTTGTTTTTCAGCTTAAGTAATAAAAATTTATTAAGAATTCCTGGAATGATGGTTGTCATCTCCCAGCCTCGAGGGAAGAACCAACACTAGAAAATCACCGAGACATCACACACTATCCCAACACCCCTGGCCAACATAAGGGAGGTTAGTCATTTCTCTGAAAATGAGTCAGTTGTCATTTATTCAAAAAGAGTTGGAGGGCAGATGCAGAGGGGACCATCACATGATACTGAGGCAGCATGAGGGTGTACTAAACCCCAAACTGCCTCCTCAAAAACCAGAAGAGAAAGAGATCCACTTCTCTGTGAGTTGAGTTCTTGATCACCAGGCTCAATGATTACCCTTGATGTAGCTATCACTTTGAGGTGAAACTTTCTCATGAAGTGAAATTTTTATGCTGTCGGTTCAGTACAAGCTTGTCAGCGGTGAGATAGAAAGGATTCTGTGATGGAGTGATTATCTTGTAGATGTTCTGGGCTGCCCGGATCTTGTGCTATTTTGATGTAGCCAGAGTTCTTGCCTAGTGCTTCTCTGAGGCAAGTATGGTGGGGTAAAGGGTTCACCCAAGGTCAAGTCTCAATCCCTGGCCTCATCCTTACTCCCCTCACCCCAGCCCTCCTCTGGAGTGTCAGATATAAGATTGCATTCAGGAGGCTTGTGTCTGGCCCTATTTTGGTCCCTACCTGTGAACTTCCCTGCAGGCAGCTGCCAGGAACAGGAGGAAGCTGCAGAAACTGAGGCAAGTCCAGTAAAGCCATGTTTCAGGAGTATTTTATACTGAGAAAAATTTCATGATGTAAGGCAAATTTTAAAGATAGAAATGCAGAACTGTGTAGTATTGTGAAAAAAATGGAAAAAAGATGAAAAGAAAATAAAACAGTATTAATAGTTAATTCTAGATGGTGTAATAAGATTAATTTATATTTTTATGAGTATGTATTAAATGTATAATAGAAATATATTAACATTTATGCTAATCTGGAAAGTCAAGACTCTGGACTCTTAGAAAAAATATAAGATTGAGACTTCAGATATCCTGCCAAAATTGTATAATGGAAAGAATGTGGAGTTTTGAAATTATGAAGACTTGAGTTCCTATCCTGGCTCTACCATATAACTGGATATGTGTATCTGAGCAGATTACCAAATCTCTTTTGACTTTAGTGCAGAAAGTTACCATTTATCGAGGACTTATCACATGGCAAGCATTGTGTTAGGTTCATTCACCTGTAATAGGATTTAATCCTTACAAAAATCCTTTAAGTGGGTATTAGTATCCCCATTTTACAGATTTCTCCATGTTACAGAACATCTTTTTTCAAGTTTGGCATATTTGGTAAGAAGTGGAATCAGTATTTGAACCGAGGTAGGTCTGGGTCCAAAGCATTTAACCATTAGCTCTTGAGCCTCCCTAAAACTGGAGAACCTATAAAACAAGGTTAATACTACTTACCTTATAGAAATATGAGATAAAATAAATGCCAGGCGTAGGTCAGTGTTTGGTGAATATTCCCTGCCTGTTACTACTCTAGGACAGGTTATATTTTCATGGGGGTCATCCCTAACTTTGTCTCCACATATTAATTTTTTTTTCATAAACAGATTTATCACACAGCTCTACTCATAGCACAAGTTCAAAATTGTCAAGTTTATCCTATGACCTGCTGGAAATCAGGCAGTTCAGTGCCATGTTTAGAATGTGGATTTTGGAGTTAAATAAGCAGGATTCAGATCCTAGCACTGCTACTTACTGTTGTGTGATTTGGGGCAAGACTCAACCTCTCTAAGGCTCTGTTGTCATCTATAAATGGGAGATAACTCTTTGTCAACAGTATTGTTAAGAGTAATTGAGCTAGTACATGTGGAGGTGCTCCTTTAATTATTGAAGTAAAAGGTGCTGGTAAACTAGGAGAGGATGTGGGAAGTGGAAGGTAGTTGGGAAACCTCAAATCCAGATCTGACATCTTGGGGGTTGTACCAGCTGTCTTGGAGAGGCCCAAAAACTTCTGTAGGAACTCTGAGAGGATTTCTGAGTAGGCAGAAAAGCTTTTGATGAAGGTGACAAAGGGTAAACTTGTGGGTAATAAGCCATCAGGTCCCTCTTTCCAAAGGCATTTCTGACTGTCTTTAAAACCCACCTCTTCCACCCAGAGTCTCATTTCACATCTTCACTTCCTTTGAGCCCAGTTCTTCACTCTTCCTTTAGAAGTTCATTTCTGAGCACTTAACAGCTCCAAGCACCGCACTTGGTGCTGGAAGTACACAGATGAATAAAACCAGTTTTCACACTAAAGAAACTCAAAATTAGCAAGAAAATAAATAGGTAAATAAATGCTTAAAGCTATTACCTTAATAAGCACAACAAGAACACTACCTGCAAAATACAAAGAAGGGAGGGACTAAGTCCACCTGGAGAGAAACAAGGAAGGTCTTTTTGAAAAGAAGAAAAAGATTTCTGGGCTGAGTTTTGAGGATAAACATATGTTGGCTAGATAGATCAAGGGAGAGAGTGACAATGGAAGACACTCTTCCAGGCAGAGTGAACAGTATGTGTAAAAACACAGGAAAGTTTGGTATGCCCAATCTTAGACCAGTCAGTCATGGCCAGGGGACAGCTGCATTATGACTGCCACATTTCCATTTCTGGCAATATGGCCAGACCAAGTATTCTGAAAATCCTCTGCCACACACCTAAAAACGTTACATAAAATATAACAAGTATATTTTTAAATGCAGAGCCTTGTTTTTGACAGCTAAAAGAAAATGTATTCTATATTATATCCAAATTACCAATTTCCCACAGTCTGAAAAAATACCTCCTTTGCCAAATGACCCAGCTGGTGATGATATATTCTGTAACAACAATACTAACAAATATAAAAGGAGAGTTTCTTTGGCGGGGGTAAGGAGAGAGATGATTCATGGTGATAAATGCTAGCTTTTAAATGCATAGCTGAGCTCACAAGAAAGTAAGGCGAGTCCTTAGGGACCTAAAACAAAGAGAGAACATAAAACCAAGGCAGTAAACATGTAATATTAAACTGAAGCCGCCATGGCTGGGAATATAGTGGGATAGAGATAGGGGTATCAGTCACAGAAATTAAGTGACTTGAGTTTTAATCCCCTATAGGGAGAGAAGGGTTTGGGATCTGTATAAGATAAGGAGTTAGAATTGAAATTTCCAAATAAAGCTAAGGTCCTCAAAAGGCTACACCTTTTGAAGGATGGACTTCAGATGTGGACTACCATTCACAGGGAGGTAAGAAGGAAGCTTGTCTGCCTATTCTTGGGTCTGGGTGGGGACAAAAAACTTTCCTGAGAATTTATAATGACAAGATTATACTTTATGTTGAATTCAAATCTATACCCTGCGTCCAGGAATGTCCAAGCTAAGGAATTGACATTAAAAGTGGTTCTAGGCTGGGGATGTCCCTGGGACAAAACAATGTAAAACTCCTCTGGGCCCATGCAGAATTCCCACAGTAACTGAAAAGTGATCTTCACAAAGAAACAATCCACAATGAGCAAGGATCAGCAAACATAACAAAAAGCAAGAATTTCTGGTAACACAATGTTCAGAAGGCAACTCAGCTTACAGGAGATAGTAAAATATTGTGATTAAGAGTATGGACTTTAAAGCCAGACTGCCAGTATTCTAGTCCAGGCATTCTACTTACTGTCCAGGTGATCTTGGGCAAGTTGATTAATTTCTCTTTCCACCACTTCCTTTCACAGGGTTGTCATGAGGATTAAACAAATTAGTATCTATAAAGTGCCCAGACATAGTGTCACAGATGTGTTTATTGTTATTTAAAACTAAGTATGTTTACAAAGACATAAAGAAAAAAATCAAGATGGTATAAAAAAGAACTTGCAGATTTGAAAAAGAAATAAATGGAACTTTAAAGAATGAAAAGCATAGTAATTAAAATTAAGAAAAAACTTAATGGATAGGCTAAAAAAGAGATTAATGGCAGTTGAAGTTCAGCTGAAAATAGGTCTGAGAAAATTATTCAGGTTCAAATACAAAGAAATAAAAGATCAAAAGTATGAAAAGGAGGTTAAGGGACATGGAAGGCAGAATGAGAGCTAACATACATCTGATTAGTATATTAGAAGGAGAGAATAGAGAAAATGGGAAAGAGTCAGTATTTGGAAATATAATGGCTGAGAAATTTACAGACTGTTGAAAGACACGAATCCTTTGGTTTAGGAATCTCAACAAATCCCAAGTACAACAGTTATATAGAAAAAGAAAAATCCACTACTATTCCCATTTTAGTCAAACTGCAGACCACTCTACAAAGAGAAGATACTAAAAGCTACCACAGAGAAAAAACAATTTATCTACAATGGAAAGTTTCACTGAGAAGGTAACATTTGAACAAAGACTTGAAGGAGAGGTGGTAAGGCATAAGGATATCTGGGGAGAACATATTCCAGGCAGAAAGAACAGCAAATACAAAGGTCCTGTGGCAAAAGCCTGATTAACATATTCTAGGAATAGGGATAGACCAGTTTGGACAGAGAGGAGGGAGCAAGAGGGCGTATCATTGGAGCTGAAGTCAGACAGATAATGGTGGTAGGAGTAGGGGTGGGAGAGGAGGCCTTGTAAATGTTAGCTTTATACGAATTTTGGCTTTTACTCTGAGTGAAATCATGACTCATTAGAGAGTTCTGAGTAGAGTAGTGACATAGTCTGACTTATGTTCTAAAAGTATAACTCTGAGAATTGAGTATTGAGGCAGAGGTAGGGAGATGGGGGACAAACAGCGATGCCAACTGGTGGTTATTGTAATAACTTAGATGAGAGATAGTGTGGCTTTGCCAAGATGGTAGCAGTGGAAGTGGTAAGAAATTATAGGATTCTGGTTTTAATTTGAAGGTAGAGACAACATAACCACTATGAATGAATGACAAGGATAAGCGAATGAGAGGAATTAAAGATGACTTCAAGGCTTCTAGCTTGAATAGCTGGAATAATGGAGTTGCCATTAACTGAGATAAAGTTTGACCATGATTACAGCAAGGTTTTTTTTTTTTCTTGGAAAGTGGGATTAAGATTTTAATTTTATCATATTAAGTTTGAGATGACTGTTATACATTTCAAGTGAGGGACAACATTTAGGCATTTGAATATATGAGTGTGGGGTCTAGGAGAAATCTGGGCTCAAAATATGTATTTGGGAATCATCAGTACATAGTTGGCAGTTAACATCCTGAGACTAGATGAGATCATCAAAGAGTGTATCACACCTAGGCATATTGTAGCCAAACTGTCAAAAGACAAAGATGAAGAGAGAGACTTCAAAGCAGCAAGAGAAAAGTGACTCATCATGGACAAGGAATCCTCAATAAGATTAACAGCTGATTTCTCACCATAAACTATGGAGGCCAGAAGTTAGTGGGAGAACACGTTTAAAGTGCTGAAAGAAAAGGACTGTCAACCAAGAACTCTATATCTAGCAAAAATATCCTTCAAAGGCCATAGGAGAAATTAAGACACTCCCAGATAAATAAAGACTGAGAAAATTCATCACTACAGAATTGCCCTACAAGAAATACTAAAGGGAAGTTCTTCATGCTGAAATGATAGGGCCCTAGACAGTAATTCAAATCCACATGAAGAAATAAAGAGCATTACAAAAGTAAATAGATAGGTAAATATAAAAGACAATATAAATGTATTTTTTAAAAATTCTTCTCTTCTACCTGACTTAATAGACAATTACATACTAACCATTAAATACAAAATAAATAAACAAGTTCCTTCTGTATAGCATGGGAACTACATTCAATATCTTGTAGTAACCTACAATGAAAAAGAATATGAAAATGAATATATGTGTTTATATGTATGACTGAAACATTATGCTGTACACCAGAAGTTGACACATTGTAAACGGACTATACTGCAATTAAAAAAAGAGAAAAAGAGACAGTTACATAAAACAATAATTATAAAGTTGTGTTAATAGGGTCCTTAATATCTAAAAATGTAGTTTATAAGACAGTAATAATAGAAAGGAGAGGGGAAGGCGTTAAGCTATCCTGGAGTAAAGTTTTTGTATCCTATCAAAATTAAGTTAGTATTAATCTGGGGGTGGAGGATATAGCTCAGTGGTAGAGTGTGTACTCAGTGTGCACAAGGTTCTGGGTTCAATCCCCAGTGCCCCCATTAAGGGGAAAAGAAAAAAAGAGTTAGTATTAATCTGAACCACATTATTTTAAGTTGAGATGTTAATTATAATCTTCAGGATAACCATTAAGAAAGTAACTTTTTAAAATACAGTAAAAGAAACAACAAGAGAGTTAAAATGACATACTAGAAACATCTATTTGACACAAGGGAAGAAATTCACAAATATGTGGGAATTAGAAAATATGTCCCTGAATAATTAATGAGTCAAACAGGAAGCCTCAATGAAAATTAGAAAACACTTTGAGATAACTGAAAACAAAAACACAATGTACCAAATGTCATAGGATGCAGCTAAAGCTGTACTTAGAAGTAATTTTATAGCTATAAATACCTATATTAAAAAATAAGGAAGATCTCGGGGTGAGGGTATAGCTCTGTGGTTAGAGTACATGCTTAGCATGCATAAGGTCCTGGGTTCAATCCCCAGTACCTTCATTACAATAACTAAGTAAATAAATAAACCTAATTACCCCCCAAACAAACAAACAAACCAAAAAACCCCCAAACAAACAAAAAAAGGGAAGACCTCAAATCAACAACACAATCTACTTCAAGAAACTAGAAAAAGAAGAGAAAACTAAACCCAGAGCAAGCAGAAGAAAGGAAATAATAAAGATAGCATGGAAATAAATGAAACAGAGAATAGATGATAGAGAAAATCAACAAAACTAAAAGTTAATTCTTTGAAAAATTAACAATATTGACAAACCTTTAGGTAGACTAACCAAGAAAAACAGAAGACAAATTGCTAAAATCAGGAATGAAAGAGGAAATGTCACTATTGGCCTCACAGAAATAAAATGGATTATAAGGGAATACTATGAACAATTATATGCCAATAAATTAGATAACTTAGATGACATGGACAAATTCCTAGAAAGACACAAACTACTGAAACTGACTCAAAAAGAAATAGAA
This sequence comes from Vicugna pacos, assembly GCF_048564905.1. Classification (NCBI taxonomy): domain Eukaryota; kingdom Metazoa; phylum Chordata; class Mammalia; order Artiodactyla; family Camelidae; genus Vicugna; species Vicugna pacos. The sequence continues at coordinate 36,283,667 of NC_133002.1, read as the reverse complement.
AATCTCAACAGACTTATAACAAGTAAAGAGATTGAATTAGTAATTTTTAAAAAGTCCCAAAAAGGAAAACCCAGGCCCGGGTGGCTTCACTAGTGAATTCTACCAAACATTTAAAAAACTAATATCAATCCTTCACAAACTCTTACAAAAGATAGAAGAGAAGGGAACATTTCTCAACTCATTCTATGGGACCTGCATTACCGTGATACCAAAACCAGATAATGACATCACAAGAAAACTACAGACCAGTATCTTTTATGAATATGGATGCAAGGGCCTTCAACAAAATACCATCAAATCAAATACAGCAACACATAAAAAGGATTATATGCCATGACTGAATGGGATTTATCCTAGGAAAGCAAGGTTGGTTTAACATACAAAAACAATTTTTTAAACATTTTTTATTGAGTTATAGTCATTTTACAATGTTGTGTCAAACACACAAAACAATTAATGCAATACAACATACTAATAGAATAAAGAACAAAATCCACATGACCATGTCAATAGATGCAGAAAAAGCATTTGACAAAGTCCAACATCCTTTCATGATAAAAAATTCAATAAACTGGGAATAGAAGGGAACTTCCTCAACTTGATAAATGCTGTCTATTAAAAACCCACTGCTAACATCATACTTAATGGTGAAAGACTGGATACATTCCCCCTAAGAGCAGGAACAAGACAAAGATTTCTGCTTTTACTGCTTCTAGTCAACATTGTATTGGAGGGTCTAGCCAATGTACCAAAATTAGAAATGAAAAAGAAATAAAAGACATCTGTATTAGAAAGGAAGAAATAAAACCATACCGATTTGCAGATGACATGATCTTGTATATAGAAATTCCTAAGGAATTCTCCCAAATCTATTAGAACTAATAAACAGGTTCAGCATGTGGCAGAACTCAAGATCAATACACAGAACTCAAGATCAATACACAGAAATCAACTGTATTTCTGTATAGTAGCAACGAACGACCCAAAAGGAAATTAAGAAAACAGTTTGATTTACAATAGCATTAAAGAAAATAAAATTATCAGAAATTAATTTAGTAAAATAAGTATAAGACTTGTACACTAAAAAGTATAAATATCATTGAAAGAAATTAAAGAAGACATCCCAGGTTCATAGATTGGAAGACTTAACTTTGTTAAAATGACGATGCTCCCCAAACTGATCTACACATTCAGTGCAATCTCTATCAAAATCCCAGCTGACTTCTTTACAGAAATTGAAGAGCTGATGCTAAAAATCATATGAAAATCCAGGTTCCCAGAACAGCAAAAACAGTCTTGAAAAAGAAGAACAAAGTCTGAGACTCTCACCTGCCAATTTCAAAACTTCTACAAACTACAGTGATCAAGACAGCGTGGTACTAGCATAAGGTTAGACAATAGATCAATGTAATTATTGAATCTGGAAATAAATCCTTATTGTAGTAAACTCATTTTCAACAAGAGTTCTAAGACAACTCAGTGGGAAGTGTGGGAAGAATACTAGTGTCAACAAATGGTTCTGGGAAATTGGATATCCACATGCGAAAGAATGAAGTTGAGCCCCTGCCTCACACCATGTACAAAAATTAATTCAAAATGGATGACAGACCTAAATATGAGAGTTAAAACTATAATACTTTAGAAGAAAAAGAGATGTAAATCTTCATGACCTTGGCTTAGAGACTATTTTTTTAAGATATGACACCAAAAGCACAAGTAACAAAAAAATAAGATAAACTCGACATGATCAACATTAAAAACTTTTGTTTTTTGAAGGATACCTTCAAGTTTGTGAGAGGACAGCCCACAGAATGCAAGAAAACTTTGCAAATCATATATTTGATGAGACATACCTAGGATATATGAAGAATTTTTACAACTTAACAATAAAAAATCAAATAGCCAATTTTAAAACGGGCAAAGGATCTGAAGGGACATTTCTCCAAAGAAGATATTCAAATGGCCAATAAGCTCATGAAAAGATGTTCAGTCATTTGCCATTAATTGAAATACAAATCAAAACTGCAATGAGATACCACTTTATACCCACTATGATGGGCATACTCAGGAAGACAAAAAAATAACAAGTGTTGGTGAAGATATGGAGAATTCAGAACCCTCAGCGCATCCCTCATGCACTGCTGGTAGGAATATAAAATGGTGCAGCCACTTTGGAAAATAGTTTGGCAGTTTCTCAAAGCATAGAATTACCATATGACCTAGCAATTCCACTTTAGTATATATCCAGAAATGAAAGAGAAATCAGAATGTATGTCACTACCTGGAGATTATGATACTAAGTGAAGTAAGTCAGACAGAGAAAGACAAATATCATTTGATATCACTTATATGTGGAATCTCAAAAAATGATGCAAATGAGCTTATTTACAAAACAGAAAAAGAAAACAGACATAGAAAACAAACTTATGGTTACCAAAGGGGAAAGCTGGGGGAGGGATAAACTGGGAGTTTGAGATTAGCAGATACAAACTACTATATACAGAGTAGATAAACAACAACTTGTAATAACCTGTAATGAAAAGAGTATGAAAAAGTATATATGTGTAACTGAATCAATTTGCTGTACAGAAGAAACCAATGTAACATTGTAAATCAGCTATACTTTGAATAAATAAATTTAAAGTGTATGTCCATAGAAAAACTTGTGCACAAATGTTTATGGCAGCTTATTCATCCTAGCCCCAAAGTGGAAACACCCCAAATTTCCATCAACTGATGAATGGTTAAATAAAGCATAGCGTACCCATACAGTGGAATATTAGTTGGTTATAAAAAGGAATGAAGTACTGATAAATTTTACAACATTGAATTAACTTGAAAACATTATGCTTAGTGACAGAAGCCAGGCACAAAAGTCATATATTATGTGATTCTATTTATATAGAATGTGTCTAGAATAGGCAAATATATAGACAGAAAGTAGATTAGCGGTTGCCAGGGGCTGGGCTGAAGGAGGAGTGATTGCTAACGGGGTATGGGGTTTCTTCTAAAAGTGATGAAAATGTTCCAAACTTGATTGTGGTGCTGATTGCCCAACTCTGTGAATAAACTAAAAACCGTTGAATTGTATGCTTTGAATGGGTAAATTGTATCGTTACATGAATTATGAAAAAATTTACAGAGATTTAAAACTACATATTTTAGGTTGCACAACTATGTGAATGTACTTAATGCCACTGGTTTGTACGTCTAAAAATCGTTAAAATTGTAAACTTTGTTATGTACATTTTACCACAATTTTAATACTGTATGTGTATCACAGAACACACACAGATACACAAACTACAGTAGGAGAAAATATATCCAAGTGATATGTAAGTACTTTTTAATGGCGTATCACAACTTCTAGCCAGAGAGAGAGGAACTGAATGATCTGAAAAATGTATCTTTGAACAATGGTTTCCTCTGGGTTTTTAGGTTACAAGGTAACAGATGCCTTAATTAACCTATTTTTTACTTTTTTGCATTTTCTAAATTGTATATAATGAACATACATTACATTTACTTTGACAAATCAATTATATAAATTAACAATAAAAAGATACCTTTTGGTTCAAGGTTATAAAAAGAATGAGTGTAGAGAGAGAAGTCTAAGGAGGGAGGTTTAGGCACCCCAATATGAAGAGATCAGGGAAATGAGAGGAGCAAGCAAAGGAGTCTTAGAAGGAATGGCTAGTGAAATAGGGGGATAGTTAAGGCAAAGTGGGGTCTTGAATGTAAAACGAAGAAAGTGTTTCAAGGAAGGAGTGACCAACTGTCTCTACTGCTGCTGAGAGATCAATCAGATGAGAACTAGACTTGACTTCTGAATTTAGCCATCTGGAGGTCATTGGTGAACTTAACAAGAGTCGTTTTGTGGATTGGTAGGAGTGAAAGATGAATAGAGTGTATTTAAGAACATAGTTACTTGCCACCATTTTAAGTGGCTGTTTAATGAAAACTTACTTTGGAAATTGGTAATTAAAATAAATAAGCATTTGTCTTGCCTTTCGAGTGGGAACTGCAGTTTAGAATAATCAAGTAGATTGAGTTGATAATGAAAAACCTTCTGGAGTAATCTAGAATTTCAACATCATCATTCTGCAAACCCTATGAGATTATTCAGTCAAAGATTATGAATTGGTTTAGAACCATCAGGAGGAGCAGATAGGGAACTGGACATCATGTAGTGCCAGAGTAACAGCACGCAGGTTACTTTCTAGTTACAATTTATAATAAAGAGATTAGGCTGTCCCTACCCTGAACCAGTGTCCAATAGTGCTGTCACATCAGTATCACCAGATATTGTGTTTTATGATGAGATGCAATATGAAATATACATCATTTATCATAAATTTACTCAAAGTCATTTACCTGGAAACCATTAAGCCTTTAGATCTAACTTTCAGTTTATAAGAAATTCAAAAGATAGAGGAACAAATAAAACAATACCACGAGGGAGCAACCAGACAAACACAGAACGTAGGACATCTGGATTAATGCCTTTCATAAGTTAGTGTCATGAAAAAGGCGATTGTGACCAGATGCAATGTATGGCCATAGGTTGAATATGATATGAACAAATCAGTTATAAAGGACATCCTGGGGATAATTGGGAAAATTTGATTATGGTTTAGGTATTATTGAGATGAAAAATTTCCAATTTGGAAAGACAGAGATGATTAATTGATAAAATGAGATTATAAAATGGTATGTACAGTGTGACCTCATGTTGCCTAAAACAAACAAACAAACAAAAACCCCGGTACATTGAACCCATATACTGTTGGTGGAAATGTAAATTGGTGTAGCCACTGTGGAAAACAGTATGGAGATTCCTCAAAAAATTAAGGCTAGAGCTACCATATGATCCAGCTATCCCATTTTTGGGTATGAATCCAGAGACTATGAAAGCACTAATTTGAAAGGATAGATGCACCCCTATGTTTATTGCAGCATTATTTACAATAGCCAAGATGTGGAAGCAACCTAGGTGCTCATCAATAGATGAATGAATAAAGAAGATGTGTTACATATATATAATGGAATACTACTAGGCACAAAAAAGATGAAATCTTGCCATTTGTGACAACACAGATAGACCTTGAGGGTATTATGCTAAGTGAAATAAGTCAGATGGAGAAAGACAGATACTGCATAATTGCACTCATATGTGGAATATAAAAAACAAACAAGCAAAATAAACGAACAAATCAAACCAAACAGAGAACAAAGTAGTGGTTACCAGAGGGGATGGGTGGGGGGAGGGAGGGTGAAATGGGTAAAGGGAGTTAACTGTATGGTGACGGATGGAAACTAAATTTTTGGTGGTGAGCATGCTGTAGTATAAACAGAAGTAGAAATACAATGTTGTACACATGAAACTTATGTAATGTTATAAACCAATGTTATCTCAATAAAAAATAAATTTAAATAAACCCCATACATTAAAAAAATGCTTCTAAAAGATCCAGTTGTTATTTGAAGTACTAAGTTATGAACATTAGTGCTCTCAACGTGGTGAGAACACGATGTTTTCATTTTATTATTTTTGCTTACTTACATTTAAAAATTTTCTAGCTCCTGTTATTTCTTCTAAAATAATAGCAGGTTATTTAAAAAGATAATACAAAATACTGAAAATGAGAAAAATAAGAGAATGGGAGGAGAGGACTAAATATCATCCTTTGGAGAACTTTTGCTGTAAAGGAAAACACAGAAATGAGGCTGTAGCTAGAGGAGAAAGTGGGGCCAAATGAATTTGTTTTTAAAATAGAAAAAATAGCAACATGAATTTATGCTAATTGGAATAAACCAACAAAGATGGAAAAAATGACGATAAAGGAAAGAAAAGGGAGGACCTCTGAAGCAATGCTCTTAAGTAGCCAAGAGGAGCTGGCTTTAGATAACCAAATATTAATATTAGGCACAATTTCCTTCAAAGCAAAAGCACTACTGCAGAAAAGAGGATCATATACACATTAATAAAGGGTTCAATTCATGAAGAGAATGTAATAATTCTAAAATGTATGCATCTAGAAACTGCATAAAAAGTGAGCACTGACAGAATTACAAGGAGAAATCCAGAAATTCACCATCATAGTGGGAGATTTAATACATCTCTGTCAGTAACTGACAGATCTACAGACCAATAATGAACTAGGATATAGAAGATTTGAATGACACGATTAGCTCCTTTCATTTAGTGAATGTATACAGAACTCTGTACTCAGCATTAGACAGTACACTTTCTTTCCAAGCACACACGGAACACTTATTGACCACTTACTAAGTAACAAAACAAGCTTCAATAAATAAATATCAAAGAATCAATATCACACAGACCACATTCTCTGACCACAATGTAATTAAATAAGATACTTTAAAAATCATGTATTTAGACATTAAAAAAAAACCTTTCAAATGTGACTGTTGGAGTCCATACCAAGAATTGCGGGGCAGCATCTAGAGAAGGGATGTGAAGACTCATCTGCCTGGTAGCCAGGTGGATACCTCAAAAGGTCTCCTCTGCATTCTAGTCCCTCCTCCTCAATACTTTTCTCCCAATATAGCCTAAGATGAGCCCTCTAAGCATGATCCAACCACTTCAAGGACAACCACTACTTACCTTCTTTCCAAAGTTAAAATCATCCATGTTCAGCTTGTAGCCAGAGGCAGCATCATGAGACAGCTATTCCCCAATAATATAATCTCCCAATGATGGCTGTCTAATTTGATCTTACCTTCGTATGGCTCTACATCATCTTGTTATTTATGGATTAAACAATAGATAGAGCTCGACTTTGCACTCTCTTGGGCTTCCTTCCTTGCAGCAAAGGTCTCAGATGGTGCAAGGATCAAGACAGGAAACATGGGCACTTGGTTCATCTGTGCAGGTGCAGCGCCCAGATCTTTTTGAGCACTAGGTTGATTGCATTCCATTCTGTCCACAACTTAGACCTGCAGTCCAAGGATCTCAGTCATTATCTTTGCACAAAGTTCTTCCAAATTCCAGCCCATTTCCTCTCTTTCTTTTAAGATTAAAAAAATATATATCTATATATATATATCTCAAATGGTGCAATCTGTTTTAAAAATCAGTTTGCATCTCCCAGCATCTTGCTGACCAAGACATGTTCATCTAATTTTATTGAATTTTTCCTCATACAAAATATTCCTAAACATCCATGCTCACATTATCATCAATTATATGGTATCTTTCTCTATGTATTACTGATCACACAAAAAATCGCAATTTTAGTCTGATTAGTAGTGCCCACCAGTAGTCATTATTCATATACAATACGGGGGCAGGAGGAGGAAACCACATTAGCTACTCTTAAGGAAAAGGTTTAGTGGGAAGCTTCTATGAAAGCACCACACTTGGCCACTGGTCCAGGAGCTGGGCTGTATCTTGCTGGACAAGTCTATATAGGTAAATGATGGAACCAGCAAATCTCATGGGCATCATTTTATTAACTCACTTCCTGAGCAGTGGCGTGAGTTCCTTGGTTCCTATGATCTACCTGCTTGAAGGACTTCCCTTACATAACCAATATCCTTCAGGACTGCTTCAAAGAAGACCAGTGGGTAGGGTCTCCTATATGGATGGTGAATAATGGGGGTGGAGGTGCCTGATGGAAACCTTTCTTCTCTTATCTGCCTTGGAAGGTGAACCCTGCAACCTTGCATTCCATATCCATCAGGGAGGTCTTTTAAAATGGGAGGCAATTTCACATTTGTCCAGCAGAGGGGGCTCAATGGAAGATGGTTTGGAGAGATCTGAGGTTTGGCTGTTTTTTCAACCAAGCTGTTTTCTCTTAGAAAACCCTACATTCTATCCCAGGAAACCATGCTGGTTCTGCTTTCAGAATCCATCCAGAATCTGACGACTTCACATCTCCAGTGCTACCGCTCCACCTGAGGCTCCCTTCATTCTCTCATCCGGGTTACTGCAGAGACTTGCCCTGCTTTTACTTGCTATCCTATCATCTATCCTCATCTAACGCTGCCAGAGAGATCCTTTTAAGATATAACTACACTATGTCACTCCTCTGCTCAAAATCCTGCAACGATGTCCCATTTCTCTCAGAGTAAAAGCCAAAGTCCTCCACCCCACTGCCTGTCTGACCTGTCCTACAACTCCCCCCATCCACCCCGCCCCGTTCCCTGCTCCAGCCCCATGAGCCTTTTGGCTGTTGCTTGAACACTCAGGCATGTTCTTGCTTCTCCCATTTCTTTCATATCTTTGCTCAAATCTTGCCTTTTCAATGAGGGCTGCCCTGACTTCTCTAATTAAAATTGCAACCACCACTTCCCTACTCTCTCCAAATTTCTTACCGTGCTCTATTATTTCCTCCACAGGACTCAGCACCTTCTAACATACTGTTCTGTACTGACTATTACAAACAAATTCAATTGTTTATAGTAGTAAATACTAGTAGTTATCATCTTTCTCTCTCCTACATGAGCTCCTTGAGGGCAGGGATCTTGGCCTGTTCTGTTCACTGTGCTTAGAACAGTACCTGGCCCAGACTAGGTGCTCAATAATGATCTGTTGAATGAATGAATCAATACCTTCATTCCAACAGCTAAAATCTTACAGTTTTCTAATCAGTCATCTAACTTCATTCTTGGGTGTGGGGGAGCTATAGAGAATCAGAGAATCTGACACAGCAAATCAGCAGGATTCAAGGTTAATACTTGATCTTGACTGCAACAGCCTCAGGTCGCCCTGGGTTTTACCATCTTTTGTCAACAGGGCCACAGCTAGATAACAGCTTGTCTCTGGCTGCACCTGACCAAAGTCCACAAGCAATGGCCAACACCCTCTGTTTTGCTTATAAGGTCATCAGAAGCCTTGGTCTCAGTGGACACACAGGCTGAGCACCAAAAGATACCAGGGAAGAGTTTAACCAACTACTTCACCACCACATAGCAAGGACCATCAGCTTCCCTTTCTTGGGCCACATTTTCCTCCTCCCATCCCTCTGCTCTACTCAGCCAAGTCCACACTGTTTTTCAAGGGTTGCTATGTGAATCCTACTCTGAATGCTCCTTTCTACATCACCTAGGACTCTTGGGTTTTAAGTAACAGAATCCAAATCAAGTTAGTTTATTTTTAAAAATGAGAGGATTTATTATAAAGATACAGGGATACTTCACAGGGAGCAAAAGCTGGGGCTTAACTTTCATAAAACCCCAAACCTTGCTCTTTATACAATATGTAGACCGGATGTAATGGGATTACTTCTTTTCTGCCCTTAAGGGTGTTACTTGCTAAAGCACCTCTGTTTGATTGCCTTACCAATAACCATACCTTCCTCTCCCTTCTTAATTGTCCACTGGTTTGGGCTGGTGTTACATGTCAGCAGAAAGGGACTCCACCCCAACTCCAGTGGCAGAACCTGAAGTGAGTCATGGCAACTCCACTTCCCTTGTCGTTGACTGGCTTAGCCATGGTCAAGTGTCTTAGGTTGGGTTCACTAGAGCACAGCCTAAGACAGGGATGCTTGTGCAAGTGACTGATGGATGGACTGACCTCAAGAGAAGGGAACTGAAGGAAGCAGGGAAAGGGGAAGCAGGATGTGGTCTCATTTGGAGATCAGCTTTGATCTGAGCCCATGAGGAGCTCTGGAGCATGAATTGCACCACACAGTTGCTCCTATCTTGGAACAAGAGGCTAACTTTTTGTACCCCCACTGTCCCTGGCTGCTAGCTCCCCTAAGGAGGAACTGTGGTGGGGATGGGGGAACCTCCATAGCAAGGTGGCTCTGGTTCAGCTGAAGGCAATTTTTTGGAGCTGGGGAGAAGTTGTGGGTCATTAGCAGTCAACCCTCAGAGAAATCCCCAGCCCAGCAGAGGGGATTTGAGCAGGGCACCAGAGGCATGTATTATAGAATGAGACCAGGGTGACCAACTGTTCCAGTTTGCATGAGACCGTCTTGATTTTATTTATTTATTTTTCCTTTCCTTCTTTTTTTGGAATGTAGTTTCTGATGTACAACATAGTAATTTGCATACATTATGAAATTATTGCTATAAGTCTAGTACCCATCTGTTGCCATACAAAGGTACTACAATATTATTGACTATATTCCTCATGCTGCTTATTACATCCCTGTGGCTTATTTATTTTATAACTGGGGGTTTGTATTTCTTAATCCCTTCACCTATTTCACTTCAACCTCCCACCCTCTCCCCTCTGGCAAATTTGTTCTTTGTATCTATGAGTCTGTTTCCTTTTGCTTTGTTTGTTTTCTTTTGTTTTTTAGATTCCACATATAAGTGAGATCATACATTATTTATCTTTGATTTCACTTAGCATAATACCCTCTAGATCCATTCATGTTGTCACTAGCGGCAAGATTTCTTTTTTTTTTTTAATGGCTGAGTAATAGTCGATTGTATATATATATATACACACCACACCTTCTTTATTCATTCATTTTATCAATGGACACTTGGGTTGCCTTCGTATCTTGACTACTGTACATAATGCTGCAAGGAACATAGGGGTGCATATATCTTTTCAAATTAGAGTTTTTGTTTTCTTTGGGTAAATATCCAGAAGTGAAATTGCTAGATCATGTGGCAGTTCTAGTTTTAATTTTTTGAGGAACCACCATTTTGTTTTCCATAGTAGTTGTACCAACTTACAATCCCACTAACAGTACACGAGGGTTTCCTTTTCCCCACATCCTCGCCAACATTTGTTATTTGGTATATTTTGATAACAGCCATTCAGACAGCTATGAGATGGTATCTCATTATGGTTTTGATTTGCATTTCCCTGATGATTAATGATGCTGAACAGCTTTCCATGTGTCTGTTGGCTATCTGTATGTCTTCTTTGGAAAAATGTCTATTCAGGTTTTCCGCCCATTTTTCAATCAGATTTTTTTTTTTTGATGTTGAGGTGACTGTTTTGGTTTTAACATGAAAGTCCCACATCCCAGAAAACCCTCAGTCCCAGGCAAGGCAGGATGGTTGGGTCCTCTACACTGAACTTGGCCAGGCTTGGCCAACAATATATGAGGGGAAGTCAGCCAGGGGATTTCTAAGAAACATACAAGAAAGATAAAAGATCCTTTTTCTCACTCTGGACATTGTTGTCTGAATTTATGCCTGAAACTGCTGTACTTGCCTGGTGGCTGTGACAGAACAGAGTCTTCAGGCAAAACTGACACCATAAGGGGGTGACAAACAGTTCCTCCACCTAGAAATCCGGAGTGGAGGGTGGACTGATGCCTTCCTGGCTATCTCAGCAGAGACGCCCTTCACAAAACACACAGGCAACAGTGACTAGTACAAAAGAGCAGTAGAGTATAGAAAGGCAGGCAACAGTCTTATCTTATGGGTTTCTATGTACCGGACAAGGGAAAGGTCTTCCCCTCCCAGGTTGTAGAAAGGAAGGTGTTTAATGTGGATGTTAAACACTCAGCTTTCTCTGTCCACTCAATTCTCTCCCCCTTTTCCTCTTATAGGACACTCAATATGGTGTGTCCCAGCCCCTGGAGAAACTTCACCCCTCGCCAAAAGAAAAACAGATTCCATTGCTTTCAGTCTCGTGGCAGTGCCCCTCCCGTATTTCCAGGCAGCTCAGAATTAGGTCAGATTAATTACCAGTACTATTCCTCTCTGTGCAGTCTCTGCTGAAATCAGAGGGCTAGAACGTGGTTTGGCAAAGCAAGTGAGAACAGAAGTGGGTTCCCCAATTCCCCTCACACTCCAGCAGCCTTGACTGCTAGTATGGAGTCTCCTCTTTTTAATTTGTCATTTATCTTTTTTAAAGTGAAAAACGTATTTTCTCAAGTCAAAGTAATATGTGTACATAATTTAAAATCAAATATTACTAAAAACTGATAATGGAAAATATCAATTCTCTACCTGACCCCTCCCTACTTCCCAGTCCCACCCCTCAGTGGCAAATACTTCCATCGAACATTTCTAGCTCTTTCCTCTGATATTCCCACCATACTTCAAAGCAATATGCTTATATTGCTAGCTTCTAATTTTTCAGCATGAGACATTAGGCATGGCCCCTGGTGTGGGTAGGATCTGCAGAATTGTCAGTGAGTTGGGTGGTGAGGTTGATCTCTGCCTGATAGAAGAGGCTCCCCACCTGCACCTTCCTGGAGCAACCTCTAGAGGGCAGTCTCACACCACACGCGGCTGCTCTAGCTTCTGCCCAGTTGCTTGTATTCTACTTTAGGCAGCTTAGATAGATGGTAGATGGATGATGACCGGTAGGTATAGACAGATGATAGGTAGATAGGTGGGTGGACAGATAGGGTGGGCGTGGTCCAGATGGCTCTGGAGTTGACAAGCACTGGGACCTGGGATTCTAACCAGGCAGATTTAGGTACCTGGGGCACTGCCGGCCCATCCTTTAGGCATAGAATTAGGGCCTAGGGACTATGGTTGTAAAATGGAAAAAAAGGTATTGGTTTCAGAATGAACAAAGGAAATTGCAAAATGGAAATTCATAAATATTTAAACAAATGGCTATAAGACAAAACGTTAACCAGTTACTGCAACTCCACTTGCACATAAATTATATTTCATGTGGGCTGTGAATGCATCTTACTATTTTTGTCATGATGTGGGCACTCGACACTATAGTGTGAAGGACCCTTGGCATCCTTGAAAAGGCCCTGGGAAGGAATAAGCTGGATGGAGTCTTAAAGTGGAAGCCCAGACTCCCCATCAGAGGGCTCAGGGTGCTGCTCATGGTTCAGCTGCCACGGAGTCTGAGGCTGCAGGTCAGCACCGCCTACCCCCAGGCCCCCTTTCTTCCTGCCAGGGGCCCTGCAGGCACGCCCACCACAGTATGGCAGTAACAAAGGCTGACCTCAAGCATCATCTTTCTTGACTTAAAGTCAGGTGGGAGAGGGGTGGTCTTGCATTTACTTACATTCCTCCACTGGGAAGATACTGACTAGGAAGACGCTCTGTCCCCTTGCACTTCTGACTCAGGGGGTACAATAGACCGGAGACACGATTGGGACCAAATGCCTCTGAATCCAAGTCAGAACCTGTCAGGGGCTCTAAAGTACTGAATGGAGACCCAGGAAGGCTTCTGGGAAGAGGCAGCATTTTGGGTGGGCTTTGACAGGTGAGTCAGCATCACACAGGCAGTAGGTGGGACATCCTAAAAGATCAGGAAAGAGGGAAGGGGAAACTAGATGGCACGTCCTTCAGGCTTTACAGAATTCCTGGGGGAGGCGGGTGGTGGGTGTCTCCAGTTTACATACGAAGGGACTTAAGTTCAAGGAGTTAATTGTAACAGTAACCAGGGCCAATTACTGAGTGCTTACTTTCAGCCAGACATTGTGCTAAGCCCCTTACATATACTGTCTAACTTCATCCTGTCAACAATCCTAATGAGAGGTAGATGTTATAAGGTTCATTTTATGGATTGGGAAACTGAGATTCAGAGAAGTTAAGTAAGTTGTTGGAAATCAGAATTCAAGGGCAAGTCTATCAGACTTTAAACCTAGTGCTTTTATTATTGTATTATTTAATTATTTTATTTTGATGGGGGGGGTAATTAGATTTGTTTATTTTTAGAGGAGGTACTGGGGATTGAACCCAGGACCTCGTGCATACTAAGCATGCACTCTACCACTTGAGCTATACCCTCCCTCCAAACCTAGTGCTTTTAATCACTACATCAGACCCTCTTTACGAGTGGCCCAATTTCACAGGGCTATGCATTAAGTGGAACATTTATTGAGTGCTTACAATCAATGTGTCAGACCCTGTTCTGAATGCTTTGCACATTTTAACTCATTTAGCTGAAGCAGAGGATATCATTATCATTGTCATTTATAAGTGGGGAAACCAAGGCCAAGAGAAGCGAAGTAACTAGCCTAAGGTTGCTGCCAGGCTATCTGATTCCAGAGTCTGGGCTCTTTACCACAAGCCTGCCTACTCTATTCTGGCACAAGGTTTGGGGCTGGGCACTGACTGGCCAGCGGGGTAGGGAACGGGAGGGAGGGAGGTTGCGGTCTGTGAGGAATGTGCAGGAGGTGGGGTGGGAAGGAGAACCCATCCGCAGGAGATGTTCACAGTGTTTCTTTCTCTCTGCTGTTTCCGCAGCAGGAATTCAACGGTGAGTGCCTATCAAAACTGCTGAGAGCACAACGCCTCCCCAAATACCTTTTCCTTCAAAGGCATTTTATTGAAGTGGTTTTTAATTAACAAATACAACTGCTTTGCAAATAGGGGTTCCTTTTCTCCTTGTGACCAGGGCCACTGGTCTGCTGGTGCTTTCCTGAATGGCTCACATGGTCCTCCAGTTAGGGTTAGAAGGATGTTAGCAAGATGGGGCTGTACGGGGGGAACAGCTGGTGTAGACGTGGTCAGAGATTGAACTAGGTGATGGAAAGGAAAACTCCCATGGCTCTGGTCCCTAATATGAATCTATTCAGGGTCTTTGGGACCAGTTCTAGGTTTTTTGGCTCGAAGGGAAAGAATAAGGGCAGGTTTATGGAGGTGGAATGGTCCCATTTGAAGAAAGGAAAACTGTAGGGGGATACAGAGCATTAATAATTAATTAAGCACATGGGCCCTGAAGTTGGACTGTCTGAATTCAAATCCCTCCTCTGTTGCTGTATGATGTTGGGTAATTTACTCAGCCTAGGTCTTTGTGTCCCATCTGTAAAATAGGTATATTTAAAATAAATTTTTTGTTATTATTTTTGTAATGCAAGAACTGGGGATTGAACCCAGGACCACATGCATGCTAAGCATGTTCTCTACCACTGAGCCTTCCCCCAAAATTGGTATATTAGTGATACCTTTAATCATTAATTGCTCATACAGTTTGTTGTGGGGATTTAAATGACCAAATACAAAGTTCTTAACACAATGCTTACTGTACAAACATTCAATGCCTATAATTTCATTCAAATTAAAAAGAGATATTATGTAGCTGATGGGGGACAACAACGAGAACAATTCTGTTGTTCAGGTTGTATTAACGGGAACTGAAGTTGGCTACAGAGAGAACTGCCTAACAACAAAGGATGTGAAGCCTGAGCAAATTGTAAAAGCTCCTCCTCAGCTTCTTTGCAAGACTAGAGCTCATCTCAGGGGTAGTCGTTTCTGGGGGGGCAAGGCCTGGAGCTGCCCTGGTGATGGGCAGATTTGTGTGACTTCCTGAATCCATGACAGTTGACAGACTCTCCGTGTGGCAGTGCCTGGAGTTTACAACCAGGAGCTGGGTGGCCTGCATGGCCAAGATTCCCATTTATAGCTGTTTCCTGGACCTGAGTAAATTTCTGTTTTAAAAGTACCTCTTGGGCCCCTACCTTAATCTCCCTACTGCTTAACATTGATAGTTGACTTCTCTTTGGCTGAGTGGGAGCTGGGCTGCAAACACTCCCGAAAGGAAGAAAGGAAGGAAGGGAAATGTGGGTGGGGTGGGGTGGGGTGGGGTGGCAGGGATGGGTCCCCCATAATGGGGGATGGGCTTGGATCTGGTCCTGGATGTCACTAGGGCCTCTTTAGGAGGATTTGGTCTGACTCAGGTAGCCGGAAAGCCTGGCTGCTGGCAAAGAAAAGGTTACTGGGAGTTAGCTGAAGGGATGGCACGTGGTGAGGGAGGCCCCCCGCCAAGCAGTTCTTATCTTGGGGAAAATTTGAGAGTCATTGTCACTTGCAGGGAATTTCCTGGACTATGAACTTTATTGAAGAGAGGACAGTATGGCTGGGTGAGAGGAGGTTGGCCTCAGGCTCCACACCCAGCCCTTCCCCTCCCCCACAGCACGATTCACTGTTACTAACCTAAACCCTGGTTCAGCTTGGTCTCCTTGGTTGTGCCACCTTCATCAAGTCCTTGACCTCACTAAACCTTGGCTCCTTCCTGTATAAAAAGGGGTGGCAATAGCAGCAGTTTACTGACAATAAGCACTCAGTGTATGTTGGATTTAAATAATAAAATAAATGATGGCTCCTGAGATCAGAGATTTGCATTGAGGGGAGGAACAAAGAACAGAGTTGCTCTCTGTTCTTGAGAGCTGATTAGAGGAACAAGCCAGGCATAAATCAAAAGAAATGCAATTGGAAAACACCTTTGCCAGGCAACGGTGGGAGCAAAACACAAATATTAGAAGCAATTTTTAGTTGCCTTTTAAAGTGTATTTGTCACACTTTTGTGTTGGTTTTCTCTTCCCAATTTGGAAATGTTATTCCAATAAAGGTGTGTCCCCAGGGCTCCCACAGGCTGACAACAGGAAGCAGCAGTCAGGAAGCCCAGGGTGGCAAGCCGGACATTTGGTGAGAACATGTTCTGGGCCCACTGGCATACTGGGGAATTGACTCAGGGAATTGACCATTTCATTACAAAAGCACAGAAGGGACTGGCAGGGACTAGACTGTGCTGGCTGAAGACTAGGCAGGGATCACTGAATTCAACACAAAGCAAGAAGTGTCTACCAGGCACCTGGGTATTCAGCAATCAGGGAAGGCTTCCAGATGGAGGGGGCTTTTCCTTGTAATTTGCAGGAGATTATTGGCTCAGGCAAAAGCTAGAGGATTTAAAAAGGCGAAGAGGATAAAAGTCAAGAAGCCCAGAGGTGGAGAAAGTACCTCCGCCCTGGGGTCTTGTAGAGAGCCTTTTTTCAGGGCAGAGACCTGGAGGTGTCAGAGGTGGTGGGGTAGAGAACAACATCGCAGGGAGCAGATGCTGAGGACGGATTAGCCTCTGACAACAGATGTGGAATATTGACCTAGGGAAAAGTGCCTGGTGTTTGTCCAGGCCAAACTGGTGCAGCAGCTTCCGTGGGAGGAGGTACAGGAAGGTGCCCCAGGCCCACCCTCCCGCAGACTCGTCCTGGGGGAGCCTTGCTGAGGTCCAGAACTCAGTCTGCCTAAATGGGGACAGATCATTTGGGAGGATTTGGAAGAGGATGCTTGTGTTCAAAATCAAGGCAGGCGCCTATGCACACACATAATTAAATGATCTTTTTTTTTTTTCAAGCTCACCCATGCATAGGAAAACCTGGATGGAAATGTTCATTGTAATTGTTAGCTTGATGGAACTATAATTTTCTTTCTATTTCGTGCGTTTCAAATGTTCTTTAGTGAGCATATATTGGTTTCTAAAAAGAGAGAAAGCAAACATATTTGCATGTCAATATTAAATTCCTGAAATCAAAGGTTTCTTTCCAGCCCTACCTTGCTTTTATTTGACACTATTGAAACTCATTTTCTGAAGCTGTTTTCCCGCTTGGCTTTCAGGCGGCAACTTTCCTTCCCTTCTTGGATGGCGGCCTAACCCCTAAAATTGATGTTTTTCAGGGTCTGTCCTCAACCGACCCTCCAGGTTAGCACACTCATGCCCATGGCTTCAGCTACACCATCCTATGTCAATAACAACTTGCAGCGCCAAACCATCTTCTTGCTGAAACATTTCTCCAATCACCTACTGACTATTCCTACAAGTCCCTCAGATTCAACATGCTTAAAATTTAAATCCCATCCCTGAGAGCAACTCTTCCTTCTGTATCATCTGTTTTGGTGGCCTGGGTCAGAATCTTAGTAATCACCTGTTCTTCCTACCTACTTAGTAAGTCTGTTCGTCCCTACCCCTGGGTTGTGGGTTCAAAAGAGATGTCCATGTCTATTATCTTATATGGCTGAAGAGTATTGCCTTATAAGATGGAAGATGTGTTTAAGGATCTTGGATTATCTAGATGGGTACTAATTCCAATGATGAATGTCCTTATGAGACACAGGGAGGAGAAGACACTGAAAAGGGGAGGCATTGTGACCATGGAGGAAGAGGTGGGAGTGGTGGCGCAAGTCAAGGGACACCAACGGCCACTGAAAGAACAGACTGTCCCCTACAGCCTCGGGAGGGAATGCAGCCCCGCCAACACCTTGGTTTTGAACTTCTAAGGGCCTCCAGAATCGGCCACTGTGAAAGAGTAACTTTCTGTTGCTTTACGGCACCCAGTTGGCGTTAACTTGTGAAAACTCATAAAGCCTCATTCTTTGGCATTTAATTGATCACAAAAATCCTGTTGATTTCAGCTCGAAATTAGCTCTGATTTCCTCCCTTGTGCATCTCCACTGTCTGATCCAGGCCCTCGCTGCGTTCTCCTGAAGCACCGCAGTGGTCTCCTCCTTCCACGCTTCCTTCCTCCACGCTTCGCCCGATTATTATCCCTAAATCCAGTTCATCCTCCATGGTGCTTTTTACAAACTAGAACCACAGAGATCACTCTAAAACATAAATTTGACTACATCACTCTCCATTAAAAGATTATAAAAGCTCTCTATTGCCTAAAATAGGACCAAATCCAGATTGTTCCTCAGAATGGTATTCAGAATGGTGTACAAGTCCCTTCTCAGTCTGCCTTCAACCTTCTTTGCAGTCTTCTATGCCCCACTAGGTTTGTTGTTTTGTTTTTGTTTTTTGGGGGAAGGGAATTAAGTGTATTTATTTTCTTATTTAATGGAGGTACTGGGGATTGAACCCAGGACCTCATGCATCCTAAGCACGTGCTCTACCACTGAGCTATACCCTCCCCCTTTTCATATTGTTTTTTATTGTAGGCTATTGAATATAGTTCTCTGTGCTATATAGTAGGTCCTCGTTGTTTATCTATTTTTTAATTGAATTTTTAAAATTGAAGTGTAGTTGATTTACAATGTTAGTTTCAGGTGTACAGCAGAGCAATTCAGTTATACATATACATATTTATACATATATTTTCAGATTCCATGATAGCTTATTACAAGAAATTGAATATAGTTCCCTGTGCTGTACTGTAGGTCCTTGTTATTTATCTGTTTTATATATAATAGTTTGTATCTGCTAATCCCAAGCTCCCAATTTATCCCCTCTCCTTCCCCCCCAGCTTGGTAACCATAAATTTATTTTCTATGTCTGTGAGTCTTTTTCTGTTTTGTAAATAAGTTCACTTGTGCCATTTTTTTTTTAGATTCCACATATAAGTGATATATGATATTTCTCTTTCTCTGACTTGCTTCACTTAATATGATAATCTCCAGGTCCACCCATGTTGCTACAAATGGCATTATTTCATTCTTTTTTATGACTGAGTAGTATTCCACTGAATATACCACAAATTCTTTATCTAATCATTTGTCGATGGACATTTAGTTTGCTTCCGTGTCTTGGCTATTTTGTAAATAGTGCTGCTATCAATGCTGGGGTGCATGTATCATTTTGAATTAGTGTTTTCTCCAGATATATGCCTAGGAGTGATAGTAACTCTATTTTTAGTTTTTTTAAGGAACCCCATACTTTTTTCCATAGTGGCTGCAACAATCCTGCTTTGTTTTTAAATCAATTTTTAATTTTGAGGTAATTGTAGATAAATGTGCAGTTGTAAAAAATAATAGAGATCCTATGCACCTTTAATGCAGCTTCCTCCAATGGTAACATCTTACAAAACTTTGGTACACTAATATGACCAGGATATCAACATGGATACAATTCACCAATCTTACTCAGAGTTCTAATTTTTCTGGTTCTCATTATGTGTTTGGCTTAATGCATTTTTATCACTTGTAGTTTGTGGATCCACCACCATAGTCAAGATAGAGCACAAGGACCCCTTCCTGGCATAGCCTTCATACCACACCCCCTCTCTTCTCCCTCCCCTTGCCTCTACCTAACCCTTAGCATCACTAATCTCTTCTCCCTATTTCTAATTAATCTTTTTTTTTTTGTACGGGGGGAGGTAATTAGGTTTATTTATCTATTTATTTAATGGAGGTACTGGGGCTTGAACCCAGGACCTCATGCATGCTAGGCATGTGCTCTACCACTGAGCTGTACCCTCCCCCGTCCCTATTTCTATAATTTTGAAATTTCAAGAGTGTTAACTAAATAGAATATGTAGTATAATTTAAGATGCTTTCAAATTTAGCATAATTCCCTGGAGATTTCAGTCAAGTTATTGCATGTACCAGATTTGTTCCCTTTTGTTGCTGGGTAGTATTCCGTCCTGTGCCTTTTTATGGCATCCTCCTCAATTTTCTTCACCTAAGGGCCACTCATCTTTTAATATCAGATTCAAATCCTACTCCCCTATCCCCAGCATTTTTTGTTTTATTGCAATTATCTGTTGTACACTCAGTTCACACTGTCTTCCGTGGTAATTTCCTCTCTCCACACCCAACCCTCCCCAGTCTCACTGTGGCTTAGAGCAGCCACGTTACTGCAGGGTGACCATATCCTCTGGCCATAGTTGATTGAACAAGATGTGGGCACTTGTCTACCCTAGCAGGGCCAAGGAGTCCCTTCCTCAGGGAATCTAGAGTTGGACTGAGATTCCCATCCTGTCCTTTCACAACTGTTTTGTTTTTTGTTTTTTGGTTTGTTTTTGCTTTTAGCAGAGTAGCTTAAAAATTCAGAGCTACAGGCAGCAACCATTTAACTTCCTGTGGTCTGGGAGGTAGAGCCAGCCTAGAGTGAAAGAGAAGTTTTGACTCCGAGGCAGAGCAGCAGGATGAGAGATGGTAAGGGATGCGTCTCTGTGTGACACGGTGTTCTAGCCCCGGGACTGGAAGCCCTGAAGCCTGGGGCCTCTGAGACACTCCTATATCCTTGTGACCACCGCCCTTCAGCCACCCGTGTTCCTGTCCCTTCTGAGCTCAAATCAGATCGCTGGTGTGATTCAACTAGATTGTAGTGTCTTTCAGGACAGAAACTGGTTTCTTTTTATATGCCAGTGCTTTTGCTTTAAAGTCCTTGGCATTTGGACCCACTTCTCTTCCCTGGTTTGTAGAGACCCTCAGGATGCGTTCCCCATTTTTATCTGCCATTTCTGTCCCTTGGCCTCTTCCAAAGCACTCTCTTCTAAGACGATGCTAACTTGGGCTTTGACCGCACCTCAGTTGACACCCAGGTCTCATAGCCCTTATGTCTTCAGTTTGCAAGATGACTTATCTGTATATCCTTAAATTGCTCTTGTGGGTGCTTGTCTTTGTTCCCCAGTGGTGTAGGAGACCCCTGAAACCTGAGACTCTCCCCCAGCAGTTTGAGGACTCACTGAGGGCAGAGAGAATGTCTTCATTAACCTTGTAGATCCCTCGAGGGAAGAACATGTCTTCTATTTTTTTAAATGCTGGCCTGATACTAGCTCTGCACCTGGTGGGTGCTGGGTAAATGTTGACTGACTGGGTAAACAATAGACTTGGTCCTCTGGAGTGTCATAATCTTTCTTTCCACAGGGAGAAAGTAATAATATTAGGCAGAGCAGGCTGGATCCCTTAATATGATTACCTGGGATTTGTGGGCTGGTGACTATTTCCCCCGACTTTATTGGGTACATTCATCTCCACAGAATAGATATTCCCAGAGGCCACTAATGCTGCCGGCCAAATGGTGGGCTCCCATTAATTGGCCCGACCCTGATAATTACAATGGAAGCGCTGCCTCCAACCCAAGATACTGTGGAGGCAGGGGTTGTACTAAGTGTGTTCTAACCAAGGTCAACAGTGTTAACTTGCTCTGTAGCTGTATTTAAGACACCTTATCAAAAAAAAAAAAAAGACATCTTATCATGAGCCAATGTATATATGACCTTAGCAAGTTATTTTTAAAAATGTTTTGAAAACATGACAACTTGAGCTGTAATTCACATAGCATAAAATCCATTCATTTTGAGTGTATAATTCAGTGGTTTTTAGTATATTCACAGAGCTGTGCAATCATCTCCACAATAAATTTTAGAACTTTTTTTAGCCCCAAAAAGAAACTCCATACCCATTAATAGTCACCTTCTGTTTCCCTCAACACCCAGCCCTAGGAAAACACTTATCTATTTTATTTTAACAAAATATTTGCCTATTCTGGACATTTCATACAAATGGAATCATACAATATGCAGTCTTTTGTGACTGGCTTTTTTCACTTAGCATATTTTCAAGGTTCATCCATGCTGTAACATATATATCAGTACTTCATTTCTTTTGCCAAATAATATCCCATAGTGTATACATATATACATGTATCCCACTGTGTGTGTATATATATATACTGCATTTTATTTACCCATTCATCAATTGATGACCATTTGGGTTGTTTCAACTTTTAGCAAGTTATTTCTCCATGTTTCAACTTACTTATCTATAAAAATGGGAGTTAATAACTGTCTATTTCAAAGGATTACTGAAAGTACACACGGAGCATATGAAATAATATGAAATAAACGGTAAAGCGGCGCTTTACCACATGCATGTAGACATTATTTTAATATTTATATGAGATCAATTAAGGAGAACACTGGAGCCAGTGTAAGGTGTTATCAGTTAACTCAGGGGACTTAGGTGAGTACCTCTTCGGGTTTGATCCCTACGTTGAGTCCATTTGCCTTTTTTTCCTAGGTAATGGACTGCGTCTTTTAGCCCGGCCTATCATCTCATTAACAGTTGTTGCTAGGAGACCAGGTTAGAGTATGCTTAGCTCAGTGCCATCCACTGTAGAAAAATCACTCGAATCATAGGAGAATGATTAAACATCAAGGCAGTTTCATTTCATCCCATTTTTTAACAAGATGAGGGAAAAGGGCTGAAGCTACAGGTTTTCTTAGGGGCCTAGGTTTACTATCTTGCCAGCTCTCCCTTCTCTGATTTTAGGTTAGTGTTCACCTTCACCACTCATTCACACTCACGTGTGCCAGGGTGACTGTTTTCCTACTGCTTAGCAAATAAGTGTGCAAAGGTAATGCAAAGACACTTTAATATTAGGAAAGAGAAAATGAATCAGGAAGGAAAAGTTGCCATAGCAAGTACAAAGATTCTCAAATTCAATTTAGATATAAATACCATTTTGCTCCCACAACCTATTTTTTTGCAGGTGTTTTACAGCTGTAAAATCTGTGGGTACAAGGGATATAGAAGCAAAAGACTAGGCTGAGGACTGGATTATTTAAGAAGGATTATTTTCTTTACCACTGGAAGCTGCCTGGTGCATAATGTCCCCTTCAAAGCCTTGGTAAGAGCAGCTGGGAATAATGAACAATGGTTAAAGATGCTTTGCTTTACATCCAGCAAAAAGGCTCATTAACACCTCGACTGTTTTCTTACCAAGTCTGTGGAAGTGCTCCTGCTGCTGCTGATAATCACGGTAACCCTCGGGGTAGCAGGGGCAAAGGGGTGTGGGTAATTCACTAGAAAATGGTATTCACCGATTTGGATTATGCGCACCACTGCTCCTCTCCATTCATGTGCTTAATTAAGAGCTGACTAGTACAAAATAAATGAAACTGCAATTCTTCACTGGAATTATCTGGGGAGCAACAGAAAAATTGCAGGGAGGAAGGTATCTGCCAGAGAAACTGCATTACTGTCTTCCCATTATATTTCTATTCTAGAATTTGTCTTAATGTCACATTTGATTCTAAAGGGACAGAGGCTTATGAGTCCAAGAGACATCTCATTGGAATGGAGATACAGGAGGAGAAGGAGTATAGCTTTATCTTCAGTTTATTAAAGGAGAAATAAAGGCGAGGAGCTGTGACTAGAACAATATAGTCCATCTAAGGTATAATGCCAGTCACATCAGGGAAAACCCCAGAAGGAATATAGAGCTATAGTTGGCTCCACCTGATTCACAACATCATGTTTCAAATCATTCAAAAGTTTTTGTAAAAGTCTCTATAGTGACTGGTTGATTGCCTGGGAGTCAATTCCATTTGTTCAGTCCCTGGGGTATAGAAAATGGAACTGCTTTCTTATAGTTCGGTTAGGCAAAGCTGGATGGAGGGAATCGAACTTAGTTCACAAAAGATGCCAAAATCCACTCCCTTTCAAAAATGCACAGGAAGTTAGACCAAGAAGTCAGGGCTCCAGATTTCTCAAACTCCCTCTCCACCTCAAAATAACAGCCAGGACACACTTTCACTGACTGGTTAAGACAGGTGGATAGAAATCACTGGCGGGGTCTGTAATTCCCACATTCCTTTTGATTACACTTTCCCCATAAGCTTAAAAATGAAAAAAACCATAAAGTCAAGGTTTATTTTAAATTATCAAAGTCCCTGAAGTAGAGGACTAGTTTATTTTTTAGTATTAAAGTGGTTAACAATAGTTCTCATTATTCTGACTTACTCATATTTAAACTCACCTGCTCAGAAAGTTGCAAACCCATACAGTTTCTAACAAAGTCCTACTAACCATTAAGAAAGGACTTATAACAATAAAAGTTATGTGCACAAGGAAAATCAGGGTAGAAAATGCCAATCAGAGGTATCCAGAGAGAAAGAAGACTTTCTGGGACTGAAATAATTTTTCATGCCCATGGTTCAGGGATACGATGCTTCTGTTGGGAGCTAAGAAATCAAGATGAGAAACCTCTGGTATCCAAACTAGATAACTGAGTTCTCTGGCATACCATTTTTGGCTACTCTAACACTATCAGTTAGAAAAAGAGGCTGGAGGAGGAGGAGGAAGAAATTCTTAACCTCTGATCAATCGCCAATCCCAGAGTGAGAACTGACGACTGAGTACAAGGCCTGACCTTGAATGGAGTGGGACAACTTGGAAAACTACTCACGTAGTACTGGAGTGAATAGCCAGGTCAGTTCCATCCCAGGGCCCTTATACTGGAGATGCTCAGAAGAATGGGCACTTTAGGTGACAGGCTGACACAGCCAGAGTTAAGCGATTTAAAAGGTAGTTACCCACAGGATGGAAGTAACAGCCCTCAACACTATGCTTCAGGTAATCGACATGGCTCCACCTATAGGGCAGCAGGACTAAATAAATCCCTAATAATTCAGGTTAGGCAGGATCTTGGGCATAACTCATAGCAGAAGCTATAGGTTCTACTCTATAAAAATCCATGTACAGTGTAGATCCAAGAGGCTGGGACACTTATAGAGCGTGGCAGAACACGTGGTCTTCAAAGATCTGCTTCTCTTTTGCTGGGAAGGTCTTGCCACAAATTGGACAATTCAAATAAACAGCTGGCTTGTGCTGCTCCAAGGTGTGATCAAAAATGTCATCAGCAAAGTCTGCTGTGCAGGTGGGGCATGGCTCAATGGAGAGCTGGGAGGAAGAGCAAAGAGGTCAGTCTGAATGTAAGCTATACTCGGCAGAGACCGTGTCTGATTTTCTACTATGTCCTCAGCACCTATCGTAATGCTTGCAGATGGTGGGTGATCAAGAATTAGAGGATGAATCAACAAAGTCACATCTGGAGACATTCATTGGGGCTTTCTCTAACTCAAAGACTCAAAGGACTTAATATTGCTGAAGTAGCCAGATAACTTGCAGCCTGAATGGGTCATGGGCTATACCTTGTTTGGCTACCTGCCCGGTTCACATGGCCTCCCGAGGCCTGCTACTCAACTCAACTCACAGGTGCAGGTCGTGAGCAGAATGCTGATGGATGATGAATTGTGCATCCCCCACCTCAACAGGCTCTCTCCGATTTAGGCACTGATCAAACTGATCCAGCTGACTCAGTCTGGAGTTATCAAAATGAACCAGTCTCCCCATGCATGGTTCTCCCATGAACTGGATGGAGCAGGAAGGGAAATTTTCTCAAAGATTTGATGTGGGCAATCTTACGAATCAAATACTTACCAGGTTAGGGGCAGAGCTTTCTTGGATACCTGAGGGTAATAAAGAAGATTTCATTCAATGAAAAAATATCATCCCCAGAACGTGTTCTCCAACTGTGTGCTAGCAGCTGTTTTCTGTAACCCTCACTGTTCCCCTCCCAGTTCTTTATCCCTCTCTGATACTGCCATATTCTCTCTCTCTCATAAACACCACTGACTTCGGTGGAGGGGATCTAGGTCAACGATGGAGGGAAAAAATAATGAAGTGGCATTTTCAATAGCCATTATATAATCAGCAAGAACAATAAACCTATATGCAGTGTAGAGAAAATGAGATTTTAGTGAAAACAGTAACAATTTAACAAGGAAGTAGACTGGGAATAGATTTTAAGACCGAATCCAGGCAAACAGTTATGTTTCAAATGAAAAGCTTAAAAATATTTTTAAGGAAAAAAAATAAACTTGTACCCCCGCCTGTTGCAAAGACCTGATTGTGACTGTTAAGAGAACACGCCTGCTTTAAACTGTCCAAAAAAAGCAAATGAGGTCTCAGATCACTTCTGGAGACAAAAAAAGAGGAAAGTTCCCTGTTTGGCAGGGATATCTGACCCCCAGTTCCTTGAATGACAAGACTGGGTGTCACCCCCATTTCCTGTCCTCCAAGCCCCCCAGGGGTCTCCGGGGGGCACACGCCTTCTACCCTTGGTCAGGCCATCGGGGCGGCTGCCTGTAACAGCCCATTCCTGGGCAGCATATCCCGCCGCTCGCGCTTCCATTTCCAAATCTTAATTAGCTTCCTCAGCTTTGTATGTGTATATCTTCTACACAGAGACATTTCTCTGATTTATATATTTGGAATATAGCCACGGGACTCAATTTGTGTCTGCTGCCTCTAGGCCAATGATCTGATTTGCGTCTCCTAGATTCAGATTTATTTCTCAATTAACACTACTTGCCCAGCAATTTTTCTATTGGGTACTCAGCTTCTGCCCAGCAAGTATTAACAATGAGACTGGTCTTAATTAGCATCTCAGACAAAAACAAAATTTAGTAGGGGAAAGGGATACAAGCAGGGGCCTTTCAGCTCGATGGTAAAGTTGTCTTACCAGAATACGGGTTTCCATAGACAAGTCCTGGGTTTTGTCTTGCACCTCCTTGACTTGAAGTAGGCGCTTGATACGGTAAAGGGTCATAATTCAGACCCATGTAACTCAGCAATCTGTTGTTCTCGCTCTTCAAAAGCTAGGATAGAGAGGATAGAGTATTTACAGACACGCTGAAAGACAACAGCAAAGAATGGCCACACGGACTGGCCAGGGACGGCCCTTCTAGGTAGTGTTTAATTAACCACGTGGCACTGGAGAGCCCAGCAAATGATAAATCACAATTCTTAAAAAGCGGAAGCAGCAGCCTCAATATTCAAAGATCTGAGTTCTTAATATCTAAATTTAAAAGTATATTGAATTTCTTTAGAATTAATGCAAAAAAGAAACTAAAATCTTTAAATATAAACCAACTGAAGGGGGGTACAAAAGTTGTGTGGGTATGTGAGGGTGGCAGGGGCTATATTAAGATGGAAACTGTTGTACAGTATGGAGAGCAGAATGCTGCTTTAAAAAATTTTTTTTAATTATTCATTTTTTAATTTTTATGTGGAGGTCTGGGGATTGAACCCAGGACCTCATGCATGCTAAGCATGTGCTCCACCACTGAGCTATACCCTCCCTCCTCAGAATGCTTTTAGTCTCTTTCCAAGAACAATTTTCTTACACAATGTGAATATTCACCTGATATAATTTTCCCTTCTTCATGTTTTATCCCATCAAATGGATATGCTGAGAGTGAAAGGGAAGAAGAAAGAGACGGAGGGAAGGTGAGAGAGAAAGAGTGAAAGAGGACAAGCTACAAGGGGGGTAGACTATGTTTAAAGATCTTAGAAGAAAGAAAATTAGTAAACTTCCCCTTAACATCTTAAGAGGGCTTTACTATAGTTCTCAACAAAGCTTCCAAATATCGGATCTTTTTCTTCTTGTTGCAAATTGTGTACATTCTTCCTTCTCCCTCTTCTGCCCCGCCTCCCAGCCCCCTGGCACCATCAGACGATTTCAAAGTCAAGGTCACTTAACTAAATAAAAAGGATGACAATGACAGGACCAGAAATAGACCCCAAAGGCCTTCTACAAAACTGAAACACACTGGCGTAAATGATATTATCAAAAATAGAAATGATCATTTGAGGGCTTAGCCCAGAAGGGTGACGGAGAGGGTGGAGATGGAGAATGGCTGGAGGTGTAGATCAGAGGAACAGTCAGAATGCACGGGCACCTACTGTTGGATGCTAACAAGAGTGTGAGAGTGACTTCAAGTTCAACCTGTTTATTTGCTGCTGTGATCCTCAATTAATCAGTAACTTGTGTTGAGCACACAGCAGGAAAATACACTGGTTGGATGAATGAATGAACTGATGAGTGAATGAATGCATAGTATTTATCTGGGGCCTACCATGGGTCCAGCTCTTGTACAGACCACCACTTCTGCTTCTGGTTTGGCAGCAGGGAAAAAGAAAGTAAGTTGTGCTGAAGGAAACAGATCCCTCAGTTAGCATAAAAGTGGTGTAGGATGTTACTCCCCAAAGACAGTACTTACAAGAGCTGTCAAGTTAAAAGCAAAAATAATAAGTTAGGTCTTCATCAAGGCTGTTCCTTTCAAGTTGACTACTGCCATGCCAAACAAGTTTTAGTTATAGAACAAAGAGTGGGTTTTGCGGCAGATTAGGAAACCAGATTCAGTTTGCTCTTTGTTTAGGAGCTGTAGCAGAAAGGGCTCTTTTATTTAACTTTTTATTTTATCATCACGTCTCTGGGTCACCCGGCTCCTTCCCGTTAAAACCTTGGGATTTTCTACCGTCTTTTACACGCTTACTTCATTTTTTTTTTCTATTGTCTCTTTCTCTCTCTGCAGACCATCGTATAGAATCTTGTTCTCACTCAGTCTCTTTGACAGGTCCAAGTTCTGGTCCTGCCAATAAAAAAAATCATTAGGATTAAGATCACATATTGTAGTCTGGATCAAGGTGGGGTAAGACAAGGAGTTTGTAGAGGATCTGGCTTTCCAAAGTGGCGGGACTGAGGCGGGGGAGACGCGAACTCGGGTAGGGAGGAGCTGCACCATGAGGAGATGCTGACTTACAGAAAAGTGATTTAATGAAATGCCTGAAGGCTTGGGCTGGCATCGAGATGCCAGTTTCTTTTGGTTTAGCTGGGAGTTAAGTGACCAGAGAGAAAAAATTAGCTTGGGGAAAACCTCAAGGCTGACTTATCATAATTAGGGATAAATGGAGCTTTGTTTAACCCCACCCAACCATGGAAACAATCAGCTTTGTCTTGAATAAACATTTCACTCAGTGCAGCATGAAGCAGTGAGTCAAGCTGGTGTGACTCCCTCCCGGTGTGAGGATACGCAGCTGGATTCAAGTGACATGGAGGAAGAAGGAATTCTGGGAGGCGTTTATCCAAGGCCACAAGGAACCCAGACTAGGGTCCTGGGCTCCCCAGTATGATGGGTTCACTGACTAGTTTCACGGACCCAAAACTCACAGGCATGCTTCAGCGCTTCCCGTCTCCTGCCTACATACGGACACATGCGCATACCTCACAAAAACA
The DNA here is from genome assembly GCF_048564905.1 of Vicugna pacos. Lineage (NCBI taxonomy): Eukaryota > Metazoa > Chordata > Mammalia > Artiodactyla > Camelidae > Vicugna > Vicugna pacos. The sequence continues at coordinate 36,254,452 of NC_133002.1, read as the reverse complement.
CTTAAGCTAATCCTACTGGTTGTGGTGTTTTTTTCAAAGATTTTTATTTGAATGCTGGTGCCCAAACTGCTGTGCGCTTCTAGCCTCCCCTGAGGTAGCAATGCCAGAGGGGCTACCCGATGACAGTGCTGACTGCAGGCTCCTGGCTCCCCATCCCCATTGGCTCCTGCTGGCTCTTCTGGTCCTGCTTCACTTCCTCAAAAGGCAGAAATAAGAAAGGACTATCTGAGTCTGCACAGAAACCTGCAGTTACAAAAACCTTCCCTGAGACCCATGGCTGAGCTGGGGGTCTCTATTTCTGGGTATCCCCAGGCTGGTTTTTGGCCGCACACTCCATCCCTCCTCTTTTTGGCAGAAAGATACATTCCTCTCCTTAACAGGGGTGTGCAATCCTCCGGGCTTGGTCCAGGAACCACACACCTTCACACCCCTTGCTTCCTGGGCCCCTCATCTGTCACCTACCCGTGCGGCAGCCCTGAGCTGCCTGATCTGTCTGTGGAGCCGTTGACACTCTTTGTACTTCTCTAAGAAACAGGCTTTCCCGGCCTCTACCTTTGCCTTAAGGCGTTCCACCTCTTGTACTAACTGTTCCTCCGCTGCTGCTTTCTTGCTCCTAGGCTCCTGAAGCATAAGATACACAGTCCTCAGAGTTAAGGGCCTTTTGGATGCATGAAGAATAAAGAATGGCTATGAGACAACTGGGGAGCCCCTGGGTCTTGAAAAGTATTCCACAAAAATCAAGGAAACCCATATCTGCCACAAGGAGTTTCAACCCTTTGAATGGCTACAGATGATTTATTTAGTTATAATTTAAAAAAATTTTTTCTCTAACTTTATTGAGATATAAATGGTATAAAGAAAACTGCGTATAATTAATATATGCAATTTGGTGAGTTTGGACATATGTATTACACTCCTATTACTATTACCAGAACCCACGTAATAAATATATCCCTCATCTCTGAAAGTTTCCTTGTGTCCCTTTGTGTGTATGTGTGTGATAAGAATACTTACCATGAGATCTGCCTTGTTTTATTTTTTTATTTAAAAAAAATTATTTTTAAACTGAAGTATAGTCAATTTACAATGTTGTATTAGTCTCTAGTGTACAGTATGGTGATTCAGTTATGTGCATATATATATATATACACTTTTTCATATGCTTTTTCATTATAGGTTACTATAAGATATTGAATATAGTTCCCTTGATTATTTAAAACAGTAATTTCTTTGCTACATCAGAGGCCACAAACTCAGGAGGAAGGGTAGAGCTCAGTGGTAGAGTACATGCTTAGCATGCACGAGGTCCTGGGTTCGAGCCTCAGTATCTCTGTTAAAAAAATAAAAACCTAATTGCCTCCCTTCCTCTGCCAAAAAAAGAAAAAAAAAAAAGAAAAAAGAGATCACAAACTCAAAAGTGCCAATAGGGGCCTAGCAAGTAATGTAACTGAACGAAGGAACTGAATGCAATGAAACAGTGAGGACTGTAGCCCAATGGAGAACCAAGACCCATCTAAAGGGGCAGCAGTTACTCAGCTCCGGGTACTACTGCTGTGTGAGAATGTGGGATCAAATGTTGCCAAAGCCTCTAATTTTTCAAGAAGCTGGAAATACAAAATTTTTTGTGGGAAATATTCCCATTTTTAAGTGTTGGTAACTAATTCAATTTTTAAGAAAGCACTGACAAAGCCAAACATTTCTGTGGGCTATACTTAACCTGTGAGTTGCTGGTTTTCATACTCTGCTGGACCCACTCTTTATTGTATCATGCTAAAATACACAATATCTTAGATATTATAGGTACTCGATAACTGACTGAATATTAAGAGTGAATAAATGATGCATGTATTGGTTACATTCCCAGTACACATCAGGATTTCTCACGCCCTTACATCAGTGCAGAAAACTGGGCTTCTAGGCACCTGTCATCACTATGAGGCCTCTTTTCTAACAATATATTATAGGAAATTATTAGTCAGTTAGGCTTTCATTACTATATTATACAGCTCAGAATAATTTATAATGATGATAATTGCTAACATTATATTAATTATAACAAAATTTGTTTTGATCACTGTAATATTTTCTAATTATAGAGCTCAATTAATAATCATTAATCAGTAACTCCTTAAGGAGGGGGCAGGGGTTATTCTGTGTGATTTCTAGCCCAGGGCTCTATTTAGTACACCCTGTCATGAAGTTTAACTTCCAGTATTTCTCTATCACTCATCACGCATTAGAAATGCCCATCTTTCCTAAACAGCGTGTAAATGGCAGATTCTCTGTCCTTTTGGGGAGAAAGAGTCTGGAGGTAAATGCTATTCTAATCTGTCATACCTATGCTTTCCACCACGTGAAAACAGACCCTACCCCTTCCTTTCTTTAGCTCCCTCCCACATAGCCATGCAAAGACAGACATGCCGTTAATTCCTGTTGTTTCTTCACTGCGGCAGTTTCTTTCTGCTTCATCTCCTCCACTGTCTGCTCAAGCTTCTTCTGGTGCTCCTTCTGCATAAAAACAGATTTCAGTACCACTGCTGGGAAAACACACACACACGCACAGGCACATGCATGCACACACTGGGGAAGGGCCTGCTGAGCTAAAGAGCAAGCAGGAGGCAGAGAAGCAAGTCTTCTCATATTAGCTCCCAAGAAAAGCCAGGAGATTCTTCACTTCAGATGGCTTCCTCTGAGACCTTTCCTAGAGCCACTGATATCCAGGTACATGATACAATAAAGAAAGAGCAATGTACATATTTTTTCACAAATGCCTAAAAAGTATGATTGTCTTCCATGACTCTACCTGTTCAGTCAAACTGAGAAAGAGCTGGCCATTTTCCTTTTTCAGGTGCTCCAGCTGCTCTGTCTTATCTTGAACTTCCTGAACAAGCTTCTCTATTTTTTTCTCTTGTGTTAACAGTTGGGCCTAAAGCAGAAACAGTGAATATAACCAAGATATAAAAGAATAAAAACTAAACAGGAATGCTTTACAATGTAGAGTAACATGAAGAGATGTGTGTTCCCCAGCAATTCCCAAATGCCAAATACTCCTTAGAACTTCTGCACTTTTCAGCTCTACCTTACACTCTAAGAATCTAAGATTCAAGTGGGAAAAATTCAGCAACTATCCTTTACAGCCCCTCTTTAAGGCCCAGCTTCCTAAAAATGAGAACAGTTCTGCTGCTACCTGCTTTACATTCCAGGCTTCTGAGTGAGATTTTGCTTGAAAAGATTTTGTAGTTAAAAGAAAAAAGTTAGTATTGGTATAGAGGCCGGTCATCATCTTAAGAGCTCACGATAAATATAAACTGAGCAAATGATTCGGTTCTCTGGGGACTGTGACTATCAAAACAAGGGTGAGGGGGGCTAAGACTGGCAAACACACACTCTGAAAGTGTAGTCTGCTGCTCTGAAAGGTCCACCCTCAGGCACTAGCTACAGTGATCTGCATCTTCCTGGGCCACCGGAGTTGGAGTGGTGGCAAGGCTAAGAAAATATACTTTGGCAAAGGCTTGGCGTTTCCTACCTGAAGCTGATCCACTCTGACTCCCATCTTCTCATTTTCTGAGGACATCTTCTGGTTTTGTTCTTTTAGTCTGTGGAGGTGGAGATGACTATGTGAAAAATATGCTAATTCCAGGTCAGCTCCTCCAGACCTTAAATGATTTAAGGCTGCCTTGGCCCTAAGCCTGCATTTAAAATCCACCAGTCTCTTCTTCAGTCCTGTTTTGGCTTCCTGACCTCAAACTGCAAGAATTCAATATTTAACAGTAACACTTGAATTCAGGTAATTTGTCCTTATCCATTCTAATTCTCTAACCTAGAGTCAAAGAGTTCATGAGTCAAAGAGGGAGAACCATACTTATCATTGTCACGATAGGAAGACTGTTTTCTAACAAATTCTAGAAATCTAATCTGACCCAACTAAAGGTATCTGTAACACAAAACCTCCTCCCATCCAAGGACCACACTCACTGAAGCAGCTCTGTCTCCCAGCAGTCCTTCTGCTCTTTCATTTTCTGTTCCAACTTCTTATTGACGCTCTTCAGGGTTTCTAGCTCCTCCTGCAGTTGGAAACGTCAAAGACACTGACCATTTCTAAGACAGTGTTTAGTATCTCAGGCAGTCAACAAATACTTAAGCACTTACTATCTGTCAGGCATAGCAGTGAATGAAATATCCAAGTAAAGAGATTTCCATATTAAAATATTCAAGTTTGTTCTTCCTATATTAAAAACGCATCTACCTTAATTTCTCTTCTACTGGAGCTTCTATCTGTCCATTAATTCACTAGGCAAATGTTTAATGAGCGCCTATTATGTACCAAACACCGTTCTGGTACTGCAAACACAACACTGGATGAAATAAAGTTGCTTTTTCTCTTAAAAGAGTGCTGTCCAATAAATTCATGAAAACCACCCATGTAATTAAAGCATTTTAATAACCACATTAAAAGAAGTAAAAAGAAATAGATGAAATTAATTTTACTAATAGCCTATGTATTTAATCCCAAATATCTATATCATTTCAATATGTAAACATAATCTATGTATTTAATCCCAAATATCTATAATATCATTTCAATAAGTAAACAATGAAAAGGAAATATCTAACATACTAAAATTGGTGCCAGATATTATTATAAGGGAATAAGATCACAAGCAAAACAGAAAATGGTGCTGGATAAGAGGCAGCATCCAATTCCAACCTCCATACGCCAAGTTCACCTCTAAGCAGCTTCTTACCTGCTTCTTTTGGAGCTCAGCCTGCATTTCTGAGTTCTGCTTCTGGAGGCTGACGCAGCTGTCCTTCAGCTCCTGGTTTTCTTTGCAAAGTTCCTTGTTGTGCTCCTCAATCTCTTCCACTTCACCCTACGAAAAAGCATTCTATAAACTCGTATTTGGCCCTTTATAGCTCAGTGGATATTCAAGTCCCTCCAGCAGAAAATTCCCAGAGGCTGGGACGGCTAGGGTCTGGGGGATTCTCTATCACTGTCAGCACAGTACCCCAAACGGAATCAGCTCCTCGGTGTGTAGGGAAGGGGTTAAGAGAGGTATGTCTATAAAACTGCAGCACTAAGCCTGCCGTTACCAAGAAAGAAAGATTTTTTAAAAAATGAGACCACAAAAACTTAAAAGAGGGAATGATAAGGGGGGAGGGTATAGCTCAAGTGGTAGAGCATATGCTTAGCATGCAGAAGTTCCTGGGTTCAATCCCTAGCATCTCCTCTAAAAGTAAATACATAAATCAACCTAATTATCTCTCCCCACTCCAAAAAAAAAAAAAAAAGAGGGAAAGATAGAAGAATGTTTTTTCTTGCAAACAGTTAACACTGTTTGTTTCTCCTACTGGACTTAGCTCCTTGAGATCAGGACACAGTTTTAATTGACTCTTCACTGCATCCCTAGTGCCTACCATAGTGCTGGATGGAAGCAGGTGTCCTGTAAATAACTGAGTAAGTAAATGAATCTAATGTTCATATATGACAAGCTCGCGGCCAGAACTAAAAGATACAAAGAAGAACATTTGGTACCTTTCTCCTTGAAGGAGCTTATAAAATTGACTGCGGTGATAAGATGTGCAGATGACAAAACTTAAGTAACTGGAAAAGTGAAGGAGACAAATGAATGCCAACTGAGTTACAGAAGTTTTAGATAAAGGAAAAATCTGTTATGATTCTTGTTAACATTCCGAAGTCATTCCCTTAGGAATGCTGGGTTTGAGTGGGTACTGTATATGTTTTTCCCAATAGTATCTGTGTTAAATATCCAATAAAGGCTTACTGACTAGAATTTCACCCTACCCTGGAACTGCTGCTCTTAATGGCAGAAGGAGACTGAGATGAGATGTTTACAGACCTGAGTGGTAACAACCAGGATGTCCTCCTCATTTTCTGGACGGAACTGGAAAGGGATACTTGCTCCCCGGACCACACCATCCTGATCCACATAGCAGAACTGGTAATACTCATCATCCTTGGGCAGGTAGTAAGCTGAAAACAGAACATGATTTTTAATCTAAAATAAGGTCTATTCAGAAAACTAAAAACCTGAAAGTCTTTCATCTGCTCCAGAAAGCTCAAGCTCAAGGGAATTAATTAGTCTTGGCCACTGTTTCAGTACCTTTTTTCTTTAATGGAGGCGTGGGGGATTGAACCCAGGATCTGCTGCATGCTAAGCCCGTGCTGTATACCACTGAGCTATATCCACCCCGGTCTTCAATACCTTTGATCCAGTATTTTTCTCACCTTTGAACTGGACTTCCTCCTGTTTGGCTGATTCGCTGTTTAGGTCAACGGGCAAAGTAACCCACATGAAGGTGTAATACTCACGGGTTGTCTTCCATCCCACCTGCAATGAAAAGGGGCTCTTGTTCAGTGTCTGAAAGTGCTCAGTGGATTCTTCTTATTTTGACTATGTCTTCTTAATATTTGTTTACACTGAAATTACAATCAAATGAGTTCATTATGACAAGATCTACCCACCATTGATCAAATCTTGTTTTTTGATGTAACTGATGATTAACGATGTTGAGCATCTCTCCATGTGCCTGTTGTCCATCTACATTTCCTCTTTGGAAAAATGTCTGTTTAGTTCTTATGATAACTATGTATATGATTAAAAATTGGTATGCACACACACAGTCCATATTACTTGTCTGACAAGGAAACAAAAACTGGCCATTCAACACCCAGGACAAGAATTCCAAAAATTCCATCTCCAATTCAGATACTAAAGTGAGAGTGGTTGGAAAGAATTTGTGGGAATGTGAACTTTGACCCCACTATCTTCTTATAACAGTGTTCTTAGAACATCTTAATCAAGGGGAAGGCTATAGTTCAAGTGATAGAGTGCATGCTCCACATGCAAGAGGTCCCGGGTTTAATCCCCAGTAACTCCTCCAAGCAGAAATCAATGAAGAAACCTAATTACCCCCCCTCAGAAAACAAACAATATAAGAACATCGTAATCAGAAAGCACTTCTGATCTTGGTTTCCATTGGTTTGTCCTCTCCCTTATCCAATTCAGTCTTGTCACCTATATCAACCTGATTATATTATTGCATTTAAAAAAGCATTTTAAATAATAATTTTAAATAATGTGTGTTGGGGTTGGACGGCAAGAGAGTTCTTAGATTATAAGGTAACCAGATATCTGAGTCCAGCCTATATAGTTTTCTTTCTTCAGTGTTTTTCTTTTTTAATGTTTATTTTTAAAAATTGAATGATTCTTTAAATTCTACGGTGCTTTACAATTTTCAAGTTTCACAAACATGATTTCATGTAATCCCATAACCCTTTTTTTCCCCTACCTCTACATTACCCTTTCTTTTTTCCCTCTCCCCACCAGTTTGTTCTCTGTGTCTGTGAGTCTGCCTCCATTTTGTTTTACTCACTAGTTTGTTGTATTTTTTAGATTCCACATATAAGAGATATCATACTGTATTTGTCTTCCTCTCTCTGACTTATTTCACTTAGCATAATGCCCTACAAGTCCAACCACGATGCTACAAATGGCAAAATTTCATTCTTTTTAAAAGCTGAATAGTATTCCACTGTGTGTGTGTGTGTATACACACACACACACACACACACATATATATATTACATGTTCTTTAGCCATTCCTCTGTTGATGGACACTTAGGTTGCTTGCATATCTTGGCAACTGTAAATAATAACAAACGCTGGGGTGCATGTACCTTTTCAAATCAGTGTTTTTGTCTTTTTTTGGATATGTACCCAGGAATGGAATTGCTGGGTCATACGGCAGTTCTGTTTTTAGTTTTTTGAGAAACCTCCATACTGCTTTCCACAGTGGCTGCAGTAATTTACATTGCCACCCACAGCATACGAGGGCTCCCTTTTCTCCACATCCTCGCCAATGTTTTGTCATTTGTATTCTTTTTGATGACAGTCATTGTGACAGGTTTGAGGTGATATCTCATTGTGGTTTTGGTTTGTGTTTCCCTCATTAGCGATGTTGAGCATTTTTCCATGTGCCTGTTGTCCATCTACATTTCCTCTTTGGAAAACTGTCTATTTAGTTCTGCCCATTTTTAAAATTGGGTTATTTGTTTTTTTGATGTTGAGTTGTGTAGAGCTGTTTATATATGTTGGATATTAACCCTTTATTAGTCCATCATTTGTAAATATCTTTGTGTTTGTTGATGGTTTCCTTTGCAGTGCAAAAGCTTGTAAGTTTAATTATGTCCCATTTGTCTATATTTGCTTTTGTTTCCTTTGCTTTAAGAGATGGATCCAAAAAAATATTGCTGCAGTTTATGTCACAGAGTGTTCTGCCTGTTTTCCTTTAGGAGTTTTATAGTAGTCGGCCTTACATTTAGGTCTTTAATTCATTTTGAGTTTATTTTAGTATATGGTGTTAGACCATGTTCTCATTTCATTCTTTTACATGTAGCTGTCCATTCAGTGTTTTTCTTAATGCCTGCTTAGTGAAAGCGTTTTGGTGGTAAAGATAACAACAATCTGGTAGTCATAAAGGCCTCTTCTAGGTACAAAATACAGTAAGTCATAAAACATAAGGATACTGTAAAATATGCCCCAGAGCAGAAAGCTGGCTAAGTGGAAAATATTCTCATTAAATACAAAGAGAGGTAAAAGATGGCTCAAATCATTTCTGGAAGATAAGAGCCCACCAGAGAATAAAAAGGGAGATGTTGTGTCTTCAAGGGGAGAACACTCACCAAGTGAGAAGCAAAATTACATTTACTGCCATGTTCTGACCCTGCCTGAACCCAGTGGGAAGAGAAAAGAACTAAAAATAAATTCTATGCTTATATATTGAGGAATCAGAGCAGGGTTGAAAAGGCGACACTGAAAGCTGAACATACCAGGGCATGTTTTAGTGTCTCATTAATATACACCCCATTGCTGTAAGCATCTCAGAGCCACGGCAGCCTGTGGTGGAACAGGAAGCAGAAATTTTATAGAGTCTTCATTCACATCCTGGAGTTTCTTAATGTACTGTGACCAAAATATCATCTGGGAAGGCCTGAGAATTACTGCTGCCTTGGAACAAGGAAACAACTTCTAGCCACCTGCAATTTCTGTCCTTGGCTCCTCCATCGGGGTTGTCCCAGTCTGCCTCTTGCAGTCTGCTGTCTCCCCTCCCTGAAATCTTGGAACACGTAAATGCCCAGGTGACGGACCACGGGGCTACACACTGAAGGAAGCAAAGCTGACTCCTACCAGGCTTTGTCACTGGTGGTGGCTTTCGCTGTATGGAGAAGATGTAGTGCTGCACATTCAGAAACACCTCAGGAGCGCCTACCTGGAGGCAGGAATTACTGGCAGCGTTAGGGGAGATAAGGATTTGAGGACTGTGATGAAGACAACACTGAAGGAACCCTGGGAGCACTTTAGATAGGAAGGCCAGAACTCCACATTCAACCCTTAATTGTCTAATTCACCATCTGTTGTTCAAAGGAATTCAGCAGAAAAGGGGAAGAAAAACAGAGGTCTGGGAGTCAAACCAACTTGCTTAACCACTGGGAGATCTTGGGGAAGTCCCCATCTTGAGTATACTCATTGTATTCATCTGTGCACAAGCGGTAATACTGCTTACCCCAGGGCGCTGCTGTGCTGTCAGGATGAAATTAGGAAACACGGTCAGAGACACAGACACACAGGCACACATACACAGACACACACACAAACTCATCAAAGACCTAGCACACTGTATATTCTCTAAAAGGTTGTGTTCTTTCCTTATCAGTCTTAAAATTTTCTTTCAGGCTTTGGGTGGTGTTCAAATCAATAGCTTTATGGATAAAGAATATCAGAGGGCATTCTCTGGACTAACCACGACAGTGGCATGGCAATACCGTTGAAATGCATGAAGTATTTCAAATATTTTTTAAAATGCTTTTAAACATTTTTAATTTTAATTTTTGGGGGGGGGTAATTAGGTTTTTATGTATGTATTTATTTTAATGGAGGTGCTGGGGATTGAACCCAGGACCTCACACATGCTAGGCGTGCACTCTACCACTGACCTATACCCTGCCTCCTAAACATTTGTTTTTAAAGAGCGAAAGATTTTCATTTGGTTTAAAGTGAAGTCCTCACTGCAAGTTGCTAAGTGCTTGGAGATTTACAAACAATTAGTCTGAGCAAAATGGAAATATGATTGCATTGCAAAAAAAGTTAGATTACATTTCAAAACATACGTAATTTTGAATCATTCTTTTAAAATTATCTATACCTGCATTGTCCAATATGCTAGCCATGAGCCACATGAGGCTACTTAAATTAAAATGAATTAAAATTAAGTAAAATTTAAAACTCAGTTACTTAGTCACACTAGCCACATTTTAAGTGCTATTAGCCACATGTGCCTAGAGGCTACTGTACTGGACAGCAAAGATGTAACTTGATCATTGAAAGTTCTACTGGCTAGTGTTGGTCATAGATAGTTCTATTGGACAGCTTTGCTATATACAGGGAAGAGAAAAACAACTATCATCTTTCCAAAACAGAAAACATTCTGGTATGTCAGTTTTCTGTGTTAGAACAGCTTTAGTCTAATGACTCAATCGCCTGCAGTGTCAGGAGCTGTCATGACACCTGCCAGTGTCCCTCCAGTTGTCTACTAGCCCCGCCTCTAAACACCAGCCCCGTTCCCTCCAGCTTCCATCACTCTGCCACTTAGCTTGGAATTCCAAACAATCAAAGAAAAGGAATTCAGTGAGGGATGTGAATGTGCACCAGCTCCTTCACAGTACAGTCAAGAATGATGTCTAATTTCAGGATGAACAGCGTAGGCCAACAAGCACATGACATACTGAGGTGTCGAAACAAAGGTCACTGATGTTGGGACTCAGCATTGTAAATTACTTAATTTGACCTTTATCTTGTCTCTGGAAATAGGGAGATTTGTCATTAGGGTGTGTGAAAGTATAAGTGTGTGAGTGTGTGTGTGTGTGATGTCAGAGACAGAGACACAGATGCAGGGACGTGGGGAGGTAGAGAGTAAGTTGGCTATAATAAAAAAGTACCATTTCTGTACTTGAACTGACAGAGTGAGCAGACACTGGAAGAGGTCGCCAAGGGAGCCTGTAAACTTTCTGTTCTCGGAAACCTTCACAAAGAAGCAAGACACGCTTATTCAGGAACAAACTTCTTGGATGTTGAACAAGGTAGTTTTTCAACATCTTTCCAGATTTGTAATACTCATATTAAAATAAATTAAACACTGTATTAAGTAAGAAAGTGATGTTTAAATTCACAGAAATTATGTAAGGGGCCACCTATACCAGTCAAGTAAGTATTTCAAAATTGGATAATTAAAAAAAATTATATTTGGTCTATGAAAGTATAAAGCCACTTGGGGATTTTATGATTTGCTATCTTATTTTAGCTTAAGAATGAGATTAAACTTTGAGTGCCACAGCACATGTTGGTGTGTAAAGGGGGAAATGCTAAGGAGGTTAGTTTAGGATTTTCACATTGGCCAGATATACATGCAAAATGCTTATAATACAAGGATAGTCACACACTCAGGTAACTACGATTCACCTCTAGTTCTGAGTCACTTGGTACTAAATTAACCACTTACTCTAAAGATGCCAATCCAATCCTTTCGACGGGGAATGAAATGCTGGGTGAGGGTGTAACGACACGTGATGTCCCCTCCAGGGACATAGAACTTCTCCACACTGTTAAAGATGACCTGAGAGAAATGACAATGGTCCAGCAAGACAGCTGATGTGGGGGGATCTTCTATTGTCTCTTCCATGGTGGGGATCCTGTTATGAGACATGGGATACAGTAAGGCTCAAGGATTGTCCGAAATACTGGACATTTCTGGGCTCTCACCCAGAGAACATTCCATTCAGGGTAAGTCAGGAAAAGCCAAAGCCTGGTAAGTACTGAGATCACACAACTTGCTTTCTGTTTCACTATGAGCCATTTTGCATTCATAGCTTCCTATTCTATAAGCATCTTCTGAGACGATCTCTGACATATTCACCACAGGCACCACCACCACCCTCACATACCCTGATCCTCTGCTCATAGCTAGTTTGCCTCCCTTCTTCTAGTGCCTTAAATAAGTAAGGCAGCCCAGAGGTAAATGGCCTGAGCTGGGAACTGTAAGACCTAGATTCTAGATTTTTCATCCCAACAAGCCTTGTGACTTTTGGAATGTCAAGTTCTCTATAGAGTTCAGCCTCTCCGTTCAATTCCATCTATCCTATAATTATCTGGTCCTTCCATATATTACGGCACTCTGCTAGGAGGTGGGGATGGGTGCAGAAAGGGAGATCAAGATGTGAGGAGATTCTTGACTTGCAGGGGTGACAAGCACAGGTTCTGAAATCAAAATGCTGGAGTTCAAATTCTAGCTTCAACACCTGTTAAATGCACGACCTTGGGTAATTTACTTAACTGGGCTCTGTGCATGTTTCCTCATCTGTAAAATGTGACTAATAACATCTACCTCATTTGTTTTTTTGTGAGCATTAACTGAAATCTAGCATAACTCAGAGATATGTAGGTTCAGTTACAGACCACCTCAGTAAAACAAATATCTCAATAAAGCAAATTACATAAGTTTTTTGGTTTCCTAGTGCACATAAAAATTACGTTCACACTATACTATAGTCTACTAAGTGTGCAATAGCGTTATGTCTAAAAAAAGTACATACCTTAATTAAAAACACTTTATTGCTAACAAATGCTAAAACAATGACAATAGTAAAACATCAAAGATCACTGATCACAGATCACCATAACAAATATAATAATAATGAAAAAGTGTGAAATACTGTGAGAATTACCATGAATTCTTCATTATTATTCGCATTATTATGTGAGAATTATTCATGAGTGACATGAAGTGAGCAAATGCTATGAGAAAAATGGCACCAACAGACTTGCTCAATGTAGGGTTGCCACAAACTTTCAATTTATAAAAAATACAGTACCTATGAAGTGCAATAAAATGAGGCATGCCTGCAATGTACAGTGTCCAGTCCTTAAATCAGTACTTGCCATAGAGTAGGCAATTCACACAAAGTCAAGTCATGCTGATGACAGAATAAAGTACTTGCACAAAGTCTGCATAAAGAAAGGGTTTAACAGATGTTAGTGATTATTACTTATTGTTTTTTTTTTTTTCTTTTCTGGCACTGTCTTTGCCTTCAAAAGGGTCCCAGTCCAACATGGAGGTTAGATGAGAATTTTAGTGACTGCCAAATGTTTGGAATAAGTGTAAACTGCTATTGGGTTCAAAAGAGGGAGAGATGCATCTGGTTAGAGGAATGAAGAAAAGCTTTGAGGAGTGAGTAGAATCCAAGATAAACCCTTGAGGAAGATTAGGATTTTGATAGTGGGTTTGGGGGTGAGGAAATTCCAGATGAATGAAACAACATGCATAAAAGCAAAGAAACAGAAAAATGCAGCCCATGTTCAGAGGACTGCAAGCAAGTTTGGATCCCTATCTGTAAAATCTGTATTTCACCTTTCTAGGTCATAGTTCAGACAAAATGTGACCAAAGGTAGGGGAACTATTTGGGAGGTAAAAACAATACATAAAAGAAACAGTCTTTCAAACTGTTGGGACCTGACACTTCCTGCCCCTCAAAAGTAACATGCCTTGTCTTGGAAATGCCTCCCTCGTCTAACATTGAGTGAATCTATGTTTCTCAATCCAGTTTTACCAGGAAATGAAAACAATATTGCAACTCTATACCAGATGAAGGAAGAGCTGTACATACGCAAACACTACACGGTACCTTACAAATTCAGCTGCTGGAACATGCTGGAAGACTGCACACACACACACAAACACACACAATTAAAAATACAGTCAGTGCAATAACCCCAAAACACAGTAGCTCTTCTAGCTCTGCCCCAACCCCCTTATTTCCTGGTTTTATTTTGAACTCTAAGCAACCGTTCCTCTTCTTCCAACTTGCACAGAAGACAAATTTTTCACAGAGAAGGCAAGGGGACTTTGAGGCACTGAACTCTCTGTTCTTGGGCTTGAGCTAAGGAACTGAGAAATGTATTGGCTTTCTGGTCTGTGACACAGTTTAGCCACATCCTCAACCTCAAACCTCAGATCCGTGTTTCTGAGGAAGGGAGAGGTCACATTCCACTCTAGGCCAGGACTTGTTCCTCATGATAAGCTGTTGCCTGCTGATCTGTGGGATGCTGTGGGAGCGTGGGCAGGGACGTTTCTCAGCTTGCAGACGCCTGTCTTTCCTAGCGGTCTTCAGTCACACTGAGGCCGGCACAGCTTCTCTGTCCTACGCCTCAAGCACCATTAATCTGGGTGTGTAAACTGACTTAATCTGTCCTTTGACTATGGATCATGAGAACACTAGTAAGAGTGACTTCAGGGCCTGTTTCTTAATTAACCTAAGTACCATACTCCCTGTTCTTTTCCTTCAGAACACGACCACCACTATATATACCACATAATGCCTGGCCCATAGTAGTGGCTGGTTAAGTATTCACTGAATAAATGAGTTAATAAGATATGCATGCAATTCATCAAAAAGTGAAAGGAAAGGGCCTTATAGGTAAACAATGGTGTGAATGATGCTGGGGCTAATATTTTTAGCCCTGCTCTTAATTTGTTGGATAAATCAGGAGAAGCTGCTGTTTCTTGGCTTTCTCTTTTCTAAAGCAGGGTGAGGCGATGATAATCTCCAAGTGCTATGCCAGTTCTTGGTACGGCTAGTTCAGCTGGCAGAGCTGGTTCATGTAGCATGGTGCTAAACAAAAGGCATAGATTTGATCTCCTCAAGGACCCATAAAATTCACACTCCATTGCCCATATTTCACACACTCAAGCTCTGGCAAGCTGTTTTGCAAACTGTATGCTACGCTGAAAGGCAAGACCAGCTAAGGGTAGGAGAGCTTGGTCCAGCCTCTCTTTATTTTCTAGAAAAACAATCTATAAGTTGGCTCCTGAACAGAACACTGAAGAAAGGACAGCATATATACACAAAATGACAAGAAAGAGCTCATGTTCTGAGCCTTGAGTGTATAGTCCACGGAAATTTGATCTTCATTTATCTGAAAACTTAATTATCTACCTGGGAAAGTTAGATGCTTATCAAAAATTTAAGAGACTCCATGAAGTTTCCCATTTCAGAGATCTCATCACTTCCCAGAAGGATTCAGAGGGCACCTGGTGGCACTCTGGGTATTCAGAACTCAATCATTTTTGAAATTAAAAAAACTCTCCTCTGCCAAGACCAGGGAAGGGTTTGAGGAGGGAGGCTGAGGAGAACAGCAGTGGCTTCTCTTCTCTGCTTCTTACCAAAACTCAGGACAGAAAGGTCATGGGGAAACCTCCAACATAACTATAGCAATCTGAACTGGGTCAGTGAGGAGGTACTTCCTTCAGCTTTTCCTAGAAGGAAGGTATCTACTGATTTTTAAGGTCAGTGATCCTTAAAGCTTGTCCTCCCTCCCAGTGATAAAATTCCCTGGGAGAAGGAGGCTCCAACAATGGCTTGGGAAATTGCCTTTCTGACAAAGCAGTTTATAAATGTCTGTTGTGGGGGGGAAGGGGGGCAGAAAGGATGTGGAAGGAAAATTAGAATGATTTAAGCATCAACTTCCCTTTCCTTGAACCACTCTTCCCATTACAGAACCTGTCCATCATCCACTTCTAATTCTGGCAACATCCATAGAGGCAAGGAAGAGAGAAGAAATATAAGAAGAGCAAAAGTTAAATTTAGAAGCTGAGAGAGTTACTGAGTCATGAAAAAGCAGTGGGATGAATTGGCTCCCTAGAAATCACAGAATAGTATTCCACCTAATTCCTTACTCCTATCCTCAGGTCAAAGACTGGCCACAGAAGGAGTGGCCAGAGAAAACAAACACGGATTTTTAAAAACAAACCATCAAGCATGGGAAAGGAATGCAGAGATTCCACAGACTGTCAGAGGCCATTTACTCCTCTTCCAAAATTATTAGGGTCCTCAGAGGAGGCAGGCGATAATAGGCAACGTATTTTAAAATGAGTTCCCTGAACTGGCTCCTGGCTTCTAAGAAAACATGACATATTTTCATCTAATGAGCTTTTCAAGTCTAATATACTACTCCCAGGACTGTTCCATGGGAGCGTAGATTCTCTTAGAAGAAAAGGAACAAACAGCCAGTTCTAATTCTGCTCTTTGTTGAATGAATCTGCAAACTACACTGATACACTTTTTAGCAGAAAAACTGAAAAATGTTCTTAAGCTTCCTGGTTCAGATCCTAACAATGCAAATATTCAACCAAAGTGACTCACCAATTTTCCTAAAGATTTTCCCTCATGTATGCTGAACCACGAGGAAGGAATAACCTTATAAAAAATAAAATTCTACCATAAAGAATGTCCAATGGTTTTACATTAGCCTTTTATACCAGTGGGCATATGTTTCAAGAGAAATGAAGACTATAGACAGTTGGTATCAGTTCACAGAAGGAAACCAAATGCTCAGCCAAGAGAGAGAAGCAAATCAGTTCTTCATTTGGGAACGGTGAAAAAGATAAGTAAAAACTAAACCCACATTCAATCTAATTCCTTCATCCTTCTGCTTACTTAACTTTCTAAACTATTAGCAGTTAGCAAAATGGATGAACTGATTTGAATCCCACTCCTCCCTGGCCCTGGAAGAGATGCTCCCCCAGAACTACCCTTCAGAGAACACTGACAATCAATACTATGGATATGTAGATGGTCCTGAGATGGGAAGCAAAAGCAATGACACAATGTCACTCGTCCTCAAATTATCAGAGCCACTCAATCTAATCCAAATTTTTCAAATTCATTCTAGTTCGTAAAATCTTTCAGAGTGCCTTAGATAAATTTTATACCCCCAGGAGACCTTCCATACCACTCGTTAGCAACTGTTTGGATTAGCCGCCCAGCTTGTTCCAAGCAGCCTTCATCCCACCACATCCCACACCACCACAGGGCCAACAGTACTAAGGAAGGGCAGAAAAATAGTTCTGGGACATGAGATGCAGCAACCAGCAGAGCTGTGTGAAAAGCTCAAAACTGTGTACTCAATCTTCATTTTATTCCATTTTACTCTACTGAGATTTTATACTTTTTCCATGAGAGAGTTAACTCTTGAAGCGACATGGATAGTGACAGTGTTCGAAGCACAGTGGAAAGGGGACTAGGCTTGGAGCCAAGGGACCTGGGTACCTGTCTTAGTTCTGTCGCTAACTAGCTCTGAGGTCTCTGCCAAGTCACACTGCCTCCGTTTAGATCTGTTTCCTCATCAGTAAAATGCATGGATCAGGCTTGAAAATCTCTAAGAAACTTTCCAGCTATAAGATCCCAAGTGAAGGAAAAAGGAAGTGAAAGCATTTCTTTTCATCTAAGAAAATGAGAAACCATGGTATTATATTAATAAGCACAGCCAAAAATTTTAAAGAGCCCTGTTTTGTACTGACTCCAAAGACAACATGACTTGTTAGTGCTACATAACTCTTACTGACTACCTTTCTCAGGGTTCTTTCCACTCCACAGCTGTCATGTCTGCAAAAGTGTAGAGTTTCAGGTAGTAGCTCTCTCAAAATACCTGAAAGCGAGTCACCTGGATATTCCTTAAACATCTGCTCTACATAATCTACAAAGACCTACTACATTTAAAGCCCTTCACTTTAAACGGTTTTTGCAATAGTGAGTATGTTATAATATATAGCATCCGTATTATTCTACTCAGCACCAATCATGGCCACCTGTTGGCTGCTGACATCAGGAGCAAAGAATCCAAGTGGCAGAAAAAAGTTAACATGCTCAGGAGGAGTTGAAATCATGAGAGTAGGGACATTAGCCCCCTCCTCCCAAACACATTGTGCTGATGGTGGCGGTGGGGAGGGGCTAAGGGAGACCAACGGTAAAGAAGCAGGTCACTACATTCAGCAGCTTTCTTTGTCTAGAACATCTCCCCCAATTAGAGACGGCCTCTACTCAAGGAAAGGGGCTTCAGGGATCATCAAGACAGGGAAACTGAGGTCCAAAGAGAAAGTAACTTGCCTAGGGTGACTGGGCGCTCTGCTTCCCGCCTCGGCCTGGAAGCAGACAGCGATGACGTCAAGCACAGGGATTAAGGAAGCAGCACGACCTCGGACCGCGAGAGGGGGCATGAGGCGTGACGTCAAGACACTCATCGCCCCAGGAGCCTTCCACCCGAGCCCTGGCACTGAAGCCTTGCCCTCCTCGAGAGAAAACTGCCCTCAGTCCTCCGCGGCCGGGGAGGGGGCTCCCGGGGCTCCATGACGCCACTCCCACTTACTGTCACCCTAGAAAGATGGAAGGGGATGAAAACCGAAACCGGCCGCACCTCCAACCGTCCATGATCCTTTCTCAGGACGTGAAATGTGAAGTCGGAGAACCCGACGGCCCAACTGTCCCTAACTGCCCGCCTTCACTCCAGGACTCACCGGGGGACTGCAGCCGGCGGCGGCGCAACGGCAACAGGGCGGAGAAGGGGACAGGGGCGGGGCGAAAAACCCAACGGGGAAGCTGTACCGTTTGGCCCCGCCCACCAGGTCATAACGGCCAGCAAGCCCCGCCCTCACCGCGGTGCTTGTAGGGACACGTAGTGCACAGCTGACTGGGACCCGGCGTTGTTACGCTGCTCTTTAGGGTTTCCCCCAGTCTGGAGCAGCGGTCACATCCAAAGGAGCCTATTTCTTACCTTTGAACGAGCCGTTTATTTACGTTTTGGTTTTCTAAAAAAATCCTGTATTTTTTTCAGTCCTGAAGGAGAAAGCTCCATACTTTTGAAGGGCCGTTGAGAGGTCATCTTTATTTTTCTCCTGCCTCCACGTAACACTTCACTAAGAGTATCATAAATGAGAATCCCTTTTGCATTTAATCATGCCTCCCACTTGCGCTCTCCAGCAATCTCCCTGGGTGCCCCAGTTTTTGTGTTTTATCATTCCCCTTCTAAAAAGAAATTATTCTTTAGTCTTAATTCTAAGTAGTGCTCTTTCTGTTTTGTTTTGTTTTATTTTTTCGGGGGGGTAATTAGGTCTTTTAATTTACTTATCTCTTGGTGGAGGTACTGGGATTTGAACCCACGACCTTGTGCATGCTAGGTAAGCACTCTACCACTGAGCTATACCCTCCCCCAGTAGTGGGCTTCCTAATGGAGTAAGAATAAACTCATCAAGAATTCTGCTGAGTCAGTTTAGAGAAAATTCCCCATCCTTGATATCTGATCAAACACTGACCTGCCTTCAGCAAGAATCCTGTGTTGCTTTAGCAACAATCCCCCAACCTGTGATATCTCCTCTCAGTGATTTTTCCAGTCACTTGTCCTCATTGTATTTGAAGTTGAGTGCAGTCTCTCTCCCCTGTTGTAACGTCCCTACTGCAATAATCCTGGATCAAGTCTGTCATACTGTTTTAACAAGTGTCAGAATAATTATTTCTTAATATTGCATGTGCTATCTATGGACGATTAAATTCAGAAGTGTCCCTTCTCCAAGAGGTAGCATCTGTCTCAATCTGGAAAGAAAATTTTCCATGCCATCTAACCAGGGAATTTTTGCCCCCAAGGCCACTTGAGGTTTCAGGCAGGAGAATGAACATTCTTAATTCTGCCTTCTCACAAGACTGGTTGCACTCTGCTGAGATAAAGGTTAGTGGGAAAAAATGAGTAAACTTAGGAGTGGGGCTTCTGTTGAAAGTTCATCTCACTTTCTGAGTTAATAAAATAATATGCTTCCATTTTAAACTCAGTCTACAGGGATAAGTGACTTCAAAAGCCTGGAAATATTTCCATTAATTTTACTTTTTAGCTTTTTAAAAAGCACGAGAACTGACACCTCCTACACACACACAGTTTACTGTCTACACAAACATGACAACTATTAACACTCTTGCCTGGAAGTTAAAAATGCAAATAAACCCATTACTCATTTTAGGAACTTCCTGAAAGAACCATCAACTCTTCAATAGAAAGCATTGCTGACAGTTCTGTACACTCCAAGACTCTTAGAACCCTTGGCCTCAAAATCCTTGCTTTGCTGTGTCCTCCAATCCTAAACTTTATATCATGACCCTTGCCCAATTCTAACCAACTCCTGCTTCCACATTGAAAGACACCCCTGCACCCAACCATTCGTTCTTCGGATTGTCAGTTGTCCTACCACCTCTGGGCTAGTACTACAGCTCTGCCAAGGTGGTATTCTTCCTCACTGCAATAAGAATAAACTCAGTTATGTCTTATCAACAGGGTGTTTTGTTGATGTGTTGGGGAGCTTAATTTGACTACATAGAATGAAAAAAAAAAGATTAATCAGTGTGACTTCTTTCCAATAGAAGTGTCAAGGGAAGGCTGCAAGTACAACTTTTTATAACTGGATATTGAAGAAATAGGAATTGATATTTAGACCTACAGAGAAAATCTTCTACTTCTGTCTTTAACTGGTAGGTATGGAGGCAAACAGAGACTGGGGCTTGAGGTAGTTACCCTCTGTCTGATATAGTGGGTTATCTCATTTAATCGTTATAAAAGGAGCACCTTTATTATCCCCATTTTACAGATGAGAAAATGGAGGCTTAGAGACAAAGTTACCTGCCAACCTCACACAGCTACTAAGTGCCATTAGAAGGCTTTGAGCCCAGCATATTGACTCAGGTGCACTGTTAATCATTGTACTCAACTACACTTTTCATGAGAGTTCAGTAATCCAAAAGGGAAGACAGATACATGAATGAGTATAATACCACATGATATTGGCTTTAGAAGAGGAATTGAGATGTTGCTAAGATAGGACAGAATTAATTTCTCCTTGGGGCAAGAAGGAAGGTTTCATAGAAGAGGTGTTAAAGAAAAAATTATTTTGAAGCCTGTTAAAATGGTAAGGAAGACTTTATTTGGGACTAATGCTATAGGAACATTACACCAGGGGAGAGAGATATGTGCTCAACTCCAAATATAATAAGCAACTGGGAATTTACAGCCATCAAACAAAGTGAGGGGGTTAGTGGATGGAAAGTTACTAAGAGAAGAAATCAAGGGTAAGGGGGGATTCTTACCAAATGGACTTAATAGGATTCTTGTTGAGGTCAGGCTAGGGACTGATCAAACACCAAGGGTGCAAAATCCTCTCTAAACTGATTTAGGATTTTTGCTAAAACTGGACTTAGCAAGGACAGATACAGAAACCCAAGTTTGAGGCTTAATAGAGAATAGGGCTCAGAGGAGCCTAACTAGAGTTTGATCAAAGAGTCTTTGTCAGACACTTGACTTTTTTTTTTTTTGGAATAAGCATGGCAAGCAGAAAAAGGAATGGGAGAGAAATCTGAGATGGAGGGAGGGAGTGGTCATCTACAGCAGTGCTGTTTCAGAGAATTCTCTGCGGTGATGGAAATGTTTGGTATCTGTACTATCTGACCCAGTAGCCACTAACCACATGTGGGTATTGAGCATCTGCAATGTGGGTACTACAACTAGGAACTGGATTTCTATTTAGTGTAAATTTAACTAGGTCTATGTGATCACTGTCCTGGCCAGTGCAGAGCTGCAGCATCAGGTGACAGGGGTGTGGACTATGGGAAGGAGATGTAGGAGGCAGCCCCAGAGAAGGTGCCCAAGTGGCTGTTGTTACCTTACCTGTGCCGTCAGCTCCAGCCCTGCCCAGTCCTGCCCAGTCCTGCCCAGTCCTGCCCAGCAGCAATGACTCTGGCCTCAATGGCTCTCAACTCCATGGAAACAGAAGGTGAGAAGAAATTTATCCCTGAAGCTTGCTATCTCAGTAACCACCTAGAGACTCTGCAGTTTGATGGCTGTTAAAGTACAGGTAGCTTCTGTGCCTAGGTTTGAAAAAGAGGATTGATTAAACAATGGGAAGAAGGACAGTATTAATTAGGTCAAATATGGTGGAGAAACAGGAGCCAGGTATGCCTCACATTAACCACGTGTTTCTAAAATGTGCTGGCAAACCAAATCACCTACCAAGCACTTCAGGGGATGTTAATATTTCAAAGTGCTTTGCAATGGTCCTTTTAAAAATTTGGGAGGGATATCTTTCTTTTAAAAAAATTACATTAAATAAACTAAAAAAATTCCATAAGCCCACCCATGTTTTCAAGACTGCTATGTGTAGAGAAAAATGTGCCTGTGGCACACTCTTCCTTTAATTAGCCGATTCAAATTGAAATGGGAACTATTTCACAATTCTGTAAGCTGTAAGTAATTGATGGGCAAGCAATTTCTGATTGGTCTGATAGACGTTTGATTGTTTTCCCTCCTTTCCTTGTGGAAAAAAATCAGTTTTGCCCCCACTGGCAATTTCTTTCAACATTCTAATGGAAGTTTTCACATATTGAGGTGTGGGGAAGTCATCCTGGCTTATAGATGATTTATTTAACTTGAATTTTATGCTAACTAAAACAGCTTGGATTCTACTTTATACTGGCACTTGGTACCAAGCCCTCTGAGGACTCCCCTTTCTGCTGCCCCACCATCCCTCCTGGGCTTCACAGCACTCTTCAGGGGCTTCGGTGACTTTTTCCTGCTATCTAGATATCCTTTTATTAAGTGATGGTCCATGACTTTTATTTGAGCTGTTATCTTAAGATTTGGAGTTTTAAATGGGTAACAGTTCATCACCCAGGAGAAAAGGACCTAGGGAGAATTCCTTGGCAGAAGACCTGGGGGAAATTCCTAGGCAGGGACCTAGGTGGAATTTTTAGGCAAAGGACCTAGAAGAAATTTCTAGGCAGGAAAGGGCTAGAAGGAACTCTGGAGTGAACTAGGTTGACTGACTTTTTTTTTTTAATGTGGCTTAAAATTGGAAAGGTTTATACTTTATCATAAAATGAAACTGTAAAAAAAAAAAAAAAACCAAAACCAAAAAACGTGGGAAATGATGCTTCTAAAGCCTACCAGCTCCCAGATAGTTACCTACTGGAACTGCCCACCCACTGGAACTCCTGCTGGCCTCATGGATAATTGTTACCAAGCCAATACTTGCAAGTAGTTATCTAACCCTAAAATGGCCAGAATGGAGTTCTTTTGACATTCCAAAACTGGTTTTAGCATGTGCAGTTAAAGAAGGCTGGCTTGAGGTGGGGAGGGTATAGCTCAGTGGTAGTGTGTGCTTGGCATGCACGAAGTCCTGGGTTCAATCCCCACTACTTCCATTAAAACAAACAAAAAAACCTAATTCCACTCCCAATCCCTCAAAAAAGACAGCTGGCTTAATAAAACATCTTTTCAAAATTCTGACCCAGAGAGAACAAAACTACACCTGGGAGAAAACTTGAAGTTATAACTCTTACTAAGTCCTTGAAATGCAAACACAGGCCATGTTGCCTTGACTGCTGATGTTATCAAAATTAATTTGTAAAAGAGCTCTATTTGACTTAAAAGTAAACACTTACAAATAAATATTTCTAAATGTAGCAAAAAACCAACCCCAATGTTTTAAAGGATTATGTGATCTAGGATTAATCTTTCATGAACGAAAATAACTTTTAAGTTGTTGGTTTTATTAATACAGGCATGTCTTTAGAGTCATCAATTAAGTATAATACTTTTAATGTACCTAGGTTTACTGAAAGCCGATAAACTTATGGTTATCTCTGTTATAAAATTTGTCAACAAGAAAATTAACTTGATATGATGATATTGTCATAAGTAATAAAATAGAGACAAACAGGATAAGAGTTCTCAAGTGAACTCTTTAAGAATAATTATGTTTTATGGTATGTCTACTTAAAAATAGGTTCTCCAGATTTTTGGTAACTCAAAACTTTAGAGTTTTTCTAAATTAATTTAAATAATGGAACTCATTGAATATCCAGATCATTTTCAATTAAGATAAAATACTAAAACACTAGTTGCTAAGCAAGTCTAAGTTTACCTACTTTGTCTTCTTACTAGAGAAAAACTAAAGATGGTTGGGTTTATTGGAAGAGAAAATGTATGTTTCTACAGGTTATGAGATGTATTCATGAGTTTGCCAATCAGGAAATGCTGGTATGACAAACAGTTCACAAATTGCTTGTTTCTTGGCTTTCACTAGAGATTAAGATTTTTTTAGGGCTAAAAACTATAATATATATGTAATTAAAGCCACTAGAAATAATAAGGGAAACATTTCAGTATACAAGGAAAATTAACACGTGTGTTTTTAGTAGAAGACGGTATGAGGAAAGGAAATAAATCTTGTTAAGGGAAAAGAAGATGATTTTGTCCTAAAGTGCCTCAAAGAGAGATATTAAGCTAGTTAGGCTTATTCGGTATGTTAAATTACATGGGAAGCATTGTCAGGTAAGAAGTAACATTAAGCCTTCTTTATGTTATGTCTTTATAAATATATATTGTAAACATTCCAGAAATTATGTGAAATTCCTGAAAGTCTTTTACGTCCTCACAGAAAAATGTTAACTGTCATGAAAATTGAGGCTCACTCAAAAGGGACTAAACCTGAGTATTAGGGAAATGCCTTAGCTTACTTTCATGCCAAGGCAACAACAAGGGAATACGTAAAGATTATGGCACGTGTAGATAAAGTCCATTCTGCTTTTGCAAAAATAAGCCCCTCATTGTCAGACTTTTGCCATCCTATGCCTTGTAACATGACAGCAATCTGCTCCTAAGTCAGAGGAATTAAGATGGGTAAACAATAGCTGTAAATGAAACAGTGGAAGCTGAGAAACCCAATACGGCTGCTTGGCTCTTCCTGGCTCCCTGGCGAACCGTATTTTTGTTTGATGGGGTTAAGCCTTCTCTTGCTGCAAGGCTGATGTCCTCACATGACAGAGAAACTGTTAGAAAATGTATTTTCCACTTAAGATATGCTTTCCACAATCTCCAGTAATCAAGGCACCCCCTTCACGGGGCAAATCATAGGAGCCTTAACAAAAACCTTTCAAACATTGAAATTATCACTGTCCCTATCATCCTCAATAATTGGGCAAGGTCAATAAAACTAATGGAAAAACTAGACTCAAGCAGAACAAAAATCAATTACATGGGATTGGATTAATTAGTAAATATGAGTATGACTTTTGTGACATTTTGTCTGAAATACTCTGGCTTTTTTATTAACCTTTTTTGGTGGGGGTAATTAGGCTTATTCATCTATTTATCTAATGGAGGTACTGGGACTTGAACTCAGGACCTTGTGCATACAAGGCACATACTCTACTACTGAGCTATACCCTCCCCCTGTCAGAAATACTCTGGCTTTTAATCTTTGTTTCCCTGATAAAAGGAAAGCTATGGCTTAGAGCAATTTGTTAAATTATACCTTTGGAAGTAGAATTGAAGCATTTTGTTTTTTTTTTTTCTACCTGATCCCTCCAGAATTTGGAAACTCTTAGGTTCCCAGCAGCCTTTCCAAGTGAATAATGAAAAGGACTTCAAGATATTTTGGAACTTGAGAAGAGAGGAAGCCATCTAAATGTGTAGGTATTGCAGGTAGAATCTGATGGCAAGTCTTTGCCATAGCTTTGGCAAAGTTCCAGCAACCAGAAACTAACACAACATTGTAAATTGACTATACTTCAGTTTAAATAAATAAATAAACAAATACAATTAAATAAAAGTTGCAGCAAAGCCAAATTTAAAAGAGCCTATATGATCAATTACACTTATGTAAATAAGCAGACCAAGTTTATTGAAACCAGACTTATTCTGCAAACAAATTAGTCTTAATTTGACTATATTCGATAAAAATGAGGGTAAATTTAGAAAGAAAAACTATATTTCAATAATATAACTTTGTGGATACTGAGGTTTTGTATATACTTTATACGTCCAAGATGCCTCTTTGTTGTTGTTACATTATTGTAAAGTTTAATTAAATTTTTAAAAGGATATTCTAAGCTTGTTTCTTTTCTTTTTTTTCAAAATAGACTTTATTTTTTAGAGCAGTTTCAGGTTCACAGCAGAATTGAGCAGAAAATACAGAGAGTTTGCACATAAACCTCCCCACCCACACATATATACTCCCCTACCCTCAACATCCAGTGTGGCACATTTGGTACAATTGATGAACCAACATGGACACATTATTATCAACCAAAGTCAATAGTTTACATTAGGGTTCACTCTTGATGTTGTATCTAAGCTTGTTTCTGAAGCTGATTATAGTAATCTTTCTTTCAGTGAAGATCAGATGCTCCACGACCTGCAACCAGGGGATTACACATACTGGAAAAGCCATCATTTAAAGGTCTCTCTCCAACCTAGATGGAAGAAGTCTTATCAGGTATTCTTAAGTAGCTCATGCACAGTGAAACAAAACAGAAATGACTCTTAAAATTCATATTTCCCACTTAAGAAGGGCCTCTGCACTGGACTGGTCTATAGAAAGGTGACCTCAGTCGACACCCACATGAGGATGAGAAGACAACATCAGTGGTAGACAGCTGACCCAAGAATCCGGACCAGGCCTGTAAGACCCATTGTACTAACTGAATTAGTCTCCCTATCAAAACTGAAAGTTATCGGTTTACTTCTAGCTATTCTTTTGCCCCAAAATTCAGGATGGAAAGAAAATTCTTTAGTAAAATTGTCACAAAGTGTAGCTACTGGGGCAATCTAACTGATTGTTGGACCTGTCATCAAATTTCCCAGTCAGTACAAGATCTATATAGGCCCTCATAATCCTGTCACCAACTTTTCAGATGTTCCTAACATTACCACTTACCTAGACCTACCTCCTTCTGGCCTAACCATGCAGGTTCAAATTCTTCAACATATTAATATGTCCATCCCTTTTCTGATAGTATCATTGATTCTTAGAGACCGGACACAACTTATCCTAGGACTCCCTGAGTCCATCCATTACTTAGTAAACAAACGTCTCAAAGAGAAAAAACAAGGTAATTATGCTTGCAACTCCCTTATGCCAAATACCGTATTGATGGCTTTTGGAAAGCCTGCAAGAGAAATGCAGGTTTAATACCATGTTAGCAAAACTTCCAATTAATGAGGCTATCAATGAGAGCACTCTGGGAGTGATCAGTTGTGCCCCTCCAGGTTTTATCTCATATGTGGTGTTGGAATTAACCCACCTTCCCAAGGATAGGCACACAAATGTTTTAATAGCTGTCAGACAGAAGGTTTATGCTTATGGGGACATTATGTTACTCCCTGGTCTAAACACAAGGAAACAGATGAACTTCCTTTCTGTCCCTGTTACAGAGTCAAGAGATCCACGTTAACTGGATACCAAGATACTTGGTGGCCAAGTCTTTCGGAATCTTAATTCCTAGTGAAGGACTATATGTAAACAGAGAGATAATCAGAAATCTATCAGCCACCATTGGTCAAAAAGCCAAAGAAACTGCAAAAAACATTGCAGCACAACAAACATCCCTAAACTCCTAGCCGAAGTAGTATTAGGTAACAGGATTGCCTTAGATTTTCTGCTGGCTAAACAAGGAGGTATTTGTGTTATTTCTCATGTTACTTGTTGCACTTATACCAATACCTCTGGAGAAGCTGAGACATACCTAGAAAAAATTTCCCAAAAGGCAAAATGATTACAAGACATAAAACAAACAAACAAACAAAACAACAACAAAAACCCTTGACCTTATAAGTGATCTATTTAGTTGGCTCCCCTCAGGAATAGACAATTTGTCCACTTTAATTTATAGATGATTGTCTGTATCATTGTCATAGTATGTATTATTATTCTTTTCCTAGCTATCAAGCTACTCATGACGTGTATCACTGCTTTCTTTAAGCCTACTGCTAAAGGCAATGTTTATGTAACATTTTGATATAATTGATAAAATGTATAGCCTATAAAATGCTTCCCCAGCAGCATTTACTGGTATGCTGTTCACTATGTCTGATTAGTTTCTCCCCAGTGTGGATAACTAGGGACATCTCTATACATACAGAAACAAACAAAAAAGGAGGCCTAGCTCCAAGGGACACAATGGTCCCAGTGCAGGCAGTAACCACCCTGGAATCAAGGGACAAATATTTTGACCATCAATGCTTTCTATCAAAAGACTTATGATCAAAAAAAAAAAAAGATTTATGATCAACCTATCAAATTACCAATGGCATTTTTCACAGAATTGGAACAAAAAATTTTTTAATTTGTATGGAAACGCAAAAGACCCTGAATAGCCAAAACAATCTTGAGACAGAAGAACGGAGCAGCAGGAGGAATCATGTGCCCTGACTTCAGACTATACTACAAAGCTACAGTAATCAAAATAGTATGGCACTGGCACAAAAAACAGACAAATAAATCAACATAACAGGGTAGAAAGCCCAGAAATAAACCCATGCACTTATGATCAATTAATCTACAACAAAGGAGGTAAGAATATACAATGAAGAAAATACAGTCTCTTCAATAAGTGGTTCTGGGAAAACTGGACAGCCACCTGTGAAAGAATGAAATAGAACACTCTCTAATAGCATATATAAAAGTAAACCCAAAATGGATTAAAGACCTACATGTAATACCAGATACTCTGAAACTCCTAGAGGAAAACATAGGCAGGACACTCTTTGGCATAAATCACAGCAATTTTTTTTTTAATCTGTTTCCTACAGTAATGGAAATAGTTGCAAAAATATGGGACCTAATTAAGCATACAAGCTTTTGCACAGCAAAGGAATCCATAAACAAAATTAAAAGACAACCTATGGAGTGGAAGAAAATATTTGCAAATGATGAGGCCCACAAGAGACTCATTTCCAAAATATACAAACAAGGGGGAGAGGGTATAGCTCAGTGGTTAGAATACACACTCAGCATGCAAGAGGTCCTGGGTTCAACCCCTAGTACCCCCATTAAAATAACTAACTAAATAAATAAATCTAATTACCTCTATACAAAAATTAAAAAACAAAAATAACAAAAATTAAAAACAAACAAAAAAACAAAATATACAAACAGCTCATACAACTTAATATTAAAAAAACTCAAAAAGCCCAATCAAAAAATGGGCAGAAATAGATATTTCTCCAAAAATGGATGGCTAACAGACATGCGAAAAGATGCTCAATATTAATATAACAATATTAACTAACTAATATAACTAATTATTAGAGAAATGCAAATCAAAACTACTACTATTTACAATAGCCAAGATATTGGAAGTAACCTAAATATCCATAGACAGATGAATGGATAAAGATGTGGTACATATATATATGTGTGTGTGTGTGTGTATATATATATATACATATATATATATATACATACATATATATATGAATATATATACATACATATATATATACATACATATATATATATATGAATAATGGAATATTACTCAGCCATAAAAAAGAATGAAATAATGCAATTTGCAACCATTTGCAACAACATGGATGGACCTAGAGACTAACACATTTAGTGAACTAAGACAAAGACAAATATCACTTATATGTGGAATCTTAAAAAAATTATACAAATGAACTTATTCACTAACCATAAATAGACTTACAGACATAGAAAACAAACTATGGGTACCAAAGGGGAAAAGGTGGAGGAAGGGATAAATTAGGAATTTGGGATTAATAGATACACAGTACTATATATAAAATAGATAAACAACAATGACTTATTGTATAGCACAGGGAACTATATTCAATATCTTGTAATAACCTATTCAATATCTTAAAATAACTTTCAGAAAATAATCTGAAAAAGTATAACTGTTTCACTTTGCTGTATACCTAAAACTAACACATCATTGTAAATCAACTATATTTCAGTAAAAACAAACAAACAAAGATTTATGATC
Organism: Vicugna pacos; assembly: GCF_048564905.1. Taxonomy (NCBI): domain Eukaryota; kingdom Metazoa; phylum Chordata; class Mammalia; order Artiodactyla; family Camelidae; genus Vicugna; species Vicugna pacos. The sequence goes on along the minus strand of NC_133002.1, from coordinate 36,224,721 downwards.
AAAAATGGGAAATAATGGAAGAAATTTTCACATCTAGAGGTGGGGGGAAGTCATTCTGGCTTGTAGATGATTTAACTTGAATTTTATGCTAACTAAAACAGCCTGTTTGTGGCCTATCAGACATACATTATATATCTGCTTTACTCATCAAAGGAAAGGATACATTGACCTGAAGTAAAGAATGTCCATGTTAAAAATAAAGATTAAAGATTGGCCTTTCTTCCTGGGACATCAATGCTGGTCCTCCTTCGATGATAAGACTCCCTTCCCAGGTGTGAAGGCCACCCTGACTTGCTGGGTACATGCTGATCTGTGTTTTTGAAACCTTGAAGGAATGTATCTCTGACTTTTTTTTTTTTAATCCCTGACTTATTTGATGCTCTTTGTTCTGACAAGATAAAAAACTGTGCTAAAAACCATACTTCTCCAGAGCAGTTCCTCAGAGTTATCTGAGGGGCTGTCTCCCAGGCTATAGTCCCTGGTTTGGCTCAAATACAATTTTTTTCTATTCCTGTTATTTGCGTCAGCAATTCCTTTTCTCAGACAAATTGTGCTGCCTTTTTTGAATCAGCTGAACCATTTGACTATCATCATTAAATGAATTAAATAAAATCTTTAACATGTGTTCATTTTTATACCCGTGAGTCATGACTTAACTATTTTGGTGAAAATAATCTTAATATTTCAGTTTTTCATGCATACAAGTATATGTTTGACATAGTTATAGTCATAGCCCTTACAAAAATTTTTTTTTCACTTTCATACTTACCATGAGGTAAAAAAAACTTTTTTATATTGCTGGAAAACTTCATAATTACTGGGATTTTTGGGGTGGTGGTTGTTCCATAAGTGACTCTACCATAATTGACTTCCCCGTTCTCTAACCATTGATATTTAAGTTATTCATTAAACAACCTTTAAAAAGGAAAGATTCTGCATCTATTTAACCGCCTTGTAAGTCTTGGAATTGGACTATCCCTACTATCTTTACCATGTAAAATGATACCAATGTTTAAGTGAGAGGACTCCATATAACACACTTATATCACACACACACACACACACACACACACACACACAGTGTTTGACCCGCCAAAAATATGTTCGTGGGAAGTGGGTGTTCCAAGCACTTTGAAGAAAAAGCAAAGAGACCATTTTGACTGCAGAGGATCCTTCTGCTACATGTAGAAAGCTGATTAGTGTACATGTCTAGGTGTCTCTCCTGATGCCCAGCCAACTGCTTTGTACATAGAAGGTGTTCAAGTAATGTGCCTGTGACTTCACCCGCAGTCAGGGCACTTTCTAAGGAACTTGTTTCTAAGAGCCGTCTACACCAAGAAAAGGGTGCCCTAAAAACAACCATGAATAGCTCCTTTCAGGGAAAGTTATTTTCCCCATAAGGTGGGAGGAAGATGAACAAGAAGGAAAAGAGAAAAACAAGCCTGGAAGCTCCATGGCCCCCAGCCAAGCAGCCCCATCGGACACATATCAAAATGCAAGTACTCACAAGAGGCACTGGGCAACAATTGTTGTTCCCATTTTGCCAGTAAGAGTAGTAAGAGTGAAGGAAGGAGTAGGAACCCCTTGCAAGGCCTTGGCCAAGCCACCGTATTTTTCTGGGCCTCCCTTTTCTCATCTGAAAACAAGAGAAATACCAGGGGTGTCTTAAAAGCTCTCTTCTGATTTAACAAGAATCCTGATTCTGTGTTTGTACACACTGTACACACGCCTACAACATTCCCTCATACACTGCAGCATGTCCACTCCCTACTTCATCCCTGGTACATATACCAAGGCTTTCTTTTGGTAGGACCTCAGTTCAGAGGAGCAAAAGCAGGACTCTCTTTTTTCATTGACTACTTAAAGGAAGGGTCTCAAACTGAGAAACAGAGTGTGTCAACTGTAGCACAAACAGCCTTCTGGGGGTTTTGTTATTAGCCTACTATTTATTTGCTTTGTCCCATGGGTGACTTAGGAACAAAAAGACAATGAAAACAACATTTTCAGATCTGTATTTTTCCCACACACTCTGAGTTGGAGCTTAGAGGAGGGGACATAGTCCAATTTTTTTTGACAACTGGAAAGACCCGCCAACATACTGCCTCAATCTTCACACTCAGGCTCAGAAAACCCCTCAGGGTTCGTCATGTGGATTTTTCTGTTTCTGGTTTGTCTGGTGCAAATTATGGATGCTCTCTGATTTCCTGGTTGTCACTCTCTGGCCCTGGAGGGGGTGGCTGATAGGGCTGAGGCCTGCTTTGCTCTACAGTGGGGGCAACTGTACTGTTCACCCTGTGTTTGTTCTATCATCACCCCTGAAAAGACAGCAATGCCAGGCTCTGGCCTGTGAGCTCCCCCTGCAGCCAGCCCTCTCATAAATAACCCGTTGTCAGGGATTTTAATGGAAACCCTCTGGAAGCTGTAAATCTTTGCCGCTCCCTCCTGCATCCTCTCCCTCATTTCCATCACAATATCACTCCAGAGGGACCTGAGACCAAAGCGTGAGCTTGGCAGAGCAGATTGGTAGGACACTGGGGAAAGAAAGAGGCAGGATGGGGGAGGGGAATAAAGCTGGGACAGTTGGTCTTGGGGAAGCATCTGCTGCGTGGCCAGTTGACGATGGTCACCTGGGTCCCCAAGGCCCTGGAAGGGGGAGGGGCAAGATGGCCCTGGGCCACCTGGAGGGAAGAGGGAAGAGGACAGGATGGCAGAGAGGTTTCTGGAAAAGCAGCAGATGCGCCTCGGGTTCCACCTCAGTCCTCTCCAGTGTGAATTTAAGCACCACATAGCAGGCTTTCAGTGTCTGCTTGGGGTTAAGCCATACTTTTGCCTCTACCCTCCTGCCTGGGCAGATCAGCTGTTAAAGGGGCAGTGTCCTGTGTTGGGAGGAAAACTTTTCCTCTTCTTAGTTCCAAAAGGTAACAAAGTTTATACGCATATGAGCGCTCAGTAGTGAGTAATCCCCCAAATAGCTAGGGATTAAGGTTTATACATCAGCTTAGTAAGGGTGGCCGGTTCAGGGCTTCAAAGAATGTAAGGCTCTGATGAGACTTGTTTACACAATTTTTTTGGAATGTCCATGTATCCAAGGATGGTGCCTCCCTGACTGGAGATCTCCCTGGAGGGTTGGTGTGTGTGTGGTGGGGTGGGGGGTTGTGGGGGTTGTGACTGCTGATTCTTGTAAACTTCTGCTTTATTCACCTAAGGGAAGTTCAGATAAGATTTCTTTCTGTATCTGCTGTAGCTCAAATGTTTTCACTTTAAAGTAAAAACCACCCTCAAGGGTTTTTTTTTAGTTCCTTCACCAGCAATTTCTGCCATTTCTCCAACATCCTATCTGAAGTCCTGGGTACTGTCACTGGACACAATGTTCCCCATGAATCTGCTAGAAGGACATGCTCTAAGAAACTTTCCTGGACTAAAGTTTTCTGCGAAGGCCCTGTTTCTCCTCCTTACTTGTCTCCCCTCACCTGCTGGAAAAGAACTCTACCTTCAATAGAGAGTAATGATCCTTAGTTTTATATAAATCTTCCTCCGTAGGACTAAACAATCTTTTTTTTCACAGGAGCAGCTACATTTCAGTGGCGCCAAGTCAAGCATTTGGAAAATTTTCAAGAATGGAGGGGGATGGACATGGGCAACAAGAATCTTTGGCTCCAGCCGTTAGGGAGTTTCTCAAAATTACTACGTTTCAGGACCTTAAAATCGATCCTTTGTTTCATCTTTCCTCAATCCTGAATTTGGGACCCGGGCAGAAACAGCTCTACTTGCTGCCAATCCTTTGTAGGCAGGAGTCTGGGCTTAGACAGGTGGAAATAAAAGGAAACACAATTGTCTGAATCCAGTCACTACTCCGATTTCCCACCTGTCTGAGGGTAGTCAAGATGTTGCTGTGAAAACCCAAGACTCCTGAACCCTAAGCGGCCCTCTTTATTAACCAGTTCAGTGGAGGGGCCAGGATCCCCGACACTCTGAGGAGGTGTCATGATTCAATAAGCCTGAGTGTTTCATCATACGTTTGTGATACCCACTCTACTGTTAAAGAAGCTCGGCCTCAGAGGTAACGCCAGCTGCCCGAGGTTACACAGGCAATAACATATGCCTGAGATCTTGACTGGGGTCTCAATCCAGTGCTCTCCGCACGGCGCCTCCAGCCCCGGGTTTCAGACGTTTTCCTTCCGCACAGGGCCGAAGGCCAATGCGCCCCCCCCCCCCCCCGCTCCACCCGCACAACTGTAGCTCCGGAGCCAGAGGGTCGGACCCACTGCGGCCCCGACGTTCCGGCCGCGCCTGCGCACGACGCCCCGACGGCGCAGGCCTAGCCGGACGCCAACCCGGGGCGGGGCGGGCGGGGATCCGCCGAGGGCGAGCGGTAGTCGGGGCCCGCGCGCGCCCGCAGCGCGGCCCGGCGGCCTCGCGTCCTCGGCGTCTCCCGGGACGACCTCGGGCGCTTCCCTCTCCGAGCGGAGGGGCGGTTAATTGGATTCGGCGGGGGGGGGGTGCCTGTCAGCCTACCACAGGGACCAATCGAAGGCCTAGAAAGCCCGATATGCAAATAGCAGGGCCGGGCGGACCCCAAGTTAGGAGGGGCGCGGGTTGGGGTTAGGGGTTGTCTGGCAGCCAAGGGGAGCGTGTCTCCTTAATCCTTCGAGGAGGGGACCCGCAAGTGTGGTTGCGAGAGATACGGGAAGCAGAGCAGGGGAGAAACAGGGGAGTAGGAATCACGGGTAAGAGCGCCCCAAAGCCCGCAGCTGGCCCCAGATCGCGGCTCCTAGGGCCTCCCCACTGAAAACCAGGTTCTGCGTGCCCCGCTTGCCCCCAGGGCTACCCCCTCTGCCCTCCCTGGTGGCATTCTACGGCAAAAGCCACTCACCCGCATAGCCCCTGCTCCCCCTCAGCTCCATAGCACATCTCTTCTCAGCAGGTAACGCTCCCTCCTCTTCCTCGCGCAAACTCGAGTTCACCGCTAAAATACCCTCATTCCCTTTTCTCATCCTTAAGACCCCGATGCCAGGGCCTTGCTCACACAGCTACCCTTCTTTTCCCGGCTCCTTACTCCCTTCTGTCCTCGCTTCTTTCCCGAACCCAGGTCACCCTCTGGGTGCACCCTCACTTCTGCCCTCCCTCGATTTCCCAAACCCCGGTCCCCAGAGTGCTGTCCCTTAGATACCAGAGATCCCTGGGAATCGCACAACTCTGTCTGCCTCCTCCTTCCCCATCTTTGGATCTTTCTCTTTTATCACCTTTCTTCCTTTGTCTGGAGAATCCTTACAGAAAGACTCTTCTGTTTTTCATAGCAGCACAGCCCTCTGCAAGTAACCTACCCCCTTTCCAGCCTCTTTTTCTTTCACTTCCATGTGTTAGTTCTCACCCTCCTGAAGGCAAACTCTTCTAGGCTTGAGGAAAGTTCTTTGGGATTTGAACCCTAGGAAAAATGCAACTCTGGGGGATGACGTGGGAAGGGAGCTAACATTTACCAAGCACTGGTGTGTGCCAGGCACTTCAATAAGTTATTTACTATGTACACCAACCCCACCATTATATTTTCATTTTATAATATAGCCCTTACTTTGAACCAAACACTGCTTTAAGAGCATTAGAAATATTCACTCATTTAATCTTCAAAGCATCCCCACGAGATGAATATTATTATCTTCATTTTACTATGAGGAAACCAAAGTCCAAAGAGGCTCAGTTAACTCACCCAGTCACCCTTCCAGTAAGTGGTAGAGGTGGAATTTGGATCCAGAACCATCTGTCTTTGCTAGTTATGCACCGACTATCGTGGAGAAAATGACTAGGCATGAGCCTGCTCTGAAAACTGCACCTTCCGGTCTTGCAGAATTCCTCAATTTCTAGCAGAACAAAGGATGGCATATGAGTTGGCAAGGTTCTTATTGTTCCCAGTGAATGTGGCCAGTCATTGTCAGCACTTATTGGCAAAGCCCTGAGCAGTTGAGTGTCCCCCATCCCTCCCTTGTTTGTTCACATTTTGCTAAGGATCCTTTCAGGCCCTGTGCTCAAATTCAAAAAGTGGCTAGAATGAAAAGCCAAAAGCCATAGAAGGCATCTTCTTTTATCCTGCCTGCTTCAAAGCTCAAAGCAGTCTTCTGGATATGAAGTTTTTACCTTCCTGGTGATCCTGTAATGACAGAGAAGATAGGAAATGAGGGAAGAAATCATTACTTGACTTCTTATGACATACTGTGTCAAAGAGGCAAAGCTGAAAGCAAGGCTGTACAAGTCAGGGTGAAAAAACTTGGCTTTAGTTTTTTCAAGTTTTGTTTTTAAAACTTGAAACATTTAACCAAATGATTCTTTCCTCCCATTTACAGGACACTTGTATTAAATCAGCCTTGCGAAGGAAAGCACTAAACATTTCCCACCCTTCTGCAACACCTCCAGGGCCGAGAAGAGTAGTGAACATGCCTAGTCCTTCAGAAGTGGGAATGAGTCCTTCCAAATAGCCTGCCTTGTGTTTGTTTGCATGGAGCCATCCCAGTGCTCACTCACTCCCCCTTGTGGCCAAGGAAGGTCATTTTCATGCTGTCTAACCAGGGTTTGGTTGGCAGCCCCTGACTTGGAAGATCTCAGGATCAAATCCTATACCAGAATGGAAGGAAACACCAGGGTTTTTTTTCCCCCTGTCTTAACTATCCTACTTGGGAAAGTGAAATGAATGTGTCTTGTGTCATTAAGAAAAACTGAAGATGGTAGTTGCAGTGTTTACTACATGTTTACACCACAGTGTTCTTTTTTTTAAATCCCCAAAACCCCTGGTCCACATTGCCTGCCCACTAACCTGGCATAATGGGAAGATATGGACAAGGATGGGAAGCTGGGGCTTTGATTCTGGCTCCACTGACTTGTTCTCTGGCTTTGTGCAAGTCCCCTCCGCTAGCTGGGAGGGGGGATTTCAAAACCTCTAAAAACCAAACAGGTTGAACTAGACACTCTCCAAGGTCCCTCCCAGTTGTAATATTCAGGAATTTCATTAGAAAAATGTTTGAATTACATTCCAAATAAGAGCCCTGGTACAGTGTGGACACCACTGGTGGAAAGACAGGGAAAAAACAGAGTGAAAATACATACAAAATAGAAACAATAGAGCTGGTCCCAGGCTATGGCAAATCTGGGGAGATCCAGGCCCCTTGTTGGGGGCAGGAATTTAAAAGCACTTGGCTTTAAGCAAAATGATGTAGGACCAGCTGATTCTTAAGGGACTAAAATCACCAAGACTGCTTCTGGGAGTGAGGAAATCAGTTGCTTCACTTTATGGTCGTGATCATTTATGGGTGATCAACACAGAGGAAAAGGCTGGAGTCTGGAGGGGAGACAGGCTGAGGGGTCAGACAGGCATGGCTTCTAATCCCAGCTCTGCCTCTTACCTTAACCCTTCCGTGTTTGTCTTCTCATCTGTAATAGAGGAAAGATAATCTCTATGATATGATATTATGAAGATGAGACAGAATGTATATAAAGTACTTTAGTATAATTAATACTGTTACTTGGTAAGTAGGTTGTACGTCATAGCTACTGTTACAAGCAAATGAAACTACGTATTTTAAGTGCTTGCTATACGAAAGAATGCAAGGTCGACTCTTTAAAAATGTTACTTTTTTTAATGCTCAAAGCAACACTTACAGAGATGAGGAAAATGAACCTCAAAAGGCAAAATTAGTTTATGCACACATTCATTCTTCCAGTGCATTCATTCAAGAAGCATAGGAACCCCTGCCATGAGCTAGACACTGTGGTAGGTGCTGAGAATTCAGACATAGCCTCTTCCATCAGGGAGTTCACAGTCCAGGGCCCCATGGCTGATAATGATAGAAAGCATTTAGTGAGCACTTACTATGTGCCAGACACTGTTCTAAGCACATTGTATTACTGAAAGTGTAACTCATTTAATTCCCATAGCTGGGGCAAACTGTTTTACAGATGAGGTAATTAAGGCAGAGGAATGTTAGGTTAAATAAATTGCCTGAGGTCAAAACTAGAAAGTGGCAGAATTGGGGTTTAAATATAGGCAAACAGACTCTAGAGTCTTGAGTTCTTAGCCACTACACTACAGCTGCCTCTTAGCAAGTGATTCAAAGTCACATCTCTGACTGAAGAGGCCCTTAGAGCAGGATGTATGTACAGTAACTCAGGATGCCAGCCACAGCCCCCTTCCCTCTTTCGTATTCTTCTTAACCTTGACCTTTGGCCTCACCTCTTTGGATTCCTCAAGGTTACAAGACTGCTTTTGACCAAATTTTAAGGCAGGAGAGTAGGTAGGAGCCCCCAGGTTAGCAGGGAGTAGTAGTCACTCAGACTGGGACAGAGAAGTAGAGATATGTGAGTGGAGGGTGGGTAAATTCAGATGTCTATGGGGTCAGGTGTGTAGCCTAAACTAGAGAAATGTGATCTGGGGTATCTGAAAATGTTCCCTCTCTCTTACTGCTACTATCAGGAAAGTAATAGCACAGGGGCAACTGCTGCTTAGCTCCTGAATCAGGGAGACAATAGGGAGTAACAGGGACTGGGGTGGACTGGAAAACGTCTAAAGAGGGAGCCATCACTTGGCTCTGGTTGATTGCTGGCATGAAGCAGTGGGGACCTACTTTTCCAAGGGAAGTGGGAACTTAGATTTTTCTGAGACATCTACATTTCCTAGTTATGGTCAGCTGCTTCTGTTTTACAGCTGTAACAGTGACAGCATGCCACTGAGGGCCAGGTCAGTGCTCCTGCAGGCTAGATTCAGGATGCAAGCCATAGTGGGAAACCTTTGAATGAAGTGTTCTCTTTCAGGAGCTATTGGAGAGAAGTCTGCAGGATTTAACCCTGGGGATGAAAGAGGAAGGAGAAGGCTGGGAAAAGAGAAATCCAGGGGCCCAAAGACAAAGCAAAAATAGTCACACAAGGCAGTGATGGTGGTTCGCCATCTTGGATCTGTCTCGGGTGCCACCAAAGTGGCTCTTGTGTCATAGAGGGGAAGGTGGCCCAGACTGCCACAATGAACCATTGCCTACAGAAGTCACGGGCTCTGTTCCTTGCTCTAATGCCCAAGGCCCTCTCGTGCAAGAGTAAACAGAATTTGTTGGGTTTTTGTTGTTTTTTTTCTTCTCTTTGAGGCAGAATAATATAAGCAGCCATGACTTGTTTTTATCACTTGGGCCAGGACTCGAAAAAGGGCCAAGACAACCCGCAACTGCAGAGGCCAAATTCAGGGTCAGTTTTCTCTCCTCGAGTTAACATTAACCTGAAGGTAAACGGAGCCACTCCTCCTCGAGGGCTTGGTCAACAGGAGCCGTTGTGGAGGCCAGGGGAGGGGAGCTGGCCGTTTACTTGGCGGGAAGGGAGCAGCCCAAGGTCAAGATTTCATGTACCTTAGTCCTCTTGAACTTTGCCAAGAATGTACCTGTTCACTGAGCAAAACCTATCCACAAGGCCCATGTTTCATCCGTTAATTGCGCTGAGCATGGCGCCTTCTGCCCCAGCTCAGGTGTCACCTCCTGAGGACTTGGCTATAAGGGGCAGCCTTTTCAGCAGGAGAGAGGAAGAAGTGGCAGTCCTTGGCCACTTAATAACTCTGCACTCCCTCTTGGTGTGGTTACGAGCGTTCAGTGTGATGGTGCATGTGACAATTCTTTGGAAAACCTTAAGAATTGTACCCATGTAAAGGCTTATTATTAAATTATTCATGGGTAGCCTCCATATTAGAGCCTCTCCCCTCTCAGTTTTGGTTTGGGAAAGAAGCAGAGAGAGATGGAAGGATGTAGTAATGTTAAAAACATGGCCGGAAGGTATAAAAGTTGTCTAGAGTTAGCAAGGTTGTGTGTACCCAGGGCAGGTACACACAAGAGATCTTGTGATAGGGGAGCCTGCTGTAGTTGCATATGGCTGGTGGTAGTCCAAACTGTTGGAATCACTCTGGGATATAACATGGTGACATCCATCCATCCATCCATCCGTCCATCCATCAGAGGCTACATAATTTTCATATTCATTAACTTCGTAAAAGCTTTTCTATACATGAAAGTGTGCATTTTAGAGCTGTTTATGTAATAGCAAAAACGGGAGCAACTTACATGGCCATCAGTAGGGCAAGGGTTGGTTAAATTCAGCTATGTTCCTTCAGTGGGATGATATTACACAGTCATTAAAAACTAGACTAGGGGAGGGTATAGCTCAAGTGGCAGAGTTCATGCTTAGCATGCACGAGGTCCTGGGTTCAATCCCCAGTACTTCCTCTAGTAAATAAGTAAGCCTAGTTACCTCCCCCCACCAAAAAAATAAAAATAACTCCCCCAAACTAGAGATACATCAACTTTGTCATAACCAAAGGGATGGATATGGTATGATCGTAAGTGGGCAAAAAGCAGATACAAAATTGTTTATATATTAGGGTTACAATTATATAAGAATAATCATGCTTAGAAGTTTAGAATAAAAAAGAATATACAAAAGGGCCAAAGTTGCATTGTTAGGGTAGAAAATTTTCTGAGCTTCCTTTAATGCTATATATATAAAATAATAATAAATCAGAATAAGTTGTAATAAAGACGTTATTAATATCTTTTTGAAAAGCCAAAGAGTTTATGAAGGAAGAACAGGGTAAGAATCAAGAGGACTCTGGGCATCAGAAGAGAGGGATTGAAACAGTGAGGAGGTCAGCGGGGTTGGGGAGGTGAGGAGAGGAGGGGAGAGGACTAGAAATTTGGCTTTGTGGTCATAGAAGCTTTGGTTGTGAAGAGGATATGAATCAGTTAATTGAGCCTGGGCAGTTCTGGGTCCGCAAAGGCAGACTAAGCACATTCCTAAGGATTAGTGAAGCAGGAGCAGCAAGAACTATGTACAAAATTTGATATTTGAAATTTTAAGCAAACATCAAAGAAGTCATCGCTGGGGTTGGGAGATGAGAACTTTGCTGGACTTCCTTAGACATGTTTTATGATTTGGTCTTGCTTTTATTTTGAGTTGGATAGATAGGGAGACACTGTAGACTTTTCTGTGGTTGAGGTCTCTGAAGGTCTGCATCTGGCCCTGGGCTCGAATCTTGTTCCATTAGCTAAGAGTCAGTCCTGCACTCCTGAGTGCCAGCTGTGCCAGGAGATTGCGTGCGAGAGGTTTAGTGCAGTGCCCAAATAGTTAACAGACCTCCCAAAGCACCTCATCTGCATCCACCGGGACTAACTCCCTCAGCTGGGGAGGCTTAGGGCTTGGTCCTGAGGCTGTCTCCAGACACTCACTCACTTTAATAATACGATTGTTTACCAGGTGGTGCCACGCACAGATAGCATCTCAGCTTGCTCCTGAAAACCCCAGGAGGGAAAAACCAAGGCCAGAGTTGGCTGAGTGAGTCCCCAAGGTCATAGTCATGGCAGAAGATGGCGTTAGTTCCCTGCTAGAGCTTGCACCAACTGTGGAGGTGGGGTGGCATTTTATATACTGCAACCTGTTGTCTGGTCTCTGAGTGCTGGTCCACCACCCACATGAGCAAGGGAGGGGGTCCCCCTGCAGGTGGATCCAAGTAACTGCCGCTCTGTCTGCCCTTTCTCCAGGGGGGGCCAATATTTCCCCAGAGCCTCCTCCCAGGCAGGGGAGATGCTCCAGTGCCTGCCTTTGGAAGGAGAGGAAGGGACAGACTCAGAAGAGAGGGAGGATAGTTCCACAGAAGATTCGAAAGACATCGTCACCCTGGCTTTTTTGAGCGAGAACTCTGGGGCGCAAAAGGGTCTTCAGAATGCCCAGCAGCAAGGCAAGAAGAGGAAAAAAAAGAGGTTAGGATTGAAAGATGGGGAATAGATATCCGTGTTGGTAAGAGCAGGAGGGGCCTGGAAGGGAGGGGTCTCATCTGCTAAGGAGTGGGTCAAGGAGAAACTGGGTGCGGAATCGCTTTCGGTTCATGTCAAAAGAACCCACTTTTGATAATCTGTTTATAGACTCAAATAATGGTGTGTGTAATCTAAAACCACGCCTTGTCCTAATCATTCTATTTGTGTTCAGATTGCCTTTTTTCCCCTTTCTTTTATTTAGTTAATGGAAGTGCTGGGGATTGAACCCAGGACCTTATGCCTGCAAAGCACGTACTCAACCACTGAGTTGTGCCCTCCCCTCCAGAGTACCTTTTAGGAAATTGTGTGGGGAGAGATGATTTCCTTGTTTTAAGAAAGTCCTTATCGTCCTGGGAATTTAGGTCACTTTTAAAATGTAACAGAACCACACTGACTTCTTAGGCTCTGACTGCAGCTTTGGTATTCCAGTTCCCATTTAACATTTTGCCATACCTGTTCCATTCTGGGGGAAAATGAATTGCTACTCAGACTGACTGATGTCTGAAAATTCATCTGCTTTCTAACTCACAGCTTCCCTTACTGGGTGGGGCAAGATGTGGGAGACAATTAAGTATTTTGACCAAAAAGATTTTCACTTCTGGTTCCTGATGGGTCGCTGGAATAAATGTTTTGAAGAGGTGATGGTGTTAACATGAAGCTCCAAGCAAAGTCAGCTGCAATCATAATACAGAATTTCTAGCTCACGGGCAGAGTAGTAGTACTCTGAACCCACGTTTTCTGCTGCTCTGCAACCCTTGGGACGTGTGTCCTCAGTAACGGGGATGATCACACCGGGCTTAGTGTGGCCGCTTAGGTTTCATGCAGTGCCCCGTGGGACAGGATGTTTCTGCGTGCAGTCCCTTGTCCTGGCAAGTGTGTCTGCCTCTGTCTTGGTGCTTTCCCTTTCCTCTTTTCCAGATGATTGGTGATCAATCTAACCAGCTGCCGATATGAGAGCGGTGAGCATCTGCATCCACAGGATCCACCAGGGGGACCCACCAGATTCCCCGAAAGGGTTGGGAAGGATGACTCACGCATTCTTGAAGATGGAAAGGGGTGTCTCCAAATCCTGTTCTTTGCTACTCGCAGCTCAGTTAACTATTTGGGGAAGTTGGGAATCTCATTCCAAGAAAAAAATGGGTTTTAACCATGGCGGTGTGTACTTCAGCTATCTATAGTTCTTGTCTATGGTTGCTTGGGGATCTGATTGCAGAGAAGGCTGCAATCAATGGCTCTTGTTTAGAGCACAAGTTACAGACTGGCAGTCTGTGGGCTGCCGATGACCTGCAGAACTACTCTGACTGCAGAGCAGAGCGCTGTTACTTGCATTTTGAATTTGGGTGCTTTGGTTCGAATTTGGATGGTTCTGACTCTTCTGGTTACGGCGGGCACTTCTCTTCCAGGCCCTTGAAGGCATTTGAGTTTGTGTAGGAGTCAGTTCCCAGTTATTAACACTAACAGGGGCAGGGGAACAAGGATGTGGTAGCAAGTCTGTGGTTTTGAAATACGTTGTGTAATTTTTTTGGTGTCAATTTACCTAATTAAACTTGGCTCTGGCTGCTGTTAAGGATTAGCTTTATATTCCCTGAACCTTCAGTGCGAGTGTTTGGAGGGAAGCCAGAGGCCTACTTCCTGGCAAAGGCGGGTAAAACGTTCGCCCCAGGGAGCTTTCCGTGGAGATCACTGGCAGCAGGTTGTGTTCTCCAGCAGCTTCCCACTCTGTGTCCCCTTCCTGGTGATGGTGTGTCCAGACAGGGCAAGGTGGCTTCCAGTCCCCAGGAGCCCAGTTTGGCTTCATTATACAGTCTAGGAGCACCTGCAAATGTCACTTCCCCACCTCACGCCCCTCCCCCACTTCCTGGCTAACAGGGGTTTCTTTCTCCAACTCCGTGGCAGTGCGAAGGGCCGCCCAACAGTATGGCCTCCGAGAGGGAGGGGAGAGTGGCGACTGGACTCTCTACTGGACTGACTATTCGGTGTCACTGGAACGGGTGATGGAAATGAAAAGTTACCAGGTATCTGGGTCAGAGCTGGTCCTCGGTGGGGTCTCACTCATGACTGCCCCCCAGAGGGATCTCAGGGGTACTCCTGTGTGCCCCCTCGCTCACGAATTCCTGCTTCCTTTGCAGAAAATCAATCACTTTCCAGGGATGAGTGAAATCTGTCGCAAGGACTTGCTGGCCAGGAATATGGGCCGCATGTTAAAGATGTTCCCTAAAGATTTCCACTTTTTCCCCAGGACCTGGTGTCTTCCTGCTGAGTGAGTGCCCACCTGCGCTCCCTTCTCCACTCCCCACCCTTGATTTACATTTCCCTCCTGTCTCTGATTCCCTGTTACTGCTTTCCCTTCCCATAGGATCTCCCATCTCTCTCTCTTCAGGAAGAGAAGGATAAAGGGAGTGTCCAAGGTTGAGAAAACACAAGGCTCTGCCTATAAAATTAGATGACATTTAGGGGCTGGGTACCTTGGAGCCTGTGCCTGCAGTTGGGGTGAGACTTGGTTCTGACCTTGAAAGCTGTTGATTTTGAACTTGCTCCAACCTTTTCACTGTGCAGTTTCTGAATTTGTAAGGCCCGCGAGCACTTCAGAGGGAGTGAGGTCATGGTTAGTGTCCAGGTTAAGAACAGGGAGGGACACCTGACCTCTGCCCCATAGCCAGTGCTGTGGGTGGCAGCCGGCCTTTCCCCAGCTCTGGTCTCACTCTGTCCATCTGGAAACTGGACGGCCATTCCTGGTACATAAAATACTCTGAACCACACCACCAAGAAACAAGAGAAATGTGAGAAAGTGTGAGCAGGGCCTGGTTACGGTCTGGTGTTTGAGACGAAGGGAGCAGGAGAGAAGCATTGCCATGCTTCAGAATTGTACTCATAACAGCAAGTTCATACTGTGTAGCACAGGGAACTATATTCAATATCTCGTAGTAACTTATGGTGAAAAAGAATATGAAAATGAATATACGTATGTTCCTATATGACTGAGGCATTATATGCTGTACACCAGAAATTGACAAAACATTGTAAATTGACTATACTTGAATAAAAATATATTTAAAAAATTACAAAATAAATACAGAAAAAAAATTTTTAATTGAGCATCTACCATTGCCCTGAAAAAATGGCTGATATACCACTAAATGTTTTAAGTTTAAATAAAGGAAAATTAAAACATTTAAAAAAAGAAAAAGAATTGTACTCACGTGGCAAGGGCCCCCCGGGAATCTCACTCTCCCCTCTCCACCCAGTGCGTTCCCAAACCAAGAGCTCTGGGATTCCCAGCCTTTCTAGCTTGTCTGGAACAACTCTCAGGACTTAGTAGTATCTTAAAAGGAAGTGTGTTTGCCATCAGGTCGACAGGCACCTCCAGATTTCATGGTCACCAAGGAGCATTGCAGTTAAGCGACTTCTCCTGTGGGTCACAAGGCTCCTTTGAGTTAAAATGCAAAACAAGAAGTAGAACCAGACTGAGATTTGTAATCCATTACTTTGGTTTCCTTCTTCCTTCTGAGTAGACTTTTTTGCCAAGTGTGTTCAAAGGTTGTATTTGCCATCTCACACTGTAGCTGGAGTGGAGGTGTTACAGAGGAAAGGCTGAGACCCAGAGCCGGGGAAGAGGTTGATTGATTCAGGCCCATCATTTGCCGGGGCTTGAGTCAGATTCAGAACCCCACATCCCTATCCGCAAACTCAGAAGGTCAAACCACTCGAATCACGGCTCCCTTAATGGCGTGTGTGACATGTACCAGCACCTGGGCTGCACCACGTCATATATGAGATAGGTGTCATTATCTTCATTGTGTAGATGATGGAGTTGAGGCTTAGGGACTTCAGGTCCTTACAAAGGGCTACGCAGCTGGGGAGTGCTGTTGCCCAGGTTTAAATCCAGGCTTGAATTCCCTCCACTGCCCATCCTCTCTCCACCGCGTGTGCTTGACTGTCTCGCCTATTTCTGGGTGTCTATCAACTCTGTGGCTTATGTCACATTTTTAAAATAAAGAGCTAGCTTTCATGTTCACTAATCCCCAGCTAAAGGTGTGTCTCATTCCCTCCCTGCTCTGGTAGCTGGGGAGATTTGCAGAACTACAGCAGGTCAAGAAAAAACAAGACATACATCTGCAAGCCAGATTCGGGCTGCCAGGGGAGAGGCATATTCATCACCCAGACAGTGAAAGAAATCAAACCAGGGGAGGATATGATCTGTCAACTCTATATTTCAAAGGTACTGCCTTGTGGTGATTATTTATTTATCATCCACAGCCCCTGTAGCTCCCCTGGACCGATTGTGAAATGAGGGAAGGGAGGGCTGGGTGAGGGCGCAGCTGAGTCCTGTCTCCTGCCTTGGACTTTGTCAGACCTGGCCCTCTGACCAGGGCTGTGATGAGTACCTGGGCCGGGGCACCCCTGCCCTTGTAGCCTTGTCAGGGGGTCTGGCCCTGCCAGGCTGGCTCTTTGCCTCTAACAGATGGCAGCTGGGAGAGCACCTTTGGTCTGTGGACGCCCTACCTTGCTTGGGAGAGGGGATGGCCCTTGAGAGACGATGGCAAACAGCTTTCCTCCACGGCCAGGGGTATAGCCCACTGCAGGGAGGGGACCCTCCAGAAGGTGCATGGGAGGGAGGCCTGGCCGGCACTGGGGTCAGGGTTGCAGCTGCAGGGAGAACTCTGGCAGAAGCGTGACAGTAGCACAGCCATGGGTGGTGACAGCATGACCTTCATCATAGGACTTTTTTTTTAATTTAATTTATTTTTTGTGGGGGGAGTAATTAGGTCTATTTATTTTTAGAGGAGGGGCTGGGGATTGAGCCCAGGACCTTGTGCATGCTAAGTATGCACTCTACCACTTGAGCTATACCCTCCCCTTATCACTGGACTTTTTCATGTGATTTTGTTTCGTTGCCAGGAGAGCTCTTGGAGGTGGTTACTCATGCCATTTGACAGATCAGGAAACTGAGTCCCAGTGTGGTTTAGTGACTTTCGCAAGGTCACATAGTGGGTCATGGAGCCCAAATCCCCTTGTCCCCCTCCCCGACCCTGGCCCAACCCACACTCGGTAACGCAGGCATCGTTGGAGCTGACTCCACCAAAACAAGATGGGGCGCTGAAGATCTGCAAGTCTGCGTGTCTCCTCTGACACTGTGTGACTTTCCTCTCTTCCCAGCCCTTTATCATTGATGGGTTCAAGTTTGACCTACGGATTTATGTGCTCATGACATCCTGTGACCCTCTCAGGATTTTTGCGTACAATGAAGGCCTGGCCCGCTTCGCCACCACCTTTTACTCCCATCCCTGCACAGACAACCTGGTGAGCTGAGGGACACACCACCTCCCCCGCCTCCCCTCGCTGATAAAAAAAATATCCTAGATAAATCTACATTCTCAAGGCATGGTGGCGATGCCTGTCATCTGCTGAATGTTCACTATGTGCCAGGTTGTTCTTTCATTTAGCCCTTCCAAGAGCCCTCAGGAATAGGGATTATCATCTCCATTTTACAGAGGAGGAAATTAAAATCCAGACGATTACAAGGGACTTGTCCATGGCCACAGAACTAGGAAGAGGGGAGCGTGGGACTGGTGGTCAGGTCTGCCTGACTGCAAAGCCACGATACTGCGATGCTTAAGGAAGGAAGGCGGTGGGCGAGCCCCCAGCTCTCCGCCCACCTCCCCCACCCCCACCTTAGGGCTCCTGAAGTCTCAGGAGGAGATGGAGTTTCTTATTCTCCAGGCGGTAGGATTCCCCTTCTTACTTCTTCTAATTATTCCGTCTTTTGCCAGTCTACGTAAGCCCCAAGACTTCACCTTTCTTTTCCGTCTCTTCAACCCCTGGGGGCTGGGGAGGGGCGCAGAGGGGAAGAGGGAGGCCTGCCCTTCCCCCTGACCCCACCGACTTGTGTCTCTTTCCCCAGAATGATATCTGCATGCACCTGACTAATTATTCCATTAATAAGCACAGTTCCAATTTCCTTCAAGATGGTCACTCTGGCAGCAAGAGGTAAGGAAGTGGCTTCACTTCTCTTTTCTTTCCCTGCCAGTCTCAGAGCTGCTCTCTGAGATTCTCCTCAGACCCATCAGTGTTTCCTTCCTTCCTTCACATGGTCTCAGAAAAATTTTCTTTGCCTCTGAATCCAGAACAGACTCCTTAGTCTCTGCCCTCTGGCCGTTAATCATTAAAAGAAGGCCCACATCATAAACCCTAGGAGGTTGGGAGGAGGAGAGATAAACGCGAATTGTTTCCCCAGCAGGACGGACACACACACACACACAAACATACTCTTTTTAAAATATTTTATTTTATTTTATTTTATTTTATTTTTATTGAGGGGGTGATTGGGTTTTTAAAAATTTATTTATCTTTCATGGATGTACTAGAGATTGAACCCAGGCCCTCGTGCATGCTAAGCACACACTCTACCCACTCAGTTATACCCTTCCCCACCACCAATATATACTCTTATTACAGTTGGCCCTTCTGACATTTCCAGACCAGCAGGTAATCATTGATTGCTGATCTGCCACTGGAGGAGGACCCACCTGTCAGTAGATCCTTGGCCTGTGGTTCCCTGGGGTGTTGCTCCAGCAGAGATTCTCAAATAATGTGTCACAGTGCCCTGGTGTGACATGACATGTGGCTGGCTGGCTGGAAGAAGGGGGAAAAAATGAGAGGAATGCATGAGTCTCTTCCCAAGTGGATCTTATATTCCCTTTATCGGCTATCCTGTCTCATTTGAGTCTCAAGGAAAAGGGGGACTGAAGAATGTGAAAGTGACCAGGCCAAAGTGGGAGGGCAAGGAAGGATTTATGGAGGCCTGTGTGTTGGGGCCCATGCTGGCACTTTGTGTGCATTTTTTGTTTTTATTGAATTTTCACAACACTGTGGCAGAGACATCGGTAGGCAACTATGAGTTAGATGCCATCTCCATTTTCCAGACGAGGAGACTGGGCCTCTGAGAGGTTAGATAAGTTGCCAAGGTCACACACTGTGAATGTTAGAGCTGGCTGAGAAGGTAGGTCCGTCAGAGCCCAAGGCGCATGCTCTCTCCCCCGCATCAGACTTCAAAGGATGGATAAACAGGCAATCTGTTTGGCTTCAGAGCATCAGAGAAGCACATGAAATTTCACGACTCCCTTGGTGGCAGAGTTCCAAGAAGCAAATGGAAAATCACTAGGTTAAACCTCCTGGGAGTGGACGTGTTGGGCTGGGAGGTGGTGATCGCGCCTTTTTGGAGGGCGCCGGACACCCGTCTCAACCGCAGCTCGCCCACCCCCTCTCCTCCCACCCGTGCTGCGGGCGCTGGCGGAGCCTCCTGCACTGCTGCACATGGAGCATCCCTGCTCAGTGCTCATGAGGCCCAGCTTCCGGTCCCAGCTCTGACTCTCCCCAGCCCAGTAAGCTTGAGCAAGTCCCTTCACCTCTCTCAGCCTCCAGTTCTTGGTCTGTAAGATGAGCGCGATGAGATGCCCTACCCTGACCACCTCACAGGGTCACTGAGACTCCAGTGGCCTATGGTTGCAGCGTGGACAGTGGTCACAGTTACTGTGATTTTTCCTTGGTCTAAGGGCATGTAATTTAAGGGCCTGCGTTTCCCTCCTCTTGTGAGAACGGACATCCCACCAACAGGCTTTGGGCCCTCAGGCTGTGTTGGTGTTATTCCGTGATGCCAGGACTGAGCTGAGCCTGGGGAGTATTGTTCTGCTGCCCTCATTCCCCCTCCCTCCTTCCTCTTTCTTCTCCTAGCCTCTCAGCCAGGCCTGGCCTCGCCATCCCTGCTCTGTGCTGCCTGCCTGAGCTCCAGGCCCATCTCTCCTCAGCTCTGCCTGGGCGTCTCCCGGTTGCTTCCAGCTCAGCCTTTCCCACTGTCATCTGTTCTCTCTCCTCACTTCCACCCCAAACGTCCCCCTCTCCGCCTTCTAACCTGCAGGAGGAGAGAGCTTGGTGTCATGTTGGATGGTTCCTTTTCCAGCAAGTCACTAAATCCTGAAGTTTCCTCCTTCAAATGTCCCTTCATCCCTTCCTTTCCACCAGCCCCGGACCCTGCTTCAGCCTCAGACTGGACAGCGGCATCAGCCTCCTTGCTTTTCTCCCTTGCTCCAGGCATCTCTGCCTGACCTCTCTGTACCTCCATGTTCTCACCTCGAAAATGACACAGGAAAATGAATACTGGCTGGCCAGCCTCCCAGATATGCCATCAGGACCTACTGAGATGATATGTATGAATGGGCTTGAAAAACAATCGCCCCCATCCAAGTGGGTGCTTTTATTATTGTGGATTCTATATACTTAGTACTTCCACTCTCAGCTAACCAGTGTGGTTCCCAGAGCATCAAGTTCAAATTCCTCTGCTCAATCTACTATGCTTTGACCAGACCCCATTTCCCACCATTATTGCTGCTACACCAATAGTCAGCATTTTATCTGTTGAGCACTTGCTATCTGCCAGGCACTACTCTGAGAAATTTATATACCTTAACTCATTTAATCCTTACAATGATGCTATAAAGTAGGCATGATTACAATCATCTTGATTTTGCATATTAGGAAACAGGTGGAAAAGGGTAAGTAACTTGCCCGAGGTCGCACAACTAGGAAGCGGTAGAGGTGAAATTAACTCCCGAGTCCGTGTCCTTAACCACTAGGTAACGCTGCTGTGCCACTCGCTCCATGGTGTTCCACCAGGACCCTCTTTTGTTCACATTCGACACCCAGGCCTGGCTCATTCCTGTCTCTCTGCCTTTGCTCAGCTCCAACCAAAAACATGGGGGAACATCCTTGAAGGCCCTTCTGTCTCACTAAGCTTCCGTGTTGCCTTCTCTGACCTAGGTTCTGGTCCAGCTACATAACCACTGCAGTGTGGGTGAAATCCATCTTCTCTGTGGGCCTGTTTCCTCACCTATCAGATGAGAGGATTGGCTTCCACCTCTCAGGACAAGCCTGTGGAATCTGAGTCTAACCACCCGCAGCAACCTTTTCATCTCTGGAGTCCCACCACCCTATGGTCACTATGAGCCGTAGCCCATAAGCGCTCTTTGTTTGATGCACCTGTTTGCCTTGTAGTCCTAATCGTACTTAAGTTGGTGCCCTGGACTTCTGGGTGCTTCCCATGTCACTGGGCAGAGTCCTTCTCTCCCTCCCTTTTGTTTTCACTTTTTCTCGTCTTCCTCTTCCCCATCTTTTGAGACAATCTGCTTCTCACACTGACTGCTCACCTACCCCTACATCCCCCCTCCCCAGCTTGAGTCCAACTGCACTCCCAGTAAATCCCCACCAGGCTGCAAACTTAAGTAGGAGCAGAGAAGAAGACAGAAAAACTAGAAACCTGGCAAGCCTCTGGAGCAGAGACTGGGTCCTCATCATTTTTCAGGGTACCTGGCACATAGCTGGTGGGTGAAATTGAAGTGGCTCACCTCTGGGCATTATGAAATTATACAATAATGTGTATTCATTGTGATGTGCTTGAGTCATCAAGAAGTGGTTATGTGATGATTCATAATGTCTGTTGTAAGAAGGCAGAGGCATGTATAATCTATTTTGGGAAAATTTATTTCCCAGTTTGGCAAATTAAACACATTTTTTTTTGCATTTAAATGGATTGGCTTCAAGCCATCTGGAAAATTCAGTATGTGCAACACTCCTTTCCCTGACAGGGGTAGGTAGAAAAGGTTTGGCTCGTGATTGAGTGGCCTGTCTGTTTATCTGTCTTTCTGTGAAAGCATCTTTGGTTGTTTCATATGTGTGCTGACTCCTCAAATGGTCTGTAGGACAAAGGTACTGGTTTCTTGGGATCCGCCAGTGCATGAATTTTACACGCACAGCAGGCCCTTAGCAAATGTACACTGGCTCCATTGACTGGGATCCCAGGAGTACTTTGAACCGCCTGAGTGAGCCATGATTCTGGTCTTCTCATTCTTCTCTTTGCTCTTCATTCCCCTGCATTGCCCATATTTCCTCCTCCAATATTTCCACTTTCCACTTGGGCTCTCAGTGCATGCGTGTGTGCACGGGAGCAGGTGGCTGTCTGTCCCTGCCATTGCCTCTTGGACCTGTCAGATTTGCCCCGTCTCTGTACTGCCCAGCCCAGAGCTGACTGGTGTGCATTCCTTCAGATGTTTCCTCACGAACCTCCCCACGTGGGGTAGATATCCTCCGATCGCTGTGACAGGGTGACCAGCCATCTTGGTTTGCCTGCGACTGAGGGGTTTCCTGGGATATGAGACTTCCAGTTCTAAACTCAGACTGTCTGGTTGGCCTGGGACATGTGGTAACTCTCTCTGGAAATGCCCTGAGGTTGCCTTTTCCCTACAGGCAGCCCTAAAACAAAATCGCTGTGTCTTTAGCGTCCCCAGGATCCCCTCAGATGGCTGAGGTGGAAACCAGATATCCATGTTCTTAAAGGCTCCTTATGTGTTTCTGATGAACACCAAAGGCCGAGAAACCATTGCCACCAAAGCAAGATCATGATGTAGGATGTTGTTTTTTAATTATTTAATTGATTATTTGGGGGGAGAGGTAATTTGGTTTATTTATTTATTTTTAAAGAAGGTAGTGGGGATTGAACCCAGGACCTCCTGCATGCTAAGCATGCGCTCTACCGCTTGAGCTACACCTTCCCTCTGTTTTTCAGCTTTTGAATTCATCCATCCAGGAGACCCAATCCTTGCCCCAGCCCCCGGGTGTTTTCTGGGTCACAGTGAAAGTGTATTCCCATATCATGATAACTGCCCACTCCAGGCCTGTGGAGGTTTGAGGCATGTAGCCCTGTGGCTCCTGCAGGACCCTCCTGAGCTGACACAGCCCTGGGATCACCCTGGCTCCTGGGTGTTCCTCCCCACTGGCTTCAGAGGCTTATCTCCTCCAGAAGTTTCTGGTTTCCTGCATGCCATGGCCTTAGATGACCAGAGGTCGGCTGCCCTGCCTCATGGCTCATGGTTCCCTTCCAGGAAGCTCTCCACCTTCAACGCGTACATGCAGAGCCACGGCTACAATGTGGAGCAGATATGGAGGGATATCGAGGACGTCATCGTCAAGACCATCATCTCAGCCCACCCCGTCATCAAGCATAACTACCACACCTGCTTCCCCAGCCACACGCTCAACAGTGCCTGCTTTGAAATCCTGGGCTTCGACATTTTGTTGGATCACAAACTCAAGCCCTGGCTGCTGGAGGTAGGGAGGTTGGGGCGAGGGGTGAAACTGGCCCCTGTCACTGCGGTCTCGGCCAGTCGGGGCCGTCCCTCCGCCCTCCTGGCTCAGCTAGGTTGGTAATCCACTTCAACAGCCATCGCCTGCCGCGGTGTTGCTGCCTGGGGCTTCTCCCTTCGCTGAAAAGTGGCCACCAGAGGGAGGTAGACGGCCGGGAATTCGAGAATTCCTGGCGCCTTCTGGAGGTCCACCCAGACTCGGAAGCTCTGCTCTCAGGCACAGAGTAATTCTGAAGACAGCTCTATCTTTTATAGCAGGAGTTGTTCTTCACCAAAACTGGGTGGAGGATGTTCGTGATCAGGTGGGAACTGCAGGTCTGGCTTTCAGGGGCCTGGACCACTCAGTTCCGAGCAGCAACAGAGAGCAGCCCAGTGTCTGTGGGCACGGGGACGTGAATTTCCTGCCTCCCCCAGACCCGTGGGGTGGTGGGAAGAAGAGGAATAGAAACTTCTGGGTGGCCACCTCTCTTCCTGATTGGACCATTCAGTACACACACAGGAGCGGGGATGGGGATGGGGCTGAGGTGCACATCTGAGGAGCTCGTGACAGCTGCCAGTGACACAGAGTCAGCCCTCAGAGCGGAGGACCCGGAATTATAGACCAGAGTCCCGGGGCCCTGCCTTTCCTCCATTCCCAGCCCTTGTTACCCAGTGTGGGTGGGCAGGAGTGTATGGCTGTTTGGAGCTCTTACCCAAAGAGTAGAATAAGCCACTGGGAGCAAGCCTTCCGAAACTTCTAGAAATCTTCATATGTCACATAGAGCCTGTGAACAATACAGACTCTTCTGTGAGCAGGAATGCCTCCCCTCCCTCCTCCGGCCTGTCTCCCCTCCTCCCCCTTTGGGATCCTGAATGCATCGCTCCTTTCCCCTCCCTCCCTCCCAGCCGGGCCCTTTGGACTGTCTCCTTCCATCTGCTCTCTGGGATGCCCAGTGCATGTGAGGGGGCACACGGACACCAGATGGAGGGGAAACCAAGGGCAAACCCCCCACCCCGTGCTTCTCAGGAAGATAAGACTGAAATAAAAGCTAGTTAAATTGGAGGGGCTTCCGCTTTCTCCTTTCTTCACCGTGGCTCTAGTTCAGACCGTCTCTTCCTCTTCCTTCGCTCATCGTGGTAGCCAGGGCCCCAAGGTGGGCGTGGGTGGCTTCCCGGAGGGGGCATTTTGCCTCACTCCCTGCTTCCACCCTGGCCGGCCAGCCCCAGCTGCCGTCTTGCCCTCACAGGTCAACCACTCTCCGAGCTTCTCCACTGACTCCTGGTTGGATAAAGAGGTAAAGGACAGTCTGCTGTATGACACGCTGGTCCTGATCAACCTGAGAAGCTGTGACAAAAAGAAAGTCTTGGAGGAGGAGAGGCAACGGGGGCGGTTCCTGCAGCAGTGTCGTTCGCGGGAGACCAGGTACAGTAGTGGGTCAGTCCTAACAGAGGATAATCCGATTTGGAAATGAATTTATATTTGCAGGACGTGGCAGTTGGACAAGTTTTACTGTGAAAATTCCTTGGTTCTTAACAATAGATTTATTTATTGACATAAGTATATGTGATGGATGTGAGCTGATTAATATCACATGAAGATTCAGGGATTACCAACACAAAAAGTAAAACCATTCCTTTATCTTTACAAAAAGGAAGATTTGCCCATCTTCCCCATGTCACTGTGTTGGTGGGAGCCCTGCTCCCAGCTGGGTAGCATTTGCCTTTTAACAGGGGTCTTCCTCCACAGGGCAATTGCCTCTGAAGACTCGGAGCCTGGTCCAGGAGATCCCTTTGTTGCATTTCAGATCCCACTGCGGCCCCTGCCCCTGAGGAGGGCAGGGGCCGCAGTGATCCTTTGGGATCAAAGTGATCCTTTGAGACTGAGCTTCTGGAACTGGGGCAGTGACATCTCTGTTTGGATGACACTGTTTCTCAGCGTGTTCTCATGGGCACCGTCTTCCCTGTACAGGGTGTGGAGGTGGTAGGTAGCATGGGGTGTTGTATGGTCCTGTTTTTGGAGCTAAGGAGACCAAGACTCCAAAAGGGGAACTGCCTCGTACTGGTCACCTCGCTGGTAAGCAGCGAGTCTGGACCCAGAGCTCGGTGGATGGGCCACCTGGGGTTCCAGGACACTGTCCATTAAACTCCTGAGAAGGAGACAGCTCAGAAGTGGCCAGGACCCTCCTCTGAATCAGTCTCCTCATCGTGACTTGGCTCTGGACGGCTCAGTGGCTCTTGATTTCCTTGCTGTAAAGGGAGCTTAAGGTTTCTCCCTCCCTGACCTCCCCTGGGGGCTGTGAGGAAGAATGAGATCATCACAGCTCATAAAAGCTCATTAAGCTCATCCAAGAAGCCCTCAAATTTAGCTAAACACTAGCTGCTGTTCTCCAGAGAAGGGTAACGGGGGCTGTGATTGGAAAGGTGGCGAAAGTCTGCCTCGTCAGGACCAAGGCAAGCGGGAGATGGAGTTTACTTGTAACGAGAGGGAATTTGGTGAGCTGTCAGGAAGACGGTTCTAACCAGCTCTTAATGCATTATGACACTGGCTGTCCCGGGAGGGCTAGAATCTCCTTTCAGGGAAACGTTCGTGCATTTGCTTGGGAAATGCTGACTGACCTCTGTTGTGTGCAAGGCCTCTGTCTGGCTCAAGACAACATCCTGCCCGGCCACGTCCTTTCCAAGTTTGGTCCCAAGAAAACCTAACTGCAGCCCTGTGTTCTGCTTCCCAACAGGATGGAGGAAGTCAAGGGTTTTCAGGCCGTGCGTCTAGAGAAAACTGAGAAGTATGAGATGGAAAACTGTGGAGGGTTCCGCCTGATTTATCCCAGCGTGAACTCACAGAAGTACGAGAAGTTTTTCCAGGACAACAACTCCCTCTTCCAGAACACTGTCACCTCCAGGGCTCGGGAGGTGTACGCGCGGTAGGAAGGCTCCTGGAGTGAGGGGCCAGGGCTCCGGGGGAAGAGGGGACTGTGCTGGACCTGCTGGGGAATTGTTAAGTAGATATGTGGATGTTTCTAGAAACTCACCCCTGAAACAGGCACCCCCACCCCACTCCAGAATGTCCAGCCCCTCAGAGCTCCCTCCTGGATTCATGTAGGTGTCAAATCTATGGCGTGGAAGGGCCTCATCCCATCCAGTCCAGTCCCCACGTGCCACATCATTTTGTGGGAGGGGGGGTCAGAGCAGAAAAAGGGTCATGTAGCAGATAATGACAGAAGAGGGACTGGAACCCAGATTCCCAGCTCATGTGACTGAGTTATTTCCATCCCATCACTGACCAGAGAGGCCCAGCATATGAAGGGGTCCACAGGAGCCCCTGACTTAAGCATCCTCCTCAGACCCTGTTCCCAGCACCTGCCAGCTGTGGGATCTGGCCTCCTGGGAAGTGGGGAGAGAGATGGGGTGTGGCAGAGTGGGGTGGAGGCCCCCACCACACATCTCTCCTTGGTGCTTGTCCCAGACTGGGAACGGTGTGGTGGAGGGAAGAGTCTCTTCTCTGCCTCCTGCTCTGGGACCCTCAATCATTTGTGCACACTGGACACACTGGGGCAGGGAAGATGGAGCACTCCCCTCCTTTGCCCAGTCTTGTCCAGCCCTCAAGGAGAGTGTCCGCATTCACAGCCCATCCCTAACCTGCATGACACTCATGTTCCTCAATGGGCAGGCAGCTGATCCAGGAGCTGAGGCTAAAACAGGAGAAGAAATCCTTCCAAACGAAGGAGAAGAAGGTAGAGATGCAGGGGGAATCAGCAGGCGAGCAAGGGAGAGGCAAGAGCATGCGGAGCTGGGGACAGAAACAACGGCAGAAATGCAAGCCCGCCACCACTCACACCTTCAAACAAGTAAACGTGGATGGGAGGGGAGCACGCATGTCCAGCACCCTTCCCCAGCTGGGGCCAGTCCAGAGTGGAGTGCTGAGGAGACCACTCCTCAGAGCCCAGACACACTGAAGGAATGGGGCCACATGGAGGGCTGGGACGCGGGAGGGGAGCCCGGAAGTTACAAGGAGCATGGCATCCTTCAGACAACCCCTCCATCCAGGCCAAGAAGACTCTCACTGGCCCATCCTTCTTCCTCCAGTAGGAGTAAAAGCAGCTGGGAGGCTGAGCACGATCCCCATGTAGGGAGCAGGCTCTGGACCAGCCGTACTCATGGTCCCCAACTCCAGTTTGGGTTGGATGCTCCCCTCCAGCAGGCCAGGGGCACAGCTGAGAGAGGAAGCCATAGGGAAAACTTCTGGGAGGCGGGACCTCAGAACATGACACGGGTGATGGAACACAGCTGGGTCCTTCCGGTCCGCTCTCTGCTCAAAGTGGGGACCAGCCCCCAGATGGGGGGCCAGCTGTCCAGTTGTCCTATGATCTGAATCTTTGGAGTCCCCCTTCTCTGCCTACCTCTCTCTTCCGGCTCCGTGGAAGGATTCGGTTGATTTTTCAGTCTGTCTCCTTTTTCTCAAAGTCTTACTTGAAGGGACAGGATTGGGCCAGTTTCTTTTCTTTTCTTTTTTCTTTCCTTTTTCTTTTTAAAATAACTTTCTTAGGGTCACAAACCCTTTGAGAATCTGATAATAGCTATAGAATCTCTTGCCATAAAGTATACAAAGATACAATTTAAAAACTGCAATTTTAAATGGTTTGAAGGCCCCATGAAGCCGTCCAGGAGCCCTCTAGGGGTCCTTGAACCCCCCGGTTAAGAGCCCCCCCCCATTGGAGAGATTTTGATTCTGAATGCTTCCCTCTCCTCATCTCCTTTGCACCTTCTCTTGGGTGCAGATGAATCTGGAAGTGGACAGAGCTGGGTTCCCATGGGCTGTGTGTTTGGTTCCCTCCTTCCTAGTACGTCCAGCCATTGACATTGGTGTTCTGCGCACCTGATTTGCTCTCGAGTGTTAGAGACGCAAAGAAAAGTGAGCCAGACAGCAGCCTCGACCAAGAGGCCCCCAAGAAGGAGGCTGGCCCTGCTCCTGCTAGGCCTTACAGCTCAGTACCTGCCTTGAGGAATTCAAGCCTTCTTGACTGCTCCAGGCCAGAGCTCAATAAAGCCACCTCCGGAATCAAGGAAGCCAAGTCGGCCTCTGCGGTGGACACAATCGCCAGCCCTGTGGTGAGTGGAGCAGCCTGCCTCCCCTGAGGACCGAGCTTGGGAGGCAGCAGTAGGAGTCTTCTTTCTGGTCGCTTCTCTGCCCCTGACCTGCTGTGGGCCTTTGAATAAGCGCTTAACCTCTCTGGGCCTCAATTTTGCCACTTGTGGAGCCCAAGTTGTGGAATGGCATACCTGTAAATTACCATAAACTTGGTGGCTTAAAATACAAATTTATTCTTTCACAGTTCTGGAGGCTAGAGGTGGGCAGGGCTACGCTCCATAAGACGTCTCTCTAGAAAGGATCTTTCTTTGCTTCTTGCTAGACTCCAGTGGGTGCTGGCAGTCCTTGGCATCCCTTGGCTTGTGGCAGCGTGACTCCAATCTCTGCCTCTGTCAGCACATGGACTTCTTCCTTGTGCTTCTCCTCTGTGTGTCTTCACACGGCTTTATAAGGACACCAGTCACTGGATTTAGTGCTCACCCTAAACCGATGTGAGCATATTTTGTCTGGAGATCTACAAAGATCCTATTTCCAAATAAGGTCACATTCTGAGGTTGTGGGTGTACATGAATTGTGGGTTGGGGGGCATTGCTGAACCCAGTACATCACCTAATCTGTGTTTCTCAAATTCCATTGATATATGGACACCTTTTTAAAAAATCTATTTTTTTATTGAAGTATAGTCAATTTACAATGTTGTATTAATTTCTGGTGCACAGCGTAGTGATTCATTTATACATACATATATTCCTTTTCATATTCTTTCTCATTATAGGCCATTACAAGGTATTGAATATAGTTCCCTGTGCTATGTAGTAGGACCTTGTTGTTTAACGGACACCTTTTGAAGGAAAGGAAATCTTTCAAATTCCAATTGTAGACTTACATTATTTTTATAAATATTTACAAGCATAAAACCAGATATGAAATCTTTATACCTATAGCTCTTATGGAACTATAAAACAAAAGCAAATAAATAGCACCAATAAAATTCGCACAAAAATTTTAATTTGACAGTTGATTTTCTGTTTTTGTAGAAATGAAATTGCCACGTGAACGTGGTACTGACAGCACAGATTTTTTTGTATTCATCATACTTAGGCCCTCCTAAGTATGAACTATGTGATAATTCTATTGTAATTACTGGGAAAACTTCTGCATTGTCAGGCCTTTGCTTATTCCAAGTACAGAATAAAGTAGTGCAATGTTTTCCAAATTTCTAACCTCAGACCATAGTAGAAATCCATTTTATTTCACTGTCCATCACATACACACACAACAGGAAAAAAGTTTCTAAAACAATGCTTAGACATGCTACAGATAGTGACTCATTCTATTCTTTTAAAAATACCAGTTACAAACCACTGAATTAATTTCTTGACCTACTAGTAGGTTTGCAACCTGTAGTTTGATAAACACCTTTAAGCGTGTTTGCTTCATCACATTTGGATTTGGCAATGGATTTTTTTGGATAGGACACCAAAAGCACAGGCAACAAATGCAAAAATGGACAAGTGGGACTACATCCAACTGAAACAATCGACAAAATGAAAAGGCAACCTGTGGAATGAGAGAAAATATTTGCAAACCATATATCTGATAAGGGCTTAATGTCCAGAACAGGGAAAGAACTCTTACGACTCGTGACAACAACGAAACCAAATAAGGCGACTGACAAATGGGCAAAGGCTTAAATAGACATTTCTCCAAAGTGAAATTAGCCAGTCACGCAAAGGCAAATAGTACGTGATTTCACCTGCATGAGGCATTTAGAGTAGTCAAAGTCTCAGGAACAAAAAGCAGGATGGCAGTTGCCAGGGGCTGTGGGGAGGCAAAAAAAGGGATGTTTAATGGGTGCAGAGTTTCAGTTTTGCAGGTTAAAAAGATTCTAGAGATCTGCTGCACAACAGTGTGCAGATGGTTAACACTACTTTACCGTGCACTTAAAAATGGTCAGGATGGTAAATTTTATGTTATGTGATTTTTTAACATAATAATAATAATTTAAAAAGAGTAGAGCGTATGCTTTGCAGAATCTGTCTGCCTCTGTTTAGATCCTGGGATCTCCTTTTATTATATATATGACTTCCATCTAGTCACTCTGATTGCCCTAAGCCCCAGTTTCCCCATCTGAGAAAACAATTTTCACAATGTTGGATTACTGTGAGGATTAAATGAAAGGATCCATGAAAATGCTTACTTAGAGGGGTGCTCAACACACAGGAGACTATAAGCATTAGCTATTATTTTGATATTACTGCTACTTATTAAGACTGTCCATGGTCTTTTTTCATTCATCTAAGAATTAAAGCAGTGCTTTAACTTAAGACTTAAAGCACTACAACTCAACTGTAAAGAGATTTTTTTTTTAAAAAATAAGGCAGCAACTGTCAATTTTTTTTTCCTTTTTTGGATTTCGTGTGCATAGGTTTGATTTCATCAGAATCATTGGTTCAGGTTACTGTATCATACTTGATTCATTCAAGGCTTTGCCTGTTTTATTTCCTTGTCACTTTATCTCTATGGTCACCTCCCATTCTCTCATCCAGCACCTTTTGTTGGTATATTTCCTTGAAAAGAAGGGATTTTTTAAATGCATGCATTTAAAATTTATTTACATATGATTGGATTATTCCCATTTGGTGTTTTTTCTTTACTGAGCCCTGCCTTTTTTTTTTTTTAAAGATTAAGTTTACATGCATTAAAATGCTCAAATCTTAACTGTACTGTTCTGACAAATAAATACACCTGTGTAACTCATATCCCTATCATGATATAAAACTTTCTGATATTTCCCTGAAATTCCCTCCTGCCCTTTCCCAGGCAATTGCCCTCCTGCTCCCTGCATCCCTCCCTGAGGCATCCACTATCCTGACTCTGACTTTTTTCACCTTAGTTTTGCCTAGTCTAGAATTTCCTGTAAATGCAATAATATAGTATATATTCTTTTGTGTCTGACTGCCTTAATTCAGTATTATATCTATGAAATTATTCATGTTGTTGGGTATATCAGTAGTTTGTTCTTATTTATTGCTGAATTGTGTTCCATTGTACAAATAGAGTGCAGTTTGTTTTTCATTCTCCTGTTGATGGACTTTTGGGTTGTCCCCAGTTTTTATTCTTTTATTTCTATTGTGAACATTGTGTACAAGACTTTTCATGGATATAGTTCTCATTTCTCTTGGATAGCTACCTAGGAGGACTGCAGGTCAAAGGGTAGATCTATGTATAACTTTATAAGCAACTCCAAAGTCTGTATTTAAAGTGAATGTATCATTTGTACATTTCAGTCAACAATCAATGAGAGTTCCAATTGCCTCATGTTTGTCAACATTTGGTGTTACCTGTCTTTTAAATTTTAGCCACTTTAATGGCTATGTTATGATTTCTCACCGTGGTTTTAATTTGCATTTCCCTGATGATTAAGCATGCCAAGCACTTTGTCAGTTGCTTATTGGTCATTCATGTATGTTTCCTTGTGGAGAGTCTGTTCAAGTTTTTGCCTCCCTCCCTTTAAAAAACAGGATTATTTGTGTCTTTACCATTACATTGTAGGAATTCTTTGTATGGTCTGGAAACTTGCCTATTTTTCTTAATAATGCCCTTTGATTAGTGAAAAATTGTCAATTTTGATGAAGTTTATCAATTTTTCTTTTATAGTCATTGCTTTCTATGTACTAAGAATTTTGTTAAAATTTATTATTAAAAAATTTTTTTTAATGGAGGTACTGAGTTCAATCCCCAGTACCTCATGAATGTTAGGCAAAGATATTCTCCTAGGGTTTTTCTAAAAACTTCATAGCTTTAGCTTTATGTAGCAGTCCATGATCCATATCAAGTTGATTTTTGAGTACACTAAGTGATGGGCACCAGCGTTTTTTTCTCCCCATATGCACGTCTAGTTACGACACTATTTATTGAAAGACTTTCCTTTCTCATTGAATTGCTTAGGTGCTTTATACATTCGAGTAAGGCTTTTTTGTAATTGATTCTTTAGGATTTTCATCAAAGAATTATGTCATCTTCTAATAAGAACAGTTTTACTTCCTTCTTTCTAATCTTTATGCTTTTTGTTTCTTTTTCTTGCCTTATTGCCTGTCTAGGATTTCTAGTACTATGTTGAATAGAAGTGGGGAGAGTAGACATCCTTGCCCTGCTTCCAGTCTTAAAGGGGAAATAGTCATTCATTTATTATTAAGCATGGCATTAACTGTAGCATTTTTGTAGATGTCCTTTATCAGGTTGAAAAGTTCACTTCTATTCCTGATTTACTGAGAGGTGTTTTATGTCATGAATTAATATTGAATTTTGTCAAGTGCTTTTTGGGTATGAATTGATAGAATCATATATGTTTCTACTTTAGACTGTTAATATGATGGATTACATTGATTAATTTTTGAACTTGAACCAGTCTTATATTCCTGGAATAAACCCCACATAGCCATGGTGAATTGTTCTTTTTATACATTGCTGAATTCAATTTGCTAATGTTTTATTGAGAATTTTTATGCCTGTATTCATAAGAGATGTTGGTTTATAGTTTTTTCTTCTTTTACATTTTTCGGGGTCTGTCTTTAATATCAGGATAATGTTAACTCTATAAAAATAAATTGAGAAATATTTCCTCCTCTTCTGTTTTCTGGAAGAGATTGTGTAAGATTATCACTATTATTTAAATCTTCTGTTAGAGTTCTCCAGTGAAATGATCTTGGCCTGGAGATTTCTTTTTTGAAATATTTTAAACTATAAACTCAATGTCTTTAATAATTACGTATTTTATTTTAGTGAGTTTTGGTGGTTTGTGGTTTTTGAGGTATTGGTCCATCTTATCTAAGTGGTTGGATTTATATGTGAAGAGTTGTTTATAGTAGTTCCCTATTATCCTTTTATTTTATTATTTTATTTTTTTAACTTTTTTTTTATTGAGTTATAGTCATTTTGCAATGTTGTGCTTATTATCCTTTTAATATAGAGTTTATAGTGATACCCTCTCTTTCATTCCTGATATTGGTAATTTGTTTATTCTTTTTTCTTTGTAAGTTTTGCTAGGAGTTTATCAGTTTACTGATCTTTTCAAAGATCTGGGTTTTGGTTTCATGGGCTTTTTTTCTTTTCTTTTCTTTTTTATTTCATTGACTTCTGCCCTTATTAATACTTATCTTCTGTTTGCTTTGGATTATTGTGCTTTTCTTTTCCTGGTTGCTTAAGAGGAAGCTTAGATTGTTGATTAATACCTTCTTTCCTAATATAAACATTTAATGCTATAAATTTCTTCCTAGGAGCCACAAAATTTGTATACCACAAATGTTGATATTATATTTTCATTTAGTCCAAAATATTTTCTAATTTCACTTGAGATTTCCTTTATGACCCATGACTTATTTAGAAATGCATTGTTTAATGTTCAATTATTTGGAGATTTTCCTGTTACTGATTTCTGCTTTAATTCTATATGGTCAGAGAACATACTTTATACGATTTCAGTTCTTTTAAATATACTTAAGTTTATGTTATGATCCAGGATATGTTCTCTTTTGGAGAATGTTTTATGTGCACTTCAAAAGAATGTGTATTTTGTTGCTGTTGGGCAGAGGGTCAGTCAGATCTGTTTGGTTGATTTTGTTGCTCAGTTCTTCTATATCCTTGTTAATCTTCTGTGTACTAGCTTTATTAATTACTGAGAGATAAATGTTAAATCTCGAACTATAATTGTGAATTTGTCTATTTCTCCTCTCATTTCTGGCAGCTTTTTCTTCGTATATTTTGAAAATGTGGCATTAGGTACATACACATTTAAGATTGTTACATCTTGGCAAAGTGACCCTTTTATCATTATGTGATGTCTCTCTATCTCTCTTACTCCAGTTTCTTTGTTCTGAGGTCTACCTTATCTGATATTCATCGAGCCACTCCAGCTTTCTTTTGATTAGTGTTTGCCTCGTAGATCTTTTTCCATTGGTCCAGTTTCCATCGGATCCATCCCTTAGTCCAGTTCTTAAAGGTTTAGGTCAGCTGTTTAAGGACAGAGTTACAGATGGGCAGCTTATGCGAGAGCCCAGAAATTCATGATTTACTTTATTGAGTCATTTTCTCAAGTTCCTTCCTCTCCACAAGCTCCCTGGTACTTTCTGGTTCCCTGGCCCCCCTTTTTGAGAGTTCTCACCTGAAAGCTGGGACTTTAGTTACCCTGCTCTGCTGTGACTTCCTGTGACTATACCTGCTTCCAGGGCCAAGTGGCAGGAGGTCACAGAGGGAAAAAATATATTAGGAGATGATTCTATCCTCTTGGGACGACAGCTCCTCCACTGAAAGAGGAAGTTTTAGGTCTTTCCAGGTCCTGCTGTTGATTCTGTTGCTACTACTGCTGCCGCCACCTAGGATCACAGACGTGGGGGCACAGAGAGTGGAGAAAAGAAAAGAAAAAAAGATCTTTGAGCCAAAACTATAGGGCTTCTCTTAGAGCTTTCTCTGTCTGCTCTCCAGTACCCACTCCGGAGTTTTGAGTTGGCTTGAGTTCAGGTCAGGGGATACTGGAAGAAGAACAATAAACTCACTGCTGACTTGCTGGTACTTTGAATTTTCATCTTCTTCAGTCTGCCTGCTACTGTTTACTTTTCAGAATTGTCAGAGAGCTTCTCTACGCATGCATTCTGTGCAGGTTTTATAGGAACAGTCAGTGGGAGAGACAGGTGGCAATATGTTTAATCCATCTTAGCTAGAACCAGAACCAAACTGTTCCTTCTGGCCGTTTTAAATTTTCTTATCTTTTTGATATATGCACAATTCGTGGTGATATCCCATGGGTGATAAAAGCAATTTGTGTTTCCTCTTTCTTTATCTTGATCTTACTATAGGCTTATCAATTTTACTTATGGAAGAACCAATTTTAGCCTTTGTTAATTTTCTCTGTGGTTTATTTTGCATTTCATGATGGCCCAGTGTTATCTTTATTACTTCTTTTTTTTTCTGTTAGCTTTTAATTTAATTCAATCACTTTTTTCTAGCTTCTTAAAGTGGAAAGTTAGATTATTTATGTTAAGTCTTTCTTCCTTTCTAATATAAGTGTTTAGCACTATAAATTTCCCTGTAAACACTAGCTTTTCTGCCTACCACAAATTTTGATATGTTGGATTTTTATTATCACTCAGTTTGAAATATTTTCTAATTTCCTTGTGATTTCATTTTTGTTCCGTGGGTGATCTAGAAGTATGTTGTTTAATTTTTTAATATCTAGGGGTTTCCTTGATATCTTACTGTTATCAGTTTCTAATTTAATTCTTTTGTGGTTAGTACAAATACTTTGTAAAATGTCAGTGTTTTAAAATTTACCAAGACTTGTTTTATGGCCCGGTAAATAATTTATCTTAATGAATGTTCCATGTGCACTTGAACGTGTATCCTACGGTTGCTGAATATCGTGTTCTATGTGTCACTTACATCACGCTGGTTGGTAGTGTCACTCAGATTTTCCATTTTCAGACTGATTTGGTCTATTTCTTATACCAGTTGCTGAGAAATGGATGTTAAAATCTTAACCCTAATTGTGGATTTGTTTATTTCTACCTTTCGTTCTATCGGTTTTTGTTTCATGTATTTTAAAGCTCTTTTATTAGGTACACATTTATAATTTTGTCTTTTTGATGTAGTGACCCTTTTATCATCATGAAATGATAAAATCTTCTTTGTACCAGGTAATATTCCTTGCCCTAAAATCTGTGTTGTTTAATATTCATATAACTGCTCCAGCTGGTTATGATTACTGTTTGCATGGTATCACATCTTTTTTTAAAAAAATCCCTTTAATTTCACCTCATTTTTCTCATTATATGTAAAAGATACCTCTTATACGCAGACATAGGTGGGTCTTGCATTCTTATCCAGCATGAGAACATCTGCCTTATAATTGGACTGTTTATTCCATTTTCATTTAATATAATTATTAATGTGATTAAATTTAGGGCTGAAATTTTGTTTATTATCTATTCTTTTCTTCTATTTTTGCTTTTTTCCTGTGATTCTTCTTTTCTGCTTTCTTTTGGGTTAATTGAAAAGTGAATATTTGTAAGAAAAGTGAATACTGTCTTTTTAGTTATAACTTTTTGCCTTTTGGAGGGGGGTGTTCTATGGATTGCAGTGTTCATCTTCAGTTTGTCAGAATCTACTTGGAGGTAATGTGCTTAATTTTAAACATAGGAAACTTACCCGCTCTTTTATACTAACATACATTATTAGTATTTATTGTAGTGCACATCTGTGTGCTGGTGATGAATTTTATGTTTTTGTTTATCTGAAAATGTCTTTATTTAGCCTTCAGTTAGAAGGAGATTTTTGTTGGACCTAGAATTCTGCATTATCATTTTTCTTGCAGTAGTTTAAAAATGTTTCATTATCTTCTGATCTTCTTTTTCTTCTTTAATGAGAAGTCAGCTGTATTTGTGTCATTGCCCCATGTATGGAATACATCGTTTTTCTCTGGCTGCTCTCTTTATCTCTGAATTTTAGCAATTTGAAATGCAGTATGATGTGTCTGGATGCAGTTTTATTTGTATTTATCCTATTTAGGATTCTTGAGCTTATTGGCTTTGTAAATTGATGTCTTCTACAAATTTGAGGAGTTCCTGGCCATTGACTTCAAATATTTTTTCTGCCTTATTTTGTTCCTCTCTGTTTCACTTTCTGTTTCTATCACCACTCTAGGTACCTCATATAAATAGAATCACACAATATTTGTACTTTTGTGTCTGGTTTATTTCACTTAGTATAATGTTTTCAAAGTTAATTCATGTTGTAGCATGTATCAGAATTTTCTTCTTTTTTAAGGCTGAATAATATACCATGTGTGTATATACCACATTTTGTTTATCCATTTCTTTGTTGGTGGATCGATGGGTTGTGTCCACCTTTTGACTATTGTGAATAATGTTGCTGGGAACATCGGTGTACATAGGTTTTTTTCTGAAGGGGCTATCTAATAACTTATTTAGTATGTACAGCTAGGAGCAGAATTGCTGGATCACAGGATATTTGTAGTCTTATTTTACCAAGTATTTCTAGATGGTTCACCAGAATGGCTGGACCAGCCTACCGTCTCATCAGTAGTGCATGAGAGTCCCTGTATCTCCCACCAATGCTGACATCCAGCTTTCTAATTTTTGCCAGTCTAATAGCTATGAAATATTGCCTATTTCTCTGATTACCAGTCTCCAGTGTTTAAAAACTCTCTCATGTTTAAAAATCTCCAGAGGAAGCTCTGTGGACACCCCCCACCATCTTCTGCCCTACTGTTTAACCAATTGATGGTTAGGAAACTGTTCTAACTGAAATCTTTCTGGCTGCTCATGAACTCAGCTCTACATCTGTTTGTTTTAATCAAGAATGACATAGGAAAGGAGCACTTTGCTTTCCACAATCTCATTTTGGACTGTTTTTCTCTTCCAGCCTCTAACCTCAATAGAAACTTTCCCAGAATCCACCACCCAGGGCTCAGACTCTCCCAAGTCTCTGCTGAGTATGACCATGACCACCAGCTCTGAATGCAGTAGCCCAGAGATGGTTAGGGTGGCCTCCCTTAAATGCAAGCAGCATTGGATACCTCGGTACCTCATCCAGGAGAAAATAGCACAAATTTCTCTGCCTCAGAAATCCCAGAGCTTCTTGGGGAGTCTGAACCCCAGCTGGACTTTGCAGAAGAATGGCGTGAAGAAGCAGCTTCCCACGTCAGGGCTCTTCACCAAGGTTCAACCGAGGGAGGATCTCTCCATGTCCCCAGCTCACTACAACCCAGAGCTGGTGCTGAGTGACCAGTCACGTGAGTGCCAGCGTGTTCAGGGATGTGCCAAGAGCTTTGGGGATGGAGTTACCCAAGGAACCAGCCCTAATCTTGGGGAATGCCCAGTTTGAGAGGGGGTGCAGCCCTTGCCCTCAGGGAGACCCCAGTCTGATGGTGGAAACATAGTCCATATCCTTAGGGAGTCTCTAGTCTTACTGGTTAGACAAAAAATGAAAAAAAAAATAGAATACTATCTAAATACTCTCTTCAACCTGTCCTAGTTCTCATTCAGATGAGCCCCATTCAGCCAGGCCTGTACAAGTTGAGGGTGTCCAGCACAATGGCTGAATCTGATTTCAGGCTCTTCAGCCAGTTTTAAGCCAGGGGACCCAGAGGAGGTGGCCTTCACCAGGAATTTGTGCTGAGTCCAGAAGCACAGATTGTTGATGCCGATGACTTTGCCTTTCCAGAATACCTCTCCCTGCCCCAGGAGTGCTACTTCCACAGCCGAAGCTCTGTCGAGAAGAGGCAGCTGCATGTGCCCTCCCTTCTCCTCCTGCAGAATCTTCAGGGCCATGATGTTTCCCAGAATGATCTGCTGGTGGTTGCAACTCCAGCCCGACTGGATCCGAGGCCTGGCAGAAGCCATGTAGGTGCTGTGAGAGACCCATGTATACACAGTCGCTGCCTGATCTCTGGCCAGAAAGGATGTGAGAGGAACTAGGTACGCCCACCTGTAGTCCCTTAATGTGTCTGGCGCATTGTCAGACACTATATATTTCTATTTCTGGAATGTTGGGTCGGTAGGCAGACAGACGGATTGATAAAGATGTACAGGTAAGTAGACGGTTCAGACTAACCTCCATCGAAATGTGACCCCCTTGCAATGACTTGCTATGACTGATCCAAGCACACTTTGCCTCGTCTTCCAAGATGGTGCTAAAATCAAGACCGTCACTAGCGCCAGTCCCAGAAGTAGGACCGTATCAACCAGGAGGGGCTGATTTCCACACCTTTTGTGCTGTGCCAGCCTGGCCCAGGTCCAGGTCACTTGGGCCCAAAGCTGGCCCTGGAGCAGAGTGTACTGACGGGACAGGGCAACAGGACAGCTGAGCCCGAGGAGATCTGGAAACAAAGGCCCTTAGGCTTTGACTCCAGTGTGTCAAAGGACCAAAGAGATAGCAAACTTTAGTGCCCCCAAAGGAAGGTGGTGCTTACAAATTTAGGAGAACTCTACGGTAAAGTGGAGGCATCTGTGCTGCTCGGCTGCGGATAGAAGAAGGCGTTATATTTTAATCGTCTCCCTCACTCCCACCACCGAAAGTGGACCGTGACCAGAGTGACCCGTAGCTCCCACTGCAGAAGGGCTGGCAAGTGAACATTAGCCCACAGGCATCACTGTGGGTGCTCATAAAAATGCATATTCCAAGGCCTGCTCCCAGAAATCCTGATTTCATAGGTCCTACTGGGGGCCCAGGAATCTGCATTTTAAGAATCTCCTCTGGAGGGGAGGGTATAGCTCAAGTGGTAGGGCGCATGCTTAGCACGCAGGAGGTCCTGGATTCAATCCCCAGTACATCTTCTAAAAATAAATAAATAAAACTAATTACCACCACCATCCCCCACAATAAAATAAAATAAAATAAGCTCCTCTAGGTGATCCTGATGGTCCTCTCACCACCGTCAGAGAAAAAGTGGGCCTGGTGTTTCCCAAACGTCCCTGATGGTACGAATCATATGGGGGCCCTTGTTAAGCTTAGGGCTTTCCAGGCCACACCTCTGGAAATCCCAACACAAGGGATTTGGGAGGGGCCGTTGGGAATTTGCCTTTGGACGAAGTATCGCAAAGACTGTCCAACCTTAGACCCAGGCCTGGGCAGAGGAACCTGTGCCGGCCAGCCTGATGCGTGGGCCTGTTAGAGGAGCAAAGCTCCCCAGTCCTCATGGGGCTCAAACTCACCCCCCACTGTCTGTGGTTCATAATTGTCCAGAATTTTAAGTTTTTTATGCTCCTACTTTTAGAAAGGGGGGTGATGTAGTAGATTACGATAGAAACTTTTGTTCAGCATGACTATTAAATGAAGTTACAATGATCAGAAGTCACACAGAGAAAGGGAGGAGATAACGATATTCAAAGGGTGTGATGGTTCCCACATGGATTGTTGAATCTGGTTCTGGACTTCTTAGCAGAAAAGGCCAAACATAAAATTCTGTTTTGGACTTTTATTTGTCTCCCCAGTCACACTAGAGACTCTCTAAGGACATGGACTATGTCTCCACCATCAGACTGGGGTCTCCCTGAGGGCAAGGGCTGCACCCCCTCTCAGACTGGGGACTCCCCAAGATTAGGGCTGGTTCCTTGGGTAACTCCATTCCCAAAGCTCTTGGCACATCCCTGAACACGCTGGCACTCATGTGACTGGTCACTCAGCACCAGCTTTGGCTTGTAGTGAGCTGGGGACATGGTTGAACCTTGGTGAAGAGCCCTGACGTGGGAAGCTGCTTCTTCATGCCATTTTTTAGCAAAGTCCAGCTTGGGGTTCAGACTCCCCAAGAAGCTCTGGGATTTTGGGGGCAGAGAAATTTTTGCTATTTTCTCCTAAATGAGTAAAGATAAGTTTACTCATCTAGTAAATAGATAGTTCTTTACAAGAGACTTCTTTCCCTGCCCCTGATTTCTTAAGAGCAGCCTGTCATGTGGTCACTTGTCTGTTACAGACTTTTACTACCATAGTGGACAATGACTGAAGGTACTGACATGTTTTTTAATGACTAATGATAAAAGTTACCCTTTTTGGTAGCATACTTACACAGGCGCCAGCACTCCTCTGAATATATTTTTTATCTAATTTAATTCCAATCACAACTATATACTTTAGAAAAGAAAAAAACTGGCTCAGAGAGCATTTAACATTGGCTCATTTAACTGGCTCAGAGGGTTTAACATTCAAACGGGACCACAGCTGTTAAGTGGCAAAGCAAGGATGTTTCTATTCCCAGGCCTCAGACTCTTAAAGCCACAATATCTTTCCTTCAAATGGCATTTTTAATATTAGTCTTCAGTTAGAGCCAAGGAGATAATAAATGGCTCTTTAGTGAAGGCATTTCTGCAGGGAACAGAGCTGGCTCAAGCCAAGCAGGGCTTCCTTGAATACCATGTGGAGTCTCCAGTCTCAGAGCTGGTCCTCTGTTTTTAGGTCGAATGATGGCTTCTAAAAATTCCCAACTAATCAGACCACAGAGGACTGACACATACAAGGCAAACTAGCTAAAGTCTAATTACATAAAGCAGAATGCCTATCAACACATTGATTTACAAATGGAGTAGGATGTGGTGTGAGAATAGGACTTCTGCATAATAAATGATGGCTGAGTGAAAGAAGGAGAGAGCCAAGCAGAAGTCCAAATTATGGATCAAGGGCTCTCTTGGCAGGTGTCATGATGCCTTCAACACATCGAGTTTACGTGCCACATCTCATGTGATCCTGAGGTCAATGCTGTGAGGCAAGGCAGACATTATTACATTATTTTCACGTTGAAGATGAAGAGAATCAAGGTTTGGGGATATTTGATGATTTGTCTAACCTCATACAAGTAATGGGTTCCAGAGAAAATAGCCCCTGATATTTCTGTCTATTTACCATCCTTCCATCGACTTAGATCCCATCCTGACCCACGTGAGGAATGGAGCCCTGACAAATTCCTCCATTTTTCAGCTTAAATCACTATAATATCATCATTCCTCTGGAGCTACTTTCACAGTGGGTGGGCCCCTGAGCCCAGGGTTTCAGATCTATCAGCAGTTGAGTTTTAGGGAATAAACAGCCCAATTTGTAGGATCTTAAGGATGATTAAAGGCTGGCTAAAGTAGGGTACCTGGCACCCAACTGAATAAACGGCAGCTGCCAAGATGATGATGATGGTGATGGTGATGATTTTGTGCTGATGGTGTTGAGCCCGGCTCCTCCGGATGGACCTGGACGCACTTGCTTTTGTTGTACTAAAAGCTTTGCCTACATCATCTCAGTCCTTGGAGCAACTCTTTGTGTTAAGTACTATTGTCATTCTCTCTCTCTCTCTTTTTTTTTTTTCCAAATGAGGAAGCCAAGCTTTAGAGAAGTTAAGTAACTTACCCAAAGGCACACAGGCAACAAGAGCTCCTGAGCCTGCGCTCTTAGCCACTTACCACTCGTCTCTGGCCAGCATCTTGGCGGCTCTTAAATGATCCATATCAAATGTCTGGGGCTGTGAGAATGCAGGAAGATGAATGTTGTGTAGGTAAAAAAGAGTTTCTGTGAATGTGAATCACCTAAGTGCCTCCTCAGCTACTGGAAACGGATGGTGATGATGAGTTAATTGACTTGAATATTCTAGAAGCTATTTTATTTATTTATTTATTTATTTAGTTAGTTAGTTAGTTAGTTAGTTAGTTATAGTGGGGAGGTCATTAGGTTTATCTATTTATTTCTTTTGGTGGGGGTACCAGGGATTGAACCCAGGACCTCATGCACGCTAGGCATGTACTCTACCACTGAGCTATACCCTCCCTTTTTAATTTTTTTTTTTCAGGTGAGAACTAGAAGCTATTTTAAAGGAAAATCTAAAAAAAATCCTTTTTTTCCTTTCCAGAATCAGACCGGATCTCTGCCATTTTGTCTCTTTCCTCCTCTTACTCCCAGGAAATGATTTGTCTCTTCCTAGAGTGTCTTTGATGCCCATGGAAGCAGCTGAAAGTTTTATTTCCTCATCTGGACATCCTGGTCTTCTGACTACCTCCCATGAGCACCACTGAGGCTAGGAACCTTGCCTTTCATGCCCTCCCAGTTAGCTTACAGTGCTGTAGGACCATGACCTCTGGGAGTCACTGGTGCTGCCCCAGGACACACCCCAGTGGCCCCTCCAGTGGCACTCCTATGAGTACATCACATGGCACTGTGGTCCAGAACACTCCCAGGGATAGAGCAACCTGAAGAGAGGAGTGTTTCAGAGAAGGACTCACAACTTGCAGGAGTCCGAAGGCCTCAGAGCACCGTTAGGCCTGTATCAGCCAGCCTTCAACTCCAGAGAGAAAAGACAGAGGAAGGGCTGGGCCTGATGGAGAACTCCGAGCCCCGAATAAGGGAGCTGGGGCAGTTGTAACTTCACCAGATGAAGACCAGACCTCCTCCCACCCCAGCAGCTCAGGGCCCAAACATCTTCCTGCTTCCTCCCTTACCAGCCCAACTCAGCTTTGTTGGCAAAGACAGAGGTGAGGTGAGAGTACCCAGCCTGCAAGTATTTCTCCTGTTGACCTGCTGAAATGATGCATCTTCCCCTAAAGTGTGCATTAATAAAATAAGTTGCCATGCTCCATGCCAGGATGAGAAGCCTGACCCAGAGTGAGGGTGGGGAGGGGAGGTGGGAGAGAGAGTTCTCCTGAGCACCCCTCATTAAGAGAGCTCCACATGTATCCGGAGTGTTTGAAGAATTTCTTTGGACCAATGGTATTCAGTAAGGCCTGCCCTCCTTGCTGGGAGCCGGCAGCTCAAGGTGGCCCTTCTGGGGGCACTGTGGCTGCCACGTCTCTGCCCAGCACAGGGCTCACTTTGGCTGCCAGTTCATTCACCACCCTATTCAGGAATGTGATCCAAGATTTTTGCCTCAATCACTCTCCCTCAAATTCCCAGAATGAGCTTGGAGGAGAAGGATAGAGCAGAGGAGGAAGAAGGGTGAGGTCTGACGTCAAGCATCTGCTTTACAATGTTGACTCTCTTGGCTTGATGGATTCCCAATGAAATGAATTTCTGGCCTCAAGAATGTCAGGGGATTCTGAGATGCTTGAAGTCTGTATTACCCTTCAGGCAAAAGACTTTAATTATCCAAGGTTCTGAGTAAAGAAGTTAGACTCTAGCCA
Organism: Vicugna pacos; assembly: GCF_048564905.1. Classification (NCBI taxonomy): domain Eukaryota; kingdom Metazoa; phylum Chordata; class Mammalia; order Artiodactyla; family Camelidae; genus Vicugna; species Vicugna pacos. The sequence continues at coordinate 36,180,983 of NC_133002.1, read as the reverse complement.
TTTGTGTCCGGCTGTGAAACACACGCACAGACACACCTCTACCCCCACCTAGGCTGGTTTCAAGGACTTCTGGTAGAAGGTTCTTTTTAGAAAGTCAAGGCCCAACTAAATGGCAGAAGGGAGCCCTTGTTACCACTAGGCAGACCAGTAAATCTTACCTGTCACCTCAACCCCCCTTTCACTGGCCCTTTCCCATGCCATTCAGAGGGCTCAAAATAGACTGACCCAAGGCCAGTTTTCCCATTGTCACTATCAGGGTGCGATAGATCATAACCTGGCCCAGACAGAAGATTTTAAGATTTGCCGAAATGGGGCTTCCTAGAAGTGCTACATCTCTCCCTTTTTCTCCCTAGTTACCAGCCACCTGTCAAGGTTCCTGAGCTGATAAAAAGGAAGTCTCTTAATAAGGTGAAATTGGAATTGTTTGTCCTCCCAAGGGACAGTTTCGTGCCAGCACCTTTAATCCTAAAGACAGGGTCAGCTTCATTGGCATTTGATCTGTGCAATCACACAGGGCTCCACACTTAGAAGAGCCCTGCACTTGGTTTAATGGTCTGTTGTTACCATCTTGAAATTCTGAACAATGTTTAAATAAAAAGCCCTGTATTTCCACTTTGCACTGGGCCTACCAAACTATGTAGCTGGTCCTGCCTAGAGATTGTATTGGCTCTGGGTTATCCAATGAGAAGGCAAAATAGTAGGCTGCCTTCCTTAGCCCCACCCACCCCCTGCCTGGTCACCCATGGGGCTATGCAGAGCAACTGTCTGGCAGGATGCTCATGGGGGACAAAAAATGCTTGTGGCAATCCTTGCCCCCATGGAGTGTGCAGCAGAGTAAGACAGGTCTGTGGAGAACTAGCCTGAGTTAAGTGACACTGAAAAAGAGTGTCAGTGGATGCAAAGGAAATGCCTTCACATCCAGCTGGGAGGATCACTTCTGCTTCATTAAAGGAAGTGATTTTGAGGCAGGAAAAGATAAGGATTTTTTTTTAATTAAAAAAGTTTAATGTAAAAGATTGCAGATTTCAATGATGACTTATTTGCCTTTGTATGAAATTTTATATAAAAATTTAGGTTCAAAATCTCTTTCCTCTAAAAAAATTATCTGTTGAAATATAGTTGTCATACAACATTGTATCAGTTTCAGGTGTACAAAACAGTGGTTCAACATTTATACACATTATGAATTAATGACCATAAGTGTAGTAACCATCTGTCACCATGCAAACTTATTACAATATTATTGACAATATACCCTATACTAGACATTTACATCCCTGCGATTTATTTCTTTTATAACTGGAAGTTTGTATCTTTTAATCCCCTTTACCTATTTTGTTCATTTCCTTCCCCACTGGTCCCCAACAGTTTGTTCTCTGTATCCGTGGGTCTGTTCAGTTTTTTTTTTTCATTTGTTTTGTTTTTTAGTCTACATGTAAGTGAAATCATATCATAGTTGTCTTTCTCTGTCTCACTTACTTCACTTAGCATAACACCCTCTGGATCTATCCATGTTGTCGCAAATGGTAAGATTTCACTCTTTTTTATGTCTTAGTAATATTCTATTGTGTGTGTAGTATATATATGTATATATACTACATCATCTTCATCCATTTATCTATTGATAGTTGCTTCCATGACTTGGCTATTGTAAATAATGCTGCAGTGAACATAGGGGTGCATATCTTTTCTAATTAATGTTTTCCTTTTCTTTGGATAAATACCCAGGAGTGGAATTGCTGGATCATGTGGTGTTCTATTTTAATCTTTTGAGGGACCTCTATACTGTTTTCCATAGTAACTGCGCCAATTTACGTTCCCACCAAAAGTGCACAAGGATTCCCTTTCCCCCCATCCTCACTAACACTTGTTATTTGTCATCTCTTTGATGGTAGTCATTATGTCAGGTGTGAGCTGATCTGTCATTGTGGTTTTGATTTGCATTTCCCTGATGTAGTGATAAAGAGCATTTTTCATGTGTCTGTTGACCATCTATATATGTCTTTTTTTTAGAAAAATGTCTATTCAGCCCTCTGTCCGTTTTTTAATTGGATCATTTGGGTTTTTTGTTGTTGTTGTCTTTTTTTTTTTGCTATTGAGTTGTCTGAGTTCTTTCTATATCTTAGATAGTCACCCTTTTTACTGAATATGTCATTTGTAAATATCTTCTCCTAATAAATAGGATTTTTAAAAGTGTATGTGAAATATGGGACTGCGTTATAAAGCCCTGGAGAAAAATAAAAACAACCCTGAAAATGATCGAGGTCTAGTCCAATTTGTCTGGATCAGAAAGGAAAACTGGGAGATGACAATGGAAAGTTAGTTTAAAGGAACATTTTGGAGACCCAGGTGCTCTTTGAGCATATCGCCATTACTTCACTCTTCATGATGGTGAACTTGTTTACATGGCTGTCTCTCTACTGGACTGTACCATGTCTGTATTTCTTTGTATCCCCTGCTTTCAGCCTGGTGCTTAGGACATAATAGGGATTCAGTAAATAGTTGCTGAAAGAATTAATATTGTGGAGAGTCTAAAATGTTTCCCTGGGATATGTTTACCTAATTCAGTGGGCAGTGGGAAACCACTGAAGGTTTTTGAATGAGAGAGAGAGAGTTTATTTAGTTGGAAAGGTGAATCTGGTAGTAGATGGTAGAATGGATGATTGTAGGAGAGAGACGGAAACTGGGAGAGAGGTTGGGAGACTCATATAGTGGCCCAGGTTTCAAGCCCTTGCAGCCCCTGTGAGGATGGCTGACTGTGGGGAAGAAAGGAAGGAGACAGGTGAGAAAAACATTATAGACCTGGGACATAGCAGCTGAATGAATGGAGGGAAGAAAAAAAGGGGAACAAAAAAGACAGCGTCAAAAGAACTGAGTCCCTGGGGGTGGCTATACCTCAGTGGTAGATTATACGCTTAGCATGCGTGAGTTCCTGGGTTCAATTCCCAGTACCTCCAGTAAAAATAATAAACAAACAAACAAACAAACCTAATTACCTCCCCACTCCCCAAAAAAGAACTGAGTCCCCTGGAAGAAAATAGGAACCTTGGGAAAAGGAGCTGCTTTGGGGGACAGGGGGTTCAGGGTATTTGTGTTGTAAGGCAGCTGGATGAGTTCCTGTCTCCTGGTGGATTTAAAAGAGCAGCACTGAAGGAAATGTTTCCGAATGCAAAAAAAATGATTTCCTGAAGGCAAAGTTGTTAAATGTAGTCATCTTGGACTGGGCAGATTCTCTAGGCTGAGAATGATCTGGGTAGTTTAAAAGACATGTGTGTCCCCACCACCCCACCGATTTAATTAGTCAGTCTCGGGGTGGGGTGTGCAGGGGTGTTGACCTGGACTCAGAAAGCTCCCTCTGTGGGTTCTGATACAGAGCCATGTATGGGAGCCACTTATCTGGCTCACCCTAGCCTACCTCAAACAGGCCGGGTACCTCTCCCTTTTTTAAGGGCGATTTCTGATTCCAGTTTTCCTTCCACCCTGGCAGGGAGTGTAAGGGAGGCAGATTGGCAGCTGTTCCGAGCTGCGCCCTCCCCCACCCATACGAGATGATTACATGAGCTGAATGTAATCATTCACAACCCTTGTCTTTACAGCTGGCATGTCACTAAGCTTAATTACAGCACACAGTGGCATTTCAGCTCAAGGAATCTAAAAAAGCAATAAAATGGGTTTTGCAAATTGTCAGAAAGGCAATGAAGACCTTGAAACTGCAATTTACTAAGCATTGCTTTCAATTATTTTGCATTCTCCAGGCATGACTCTAAGTTACTAACCAGCAGTCTGCGAAAGCCAATTGGGCAGTATGTCCCGTGGAGGGTATTTCATGTCTCCTGAGAGCACACTGTGTGCTGGGGAGGTGGTGAGAGGCTCCAGGAGCTGCTCTGAGGTGGGAGGGGATTGTTCTGAGCATGTGTGTCCCGTTGGCACCTGTTCATTTGGCTTCTGCCATGACTCTCCCTAACCGTGGGCCCTGATTGGTCTAGGATGGCCTTTGGCAAGGCCCCCCTTTCTCTTTACTCCTGAACATCTACTGTCCCCACAGTCCCCAAAAAGCATGAGGAAAGAAATGTGGGAAAGCAAAACCTAGGATTTAATTAAAAAATCTAGAACTGGCGCCTGGTGTCTCCAGCTCTCTGGCTGATTTCTTTTCCTGGCTTACTTCCTGGTTCCTCCGAATTCTTGAGTATGCAGTTCTTGGTCAGCCATTAAAGTGAAAGACTGTGGTGTCCCTCCACCACCTTGCTTGTCCAAACCTAGAAGTCTTAAGAATGATAAGAAAAAGGGATCCCAACCATCTGAGAAAGGGGCGGGAGCAGCAGGATGTCCTTGCAGACAGCACTGAGATCCTCTTGCTGTGAGCAACATTGGTCAGCATGATTATTGGGAGCAGAATGCCAGCTGCCTCAGCAGTCATGCCAGGCAGGAGAACAAACACCGAAATCCTGTTGGCAAACCCAGCAGGGACATCACTACGTGGCCAAAGCAAACAGGGGCTGAGGCAAGCAGTAGTGGACTCTCACTTCCCCTTGGATCTGGCAGAGGGTGAGATTCTGCCAGCTAAGCCCATATGTCAGGGCATCAGACAGCCATGAGGATGCTCATATCCATCTCTGGACTAGGGCACAAGCTGGACCCTGGCTTTCCTTGCCATAGTCCCCTTTGAATTTGGCACAGGCCAAGGAAAGTCTGATAATGAGAAAGAATTTTCATATGTATTACTTTGTTTATTCTTCACAGCAGTCTTACGTGAAGATTATCCCCATCTTGCAGATGAGAAAACTGAGGCTAGGGGCCATCAAAGACACAGAGCCAGGACTGTCTCAGGGGTCTGACTCAGGGCCTGCTGCACTTCTCACTCCCTCTGCCCATCCACCTCTCCACCCCAAACTCTCCCTTGTCAATTCCCACAGTTTCTTCATCGGCAGATCTCCCACAGTCTAAACTGGACTTGAGTTCTTTCCATTTTGGAGCTGAGAAGCAGATGCTCAAAGGAGGGGGAAGGGGTTATTTTTGTTTTTAGACCAGCAAACAGCTAGTTGACCTCCCTGATTCTGTCTGCCACAGCCAACAACACAACCAGGAGGCCCAGTGAGATGAATATATTTACAAGTATTTTTCAGTGTTTGGCCATTTCAACAGTGTTTCTGCCACCCTCTTTATTTAAACATAAAAAAAATTTTAATCAAAATCTCTGTCATGTTATAATTTGATTGAGTTTGGACATAGTCTGAACAGACCCTTTTCTGACTTGCAGCCTCTTGATGTCTCTAGGGCCTGATGAAAATTCACATCCCTTGCCACATGGTTGGGAAATTTATATTTCACGGAGAGATGCACATTTAGCTGTGTTCATATCTAATGGAGGGACTGGGCGCCTACTGAGAAAAGAAAAGCCAGCTGTTGAATTGGCTGTTTCCCTCTGGGTCCCCACTTCTCAGCAGATTTCCTGATTATTTGACATTTTCTGATTGTTTTCCAACATGACTGAGGGGAAGGAAGGACAGGAGAAAAAAAGCGGAATCGTTCATTGGATTCTGACCCTGTTACCAGTTCTTTTTCCCCTAACATTTTCTTTTACTCTGCTTCTGGGAACCGTGCAGGGAAATGCCATTCATTGTCAGAAGGGGCCCGGGAAAGTGGAGGCGGAGGGCGTGAGAGGGCTGTGAGGCCAGGCTGGGGCTGGGGGTCCTCAGGAGAGAGCTAGGCCTGTGCGGAGCTGTTTGGAGCTTCTGTTGGAAAAGGCGCGCCCGAGAAAGGCGCATCTGGGCGAATTTGCCCATAAACTGGAGATTAGGACGCGAGGAGTAAAAAGCTCCCTTCCCACCACGCAGGCCCGAAGTGCGGTTCCAAGCGACCCAAGGAGTAAGTCCTCCGCGGAGAAAAATCCCGGGTGGACCGTGACTCCCCGCCTGCTTCCCCAACACCGCGCCTCACAGGCGCCGTCCCGCCGAGCGCATCCCGGCTCGGGCGCCAGGACCGCGACCCGCCACCGCGGCTGCTGCGCGCGGCGAGAAGGCTCCCCGCAGAGAGGCCTGGCCTCCGTCCCAGGGGGATCCGAGGAGGGTCGGTCCAGGGCTGGAAGTAGGACGGAGGCTGGAGGAGCTGAGCTCCGGGTAGAAATGCTCAGGGCAGGGCGGGACAGCCAGTTACCAAACGCTTCCCTCTCGCTCCGCTACCCGCTCCGCCTCACAGAGCCGTAGAGTTAAAGTCAGTTCCCCTGCGGGCGTGAAACTGGCTTCCTCCGGTATCGACTTTACGAATCTGTACGCGTCACTGCTGTTTATTTAGCGAATATTATGTTCCAGGCACTGGAGCAAAGCGCATAACGAACTTTATTATCCCCCAAATCACATGATAAGGAGGCTATTATCCCCATTTACAGATGAGAAAACTGAGTCTGATAGGCGGAGGAAACCAATTACGTGTGAGATTCAAGACTGAACAGCCCGTGGCTCCAGGCCATGCAAAACCTTGGTGTGACCCCTCCTGGACCATGGCTGCTTGAACTTGAACTTCGTCCTAGGAATTAGTTTCTAGCATGGAGATCAGTGTAAGGCCACACGGGAACAGAGCTGTACATTCATTCCAGCGTGTCACCACCTTTCTGCTACTGTTCCCAGAAGGACTCCCATGAAGACAGGTGGGAGTGGTGGTAACCCCAGCTTTACAGAACTGGGCTCAGCAACATTCAAGTCATAGGTAGTACAGAGAAGTTTCAAGGAAGATCTTCTGATGTCCTAAACGCAGGAAAAGCTTTCAGCCAGGCTGTTCTCCTGAGTTATTTTCATCCTTGGAGTAAATGGGGTGCTGGAAACCCAAGCTGTTAGGCGCGCCTCTGCCCACAGTAGCTATGATGTACCAGCACCTACCTGTTCCCAGACTGGTTCTCTTGGTTTGGAGGGCTACTGCCTGGACACCAGAAGAAAGGGAACTGAGAGCTCTCTCCCCTTCCCTTCCTCCCTCATTTTTTCCTTCCTTCCTTCCTTCCTTCCTTCCTTCCTTCCTTCCTTCCTTCCTTCTTTCCTTCCTTCCTTCCTTCCTTCCTTCCTTCCTTCCTTCCTCCCTCCCTCCCTCCCTCCCTCCCTCTTAGAGGGCTGTGAAGAAGAATGGAGTTGGGTGTTACTTTTCCCTTAATTCACTTCTCAGTCACTCTAGCCACTTGGCTGTGACTGGGCGGGAGGTGGGGGGCAAGTGGCTGAGGATTTCTGGGACACATGTAATTGGGGGCCTTAGCAAGGGCTGACAGGAAGTTGAGGATGGTGGGACATTTCTGCTGCCCCAAAGTCCTGGACTACACTGTGTTAAGTGAGTCACTGTGTTGATATGATTCCAGCATCAACTCTGTAGCCATTAGTTTTATTCCTCTTTTACAGTCAAGGAGGGTCTGTTCAGGGAAATGGAGACTCTTCCTGAAGCTGGAGGAAAGAGGGATCTGGGTCAGTGCTGGATCTGTTTGATCTCATAGCTTTTCCCTACTCCACCGTGAATGGCTTGAATTGGGAGTCAAAACAGGCTCCCTCCACACCATCTTCAACATTAAAAATGATAGCCACCCAGCATTGTAAACTGACTATAACTCAATTTAAAAAAAAAGATAGCCATAGTAACTACGTTCTTACAGTTTAGTGACCAAATCCCTCCCCAGTGAGTGGGGGTCTCCACTCTGGTTTGCATGTGCCCTTAACCCTTCACAGGTGTTCAGTCTCCCTTTGGAGGGATGTCTTTTAGCTGATTCTGTGGGAGTGGGAGTCTGGCTGATGCCTGCTCTTTCCTACTCTCTTGGGGGATGGGGACCATTTTCAAAGTGCCATTTCTGAGGCCCTAGTGAACCGACTCTTTATCTGGCTGGAGAGAAACGATTCCCTGTGGGATGCTCCTTCCTTGGCCTCAAGTAGGCAGAACGGCTGCCCTCAAGGAAGGCCACTGGACTCCTGGTGGGAGAGAGAGAGAGGATTTCAGAACCTCCCGTCCTCTTGGCCTCCCCCCTAACCTCCCTCCCTCTCCCGGCCACCTTTCTTGTCCCACCAGTTTTCAAAGTGCAGAGGATGTTTACCCTCCGGAGGGATGGTGCTGAGGTCAGAAACCTGATTCACCGCAGGGAGGCACCCGAGTCCCGCCCCCACCCAGTGGCTGGGAGCACAGCAGAGGGTGAGGAGATCCAGCCTTGGAAACCCCACCCCTCCTGGCCAATAAATGCCTCTGTGACTCCCCAGCCTCTCAGACATCCCCCTCACAGCTCGGTCCTCCCTCTCGAGCCTGCCAGGAGGGCTGGATGCTTGGGAGTATCCGAGAGGGCTCTAGGCACTCCCTACCCACAGTGGCTCTCAGAACTGGGTTGAAGGCTATGAAGAAGGGGTTCCCTTAATCCGCCTCCCCACCCCTAGTTCACTTTAAGACCTTTCTGGCTTGTCTGGGGCATCCTTGTCCAAGGGCTAGAGATTTCTGCTCACCAGCCCCCAACCCCCTAACTGGGCTAAGGGACAAGAGTTCCTTAAGGAGGAGCCAGGAGGTGGAAGAAACCCAAGAACTTGCATCATCCCAGTGGCCAGGGGTTGGGGGTTCAAAGGGTTTGGAAGTGAATTCCAGGATGTTGGGAGGAAGGGGTCGCAGCTTCCCCGTTCTTCTAGTCCATGACCTCTGAGGACTAGTCCCCCGCTTCAGAACCAGTTAATATTTCACTAGCTACCCTCTTCCATCCACCTGGAGTCTCCGGAGAGTACTGTCCCTGAGCCCAGCCACCACGTGGTCCCAGGTCGGGTCAGCCTCCTCACCTGCACAGCCGCAACCAGAGCCTGCCTGAGTAGTCGCCTCGGCCCCCGCCTGACCCCAACACACTGATAAGCCCCCAGACAGCCAAACATCGTTAACTTCTTTGCCTTTCTAGACTTCTCTGCCTTGTCCTTTCCATGACCCCAGCTGAAGGGTTGCCCCGGTGTGAGTCTGCACTTCCCCCAGGGGCTGGACTTGGGTGCACCACGTTTGGCCTTTCCCCCAACATCCTCATAGTTCTGGACCCAGAGCCAACGTTTTGTGAAACGCGGTTAGTCCAAAATAGTGTCCCGTCACCCTCTACCCCACTGCAACTCCCCTTTCCACTTGTAGATTCTGTCTCAGAAGACCTCCAGGAAACAGTAAAAATTAAGAGAGAAAAGGGGGAAGTTGGTGTCAGAGGATGTCAGCAACGATTGCAGGAATTGCCCCTTAAAATCACTCTCAGCTCAACCCTGAATATAGGATGAAGTAACCACAAAATAATGTTCTTGCTTTCTTAGTTGCCTTTGCTTTTTGAAGCGTTGCTCACACACAAAAAACGGGGACCAGGCTGACAGGAGACTGTCTACATCAAAACAACTAGTTGCTGGGAAACACCCGGATGCTGATGGTTTTCCCCTGGTGTCTTGGAGCATGGACAAAGCCCATGCGGGTCGTAGCCCCAGGTTCGCAGACCATCTGTCCAGGGTGGAGGGAGCCGTTGGAAAACTTTTCACCGTCAGAAGGCTGCTGCTTCTCTCCGCAGCTTCTTACTTCAGGCAACCCCACTGCCATCAGCGACACTGGTTCTGCCCTCAGATCCTTCCCTAGCTCTCTTCTCCCCAATCCTTCTCCCAGGAAAGAGAAGGCTCCCGGAAAAAGACCCCAGGAAGACTGGCTCTGACCAGAGGGAGGGCGGGAGTGTCGGGAAGTGGCATCCACAGGGGAGGGCAGAAGGGTCCCTGGGATGGGGATGGAGAGCTCTGCTTCCTGGAGGGGCCACCTCCCTTTCTAGACCCGAACTGAGCTCTTAAGCCCAAGTATGTGGTTTACACAATTCAAGTAACTATTTGGATAGATGGGAACATTTTCTCACCTGAAATAATGCAATAATGGGACCAAAAACTTAAATATCCTTTGATCAAAAACCAGGTAAGAAAACCCCTCAGGCTTCTCCCGGGAAAGAGGTCTTTTGACTAAAAAAGAAATTGATAGCAAGTCATTATCTAATTTCAAAAAACATTAAAATTCAATTTACCAAATCCATACCTCAATCCCAACAATTTTGAGGGGATAAAACTTAATAACAAAACCTTGGGGGGAAGTACATCTTGTTTTCAAATTTAAAACACTGCCCTGAGGCACTTGACTAAGCTTGAAGTCCCTGCACCTTGGAAATCATTCTCCAGTTCGGGTAAGTGCTTAGTTAAGTGTCAGCGTTTCCTCTCCTTGGATAGACCTGGCTCCGGAGGATGGAACTCTGCAAGGCCCGAAGTCTCTCTTGACCTTTCCTATAAAGATCTGCCTAAAGGTTTTTTTTTTCCCCCAGTTTCTTTACTATGCCCCAGATAGATATATAGACTTTCAGAGAATTCCTGCAAGTGATGAGAATGCAGAGCTGAGGAATTAACCCGCCCCCAGCAAAGCGCTGGCAAAGGCTTGTTGGCCCACCAGTGGAATATCTGGTGCGGTTGAAAGAGGCTGTGTTTTCGACTGATCCTGGAACCGTGGAGCACTACTTGGAGTTTTGGGCGGCGGGATGGGGAGCGGTGGGCTCATAGCCGGGATCCTGCAGCTAAAGACGGGCACCTCTGGGGAGAGCGAAACGCGGCCTCTGTAGCCCCTCTAATCCTTGCCTCATCTCTCAAGTTCAGCCCCCAGTCACTCTTTGCTGTCCCATCCTTTCTCAAGTCACTCCTTGCTGTCCCAAACGTCCTCTGGGGATGAATAAGCGCCTGGTGATCACTAAGTCCTGGGAGGGAGCAGCTTTCTCTCAGTTTCCCCGGAACCAGAAACTGAGCTGACAGCTCGTCCAGCTTTATCCAGCGTGGAAGGGCTGTCTGGAAAGGCCCATCTGCCAGATGTCTGGAGGAGCTGTGTCTTAGATCCCACCCCAATTTTCTAGAGTTTTCTAGGTTCTTGGGTGGGCATCTGGCTGAGGCATCGAGGGAAGGAGGCTGAGGGAGTGCCGGATCTGAGGTCTCAGTTCTGCGGCTCTGAAGCCATTTCCATCAGAGTCCAATCTGGAACTTTTCTATGTCTTCTAATCTTAAGAAGAGTCAGAGAAAATGATTAAGAAAAAAAACGAATCTCTCCCCATTTTCCAATAAAAATGGAATTCTGCAAGAGAAAATCCAAATGGGCAATGGTCTGAAATCTACACCCCATTCTCTCCAGAAAAAAAATCGTCCGGAAAACTCTAGTACATTCAACAAAAGTAATGCATATAAATCTGTCACATGCGTAACCTTATTGACAAAACCAAGTCACAATCTCACATTTTAGTAAAATATCAGAAAAACAAATTAGGAAGAAACTAGATCAACAGAAGTCAATAGAAAAATGAGAGGACAAGAAAAGACAGTTCTCTGAAAAAGGACACATAACTTGCTTTTAACATTGTGAGCATAGGTTCAACCTCTATGAATATCAAAAATGCACAAAGCATTTGACATGTCCATTTCTAAGAATACATCAAACAGATACAGTTGCATATACGTACAGGGTAGAGTATATTGGTGAAGGAAAGAAAAGAAGAGAAAATTGGAAATAATCTAAATATCTGTCAATAGTTAAATAGATTGCGGCACATCCGTACAATAAAATGGAGCTATTAAAATACATTAATAAAGATATAAACCAGTATTAACACTTTTTAAAAACTAAAAGACAAAATACAAAGCTATGTGTGTGGTATGCTGCCATTTGTGTGAAAGGCTGTACTTGTAAGGATACAGAGGACTCTGGGAACAGTGGTTGCTCCTGGAAAGAATGGCGGTCCAAAGTGGCAGAAGAATTACTTTTCTTTTCAATCTATGTCCTTTTATAACTTCTGAATTCTGCCTTTGGCATGCAATGTCAAATTTATAAAAAGACTGAAATCTGGAATTTATTATTTTAATAGTGTTTATTTTTAATCACATAGACAATAAAGTTTATTATGGAAGTTTTTGAAAACAGGAAAATTAAAACATGAATTACATTTCTGTTTATAAGATCTGATCTACACAATCTTTATAACATATGTGGACTTCTGTCAGAAAATTAGAACTAATAAAAATCAGGCCATTGACATACTCTTTTTAAAAAATATAAATAATTATTTTTTCTGAAGCAAGTTTTCCGAGTTCAACTTGACGAGGACAATGCTAAAGCAGGTACTTAGTTGGTAGTCCAGATAAAAAGTAGCAGCTAACTTTTAGTTCCCAGACAGGTCTAGATATCTGAGTTCTCTGAGTAAAGAGTGTAAAGGGGAAATTATTTGCACCTTCAAAGCAAAAATTAAGCCAGACCTAGCCGTTCATTTTCCAGCTGAAATATATATTGTTGCGGGACTTCCTGCTATCTCCGGGTCGGCTTGGCTTTGTACATCGTGGGGCTTGTTGCCCAGGGACGGCCGAGCCGCTCTGGGAGATGCTGTTCTGGCGGCCACTTGGCAGGGAGTCGGCGGGCGACGCGAGCTGGGGCTGCCCGGGTGGGTGCCTCCAGAGGGACGGGGACATACGGGGATGGAGACCGGACAAGGCTAAGATGCGCCCTTCCCTGATGGGAGTAAATTCTCCCGGAGAGAAATGCCTCCCCGACCCCTAGGCGGACGCGAGGTCTCTGACTCCAGAGTCCCTCGCTCCCCCAATCCCCCGTGACCGCCGGCCCGCTGCGGGGCATCTCACCGGGTTGGGCCGGCTCTCGCGCGTTATTCAAAAGAAAGGCAGCCCATTGAGATTATCTGAGGATTTGGTGAGGAAGTCAGAGGGCCTGAAGTTCTCCTGAACCCTGCACAGAGCTAGGGGGCCGGGAGAGAAAAGTGAGCTTGAGCGGGCGGCCCCTGTGGTCCGCTGCTCCCACCTGTTTCGGTTGGGATGGCTCTGGGCACTGGCTCTTTGCGTCCCTGGAGCGACCAGTGACTGATGCCAATCTGTGCAGGAGAAACGTGAGTCTGGGGTCCAAATTCTCCCCTTTCCTGTCTCGGCCGGCGCATCAGTTATCTTCCCATTCTCTCTCACTAAAAACATAAGGAAAACGAGGCTCAGAAAGATGAAAGATATCTGTTGGATTTGGGTCAAGAAAGAGATCTTGGGAAGATTTCTTGGCCAGCAGGATCCTTGGCGACCCCGAGAATGAATTCTGTGAAGGGGAACAGACTCCAAGTCACCAATTTCCTCCTTTCTCTCCCTTCCTGGGGATTCTGTTACCCATTTTCGGTCCCTTCCAAAGGAACTTCTAAGTGAAAGAAAGATCGGAGTCAGCCCAGCTAGTCCCTGGGAATCTAGTTCCTTTGTCACATTGTCCCCCACATGACTGGTGTGGCTAAAAAGGGAGGGGAGGAGGGCTTGAAATCTGCATCTTTGCCTTAATGATCCAGATTTCTTTGTGTAAATATGGTTGTGGCTCTGTCACATCAGGCAAGAGGAGATGACTAAGCAGACTAATAATAAAAATAAAAAGTCACTGGCTTTGGAGGATTTTTAAGTTATAGGTATGTCTCTGGTTCTGCTTCTGGCCTGAAACCTGATCAAGGATTAGACTTGTCATCAGTGGGATTGCCCTAGGTTGTTTTGTTTATAGATAACAAGCCAAAACTCTTCCTCTTCAATACTGAAGTAGAGGTGAGAGATTTTCCCCCATGGAGGTGAGGGGCTGTACGCCTAGATTAGAGCAGAAAGGGTCTGACCACCTCCCCTCAGGAGTTAACAGCTCAGGGAAAGTGAAAATTCCAGCCTATCAACTACTGTTTGATCGAAGAAAAGCCAAACAGTGGTTCTGGCTGGTTTCTCCTAGAATTGGCTGAGCTGGCTGATCATTCTGGCATCTGAGAAGGCCAATTTAGCAGTGCTAAGCTGGGCGATCTGTATCTGTGTCAACACGGTCCTGGTAGATCCCAGTCCCTGCTGCCCTCCTGTCCAGCTTGCTAGGACCCCCGTCCCCACCCCCACTCTGCATGTGCTGAAATTTCCTAGTTTCTTTGCTCCAGTTTCTATGCCCCTTCTTTTTTCTACATATGCTCCCATCTGGCCCTCTGGCCCTCTGTCTATCACAAATTGCATCCATTTTTCTAGGCGGGAGTCCTCTGAATTCAGTTGTTCACGTCTGGTGAAAAAAATTAATGGATCATTGGTTAATTGACTCAAATGTTGGGTCAGAGTATCTGTGTGAGGGCGCAGCTGCTATCTGTGGTTCTGTCGGTCTGTCTTTTCGCAGGCAGAGCTCGTGGGTACCATTTTGGAGGCCTTATGGACTGGATGAGCTGCTCCCCTGGGAAGGGTGACCCACCCACGTGTGTTTATTAAATTCCCATACACTTTGAAATGATATAAAGTTTTCTTCCTTCCTGACACTGAAAATTCAAGTAGGTCAGAGAGGGAAGAGGATTTTGTTTTGTTTCAGTTTGGACTCTCCTTGGCCTTGGCCATGAATGGAAAAAAAAAAAATTCCAGGCCGAGATTCCAGCTGAGACAGACTTTCTTTGGCCATTTGGAAGGACCTCACTTCAGGGACCAGCCAAAACAGAGTTCTGGGGTCCAGAGGGAGCTGAGGGGTGTTTGGAATCCAGCTTCCCTTTTCCTAAAAAAATACATTCTGGCATCCAAATCAAGGAAAGAAATTAAAAGAGGCAAAAGGGAAAAGAAAACCAGGAAGAAAACAAGCTGGGGAGGCCTTTCCTGGCTCAGAACTGGCTCAGTACAGGGCCCCTGGCAAAGCCTCCACACGCAACTCAGGGGCCTGACCAAGACTAAGAAAAACTCTATCCATCTCCTCTTCCTTAAGTCTCCCCTTCCTTTCTTCCTCCCCCCACCAAAGACCCCCCCCCTTCTCTAGGCCAGACAATCCAGAGTCTCCTGTCCCTTCTTTGGTTGAACACTGGGTGGGCAACTCAACAACTCATGGCCCTGGACCCCCTGCTCCTCTCCCCCCACCCCCGCCCCAGCACTGCCTTGATCTGGGAAGGAGCCTGGCAGATAGGTATCACTGCTCTGAGTAGCCAGACTGCTTCCCTTCCCACCGTATCTTCTGACTCTTCTTTAACTGAGCATGTTCAGCCCCCCAACCCCACCACCTCAAAAGAGTCTAAAAAATATCAGCTCTCTGATGTAGACTCAGGACCAGGCCTGCAATGCTAATGGAATTAGGGCGGCCCCACACTCATTCTGGGAAGGAGCCTGTTTTCTAGATGTGGAGCCTGGAGTAAAGGGCTTTTAAGTTAGACAGAAAGGAGCATAAATCCTAGACGAGAGCAATTCCGTCCTTGCACAGCACAGCTCTCTTGACGGGAGGCAGACGTGTATCTTGGATACTACAGACCAAATTTCAGAGACCCCAGCAGTAGGAGGAGCTGTAGCTGTCAGGTCAGCTGATGCAAAATTCAGCATAAATTTCTATTCTGCAGTGAGATGGCTCCCCATGTCCTTTGCAGCCACTGCAAAACAAGTAACTAAAATACATAAATGTGCACGTGTGCACAAAACACCAGATTGTCTAAGAAGAAACCCTGTCAAATTAGCAGTTGGGAAAACAAGACTCAATCTCTTAATATCCCTAGGCAGCTGAGTGAGCTCTCTTTAAGCTAAAGTCACACTTATGTTTCACCCCAAGGCCATCGAAGGATAAATATAAGTTTCATGTAAGTCTCTGGAGAGGATCACAAGCAGCTCATTACTCAGAATGGATTATGTGAGATTCAGTTTATGAGGGCAAATTACATTTCACACATGAGTCACCTTGAATAACCCAATAATTAATTAAAACCATGTTGTGCAGGGGATAATTTATTACATTCAGTGGCTTTTTATGAGCTAGGTGTAGTTTGGAAATGAAAAATGTGAGGACTCTTCAGTGATGTCTGCGCCCGCATTCTGCACTGGCTCAGGGAGACTCCCTCTTGCCAGGTCCCAGAGAGCCAAGTCATCGGGGGCGGGGGACTTCAGCTTGGAAGGGTAGAGCCATTAATTGCAGCTGAGTTGGACCCTCTTCAGCTTCTGTACCAGGGCCCACTCAGTGTTTCCTGGAGTTCCTCTCGGAGACGAGTTGGGGCTTTCAGGTAATTTATGCACCAAAGCTGGGAGCCCTGGAAAGAGGGAAGGGGTGTGGGCAGCAGAGAAGGGGTTTAGAGATGAGATAAAATCTTGGCTCCAGGCTCTTTGGCAGTTCTTTCGAAAGAGGAGTGGGTACTCTTCTCCATGCTGGGAGGTCACAGCTTCTCTGGCTGGGCACCAACAAGCCCAGGTCTCTTTCTGGCTTTGGGGGGTAGTTTGTTGGGGGCAGTTTCTCTGGAGACATGGGGATGGAACAAGGTTGTAGGTAGGTTCATCTTCCTCCAGTGGAAATCCTCACCTTCTCCTTGGACACCACCAACTATAAAAGAAACAACTGGTTGGTAACATATGTCATAATCTTTATACAGAATCTCCACTTCCCTCATCTTTGTTGGTTTCCAAGCACCCCTGTGTGGAAGGCTAGGTGGAGACAATCACTCCCACTTTACAGATGAGGAGACTGAGGGTCAGAGAGAGGATCTGGCCAGTCCAAGGACAGACAGCTGGCAACATGTGCCAGAGCAGGGAGAGACGTTCAAGCTTCCCGTTCAAGCTCCCCGTGTCAATAATGCCCTAGGGGCAGGAAGGAGCCAGAGATGGCAGAGCTAGTCTGGCCACTCTACCTTGGAACCAGACCATGTTCTTTGTTTCCCTTGGGAAGCATGGAGGTCTCTGGGGACATTCTCAAGGAAGGGATCAGACTCCCCCAGTGGCAGTAATCTTGCCTCTAGATCTAGAGCCATGTAGTCAGTCTTTGACATTCCTTGAAACCTGGATGAGCCAGACTCATCAGAGGATCTCATTTTTGGCGGCCTGGGAGTAGGAGGTGGAGGGAGGCCCCCCATTCTGAGAGCAATAAGGGAACCAAAGGAAGGCAGGATGTTGTGACCTGTGTGGGGAGGAGCATTGCCTGGCTCAGCTCCACTTTCTTTGGGAGGGGGCAGAAGCAACTGTGCAACTCTGTCTACAGCCAACTGCCCTAGACAGTGGGGCAGAAATCTGTACGAATAAGTTGTTTGAGCTAACGTAGAACACTAATCTTTTTTTGAAGATGACCAATACTTTTGGGAACTGGGTTGATCTGGGTTTTTAAATAAGTGGTACAAGAAAAAGTGAGATAAGGAAACTGCTATAGGTTATAAGAAAGTTGAGACCTATTAACGAAGTGCAGCATGTGACTTTGTTCCACTTATGAGTTGAACCAACTGACTGTAAAAAGATAATTTTGAGACAACTGAGGAAACTGAAACATGAATAGTATTAAGAGATTATTGTTGGTGGGGGGAGGGTATAGCTCAGTGGTAGAGGGTGTGCTTAACACGCATGAGGTCCTGGGTTTAATCCCCAGTACCTCTGTTAAGTAAGTCAGTAAATAAATAAATCAATCAAACCCCTCCCACAAAAGATTATCGTTAATTTTGTTATGTGTGATAATCACATGAAGTTTTTGTTAAAAAAAAAAGGAAGAAAAGAAAAAGAAAGTCCTTATCTTTGACTGAAATGATGTCTGAGATTTGCTTTAAAATACTCCAGAAGAAAAAAAACTGAAATAAGATTGATTTTGGGTTGATCATTGTTGACACTGAATGATGGGTTTAAAGGGGAATATTCTTTTGTTTGTATAAATTTTACTTTTTATTTTTACTGTTTACTTTTCTGTATATGTGAAATTTGCCACTAGAAAACAAATCAAAAAGCTGTGGATCCACATCCCAGAACCACCCCCCAACTTTCACCCTTAATATTAAGGGGTGAACCTTTGAGATGCCCCCATAGAATCAAGTTCAGAATCTTCAGGCTCATCAAAAACCCATTTTTTTTCCCCAGGGAGAGAGCAGGATTGGAAAATGTTTTGGCACCAGACTGACTCCACAGTGTTTTTTTTTCTCTGCGGTGTGGGCAACGGGGCCATCAGACACTGGGGAGTCTGGATCTCTGGGGATTCAGCTATAGGTGAAAATTTCCAGGCATAGCTCCCTCCTGGCTCTTACCGACAAAGCTCTGAAGTGAAACGGTGGCAGAAGTTGGGTGGGGATAAGGGAACTCAGCTAAGTCCCTACCTTTGTGGTTTTATAAATCATGGGGAACACAGAAAAATTACTGTGTATTCTTGAAATTTATATAATATTATATACATCAACTATACCTCAATTTAAAAAATGCTGTGTGTTAAAGTGTTCATTTTGGAGCCAATATTTTATTATTTCCAAATCCGTTTATTTCCACCCTTTAAAAAAATAACTTCCCAAATATTTTAGGTCTATTTTTAGTACCAGTTTGCACCTTTAAATGAGGTTTATTTCCATTTTAAACATTGGAAACGACTTGGTGTTTGAATAGGGAAGAGAAAGTGAAATGGTCAGAGGCTGGATTTGGTGCCATAAAGACCCGTGTTGGAGTCCAGGCTTCATTATTCACTAGCCTCTAGAAGTTGGACAAATTAATCTTCTAAACCTCAGTTTTCTCACCTACAAAACAGGAGTAACGATCGCCCTCTACCCAGGTCGAGATTTGTGAGAATTAAATGAAAGTTGCATACTGACAGTTCTGGGCACAACGGGGCACACTGGTTACAACGACGACGAGGAGGATTCCAAAGGAGCCGCCGCAAGAAGCCGGAGGGCGATGCGCAGGGATGCAGGGATGTAGGGGCGCGAGGTGCTGGCCAAAGTGGCGTCCAGGGAGCTGCGTCCTAAGCCCGGGGCGGGCAGGCGGCAGCGCGCCGCCCTCCGACGCACTAAGCGGGTTTTGGTCCAGCGGGAACTTCTGCCTTAAGGTAGAAACTCCGCCTGAAGGTGCGGGATCCCTGATGGGCAAGATGCACCTACTGACATAGACGAGGTCTCTGAGTGGGTGGAAGGAAGGTCTGGCTCCCATGCTCTCCAGCTGTGCCTTTGAGATTAGAGACCTCACCCGCCGGTGGGGCGGCTCTGCCATCCGCGAGCAGGCGGGTAAAGCTCGCTGGGTGCGGTGTCTTCTGTCGCATTGCTGAAAAATCTGCCCGACCATGTGTTTACACACAAGGAATGAAAGGAGTTAAGGCTCTTGGACAAAAGGGAGAAAGCCCTTAGACTGTCCCTCGTTTTGGTGGAGAGGTTCTGGTTTTCCTTGGGAGCCACGTAGCCTACCTAACATGCACGGGTCTCAGGCCACGAGACCAGAAGCTCCTCCACGGTCCATCCGCGCCTTCCCTGGTCCAAGGCTTGGCCTGCATCCCTGGGACAGATGATTCCTGAGGCTAGAAAAATCATGCAGATGGGGCGAGCAGGGAACAAACGAGGCAGAACCAAAGATAGGCTAGTGTGGGGGATTCCAACCCACCGTCGGAGAGCACCCCAATCCCTGTCTGCATCACCTCCCAAACACACACAGGTAGCTGGAAGTGGAGGCTGGGCCCGCTGCTAGATCCCAGGGATACTGAGGGACTGGACGGGATGGAAAGATGTGGTCTGCTTCCCATGACCTGTCCCTAATCCCCCATCTGGGCCTCTAGGGCTAAGCCCATTTTGTTCCTCCAGAAAGTTTTCCAGGTCAACCTCAGAAATAAGAAACTAGGAGTCCTGGCGTTGCCTGGTGGAGCTGAAGCAGCCAGGCCAGCAGTCCCTCAGCCTGGGATGGGGTGCTCTTGTGACCAAGCTTGGTAGACATGGAGCTGAGACTTGAAAACCACCCTGAACTTGTGAAACCATTTTATGTACTCACTCAAAAGTCCCTGTCTGCCTAACTTCTGGGACTCCCTGGGGGAGGCACAGAGAGGGATAATCAGGGCATCCCTGGAAGTTCCAAGCTCACATCCAGCTGCCACAGAACAGTTTGGTGTTCTCCATCCCTCCTCCTGCTCCCACTACGGCAGCACAGAGCTGTCTAGAATTACAGAGCTGAATATCAATTTCCTGCAATCAACTTATTCTGACATGGGCAAGACACGTTTCTTTCCCACAGCTTCTGCCACCCAGCCACTCAAGCACATAGCACCAAATGATCTCTAAGGATCCTCCCAATTCCAAACACCAACTGACTGCTTTGGGTAACTAGGGAATTTGGGGCTTCCTAGTCTAAGCTTCTAGATCCTTAGCCCCTGATATTAGCTTCTACACAGGAGCTTCCAAGATCAGAATCTCCTCCCAAGCCCTACCCTGGCCCTATAAGCAATGAGAGGGGAGAGCAAAGATCATCATGTCTCTGGGGAAAGATTTCTGGCATCTGGCACAATAGCAGCCACAATCCCCTCCCATCATGGATAAAGCTATGGACTAGATGGAGATCAGATTTTTAAAAAATTAATGGGTGATTTCTCCAGTTAAAGTGCAGGGCATTTCATCTACCCTGTCAGAACTCTTAGAATACCTCCAAAGGAGGCTAAAGTTTAAGCCCAAGTGTTCCAGAGCTGAGCAGATTATGAGCCAAGAGCTCTGCTCCAATCCCAAATCTCGCTTAGATGAAGGAGTTCCATATGTATGGCCCAGTATCAGCTCTGGACATCTAGGGTCACACTGTAGACAATTGGACAGGTTCCTCCAGTCTCATAAGGTGTCAGGGTCTGGGGTAAATGGCTAGCACAGAACCCTGGGGGGTCTAACTGAGATAGACTTTCATCCAAGTCAGGATCCTCAGATGGTAACCAGGAACTACCAAGTGTTCATCGCAGGCTGGGGCTGGGATAAAGAAAGGCAGATGGTGTGTGTGTGTGTGTGTGTGTGTGTGTATACAGCCAGACACTCTTGAAGTTATTTTCAAGCCTTTACTGAGTTCTAAGAAGGTATTCCTTTGTGGCACCTTTCCCTCCCATCTTGGCTGTGCTCCTTCAAAGACAGGAACCCATGAACACCATGGACAGGACAGGTCTTAGAAGGCACGGATTTTGGACCATTTTACTTTGCTTCATTGTGTATGTGTATGTGTGTGTGTGTGTGTATGAAATGCTTGTCTGTCTCCTCTGCCAACTTTGTTTCTTGGAAAAGACAACTCAGAGAGAAGGGAAAGGCTTTTGCTGTGGTGGTAGGGGGACAGAGAAGAGAGAAGGGGGAAGCGGGCCACAAGACAGTCAAGCTCTGCACCGTTGGAAGGGTCTCAGGTCTCTCAACAAGGAAAATGGGGGAAATCAGAGCAAGAAATTAAATCTCTCTACCTGTACCTTCCCCTAAGCCTCAAACCTACAGCTCCACTTCAGGCCGAATAGGTGGGTTTGGGACTGGAGGGGCCAGGGTCTTGGTGCTGACATTCCTCTTGATTTCAGGAATGAAAACTTAGGGTTTGTCTCTAGTAGAGTCTGTGCACTAGTAGCCAGAATGTGTTCTAATAATTATCACCTACATCCACATTCCCTGAGGGAAAAAACAAGATAGAGCTTGGGGGTGGGGTGGGGTTGTAGCGACTCAGATTGCTTTCTAGAATTTGCAGGTAGCTTTTATATATATATTCCCCATTCCTGAGCCCCATCCAGGGTCCCAGGGACTGGAACAAAGGAAGCTGAGTCTCCCAGGACCCTGGAAGCTGCTGCAAACCCCAAACATGTTGGTTGTGGGCTCGGACTTGAGGATCCCACTCCTGTCAGTGGGCTTTGAGGATCCGCACCCGAGTCTGTAGTGGGTGGGGAGGCTGGAGGGCTCCTCCGGGAATTACAGGTGAGGGTGGAGGAAGTGATCTCCCACACCAATTTCATAGCTTTTAATGGACTGCTTCGGAGTTTACACCCTAGGGCCGATCTACACCCTAGAGCCGATCTTCCCAGCTGAGTCAGGACATGATGGTTGCTTCACAGAGGCCAGGTCTCGGGGCTGGGCTCCCTCAAGGATAATAATTGTGCCCCGCCCTAAACCTGCGTGGAATAATCAGTGGTGAGTGTAGTGGCCTCTTTCTGGCTCTCTGTGCGGTTTTCCTCCACACTAACGCCCTTAACCTCCAGGAACGCTCCCTTCCCTGCTCCTGCCTGCCTGCCCGCAACTCTTCTGCCCAAAGTGAACACTGACTCAGACTTAAAGCGTAGCTGGTCCAGACCTCCCCTCCTTACACAGGGTGGATAGGAAAACGGAGGCTCAGAGAGGGGAAATGACTTTGCCCACTGCATCAAGCTAGATTAAAATCTTGCCTAAACCTTGCGCTCCACAGTGCGGCCCCGTAGGTCCAGCTTTCCTACTGGCTGGGGGCCAGATGTGGCAGAAAATCTTTGGGTTGGGGCTGCACGGTGACTGAGGTTGGCGTCCCAGCAAAGCGCAGGATCAGAAGAAGGGGCTGGGGCCTCTGGGGCCTGTGGGCCTTCCTATCGGCTGGCAAGGAGTGGCTGGCCCTCCGGCTCGCCCAGTGCTGCAGGATAGGGGTTCTGTTCCCCCACGCCTTCTCACTCCCTGCCTCCCTCCCTTGACTCTACACCCCACTCACGGTTCCTGGGCTCAAAGTTTCTCGGTTTCTCAGGGCAGAGGCGGCCGTGTGGCCAGCACTAGCTTCTCCCCTTAGCAGATCATATTTGATTGCTCCTCAGATCCACTTGCTCCGTGGTGGAGGCCACAGTCAGCTCTAACTTTGTAGCTGGTTCCCTCAGGCTCGGCCCCTGAAGCACTTGGGTTTGTCCTGAGAGTCCTGATCCCATGGATGTCGCAGGGCTGTCCGGGTGAGAGGGACTCCGAAGTAATGGTGGCCTCCTCCTGGCCAGCCAGACCTCTACTCTCTGGCTCCATGCTGGCCCCGTTGTCCAAAAGATTTTCCTCGGCAGCCCAGCGAGGCCCCATTTGACTTCTTTTCAAGGAGAAGGGCCAGGGTGGCCTGTCATCCCCAATGGGGACTGGCTGTTCTGGCCGCTGGTGGGGCTCCTTGGCCGGCCATACTGCTCCAGGACCGCCCTGCGAGGCCTCCCAGCCAAGGGCAGGCTTCAGCCGTGGGGAGCTGCCGACAGGCCCTGTGCGGACTTCGGAGAAGAACAATGGAAAACTGAGAGGGCCGGGAAGGGAAGACGACTGTGCCTGTTGAGGGACAGGACAGGTAGAGAAAAGTAAAACGGAAACAAGAGAGAAAGAAATAGAAAAAAAGAAAAGAAATAGATGAGGGAGAAAAACAGAAAAGGAGGGAAGAAAGAAGAGAAAACGAAAGAAAGAAAAACGAGAAAAGAAGAAGCTAGCAAACCAACAAACCAAAAACCCAGTGTAAGTGACAGAATGGGAGAAAGGAACCAAAAGAAAAATAAAGGTAAACGGGGATAGTTTGGGTGGAGAGAAAGTAAGCACTAACGACAAAAAGAAAGAAAAGAACGCTCCCAAAGCAAGATAACCAAAATTGAAGGAAATGAAGGCAGAAAGAAAAATACAAATATAAAAAGGAAAGAAAGATACCAAAAGACTAAAGGCGGATGAGAGGACGTACAGACAGAAAGGAAGGCTGGAAGAAAAGCGGAAAGAAAGGAAAGAACGCTCCCCGACTAGGCCGTTTTCATGAAACCGAGAGAAGGAAACGACCTGGAGCAGTTCCGCCAGGCGGGCGCTGTCTGGCGGGCCAGCGGAGCCCTGACCTTTCCCGAAAAAGAAGCGTCGCCGCTGTAAATAAATTCTCATTATTCCTCACGACCGACCTGAGGGCCGCGGTCGTCGCGACCACGTATTGTTCCAGGTGGGGGAACGAAGGCCTCGAGGATTCACTTCGCTTTGCTAAAAATAAAATATAATTTCGCAAATGCCCCAGCGGGCGGGTGGGCTTCCCTCGCCCCTCCCCGCGGCCGGCGCTCCGGAGCCCGGGCGGGGCGGGAGCTGACAAGGAGGTGCCAAGTCCCCGTGGCCGGAACCCCGGGGGGCGCGGCGGCCGCGCTCAAAGGCCTGGCTGTAAAGGTCACAGGCGGTCTGTGGGGCCGCGCTGAATGGGCTCCCGGAGGCAAACAGACTCTTAACTTTCAACTTGGCCTTGACCTTCCTGAAGGTGTCTGGCTGGTATGTAAAGGAGCAGCTGAGGCTTTCAGCGCGTTTGGCTAGGTCAGTAAAGGGGGTTGGGGGTCGCAGGAGGCTCAGGGGTCCGGAGTGTCTGCCGGGAGGCTCCCAGCAGGACACAAAGGCGTCTGCGGGGCTGGAGGGAGGGCCGGCTCAGCCCAGGCAGGCGGGGAGGCTAGGACTCCTGGGTCGTCCTGGGACTTCAGCCCCTAACTCCTATAGAGCCCAGGGAGGATGCTGAGTCTCACTTTCTCTATATGGGAACCTCAGGCTTCCTCAGGGCTGAAAGAGGTATGTGAGGAGTGACCACTACTCATTACAGCAACTGCTCTTTTGTTGTTGTTGGGGGAGGTAATTAGTTTTACTTATTTTTATTTTTGGAGGAGGTACTGGGGATTGAACTCAGAACCTCATGTGTTCTAAGAATGTGCTACCCTTCTCTTTTCAAATAAAATCGGGTGGCTTATCGTTCACCAGAAACAGATTCACATACAGAAACACAAATAGCGCTCACGTTTATTCAGTTTATAAAATGCTTTCATTTGCGAAATCTCATTTAATCTTCACAGCATTCCTGTGAGGTAGGAATTATAGAGCTCAGGAGGAGACAGATACTTTTCACAGACAAGGAGGCTTAATCCTACCTCATCTGCCAACAGTTGAGGTTTATGGTAGGTCACAGGCAGATGCAAATACATGTACAGAAAATGGGAGAACACGCTCATATGTTAGTAAATAGGGTATTCAGACCTGTTCCTTGGGATCTAGTAGATGCTAAATAAATTGTAGAGTAAAACAAAAACAAAGGTCCCATAGTACTTATTGGTACTGAAATGAAGCACAACTGGTGAACTTCTCCAGGGCAAGGTTTGAGTTGGTCATCTCTGCATTCCACAGCAATGCAGAGTTACATGCTTTTAGCTACCTACTTCTGTGGACATGAATAAGAACACTGTATATCCAAAAAGTATAGTGGCAGGCAATGTTGCTCTGAATCTTCAAGTTTTTGTACTTAGTCATTTTTTCTTCTAAAAAACAGAGATAAGCTGATGTACACTGAAGAAATATCCAGTGTATCTCTTGAATTTTTACACAGTGAACACACTTACTTTACTAGCACATAGACTGAGATCGAGAACATTTCCAGCACCCGAGAAGGCTTCCTCATGTCCCTCCCAGAGAGGAGCCCCCCTCCCCAGGGTAATCTCTTCTGACCTCTATCGCCATAGATGGATTTTGCCTATTCTTGAACTGCATAGAAATAGACTCATACAAAAGTTACTCTTTTGTGTCTGGTTTCTTTCACCTACATATCTGTACAATTCATCCATGTTATGTGTAGCAGTGCTTTTTAAAAATGCTGTGTAGTAGTCCATTCTTTAATTATAGTATGATTTATTTAACCATTCTATTGATGGACATTTGGGTTGTTTCTATTTTTGAGCTATAGTAAGTAAAGCTGCTTTGGACATTTTAGCACATGCCTATTGATAAATATACATTTATTTCTTTTGGGTGTATTCCCAGGAATGGAATTGATTTATCTGTTTTTTTGAATTTAGGGATCTAGTCTTGCCTGTGTTGTCATCTACCAAGCAAAAACCAGTAAAAAAATTTTTTTCTAGTCTTTAGGTAAAAACCCTGGCTATTCTGCCTTACCTAATTAGACAAGCAAGAGGCTGTGATAAGAAACTGGAAAGCATTGAAGAGACATCTCCTACCCTTTCTCTCATGCTGTTTTCAAATACAATAAAATCCAGTGAGGATTTCATGCTTGGTGTCTTCAATTATTAGCAATGTTCATTGAGGGTGATCTGTAATCTCCACTACAGCCCTACAGCTTGGGGCAACTGCAGTTTGCCTGGGTCCTTTCCCAAAAGATGGCTCAAGTTCAGGTACAGGTTGCTGTGGGGGCATGGCTGAGCCTACCTAGAGTGAAGGGTGGTCTGTTCTATAAAATTGTCTTGACCCTGGTGTAGAATGGAAAAGTTCCTGTATTCTCCAGGAAAAAAAAACCCAAAACTGTGAGTTCTAGAAAAAGTGAACCCCGAAGGATCAGATTTGGGTGGGGCAATGAGGAAAACAGAAAACCTCTGAAGATAGACTTGTGAGACAAATTAGTTAGTCTTCTGCATTGCACTGCACAATGGGCCCCAACTGAGGGGCCTCAAGCAATTCCTCCAGTGGTTGGGGCTCTCTCTCCCATCCCTTTTTCCTTCTAAGGAAGTGTAAAGCCCAGAGGAAGCAGAAAGAGGTCCTGGGCTTTCTGGACACTCAGCTTGGGTGGGAGTATGCCAGGGCCTGGGTGAGTTTCATGGGCCTCTTGGAACACAGGAGGAGGACTGAAGGGCAGAGAGGCTGGGCAGGCACCTTCACATAAGCCAGGCTTCTGAGTTCTTGGGGTCCAGAATCCCCAAAAGTAGTTCATGGCCAGTTAGCCAGGCCTGGTTTCCTAGAAATTCCTTAGATCCCAGAAAGCGGGGGTAGGGGGGTGGGGAGCGGGAGAAAGGGTTTATCTTTTTCAACTGGTACTTCAGGATTTTATAAGATCCTCTCCCATTCCCTCCTTCAACTTCTCTCTTTCCCTCCTTGTGCTGTTGGCCCTGGGTCTCATCTCGATGACTCTTTCTCTGTCTCTCTCTCCCTGAATATGCAGGTCATGTACGTCATCTTTCCATAGCTTTGCCTCCACCCTTAAACAGAAATCCAGACCCCTTTTACAGGTCCAGAAGCTCCATTTTCCCTCCAGGTCTGAACATTCAGCGTCCCAGGCTCCAGCTCTCATGTCTTCTTTGGAGCTTGTGTCCCCCTCTCTCTCCCTTCCACCTCTCTCTGAGTTTGGAGCCCTCTGGGCAGTAGCTGGGGTCCCTGGACCCGGGAGCAGCTTATCACTGCGCATCCGTGTTGGGAGTGGCACCTGGAGTGAACTGGGATGCTAGTAGCCGCGACCCAAAGCAAGAGTCTTCCAGAAATACCCTTTAATTCCTATTTCCCAGCCTCTTCTGGCTCAGGCTCATTCCCAGGTTCCCCTTTCAGGCCCGGGGGGGGGGGCAGCCCCACCCCCGACTCCCCTTCCCCCCACCAGAGATGGACACTTTATAGGGAGAGCTTTTTATTCTCTCGTTAAACCTGCCAAAGCACAGGAGACAGAGCTAGGGAGGGAGAGGAGGCAACTAGGCGGCTGAGGTGGGGCCGGCTCCATGTCCCCTCTCCCGCCTCCCACTACTCCCCTCCCCCCGACCTAGCTGGGTTGCTCCAAACTGGAAAGCAGGAAAAGGATACCTCTTTTCTCTTGTTTTTCAAATGCAATAAAAGACAGAGAGGGAGGGAGGGAGGGAGGGAGGGAGGGAGAAGGGGAGTCGGGAGGGGGGAGGGGAGGAGAGAGAAAGGCGGGGGGTGGGGGGAGAGAGAAAGAGAGAGGGAGGGAGAGAGAGAGAGTAGGGAGAGGGAGGGAGAGGGAGGGAGAGAGGGGGAGAGAGGAGGAGAGAGAGGGGGAGAGAGGGGGAGAGAGAGAGAGAGAGAAAGTATTTTTGCAATTTCTGCCATGAAGATTTTACTAGCTTCTCTCCGCCAGGCCGCAGCCAATCAGCGCGCGTGCCCGGGCACCTGCGTCTCCTGCGTCAGGACGGCCGGGCTGAGCGAATGCAGGCGCCGAGCGAGCTGGGAGCGATTTAAAACGCTTTGGATTCCCGGGGCCTGGGTGGGGAGAGCGAGCTGGCTGCCCCCTGTATCCCCCACCCCCAGCACCCCATGAACCGACCCTCGGCCCGATGGAACCCGGCAGTTATGCCACCTTGGACGGGGTCAAGGAGATCGAAGGCTTGCTGGGAACGGGAGCGAGTCGGAATCTCGTCGTCCACTCCCCACTGACCAGCCACCCAGCGGCGGCGCCCACGCTGATGCCCGCTGTCAACTACGCCCCCCTGGATCTGCCAGGCTCCGCGGAACCGCCAAAGCAGTGCCACCCATGCCCCGGGGTGCCCCAGGGGCCGCCCCCAGCTCCGGTGCCTTACGGCTACTTTGGAGGCGGGTACTACTCCTGCCGAGTGTCCCGGAGCTCGCTGAAACCCTGTGCCCAGGGGGCCAGCCTGGCCGCCTACCCTGCGGAGACTCCCGCCTCCGGGGAGGAGTACGCCAGCCGTCCTACCGAGTTTGCCTTCTATCCGGGGTACCCGGGACCCTACCAGCCTATGGCCAGTTACTTGGATATGTCGGTGGTACAGACCCTGGGCGGCCCTGGGGAGCCTCGCCACGACTCCCTGCTGCCTGTGGACAGTTACCAGCCCTGGGCCATTACTGGTGGCTGGAACAGCCAGATGTGTTGCCAGGGAGAGCAGAACCCACCGGGTCACTTCTGGAAGGCAGCATTCGCAGGTAAACTGCCCACTACTCTGGATCCCTTTGGCGCCAAGCGTTGGGTTGTAGGCTGTGCTGGCACTTGCCTGGGAGGAGGTGGAAGGAAATTTGGGGCTGGTGAGGAGGAACTTGGTTCTCCTTGGTTGGCTTTTAGGATTCTGAAGGAGTCTAGGCAGTTAGAGAGCCTGGGTGGAGGCCCCAGAGGGTCAGTGCTGGGTGCTGTCTGAAGCCTGAGGCCCACCTGGCCCCCTGACCTCCACAGGAGACCTTGGAACCAGTCTTTCAACATATCAGAGTGTTTGGCTCTCTTAGCTGTTGTCTGGGGCTCATGGTGTCCCTGCCCAGTGGGATCCCAGTTTAATTCTACAAAAGGGTTAAATAACTCTCAATTCCTTTAGTGTGGGGGGTGGAGTAGGGTGGGTGGAAACAGAGATATTGGATGCTGTGTAAAGAATGCAACATCTCACTTTCTCTCAGATGAGTTTTTCACTTTCCAAAGGGAAGTTTAGATTTTTTGCAGCCATGACTTTGGTGTATACATTGGTGCATGTGTGTGTGCATGTGTGTGTGTGTGTGTGTGTGTCGGGAGTGGAGGCAGAAATGTGTTCCTTCCTATACAGAAATTGCCTGTAGAATCTATGGGTGGCCAAGAGCTGGAAAATGCTCATGAGGGTGGATGTGTGTTGACCGTGGGCAAAGGTCTGGCTCCGTGAGATGGGTGTGTTTGCAGACTTGCAGGTGTGAGGGCAGTGATGAGTAAAGGTGGCCTGCAGAAACCTCCTCTTTCCAAGGCTGAGGGGTGATCGGAGAGCCATCTGGATGCTGAGATGTCCTCCTGTGCTTTGGGGGAATGGGAGTGCACGAATGCCTGTAGGGTGGCCTGGGTGCTTCTATGGGATGACTTCACTTGTGGGGCCTGGGTCTGCACCTGGGTCTGCACCAGGCGGTGATCTGAGCATGTCTTTCTCTCCCTGCCTCTCCTGCTGCGCAGACTCAAGCACGCAGCACCCTCCAGATGGCTGCGCCTTTCGCCGCGGCCGCAAGAAACGCATTCCCTACAGCAAGGGGCAGCTGCGTGAGCTGGAGCGTGAGTATTCCGCTAACAAGTTCATCACCAAGGACAAGAGGCGCAAGATCTCGGCGGCCACCAGTCTCTCTGAGCGCCAGATTACCATCTGGTTTCAGAACCGCAGGGTCAAGGAGAAGAAGGTCCTGGCCAAGGTCAAGACAAGCGCTACTCTGTGAGGGACACCCAGGCTGGAAGGGAGGGGGAAGTGGGGGTATCCTCGGGAGACTAGGAGCCTGCCAGGGCCAAGCTGGGGCCCAGGACTCTGATAAGAGGCTCCCAGAGGTGATACATTTCCCAGATCAACACTCCTGGGCTGCTCCTGGACAGCCCGAGTACTCCATATGTCCCAGAGAGCCAGGGAGGCCCAGAGATACAGTCCAGTCCAACCAGGTAACATCACCTGAAGGACCTGTCCTAGTCATAATCATTCATCCTGGCAGTGGCAATAATCACCATAACCAGTACCAGTTGCCATGATAATTAGTCTCATATTTTCTATCTAGAGCTCTGTAGAGCACTTTAGAAACCGCTTTCATGGATTGAGCTGATCATGAATAAATGTGGAAGGAGACAAGTGGCAGGACAGTGTCCTCTGGATTCCCTTTTGTTTCCAAAGCCCATCTCCATCCCAGTGAGGGTAGAGGAGACAAGAAATAGCAGATTCACCCCTGTGATTACATTGCCCATTTAGCATTTTTCTAAGAAGACGACAGCTAGGCAGGGTGGATAACGATGGAGAGTACCTCTCCCTCCCTCCCTGTCCACCCCCTAGTGTGTACCCAATGGTCTCAGAAGTCCCCAGTCCCAGCTCTTCAATTTTGACCGTGTTTGAAAATGAAGCAAGTAGGTTGGCCTCCCGAATCTGTTCTTCCTTCCAGAGAAATGGGATTTGAGAAAGTGCCTGGATAATTCACCACTTCTCCAAAGCTTTCCAAGTCCTTCCTTAATGTTCGTGGTGGTTCTGACCTAATCAGGTCATGGTTCATTGGGCATTTGGGAGCTGCGTGAAATAGACATTTGTGGCTTTGTAGATGGAGCCCCTCCCAGGCATAAATGGTAACAGAATGAGAGACTAGTATCCTATACTATGGCAGTCACGGCCCAAACACACTGGTATAGCCCAGAAGTAGAAAAAACAGAATATGGCCCCTTCGCCATCCATTCCTCCTCTGCTTGGCCTCCGGTGACACGCAGAGGAGCTTGCAGGGCTCAGGCCTGCGATGTGGCAGGCCCTTTTTCAGGTGAAAGAACTACGGGTGGCAGAACCCCAAAAACCCAGTCTCAGAGTGGGGAATGGCAGGCTGCTGGGACAGCAGTGGGCACAGACTTATTTCCTTTTCACTTTCAGTTCATGTACCCTGAATCTCTGGTGGGTGGAGGGCGGGATGGCGCCAATTGTGTTTTCCGCATCCATGTAGACAGAGACCCATAGTGCGGAATTCCAGAAACCTGGGGCAGACTGCTTGCGGAGCCAGGAACCCGAACACATGTCCCTGGTTTCGCGTGCCTGGGCCCAGGGCCGGGTGGGACTCACTACCTTAGCCATGCAGCAAAGCCAGCATATTTTCGCTGGATCTTCCTGCAGCCTGGGCTGGGGAGGGGATCCCGGCAGACACTCTTCTAGCGCACAGACATCAATCGGAGAGGAGCCGCCGCTGGACGCACGTTCAGAACCACCTAGCAGAGGGCAGGTGGGATGCGAGCGGACCGAGGGGGGCCGCGGCCACGGTCTGGACGGCCGGTCCATCTCATAGCAGAGTGCTTGTTCTCCAGAAAATCCTGAGTTGGCCGCCTCAGCCAAAGTATTCCGGTATTTCCAGACTGCGATCGGGTGGGACCCCAGGCCCGGCTCCTCTTCAGGGAAAGAGCTGAGAAGGCTCTACTAAATCTATTTACCAAAGAGGAGTCGGAGGCTGAGGGGAAAGGCTCTGAAGACAGGCAGTTACTCACTCTCTGTCCCCCTTGGTCTCTTTAGAATGTGTATGCTTTGGAGGGGTTGTCAGATTCCTGATTTAAACAATCCTTCGAAGCCCTGTGGTCCAGTTTCAGCTCCCCGGTAACGCGCCCCGCTCAGAGGAGGTTGCTTTTGCCTTCCACGTTCCCTTTCAAGCGAAGTCCCAAGGCGAGTCGCTGTTAACATCGTAGGTTCACAAGGGTAGTGCAAAACCCTCCTTCGCCGCTTCAAAAATGGGAGACTTCAGCGCAGATAGGCATGTGGGTAGAGTGTGGGGCAAATGCGGGAGAGCGCCATGGTGCCGGCTCCCCACAAGGGGAGGAGAAAGGCCACAAGAGGGGTTGCCACTTGGACTTAACGCGAGATGGCCTAGGTAGAGGCCTGAAGGAGTCAGGGGCCTCGATAATCTGGACTCCCAGGGCTCTAACTTCTTCACTCTGATATCAGGGGCTTAAAATTTCGGGGCTCCTCTATTATTCTCTCGCAATAATTTCAGAATGAACAAAAGATTTGGGATTTTAGAGATTTATTTTACTACCAAAGCGTTTGGACTATTAAAATGACAAGGGCGCCCCCTTCCGGCAGAAGTTCGCATTTTCAGGGAAGCCCGCCAGGGGCTCGGCTTTAACCCCCTAATCGAGCCTTCTGGTTTCCGGATACATAGGGCCTCAGGGGTTGGGGAAGTCGGGGCTGCTTGTGAGAGCGCCAGGACCTGGAGTCGCCTGGAATTGGGCCAGGGTACCGGCAAATATATCGGTTCAGCGGCCGAGAGACCCAGGAGAAAGGCAAGGAGGGCAGCAGGAGCGATTTCGAATTGAGAAAAAAGGGCGGCCAGAGCTCCCCGGGAGCAAGGCTGCGGCGCCATCTGCCCTGGATCCAGGTCTCCGTTTCAGTGAAATACTGTATTTATCTTTCTCGCCAGAAATATTCGGGGCGAACCCCTCTCCATCCCCCCTTTCCCCTCCATGAATCATTTACTTGTTTGGAACCTGTGCAAAAAAAAATTAATTTCGTTTTGTATTAAACTCTTTTATGCAAGCCCTTTCCAAACACCAGTTTCACTCCCGAGGAGAATTATACCCTCTCCCACCAAGACCGACCATTTAAAATCTTTCCCTAATTTGTGTTTAAATTACGACAAAATCCAGGTATCTACATTTACTTGCCTGCAGCTATTTGCTTTTAAAATAGGGCCATTTTAAGCAACAGGAGAGTGTTTTGCTAAATTTATTTACACTGAATTATGTGAATATAACGTTCAAAAATCGGTAAATTTAAACAACATCCTCATGGACAAATACACTCAGAGGCCCACAAATATATTCCGGGAGATACACCTGGCGTCCTTTTTGCAGCGAGATGTAATTTTACTCAGGGCTGTCCTCCGCGCCCTCTTCCTTTCTCCGAGCCAAACATCACCGGTTGAATCTTAGCAAATGTTGAAAAAGGATCGGAGGGTCGCATCTATGCTGGCTCCAGGATCGAAATCACTTACTTCCAACTCCAAACCAGGTGGATTTTATTAAGGCCTACAGAGGCCGAATTAGGGGTAGTGGCGAAGTGCGTAGGCGAGACCTCCAGAAGCTCTTTTCGAATCTCCCTTCCCGAAGCAGCCCAGCGGAGTCGAACTCGAGGCCCCAGCTCCAGGGTCCTTTACTCTTGTTGGCAAAAGCTTCCCACCAACCCGGAACTCGCGAATCTGCGGCCAGCCGAGGATCTGCACTGCCTTGTCCCCCGCCCCGCCAGCCACCCCTACTCCGAGTGGTTCCAGGACCAGAAGCTGCCCCTGCGGCAGGAAAAAGGCCCAAATCAAGCCCCCCAGTTCAACAGCAGCGCCGGCTCCCCTCCTCCAACGCGGCACAAACTGCCCTCCCCTCCTCCAGCTCCCCTCCCCGCTTCATTAAGATTTTATTCAAGGTCCTAAGTGCTGCAGTTTAGGTTTCCTTCGGGGGAAACCCTCTGTGCCCCCGCCCCCATCTGGTCTAATGAAAACCCCAGAGCTTCAAACTGTGGTGAATTAAATAAATGAATCCGTTACCGTAAACTTGGAATAAAGCGCAGAGGCAACAGCTGCCGAGGGGGCGAAAGACGAGGTTCCGTTTTTTTTTTTTTTTTTTTTGAAAGAAACGTATACCGTATTCTCACCCACTAGAAGAGTCCCTCTATGGTAGAGGGGGTATAAAGCATGGAGCGGCCCTCGACCTCTCAAACGAGTGGGACATCCCGCCCCTCCCCCTAGGCGCTGGCCTGGGCCTGAAGAGAGATTTTAAAACATCCAATGGGAAACTGATGCCAGCCTTCCTTCCCCTCCAGGCTACCAGTTACTTTTGTGTAGAAAGCGGGTGGGGGTGGTCGGAGCCGCAGAAGAAGAAAGAGTTCCACCACTGGTCCTCCTCCCCTAAATTGCCTCCAAAAATGACAGAGGGCAGCAAGAGTTCAATCACCCTCAGAATGATGCGGAGGGAAAGGCAGCGTCTGTCTGCGCCCAGAGGTGAGGAGAGGGTCGGGGACTTTGCCATTGAACTTGAAGTTTCAGGTCGGTGGTCGCCGCCGCCCCTACATCCACTCTCCTAAACTCTTTATGGTAAGGAGGAGGGACATCTCTTGGCCTTAGGAAAGAAGGAGGAGGCCAAGCGGCCTTGCGAAGGCCAGAGCAATCGGGAGACCGTTCCGAGGCGCCGCGGTTGGCGGGAAGGCGGGGAGGCCCCGGGTTGCGCTGGGGAGGGGCACTCCATCCTTCGCCGGGCTCTCAGCCGCGAGGTGGGGAGCCTGGGGCTGTGCGCTCTCTCGCTGAGCCCCGCCCCAGACCCTGCTGGGGGCGGGGGGGAGCACCCAGCGTTGCATTTGCTTCCTTCCTCCTCTAGCCTAAGGTGCGCGAGCAGAGCCCTGTGCCTCGCCTCTCGGAGCCTGGAAACTTCAGGCCGGCTCCTGCGCAGCTCAGGGCCTTGGGGTCAGCTGAATTCTGGCCTTTGCAGAGAGAGCAAGAGTGTTATACTCCCATTTCTCAGATCAAGACAGGCCCATTTTGCTACTTCCAAGAGTGCTTTTCTCTCTCATAAGGTAAACTAGCTGATTCGTGGGCCAAGGGCGATACTGCTCTCTCAGTCTGGAACCCGCTCCAGGAGCCCTAGGGGTCCTCCCTGGAATCTGGGAGTCTCCCCGGTCACGGCGGCAGGGAAGGGCAGGCGTCAGGCTCTTGACTCTGGAAGAAATCATCCCACGGGGCGCCTCCTCGGTTCCAGGAGAGACCGGCAGCCGCGTCGGCAGAAAGGGACAAAGAAAGCCCTTCGCAGCACGCGGGACCACCGTGGCCTTGGCGGGGGAGAGATTGAGGAGTGAGACCAAGGCCCCCCATAGGACCTTATGTTTGTCTCCGCCTGAATGGAATCCTGGTACAGACAAAATTAATATTTTTGTTAAAGTTGTCGTTCTTAAAACTATAATACTTTACACAACAGCTACTTTGAAAACTAAATGAAAATTAACCATAATCATAAGAATAATGATGATTTACTAAGGCACCCTTAAGGGAAAGGCTCTGGCCCTTTAAAAAATAAATCAGTGGACCTTAGTTTCCTGAAAGCTGTCTTTTTTTTCTGCCATTCCTATGCCCTCTTCAGAAGCGTGGTGTGTGCTGGGACCTGAGGAGCAACTGGAGGGGATGCCCATGGCTGGCACATCTGCACAGGGGCTCAGAACCTGCCCAGACGCAGCAGGGGGCCACATGCCCACATCCTTGGCCACGGACACTGCTAACTCACTGGTCTTGGGGTGGGAGAAGTAATCTACAGATACTCTCTGGACTCCCCTAACCCTCCCAGCCCCAGCTGGTTCCTGCCCATGCCCTCTCAGACCTACTGTCCCTACACTGACAAAACCCACTTTATAAAATGAGGACATTAAGACTAAGGGTAAGTTACTTGATTGGTGTCACAGCCAGCAGTGGCTGAGCTGGGGGCCCAAAGCAGGTGCTCCTAAGGACCAAGCTCTGTAGTCCACATCAGCCCAAGAGAGTAGGAAGCCAAGCCTCTCTTCCACTCCCAACATTACTGCTCCTCAAAGGTCTCTCTAGACACTGACAAACACCTGTTTCCATCTGGAGCCATCCCCCGAGGTCACAGACGTGCACTCAAACTCCCTGGACCCAGCCCCTCCGGGTGAGCTGGGCAGACTGGCATAAGTGCAATGACAGGGGATTAAATGTGAGTGGAAATTTAGTTCAATCCACCACTCATTTATTGAGTGCCTACTGCATGCAAAACCTTCCACTGAGGTGGGAGGCTGGAGGAGATACAATGGAAAAACAATTTCCCTTCCTACTGAGCCCTGCTTCTCTCTCTGCCTCTCATTGCCTGCCAGATTTTGGGTCTGCAGCTTCCTTAGATGTGACCTAAAACCAGGGGACTATATTCTGTGATCTCTGCATTGCAAGGTGGAACAAATGACTACAAATGGGGAACAGGGAGTGAGAAAGATACACTCCTTTCCCCCATGGCTTATGGACAGGCTTCCTGGAAAAGGCTACGTTGGAGAAAGACCTCGAAAGATGCTTAGAATATCAAATCCAGGCGGGAAGGTGTGAGAAAACTCAGCGGAGGGGACAGAAGAGGCAGGGCTCTGAGGGAGAGATGTCTGGAATCTGGCTCTGGTTGTTCCGGGCAGAGCTGGCAGGGAAGAGGGCAGGGACGTTCTCACTGGGTCCCCACCGCTGGGCTAAGCCCGTGCTGCAATCAGACAGCCTCTCGCCCATTCAAACTGTGCCCGCCCCACTCCCACTAGGCGCTCACGCACCGAGTGTTGATGCCGGCGCGACCGACCGACCGACCGGCCGGCCGCACACCGCAGGCCCCAGGTCAGGGATAAAGAGACAGCTCTCGGAGAGAGAGCTCCATACCCACCCCCCCACCTCCGCGGACTCTCAGCTTCCCATCTTAGGTGGGCCCAGCCTGTCGCCCCTGCAGGAGACCTGAGCTCGCTCTTTGTCTGGTTGGCGGTGGAAATTCGCCGCCCCTCCCACTCCAGGCTGGATTTTGTCGTTGAACTTGAGCCAGGCCATAAACATTCCTTCACCCCTCGGGGAGATGGACAGGGACGCGGAGAGGGTGGAGGGAAATGTGTTGGCGGAAGAGGGTTGTGGAAGGATCCGGAACGCGATAGGCCGGCCTCTCCCACCCAAGCCTGCTCTGCTTCATCGACGAGCTTTTGATCTCTGCCTTCCGCGGAAAAATTCGCCAGATTGCATTTAAAAAACCCCTATTATTGAGGCCATCCGGCAAGTCAAACCAGTAATTTCGTCAGGATCAACGTAATGTAACTTTCATTTTCACTCATTCGTAATTCATGTTTTCTTAATCTTATTTTTAGGCAGTAAAATCCCCTAACTTTTTTTTAACGACCAGGAAAAGCAAATGCATAAATAGCAAACGAATAATAGCTACTGTAGATGAATTATTAGGAAAGATTGGAAGTCACCCCGAGGCCTATTTTAAAAGCGCCCCTCCCTCGGCAGAATAATCCCAGAGGGCAGCAGAGGAGCCCCGCGGAGCCTTTGGTCTCCCTAGGATCCAGAAACAGACTTGGTAAACGGGGCGCTCCCCTTCCGTGACGGAGGACGATCCCCCATCCTTGGCCTGGGGAGCCTCCAGCCGGACCTGGGACTCGGGCGCGTGCTTCCCAGTGACCGGCCGCCGGCGGAGGCTGTGCGAGCAGCCTGTTGAGACGGTATTAGTGATTTTGTTTTGTTTCTTCTTTTTAAAGAATTTAGGATCCTGGAGCAAGGGATGATTAAAGACTTGATCCCGGGATCTTTTCCTGGATCAATAAAACCCAGTGTAAGGGGAGCTGGGCGCTCAGGGCTGCTCTGGGTCTTGCGCGGGGCGGCTCCGTGCGCCGGGCTTCCCGCGAGGATCCCGGGCGGCTCAGCGAGCGGCCAAGAAGGCACCAAACCCCGGCGAATTTACGACAAGCTCCCGGACTCCTAATTAAGGGACAGATAAAATGCCTGGAGGCTGGTCCTCACTGGCGAACCGGAAAAGGGGCCTGAGGGAGTTGTCAGGATACTGCTCTTCGCGCTCTGTCCTCCCCTCCACCCCCATTTGGCTTTTACCTGCCCGAGGACTTGGACCGAAGAGGGTTGTTGTCTTACTCTCCTCCCTAACCTTCGATCCCCAGGCCTTCGGAGCCCTGCAAGAACCCAGCCAACCCCTCTCCCTTTGTCTCACCTTTGGGGAAAAGTGGCGTGGGCGCCTGGGTCAAGTTAACCGAGCTGCCCGGCATCTTTTAGGGCA
Source organism: Vicugna pacos (assembly GCF_048564905.1). Classification (NCBI taxonomy): domain Eukaryota; kingdom Metazoa; phylum Chordata; class Mammalia; order Artiodactyla; family Camelidae; genus Vicugna; species Vicugna pacos. The sequence continues at coordinate 36,143,406 of NC_133002.1, read as the reverse complement.
AGTAGGGCCACCGTTGGCCCAGGAGGGCCCTAAGCAATCGGGATTGGAGGCGTGGGGAGTGGGAGGCGAAGCTTTGAGGAAGGCTTTTTAAGTTTTAGTCTGCTGTTTCATTCTCACATCCCCCCCACCCCCACCCCCCACCTCAGTTCTGTGGAAGAGAAATGATCAGAAAGGATTATTCGGAAAAATAATTGCGAAGGCCTCATGGAATGAGCTTTTCAGAGATGATCTTAAGTCTCTGGCATTTGTGTAGTTTTTCGTTAGTTCTGTTTCGCCATTTATGAAATTTAAGGATTTACAGTATTTATTTGGTACAATCGTTTCTCTGAGATCTCATTTAGAGTGAAAGAAGCCACATCTACACTGCTCCCCAAAAGCTTCAGACTAAACACATTGAAATAATTACCCCCAACATTCCTAGTCTAAAAAAATGAAAGAAAGAAAAAGAAAAATTTCAAAGTGCAAAAAACCCTATCCAGATAGCAGAAAATAGGTTTATGGGGCTTTGAACATGCACATACTTTAAAATTTTTTAATTAACAATCTACAAACATTTATTCCATTCTTCATTCCAATGCTCATATTTCAAAATTTGCAACCACTGTTATTAGTTACTTTTGTCTTTCCTCTCCCCAACTTAGTTACAGGTATCCTATCTTGATTTTAAAACACACTATATATTTACTGTGTCATTAGCAATTTCCCAAGTCATTGCAGGTTTCTAAATGCCATCTTAAAATGTGTAATATGAAACAAAATGAGTTGTCATAATTTACAAAACCATTTCCCTAATGTTGGTCATTTAGCTTGTCCCCACGTTGAAAAAGAAAACTTTTTTCTTGATTGGAAAAGTAACACATTTTCCTTGTCAAGAATTTCAAAAATATTTTTAAAATATTATGAAGAAGAAAATAAAGCCAGCCCATATCCTACCACAAAAAGTTAACCCAAACAAGCCCTTTGTTGTATTTTCTTTAGTTGTTTTTCCTTGCAAATGTGTATAATTTCAAAATTGAAATTCTGCATGAACATTTTTGAATCTTGCCTTTTACCTTAATATTAGATTATGAACATTTCTCAGTGTCATTAACCATTCTTCAAAAGCATGTGTTTAATGATTGCATAGTATCCAGTCCTCCAGATATGCCATCATTTGGAAAAGCTTTTCTCTAATAATTGATCATTTCCATGTTTACTTTTTAAAATAATTCACAAAAGAGGAGAACATGGTTACGTCCCTACGTGTGTTTGGTAGGAGGGTGAGAGCTGAATCTCCTGGGAATAGAATGCGTCAACATTTTTAGGTTAAAAATTCCTCCTGCTAGGTATTGATTGGAAAGGAATGAAAGAGGGCCTTTGGAGCACTGGAAAAATTCTGTTTTGATCAGGGTGGTGGTTACATGGGTGTGTATACATGTGAAAAATCATTTGGCTGAACATTTAAGATTGGTGTACTTTACTTTTTAAATTTTAACACTTCTTGCCCACTCCCCCAAGCCTATATCTGTTTACACAGGAAAAAACAATGCAGGAAATAGGTAGGTGGAGGAAGTAAGAAAGGGGAGGGGACCAACCCAAGTTGGATCAGTTCACCCCTTGCTAGGGTGTTATCTTTGGTTCATAGAGACCAGGAGTAAATATTGAACAGCTAGTGATGATGAGGGGGGAAAAAAATAGAGCCTGGCCCTTCCCACGTTGAGGAAAGAAAATTTTTCCATTATAGTTGCACGCATGTGGCTTTCAATTTTCCTAGGGAGTAGAAGATAAATAAAAATAGGCTAGAAGAGGTTTACAAAGGGAGTTAAAATTAACATATAAATAGCTGACTTGGCTAACATTGTCACATGAAATTGAAGTAGGGTGCCTTTATATGTAATATAAACGATTTTTTTTTATTTCAGAAAGAATCATTTTGGATCTATTTTATAATCTACTTTTTCCCTTAAGAAGGTAGCGGGCAGGACTTGGAGGCTCCCAGACAGCTGCGCTCCCAGATCATGACTGGGAAGACCCTTCAGGGAGTGGAATAGTGTCTGGTGTCTGTATCTAGTTTTACTGGCACTATCCTGTGTGGTGCTGTGTGCCGGCTAGAACATATGCTTAATCCCTGGGATGCAGGAGGAAAGGGGAAAAACCCTTCAAACTGTTTGGCACCACGTTTACTTCCTGTTGTGCTTCAGAGAGAAGGCTGCTACAACCACTGCACAATATTAGGAGGTGATATTTAATTTTGAATTGTCATTTCACTTCTTTTTCATTTGCCATCGGGATAAAGTTGGATTTTTAATCGCTATAAGAAAGACATCAGAGGCATCTTTTCGTGTCAGTAAAATGCACGGTGGATGTTTTTTAGAACAAGCTTTCCCCAATTTTTGAGGTATAGCATAATTCAGTAAAGTGCATTTATCTTAAGTGTATGGCTCGGGAGTATTTACTCACGTAACCACCACTCAGAACAAGATACAGAACATTTACTGCACCCCTGTAGGCTTTCTCTCACCCCTTTCCAGTATAAAGTTCCAGAGATAATTGCCATTCTGGTTTCTGTTGCTACGGATTCGTCTTGCCTGTCCTGCATACAGTTAGAGTACAGACGTCTTTTGGGTCAGGTTTATACAATTCAACAAAATGTACGTGCAGTTCCTCTATGTTGTTATGTGTATCAATAGTTTTATGCTATTCCATTGTATGGAGAAACTATGAGAAGTTCACCCAGTCACCTCTTGACGGACATTTAAGTTGTTTCTATATTTGGCTATTCGGAATAAGAACTATTATGAATATTCTTGAACAAGTCTTCTGGTGGACAGATTGACTAATTTCCCGTAAAATTTCTGGATTATAGGGTAGATAGATGTTTAACTGTACTAGCTATGTGGTGTCTTAAAACATCAAATTATCCAGGCACCAGTCCCAGTTCCCTACAACTGGTGCAAATGGTCAGATTTAAGAGCAAGAAAAACCTAACATTAATGGACATGATGACATTTGCTTGAATTTCTAAAACGAGCTTATTTCGAAGTCTTAATGACCTTGATCCTTGGGACAGCAGAGATTTGAGCTTGCTGACAACAGAGCATCAAAACTCATGGCTCTGGTTCTTCCTGTAGCCTCCCTCCACTGATCCAGTCATGGACACAGTCACATCTGCAAGTTATGTCTATGTGGCTCTCACCAAACTCCCCCAAGTGCAAGTGCAATGAGCGAGTGTGAAGAAGAACTATGACTGAGGTCAATGGTCAGGATCAGCAGGGCCCAGGGGCCCAGGGGTTAGCGCTAGAAGATGGAAGCGATTCTCCCCAGTCCTGATTTGGATGCTGAGTTATGACTTGGGAAATTTACGGCCCCGTGGTCTTTTAACAAGAAGCAATCTATCTTCCCTAGCAGAACTTCCATTACTGGTGACAGGTGCCTGGAGCCAGCTTATTAAAAACCATCATTTCAACCCCCAAAGCGAAGGTGCCACAGTGTGTTGGAACAGAATACTAATTTCCAGCTCCATATCCTAATCTGGGATGTGGAGAGAACATTAGGAGGCATTTTAATATTCAAGAGAAAGGAAACCCAGCGCTATTTCTGCAGCTACACCCTGAGCCCTGGGAAAATTAGGATCTGCGTGTACTTCCCAGGTCACACTGCCCCATCCCAGCAGGTTAACACAGTTCACAGGTTCTCACCTGCTACCTTGGGCTGGCCCTGCCCTGGCCAGAGACAGAGCTCACCTCCATGCTCAGTGGCTGTGATGGAAGCAGGTGGCTCTGGACTTCCAGTCAGTGGGTTGGATTCAGGTCCTGGCTCTGGGAGAGGAAAAAGCCCTCTTACATTGATATGGTGCTTTAAAAATTTTCCAAGTACCTGTGTGCATTCACATCTTTTATCTCATGTGGTTCAGTGACGTACAAGGAGAGGGAAGGAATCTGCCCATTTTACAGAGAAGGTAAATGAATACCCTGGAGGCAGCACCTTATTGTTTTTGGAGGTGAGAGGAGCCTCCACTCATTGTTTTTTGTCCTGAAGGCTTTTCTATGCAGCTTTGAGAATAAGGCTGAGAAATCTGAATGGGGGCAAGGGGGCTGTTGTGGGGGGTTACTATTTCACAAAGACCTCTCAGGGTTGAGCCAGTTTTTGTGCCCCCACGGGGTTTCTCTACCCCCATCCCATCTTTTGGATGATCTTCATGGCTGAGTTATTCACATAAGTGACGACATTTCTGTCCTGCAGGCCTGGGTATCCCCAGGCCAAGTAGAAGGGAGAGCTAAGGAAATGGTCAAGAATTAGCCACATCGTGGGGTTGGGGGTGGAGAGGGTAATAGCCCAGTGGCAGAGCAAAAGCCTTAGCATGAACAAGGTCCTGTGCCCAGGACCTCCATTAAAAAATAAATAAATAATATATATGGAGAAGAGCAAAAATAATGATGAAGACGAAGTTGAAAGTTCATTTTCAGCTGCCTCATAGCAAAACATTTTTAAAAATCCCTGCTTTTTGGTCTCTGTCTTAACAAACACCATGAATTGTGCATAGCTGCCATGGAATAGCAGATGTTTCACACTTTTTGTGGCTGATTTCATGCACACTTTATATCACTTGTATAAAACTGCTCTAGAAAGATTTGTTCCTCTGGGAGTTCAGGGCTGGGTAGCGGGGGCACGTGCTCTGTCCTTCTCTCTGTGCTTTCTTACTCTGATGCCCCACCTGAGATCCAAGAATATTTTCTTCAGACTTGTTCCCCCTTTCTTAAGAGATCTACATAAACAAAATGAACATGTCTAAATTTCCAGTCGTTTAACATCTCAGGAGCCTGGAGGAAATGATGCCATTGTGTTTAATTGAATTTTTTTATCCGCGTGTTTGGTGCCAGGTGGTCTGAGGCCTGGGAGAGCTGAAAACTTGGTGTCAGGGACTCTGGTGGAGTGTGTGTGTGTAGGTGACAATTAAAACCAGTTTTGCCTCCTTCTCAGCATGGCCCAAGATGGTGTTTACTTGGCCTTATAAGCAGAACTATTCCCTAGGCCTTGGATCTAAGAATTAGCTGTCTCCCTTCCTACTGCCACATCCCTGGACAGTAAGCCAAGGCTCTAAAACAAAGGATTCCTCATTCGTGTGCAAAATAAGCGTTTTCCCGGAGGAGCTGCTCCTTCAACCCAGGTGTCAGTAACAGGAGACTGATGGTTGTTTCATTTTAGAGATGTTTTGGATGATCGATGCCAGCCTTTCCCAATAAAACATTTTATTTTTCCCTGGGAAGGTTTCCTTGGAAGCATCTCAATGTGCCCCATTTACTATTTTTACTCTGAATGTTTCCATTGCCCAGAATGATTTTTGTCCAAGCTCTTGGATGGAAGTGTGACTCTGGGCTGGGAAGTCTGCCTCCAAGTTGCCAAGGGGTTTTTTAGTGACTGGACCATCTCTGCCACCTTGGTTGACTACAGGGGCTGGTGAGGTTTGCCCTGCATCTTGTAACACCTCAATCTGGTTCCTCTGATCTCTCAGAGCAGGAAATTGCAAAGCTGTAGGAGCAGAGAACTGAACTGGGTAGTGATACATGATCAAATCCCAATTACCTGCAAAGGAATTTTCTGCCCTGGGCTTCTCTTGGCTAATCTTGTGATCCACACCGTTGGTGCCATCACTTCCCCCCTCTGAACCTGACACTCCTGTGGTCCTCAGCCCTGCTGTGCTTGATCCCTTTCAGCTGCAGGGAGCTGACAAGGATGTCAGCACTGATGACCATGGGATTCGAGGAGAGGGACAGCTTCTCTCAGGCTCTGGGACACCGGGATCCAAATGAGAGGTTGTGTTCACTCAGCCCTCAGAGCACAGCTTGGTGCTCTGACTTTAGGTTCACAAGTCCTAACTCTGTGTAGGTGCTGAATGAATGTTGGTTGAATGAATAAATAAACGAGGAGTGAATAAATCAATATATTCCAAGGACACTATCACAGTTGCATATCATAGAACTAAAAACTGCACTGGAAAGTAAAACTGTAAATCACATTTATGATAAAGCGAAAATTTATTTGATATGTGGTTGCCTTTCATTGGTAACCAAGAGATAAGATTTTAATACCACCTCACAGCACTTAATGAAATGCCTCTCACACCACCCCTTGCTCCTTCCTTTTCAGCCCTGTAAGTCACTTCTTCATCCCAGGCTCTTCCGTGTCGTCTTCTCAAAGGCCTTTAGAATAAACCCCGACCATTGCTTTATGCCCCCCAGGCCACATCAGATCAAATTCATATTTACATTTGCAACCTTAGCAATTCACATTGCATAGCCCTTAAGGATTTGCAGCATTTTCACTGATGTTGCCTTATTGAATCCTAACCTTGCTGTGAGATAACACTTTGTATCCACGTTTTACGTTTTGCGGATGAAGAATCCACTGGCTAACGGAGGTAGAGCCGGGACTTAGATGCAGGTTGTTAAGCCCACATTCTCTCTGCTTCCCATGCACACATTCCCTCTCCAGCCCTGTCCTCTCCCAACTCCCAAAGCTGCTACTTTTTACTTCCTTCTATGTGCCAGAACTTTCCCATCCCTAGATCTTTGACCACATAGAACCCCGCCCCCAACCATGTGTGTTCAGAATCCTACCCATTTTTCAACGTTTAGCTCAGATTCTCCCCTGAGTGGTCAGGTCTCCTCCCTCTTTGGTGCTTTCATGGCCCCTGACTTTACTGATTTTAAAGCAGCGTTAAAACACAGCATGGTTATATAAAATCTAACTTATCTAAGACACAGTGTGTTTATTTATGGATGAGCCTGTCAGGCTATCACTAGACTGCAGGATCCTTGAATACGGGGATTGGGTCTTGTTCACATGTTTTATGTCCCACAGTGCCCAGAATGGGGTCTGACACCTGGTAATTACTCAATGAACACTTATGAATACAATCATGATTTTATTGTTAAGTGAAAAAAAGTGTAGAATAGGATTATAGTAGTCTATCTTTTGTCTAAAAAGAGGGGATATAAGACTATCTTATCACGGCCATTTTCGTTTCCATAAAAGGCACATAAGAGGCAAATCACAAGAGTTTCCGCTAAGAGGTGGGGCTACAGCAAGAATGGGAGGGGTGGTTTTTTAACCATGTGAATGTAATTCTCTTAAAAATCAGAAAGGTTGCTGAGGTGATTTGACCACCAGGATGCTGGTTCCTGATGCCGCTCCTGCACTTATGAGGTGACAACATCCACAAACTGTCATCGGCCCAGCAACTCCATAGCAGGTGGCAGGCCTGCCCCTGCAGAAGGTGATAAAACTCTGCTTGATATGTGGAAGGCCAGGGGCAGGGAGGGAGAGAGAAAAAAAAGGGATTTTCTTTTCAGTCAGATAAATGGCAACTTTTTATTTAAGACATGTTTGCATAGTGTATATAATTTTAAAATGAAAAGCTAGAAAAGGTATAGGTCTTTTTTTTTTTAATTGGAGGTACGGGGCATTGAACCCACGACCTCGTGTATACTAAGCATGTGCTGTACCACTGAGCTATATTCTTCCTCCAAGAAGAATGTAGAAGACTTTTGCAGGAAGAATTTAACTGGCCACTAGCAATACAAATTTAAGATCACCCAAAGAATGACTCCTCCTCATCTCTCAGAGAATCAGCTCTGAGAAGAAAAACTGCATTTTGCAGATCATATAAAAAGGAGGAAAGAGGGCGGAGGAGAGGCAGTATAGAGTGAAAGATGGGGAGAAATAGATAAAGAAAGAGAAGAGATAGGAAAAAGATGTAGGATATAAGAAAAGAAAAAGAAGAAAACAGATTTTAAAAGACAGAGGCAAAGGCGACCAGGAGAGTGAGAGCGAGAAAGAGAGAGACAGAAAGAAGCAGTGGGAGTATGTATCTGGGAAAGGCTTGGAGGGTAACGTCCAAACCAGTCCAGCAAAGGGCTCAGGCACCAGGTGAGACCAGCCTATGCCATCAGGGGCCTGCTGGACTCTGAGATGGGGAGGCTCCATGTTCCTGGAGCAGACAGTCTGCAAAGGTTTGGTCCCAGGGGTCCCTCCAGGAGTGTGCAGGTCCCCCCCTCCTCGCCACCGCCCCAATACCACCTCTACAGCACAAGGAAACGGAGAGGGGAGAGGTTCTCTAGGCTTCCTTAGATTTTTCCAGGACCAATACCCTTTACCTCCAGGAGCTGAATTTCCAAGGGCAGGTACCCTTGACAGCCTGAGTTGTGCAGCCTTTGGGGATGGTGTGGTCCAAATGGAACTTGTCTGTCCTGCTCTTGGTAGTGGGCACAGTTGCCAGGAGACAGCCCAGCCTCCAGCTTCAGGCTCCCTCATTATCACTGACTGTGGAAGAGTGGCTGGTGCAGACTTGGTCCAGATTCCCCCTTCCTATGTGGGGAGGGCTCTGGAAAGGGATGGAGAGGGCTAGAGCAGGAGTTAAGGCTGATAGTGGAAGACCTTTGACCTCAGGTTTAGCTGTGGACCCAGCTAAACCCAGCTGTGGACCCAGCCAGAGATGAGGGGATAAATGTCCAATTCCAGACAGGATGAAGCTCTCTCTTCCCCACTCTGGGCTGCTTCCATTCCATCGGTAGGACATCTACAAAAGAGAGGAATTCAGTAGCATCTTGTTAAAAGAGGGGGAAAGTTGCATTCTGATTTTTTTTCCAGGATGTCTTCCCTAATCAAAACCAGTCGGGTGAGGATGTTCTATTCTGTCACCCACTACCTGAGTGAGTCATTTCCTTCTCCTGAGCCTGATTTCCATCCCCCTTTTCTACATATTTCTCTCATTTTTTGGGCGGTGGAGATAATTAGGTTTTTTTTTTTAATGGAGATATTGGGGATTGAACTCAGGACCCCGTGTGTGCTAAGCATGCACTCTCTCACTTGAAATATACCTTCCCCTCCATATTTCTCTCATTTAAAGTCCTGCCCTCAGGCTTCAATGAGGCAGAAAATCAACAAGGATATAGAATTCAACATCACCATCAACCAACAGGATCTAATGGACATTAACAGAACACTCCATCCAATAACAGCAGAATACTCATTGTTTTCAAGTGTCTGTGGAACATATACCAAGATAAACCATATCATTAGCCATAAAACAAATTTCAATAAATTTAAAACAATTTAAATCATACTGAATGCATTCCCTGATGACAATGGAACCAAAATAGAAATCGATAAAAAAAATGATAACAGAAAAATCTCCAAATACTTGGAAACTAAGCAACATACTTCTAAATAATCTATGAGTCAAAATGGGAATTCTCAAGCAAAATTTAAAAATACATTGAAGTGAGTGAAAATGAAAATGTAATATCAAAATTGTGGCTAAAGCAGTGCTGAGAAAGAAGTTGGTAGCACTAAATGCATATATTTTCTAATAGAAAATTAGACGAGTATCTCAAAGCAATAATAATCTTAAGTCCCCACCTCGGTAACCTAGATGAAAAAGGAGAGCAAAATGAATTCAAAAGATAAATTCAAAGCAAGTGGAAATAATAAAAATAAGAACATAAATCCATACAACTGAAAACAGAAAAAGAAGACAGTAACAGAAAACAGAAAAGAAAAAGAAAAAAATGAAACAAGGAGCTGATTATCTCAAAAGATCAATAAATCTCTGGCAATATCAACAAATTTTTTTTTAAAAAAGGGAAGAAATACTGGTACTAATGATGGGAATGGAAGAAGAGCTACCACTACAGACCCTGCAGACATCAGAAGGATAATAAGGGAATTGGTACACAGTGGGCTGAATAATGGCCTACAAAGATATTAGGTAACTGTAAATATAACCTTATTAAAAATAGGGTCTCTGTAGATATGGTTAAGTAAGGATTTTGAGGTGAGATTATCCCGGTCGGCCCTAAGTACAATCACAAGAGAAAGGCAGAGGGAGATTTAACAGACACAGAGGAGGAGGAGGAGAAGGTGATGTGACCGTGGAAGGAGTGGTTGAAGCGACGTGGCCGCAAGACAAGGAATTACTGGCTGCCTCAGAAGATGGAAAAGGCAAAGGATGGACGCCCCACTGGAGGGAGTGCAGTCTTTCTAACACCTTGATTTTGCTTCATTGATACTGGTTTTGAATTGCTGGCCTCCAGAATGGTGGAGAATAAATGTTTGAAGCCATTATGTTATGTTAATTTGTTACAGCAGTCCCAGGAAACTAATACAGCATGAACAACTCTGTACACACAAATTTGGCAACTGAAATGAAACGGACCAATTCCTCAAAAGATGCTAGCTACCGTAATTCATCTAGTATGAAAGAGGTCATTTGAACAATCCTGTAACTATTAAGAAAATTGTATTTATAATGCAAACCACTCCCCCTACCCTCCCCATTTCCAGGCCTAGATGGATTGACTGGAGAATTCTACCAAATATTTAAAGAAGGAAAAAAAATGATACATAATCTTTTCCAGAAAACAGAAGAGGAGGAATATTGTTCAATGAACTTTATGAAGCCAATATTACCCTGATACTAAAATCAGATTAAGACAGTACCCAAACACACACCAGAGAGCGATAGACCGAACGCCCTAGTGAATATAGATGCATACGTCCTTAACAGAATGTTAGCAGATGGGATTCAGCAAAATATAAAGAGAAATACAGACCATGACCAAGTGGAGTTTATTTCAGGGATGCAAGGCAGATTCAATATTCAAAAACTAATAAATGTAATCCACCATATTAACAGTGTAAACATTAAAAACCACGTGATCTTATCAATTGAGGTAGAAAAAGCATTTGACAAAATCCACACCCATTTTATAATTAAGCAAAATCCTCTCCGAGAAATAGGAATAGAAGGGGATATCTTCAACTTGACAATGAACACCTATAAAAACGGACTAGTATTCTACTTAATGGTAAAAGATTGAATGTTTTCCCCCTAAGATTTGGAACAAGCCACCACCGTGAGGGGTTTTGCGAGCACAAGGACATCTCGGTCTGCAAGATCAGCCTCCATCTTTACCTACTGCAAAGCTGCCCTTGGACTTGAGAGTGAATAGGCCAGTGGCATACTCTTCTGTCTGGAGGGAAGAGTCATTAAAGAGGTCTACACAGGCTTTAGTCTCAGAAAAGAGGCTTGTACAGGTGTGGGCCATTTGGACAGCAAATTCCAGTGTCCTGGGGACCTGGGCCACAGTCTAGAAAGGAGGGGGTGTCCAGGCTCTGGGTGGAACTATCCTTCTGTCTCATAGATTCCTCACCTTGTGGGGAAGGGCCAGCTAAAAGAGCAGCAAAGGTGGGGGTCCTCTTGCCTGGGCCTAGTGTCAATACTGTAGATGAGTTGTGAAATTCAGAGTTGTTCCTTTTCAGAAAGGTTATATGCTGCAAACACTGAAGTGGATAATTCCCCTGGAGGGGCTGGGGGAACAGAACTTAAATATATTGACACTTTTGCAGCCAAACACATTAATATTCATTCTAGGTGGGTTAAATGAAGACTATATCGACTCCCTATAGTTGCCTCAATAAATTCCTCAGGTCACATCAAGTCAGAGTTTGCCACCACATGAGTTTGTGCCAAACTTCAGAACATGCTTTGGGTTTTTCAGAACTTTTTGAGAAGCCCACTTAGCCTTGAACTAATTAATATAAGAGACCTATGCCGGGCATATTAAAAGATATAGTCCCTACTCAGAAGGCGGTAGTCGGAATGGAGAGGTGAGATATTTAGAAGGTAGCATTAGAAGGAATTGGTGAGCAATGAGATATATTGGGGTCGACGATAGAGAAGAAGATTCTAGAATGACTCTCAGAGCTCTATCTGGGGTGACTTGGTGAATGGTATTCACTGAGATTAGAACAGGAGGAGATTCAGGGTTTTAGGGGCCGATGGTGAAATACCAGTGGGGGCATTCAAGTAACAAGGTCCTCAATGGGAGGTCTCCGTGGTGGCCTGTCCAGCACTCCCCGCTAGGCTCCCCCTGGTGAGCCCCCCCCACCTCTGTGATTCTAATGGTGGTTGCTATGTTCACACAGACTCCACCACCCTAGCTACAGCTGATTGGTCAGGGATTGGAGGCCTGACCCAGAGTTTTGTTGTTTTTTTTTTAAGTGTGTTTGAATACTGAGGACAGGACTGATGATAAATCTGGGAATCACCCCATATCAGTAGCAGTAAGACCCAAGAATGGACTAGACTTCCTGACAGCATTTTGTAACAAGAGAGGGTGTAGGGGGAGAAAGAAGTCTGAGGATGGAATCTATCAAAGGTTAAGGAGAGAAGCAGAGTTCACAACTGAAGTAAAAGGAACATTCAGAGAAGTAGGAAGAAAACCAGGAGAGAGTATGGCCCTATTTTGGATTCTACACCCACTTCCAATGTGTGTATGTGTGTGTGATTTCCCCCACACGACCAAACAGTTCTCAGGGCACCAGCTGGGTGTCCCAGACTTCAGCTCAATTCTGACACTACCTACACGGAGATAGCAAGAGATCCCACAGGTTAAGGGTTAAGACTGGGTCCCCTCCCCCAGCTGAGACACCAGCTGAAAGCCCAGGTTGTCGCTGTGCCTGTGACCAGCAGGCTGTACGTCAGAGGTTCACATGGCCCCCACTTTGGGTTCCGTTAATTTTCCAGAGTGGCTTATAGAACTCAGAGAAACATTTTACTTACTAGACTGTTACTGAATCCCCTTGACTTAGATAATGGTTTATTATAAAAGGATGTATCTCAGGAATAGCCAGATGGAAGAGATGCCCAGGGGAAGGTGTGGGGGAAGGGCACGGAGCTTCCATGCCCTCTGTGAGCATGCCACTCTCCCCGAATCTCCCATGTCCACCAGCCTGGAAGCTCTCTGAACCCAATCCTTTGGGGTTTTTATGGAGGCTTCATTGCGTAGGCATGCTTGATTAAGTCACCGGCCACTGGCAACTGAATTCAGTCTCAAGCCCGTCTCTCATCTCTGCAGGTTGGGGGATGGGACTGAAAGTTCCAATCCTCTAATCACATGCTTGACTCTGCTGGCAACCAGCCCCCAACTTTAAGTAAGGACCCCAAATCACCTCACTAACAACAAATGACCTCTTTATCACTCTCATCACAAGAAATTCCAAGGGTTTTAGGAGCTCTGTGCCAGAAGACCAAATACACACACACACACACACACACACACATATATAAAAATAGAGGTACTGGGGATTGAACCCTGGACCTTGCACATGCTAAGCATGCACTCTACCACTCTACTCTACCACTGAGCTATACCTACCTCCCTGTATTTATTGTATATCACAATATCATTTAGAGTTGAGGAAACAGGAGCTGAGAGGCTAAGCTAAGAAGCTGGCTGATTCAGGACTCAAATCCAGGCCTTTTTTCTTTCTACTACACCACTACCCAAAAAGTCCTGTGGGTTTTGATTATTCTGTGTTGTTGCTTTTCTAAAATGGACTTTAAGGGAGACAGTCAGTATGGACAACCTGTTATATTTTCCGATTTCCTTCAGAGCCTGTGCCAGGTTTTGAACTGAAGGCTGCCTTTGCTCTGCCCTCCTGTTTTTGGTCAATATTCATATGTCTGCCTAGGATTTGGTATTTTAGGCCTATGGGCCTGATCAGCATCAGGAGCACCAAGGGCCTCAAAACCACTCCAGACAAGGGCAAATAAAATGTTGAAGTGGAGTGAGGGTGGAGACCAGGCTGAGGGGACCACACGGGAGGGCATTCTTGGGACATCTGGAGCCACATCCCATCCCATTTGCTCAGAGACTTCAGTTTGATCCCATTTGTCATCTCCGCACACCTTCTTCTCAATGTCGTAAGTCACAAAGATGAGTCATTAAGCTGATTTGCTTAATTTATCTTGTGAACACACTAATAAAAAGACTGTTACTGAATCCCCTTGACTTAGATAATGGGAGGGTGACAGAAGTTCCAGGAGAACCAATAATCCACTTTAATTAAATTAGATAATAGCCATTAGAGTTAGTAATTAGTGTCACTCGCCTGGTAATTGAGTGGTTGATGTGAAAAATGGCTCCATGTTAGGATCTGTCTCAGAATGATTGTAGGAAGGATACAAATTTATATGTCCCTTCACATTTATTGTGCATTTACTATGCATCAGGAAGTAGGATGTTGAGCAATAGAGTCAGAGCAGCGAGCAAGAAAGATGAGGTCCCTGTCCTTCTGGAACTTGTATTCTAGCAGTTTGGTTTCACAAGCCCACTAACTGGGGGCGTTTCTAACAGTTGAAAAATGGCTTTCCCTACTTCCTTTCTTAGTAAGAGAGACCACTCACCAGGATCCAGGCCCAATTGTCAGAAGAAAATAAGAAAAACATTTTCACATTTTGGTTCTCACTGCAGCCCTGCAAGGCAGGGTAACATGGTAGAAAGGGCCAGATCTGGGTTCAGATGCCAGCTCTGCTACTTCCTACAGCTATTGCTCTCTGAGAGCCACAGAAAGTCTTCCAAACTCTCTCCTGAAGCTCTGGGATGATAACATACATCACATACGGCTTATAAATCCTTGGCATATCACACAACAGCTATTGCTAATGCTATTGCTATTGCTATTAGCTAATTTTTAAAGATGAGAAACTTGACACAGAGAGGTAAAGTAATTTGTCCAAGTTCACACAGCTGATAATAGGTAGAGCAGGAATTTGAACCCAAATCTGATGCCAAGCCACCTCCTCTTTCTAATTTGGCACCCCTGTCTGGCGAGAGGCCCGGAAGGATTACCCATGGGTGGAGTGATGTGTTAGTTTATGGAGGAATGCAGGCATCGTTACTTGGGAAGTGCAGCCTGGGAGAACCAGGGGAGATGCGCGGTCTGGATAGGCAAGAACGCAGATGGTGGTCTGTGAACAAGTCCAGACAGATGGGTAGCAAGACCCAACCAGAGGAAACCAGGTTCAGGGTCTGCCTAGGTCGGCTCACCTGCAGCCAAACACTGCCCCCTGCCGGCCTCCCGAGGGACGGAGGCCGGCGGCTGGCTCAGCTCCCGGAGATGGCGGGCTGCCCACGACTGAAAGGAGCCCTGGGGACCGCGCCTCCTTTCTCCTAACAAAGCAAGGAGGGCCAGAGAAGTGGCGGCACCTCGCTACCCCTATGCCAGCCTGGGCCACTTAGGGTGACGTCGCATAGCTTCCCTCGCTGACAGAGCTTTTCACCAGAAGGGGCCAGAGCTAAAGATTTTCCCTGCTATGGACCCCCACCCCGGGCATCTCTGGCGCCTCTCCTTGCCACGCAGAACCCTCATCCCGATAGCGGGCCTAGCGGCTGCCCACCCAATCCTGCCTAGGGTGCCAGCCACCTGGGGTGGGCGGCGGAAGTCCTTAGGGTTGAGCCTGAGTCTCGCGTGAGGCATCTTAACCAACTCTCGATCGGCTGAGGAGACACTGTGGTGGCTGCCACCAAATGCAGCCGCTTCTTGTCCCCCTCCTGGCATCCTCCTTGTGGCCCCGGATTCTGGTCCGCAGGGGTTAATCTTGTGGAGGGAGAGAACTGACCCTCTTCAGGCTGCAACTTGACAGGTGTGGGTGTGGGGTTCTCCACACTTCATCCCATCCCTTCCCTCCCTGCTCTCCAGTTTCTTTGGCCACAGCTGCTAAACAATGAGTTAAACGTTTCAGGATTCTCAGCTTTTAGTACCGATATAGCTCTGCACCTCCATTTGCTCTCTGCAAAGTGAAGTGAGTTAAATGCTCTAAGAACAGAAGTAAACAGCATGTCTTAACATAGTCATGTGCATTTCTCCATCTAAGAGAAACCCTTGGGGGAGCAATCTGCAGGAGACCTTGTCTGCAAGGCAGCCAAACATCGGACACAGCCAGGGAACCAGCTGGAGATATGACATATGGCCCCATAATAATGTGAAGTTGGTAAAACAACAGAGAAGGAGCTCAGTAGCATCTGGGGGCGGTGTGTGTGTGTGTGTGTGTGTGTGTGTGTGTGTGTGTGTGTGTGTGTGTGTGTGTGTGTGTGTGTGTGTGTGTGTGTTGGGAGGGGTCCTTTGTCGTATTCTTCCCAAGTCAAGAATTCCCATTTGGAACAGAAGAGATCTGACTCAACTAACATTCCTGTGGAAAAGGAGAGCGTGTTGGGGGAGTTTCTGACTGAGCTGACCTCGTGCTCAGGGTGAGAGAGCCTGCAGCCCAGTTCCCTGCGGGTGGCTGAAGGTGGCTGAGCCTGACTGAGTAAGCAGCACTCATATTAAAACTGGATAAAGAACTTTCCAGTGCATCCTTAGGTCATCTGAACACTACTCTGACTGTAAGTTGGGCTGGGGAGTTACTACCATGCTTTTTTTTTTTTTTTCAGATAAGGACTTGGAATTGGAAGCTCAGAGAGGTGAAGAGATTAACTTGATGAAAAGATGGGTTTGGAATGCAGGTTTTTGATTCTTTCCAACCCAGTGTCTTGGCGGGGGGGTGCTCTCTTAATAAAGTGTGACCTGCAAATCCAGAGGGGAGATGGCTTTGCACTACAGTATAGAGCTCTGTAACTTTTTTTTTTTTTTTGGCCATTTTTGTTTAGCATTGTTTCTTTTTCTTTCTTTCTTTTCTTCTTCTTTCTTTCTTTGGCTGTGGGGGAGGGTGGTAATTAAGTTTTTTTTATTTATTTATTTTTAGTGAAAGTACTGGGGATTGAACCCAGGACCTCCTGCATGCTAAGCATGGACTCTACAACTGAGTTATTTCCCTTCCCCCTCTTTTGCACTCTTGAGCACTGCATTTTGACAAGGACACCATCAGATTCTTCTCATTACCAATTAGGTCTCCACTCAGTGTCACCTCAGAGAGGTCTTCCTTGACCTGTCTAATATTGTCTCCTTTCCCAATGATATTCTTTCACGTTTAGGGCACCACCATCTGAAAATGTCTTGTTCGTTTCTGTGTCTCCCCCATGAGAATGCAACGCCTTGTCATGTTTCCCTCCATGGCCCTGGGCCCAGCGCATGCCAGGTGTTCCATTACGATGTTTGAACAAATGAACGAACAAGAGCAGTGGTTTTCAAAGTCTGGTTCACAGATTCCTGGGGGACTCTAGACCCTTTCAGGGGGCCCGCAAAATCAAACACTAAGTCATAGTTTGTCTTTCACTCAAATTGATGTTAACATCATTTATATTGATGGGTGAAGCTGCCGTCCACCAAATTATACTGGAAGTTCTTCACCACCACACACTGACAGTAAGAACAAGACAAAATAAAAGCCAGCTTCACTTCTGAATGTACTTGATGAGGCAATATAAATGATTCATTTTTATTAAAACTCAATCCTTGAGCATATAAAATAAGAAGTAGTCATAAAGTACTTTTGCACATAGGACAGTGGTTGTCTTGAGAAAAAGCACTTGTTTGAGTTGTGAGCTAAATTAGCTGCCTTTATTTTTTTTTTCTAATGGAACCATTTTCCTTGAAAGAGTGCCTGACAGAAAAAAATCTATGTTAATTCAGACTTGGGTATTGGCAGGCAGTTTTTAAAAACAGAGCTTTCCCTTTCATGGAAAACCACTGCCAGTTTTCATTGCTAATTATGAAATTCAAGTTTTAAGACAAATATTGGAATTTGGGAAAACATATCTATCACTGAGAGTCTGACAGCTTTCCAAAACCTGCAGACTGTTCTGATGAGCTTGGTGTTGACATTAATAAATGTGAAATTTTGGTGTTGAATCATGAAATGTGTCAACATTTGGAAGAGCTGTATAACTTGGTGAAACAAATATTTTCCAAATGACCAACACACAATGTTCCAGAATCACGCATGGATGAAAGATCAGTTCAAAGCACATTACAGACCAATGGATTTTAATGTAATGGAATGAAAAGTTCATTGATATGGTTTCAGATTTCTCAATGCAACTAACCTTCAAGACACTACCACTTGCCCAGTTTTGACATGGTATCTAAGAAAAATGTCTACAATTACTTGAAAACACTAAAAAATACTCCTCCCTTTCCCAACTATGTATCTGTGTGAAATCAGACTTATTTTTTCTTATGTCAACCCAAACAATATGTCCCAACAAACTGAACGTAGAAGCAGGTATGAGAATCTGCCCGTCTTCTATTAAGCCAGACATTACGGAGATTTGCCAAAATGCAAAAACAATGCCACTCTTACTGCTATTTCTTAAATTTGGAAAATATAGTTATTTTTCCTAAACTGTTACTTATGTTAACATGTATATGGTTTATTAATGCTATTTTAAATAAATTAACAAATAAGTATTTTAAACATTTCTCAGTTTTAATTTATAACACGGTGAATATCAATGGATATTTAATATAAACACATAAACAAAAACAAAACCCATAAACAAAAACCCAAAAAGCTCTTTGATCCTCAATAATTGTTAAGAAGGTAGAGGGGATTTTGAGACCAGAATATGTGAGACCCACTGATCTAGAGATGAGAATATCAGCTTTTCTGTCTCTTTTTTTTCTTATTCAGATATAATTCACATACCATACAATTCACCATTTTAAAGTGTAAAGTTCAGTGGATTTTTAGTATATTCACAAGGTTGGTCAACCATCACCCACTATCTGATTTCAAAACATCTTCATCAGCCCCCCAAAAACCCTGTACCAGTAGCAGTCACCCCTCCATTGCTGCCTCTCCATACCCTCCCTGGAAACCACAAATCTCAATGGATTTGCCTATCTTGTCAATTAATATAAATAAAATCACACAGTATGCGCCTTTTGGTGCCTGGCTTCTTTCACTCAGCATTCTTTCACATCTTTCAAGGTTCATCCATGGGGTAGTGGTATCCGCACTTTATTCCTTTTTATGATAGACTTATACCCCATTGCATGATGTATCACATTTTGTTTATCCATTCATCAGTTGATAGACATTTGAGTTGTTCCCACTTTCTGGCTAACAATACTGCTATTAATATTCATGTACAAGTTTTTATATAAATCTATGTTTTCAATTCTCTTGGACATATACCTAGGCGTGGAATCCCTGGATCTTATAGTAAATTTTTGAGAACATGCCAAACTGTTTTCCACAGTAGTTCCATCATTTTGTATTTCCACTAGCAATATATGAGGGTTCCAATTTCTTTACATCCTTGGTAGTACTTGTTGTCTTTTTTTAATTAAAAAAAATTTTTTTTATCTTGGGGGAAGGTAATTAGGCTTATTTGTTTATTTATTTTAATGGAGGTACTGGGGACTGAACCCAGGACCTCGTGCATACTAAACATGCGCTCTGCCACTGAGCTATTCCCTACCCCACCATTGTTGTCTTTTTGATTATAACTGTGCTAGTGGGTTTGAAGAGATATCTCATTGTGGTTTTGACTTGCATTTCCGTAGTGACTAATGATACTGAGTATCTTTTGATATGCTTATTGGCCATTTGTATACCCTCTATGAGAAATGTCTATTCCAATCACTGGCCCAATTTTAAATTAGGTTATTTATCTTTTTATTGTTGAATTGTAAGAGTTCTTCATAATTCTAGATACAAGACCTGTATCAGAGCTATGATTTGCAAATATTTTCTTCCATTCTCTGGCTTGTCCTGTAAATTTTTTGATAGTGCCTTGGCCCACAAAAGTTTTTAATTTTGATTAAGCTCAATTTATCTATTTTTCCCTCTTGTGCATTTGGTGTCATATCTAAGAAACCATTGCCTACTGCAAAAAAAAAAATTACACTTAATGTTTTCTTCCAAAAGTTTGTAGTTTTAGCTCTTATATTTAGGTCTTTGACCCATACTGAGTTAGTTTTTGTAGATGATGGTGGTAGGGGGTCCTAATTCATTCTTTTGCACATGGATATCCACTTGTTCCAGCACCATTGTTGAAAAAAATATTCTTTCCTCATTAGATAGTCTTGACACCTTGACTATAGATATATGGGTTTATTTCTGGACTCTCAATTCTATTCCACTGACCTTTACATCTATCTTTATGCCAGTACCACACTGCCTTGACTGAAATTGAGAAGTGTGAATCCTCCAACTTTGTTCTTTTTCAAGATTGTTTTGGTTAGACAATCTTAGCTTTAATATTAACTCTGTTTTTCATTCTAGGTGGTAAATGTATAGCTGTTTGTTATATTATTCTCTTTACCTTTCTGTATTAGATTTTTTGTACTAATAAAAAGGGTGACAGCTAAATGTGGGTGATGATTAAATTATGTAAAAGAGTTAAATGTGAAACACTTATAAGAGTATCTGGCACCCTCTATATGATTAGCTGTTGTTGTTGTTACTCTCTTAAGTGAAATTTTAGAGAAGCATCTTTTGAGGTTGGAATATCAGGATTCAAATACTGGTCCTGCCACTCCCTAAAGGTGTGACCTTGGCTAATTATGAAATCTTACTATACCCTAATCTGTAGAATGTGGATAATAACCTTAGTCTCATAGGGTTGTTGTGATAATTAAAAGAGATACAGACAAAATGAAATGATATAACAGATAACAGGAGATTCTTGAACCCAATAGGCCCTAAACTATCATTTGCCTTCCTACAGTTCTGCAGGGAATGATCAAACTGGTAAAAAACAACAACAACAACAACAAAACTTGGGACTCATTCCACATGAAGGACATGAAGGAAATGGAGCACAAAGCTGTTTTTGAATATCCAAAGCCAGATGTGGAAGAAAATGTCTTTTCTTTGTACTCTAGAGAAACCCAGGACTCCTGAAATTAAGGAAGTCATTGTTCCTTAACCCCTTTCTTCCCCAACCCCAGCCCTCTGGGAACTTCCGTGATGCTCAAGTGGTCATACAGACCAGCACCTGCCAATTTGTAATTATAATTATTTAGGTCTCAGATGCTCCCACTGGGTGGTCCCTTTTCAGAAATATTTACAAAGTGATTACAATGTTCCTGACATTATATATGTTAGATCTTGGGGTTCATGAGTGAGTAAGATGCTGCCCCAGTTCTCCAGAAGGTCACAGCCCAGTTAAAACCAATTGGTGAAAGTTTGAGGGAGCTAGACAGCCAATTGTTATCTCTCCTAATTCCTCCTTAGTTTTGGAACCAATACAGCAGCTGCTTCTCCACCATAAATCGCTAGACTCAAAGGGAACGTTTCAGAGCAAGCGGTCACTGGCACAGAGGTCTTTGGGCCTGGAAATACGTGGCTTTCTGAGCGTGGAGCACCCTCTAGTGTCTGTTCAGGGTAAGGCGACTTCAATGGGAAACTTCAAAGATCCCTATTTAACTGCCAATAGTTTCTTAGTTTGGTGCAATTTATGGTTAAGCTGCTTTGTGGTCTCCACTGCAAGACAGCTTAAAAATAATAAATAGCAGAGTTGCCAACATTTTTTGAGCACTTACTGTGTCCCAAGCCTGTGTTAATTGTCTTACCTGGTTACCCATGAAGCAGATACCACTACACTACTATTACTATCAAAAATGTCATCTCAGGTCCAAATTAAATTCTTCATGCTATGGCCATACCTCTCCCTTTTTGGAGATAAAGGATTGAGGTTTCTTCTTTTTGTGACAGAACCTGTGATTAAAAACAATAAGTTTATTTTTAAAATCTAATTTGCTTATCCAATC
Source organism: Vicugna pacos (assembly GCF_048564905.1). Taxonomy (NCBI): domain Eukaryota; kingdom Metazoa; phylum Chordata; class Mammalia; order Artiodactyla; family Camelidae; genus Vicugna; species Vicugna pacos. The sequence continues at coordinate 36,121,923 of NC_133002.1, read as the reverse complement.
ATGTTTTTTTGTTTTCCCCAAAACTTGAGAGATTGGAGTTAGCTTTCTCTATAAAGGTACACTGAAAGATGATAAACATTAACTAGTCCCAATTTGTATTTGAGTTTCAGAGAAGTTAAGTAACTTGTCCCAGTTCACATAGCTAATATATTAGAGGAAGAGCTGGGATTTGAACACAGGGCAGTCTAACTTCAGGACAGCAAGCTTTCAACCACTACATTGTTGAAATACCCCTTCAGCAGCCAGGGCTGAGAGCCCACAGATACAGTGTTTGTGGTGCTGATGAAAACTGGTTAGGGCAAGAGTGTGTGTTGAGTTGTATTGTAGGAGCTGCTACATTTTAGAGATATTTGAGTTCCATAGTTGGAGGCCCCATGACAATGAGTTGGATGGTGGGTCCTTGGTGCTTGCAGCTGATCAATTACACTGAGGGCATATGAGTTGCAGTATGAGATACTGGGCTAGCTCTCAAAACAACCCTTAGATGCTTCTTCTTATCTTCACATAGTAGAATGAAGAAACTGAAGTTCAGGTTGGTCCACAGACAGTAAAGAGCTGAGATGCAAATCAGGTAGCAAAAATTATAATTAATAGTTACTGAAGTCTTACCACGTGACAGGCACTATGTTAAGCTATTTCCATATATTATCTCATATAATTAACTCAAAGAATTATAAGCTGAGTTCTAAAGTTAAGGAGAGATTAAGGTGCCTACGGTTACACAGTGAGTGCAGAGCCATGAGTCAAACTTTGGTCTCCAAAGACCCTAGTCTTCGTCACTCTAAGATCTAACAAGAGAATGTCTGACCTTTTCCTGGGTCACAGAAGCAAAGTGAATTTAAAAACACACACAAAAAATCATAGCCATAAAGATTCAGAATGGTGTGGTGGTTAGTACTCAATAAGCATTGACTCGGTCTAGCTATTTCTAGACCATGTATCTCCTGCTATGTGATGAATCACCCACAAGTTTGGCGTAGCCATCGACGTCTCCTTGCTAACATAGAAATGGCATCTAGACGACAGAGCCAAACCTGGTCCTGTAGCATATCCCTCCTGAAGGAGGCAGCAGCCTCCCCTGTCCTCAGTCCCTGGCCAAATACCATAGTGCTGGGGCAGGTCATTCCTCCCCCAGATCCCTTGGCTACTTGGGGAGCCCCTTGGGATCAGTTGAGTGAGCAGTAAAGGGAGTTCATATGCTTTAAGGATGAAGAACCACTGTCACAGCTGATGCAGCTTGCTCTCTGTCTGTGCCTTCTGTCCCTTAAAGAACAGGACCTGAGGGTCCACACAATTTGCCAAATGTCAGCAGTTGTCTTAGCAATAAAGGATGCCTTGGCCAACAATTGGCCCCTTTGCACATTTTTTCAGATGTTTAGGCTATAGTCAATGGTCTAGCCATTTGATCCAACCAATGGCAGCAACAACTCCTTATTCAAGGTCATTCTGTTTGGGGTAAAGAATTCTGGGAATGTCCTTGCTTCACAGATACCGAAGAATATAAATCAAGGTCAGACATGTCTCTGCACATACTAAAGTCACAATACAAGTCCTCACTAAGGCACTCTTTATCCTTTTTAGAGTTCCTGACATTGAGAATGACCAAGGCATTCATTTCACTCCTAAAAATATATAACACTGCACTCTTGAACAAAGCATGCAATAGAGCTTTCACCTCTGTTACTGGCTTCAGGCTGTAGGTCTCATGGAGGACCATAAAGACTTACTTAAACAAGTTCAATTTTAATTAAATGAAATGACACATTTTAGTTACCAGTCAAACAATAGGGGTGAATTATAATAGTGTCCAGGTGTATTAATGGCTTGATCATCTTTTCGTATGATTATTGGCTCATAATCTGAGCAATAAAATAATTCTCAATAAATTTAAAATGATTAAAATGTACAAAGTATGTTTTTTGAGAAAAACAGAATTAAACCAAAAATCAATAACCACAGATCTGACAAATCATCAAAATTTCTGGGAAATAAGCACCACACTTCTAAATAACCCACAGATCCTATGAGAAATCACAAAGGACATTAGAAAATATTTTGAATGAATGAAATTGAATACAATTTACCACAATGTGTGGATGCAGCTAAGGCAGTGCTTACAGGGAAATTATAGCATTAAATACTTATATTAGAAAAGAAGAAAGATCTAATAGCAATACTCTAAGCTTGTACCTTAAGAAATTAGAAAAAAATAAAAGAGCAAATTAAACCCAAAGCAAGCAGAAGGAAGGAAATAATAAAGGTGAGAGTGGAAATCAATAGAACAGAAAATGTATAAACAATAGATAAAAATCAAACACTATTAAAAAAGATCAATCAAGAGGGGAAGGTACAACTCAGTGGCAGATCGCATGCTTAGCATGCACGAGGTCCTGGGTTCAATCCCCAGCACTTCCATGAAAGTATATAAGTAAATAAATAAACCTAATTACATCCTCCCTAAAAAATCAATGAAACTGATCAACCTCTAGGCAGACTGATCAGGGAGAAAGAAAACCTGAGAAGGCACAAATTACCACGATCAGGAGTGAACAAGGGAACATCCCTACAGATCCTACAGACATTAAAAGAGTACTAGGGAACATTAGAAACAACTTTATGCCAATACATTCAACAACACAGAATACTTTAGTAAATTCCTTGAAAGACACAAACGTTCAAAGCTCACTCAAGAAGAAATATATAACCTGAATTGTCCTATGTTCATAAAGAAATTAAACTTGTGATTTAAAAAGAAAGAAATCTTCCCACAAAGAAAACTACAGGCCTATATGGCCCCAGTGGTGAATTCTACCAAACATTTAGGGAAGAATACCAATTCTGCACAACCTTTTCCAGAAAATAGAAGAGGGGGCAATACTTCTCAACTTATTTTGTGAGGCCAGCATTACCCTGATATCAAAACGAGAAAAAAATATTTAAAAAACCAAAAAAGCAAAACAAAACACAAAACCTGTGAATTTAGATACAAAATCCTTAATATGTAAGCAAATGAAATGCAGCAGTAAATCAAAAGGCTCATTCATCAAGATCAAGTGGGATTCATCCTGGGAATGCAAGGCTGGTTTAACATTTGAAAACTCAATGTAATGCAATTCACTATACCAAAAAACTAGAAAAAGAGGCATAAAGCCACTTGATGAAATTTACCATTCATTCATGACAAAAACTCTCAGCAAACTAGTAATAGAAGGGAACTTCCTTAACCTGATAAAGAGCAACTAAGAAAAACTTACATCTAGCATTATACATAACAGTGAAAGATTGAATGTTTTCCCCCTAAGATCTGGAAAACACAAGGTTATCTGATCTCACTGTTAACATTGTACTAGAGGTCCTGTGCAGTGAAGTAAGCAAGAGAAATGAATAAGAGGCATATAGATTGGAAATAAAACTGTCTTTGTTCACAGATGCAATGATCATCTATGGTGAAAAGCTTAAGGAATCTACTGAAAAAATGTACTTGAACTAATAAGAGTTATTAACAAGGTCACAGGGTATAAATGAACTATAAACCAACCATATGACCCAGCAATCACACTCTTAAGTATTTTACCAAGAGAAATGAAAACATCTGTCCACACGAAGATTTGTAGTGAATGTTTATGGCAGCTTTATTCATAATAGCCCCAAACTGGAAACAACCCTAGTGTCTAACATTTGGCAAATTGATAAATAAATTGTGATGTATCCATAAAAAGGAACAAATATACTCAGTGATAAAAGGAAACCATTAACTGAAACATACAATATGAATTAATCTCAGAATTTGTATGCTAGATGAGAGAAGCCAGACAACAATGCTACATTCTAAATAATTACATTTACATGAAATTTTAGAAAAATCAAGTTAATAGTGACAACAAGATCACAGATCAATGGTTACTTGGGAATGGGTGAGGAGCAGATTGACTGCAAAAGGCTACCAGGAAACTTTTTGTGGTGATAGAAATGTCCTATGATTGGGAATAGTAGTTACATGGCTATTATACATTTGTTAAAAATCACTGGATTATATACTTTAAAATAGTGTATTTTATTATATATAAATTATATTTCAATAAAGCTGACAAAAAATACTGAAGGGAAAAAACCCCACATTCTGTGAATCTGTCTCCTCAATCCAGACTAAATAACCTGTTATAAAAATAGCTTCAGAATTATAGAAAACTAGTCTTTAATTCACCTAATATACTACCTCAGGACCTTTGCACCAGTTGTCTGCTGCCAGGAACAGTCTTGCCTTCCACGTTTCTTCTAGATAACTCTTCATCTTGTCCTTCAGGTCTTAGTTTCAATAGCATGTCCTTATAGACAGGTTCCCTGAACCATCCTTCCAAATTATGTTCCTCCATTATTCTCTATTCTAGCACTCAGTTCCTTCTTTTTTCAAGCACTTTATATGACTTTGTAATGAAATGTTGGCTTCTGTGTAAACTTGCTTAGCATCTATGTTCTCCCAGGATGGAAGTTTCATGAGGTTAGGAACTGTGTCTATTTTTGTTCAACAAAGGACCATTTTCAGCAGGGTGGACAGATAAAAGATTAAAGATTAATATTTATCCAAAACTAAGAGCTCTCACTAAGTGACAATGAAAAGATCAATGCTTAAAATGAGCTTAGGTTTCAAATAGGTAATTTGCAGAAGAGCCATAATCAATCATACGAAAAGATGACCAACCAACCTTTGAACAAACTTGTACTCTCCCATCATATGCACAAATAAACTCAGGGATATTAAAGGCTTCATTTAAAAAAATTAAGAAAAATAACATTTAGGTGTTGTGATAGAAAGAATAATGGTCCCCAAAGATGTCCACACCCTAGTTCCTAGAACCTATTAACATGTCACCTTACACAGCAAAAGGACTTCACAGATATGATTAAGGACTTTGAGATGGGGGGATTATCCTGTATTATCCAGGAAGGACCAAGCTAATCACACGGTTCTTTAAAATTGAAGAAACTTTCCTGGCTGAATCAGAGAGATGAGACCAGAGAAGAAGGAAAAGAAATTTGAACATTAAAAGGACTTAAAAGGCCATTGATGGCTTTGAAGCTGGAAAAAGGAGAGTGGCAAGAAGTGTGAGTGACCTCTGGAAGCTGAGAACAGCCCTTGACTGACAACCAGCAAGGAAATGGAGGTCCTGCAGTATAAGAAACTGAATTCTGCCAACAACTCGAATGAGCAAAGAAACAGATTCTCCCCTCAAGCCTCCAGAAAGGGATGCAGTCCTTCCAATGAATGTTTTGATTTCAATCCAATGAAACCTGTGTGTGTCACTTCTGACCTACAAATTGTAAGATCACATCTTTGTGATAGTTTTTTATAGTAGCAATAGAAAACTAATACATGTGTCTGTAGGAATACCTCGTGGAGTGGGGAGAACTTTCTAAATAAAGCAAGATATCCCAAATTTCCATTTAAAAAGCTAAGCAGCTCTGATCTTTTTCTTTATTTTCTTTCTTTATTTTCTTAATTTTCTTTATTTTAGTTTTATTTTTTGAGGGGAAGGAGGCAGTTAGGTTTATTTATTTATTTATTCATTCATTTATTATTTTTTAAATGGAGATACTGGGGATCAATCCCAGGACCTCCTGCATGCTAAGCAGGCACTCTATACCACTGAGCTATACCCTCCTTCCAAGCAGCCCTGATCTTATTTTAAAAACATACGGAAATTTTATCATAAACCAAGTCAAAAATAAGTTGGAGGAAATATTTGCAATGCAAGTAACTTATAAAAGGTCGATAACAATTACACACAGGATATTTTGTAAATTTCTAAAATATTCAGTACAAAAAGGGGAAATGTTTTTAAAAAGAATCTATACAAAGAACACATCCAAAAGGTCAATAGATAAATGAAAAGAGGGCTAGCCTCACCAATATTCAGTTAAGGCAAAAAAAGTAAAGAGAGAGAACTTTTCTCTATTACATTGGCATTTAATAAAGGATAAAAACAGTACTGGTGGAAATGAGAGTTACTGTGGCTTTTAAAGAAAGTTGTCCAGCAACAGCTATTAAAATATACATACCCTTTGACCAGCTCCTAAAAGCTAGCTGGCTGCAAAGGTGTATATATATATATATATATATACATATATATATATACACACACACACACACATACACATACTGTTGCTATTTCATTAAAAACAGACAAATAAGCAAAGAAAGAAAAGTTCTGTGTCTATGTGTCTGTTTTTGTTTGTAAAAGCAAGAGAGAAAGGTCTGGAAAATTACACCAGGCTGTTAACATTGATGACCTCTGAGGAGTGAAGATGATTAGCTTTATTTTTATTCACCCTTTATGGGTCTTGTTTTGTTTTATTTCTACTTGTTACAATGTTAATTTGTATCATTATAAATTCCAAATTTTATATAATTTGGGGGAAAACACAAGTGAAGGATAGTTTGAAACACACATGTAAGCTTTAAAAAGGCATAATGCTTGACTCATAAATTCGTGTTGAAGAGTAAGTGTATTTTAAATGAATGGAAAACTCCCCTCTGTTGCTCCCACTCAGGTAAGGGCTCTCCACAGGGTCCCTGGGCCTGTGTCCTGACAATTTGCGAGATAGCTTCTGGCCTCCTCTCGGTCTTCCTTTCTAGAATATGTGCTCTCTGACTGCAGGACCTGCCTAAGTCCTAGTCACCACTGTACTTAGCAGTTAATGATTTCTGAACGAATCACAGAGGAAGATACCTAAACTGCCAATAAACATACGGAAAAGTGTTCAACCTCACTAATCTTCAAAGAAATGCACATTAAAATCACAATGAAATATCATCTCATACCCATTAGGATGACTGCTATTTAAAACAAAACAAACAACAAGTTTATACTGTATAGCACAGGGAACTATATTCAGTATCTTGTAATAACTTATGGTGAAAAAGAACCTGAAAACAAATATATGTATGTTCCTATATGACTGAAGTATTGTGCTATATACCAGAAATTGACACAACATAGTAAACTGACTATACTTCAATAAAAGTATAAAATTAAAACAGAAACAAAAACAAAACAAAACAAAACAGGAAATAACAAGTGTTGGTGAGGATGTGGAAAAATTAAAATCCCGTGCACTGTTGGTGGGAATATAAAATGGTGCAGCCACTATGGACAACAGAATAGAGGTTCCTCAAAAAATTGAAAGTAGAACTACCCAGCAATGTCATTTCTGGGTATAAACACAAAAAAATTGAAAAGCAGGATCGTGAAGAGATATTTGCATACCCATATTCATTGCAGCGTGAATCACAATAGTCAAGAGGTTGAAGAAAACCAAATGTCCATTGACAGATGAATGAATGAAGACAATGTGGTATATACATACAATGGGATATTATTCAGCTTTTAAAAATAAAGAAACACTATCACATGCTGCAATACGAACGGAACTTGAGGATATTATGCTAAGCAAAATACGACAGTCACAAAAAACACTTACTGTATGATTCCTTATATTATTATCTAAAGCAGCCATATTCATAGAAACAGAAAGTAGGATGGTAGAAGAGGAGGAAAGGTAGAGCCGTTGTTCAATGGATGTACAGTTTCAGTTTTGCAAGATGAAAAAGTTCTGGAGATCTGTCACACAACAATGTGGATATAGTTAACTACTGAACTGTACACTTAAGATAATAAATTTTACGTTATTTGTTTTTACCACTTTTAAAAAATACATGTACGCATGTGAACCCACTGCAACATCATTATAAACTCACCAGAATAACTAAAGGGAGCGAGATAGATAATGCCAGGTGTTGGGTATTGGAAAGGTTATGGATTTCTCGTACATTGCTTGTGGAAGTGTAAATTAGTCAATCACTTTGGAAAAGTGTTAGTATCTAGCAAAGAGAAAGAGATCCCTATCCTATGACCCAGCATTTCCATTTCTGAGTCTCTAAGTGCAAGTGTCCATCAAAAAACATGGGCACAAATGCTCATAGTAGCTTTTTCATAATAGCCCAAACTGGAAACAACACGAATGTCCACCAGGAGAAGAATGGATAAATATATTAGTATATATTCCTACAATGGAATATGACATTAAATGGAATAAGGCCATAAAATAGAATGAACTACTGTTATACACAGCAACATGGATAAGTCGCACACACACAATATTGAGCAGATGAAGCCAAACACCAAATAGTACAGATCATGACTTCATATATGTGAAGTTCAAGGACGGAAAAAACTAATTTATGGTGATATAAGACAGAATTATGATTACTTCTGGGGGGTATGGACTAGAAGGTTATTGATTGGAAGGCATTATAAGGATAGGCTGGGAATATCTTGACGTAGGTGCACATGGGTAAATATGCAAAAATACATTGAGCCACACACTTAACATTAGTGCCTTTTGCTGCGTGTATACTATACACCAATAAAAAGTACAGAAAATAGACTCATTCATGGAAGCACATTTTAATTTTAGCATAATTCTGTATTCATGTTTAAGTGGCTATAGAATAAAATCACCGTTTGGATGCCTTTTTCTCTCAGCAGTGTAAGCTCATCAGAACCTGCAAACCAGTGGAGGACGCAGAGGCAAAACATAAATTATCCAACCTGCTCCCCCATTTCACAGGGGAAACAAACAGAGTCCAAGGGGGGCTGATCTGAGGGAAAGGCTGAAGTTCCACAGTAAGTTAGTGGCAGAGCCAGGCCTAGAAATGAGACCTGAGGCACAGCTTACCCCCTCCCCCAACCACTTGTCAGAAGGGGCTGTGTGATGACTGAGTCTCCAGCCCCGTGCTAGCTGAGAAGGAAGTTTTCCAGTTTGAGGCCAGGCAAGCAGGGCAATTCCTGGAGGCCAGCCAACTGGGAGTCAGGAAGGTGAGAACTGCGATAGTTTGTGGCAGTTTCACTGACGATAGGTTAAGCTGGGACTTCTATTTGAATCTGAGAGAAAAATAGAGAAGAGCTTGTGATTTGGGGGTGATACTCTAGTAACCTGAAGGGGCAAAACACCGAGGGATCCCAAGAGCTGGGATGGAAAGTGAAACTTCTATGCTCTTCCTTTGACCTTGGCCAAGGTCATTCCCTCTGGACTCACCCCTCTTGTTCATTCAGTGGGGGAGAATCTCATTTAAGGTCCAGGGAACAGAAGAAAGGAGGCTGGTAGAAAGGGCAGCTCTCAGCCCGGTGCTGATCCCCAGGCGGGACCCAGCCCCAGGGAGGCAGAGCAGCAGGAGGGGTGCACGGGAAGCCGCCCAGGTCGCTGCAAGGAGCCACAGAAGGGTTGCGGCTCGTTGAGGGACTGGACGGGGGCGGGGGGACGGAGGAGGAGTCCTCTGCTGGAATCTGTCGCCTCCAGCCGAGGGTCAGGGCGCCCCCTCCTCTTCTCAGACTCGTCCGGCCTCGCCCCTCCCTCTCACATTCCCAACTCCCAAAGACAACTTGTCGCTTACTTCAGAAGCCCGGGGCTTCTTTCTGTCCCCCAGACTCTGCTTTCTCCCACTTCTTTTGTCTATTTCTGTGTTTGACGGCTTCTCTGGGAGGCGTTCCTCGTATCCTCTTTCCTCTTGTCTGTTATCCGCACCCCCACCCCTGCCTTTGCCTCTCTCTTTCTCTCTCTCACACACACACACACACACACACACTCACACACCCTCTCTTCTCTCTGCCGGCCATCTCGGCGCCTTTCCTCCCTGGCGCTGGCCTTCCAGAAGCGGGCCAGGCCCTTTCTGGGAACCGCCGCACGGCGATCCGACGGCGCCCCAGGGAGGGGGCAGGTGAGACTGGAGAAAGCTCCGCCTGAGCAGCCCCGGAGGAAGGTGGCGCCCGCGCGGATCCGCCGCCCAGGCCCTGTTCTCGCCCCACGCATGTTGGCGCCAGGGGGACGAGAACGCACGAGTCCCTTCGCGCCCCCGCGCCGTCGGCGCCGCCGCCCGAGACCTAGACGCTGGGCCCAGAGCCCTCCCAGGGCGGGGGCGGGGACGGCGACCCGCCGCCGCCCAGCTCCTGGCCTCGGCGCCGTCACCTCCGTCCTTAAGCTCCGTGGTGCCCAAAGCCCGGGGTTCCTGCAGCCTAGGAAGATGCGCGGAGGACGGCGCGGTCCGGAGAGGTAGGTAGACACTCCCTGTCTCCCCCCAGCAGCTGGGGGCCGCGACCACGTAGCTCAGAGCGGCGGCGTGGAAGACTCCTCTGGGACTGGGCAGTCCCCGGGCCGCACTCAGCGCTGAGCGGCCACGGCAGGCTTGGGCCACGCGGGGCCGCCAGCTAACCTTGAGCTCCAGACCGATCCAGCCTCCAGGTGGGGCCTGGGGCGTCCTCGCAACGCCTGGCGCCCAACCCCCGCCGGCTCCCACCGGACTCTCCTAGCGAAGGTGTCGGGGGCAAAGGTTCGCCTCCCATCCTTCCCGCGCAACTCTGGCTCCTGGGAGCCCGGTGCTGCGTGCAGCCTAAGGCCCTCTTCGCTGGTCTCCCGGCTTACAGCCTCGTATTCCAAGCGGACATAGCCAGAGTCAGGGGCCGGTGGCTCTGAGCGGCCTCGTGGGTGGGGGCCGCTTGGAAAGGGACAATGGTTATTCTTTCTCCGTGGAAATTAGAAATTGGCCTGGAACTCTGGGTCCAGACGGGAACTCTCAGGCCCCCAAGGTGCAGAATCAGCTCTCTCTAGCAGCCCCCTGGAAGGCATGGAGGGAGAATGCTTGGGGAGAGTCTCTTGCTTCTGATCGCCTTTCCATGCAGCAAGGGGACCTAGGTTTCCTTGCCCTTTGGACGGTGCTGAGGCTAGGTGGCCTCCTGCCTGGGAGAGCGTGAATCTGAATCTGAAGGGATGCCAGGCGCCGCCATCTTACTTGAAACACACTCACAAAATAATGCGTGTGCGTTTTTGTAGAAGGGCTTGTTTATGGGAGAGGGCAGAAGGCAGGGAAAGGATCTCAATCTGTATGGACTGGGTCATACAAAAATTACTCACCTTTGAAAAGGCACGTAGAGAGAAGCAGGCATACCGGGGCTGCATGGTAGGTACTGTGGTGTCTCGTAGGAATTAGTAAGCCTCAGGAGTCAGTGAGCCATCCTGTATCAGGGCAGTTGTGCCTCTTAGAGTGTTAAGCACCGTGTAAAGGTTGAGCATTTGTAAAAACATGCAAAAGAGACATGAAATTATGTTCTCCCAATTGTGCTCCGTAATAAAGGTAGCAGGCAGGAAATTAATATTTTCACCTATATATTCTCTCCTTCCAAAGTAGAAGAGTACGTGGTATATCTCACATATTCCACATATGCTAAATTTGGGGGGGAAAGGCACAGAACTGTACTTTTCAGTATCAGTAGAAGTATAAAGACTCATGATTGAGAGGAGGTGTTCTCACAGAGAAAATTCACATTTCTCAGTGTACTTCCCCAACCCTTGGAAGAAGAAAGTCTGAGGCTTTTCCTGATATGATCTTCTCTCCAAATCCCCTTTTGAAGCTGCAGTTCCTCCCTTTTCATAGACTCTGGAGCACTTGACTCCAAGTCCAGAGAGGCCTCCTCACTCCCCTGGCCCAGAGAGGATGAAGGCTCTTTCCACTTCCAACTATATCACCCAGGCTCCCTAGGAGGCAAGTTGCCTGCAGCTGTCTGCCAGGGTTTAGAACCACCACCCCAACACACACATGCACCATACCCATGCACACTGTCCCAGAATAAGTGCAAGGAAGAGCTTTACTAGTCCCAGGCAAGGCACTGTAGGAGACCTCAATGCCCTTAAGAAGAGCCCCTCTCTCTTCCACACCACAACTGGGGAGACCCAGATCCCCCCAGCAGATGGTTGGTAGTCCTGCCTTCTTGCTGCCTTCAGAGGCACTGACCCCATGACTCAGTCACCTGAGAACTTAGTCTCCCACCCACTCTGCCTCCAGCTTTTCTTCCTGGACTGATTAAAACAAGCATCAAGCTTCAAATGCTGTTGGATTCAATGGGAGTTTGAATATTTTAATCTATTGGAACCTCTCCTTCGTCCCCCTCCCTCACACTCTCTTACTCTTGGATTTTGCCTTCCCTTTCTCCACAAACACAGAAAGACAAGAAATCCATGACTTTTCTGGGCTGGGAGGGAAGGGACAGAGAGAAAAGAAGGAATATTTGGCCCATCTAGGCAGCACCCAGAACTGTGATCTGAAGCACCAAGCCATCATAGTAGACCCTGTCCTCCGGTGCTTAGAGGTTATTTGATCCCACAATCCCCCCTTGCCCTAAGATCCAGTGACACCATTTTTTCTTAAGAGGAACTAAAGATTTGGGGCTTCTGCAGTTTTCAAAAAAAAAAAAGAAGAAGAAGAAGAAAAAATTGCTGTAGTTATTTGTGACCAGATGTGGAGGGAGCAAGCATGGGCTCACAGAGCAATGAGGACTGAGCCTTGGCAAGGGCAGGCTTGGCCCCTGGACTGTTCACCAGGTGGAAGTGAGATCAGAGGAATAGAGGTCCAGATCCCTCTCTTGCCTGGCTGCCCTTTGGGCCCCAGTGCCCGGAAATCAGGAATGACTGAAGGAAAACAAACAAACAACAACAACAACAACAAAAAAACCCTGAAAACATCCAAACTTGTAATCTATTTAGACTCCCAGACCCATCCTGAAAGCAGTAGAGAAAATCTGTCCCCTTGACTGATTTGCAACTTCTCATACTTCATTTTGGCAATATGGGGATGGGTCAGCTAGAGGGTTCAGATCTTGAGGTCCAGAGCTCAGTGTCCAGGGAGCTAGATTGCAGGGGGGGTGTCCTCACCGCACGCCCCCCTTGCTTCCTTCTCCTCCCAGAGCTTCTCAGAAGGTGACTAGAGCTCTTTTGTACAGGCATGAAATTCTACAATTTCGGAGGATTCCAGATTCCTTGAATGTCAGGTCAAGAACTCCTATTTGGATTGATCAGAGGAGTTTGTATCTGGAAAATGCTGAGACCAAATATGGTCGTTAATGTAGGTCTTCACTTTTTTCCATTTAGCTAATTCCTTGGTGCTTACCAAGTGGACCTCCTGTGAAAGCACCCAGGCAACAGTTCCTCTCCCATCACTGTCTATTAAGAGAGGAGTGAAAGCCAGTGGGGCCTGAAAATCGGGCCAAATCTCAATGCCTTCTTCCTCAGGATGATGTCAGAGTAGCTAACCTTGGCCCACATTCCATCTTTCCCTTACCTTCTTCTGTCCCCTCCTCAGCCCCAGTTATAGGAATAACAGCCTTTATCTTGCAGGGATAATTAAGGCTAAAGCATCCCTACCCCATCCCATTGCCCATCTTGGGGCAACTCTGAGTCGCCTCCTCCTCAGCCCTCCACTATTCAAGTACTGGGGCTGAATAAAGGCTGAATCTTGACAAGAGTGGAGGTGAAGGCTTAGTCTGAAATAGCCTGGATATTAAGTAATAATGATGAGAAAAATGACTATGAACTCCTGAGCCTCCATCATCTGGAAAAGTTCCTCCTTAAGCTATGGGCAAAACCCTCATCCCAGCCAGACTCTGGACTAGTCAGAATGCCCAAAGATCTTTTGTGGAGACGGAAGTCAATAGCCAGGGACATCCTTTAAAACAATAAAAAGGGAGAGGGTCCAAATTTCTACTCAGTAAACCTCTTACCTCTTTCTCAGTCCATTGGCTCTTTGGCCCTGGGGACCCAGGCTCCTGGGTTCCTAGGTAGACCGTCGGGAATGAGGCTCCTTTGGGGGTTGAGATGTCCCTGCCTTGTGGCTCCTGCCGCGATTCCTGGGAGAGACCGTGTCACTGCCTTGGGACCAGATCTTCTGGGTGTTTACCGGTGGTTGAAGAAGTCGTGGTGAGGGGTTTGGGACTGCTGCACCCCTCTGCCCCAGACTCGGGACGTGCTTGGGACTGCGCGGAACACACCAAGTCCTGTCTAGGGGTCCCTTGCGCTGGGCCAGCGCAGCAGCCCCCGATGGCGCGCACCCCGCGATGCTTGGCTGGGGATCAGCACCTTCGCCTCCGGGCTGGGCACGGAGTGAAGACTTCAGTGCAAGGCGTTGGGCTTCTGAGGGGAGGAGGGCAAGAAGGTCTCCAGGCTGGGAGTTGGCCGGCCGGGCCCGAGCCGCAGCGTTGGCGTCCGGAGAAGGGTCTGGGTCACCTCGGGACTCCGCGCGCCTCCAGCCGCATCGCCGACAGCTCAGGCGCAGATTGGCGCAGCAAGGGTGGGATACGGAAGCCTGAGAGGGCCTCGCGCCAACCCCTGGCCCTCCGGAGGCGAGAGTCGGCTGAGGAATTAGAAAGGAGGCTTTCAAAACCGGCCGAGGTGTCCGGAAGGCGCAAGTTAAGAGGCGAAGGGAGGTCGCAGTTACAAGGTGCCTCTACCTCGCACACAGCAACGCCGGGGACCTGTAGACGCGCAGCCTCTGCTGTCTAATGGAAAGAGATGGGGTGGGATGGGGGCTTCGTCCAGCCGCCAGCGCGGGGAGCCCCTCGCCCCAAGCGGGATGTCGGCGCGCATGGGCCGGCAGAGGCTGGGGCGGGGCGCCCTTTCCGAGGTAGCGTCGTCTTCTCGCTTTTCTGCTCCGAGGGGCAGTCGGTCCTACTCTCTGGGTCTCAGCGCTCGGCTGCCCCCCAAGAACAGTTCATTTGCTCCCTCCGGGCCACTGGCGCCACTTGCCCCCATTTCCCGGCCCTGGATTCCCCCTCCTCAAGCCCTTCCTCCCCACAATTAACAAACGAACTGGAGAAACCCGCCGGGTCCCAGCGGAGGGCACCTCTCTCCTCCCGAATCGGCTAATTAATTAATCAGAGCCTTAAGGAGACTTAGGGTTGTAAATGGCGGTTTAGACCGAGGGGGCGCTGACGAGGTCATTAGCCTCCCGGTAGAGACGGGAAGGGAGACGCGCCTGGCCGCCTCTGCCGCCCCCCTGGGCCCTTCTCAACACGCGGGTTTCGGTCGCTCCACCTGCCCGCCTCGCTCCAGCTCCCGCCTCCTGTCGGGCTGTTTCTCTTCATTCTTTGTCATTTTCACCTTCTCTCTGGACACCTTCAAGGGTCCCTTTGTGTCTGCTTGGATCTACCTGTCCTGCTGTCTCCCGTGCCCTTTTCCGCGCCCAGCCTGGGCTTAGAGAACTTTAAGGTCATGGCGAGTGGCCCTGGTTGGCGGTCTCAGCTCTTGGGCCTCAGCTGCGGCACCGGAGGCCTGGCTGGAGCTGAGGGAGCTGGAGATCCGGGGAAATATTTCCCCTCCCCCACCCCATCCCCCCCAAAGCAAGGGCATTTGTGAGGGGAAAACCGATCCTGAAACTTTCGGTCCTCTTTCGGTATGGACCATTTCGAAACAAGGCAGCAAATGGCTGGAGAAGATCCAGGCCTCAGTGGAGAAAAGCTCTATTTCATTTTTATTAGAGATGTGGAGACCTTGCACATTCCTCTACCCGGGTAAGGGTGCACCGGGTCAGACTGGGCGTGTTGGGCTGTCTTCTCTCAGTTCTGGATCCTCAACACCTGTGAGCAAGTGGCCCTTGTTCTGGGGAGGACCAAGTGACAATATCCATGCGACATTGTAATACACACAATTGTTCATCCGCTCTTTTGTCAGGGTACCCAAGTCTGTTTCGCTGCCTCCCTCAGCGTCACATTTGTGGTATTTGTATGTGAACAGTGAATGAAAGGTTCTTAACATTTTGGGGGTCACTCATTCATACTTTGAAACTGATGAAAGCTATTGATTTCCTCCTCCCCAGAAAAAAGAATGCACTTACGTGGTACTCACCAAATCCCACAGTTTCAGAGGGTTTCAGACCCTTTGAACCCCAAGTTAAGAACTCCTACTTGGATCAATTAAAGAAGCTGGTGTCTGGAAAATGCTGAGACCAAATATAGTCAGTTAATGTTGGTCTTCATTTTTTCCCCTGTGGCTGATATCCTGGTGTTTAACTTTACAAACACCCATGCAGCGGTGTTCCTCTCCCCACCAGTACTGGTGGGGTCTGGGTTCCCAGTGCGAACTGGTCTTTCCTCCCTTCCTAGGACCAGGAAGCTTGAAAAAAGTGGGAAGATCTTTGCTGGGGGAAAGCTGATCTTGAACTGGCCAGGAGTAGGACCAGCCCCGTTGGAGGGAAACAGGACTTGGGCAGCCTCCCAGGAAATCAAAAACACACTGGAACTTCTGGGAAGGTTATGCTATCTGGCAACAACCCCTTAGGTAATGCTGGCTGTGAGCCAGGCAAATGGGGATCAAGCAATACAGTATTCTTTTGTGTTTGATCTACTATTCGGTTTCCTCAGATACCCCAGCTCTTTGTGGGGCTTAGCCAAGGTTAGAGGCTTGGGGGATACTGAACTCTGGGCTAAAAGGGGAGGACATTTGCTTCCAAACATTTTTGCAACCTTGTTAGTAGTAGTCAAACAGCAGGTGGCCCCTGGCGAGCCTGGGGGACCTCCTGGTTTCACACATCCTCAGTGCTGCGGCTTGTTTAGACTTAACTCTTTCTCCACAGCCTCGTAAATGCCTCCTGGCCTTCTCCTCACTCCTTTAAGTTGACCAAGCTAGATCTCCCGGAAGAAAAGCCAGGCTTCTTTGGGGTCTGGAAAGTGAAGAAACTTCCTTCTTCTTGGACTATGTTCAGACAAATTAGGGGAACTGGAAATTATGTTTTTACCACACCCTCCCTCCCCCAACATGCACTCCAAACCTACCTCCCGCCCCCGCTGGTCCTCAACTGCTTACACATTTCAAGCAAATGTGACTAGGGGCAGGAAAGACCCCAACCCATTTCTGGTTGCCCCTCTCTGAGCTGGCACCCCCCAACACCTACCAGCCCCAGTTCTGGGCTGTAACAAGAAGCCCATGATTGGCTAATAGTATTCAGACCCCTGCCTGAAAATAAGAAGAAAAAATAAGCAATTTTCTGCTTGGGACAACTTAAACTGAATAATTCTGGCTGTGAACACCTGACCTAAATTCTTTTAATCAGAGCAGAAGAAATGTATGCCCATTTGTTCCCTACTTTACTAATTAAAAAAAAAAGCTAATTGGTGTTCTCAGGAACTTCCGACTGAGGGTCAGGAGCCCGTAGTCATCTCTCCTCCCCTCCTCACGCCCCTACGCCCCACCCCTCCCCCGACAAGGCTATCCGCACCATGGAGTTGGCCTCTTTCTGACAGACAATGGGAGGGGGATGCCCTTAGACCATCTGGCTCCTCCCCTGCACCAGGACTTTGGCCCTGAAAAGGCAATACTGCCATTGGCCAGAAGTTCTGGCCCAGCAGGGTTATCCCCCTTCCCGGGCCTCTGGACTAGTTTCTGGGAGCAGAGGCTTCTCACTGGCTGCAAGCAAGTCAGCAGGGCTAACTGGTGGGGTGCAGCTCCCACTGGAGCCCCAGAGCTCAGCCCAGTGCTGGGCACACAGTAGACACTCAGGAAATGTTTATTGAATGTGGAATGAAAGTTCCCACCAGCAAAAGTTCTGTGGCTTGGCTGGGGAGTCCCTGGAGCTCGTGCATGGAAAGCTACATGGAAATAAGCAAGGCCTGGTTTTTCTCAAGCATCTCTCAGATGTTCTGTTTTAATTTCAGCTCTCTGGGACCCCTATTTCTTTCCTACCCATTCTCTAAGGCAGACTCTTGATCACTCCAGCAAAGGGAAAAGGCTCATTGAGAAGCTGGATGAGAATGTCCCACCACTCCCCAGACCTTTTCCCCACCAGATTCAGGTGCTTCAGGCTAAAGGGAGTTTGAACCTGAAATGAGCCAGATAATTGCCCCAATTCTCTGTTCATTGAAGAAGTAGTTACAGGCCAAGGGGTTCAAGGGGCCTTACTTTTATGGACGTGGCTCTAATTCAAAAGAATACATTATACATATACAGGCTGAGATGCACACCCTCCAACCTAGACTGGTTCTCTGGGAACAAAGCAGGCTTCTTCCTCCATCCCCTTTCCCCCTCCTCCACCTCAATTCTCCTCCCCCTAGTTCTTAATAGTTACTATTTACTAAGTGCTCCCTGTTCACCAGGCATTGTGCTAAATCCTAGACACGCTGTGCATTAATTAATCCTTACAACAACCCTCAGAGTTAGGATACCCAGATTTTACAGACGCAAAAACTAAGTTACTTTTCCAGGCATGAAGCCTGTGCATGTGTGCACGCGTGCGTGTGTGTGTGTGTATGTGTGTGTAAAATAATGTTGATATGATATGGGCAGATCTGAATGCTCAAGTGGCATAACAAGGATGGAAATAACTCGACAACGAAAAGATCAAGTTTTTGAAATTTAGAATGTTTTAATAAAATGCAGAGAGTTCCTCCTGCCTGAAAATGAACAAAGAAGTGATGCAATTAACTGGCTAATTCCGAGCCCCAAATGCTTTCCCTTGAAATGGGCGGATAATGAGGCCGACAGTATGTTCGCTGTTGAATTCGCCTGATGTTGCTCCATTTCCACCACTAACTTTTGCGCATCGATTGGGCAATCACAGGGAGACGCACAGCCGCGGCCCGACTCGCACACCCTCACAAGCACACACTCACACACGCACAGAGGAATGCTGACACACACAGACCCGACTTTATCCTGCCTCCGGAGTCTTTTATGACTCAGCCTCGGGAATGAAAATAGAATTTGGAGCGGAATAATGTGCCTGAGGCCGGGTAGGGCGCAGATGCTCCAGATGTGCGCTGGGTAATTAGGCGTCCGCGAGAGTCCCTGCACGGCTGGGAGAGGAGCGTCTCGCGGGGGCCCAGCCCTGGGCAGGCGCTGCGCCCGCAGTCTGCCCCACGGTAGGCACCTGCCTCCTACTGCCCTCCTCTTCCCTTCCTTTCCCGAGAGGGAGTCTCAAGGACCTCTGTCCTAAGAATAACTTTGGAGAAACTTCTCCTAGAGGACTCTGCACTATCTCTGCCTTGGGGGATGGGGAAGAGCCATCCCACTTTCCCCTAACCTCCCCTTCTCAGGTTCTGGTGTCTCTGAGCACAGACTCAAAAGTCTCCAACAAGTCTTTCTCCTTATGCCACTCTATAACTCTACTGGCCCCATCCAAGCCTAGGAAAGCAACCCAACTGCCTGCCCTAAAATGTCCCTCTCTTTGGGGTTTATGGGACAGTCATATATCAGACAACTCTTCTTGTCATCAGGGTCTCTTTTACAAAGTATTCAAACCTTACAATATCCCCATCCAGTAGGTCATTTTCATCCGGGCCTTTGAAGGCCTAAATCACTTGCCAATGATCACACACAGCTAGAGAGGTTATAAGCAACACTGAGCTGACTATGTTCTGAAAGGGAGGGGGCGGGACTTGTCTTGGTTCCCAGCCCTAACCGACGGCTCCTATATCTGCCTCCAATTCCCTTATGTACTTCCCCAAATCTTAAATCCAGAAAACACCAAAATTCCAACATAGACAACCTCCAAAAGGCTGTCTTTCTGGAAATGAATTTTGCTTACAAGAAAGACATTTTTTGTTGAGGTCGTCATAATTTGGAAGAACATTCCACTTGGAGTAGAGGACACGTCCTCCAGCCCTGCTTCACCACTTTGAATAGCTGCTCTGATCTTGGGCTAACCACGTTTAATTTCTTTGGGCCTCAGTGACTTCTTTTGCAAGTTGTGAGAGGGAGTAAAAGATTCTGGCGCTGCCCCTGAGCTGGCTTCTGGAGAGATCAAAGGAGATATGGGATGTGGAAGGCTCCCTAGAGTCGGGGGTGGGGTAGGGGGTGGGGAGAGAATGGAGCCATGATTAGCTGTGGATTCCTTTCCCAGCCCTCACTCGTTTAATCGTGTTTCTCTTGCTTGGCAGAGGGCGCCAAAGGCGACACGCCGGCGGCCAGCTCCAGGCCAAGCCCAGTCCGTCTGCAGGAACCGGCCCCCTTCACTCGGCGCGGGACACCGAGCAGCGCGAGGATCTTCTTCTACGCGGACTCAACGCCAGGGCGCCACCTAGAGGCCTGCGACGGCCTCAGCCTCATCCACCGGCGACTACAGAGCTGCTTCCCCAGCCTCAGCCAGAAATTGCGGCGGGAAATCCAGCTCAGGTCTCAGGAACACTTCCGGCACCTTTGACTTGTCTGAGCAACCCCGCCTTTAATGAACTCTAGGAAGGGACACGGGCCTGGAAGGTCCAGAAATACTGATTTTTGTGACTCCCACTAAATGGAAGGGGGTCTCAATTTCGATTTCTTTGAGGATCCTGTGTTGTACATCTCTGTCTGCATTGCCTCCTCTCACCACCTAAATTGTCCGACCCCCTCCAATTATGCTAGAGTTTTGCTTTATCTTAAAGGAAGGGAGTAGGGAAATTTGCCCCTCAATCTTACAGCTTGGTCATCTACATTTTCAATTTTCTGAATAATTTGGAGATGGACATGCTTTTGGAAAAGTATTTGGAAAGCTTTTGAGGGTGAAAAGAAACATTGCCTAAATGGTCTTTACTCACTGAGTGACCATCAACTAGTGTATGAGTGACA
This sequence comes from Vicugna pacos, assembly GCF_048564905.1. NCBI lineage: Eukaryota > Metazoa > Chordata > Mammalia > Artiodactyla > Camelidae > Vicugna > Vicugna pacos. The sequence continues at coordinate 36,101,508 of NC_133002.1, read as the reverse complement.
TGCAGGCGGGTCCTTGTTGGCACCAGCGCCCCTGTCGGTGGGTGTCTGCGTTGAGCATTTGAAAGTTGACTCTGGGGCCAGGCGAACTCAGAATGAAAAGGCTGCCCAGCATCTATGGGACTCGGTTTCAGGTGCTGGAGGCTCCATACAGAGAGTTTTATTTTTTAAACTGGAATCCATGGCCTCAGCCTGGGTTCTGGAGGTGGGGTGAGGGGAAGCCACAAAGCCCCTGAAAAGTGTGCAAAATGTGTGTGTGCTCAGGTGTGTCATTCTCAGGCTGCGGTCTCTTCAGTTTTTCCAGATTCCACAGAGACCCAGGTCAGCAATGGGCAGGGAGCCAGCACACTGACCTGTCCCTACTGCAGGCCCAGACCAGGACCCTAGGGGAGCAGGAGTGGACAATAACACTCTTGAATGGTGTGGAAACTGCTGCCCCTCAGTTCTGCCCTCCTCCTGTCACTAACAACTCGAAGAGGCAAATCCTCCCTGACAGAAGGATTGACTGCCAGTCTGCTGAATAACATATACTTATTTTATTTAGTAAAAACAAATACATGGGGAAGTGAAGCGAGGGAGCTGGGGCACATAATGAATGAGAAGGGGAGCTGGAGGGGCCTCCCCATGCGTATCCTGAATATGAATGTTGGCATAAACAAGCTACTTCCTGTCCTCCAGCTGTGGGGGAGCTCCCTCCTTCCTCCTTCTGGTGGAAGGAAGGAGCCAAAGGACCTTCCCCACCCCTCCCCAGCTGAGGCAAAGTGAAACTGCCTGCAGCAGAGTTAGCCTTTCAGAACATTTGTAAACTGTAAACTACGGCCTAGCATTTTCCCTGTTCGTTTCCACTTTTCATCCCATTTTTTAAAAATCCCCAGTAGTGCTTTGGGGTCTTTTCTTGGAACGGGAGGTGGTGGAGTTGGCTGGTCACACAGGGCCGCACCTGCGTGTCTGTGCGAGGAAGGTGACAGTCAGTGCACCAAACCCCCACCTGCGTCTGCAGCTGAGCCTCAGTCCTGTACCCAAGCCTTGCCTGGGCCTCTTAGACCGAAGCCTTGATTGTTTTGTTTTGTTTCATGAATAAGTGTGAGGCATGATGGAATTCCTTTGCTCTCCCACCCCAGAGGGCACCTAACCAGACCCTTCCTGCACACAAAGTGAATAGGAAATCAACAGCTTCACTCCCAGTTATCTGGAGCCCAAGGCGAAAAGGGATTTTTCTTGGTTTTGGTTCACATGGTCTATTTGTGATTCCAAATCCGGATTTCACAAAGTTTTGTAAAACAAAACAAACCGGACAGCCCAGAGCAGAAAAGAACTACAGAGAGGGCAGTGGAGGTCCGGGTAGTGGTCATTTTTGTTTGCTCTTGAGGCTTTTAAGGAGCCGGAGGGGAGAGCGTGGCAGAGCTCGGCAGAGGCCACTTTGGACACCACTCAGCGCTGGCCGTCCACTCCACGAAGGCCGGCCTTCGGTTTCTCCTCTGGGAACCCCTGCCCGGCTCAGCCCCCTCAGACCTTCTGACCCCCTCTCCTCTTCTAGCAAGTACTTGGCAATAAACGGGGCGGGGCAGGGCAAAGATCATGGCGCCTAGAGATGAAACAAGGGAAAAACCCGCTTTCAGCGGAAAGATGCAAAGAACGGAGGCCAGGGCGTGGCTGCCAGAGCCAGGGCTTCAGCAAGGAAGGACCGGGCGCCTGACTCTGCCCTGGCGAAGAGCGGGCAGCCGAGCGGAGGACGTGTGTGGGCTCGGCGGGTTTTCAGCGCCCTCGGCGGCCTCCAGCCCCCCGAGCGCGGAGCCAAGTCCGAGGGCCAGGCCGCTTCTCTCCACGCGGACACGGTCGGCCCGGGAAAGAAAGGGCCGAGCGGGTGCTTCCGCGGCTCGTAAATTTGTTTCCCCCTTCCTCTAACCCGCTCCCAGCCGTCTTTCTTTTCAGGACAGGAGGGGATGTAAACCGTTTGAAGTTCATCAACACGGTGAAGTTTTATTGTATTTCCGGTCCCCAAGATTTATACCCGGGAGGGGGAGCGGGCGGCCCCGCAGACTCCTGCGCTCCCTCGGACTTCCTCGCCGGACACGTGGCCACTGGGACCCTCGCCCCCGGGGCGAGACCAGGAGGGAGCCAGGCCGGGCGGACGAGACCACTCGCTCCGCACCTCCGCCCCCTCCGACGGCCGCTCCTGCCCAGCGCCGCCGCCGCCGCCGCCGCCCAGGTAAGTCCGCCGCTCGGCCCGCTCGGCCACCGCCGGGTGCGGGGTGTGTGCCTGGGCACCTGTGAGGGGTGTGGGGTCTGGAGGGGCGGAGGTGGCAGTAAGGGACATCGGTGGGAGGCGGGGAACGAAGGGTCCAGGCTGAAGTTCAGGAAGGAAGGAGCAAATTTCCCCGTTTCATCTGAATTCAGAATGGATTATCTTACCCGGGACAGCTCAGCCTCTGCGGAGACAAGGCCCCAGGACATTTTGGGCAGGGTGACTTTCCAGCGACTGTTCCAGGTTACCTCAATTTCCTTTCCAGTCCCGTTGCTTGTTTGCTCCCAAGTCTTCTGGATGCTTTTGCACGCTCTGCTTTTCCGGCTCCCTCTCCGACTGTCACTTTCTCAGCATTCTTTCTCTCCATTCTCCTGTCTGTTCACATTTCAAAGTTGGGGTTTCGTGTAGGGCTTGAAGAGTTGACCTCTCAGACCTACCCTGGGTGACTCTGGAGCCGGCACTAGCCAGATGGCGACTGCAGACGTACCTTGAAAACAGTTTGAAGTTGAGAGGGAAATCGTTTTAGCTGTGGAGACCTCCAGCTTCAGAGACAGAGGCTGAGAGGCAGTGACCAAGCAGGTATATGCCCAGGGCCCAGCCCAAGCCTGAGGCTGGGCCTAGGCCCCCCACAACCCTGCCCCGGACCAGGGCTCCTGGGAGAGAGCAAAAGCTCCTGGATCGAATTGGAGCTGCCAGCACCAGCTCCAAAATGGTTTTGCCTGGAGTTCTGCCTCCAGTTTTTGGATATGTTGTTTATTAGCAACTGTGTTCTATTTGGGAAGAGGTGGAGGAAAATGAAGTTAGCCGGCCAGCCGTTTAGGCCCACAAAATGGCTGCAGGGGCCTGCCCCCAGTGAGCCCTTGACCTGGGGCTTGAACTGGAACTGCTGAGTGAATTAGGTAGTTTCATGTTGTTGGGCCTGGATTTCTGAACACAACGACATTAAACCACCCGACTCACGGCAGTTACTGCTCCTCGCTTAGCTGGAGGAGTTGGGGTGGGGTACATAGTGAAGCAGAGTCAGGATTACTGTATCACCCTTGCAAAATGGTGAAGGGCTTTGAGGTTTCTTACCCAGGAGCAGCAAGGATGCTCCCCAGAGCAGAGATGTGGAATGTTCTCGGGTGTCTTCCCACTTCTGTGTTTAAGTGGGTGTTGGGAGGGAAAGGGGAAGTGGGGGAGCATTCCACTCTCCAAAGGGACCTTGCTGGGCTGTTCTACAGAGCCAGAAGGGTCTTAGGACTTCAAGCTTCCTGTCTTGGGGTCTTGCGTTCTGTTCTACATTCAGACTTTGCAAAGAAAGTTCCCCCAACTGGGCAAAGGCTTGATTTCGACAGAGACACAGGGGATTCTTGAAGTCTTTGTAACTCTTTGCGGGGTGGACAGGGCTGCACTTTAACAGGAAGCTTCAGGTCCTTGGAGAGGGCTCAATCTGTCCCATTCTGAAAGGGAAACATCAGGATCCCTTGTAGCCTCAGCCCACAGACCCCCAGGGTCCTTTCTAGGGCCCCCTAGTGGGACAAAGGTAGGTCCAAAAATTTTTCCCCTTCCTAATCCCTCAGTGATTTCTCTTCCCCACTGAGTGGCCAAGACTTTCCTGTAGATCCTTGGGCTGGGCTGTGGGTTTACTTAGGTCTGGAGTGCCACCCCCACCCTGGGAGATGATGAGGGGCCTGTCTTGCTGGCTAGTGGGAACCCCAGACTTTGTTAGACAGTTCAGCCCAGACTGATGGAGTGACAGGAGATGGGGGGGGGGCAGGGGCAACGCTGTGATACCCTCTTTGACCCCAGCCCTCTCCAGGCTGCTGGCTCTCTGCCCAGGAAAGGAGTAACTAGAAGTGCTGGCAGAAGGAGGGGGACAGTCCAAAGCATAAGCTAACTTTTGTTCCCAAACTTTTTTCCCCCTGCTTGAGGCAGAGGAAATGTAGTAAGGGGCCTGGGGGAAGAGGCCCGACCGGATGGGGCTCTGGCGCCAGGCTGACTTGGAGGGTGAAGGGTATCTCTGAATAAGGGGCCCCTTCCAGGGTGGAGGAGGCCCTTGGGAGACCCACCCTCAGCCCCCGGAGGAAATGCAGCCTTCAACTCACTGTCCTGGTGAGCAAAGGCCAGCAACACTGTCCCTTGATGTTTTCTTGTCCCCCGGTCTGGGGGAAGATGGTCTGGCATGTTCTGCTGCCTCACCTTACTTCTCCCTTGGCCTCTCACAAACCTGCCCCGCCACTTGGAGCCTGACTGTCTTCCATCTCTGGCGTCCCTTGGCCACCCCCTCCCAGGAACAGCGCTGTAAAATGAAAAAAAGGGGGAAGTTAGAGAGAAAGGAAGAAATAAAGTCTTTGGAAAGCAGAGAGTTTTACAACAGCCACAGGTTTTATGGAAGCAATTCCGTAATAACCTTCTACCTGCTCAGCTCCTTTCCGCCCCGCCTGCCGCCCACCGCCCACCCCGTTTGGCCTCCTGGATGCCCCCTCCCCAGGAGTCAGCTGCCCCCAGGGCCTTCCATATTCCTGAGGGCTCATAGTTGGTAAGAAGATTTTCAAAGTCTTCTTGGGCCACTGACCTCTCCGTCCTTCCTTTCACATCCGACATCCTGGGAGGGAATTTGGGAGAAGATTTCGTTACTTTACAATTAAAATCTTCACTCAGAGGGTGTGGAAGCACCAAGGATTGAACCCTTGTGCTCAGATTCGATGTGGTTCCTTTCGGAGGCTGTTGCATGGAAGGGTAAATTTCTGGGGACCTTGATTCCCTCCCACTTGGAGCAAGTGACCCCACACCTCGTTCTTTCTCACAGTGGGGCTACACTCTGATCCTGGGTCAGAAGAAATATCTCTGGGTGCTTGGGGGCAGAGACATGGGGACTTTGCTAATTTCGTTGTACACAGCAGTGCTTTTTTATGGTCTCCACAGTTACCTGAGAGCTTTCACATTCAATTCATCTCTGTCCACTGGTCAGATTTACACTTGTGTGGGACACACTTGTGCATGTATAACAGTGCCTTCCTCCCCATGTCCATCCCTACCATGAAATAAGCATCACACGATGCATGCTGTCCCTGCGGTTTGGGGTAAGATACGCAGTAAAGGATTTCATGGTCAGACAAAAAAGCCACAAAATTTCGTGACCTCCTCTGGGCCAATTTGAGGCATTTTCTTCACCTTCCAGAGAAATGTTTTAGAAGGAAGCTGTAAAAGAATCCAGGTGTAAGTCACATGTGTTTGTGGATACAGTGTGTATTTTGCTTGAATACCGAGTCAACAGTCAGATTTTCAAGTGACGCTTCTGAATTAGCTAATGTTATAAAGCCACAATTCCAGTATGCAAATACTCAAGTTTTTGCCCTTTCTATAAGTGTGTGATGGTTATAAAAATGTACATACATTTTGGGTCATAGGTCTTCTGATAAGAGCAGAATTGTAAACCCATATTATTCGCAGGGGTTATACACGCATCCACATGTGTACCATTAGATCTTATATACAAATGCCCAAATGCATTCAGTATTATAGTTGGGCAGATTTATTTATTACATATTCTATACACAGCATAGAGCACAGCACACTAGGTTTCCGTAAAGAAATACTGATTTGAAATATGCATACAGGAAACACACACCTATTCAAATACAGCATGCATAAATTTCAGCTTAGCTTATCAATTAAAATCAAAATTTCCCCCTTTCCACTTAGCATTTTTCTCTTTATTTTTCTCCTTACTTTAATTTCCTTCCCTCCGTCCAGATTTTTTCTCTCTCTTTTTTATTCTCTCTCTCTCTCTTCTTATAGAGGACCCTTCCAAAAGCAGCCCTTAAACCACAGGCACTCACCGGCTGGTCCTGGCCAGGGCTAGCCTCTGCTCTCCCCACCTCGATCTCATTCTTGATTGCTCTGGGCCCCACTGTGGCCAGAAGCTGCAGCTTTTCCCTGCCTGCCCTTCCCGGAGCTATCAGCCACTGGCCCCAGTTGTGTTCAGGCGTGGCTCCCTTGCAGGGAGTGGCAAGAGGCTTCTAGAGGGTTTTTCTTCTTTCCCTCTAGGATTGAGGAGAAGTGGGGAGCAGTTTGCTCTCTCAGGATAAAGTGACACCCACTCAAGAAGCCCCTCTATTAAGCCCTAGAAACTGGGCTCCAGGGGCCCAAACCCTGTTTGTTTCTCTCCCTCATGGTGGGTACCATTGTCTGGGAAGGAAAACAAGGGTGGGGGGGAGGTCCATAGGCTCTGGGGAGAGCACCCAAACAAGGGTCTCCCTCTCAGTGGACCCTTTAATCATTTGCCTGTGCTGGAATTGAGCCCCAATTTGGGGGAACAATGCTTTCTAGAAAGCCTGGCTGCGGTGGGACTTTAGCTGGTTCTTCTGGATCCTCACCTGGAGGAGACGAGCTGCGGGTGCAGACTCCAGGGCTTGGGTGCTGGTTCATTCTCTTCCCTTCAGAGTCACCGCTCCTGAGAAGACTAAGCCCTCCAAAACCTGTCACTTTGGAATTCTCCCCACCCCCAGCTTGTTTGTGAGCAAAAGCTAAGTTCTGGTCTTAGAAAAGAGGCCTGGGTCCCCTTCTTACCCAGCACCCAGGAGCCCCCAGGGGTTAGGGCAGCTCCCAGACAGCGACCCACGAACCTGAACCCTGTCTGCTGGGACATGCCACCACTGTAAGGCACAAGTCATGAGCCCAATGTTCTTCTCCCTCTAACCTCTTCCCTCAACTAAGTGGCTCTCTAGACTTCTCTCTCACTGCAAAGAGAAGCGGCAGCAAAGCCAGGGCCAGAGTGGGAACCAGAAGGGCTGCGGTCGGAACCCAGCGCCTACACAGCCCGAGTCTTAAGAGCAGCCCGGTGCTGTGACTTTGCCATAAATAAAAGAGCCCCTGCCCACAATCCACATGTCCTTTTGGGCCCTAATTTATATACTACAGAAAGTCATATACCCAGACCGCCATGCTTCACAACACCATTATTTATAGCGGGAGATGAGATTTTTTTTTCCTGAAGAATATATTTATTACAGGTAAAGCCAACAGCAGACTCCCTATGTCTGGTAAATGGAGAACAGGTGCTTTGCTTTAACTGTGATTCATTCGCTGGACGCCCAGCTTTCTTGATGGCGAGTCCAGGGAGCTCCCTTGACTTTCCCAAGCGTCCAACCGCTACTTAGAAGAATTTGCATTGGATTTCTGTTTCCCCACTTGGGTCCCATGGAAAAAGCAGCTCTTCACGCTGTTTGGTTCCGGATCTGCTGGGCTGTCGCCCTCGGAGAGCTGGGGTGGAAAAGGAGGGGGCCGGCTGGGCGCCGGCATTGATCTTTAAAAAATCATTTTGAAATCGCCATAATGTGAAGAAATATGGCGCTTTGCCCTCGTATTTCACACGTAATGACACGAGATGGCTTCATTTGGAAAGAAAAGCGGGCGGGAGTGTATCTGTGTGTGTGCAGAGGTGATCCGCAGCCTTCTGCCCGGCAGAGGGGTACATGGCCAAAATGATAAAACCTCAAAATAGAATGGTCTCGCTTTTGTTAAAGTGACTGGGCTGGGGCGGCCTATCTTATAAGGGCCAGGATCGGAGTGGACTGAGAAAATTGGCCCCAGCCTTGCCCCTTAACTGGACCGGAGGAGAATCTGGGCTGTCTAGGGGCCGCATCTCCCTGAGCACCCACACCACAAGAAGCGACTGCACCCAGGGCAGAAGCCGGGGGAGCGACCGCTGGAGATGGGCCAGGAAGCCAGTCGGTGGTCCCCGGGGAGCCCCAGCACAGGGCCGCAGAGCAGATATCAATAAAAACGGGCTGTTTGGAAGCTCCAGCGAGAGTCTGCAAGAAGGAAGGCAGCTGGAGGGTGGGAGACTGACCCTGCAAGGCTCTCTGTCTACGCTGGTGCCCAAGAGCTATATTTGGAAATCCTTCTAAGGCGCAATACCGCGTGAGGAGCCGGCAAGAGAGGCGAAAATTCGGACTCACCTCCCTCCCCACTGGATGGAAGAGGAGCTAACTCTGGACCCCTTCCCACACCTCTGCTCTGTTGACACCTTAGGGAAGTTCCTTAATCCTTTCTGATGTTCAGCTCCCCCATCTGGGCAATTTTAAGGGCCTGGCCCGCTCTTAAGAGGAGGGAAGGAGAAATGGCTGTGTCCCTCCTCCCTTCTTTCCTCTGAATGACCAGGGCCAGAGAGAGGCTCAAGAAACTTAAAGAAGCTAGTTGTATAAAACTCTTCAGAGGCTCAACTTTCCAGGACCTAATGAATCCCTTTAACCTCATGAGGGTTCTAATTTCAAGACAGCTACATTTTTGGACAAGATCCTTAGACACTCACGTCCTTTTATTCCCCTCTCTCCTCCCTCAGCTACTGAGGGGTCAGGAGAAGCTCCCAGGCCTGTAAACCTCCCAAACTAGTTACAGAAAGCCCCCTCCAAAGCGGACGCATTCTGTAAAACCCCAACTTCTCCCCATCCCTTTTACTTCATCTCCAGTGGCTTTCTGGTGCACTGTTGTTTAATCAACATCTTGTGTCAAGGGGACAGAGAAGAGGAAGCGAGGGCCGGCGGGGTGGAGTGGAGGTGTGTTTGTGGTGGGGACAGGACCACCTCCTCTTTAATTATGCTGTGGGCCTCTCTGGCTGCTCCCCAGGCTGGGGCTGTCCCCTTCCTTCTGCCCTGCTCTCCCTCTCTCCCTCCTGGACCCGCCTGGGGAGAGGGCTCCGCAGCCAGCGTCCCTCCCGAGGCAGCCCGCTGCTTTCCCCTCCGCCTCTCCTCCGCCCCCGCCGCCCCACGTCGAGAACTGCCCCCCTTCCTGCAAAAGAGGGGGGGACGGGAGGCCGGCAGCTCCGGCTGAGGTTACGTGGCCGCCGAAGCCCTGACGTGATAGCACATTGCATCAGCATAAAACAATCCATCCTCGATATGGAATGCGGTGCGGACGGATGACAGCGAGAGCGCAGCCCCCTCGCCCGATTGATTTATGTCGGAGCTGACGCTTTATCAGGCAGTCGGAAAAACTTTGACCAATCATTTTGCAAGGAGCGCTGAGCCGGGCTGCTCCACTGTACTTTGTTGGCTGAGAAGTTGAGCAGGGGGTGGGGGTGGGAGGGTGGGGGGCTGGGGGGGTCGCGTCCGAAAGCCCTCACACCGGTCTGGGTGCCACCTCTCCCTGCTTGGGCGCCGCGCGCGAGCGCTTCCCTTCCCCCTGCGAGCGCCCGGATAATGTCTGAGAATGTCCATTTCTGGGACGCTTAGCAGCTATTATGTCGACTCGATCATAAGTCACGAGAGTGAGGACGCGCCTCCAGCCAAGTTTCCTTCCGGCCAGTACGCGAGCCCCCGGCAGCCGGGCCACGCGGAGCACCTGGAGTTCCCCTCGTGCAGCTTCCAGCCCAAAGCGCCGGTGTTCGGCGCCTCCTGGGCGCCGCTGAGCCCGCACGCGTCCGGAAGCCTGCCGTCCGTCTACCACCCCTACATCCAGCCCCAGGGCGTCCCGCCGGCCGAGAGCAGGTACCTCCGCACCTGGCTGGAGCCGGCGCCGCGCGGCGAAGCTGCTCCGGGGCAGGGCCAGGCGGCGGTGAAGGCGGAGCCGCTGCTGGGCGCGCCTGGGGAGCTGCTCAAGCAGGGCACGCCCGAGTACAGTTTGGAAACTTCGGCCGGCAGGGAGGCCGTCCTGTCTAATCAAAGACCCAGCTACGGGGACAATAAAATTTGCGAAGGAAGCGAGGACAAAGAGAGGCCGGATCAAAGTAAGTTATAAAAAGTGAGGAAATACCCAGGCCGAAGGCCAGGCGAGGGGGAGGGGAGGGGAGAGGCAATAAACTGCGGACAATGTGAAGGGAAACCGCGGCGGTGGCCCGGAGAGCGAGCCGGGGCGGAGGGAAGAGGGAGGGAGGAAGAGAGGCAGCTGGGTGCCCCAGAAGGGGAGACTGAGGTCGCTGGAGAAGCGGCGCCCCCACTCCTCCAAGTGCAGGAGGGACCCGGAGCGCCGGGACCTGCTCGCCGCTCTCTCGGCCTTCCTTCCCTCACGCCCCGGAGGCCTGGGCTGAAAGCCCTGGAAGAGGCTGACGACCGCCGGCCGCGAGAGGAGCTGGTGGGGCCCGGGAGGCAGCCAGCGAGGCCGAGAGCCCGCGCGGGCCAGGGCGGGAGCGCACGGGGCTGCCGGGCACCGCGCGGCTGGCAGAGCTCCCTGCGCCACGCGCACACCGTAAAAGCCGGCCAAGGGGAAGTGGGAGGGGGCTCATTAGGATTTTATTTGCGATGCAACAGCTTGGCGGAGGATTGTTCCTAGCAGATCTCCCTCAGTAGCAGCTCAGTGTCCGCAGCCGGCGCCGGGAGGGGCGGAGGAAGCCCGGGACCCGGTGACTGAGCCCCCTCCCCGGATGCGCCGGCCCCTCCCCGGGAGCCTTCCCTCTGGTCGCCCCCTCCCCTCCTTGGCATCCTTGCCCGGGTTGCTGCTTCCTTTTCTGCGGCCCCTGCTGCCCTCCGCGGGGCTCCCTACCCCCAGCCGGAGCTGTCCGCCTCGCGGGGAGTCGCGGAATCGCTTCCGAACTTAGGGGCCCGACCGCCGTCGTGGAGGAGAGATCCCGAAAGGACCCTGGGGAGGGGAAGGGTGGGGAGGAGAGAGGCTTGCGGAGAGGCGGAGAACTTTATCCTCTGAAGGTAGTTTCCCACCATCCCCTACTCCTCCAAAAGCACCCTCGCCAGCACCCCAAGTCTGTCTAATTTCCAGGAGGCTCTGCTAGATAAGGGGGTGGGGGGATTCTAGTATTTTTCGTTTTTAAGGTGGAGAAGGGTTAATTGGTCGGGGGGGGGGGCCTCAGCCCCCAAATGATAACCTTCAGGTCAGTAGGGACAAGTACTCACCCCTTACTCTTTTTGGAGAGTGAGGGTCAGATTTTTTAGTCTCTGCTTGCCCTGCTGGATTTCCCACCAGCAGAGAGGCCCAAAAGCCCTTTGGGGGCACCTCTGCCTGCTGGAGGGTAGAGAGCTGCCCCCCTCCCCTGAGGTCTCTGTGAGGTCCCACTACCTCCATCCCTCCAGGTTGAATCACAGGAGCTGGTGTTTGGGTAACACAGGGCTCTTCCCAAACCCTCCCTGTTCACACCCAAACAAACCCCCCACCTCAAACCCCCAAACTCTGCTTGGAAAGTCCATTATTGCAAGGCAGCAGTTTGGCTAGGATCAATTATTAACAGTTTTTTCCCTCTTTCATATTTAATGCGGCTGCGGGTCCCATCCCAGGCAATCACATTAAGGAAATAGCGCTGCAAATTGGTAAGACACGGTACTTAGTGTAGGATGAATCAGATTTTTTTAAAAAAATCAGTGCTTTTCATTTGGGGAGGAGGAATCTAGCAGAGTAGTGGCTGTTATTTTTAATTGGCTCTGCTTTATTTGGTAACTTTTCTGAGTTCAGGGGTAAGGAGAAGAGAAGCCTGTATATATTTTTGTTTCCTCTTTGCCCCCTCCTCCACTCAATCACCCCTTTCTCTGTTCCCCCTCACCGCATGGAGCCAGTTGGAGTTAGGTGTGCTGTGAAGGACTTTTGTTACCCTCACATCATCCATGACTCCCCGCCTTGTGTCTGGAGCAATCTTGTTTCCCAATTTCCCTGAACTTGCTTTAACCAAACTGCGAGCTGAGCAGGAGTGGAAAAGGAGACTATTGCAACCATAAGTTATCTGTGAGCCCCCAGCGCTCCCTTGTCCACAGGCTGGAGTTGATAAATGGTTGCAATTGGGTTGCATGTGAATTGGAGTGTGCTAGATGTTTGCGTCTCTAAATGTGAACCCATATTTGTGGTGTGTGTGGCGGGTGAGAGGGGGGAGGCGGCAAGATATCTACAGAGACACATGCCTGCTACCATGTGGCCAAGAGACACAAGCTTGTGATCGAGGCAGGAGGGTGCACTCAAACTGGACTGGAGGGCCAGGAGGTCTCTTGGCTGTGGCTGAACAGAAGCCACTCTCATCTCCCCTAGCCCAGTCCTTGTCTCTCCTCTCAGACCTGGAGCCAGAACCCTTCAGGTCAGCCACCCCTAGTTACTCTGGTAGTGCCATAGCAGGGCAGCCGGGGGACTTTAGCCAGGTTGGGCTCTGACCTGGGTCCTAACCAATTCGGACCCAAGTGGAGAAAAAGACTGAGAGAGAACCTGAGGCGGGGTGAAGCTCGTGAAGTGCTGAGAAGTCTGGTACATGTTCGGCTCCATCCTTTCCAAATAACTCTCACCTGAAGGTGTCTATAGCAGCTCCTAGCCCATCTATGGGACCTTTTCTGGGAATCTGAAGGCCCCGGTGCCCCTTTCCCCAGTGCAAGATGGGGAGTGGAGACCAGGGGTGTGCGCCCTCTTGGAAGGAGAACATGGGATCCCTTCATCCCCTCTTCCTTTCTTTGATTCTATCGCTGCTTCTCTTTCAGCCAACCCCTCCGCCAACTGGCTGCACGCTCGCTCTTCCCGGAAAAAGCGCTGTCCCTACACCAAATACCAGACGCTGGAGCTAGAGAAGGAGTTTCTGTTCAATATGTACCTCACCAGGGACCGTAGGCACGAAGTGGCCAGACTCCTCAATCTGAGTGAGAGACAAGTCAAAATCTGGTTTCAGAACCGGCGGATGAAAATGAAGAAAATGAATAAGGAACAGGGCAAAGAGTAAAGATCCCCCGCCAAGCCCTCCCCAGCCCTTCCCCATCTCACGCTTATTTATAAGTGATGGCTGCAAAGCCAGTGCCGTCTGGGGTGTATTCAAGTGAATGGGGAAGGGAGTCTTTCTCTTCAAAGTCCTTTTCTGCATCTAGAGCCTCACTCCTTTCCTTTGCTCTTACCCATCCTTCTCTTCTCCCTGGGCCTCAGGAGGAAGTTTGATTGATTTAGAAGGTAGATGTAGTTGGTTCCTAAGAAAGTGATGGGCCACAAGGAAAGAGAGCCCCTAGTAGAGTCCCCAGAATCCCTCCTGTTTTTTCTGGAAAGCCCCAGCCCCTCACTTCCAGCCTGCCCGGTCTCCCCCACCCCCCACCGCCGCACCTATCCCAGAGTCACCCAGGGACACTCCAACTGCACACAGCCCAGCAGATGCCCGCATGCCTAAAGCCCGGAGCCCCCCCACCCCGTACTAGTGGGAAAAGCTCACAGTCAACACTCAAATGAAGTGACACATCAAATACAAACCATCACACCCCCAAATCTGGCAGAGCAGCCCACACACCGTCAGACAAGTCCAGGCTCTATCTCTGATGCAATACACACCGGAAAGGGGTCTGGGGACACACTCCTGAATGAGGCGCTGCAGCTCAAAAAGGCTCAGCATGTCTCACCACCATCCCCATGGAATCCTTAACTGTACTCAGCCACAGACTCAAGGGCAAATGGGGTAAACTCAGCTCCCAAACTGGTGGGCCAGAAAGGGCGAGGAAAGGCAGCGGTGGTCTTAAAAGAGTCTTCTAGGTTTTACGGTGGTATTCCACATACACACATTTGCTGCAGGAAATGTTTAATTCTGCATGTTGTTTTCCTCTCCTTCCAACAAAAGGAGGTCAAATCGTGGGTCGTGAGCCTTGACAATGTCGTCCTCCCGTTCATCTGTGCCCCGCTTGACAGAGACTGTAGCTTCTCTTGCTCCACACCGGCCCTGCATTCTTCCGCATCCTCCCCAGCTCTGAAATCAACTCTTCGGCCAATCCACCTTGCACCAGCGAGTCAAGCCGCCCCTGTAGCAACCCCCCTCCGCCCTCCATCCCCTGCTAGCTCTACCCCTCCATAGGCAGGAAAGCCTGGTCAGGAGAACCCAATGGAGAATTTATTGTGAATTGATTCCCGGCTCCTTTCCGAAGGCAAGTTATGGAGAACAGGGAGGAGCGAAGGCTCCCTGGCACGCAGAGCTTGACAACGTTCCTCCCGTCCTGCTCAGTCCGACCCATGCGGAGGAGCCCCCGGGCCTGGCAGCTGCTACCCCAGCACAGAAGCGCAGAAACCAGCCCCAGGGCCGGGCTTTACCTTCGGAGTCTCGGGCCTGGATGGCGATCTGTGCGGCTGCTGCGCGCACGCTTCTGGGGAACGGTCCCGCGTGCTAAGGAAAGAGGCAAAATCGCACCTAAGCATTAGGCCGGAGTTTATGCTCAGCTTCTCCCCCACCCCTACCCCACTTCTCCATTCCCCTCCAATCCCGTGGACTCTTGCTCCTGCTTCTCCCGACCCTGCAAGGGGACATTCCAGTAGAACTTTTTTTTTTTTGCTTTGTTGGTGGCATTCGTGAAATTGTGCTGTGTTTTGTGATTTCTTTGGGGGTGATTGTCTCGCCTGTTTTCAGTTGTCGCTTATATGGGAGGGTTGTGGGTGGGAGTGGGGTGGGTGAGGGGCTTAGAGCTCTGATTGCTGTTTTGGAAGAAAAAAAACATAAAAAGATCAAAAAATATATATCACTCTAGAAACAAATCTCTGCTTGTGTCTTATTCCATCTTGGCTTTCCTCACTTGGCCAGAGGTAGAGATCTTGGTTCGAAGAGGGTGGCTTGGACAAAAGAGAGACTTTTGTGCCCAAGAGATTTCTCCTTAGACCTTGCAGGCAGTCTTCCTGGTGGAGCTGAGGGCTGGTCCAGACCCAAGCTCCCAAGATCACTGCTTAAATTGATCAAGAGCCTTCCAACAGGAGAGCTGGGAGGCTGGAGGGTCAGAAAACGAAAGATGAGTGGTTTGGAGAAGGATCTGGATCTGGGTTTGCAGGGAGCAATGAGACTTTCCTCCTAAGTTGCACTGGAGGCTTGCTACCAACTCCAGAGCCAGAGGGAAGGCAAGGCCTGCCCTGCCACTCCTGGAAGCAGGTCCTCTCTTACCTGGCTGAGAAAGTCACCTTGGTTTGGCCACTTTAAAATATCATGCAAGTGAGGAAGCTGGTAACTTCCTTCTGCTGTTCCCTGCAGCACAGGGACTGGGTGTAGACAGAGGCCTCCAGGAGGCCAGGCTCTCCTTTCTTTTGCTCAAAAAGAATGAACCCTTTCGGGTTTTCAGTCCCCACCTGGAATTTGAGGCTCCAGTTTGAGCCACAGTGTAGCAGCCTTGGTATAAGGTGGGTAGAGTTTGGTCGGGGTGGAGGCCTGGGGAGGCAGATTCTACAGGCTGGAAGTGAGGGTTGAATATGGAACAGAAATGCTTCAGGAGAAAAAAAAATCCCCTTCCCCGTCGGACCCCAGAACTAAATTCGGTTTCAAGGTGCACCTTTCTGTCCCTCTCAGACTATGGTGTCCCCATCAGAGCCTCATATGGAGAGCGCTGTTCTCGGCAGCCCGGTCATTCTCATCTAGGCGCTGGGATTCCGCTTCTAACGGGCTGGCGCTTGGGAGCTGGCCTCCTGCCTGAGCCTCCCATCGGGCCCACCCAGCGGCGCTGCAGTCCGCGGAGACCCTGAGGTTGGGGTAGAAGTAGGGACAAAGCATGACCCGCGGGAAAGGAGCTTGGAAGTAAAAAGGATGGGCCTACCCCTCTCCAGCGAACAGAAGGATGAACCACTCCGAGAGCTAGCAGGAGGCTGGAGAATCGAAGCTCCTGGGTATGGCAGGGCCCAGACCCGCAGCCTCCAAGGAGGGTTCCATTCCGTATATAAAGTGAATCTGCCTCTAGAGCTTGTGTAGACTAGGCTCCCTCCCCGTCCTGGGCTCCCAGGAGTCAGCCCGCGCTGAGAGTGAGCGGAGAAGGCCGGATTCCGCCAAGAGGAAGCGCAAAAAGTGAGGCAGGAACTGTACGGAGTGCTGCGGGGCAGGGGCAAGGGCGCCCGGGGAAGCCTCCGGCGGCGTCTGAGTCCAGAGCCCGGGGTGGCTTCTTTAAAGACAAACAAAGGCGAAGATGCGGAGGCTCGGAAGCCGGAGATGGGGAAATCTGCTGTCATAAAAGAGAGAGAGATTCAGAGAGGGGGACCGGGAGAGTGCGAGACAGGGAGAAGCCGGGAGAGGAATTCAATGCCGTGTGCGCAGCAATAAAAGAATATGACCGCTATAAAAGTTTATAGCGTATAAATTTCTGAAGGTTAAGAAACTAAACAGCAGCAAAGCAAACAGTGAGGGGAAACTTTCCGGAGCTGAGAGAGCCACAGCTGGGCCTGGGCTCCGGGCCTGGCTGGCGAATGGGTGGGTCTGGCTGGGCCGCCCCCACTCTCACCCGCCCGGAACGCGGGGCGCGGGGTTTCCGGGGGCCCCAGGGGGCAGAGAGGGCTGAGGAGGAAGAGGGGAGGGAGGAACACTTTGTTGTCACAAATGCTTCACGGAACGCAACTGGGATTCCGTCTTTGTTCTTTGCACCCCCTCAAATCGGGCGTCATAAAGAGAAGCCCCCGCACGCGCCCGCGCGCGCGCACACACACGCACACGCAGGACCGGCGGGGCCAGACGTCTGGGCGCGGGCAGCCTCTTGATCCTTTTACAGTCCTGTCCCTCTCTCTCAGGCCTCCTTTCCCCCAACAAAAAGCCCAATTGTTTCTCCTCAGAATTTGGAACAATCGTGTTGGATTTGAAAGGTGCTCAGCTCCCCCTTTTACGGGCCATAAACGGCGCACTGCTCGGCGGTCTCCGCCAGAAATTAGGGGCTGGGGGCAGGGGAGCTTACTGCTTCTTTTTCCCTCCCCACCCCCTCGCCTTAAAAAAAAACTTTTTAGCTTATCTGCACAATTTCAATACCGTTTCCTGATTTCTGATGCCTTTTTTCTCGCCTGCTCTCATTTCCCTCCCCTTCTGCTAATAATGAAAGTTTCTCCGCTGGTCGCCGCGGCGGCTGGCTCTCCGAGAGGCTGGCGGAGCTAGTTTTTCTCAGGACGGCCGCTAGATGGCACCCTTGCTCCACGTGAAAAGCCCCGACGCGGCAGCTGCCGGGCGCGGGTGGCTGCACCTCGCACCTCAGTCGGCCCTGAATCTACGAACTGAGCGCTATCAGAAGTCATGAATAATTTGCGCGTAATAAAAATATAGGGTTCATTATGGCCGTTCTCCACTTTTTATAGACTTCAAATATAGTGGTGTTACCCCCTCTCTTCCTCAAATGGTCAGTTTTCCCAGGAGGAGGGCTCAGGGCTTCTCATCTTGTTTCTGTATTTGATGGGACAACAAATGCATGAGAAGGGGGAATAATAATAATAACATGAATAGTGGGTCCAAATTAAATAGGAGAATTGATTCGGAAAAATGAGATAATCCGGAGAGGGGGGCGAGAGGAAGGTCTGCGGATGCGGGTGAGCAGGTCAGGTGAGAGGGGCGAGCGGACAGGAGAAGGTCGGACGGAGAGGAAGCTTCCCCAACCTGCTGTGGGACTGGCGGGAGAGGGAGTCGGGTGAGCCAGCCCCGGGGTGGGGTTGGGGCAATTTGGGGGAAACGGATCCGTGGCTTTGGTGGGGATTCGGAGGTGCCCAGAGACAGCGGGCGGCTCCACACGAACCGAGGCTCTGGAGCCTTTGTATGTGGCCGGGGCTGGGCGGGGCGGCGCCGGGAGACCCAGGCTCGGCGAGGGGCTTCCCTTGAACCGCGAGGTGCGGGGAGGCTCGGCTATTTCCTCGGTTGTTCTGGGCGCTCCAAGTTGGGCCGCCAAAAAGTGTTGTGTTTTCCGGATGGTTGCGGGGACAGGCGCGGTGCAGGAAGCAAGGGCTCGGTGCTCCCGGCGTCCCGTGGCTTCAGGTGAGAGTTCAGGGCTCCGTGAGCCACAGCCCGGCCCCAGGCAAGCCTAGGGACGCCGATCTCTTCGCAGTTTAGCAGCTGGAGGCCTGGACTCCGGGCATTTTCGTTCTGAGACCGGTGCGCTGTCAGCCTCCCCATAGCCCCTTGGATTCCAAATACTGCACTTCCTCCTGGCCCGGCCCGATCCGTGCCCCCCATCCGGACAAACCTGCGCCAGAAATAGCTATCCGTCTCCTTAAAATTAGCCCCACCGCCAGCCTCTCCTCTCTTCCCCCAGGACCGGGTGCGAAGAGGAAAGCGGAGTTTCTCAACTTGAGTTTCTCTAATAAATCTGCACTCCGTTGGGTGTTTATAAATTATCTCCTCGCTCCTTCTTGTTTTTTCTTATAATAGAAACATTTTCCTTCCATCAGGAATTTCTGGCGCGGTGTAGGGATGATTTAGAACAAGCCATTGAATTTCTACCTCACCGGTGAGTCCTCAAATCATGACCATAAAATCGCCGGCACTTGATAAAAATGTTCGCTTCGGCAACAACTTAACGCTGCCTTCCGCTGCCTCACCGCCCCCTCAGCCTGGCGCTGAAAATTCAAGACCCCGGTTCTCTCCCCTCCTTTTCTCTTTTTTCTCTCTCCCGTTCAGCCCCTCTCCCATTCTCCGGATTCACTTTTGAAGGACCAAGTGTCCCCACTGGTAGCATCCTCTTGGAAAAGGTGATAGTTTCATTTTTACAAATATTGGGGTGAGTGGGATCCCCAAAAATCACCCCTCCAAAAGCAAGCAACTCTCTCGTGAATAAACAATGGATGAATTGAATGTATCTGTAAAGCCTGCACCTTTGTTATTAGAAATTTTCTTTCTCTCTCTCCCCTTTCCTTCCTTCTTTCTGTCCTGTTCTTTTATTTCTTGGCCAGTGAGTCACTCCAGGAGGTCATTGGTTTGGACCCTCAGATTGGGGCCTTCTAAAGCCTGGCCACCATTGCCTCTAGGCCTGGTAGGCTGGAAGGCCAGGAAAGTCAACTGGCATGAGAGTGTGGCACCCAGTCAGCTGGGTCCTATAGTCTGTGTTTCAGGCCCCAGGTCCTCAGGCCTAGAGGGAGAGCCGGGTTTAACTAGAAGTTCCCAAGGGAAGAGGGGAGAAAAAGGGAAAATCAGTGGCCTTGCTGCATCCAAATCCCTTCTACCCCAAGGTCAGTTTTGGTAGTGACAGTAGTTCAAAGGACAGTGAAGGCTAAAAGGTGGCCTTCCCCAAAGGTACACACTCTGCAGTCACTGCTCAGGGCAGAGGAGGGCACAGGACAGTGGGCACCAGGGCCAGGCGCCAGGTCCTCGGTTTCCAACAGTGGCCTCCATTGCTCTTTCTTCTCTTTGATGTGCTGATGGGCCTGGCAGTGCCCTCACCCAAGGGTGCTTTGGAAGGTGTGGAGGACTGGCCTGGGAAGATTGGGAGCCAGCTGGGCATGGTGACTGGGTCCCAAGGCCTGGGTGCAGGACTGGGGCAGCCCAACTAGGTGTCATTCTGCTGGTGGCATCAGGCCCCTGACACATCACACAGAATTGGTCTCCCAAAGGCTTGCTGAGTCCCAGTACCTTCTAGGGACTCCCTTCCCATTCCAGCAACCCCCCTTCCAGGCCACCTGAGGTTGTGTAAAACTGCAGAATCACAGTTGCAGGGCAAGCTTTGCTCAGGGCTTCACCTCTGTCCATTAAGCAGAAAGTTTCATCTCCTTCTCTGGGTCCTTCTTCATGCCTCCCAGGACCCCTTCTCCAAGGAAAATCCTTGTTTGTTTGTTTAATGAAGGAAAGTTGGTGACTGGCCTGGGTGGGCCTGAGAGGGGGTAGTTTGGGGGTTCTGGAGAAGGAGTGGGGGCAGGTGCTCCCAGAGCTGAAGGAGGCAGAAAATCTTGCAAAAGTCACCGTTTGCACCGAAAAAACCTCATAATCATTCTCATTTCGGCTTTGTCACCCCCACCGTGCTGCAGTCAGGCGGCGGGGGCGATCGAAGCTGCAGTTTTATAGCTGTAGAGGAAAGAACTCGTAAAATGCTAACAGCTTTTATGCGCTGCGGCATAAACAACAACAGACTCGGCTTTATTGCGTTTTATAGTTTGTTAAAGAGTTTACAGCCGTTTTTTGGGGGCCGGTTACCCAGCCAATTCCCTCCACACGATAGTTAAACCTTTATCAATAATAAGGAAATTGATCATTAAAGCTTTAAATATGACTACCTCGTTTGTTTGAAAATATGTTTAGGAGAGGAAGCTGTATGATTTGATAACTTGTATTAAAATACCAATTACATTTATAGGACCTTTTAAAACTCGGCGCAATTAAACCGTGTTCTTTTACATTTTTCCGAAGCGACCCTGACATTTAAAAACTCCAACTGCCTCGTTAAAATCGCGAAATTAACAGCGTGCCTGCGCCTGGCGCGTTGTGTATGTGTGTGCGTGTTTTTTTCCGTGACTCCCCCACATCAGTCTTTGGGGGTGGTCTGCGAAGGTATTTGATTTGTCGTGAGGCGAGAGATATCTCATTAATGTAGGTAGTTAAACAGATTTAATCCGTATTCATTCTCTCTCCCCCCTCCCCCTCTCTCCCCCTCTCTCTCCCTGGGTGTTTTTTTTTTTCCCTTCCCCTCCTTTTTTTTTTTTTTTTCGCTCTCTCCTCACTCCCTGGCGCTCTCTCGCTCTAGCTCTCTCTCTCGCTCGCTCTCTCTTGCTCTCACCCTCGCTCTGCGTTCTGTCCGGGAGGAGTACGGAGAAGCCAATAGGATGCGGGGTCTCTAATGGATGCAAATGATCATGAAAAGACAGTGCAAAATATGAAACAACTCATTTGCAGGGAAGTAAATCACCGAAAACTGTTTATGAACTGGCATCCCTTCTTCGAAATGTAAAGCGAGGACCTCTTTAAGTGGCGGTATATTTTTGTTTGGGGGGTGGGGGGTGGGGGGAGGGCGAGTGAGCCGCGGCTGCCATGCAAGCTTAGACTTTTGGAGGCTTCGCTGTCCTTTTCTATTCCTGGAAATCACAAAAAGTGTGGTGGCTTCGAGATCTTCTTCGCCTTTTCTTTCTTTTCTTTCCCCCCCCTCCTCCCTTTCCCTCTCCTTTCCTGGCGAGGGTGACTAGGAGCCGGCGAATCCGCGTTTTTTTTCTCTCTCTCTCCCTCCCTTTCCCCCTCCCCACCCCCTCCCCAACAGCCCCCAACTACAGCCGCCGCCGCCGCCGCCGCCTCAAAATTCAATAAAATGAGCTCTTATTTCGTCAACTCACTGTTCTCCAAATACAAAACCGGGGAGTCCCTGCGCCCCAATTATTATGACTGCGGCTTCGCCCAGGACCTGGGCGGCCGACCCACCGTGGTGTACGGTCCCAGCAGCGGCGGCAGCTTCCAGCACCCGTCGCAAATCCAGGAGTTCTACCACGGGCCGTCGTCGCTGTCCACGGCTCCCTACCAGCAGAACCCGTGCGCCGTGGCGTGCCACGGGGACCCCGGCAACTTCTACGGCTACGACCCGCTGCAGCGGCAGAGCCTGTTCGGTGCGCAGGATCCAGACCTGGTGCAGTACGCCGACTGCAAGCTCGCCGCCGCCAGCGGCCTGGGCGAGGAGGCCGAGGGTTCGGAGCAGAGCCCGTCGCCCACACAGCTCTTCCCCTGGATGCGCCCGCAAGGTGAGCTCGCGTCGGGGCCGGCGGGGGGAAGGGAGACCAGGGGCCCAGGCCAGGCAGGGGGCCGGGCAGGCCGGGCGCGGGTCTTCCAGCTCCTGGAAGACCTGCTTGCTCCTTTCAGATAGCCTCTCCCTCCTTTCCTTCCTTCCTTCTTCCCTTCCTTCCTTCCCTCCCTCCCTCCTTCTTTCCTTCCTTCCCTTCTTGCTTTTTTGTTTCCCTTGAAGGAGGTCGCTAAGCGACATTTCCTGAATCCATAAACCCCTCACCCTGCCTGACTTTTCTTCTTCTTCCCCTCCTTTTTTTCCCTTTTACTGTTTTATGGGGGGTAGTGGAGAAAGGGTGGTGGGAGTGGGGGCGCTCAACTTTTGCACTTCTCAATTGCTTTATAGTTTAATTACCCTGAAGAAACTTTTCTTCTGGGGCAGAGGCTCTGGGGGCTTTTCAAGGTGGGTCCATTCGTCCCCATCCCGGCTTTTTTATTCTTATTTTTCCCCCTCCTTCACATCCTTCCTTCTAAAGTTTATGGCACTTTTAATAGATTCAACCATCCCCGCCCAACTCTCTGGTGCTGGTTACCAGGGGAGGGGGCTCCCCTTTCTGGCTCCGTTAGATTCAGTGGTGTCTGATCCCCCTCACCCCCCCCCTCCGCTGACCGCGGCCTCCCAGCGCCCCCGCCCCTGCGCGGGGTAGAAGGTCCCCTGCCCTTATTATACTGGTCTCCTAGGCTGGTTCACGAATCTTCCAACCTTCTCCGTCTCTGCCCCCTCCCCCACCCTCCCCTCCCCTCTGTCTCGCCCTTTCCCCCATTCCCAGCAGCCGCCGGACGCAGGCGAGGCCGACAGACCTACAGCCGCTACCAGACCCTGGAGCTGGAGAAGGAGTTCTTATTTAATCCCTATCTGACTCGCAAGCGACGGATCGAGGTATCGCATGCGCTGGGACTGACTGAGAGACAGGTCAAAATCTGGTTCCAGAACCGGAGGATGAAGTGGAAAAAAGAGAACAACAAAGACAAGTTCCCCAGCAGCAAATGCGAGCAGGAGGAGCTGGAGAAACAGAAGCTGGAGCGGGCCCCAGAGGCGGCGGACGAGGGAGACGCGCAGAAGGGCGACAAGAAGTAGGCTCCAGCTGGGACTGCCAGGGCCGCGGCCACCCTGCGTCCGCGGGTTCCCCGACCGCGCCGCCGTCGCCTGCCCCCGCCCAAGAGAGCTCTGGCCCCGCGAGCGGGGCCGGGAGCCTGGCCTCCCACCGCAGCGTCCCCGCCGCGCCAGTCCCCGCTAGTGGTAGTATCTCGTAATAGCTTCTGTGTGTGAGCTACCGTGGATCTCCTTCCCTTCTCTTGGGGGCCCGGGGGGCAAAGAAAAGGATTTCAAGCAAGGACTCCCTCGCCCTGCGAGGGTGAGCGGCTGCGGCCTGGCTGAGCACCCCCCATGCCCCTGCCCCGTGTAAAAAGCCTCCTTGTGCAATGGTCTTTTTTTTCCTTTGAACGTGCTTCTTTGTAATGACCGAGGTACCGATTTCTGCTAAGTTCTCCCAACAACATGAAACTGCCTATTCACGCCGTAATTCTTTCTGTCTCCCTCTCCTCTCTCTCTCTCTCTCTCTCTCTCTCTCTCTCTCTCTCTCTCTCTCTCTCTCCCCCTCCCCACCTCGTCCTCATTTCCCCCTCCCACCCCCTCTCCCCGCTGCCCTCCCTAGCTCGCTGCCTTTCTCTCTGGCTTCTCTCTTTTCCCACTCCCCCCCCACCCCCGCTTTGGTTTGACAATTTCGTCTTAAGTGTTTCTCAAAAGAGGTTACTTTAGTTAGCATGCGCGCTGTGGGCAATTGTTAAAGTGTTCTTAGGTTTACTGTGAAGAGAATGTATCCTGTATCCGTGAATTGCTTTATTGGGGGGAGGGAGGGCTAATTATATATTTTGTTGTTCCTCTATACTTTGTTCTGTTGTCTGCGCCTGAAAAGGGCGGAAGAGTTACAATAAAGTTTACAAGCGAGAACCCTAGACTGGCCCGGCCCGCGCTCCTCATTTGCTCCTGGCGCCTTGCAGAGCTGGGGGGAGCCGGTCACCGAGATTCTGCGCCCTCCAGGCCAGGCCAGGCCGCGGAGAGGAGGGGGCGGGGGTTGGAGGCAGGTGGTGCAGTCTCTTGGCCCAGGGGCGCAGGGGGTGAGGGAGGCGGCTGCGCATGATTGGAGGAGAGAGGAACGAGGGAGGGGAGCCAAGAGAAACCCCCTCCCTTCTCATTCAAAGGCTGCCGGGCCCGGAGACCCTAGCGCCCAGGCCACGCTGGAGAGATGCGCCTGGGCTGGTGGCTGTATCCTCCCACTTCCTCCTTTGTTTTTGTGTTCCCTCTCCTGCATGTGTGTGGGCGTATGGGTTGGTAAAGGTGTAGTGCTGGGCTGCTAAACAAGCTTATACTTTTATTTTTACTGGACTCTGGTGGGGGGAGCAGGAGAAGAGAGATGCTCTTCCCTGCCTCTCCCTTTCTGAGACTTGGCCACCTTCACCCAGCTCTGAGGTGGTGGCTTGCAGCTTTCCTTCCTTTTGCTCCCTTTGCTTCTCCGGCAGCCAAGTTGACTGAGGCATCCGCCTCCCGGAACCAGGAGAGCAGCATACCGGGCCGCCCTCCTCCCTTCCTTTTTCTTCCCACCCACCCCACCCCCTTCCTTTTTAAATTTTCAAACCTTTTTTTTTTTTTAGCCACCAGAAACTGCAGCATCTCATGCCCGTGGGCTGGATCCCGCGCCTTTGGGAGCACCCACTAAACCTCACTCCATCCTTGCCTGTCTGTCTGGGGCAGAGAGAGAGAGAGAGAGAGAGAGAGAGAACCATGAGGCCAGGCTCACCTCTTTCCTCACCTTGGGACAAACGGACCAAGTCCGGACCAAGTTCCCCCAGAGGCCCAGCCAGGCTGAATCGGTCTGGATTAATAAAGACCTGAACTGCCCCCACTCATCCACCCGGTTATGTGCAATCCCTGCGTTTGTTTCTCGCTGGGTAACGGGCTGGGGAGAATGGGTGGGGGGCAGGCGGTGACAACACGGATCGCTCTTGGAGGTATTTATTTTCCCTTCCACTCAATCCCTTCCTCCCCAAATCTCGCCTGCAAGCTGCCTCCAGCCCACAGGGGTCGACAGAGGCCCTTGAGCCCCCCAGCCCCAATCCACAGGGCTTGGCTTTCCCATTCATTATTGATCATATTTTATAAATCCAACGCCACACAATTTTTTCCACATTACCGGGAGCCGTGGGGAGGCTGCCCAGCCATTGGCCGAGGGGACGTCACGTGGGCGGGGTCACGTGGTCCAGAGAGGAAAAAGGGGGTCCTTTTTGGTGTAAATCTGGACTCTAATTCTGTAATATATCAAGGAATCTCGTAAAACCGACACTAAAACGTCCCTGCCTACAAATCATCCGGCCAAATTATGAGTTCATTGTATTATGCGAATGCTTTATTTTCTAAATATCCAGCCGCAAGTTCGGTTTTCGCTACCGGAGCCTTCCCCGAACAAACTTCTTGTGCGTTTGCTTCCAACCCCCAGCGCCCGGGCTATGGAGCTGGTTCGGGTGCTTCCTTCGCCGCCTCGATGCAGGGCTTGTACCCCGGCGGGGGGGGCATGGCGGGCCAGAGTGCAGCCGGCGTCTACGCGGCCGGCTACGGGCTCGAGCCGAGTTCCTTCAACATGCACTGCGCGCCCTTTGAGCAGAACCTCTCCGGGGTGTGTCCCGGTGACTCCGCCAAGGCGGCGGGCGCCAAGGAGCAGAGGGACTCGGACTTGGCGGCCGAGAGTAACTTCCGGATCTACCCCTGGATGCGAAGCTCAGGTAACGCCGCGCACCGAGCCGTCCCGAACTGTCCCGAGCCGCAGTGGCCCGGGCACATTCCCCGGAAGGCGCCCCCTTCCTGGCCAAGTGCCCTTCTCCGCGTCCAGAGTGCTCCCGGCAGGAGGTCGGCCCTTGGGGACGCGGCACCCCCTGGGCCGGGACCCGGCGCGCCGCCCCCACTCCCATTTTTTGCTTGGTGCTCTCAGGCTCGCTCTGCTTCCCTGGCGGATCCCTCTCCGCCTCTCCGCCGACGCCGCGGCGCTCTGAGCTCCCAGCCCACCCCCCACCCTTCCTCCTGGCCTTTTAGCTTTAAATATTTATCAGCCGCGCCGGCACGGGCTGGAGACGAGGCCGTTTGTCTTGCGGAGGAAGGCTGGGGTTTGCAGAGAATAGCCATTAGGGTTTTCCCCCTCCCTTTTCCCTTCCCCAGCCAGGGATCTATGCTCTGGGTGTGTCCCCCAGCCCCAGCTAGGATAAGGTCTGAGGAGGGGGCCGCAACGCTGAGCAGCTCTCCCCTCCCCCTTTCTACCCAGCCAACCCCGCTCCCCCATTATTCCCTTCTGGACAATTAGAGGTGGGCTCTAGAGGCCTGGCAGGAGGAGGGAGTGTGAGAGGAGATGAGGATCCAGCCAGGGACACACAGCCACAGAGGCAGGTGGAGAGAGTGGGGCTGAGGCCAAGAGATGAGGCTCCTGACCCCCCAGTGAACTTGGGGAGGGGGAGGCAGGACAACTAGAGAAAGAGGCAGAGTTCTCAGGAGGTTACAGCTGGCTTCCTCAGGTGCCCTTCCTAGCATCCCTGGAGAACTGGCTAACAAGTTTGCAAGTATCATTCCAAGAGTGTTAATGTCCTCTTGGGGGAGAGACTAGGACTACAAGGAGTCAAATTAAGAGAGAGTACAGGCCACTGAGGCGGCTTCTGTAGAAACTCCGAAAGACCAGGGGCTCCATGGGGCCTGCTGACAAGCCTGTCCCAGAAATCCTTCTTAATTCTGCCTGGACTCAGGGGCCAACCTCAAGGTCCAGAAGACCCAAGAATTGTCAGAGGATCCCAATCCAGCCAGAGTTGAGGGCCAGAAGAAGTCCATGTCTCCCACCATCAGTATTAGTGGTCATGGTCCCTGTTATCTGCTCCATAATTCAACTGCCTTTCCAGCTGATTTATTAAAGCCTCAATTTTTCTGCTTATGAACATTTCAACTTGGCTTTTAACTGACTTGAAATTAGGGCCCCTCCTCCCACTATCTCCTTCCCAGGAGGGCTGGCACTAGCACAACTTCCCGAAAGCCTCCTCAGGGTTTTGGGCCTAACCTGGGAAGCTCTCCCCTGCCGTTGAGTCCCTACCACCCAGATATTCAATGTTGCACCCCAACCCAGGCTGCTATCTCTTCTCTTCCCCTGTACCTTCCTGGAGGCCCAAAGATTGCTTGGGAGAGCTGGGTTGGCTGGGCAGGTGGGTAGACAGGACAGCCTGGCCCTGTCTGAACCTCAATCACTCACTGGAAAATAGTCATCAGAGGGCAGCTGCCTTTAGACCAACTCCACACTCCAAGGAAATCTGCAAATTCTCAACTCCTCATTCCACAACAGGCTGGGGGAGGGGGAGAGGACTGGACCTTTGAGGCTCTTTGTCTCCTATTCTTTTGGGGAAAAGCCCTCTGGCCAGGACTAGAGCCCCTACTCCAGGGTTACTTGCATGGTTTTTATTATCCTCTACCCTGAAGACCATCAGAGTCAGCATCCAAAAGGGGAGGCTTAGGGTTCCTGGTCCTGAGGGTGATGGAAGGATTAACCAACTGCCCTTCATCCCACATGCACCCCTTAGGTGCAGGGCTTCAGGAGCCAGTTAGACCTTGGGAAGACTTCCTGGGTGGAAGATGGGAATGTTTGCCTTGAGGGAAGGGGGGGAGCGTGGGCTAGGTTATGGAAAGTGACAATTTGGTTTAGCGGGGAAATAGGCTTTCCAACTACTGACCCAAGAGCACATACAGGGTCGAAGAGGGAAGCGAACACTCTTACGGCTCTTTCCGCATTCACTGGTTTTTCTCCTGTAAATCTCTGCGCAGGGACTGACCGCAAGCGAGGCCGCCAGACCTACACCCGCTATCAGACCCTGGAGCTGGAGAAAGAATTTCATTACAATCGCTACCTGACACGGCGGCGGCGCATTGAGATCGCGCACGCGCTCTGCCTCACCGAAAGACAGATCAAGATCTGGTTCCAGAACAGGCGCATGAAATGGAAAAAGGAGAACAAGACCGCGGGCCCCGGGGCCACCAGCCAGGACAAGGCTGAGGTGGAGGAGGATGAGGAAGAGTGAGGGACGGGGAAAGGGCAGAGAAAGAGAGAGATGAGAAAGGGAAAGAGCGAGAAGCCCAGCTCTGGGAACTGAACCAGGAAACTCAAGTCAAATAGGGAGAGAAAAAAAAAAAACTATTTAAAGGCAAAGCAGTTAACACTTTTTTAAGGAGAGAAGGTGAAGCTGGTTTCTTAACACTGAAAAAAAGATACTACCTATAGGAAAGTATGTCGGGTGGGTTTGTTTTGTACAGTATGGGAAGGACATCATCTACCTGTTCTGTAGCTTTCTGGAATTTGCCTCCTCTTTTCTATGTCGCTAATTGTAGGATCTTCGTAAAATCCTGCTGTTTTGTAAGCCCCCTCTTTGATGCTGTCTTTGTGGTCTGTGTGTCTGGACTAATGTGTGTGGTTCCCCGCCTTCCTGAGCCCCCGCCTTCCCAGTAGGGGCACTAAAGGGGCCTTAGGGAGCCCCAAGGACCCACGGACTAGCTCAAGTGTCCCCTCTGTGTGCATGGCCTGCTGGCTGCTCCCTGCCCCTGCCAGCCCCTGTGATCCTCTTTACATTCTATGTGTATCTGAAGGATGGAGAAATAAAAAGCAATTAAAAATAAACAGATGCCCTATTTTCCATGTCTCCCTAAGGCTGGAAGGGGGTCAGGGTTAGCCATGCATCCCAGTGGCCCTCTGTACCAACTTCTTCTGCCCACGTGCTGGGGTCTGTCTTTTTTCTGGTGCCCCTTGCTCTGCGGGCTGCCGACTTGTGAACCTGATATCACACATTCCCTTCACATTCTTTTACACACATTGACACACAAAGGCACACAATCACACATATTTACAGGCCGACATAGCACATAAATATACATTGTCACATTCACAAACATCCATATTCATATGTTCACAAATAATACGTGTATTTATCTACACAGGCATTCACATATCCCAGCTCCTGCCCAGAACACATGTATTCACCATTCTCTCCCACTCACGAGTCAACCCACATTCACACTCACAGACACGTTATCCATACCAATGTACACACACACGTTGGCTTATAAACACACAGACTCACATTTGCCCCCATGGAAACACGTCCTTGAGTCCACATGCCCCGTCACACATATTCACAACACCAAACCAAACCGAACACCCCACCACCATCACCAGCCGGGCAGTTCACAAACTCTTCCTCGACCAGGCCTTCACACCAGGCTGTGGCTGTGTCGCTCGGCACAAATACAAAAATACAAGCTGAAATCCAAAGTGCTAGGCCCCGCGCGAAGGAAGAGCGGAAGGAAAGGGAAGGTGACCACCCAAATCCACTCCCGCTGCTCTTCTCGGGAGGGCGGGTGGGCGGCGTCGGGCAGAGGCCGGGCCGCCGCGCAGAAAGCTCCCGGCCACGGGCCTCCGACGCCAAGGCGCTCCCGGCTTTCCGCTCAGCCGGCAAACATTTTCCGCAAGAGCTGTTCGCTAATTTTATTTCAATTTATTTTACTTTCATTTATTTTAATTTATCTCCTCTTAAATTGACACAGCGACCCAAGTGAAACTTGAAATGGGGGAAAGGAAGGAAATGAGCGCCGAGAGCGAGAGGCCGAGCGGTGCGAGTCAGCCGGCTGCTGCGGCCGCATCCCGGCCGCTCCCAGCCGGGCCGCCCGGCCGCGCGGGGCTGCGCCGGCTTCCTCCGCGCCCTTCCGCTCGCTGTCCGCGCTGCCGGCAACCTGGGATCTTCTCCGGAATACAGAGAAAGAGAAAAAAGAAAAACATTTGGAAGAGGGGAGCTTATTTCCTTTCCTGCTTTTGGGCACTGGTAGCCTAATTCAAAATACGGGAGTATTTCAGGGTACCTGGGAAACACGGGGTGAATTTTGGTGGCCGTTGTTTTGCTCTAAAACATCCCCTTGATTGAGGGAGAAAAACCGGGAGGGTGGCGCCTACAGCTAGACCTGCAGAGCTGATTTTTAGTCTTTATTCGATTATAAACCCTGAACTATTTAAATTTAAAGAACAGGCGACCAGACAAAAAAGGGGAAGAGGGCTGGAAGGAAGCGAATTTAAGGAGAATGCTTAATTTGAATTTGCAAGTAAAAGGCTCCAAAACCTGCAGTTTCCCCCGTCAATGACTACTGAACCACCACCCCACCCCCCAGAAAGCACAGGGAGTTGTCCCTGAGAACGTGGGTGTATGGACATTTGGGCGGGAGAGACCAGGGTCCGGCTTTACCCTCCTCCAATTTCTGAGGTGCAGAGGTGACAATCTGGTGGTTAGACTGTTCGCCTTGGCCTCCATTGGGGCCACCTTTCTTCCCGGAGCAAAAACTAGGCCCTAGGGGATCTAAAGCCTCTACACCCGCAATGCTACAAGCCTCACTGGTGGGGTGCCCGCTATTTATAAGACTGGGAATGAAGGGGGTGTTCAGAGGGGGAAAGGGGGCACTGAGGCTTTCATTTTGCCCTAATACAAGTGGCAACCCTGGACACTGGGTGCTGCTCCAGATTCACTCCCAAATTGCCTTAGAACAGTCCCTATGTGGAGGTTTTGGGGTGAATTTTACTAGAATGGGGGACAGCGCTCCTGTGAGAATAGAGAGGTTCCAAAAAGAGCCCCCCTTCCCAGATGGATGCTTGTGTCTCCTCCGCCTGATTCCCTGCACCCCAAATCTCACCCCTCCTCAGATTGGGGTTTCCCCAAAAATCGAGAAGGAGAAGAAAAGAAGATGGCGACTGAGAAAAGGGTTGCTGGTGGAGCAGCCATGAAGAAATGCAATAAATTCCTTGTTGTTTTATGAAAATTTACAACTTTGTGATAGAAGTTTATGAGTGGTTGAATCCAGCGATTGGCCAGCGCCGGTCATGTGGCCGGGCGATCGTGAACATGAACTTTTTATCATTTCCCTGGTGGTTATAATGCAGCATTCTTTTGGACACCACACCTAGGTCGGAGCACTGTCGTCCTTCAGGGCTCCAGCCTCTTGATATTTTTATACTTCAGTATCAGCTCGATAAAGCAAGAGAGAGAGAGGAAAAGACAGGGGGAGAGGAAAGAAGAGAGAGAGAGGGAGTGAGAGAGAGAGAGAGAAGGAGGGGTGGGAATTACACAAAAGAGAGAACCAAAAATAATTTTAATTTCTAACTTAATTTTCTTGCTAATTTGGGATTTTAGTCATCATGGAGGGTAAAAGGACAATCTGCCCAGGACTGCAGCCTGATACCATTTTTCAAAGCCAGAACTTACTCCATTTTCTATGCAAATATCAGAAAAGCGAAACACCCTCTCTCTCAACTCAGAGAAGGGGAAACAACGGCTCTCAGGTTGGGACAATATTATCTGGAAGATGAAGAAGAAACAGAACGCTCTTTTTTTTTTTTTTCCCTCCTCTTTCTCCCCACCTCTTTCAATCGGAGGAAAGAAACCCCAGGGTCTGCAAAGGTAAGGGATATTCTACAATTCTCTTCTTATAGTTTTGCTTCGATTTTGTAGGGGGTGGGGCTTATGTTTGTCTCTCTCCTCCCCAACCCCCAAGACGGGGCTGAACCCCACCTCTGGGCGCTGCAGGGAGAGGCTTCCCAGGAAATTCGGTGGCTGAGAGAGGGGTGGCTGCTTCCAGGAGGGGGAGCAAGGCAGGGAAGACGGGAGGAGGAACCGAAAGGGGCCACAGAGGCGAGCTCTAAGGCGCCTTTTTAAGCTGGGAGGAGAGGTTTAAGCCAGGGGGCTGGGAAAGAGAGGATGGGGTGTCTGAGCTTTGGGGCGCTGGTAGAAGCTGGTTGCTACGGCCTCTGTGGGTTTGTGCCCCTCCCCCTCCCACCACCCCTCCCTTGTTCCGGCCTCCCCCGGTTGCCCCCATGCAGCTCTCTTGCCCGGTGCGAGTTTCCAGTATCGTATCAGTGGTTTCCCGGCAGCGTTGGCACGAGGGGCGGTGGTACTAAGGGACGTCCTGGTCTCTGGAGGGCCTGGAATCTCCGCAGAGGCCAGCGAGGGTGAGGAGGTGGCTAGAGAGACACAGAAAGAACAATTCACAGAGAAATACTCATTATCTCCCTTCGGAGACATTTCTGAAATTAAAGGGCTATGGGTGGAGGCACCCAAATAAAGGGAGAGCCCCCCAGGAAGCCTTCCTGAGAATGCCAGGTCTTTCGCCACTCCCGCAGGAGGGAGCCTCGCTCTGCAGGGAGACAATTTTGTGGTTTTTAATGCGGTAGGTTACAGCGTGTTGGTTTCTGTGCAATATTGATTCTAATATTTGTGTCTATTGGTATGAGGTGTGTGGATTTCGGTGCAGGAGAAAAGTGTGCATCTGATATGGAAACATTTCAAACTTTCCTGGATCTAAATGTGGTGATTGTGAAGGAGCTGTTTAGCATGTTGTTGTTTTAGGCTTGTAAATAAGAAAAAAGAGAGAAAAAACAATTAAAAGAAAATCCCATTAGGGGACCTGAATGTATCCAGACTGGAAAGCTGCCTGGCACTGAGCTCAGACACCTAGTCCTGTCCCTCCGGCGCCTGATTCATTCCCCAGCCAGGCCTCCTGGGGGGTGGGGGAGAAGAACCTTTGGGCGGGAGGCTGAGATTCCTAAAGTAGCTGGTGGGGTGGAAGAAGGTGTAAGCTGCTAGGTGAGGACTTAAAAATAGAGTGAGAGGGCTTCTGGGGAAGCTGTGAGTCTAGAGATAAGTGTATTTGGGCGCCAAGGGCAGGAGAGACTGTGATTTAGTTTGGTTTGAAGGAATAGGTAATTGCTTTCCTCTTTTTAAAGACCAGATGCAGAGCATTCAGCCTCGGGCCTCTGTCTGCCTAGGGATTATGGGGTCTGGGCGTGTGTAGAGGGATCCTGGACGTCTGTCTTGAGCTGGGAAGAGAGAGACGCAGCCACTTGTGGCGTGGAAGGGGGGCCCCTGGAGGCACAGGTAGCTGCCCTCGAAGCAGGCCCGGAATGGGTGCCTGAAGCGCGCCGAGGGCGGCGCGTACCCCCGCCCTCGGCTGTGTATCGAGAGAAGTTCTCGGTCAGCACCCACGGCACTCAGAGCCTATTCTCAAAACGAAAAATTTCGCAAACCCACCCAGACTAAAGGTCTTTTTCTCCTGTAGTCTTGGCGGGGCATAAATCATCCCTTTGACAGTTTGCTCTGACCCAAATTATGCGGTTTGCTGCCATCTACCGTCCGTTTGGAGACATGCGGCTTTGGCTCCGCAAGCCCCGCGACACTGCCTGAACCCGGAGGCCCCGCCGCTCGTGTTCGGCGGGATTCTGGGGGCTTCGGCCCAGATTGTTGCTTTCTGCTGGATCTTGGTTCTCGCCTGCCCGCGTGTGGATTCAAGAACAAATGTTCTCTCCCCCTTGGCAGCCGCATCCCAGAGCCAAACCTAGCGGCTGGCTGGGGGAAGCGGCTTTTTCTAGGGTATATTTTAAAAGGACTAATGCTGCATCCCGCGGGCAGGCAGGGGGCCCTGAATCAAAGGGTTGAGGGGAAATCAGAATGAGAGCCCTCTCCCCTCTACCCCATCAAAGCGCAAGAGGGGATCACCAGGGCCGCTAGGGAGATACCAGGCCAAGACTGCTCAAGGTTTATTTGGTTTTCTTTTCGGCCAAGGGTGGGGGCCAGCAGGGGAGGCGCCGAACCCGGCAGTTCCACTCGGTTGTCAAAAGACAAACCGGGTCTGTGTTCTCCGTGTTGGCTAGTGGGTCTTGCCAGTTTCTTGGCCGGTGAGTCTGTGGTGAAGGAATTGAGCTGAGTTTTCGGGAAACTATGGTGTAAGCAAGTGAGTGTGAGTCCCCTTCCCCATTCCCGATCGTTTCAGGCGAAATCGACACAGATATGCTTTGGGGAAAAAATGGGGAGTGGGAGTGGGGATCAATCATTAAGGAACCAAGCCATTGTAATTTCCGTTCCTGCCGGACCCCTCACACCCGCTTAAGCCGACTGCTTTCCCAGAAGGGGGTGGCGAGGGCGGGGGTACGCGCCGCTGCCGCCGCCTTTGAATATTGGCCCCTGTCTCACGGGTTACTGATTAGCTCGGGCTTTCAAGCTGCAGGAGGAAGCTCTGGTCGCTCCTTTCAAGGTGCTGTGGCCCCAGTTCCTGGGCGGGGGCTCCAGGAAATTGCCTGCGGTGCCAGGCAGGCCGAGGTGTTACTAGGGTCTGGCTCGGAGTTGGAGGAGCTGCCGAGGTCGAGGGGCCCAGCGGTACTGGGAGCAAATGCGGGGGCTGCGACCCCTCTAGGCTTCGGTGCCCCGAGAGTCTGGGCAGCAGGAGCAGTCCTTTCAGCTTTTCAGCAGAGAATGATTTTCTGGCGGCTAGAAGGCCAGCCCAGTGCGAGAGGCCCCAGGGGAGCACGCCTGAAAAGTCTTGGGCCCCTCGGAGGTTTTTTCTTCAGGCAAGCGAAGGACAGGTAGGGAGGGGAAGGCGGCTGGTACAGAGGGATGAAACACTTCAGAGCTCTTATGGTGCTGGTGCTGGTGGACCCAGGGAGAGGGAACAGAGCGCCACTGCTTCCCGGAACAGAGACGATGTCGTTCATTTGCATAATGGAAATGATGCTTTTGTGCCGCGAGTTGGACCAGCCAATTTTAAGGCAATGTCCCTACTAAACAGCTCTCAAAGGTTGGGAGTGGCCACACTGCTCCCCTGGGAACATTAATGTTCCCCAAACCCAGAGAAACACACAGAATCCAGGGGAAGAACTAGGTTGAGATGTTTTAATTCACCCCACCCCAGCCAGGGTTGAGAGTGGGGTGGGGGAAGGTGTCCACAGCCCAAAGAGCTGGGTGTGGGGGGGGGGAGCTTGGCAGATGAGAGGAAATAGAAAGCCTGGACAATGTCTCAATCCCCCCTCCCCTACACATACCTACTGGCAAATACCCTCCCTGAGGTTACCGGTAAAGGAGACTTTTACTTCCAAATTGAACACAACTTAGACATTTTCCTGGGAGCTGGAATGTGTGTACCTCCACAAGACCACAGATTCACAGCTCAGAAAATTACAACTATAAATCCTGCCTGTGGGGTTTCTAGACAATCCTCCTGTGCGTACTCCAGACTTGGTACATATTTATATCCACCTCTCCATATACACACTTTCTCCTTGAGCAGGGAGAGACACCCCGAACCAGCTGGTGGCTGTGCCTGCTGTGCATTTACATATTTCCCCTTGAAGACAGATCGACAACGGCAGTGGATCGAACCACAGACATATTCTTAGAGATCTGGCTCCAGAAACCAGGCGGCCTCTGGCTCAGCCCTGCCTGCCTGCTCTTTCTCCCAAACAAACGGATCAGACGAATAAACGCTCATAAATACCTCTGGGCTTAGATAAGAGCGATGAGGCGCTATTTCCTTTCATGCTGGACTCCAGGCGCCCAGGCCCTGCTTTTGCGGCTCCATCTCATGACAGGCAACCTGCAGAGGTGAGGTTAATTTGGGGGTATAGCTCTAAGGATAAGGAGATTATTTCATGCTTCTATCACAGGGAAAATCTTCCTCCCTCATTGGATCTTGTGTCATCCAGGCTTCACAGGAAAGCCCACACCTTTCAGTCTTAGTATGAAGACATTGTGGCCAGAGAGGAGGCAGGGTGGGCTGAGGCCTAAGGCCCGGCCTCCGTGGCAAGGAGGAGGGAGATACACAAGGCTCTCTCCCACCTTGCTCCTCCTGCCCAAAAGTTTCCTGTTCCTCTGTAGAAGTGGGCCTAATCACAGCTAGATTGGATCACTTGTGACTCCATTATTAGGAAGCTTGAGTTTATTTTCTTAAATCTCGACAAAATCCCGATAGAGTCAGGGTAGGAAGTAGTTGATGGGGCAACCAGGAATAGCCACTTAGCCATGAAGGTACAGCCCAGAAGTTGTCCTAAGCTCAGGGAGCTTTGTAAGCCATTTTGCAAGCAACCAAGTTCCCACCCTTGGTCACCAACCTCAGCCCTCTACCACTTTTCCTAGTGTCTTGTGCCATCTTCAGTGGGCAGAACTGGCCCACAAAAAGGAGCCCAGAGAACAAATCAGAGGAGGGTCAGCCTAGCCCTTTCATCATCAGATTTTGTCCCACACCCTGGCCTTTTCTTTGTTCCAGGTCTAAAGGTTGTCACCCTTTACTGCCTGGCCTCCATGTGCACATTATAATGTTAAAACCACACTGTGACTCAGGCTTCCAGCCTGGCTCTAATACTCATTTTCCTTAGATGAAGGAGAAAGAGAATGTCGGAGATGCACACCGTCTCTTGCACCAAAGCTTGTAGACAGCAAGCTGGTGATACAAACACGAGTTATAGGAGGGGTTGCAGAGATGCTGAGAGACAGACAGAAGGGTGGCAAGTATCTGGAGAGGGGATGCAGAATGATACGTTGTAAGCTGCCTACTGAGACCTCAGGAGGCCCCCCCCATAAAACTGAACAAAACTCAAGTCTTGAGAAAGAATTAATTTTAAAAAGAACTGCCAGCTTCTAGAGAGACCTGAAAAGGAGTGAGGGCCCCCTCTCTTCCCTGTGTTCTCTGATTGCCTCCTATATCAGGAGGGTTTGAGGACCTAGAACTGGAGAGGGAAAAATTTCTTCCCTGTACCCAGACTTACTGAAACATCTTTGATTCCTAAGATTCTGTCACCCAGCGTATTCTAATGTCTTTTGGGGAAGGAGGTGGGATGGAGTGAGGGTTGCAGGCAAGATAGGGGTCAGACAAACTTAGGCTGGGGGATGTCTCTCCCCCTACTCTCCCTATCCCCAAGTGAAGAGAGGACTAGTCCCTCTTCCCAGTGCCCCCTTCCTGTGCCAAGACCAAGCAGTACATACTAGAACCAGGTAAGACGTCTTGTGCAGCAGTGGCCGTAGCCTTCCCAGAAGCTCCTGGCCTAGCCGCACAGCTAGTGAGAGAAGCTTGGGCTCAGACCCTCCTCCCAATTCTCGGCCTTCTGGGTCTTCTGGGCTGCCCCTCAGACCATAAGAGTTGGTGGAGAAGCAGAAATAATAAACCCAGGCTTGGAGGAGACACAGTAGATCTGAGAAACAGGAAAAACGGTTTTCAAAACCCGAGGAGAGGGTTTCATCTTCTTCGCGTCTCTTTCTGAAAACGATGCTAATCAGCGGAGAACTCATCTCTCCTCTATCAACACAAAACCCGAGAAACAAGCCTTCTCCTTTAGTTCTCTCCTAAGGAGATTGAGGTTCGAGATTTGGATATATTTACCCACCTTCCCTAGAGGGAAGGGGCTCAAGCAACGCAGGGGTTAACTTTTCTGAAAACACAATTAACTTTTCCCTATCCTGCATGGGGAGGGGAGGGATATATTTAATCACTGGAGGATGGGGTGGTCTCAATCGAAGTGCTCCCTCCTCTCGCAAGACGCCTCTTTCGCAGATCCTACGTAGGTGGAAGGGGAAGCGTTATGCTGTTGGGGAGAGAGAGAAAGCAGAAGGAGAAGAAGGAGGGGGGAAAAAAGGTTGATAGGTTTGTGCGCGGGTCCCTCGCGCGGGCTGCGCTCCTCCTGGGTGCTATTTGACAATTCCTGCCTCTGCCATTGGTCAGTGTTGGATCAGATGGTTGTATTTCCTTCTGGCCCTCACTGGCACCTCGCCATCCCCCCTCAGCTAAAACCCAATCTCAGATATACTACTAATAGGCGCGGCGCTCGGACTATAAAACACAACAAATCATAAACCCGGCGGAGCAGCAGCGGCCGTGCGCGCCTCCCCTCCCAATGAGTTCCTATTTCGTGAACTCCACCTTCCCCGTCACTCTGGCCAGCGGGCAGGAGTCCTTCCTGGGCCAGCTCCCGCTCTACTCGTCGGGCTATGCGGACCCGCTGAGGCACTACCCAGCGCCCTACGGGCCCGGGCCCGGCCAGGACAAGGGCTTTGCCGCCTCTTCCTATTACCCGCCGGCCGGCGGCGGCTACGGCCGAGCGGCGCCCTGCGACTACGGGCCGGCGCCGGCCTTCTACCGAGAGAAGGAGTCGGCCTGCGCGCTCTCGGGCGCCGACGAGCCGCCCCCCTTCCACCCTGAGCCGCGGAAGTCCGACTGCGCGCAGGACAAGAGCGTGTTCGGCGAGGCGGAGGAGCAGAAGTGCTCCACCCCGGTCTACCCCTGGATGCAGCGGATGAATTCGTGCAACAGTGAGTGAGACTTGCTGCGGCCGCCTCGACCCCTGAGGGCCCCCCTCCCGGAGACAGAACTAGGGAACAGCCCCCCCCCCCCCATTCTCCCACAGGGTGCTGGGTTGGTGTCTCGATTGGAGCTAAGGGAAGATTGGGCGCCTGCACCGAGTCTCCCGCGCTGCTCTCCCGTCCTCAGGAGTTGCAAAGTTTGCAAAGTCCCAGATGCACTCGGAGCCAGGGGGAGCGAGTGGGTTCTTTCGGAGCGCCAGGCCGCAGCTGGGATTCTGGGTCATGGAGATGGGCAGGACCCCGTCCTCGCAGTCAATGGCTGGGCTTTCCTTGGCGCCCCCAGCTCTAGTCGGGTCCCCACCCAAAGACTGTTCATTGAAAACGGAGTGCGTCATGGGAAGGGGGGCGGCGTGACGCTGGCGAGAGAGAGTTGAGTCTGTCCTGGACTAGGTTTCCCTGGGGGTCAGGGCTGAGGAAAGATGAGGCACCAGGAAAGGGGTTGTAGTCAGAGGACGGAGAATAAAGGGAAGAAACAGAGGAAGCGAGTAGAGGGGGAGAGAGGGAGAAGCAGGCGCCTGGGTCTCAGGTTGGATTATTTGTCGGCCTTAAGTCCCGAATTGATGTCCATTAGCGGGACACGAAAGTGAGGAGCCGTTAATGCCGACTGTGGATCGATCCACGTCATTACGGATTAAGGGCCGGAATCTATCACAAGGTGGTGGGGGAGCCAGCTGAATGGAAGGAAAAGATGCGGCTAGGAAGAGACACACCTGGCCAGTGCTTCCCCAGCCCCTCCCCCTAGGCTCAGGTGGGATTTAAAACTGTTCCTCCCATCCCCCACCAAAAATCTGGACAGAAGGCATTAGCCTAGGAGACCCCGAGGGAATCTGGAGGGGGCGCTGGAGGAGTGAGAAAGGGGGCTGCGGAGGACAGGGAACAGGGAGAGTGGAGGGCATCCCGGGACAGACTACAGTCCACGTTTGAGGGTCGAGTGGGGGAGGAGCTCTGGCCCTGGTGACCCCAGGCCTCAGCATCTCCTTTCTGCGTAACAGGTTCCTCCTTTGGGCCCAGCGGCCGGCGAGGCCGCCAGACCTACACGCGCTACCAGACGCTGGAGCTGGAGAAGGAGTTTCACTACAATCGCTACCTGACGCGGCGGCGGCGCATTGAGATCGCGCACGCCCTATGCCTGACCGAGCGGCAGATCAAGATCTGGTTCCAGAACCGGCGCATGAAGTGGAAAAAGGAGAGCAAACTGCTCAGCGCGTCTCAGCTCAGTGCCGAGGAGGAAGAAGAAAAACCAGCCGAATGAAGGCGCTGAAAGGGTGGTGGTTGTGGGGGACGCAAAGGGAGAGGCCTCTGGGGAGCCGAGGGCATCCGAGAGCCTCGAGAAGGCTCTGCGGGCGGGGGAGCCTGGGGAATTGCTCTCCTGAGCCCAACAGGCGGGGCCCAGCGCTCTCCCGGACCCCCGCCCGCAGATCTGTCGCTGGGTGCTGGGAGGCCATGCTGCCTGAGCCCACCCAGCACCCCAGCGCCCCCTCCATCCCTGCGGAACCGCCTCAGCCCGAACAGGCTCCCCTGTGAGAACTGAGGACCGGACTCACTTGATGTTTCCTGGAAGCAGAGCAGAATGCTCTTGTCCGTGTCGCGTCTCATTTCTTCCATGTCCCCGGTGCACGGTTCAATGGTAGATTCGCAGTTTCCTCAGCGGGGGGGCTCGAAGACTCCCTGACCCCAGACCTCTCCCATTCCCTCCCCAAAGCCACTGGAAGGAGCACATACTACCTAGAAGTAAGAAGAGGAGCCTCAGAAGAAAACAAAGTTCTATTTTATTAATTTTCTATGTGTTGTGTTTGTAGTCTTGTCTTAGTTCTGGACGTGAAATACTTCGGTAATAATATTAATATTATTAATAATGATAATAATAATAATAAAGATGTAAAAACTCGCCGCTTAGTCACCTCTGCTCCTCCCCTGCCACTCCCCCACCCCCACCGCCACCCCTGCGTCCCCGTGCCGGAAACTCGGCAGCAAAGGCAGAAGCCCTGGTCGGCCCCAGCGGGCCAGACACGACTCGGAAGTTACAGTTGAGATAAAGGCTGCAGCGGTCCCGCCCAGGCTCCAGCACCGCGCCCGCCAGTACTGAGGCTCACAACGGCCTCTCCTGGTGCAGACTTGGGGGACTCATTCTCTAGCATTTCCTCGTTTGTCGATGGCACGAGGACCACCACCAAGGGCCCTTAGCCGGGAGCTCCTGCAGAGACCGAGCCAGGCGAGTCTTGCGCCTCAGCAGCACTGTTCTGTCCGCATGATCGCTGAGGCCCGCCGTCTTTGGCCTGCCCACATTGGCCTGATCTCCGCCGGCCTTGGCCCTCCGCTCCTGGCCTGTGGCTCTGGAGACTAAATTGGGGCCACTGGGTATTTATCTCTCCGCTGGCAGCTAAAGGCTCCAGGCATCCCTTCCTGTCTCAAGTAGTAGCTCAGTGACAAGTAGGGGAATGTGAGGCCATCAGCAGGCACGGGGTAAAGGACAAGATTTTCTCTTGCTCTTTGGAGACCTCAGGGCGGGAGGCCAGGTGATGGGGCAGTTCGGTCTCATCCCATCAACCAAAACCGACCCATTCTATCCCCACCCCACCCCTCACCCAAGCAGCAAGCTGCAGAGACTGTTTTCCTTTCTTCCTCCTTCTCGCTCTCTTTTTTATTTTTAAAGAAAATAGCCGCCTGGCAGAAGGGGCCCAGCTGTGGCGGTCTCTGGCTGCCCAGAGTGCTCAGGAAGGCACTGCCGGTCCTCGGAACCCCTTTCTGGGGAAGGAGTGGGCCTCTCGGCAAATTCTGAAACTACCCAGCCACCAGAATGGGACCTTGAGTGGAGCTTCCCAAAGCAATAGCAGGCATCTGGTGAGGAGGTGAAAGGGTTCTACCTTGATCCCAAACTCTGAGAGCCACATTTACACCCAGACCCCAATCCCCGACGCTGTAGACCTTGCGGTTTTTCTCACAACCAGGCCGCTTAGCACCAGCTGGGCTTGTCTTCTGGGGTCCCTGTCATGCTCTGCCACCCCTCCGTTGTAGGCTAAGGACGAGGAGGAAGTCAGGAAGAGGATTCCAGACTTCTAAGAGGATCAGGAGAAGTGAAAGCTTTTCCTTCAAACCCTTGGCTTAGCCCTGCCGGCTCAGTCTGGATGCTGTGGACTGGCCATTGCAGCCGGGTCAGGAAGCAGGCCAGGCCAAGCTCACAAGGAAACCAGTTGCAATAATTGTTTTTCACACATCTTCCAACCTCCCTCTCATTTCCGCCCCCAACTTTGAGATTTGCAAAGCCCCAGTAAAGGAAGAGCAACTCAATCTTTGATCATCTTATCCAGAGTTAAAATAATAATAGTAATAATAATGACAGGGAGAAGGACACAGAGAGACGAATTCCACTTCCATATAAGTGGGTAAAGGTTCAATCTGGTCTTTCCTCTAAAAGATTCAACCCTGCGGGTGAGCCTAGGCCAGGTTTCTTTTTAGCCGAGCGATAGCACAGAGCCAGCAGGGAGGTCGCCGTCGCCGCCATGGCGGTCTGCGGCCCGTGCTCCCGCCGTTCGCCGGGAGGTGGCGCGCTCTGCTCAGAGGCTGCCGTCAACCTTCTCCCTGTTTCTCCCCCTTCTCCTTTTTTCCCCTCTCTCCGAGGCTCGCATTGAATCGGCCCTAACGATTCTCGGATCGTCATTATTTGTAACCATAGAGCATGAATTACCTCTTGAGGTCATCAGCGAGAATTTACGACTGGTCAACAAAAGCACGTGATTCTCTAACGCCCCCCCATCCCCCTTCCAACCTCCCCCCCCATATTTGGCCGCATACATAGCAAAACGAAGTACAGTGCATCGCTATAATTCATTAATACATCATAAATCGTGAAGCACAGGGTTATAACGACCACGATCCACAAATCAAGCCCTCCAAAATCACCCAAATGAGCTCGTACTTTGTAAACTCCTTCTCGGGGCGTTATCCAAATGGCCCGGACTATCAGTTGCTAAATTATGGCAGTGGCAGCTCTCTGAGCGGCTCTTACAGGGATCCCGCTGCCATGCACACCGGCTCTTACGGCTACAATTACAATGGGATGGACCTCAGCGTCAACCGCTCCTCGGCCTCCTCCAGCCACTTTGGGGCGGTGGGCGAGAGCTCGCGCGCCTTCCCTGCGCCCGCCCAGGAGCCCCGCTTCAGGCAAGCGGCGTCGAGCTGCTCCCTGTCCTCGCCCGAGTCCCTGCCCTGCACCAACGGCGACAGCCACGGCGCCAAGCCCTCTGCTTCGTCCCCCTCCGACCAGGCGACCCAGGCCAGCTCCAGCGCCAATTTCACCGAAATAGATGAGGCCAGCGCGTCCTCGGAGCCTGAGGAAGCGGCGAGCCAGCTAAGCAGCCCGAGCCTAGCTCGGGCGCAGCCAGAGCCCATGGCCACCTCCACAGCCGCGCCCGAGGGGCAGACTCCGCAGATATTCCCCTGGATGAGGAAGCTTCACATCAGCCATGGTAATTCTCGCTCCCTTTTTTGTCTTCTTGGTTTTCCTTCTCCGCGTTTGGGGAGGGGGAGGTTAGCGAGGAGAGCTTGGCTTTTCCTCAAATATAGATTTATTTTTTTCCAGAGGGGGAGAAGTCTCTAAGAGGGTCCTCACAGCTCGGGGGATAGAGCCAAAGAAGGTCTTTAGCTGGGGGGTTGGGGAGGAGCATTTTTTAAAAATAATTTGTTTCCAGATTCGCCTTAGGTTTTATTCGCCCAGCTACACTAGCTTTAGGATGAAGGATGGGGTTTAAGTAACGTGGGGAAGGGTTCTGCTTGTCCCCCGAAATGTTGAGACTGCTTCTAGCAGAGGAGGGGCGAGCAGCAAAACGAGCTTTCCAGGGCAAAAGTGCAACCGCTCTCCTCCCTCCCGGGGCGAGCGGCCGCCTGAGCCCAGCGAAGGGTGAGGCACAAGGAGGGAGCAAGAGACAAAGCCGGGCACATTCGCTGCCGGCAGAAGTGGGGGCTGCAGGGAAGGGGGTGCAGAGAGCGAGCTCGGATTCGGGCATCTGGAGTAGGGAGGATTGGAGCTGCAGTGAGCTGGGTGCCGGGGACGCCTGGGTCCCGCTCCACGCCCCCCTCCCACCCAGTGCCCCCTCCCTTAACCGGAATAACGTTGCCTCGCGGCTCTGCTCCGTCTGCTCCAGATATGACCGGGCCGGACGGGAAAAGAGCCCGGACCGCGTATACCCGCTACCAGACCCTAGAGCTGGAGAAGGAGTTCCACTTCAACCGCTACCTGACGCGGCGGCGGCGCATCGAGATCGCCCACGCGCTCTGCCTGTCCGAGCGCCAGATCAAGATCTGGTTCCAGAACCGGCGCATGAAGTGGAAGAAAGACAACAAACTGAAAAGTATGAGCCTGGCTACAGCCGGCAGCGCCTTCCAGCCCTGAGCCCGCCGGGAGGAGCCCTGGGCGGCCCAAGAGCCCGTGCCGCCCCCAGCCCCGGCCCCTCCAAGCCTCCCCGCGCTGCCGCCGCCCGCTGGGGACCGGTTCCCACGAGCCTGCCTCGCCCGGGCCCTGTGTTACGATTTTTCGTTTGGTCTTAGGTCTTCCTGTGGCTCCCTCTCTCCTGGACTGGTTAATCTTGTTATTATTGTTAATAATAATGATAATTATTATTTTCCCTCCATGGTCCCCACTCCCCTCCGCTCACCCCAAATCTGCCAGTGTTTCTGAATGTTCGTGTCTGTGGTTGCACTCCTTTCCCCAGGAAAAAAATGAAACTCGCATGTTTAATGTGAACTTTCCCCTCCCCATCTATGTTCTTCTAACTTATTTATAAAAAGATGATCGCAGTATTTTGAGTTTCAGCTTGAAACTTCTCTAAAAGGGGCGGCAGTTGAGGTGGGGTAATGCCGCAGCACCGGGGCCCAGCTGAGCTGGCCTCCAGAGAAGCAGTCCATGACTGTGTCTCTTTCCACCATCCTCTTCCTCCTCCCTCCCCACTCCTAGGCCCAAGTCTCCCAGTGGCTTGGTCCTGGGGTGAGAGGGGGCTAGGGAGGACCAAAGGAGTGATGTTGAGAAGAGGGAAGGTAAATAGTGAGACTGAAGTTCCTGCCGTCTGGGTAGGCCCCGCAAGGCCTGGTCTGGGAGCACCCGGAAACAAAAATAATCCTCAGTGTAAAATGTCTTGTGTATTTCTCTGTGAATCGATGGGTCTGGGATAGAGGGCCCAAAGCTTGTAAATATGGGGATAGTCTGGGTCAGACCCATCCCCTCCTCCCCACCCATTTCGCTTCTGAGACCATTTGTAGTGAGCAAGTGGATGCTGTGCTCCGTGTGAAATCTGTCTTTGCCGGGCCTGTCTCAGTGATTCGCTTTTGGTATTTGTTTGTAGCTTTCCTTGAAGTCAAATAAATGTTTCCCCTATTCCATTGCCCTTCCACTTGTCTTTTCTCTGGTGGCCTGTCTCTCCCATCACTGGGCACACCCTAGACCATTTTTGTTAGATCTGGGGTACAGGGAAGGGAAAGCAGGATGCTCATCAGCAGCCACTCTCAGCCACCTAAGTCCCTGCCTGGTCAGCGGTGCTTGGGCCAGGGGACAGGCTTTCATGCCTGGGGGACTGAGAGGCCCTGAAACCCCACATGAGGCTGGGGCAGGGGAAAGGCTGAGCTGGACTCTACCGTGGCCTTCCACCAGCTGGTGAGAGAAGCCTCTGGAAACCTCTTCAGGGAAAGTAATTTGGGCCTAAGTCCTGAGTAGGAGGCTCCTGGCCTTTGGGAGTGGTACAGGCCTGCCCAACTCCGCTAGCTGTCCCCTGGTCCAAATCCCAATTCAGCTCTGCCACCCACTAAGGCCAAACAAACAAACAAAAAATCAGCTCGATTTCAAAGGTTTCCTCTCACCCTCAGTCTTCTCTACACCTATTAAGAGCTTGCTCTCTCCAGGGGTCCAACTGACCTCCCCTCTTAACTAGGAGCTGGGGCCCATCCTAGAA
This sequence comes from Vicugna pacos, assembly GCF_048564905.1. NCBI lineage: Eukaryota > Metazoa > Chordata > Mammalia > Artiodactyla > Camelidae > Vicugna > Vicugna pacos. The sequence continues at coordinate 36,056,780 of NC_133002.1, read as the reverse complement.
AACCCCTGGTTCCCCCATCAGCTGGACTGGCCCAGGGCCAGGGCCCAGTCCTCCTCTGTCCAAGTCAGCCTCCACCCTGAGCACAAGAGTCAAGTCTGGACACTTACCCGGTCAATCCCTTCCAGCTTGGGCCAACTTCTTACAGGACTTGGGGGGAGGGGGAACTGGTGAGGAGGCAGCCGAGGGTTGTGGAGGCTCTACTGGGCCCTCCTTCCCCCTCACCCCTTGACTTTGTCCCCCTTTGTCCATAGCAAACTATCCCAAAAGTCGCTATGACATTTAGATGTCAAATGGATAGGGGTTTTATCTTGAAGTTAGATCGTAAAAATCGCCGAGAAGTCAGACAGATACCCCTCACTGGCTCGAGAAAGTCACGTGAGGTCCATAAAGTTAGTTTTATGGTTTTGGGGAGTTGACACCGCGCGGTATATTTCACATTCTCCAGAATGTTAAGTGACACTTTAACTGCTCGCCGTGGTGGGGAAGGGGGCAGAGGTAGGTGAGCGCTCTCCCAGCCCAGAAGGCGGTGGCGGCAGCCCAGGCCCAGCTCTCCCGCAGTAAGTCGCTTCCAGTTTTCGCTTTTCTCCTCGCGATTGTGGGGCTGGGAATTGGGGGAAGGAAATCTTACCTCCAGCAGGGCTGTAGGGTGATAAGTGGGGCAAGTTGAGTCTGCTTTTTATACCAAGTTCTGACAAGTTGGGTGTCTGAAGTGGGGGCACTCAGTTCAGTTTGATAAGGCCTCTGAGGTCGGGGGTGCCTGGTTTTATCTGCAGGGGCGTCTGACTCTTTGTGGGGAAAAGGCTCGTGTGGGTTCCTTCAGTGACCTTGGAAATTTAGGGGGCAAAAAGGAGGGGTGTGTATTGCTGAAAGGAGGGCCCCCGTGTGGGGGGCCACTTCACTACTAGATATCTTCAGACAGACATCTCTCCATCCCCAGGAAAGAGACTTTATGACATTCATTAGTCAGGGTTGTGAGGGGGTGCGCTGCTGGGCACTTTTATCTGGATCCATCTGAGCTGAGAAAAAGCACCGGAAAGGCTAAGGCAGCTGCTGTGGGCTGCCTTGTGCTGGGGCACTCTCTGGCTTTCAGATCTTTGAACGCACGAAAAGGGGGTACACACCCTCTCTTCTCCATGACCTCATCAGGGATGTCCGGGACAGGGAGTGCAGCACCTTTGCACCCAACTTCGGCCTATTGATCCCAAGCCAACCTTCCGGCTTGGCTCTAAGTAGGGTCCTGAGGTTCAAGTGGGGAACAGACAGAGGGGGCATTTCCCTCAAATCCAAAACCTAATTCCGGGCCAGAAGCAGGCAGAAGGGGAGAGCTTCCTTTTTTGTCTTGAGGTGTTAGGTGCTTAAGTAGATCCCTGGCAAGCCCTCTAAAAATAAACGTGCTGAAGATCACAGACCCCAACTGATTGGAAAAAAAGGGGGGATTTAGGAGCTGGGAGAGAAAATGGGAAAGGTGCTCTCTTTCCTCTCTTCTCCTTTCTTCTTCTTCTCTCCCTTTCAGAGCCTAAAGGCCCCTTCATTTTTGTGGCACCACAAACCAGAGGGATTACATTATTTGACCCCAGGAGGTCCGTTATTTTCTTAGGATAAGTCACCCTCCTTCTGAAAGCCAGAGGCATCTTCCTCAGCAAATTGACCTCCCAATTTTAAGACATATGAGGGTCCACCATGCTATCATTCCTGCTTTTGCCAGCGCATCATCTCTAGAGTCAGCTCACCAACTCCCGTTGTCCCTGGAACTGGACATGTGGCACCTTAAGGGGCTTCTAATCTGTGGAACAAGGAGAGGGTCACAAGATGCCTTCTGTTTCATAGTAAAGAAAGTCTGTGCTCTCTCCTCATCTCCTCTCTGCTCCCTGAGCTCTCCAATCCCTGCCGGGATCTGACTTGTAGGAGACCCTTCACAGGCTTTGAGTGCAAAGAGGACAGAGAGCTTGGGGTCTTCACCTTGGTTTGAAGACACAACTCCCCAAGAATGATGGGACATTTGTATCCCTTGGGAAGGAGACTCTAGTCAGCTCCCAGAGGATGTCAAGCACCATTTAAAATATAATTCTAATCAATTTTGGAGGTACAACTTCCGCAGGTTTCTTCTCTGGACAAGGCAAATGGGTTGAATGAGGTGCAAAGGAAGAGTGCAGTGGGGGCAGAATCTGACCTGGGGCCTCCAGGGAAACCCCAGTCCTGTTGTGCCCCTGGCCTCACTCTAATGCCGCCACTCTCTCTGAGAAACCTCAGACCACCCCCACCCCCAGGCTTGCCCCTGAAGATTTTTTTGCCCCCCTCCCACATTAGTTCTGCAAAGTCTGATAAACAGTGTGTGGGGCCAGCAGCCCAGGGACATCTGCTGGGCATATCTAGACAGATTTTCCGGAATGGCAAAGAGCAGCCCCTGGCTTCCTCTGCAGAAACCACAATTCTTGGAAGGGTCTTCTCTGGCTCTGAGCAATCCTGCCTGGAGAAGATGCCGCCCTAGCTGGGCTTTCCTCTTCTCCACTTCGAGGTCTCTGGGCAATGTCTCCCCTGAACTGGAGCCAGGATGCAGTGGGGGAGGGGATGAGAGTTTCCAAATGGTTTCTGGTGCAAAGGAACCCTCTCTGCCCCAGACCGGCATCCTCTTCTCCTGTCTTCCCCAAGACAATCTGCAGGAAAGCTGCTCCTTTCTCTCCTTCCCCATCAGATTCCCCTTTCTGGCTGAGTCCAAGCCCCAGCCTTCCAAGGTGCAGGCCGGCCAAAGCCCTTACGCCCATCCCTCCAGACCCTTCACCTGGGGCAGGGCGCAGGAAGCCAGCAGCTAGAGGGTAAGGCTGCACTTTTTCCCTCTGAGGCCAGCTTGACCACCACTCAATGGACAATTTAATTTTGTTTGGTTTCGTTTGGTTATTTTTTGGTTTTGTTTTTTGTTTTGTTTCTCTGAGGCCGCCGGGTGGGAGGAAGTATAAAGAAGTGTAAACAGGAAAGCCAGCCAGGCCTGGAGTTCCAAGTGCCCATATTTCATCGGCTTCCTCTCCGTAACTGCAGCGAGGACACTTAACTCTTCCCTGGCCGTGAGACGTATTCACCGGGGTTAGGGGAGCAGAGTGTGGGGCAGGATCCAAGTGGAAGCTCCTCTCTCAGGCTGCTTCCCTGAAATCTGGATGCTGGGGTGGAAGCCAAGGATTCAGAGCAAGGGAGAGAACACACTGCTTAGCACTGAGTTATCCCCCAAACTCAGCTCCTGCCAGGACAGAGCAGAGAAGGCTGTAGCCTGTATGGGCTTCTCAATTTGGGGCCCAACCCCACCAACCAAGGAGGACAGGGCTAGCAAGAACCCCTCCCCTCTTTTAGGGGAGAGCCCACTGGTCACCATCTCCATATTCGGAGTTTCTCAGAGTAATCAGATTTTGAGGCTGGGATCTGCCCACAGCGGGATTTATCGATTGCTGGAGCACTGTTTCCCATCCATATTAATTAACCCAGACACCGCCTGGAAACCAAGCTGTTTGGGGAGGGGGAGAGGAGAAATGGGGGCCCTTAAGGAGAATGGACATTCCTCCCTAAGAGGCGCCCCTGGGGCCCAGATTGGAGAATCTCTCCCCACAAGAAACATGTGTCTTCCCCAAGTTCCTTGTTCCTCAACTTCTCAGCAAGGGTTAGCGTGACTTACTCTTCCACAGTCTGACTCCACACACGTCTTTAAACATCTCCCAGGCCCAACACTTCCTTGTCAGAGTGAGTTTGCCCCAGCACTCAGATGGATGGATCCTCTGCTGGTTGGATGTTCTCAGCAGGACCTTTCTAGAAGGGTTAATGCCTCCTCCCCACCTTCCTTTCAACTCCCCAAAGTAGAAACTTTTTATGGTTTTCCAGCTTGTTTTTGGTGTTTGTTGTTGGTGGTAGTGATAGCCTTCCCCTTCCTCCTGCCCCTCCCTCCAAAAAGTGATTAAAATCTGTTAAAGGATTTAATTAAGAGAGTTAAATGAAAAGGAAGGAGGCGCAAATGAGTTGGGGGGAAAAACCCACACGAAAGCTATTCTCAACGATTAAATCGCCATTTTAACAATATAATGGAGTTTGCATCCTGAAAGGGGAAATCAACGCTCATATCTCATCAATAATTCATAGAGTCCGGGATCACGCAGAGGTCAGCAGACGGGGCCGGAGCTCCAGCCTACTTGGGGCTCTGAGCCTCCGCCTGCCGTATACATTAAGCGCCACCGACCACCGCTGCCACCTCTGCCTCCCTGCCCGGTGGGGGCAGGCCCACAGGTTTAAGCTGACTTTTCCTTCTTTTGTCGAATTTACTGAGACCCAAATTTTGGGCTCCAAAAGGAAGTAGAGGATTTAGGAGGCAGGAGAGAACTGGACTTCCCGGCAATCCTGGACCTGTCGGACCCTGAATAGCAACACTTCCTAAGTTTTAATCCTTTTCTCTCTCCCTTCTTTCTCCTATGTTTTTATGCGCTGTCTACCCTGTCTATTCTCTCCCTAAATCTCCTCTTGGAGAGGAAAATGTGCTCTCTGCAGCATCCCTTAGCTTCTCCTCCCTGGAAACATCTCCCAGGCAGCATGGCCATGCTCTGGCCTTGCTCTCTGAGTGGATTCGGGCTAAGCCCCCAGAGCTGTGGCCTCTGAGCGAGGCAACTGGCTTTGGTTGTCACAATCCCTTGCTTCGGAGCACTGCGGAGTAGGGATGAGTGTGTCGCAGGCGCCCGTCCCGCTTGCCTAGCTAGGAGATGACCCAGACCAGGTGGGAAGGAGAGGACTCAGCCTGAAAAGAAGCTTTTAGGGGAGCAGAAGAGGGAAAGTCTCAGCATGTGGAAGTGTCTCCTCTTTGGGGCTTGGAGGCATGATGGAGTACATTTCTTGTTCTAGTCTCCCCTTCTCTCTAGTATGTCTCTCTAACTCACTCTCTTTTCTGTCTTCTGACCCCTAAGCGACCGTAGAGCAGGAGAAACAAAATCCTTCCCTGTGAGAGGTGGGGGCCTGGGAGGCTGTATTTGGGAGCAAGGGAAACCAAAAGAGCGCTGGTTGCCCCGCGGCCGCTGTGCTGGCCGAGAGGCAGAGGCTGTAACGTCCCCGAGCTGCCAGTAGAGTCCGCCTTAGACCAAGTTCACAGCCAGGCTGGAGCCTCCGAGGCGCCAGCGAGCGGCGGCGCAAGGTGGCCCCGGGACGGCTGGGCCTCGCATAGCCTGGATACTGAGCTCTCTCTCCAGCCTTTTGGCGCCTGTGGCCCCCTCCGCTCTCAAGGAACACTTGCTCCAAGCTCTCTCCACTCTTCACCCCAGAAACACCCTTGTCCGTGTCAGCCCATTCTATGGCTTCCCATATGTTCTCTCGCCCAGCAACCGCGGCCCCACTCTTGGGGACAAGAATGGAGAGGGGTGCGTCATCAAAAGCTCTTCCAAGCAACCTAACAGGAGAGACCGGTGGAAATGCGGGAAGTGGTTTTTAAAAAGCCGGAAATGGAGTCAGCATCTTTTTCCGAGGAGGAGTTATTTCATAATAATAATAATAAAAAAACCTACTGCTCTTCCCCAGGTCTAAGGCCCTTGTGGGGGGCGGGGGCGAGGGGGAGAGGGGGGAAGGGCAGGGAAGGCATTTTGCGCTTGGGTTTCTGCAGCCGGCGCAGCAGAATGAGACCCTGGGCGGTGAGGCCAGCGTTATTGCCGGAGGGGTCGCAAAGTTGGAGGGTCAAAAGTTTACCGCGCGCGTGAGCCGGCCGCGGCGGCGTCTAGAGGCGGGGGCGGGGGCGGGGTGGGAGAGGGAGGGGAGGAGGCAGTGTGTGTGTGTGTGTGTGTGTGTGTGTGAAGAGAGAAGAGAGCGAGCAAGGGATGCTCGAGGTAAGGAAGACTTGTGGGCTCGGGCAGTGGGGGAGCGGAACCGGGGAGCGGGAGAGGCTGATATCTGGGGAAGGAGAAACTGAGAGAGGAAGAAACCTTCCTCCCCAAACCGGCTCTGGTGGGGTGGGGATCGGCACAAAAGGAAGCGCTCTGGGCATGGTCAAACCTCTGCGCAATTTTCTCTCCCAAAGATAACCTTTGAGTCACCATATAAAATTTAATTAAAACCTACCCAGCCGCACGCATTTAAAAAATCCAATTACCCACACGTCCTTGCAGGACGTTTGGTGGGGCCAAAGAAGTCTTCCAAGGTGAAGACCTGATTCCAACCAACATCAGCTCCACCAGGCTTCCCCTAAAGGGGCCAAACAGCTGACTTCCCCAACTCCCCCTCCCTCAGACAGGCCTGTTTTTCAGCGATTCCTAACCCCCAGGCTGTGTCCAGGCAGCTGGAGCCCATGACCGTGGGCCAGGACTGGAAGGAGTTTAAAAACTCCCATCCCTCTTTCCAAATTGCTTGGGTTTAAGAATTTGGATATCGAAAGGTTAGCTTAATTCTCTCACTGTCTCCCCAACCTACATTTGTATGTTCATCCAGATTCCCTCTCTTCCTATTTCAAGGAGGGAGAGGAAATCAGAAGGAAAAACACTGAATGGCCTCACAGAGATCTTTGTAATTGGAATTGAAACAGGCGACCTGAAATGAACCTTGAATCCATGCATTAAGCTTAGCTCATAAGTAAAATGCTTAGAGAGACTCTGTAATTATAAAACCAGTGCATATGCTTATTTTGGGGCTTTAAATGACTGTTTGCTGCATTATGAGATGTCATCATATTCTCTTCTAAGCATTTAATATAGGAGGTACACTCTGGGTGTTTGTCCTTCCAGGATAAAGATAACCTGAGTTTTCATAAAGATGTCTTTTGAAATATGGCCAGAAGACACACGGTTTAATGTCAAATTTCAAATTAATTTGACCCCCGTCTTCATCTAAAACAACTAGAGTTCTCATTTCTATTCAGTTGGCAAATTCTTCTGGGGAGTCAGGCCAGTAAGGAATTCCTGGGGTCCAGAGGAGGTAGAGGTCAAAGCCTAAACCAGAGAATCTATCTCTTTCTGTTCCTACTCAGTCTCTTTTTCCTACATTCCAGGACAGAATATTAGTAAATTAATGGTTCTGTGGGATAGACTGGAGCAGCCCAAGGTCCTGGGCTGGAGGGGCCTCAGAATGAGGAAAGGGAGTCCTCTGCCAGCCCAGGCCAAGCTGGGTGCCTTGAGACGCAGTCTCAGACTTGCCGGTGCTAGAGGGATACCCCCTAGCAGACACTCCCTAGATCTGAACTGGGTGGAAGGGGAGTCACCTGACCTAATTCTTCTGGTTCCTTGGAGGCTGGAGAAAAGGGGAAATGTGTTTTTGGCAGTCCACCCATTTCTAATCCTGGAGGGACAAACCAAAGAAAATCTCTTAAGTATTTTTAACACCTTTTTGGTTTGCTTCTGAACTTCCTTGTGGTGGTGCTGGGGTAAGCAAAGGAGTTACTGTACAGATGAAAAGTCGTTTTAAGCAAAAATGGAGGTGGGGAGGATGTTGTTTGATTTTTAAAGGAGAATTAAAACCTCTGAAAGCCAAGTCCCCAGCTTTGACGAGTGCAGTTCAGTCCCTCTCTCAGGATTCTCTCTGTCTTCCCCAAATCTGCTGGCCAAATCTCAGTGCCAGGAGGTGAAGCGGTCATTCCTGGGGCCCTGAAGCCTCCAAAGTTTTGGCAGAAAGGGGTGTTTCTCTGACATTGGAGGAGGGAATAAAGCAGATGGGGTGGACAGTGTGGGTGGGAATACTGGCTCTGCCAGTGCAGCCATTTATAGGGGAGGCAGGAGGGAAGGGGGCTCTGGTTCAGGCCTGCTCACTGGAACCCAGATCCCCACATTTCCACTTCTTCAGGTGCCAGCCATAAAGGGAACTCTTTGATGTCCTACCCTCTCCCTCTTTGCCCGGGCACCGGAGCTGACAAAAAATATAGGAATGATGGCGTATCAAAGCGGAGGCGGGGCCGGGCTGAGTCCTATCCGAATGGGACTATTAGGGTCTGGGGGTTGGGTGAAGGGAAAGAGAAGGTTCTGGCAAAAAGTAGAGCTGGAGAGGATGAGCTGAATCAAATTCCTTACTCTGTCATTTTTTCTCCCAATGACCTGCGCAAAATTCAATATGACCGAACGGACTGCGCGAGCATATTATAGTAACTGCCTGCTCGTGGGGGAGGCCCGAGAAGGGTGAACCGCAGGTCACGGCGTCTAAAAATTATTAAAATGTTCGAGAGCTTCGTGACGTGTCTAGCTGTTTAACAAAGACTGCCAAAGTATGAGATTAATTCGAAAACTTGCTCTTCACAAACAAAAACCCAAAAAAAGTCTTGCTCCGGCCACCAAGGGGGCTTGCAGCTCCTCTGCCCGCCGCCGCGGTTCGGTTTTCCGGATGCACAATAGTGGACCAGGGCGAGCTCGGCGGCGGCCGGGCGAGGACTCCTTCCCGCTCCCCTCCCGGCCTTCGGCTCCTCCCCGGCGGCCGGTGTGGCCCGGCCCGGGGCTCTCCTCCTCGGCCCTGGCCCTGCGGTTTCCCTCCGTCCTCTCCGACGAAAGGTAGCCGAGGCCGCGCAGGCTGGGCAAGCCCGGGACGGCGAAGGGGGCTGAACAGCGAGCGGTCACTCCAGCAACCTGTGGCTGCCGGAGAAGGCGGCGGCGGGCCAGCGAGCCACCCAGAGCGCCGGGGAGGTGGCTCTGTAGGCGCGCGCCGAGCCTTGGCTCTTTTTTATTTTTACTCTCATGCGTATGATGATAGTATTCTCCGGAGGTGAAGGGGAGAGGCGGCTTCTTGCTCTGGTGGACCCCGTCTCTCGGGAGTCGCTGATAAACCTTGTCCACCCATTTCGGAGGGACGGGCTGGGGTGGGGGGTGCAGCGCCTCGGTAGGATGGGCAGGTGGCGGCTCCCAGCGCGCAGAAGAGAAAATCTCCGCTTTCAGTCATACCCAGCCCCCTCTCCAGGCTCTGCCTCCCATCCCTCTCACTTGGGAGTGATGGGGCACCTAGGCTGCATCTCTGGTGAAGTGTAGAGCAGTAGAGAGGCCCGGTGGCCAGCCCAGCTGCCCTCCTCAAATTCCGAAAAGCCGATGAGTTGGACGGGTTTCTGGGAGCAGAGGAGTTGAGAAGGATAGGAGATATGGGGTAGGTGGGGAGGAGCCTCGCCAGTTGGAAAGGGTCATGGAGCCGCTCATAAAGTGGCCTTTGACAAGACTTGGAAGGCCCTACTTGAGGCTGGGGTCTGATGGGGGTCCGACCCACACATTTGGTCTGTGGGTCCAGGGCCAGGTGCCAGTCTCCCTGAGTGACCCAATAGGGGTCTCTTGGCAAAGATAACTATGGTATTATAGTCTCTGTGTGTGTGTGTGTGTGTGTGTGTGTGTGTGTGTGTGTGTCTGAGAGAGATTTAAAAAATATTTCTGAGTCCAGCCTGGTTTGGTGTTAGAAATCAGGCCTGGAGGCCAACATTGGCTTCCAACAATCTAGTTTTGGGATAGAAAATTAGAAGGTGTCTGGATTTAGTTGCTGGCAGGTGGAAGCTCTCCTCCTACCCACCTGCAAGGGTCCCAGTACTGGGGACAGGCAGAGACCTTTGGAGTATGGTGGCTAGAGGGTTGTGTTTTGTATTGTTGATGTGTTTGTTAAAGAAATTGATATTATTCTGACTTGTTCCCTAGGGATGCAAGTATTTCTCAGATCTAAAGAGGTGAGTGGGGAATCTGGGTGGTGAAAAGTCTCCCCTCACCTTGTGAAGGCCCTCAGCTTTCAGTCTAGGACTCACTTCCCTCCAACTCAATCCCCAGTTTCCCAGCTTAGTAAATTCAGTGGTTACTGGGAGCCTCAGGATGTTCCTTCGACAAACCCAAACGTCCCAGGTTTCCCAGATCCCCATTTTGGTCCCACTGCCAGCAACCCTAGCAGGTGGCTGGGTGAGCAAGTTTAGACAGAGCCAGCCTGGAGCTACGGGTGGGGGGAAATGGGGTTCGTCCTCACACTTTGGCTATCATCCCCCTTTTCTGGTCCCAGGAGGTATTGGGGGTTGGGAGGGGCTAGACTGTCATCTGGCTGCATCTTTTATGGTTCCTCATCGCCCTTCATTCGGAAATGAAACGCCTTTGATCTTTTTCTCAGGTTGTAAACGGAATTGCCCGTCATTAAATATCCGGGGCCCCATCTGCTTGGTCTCCTAGCATTTTTCTTTACAGCTGTTTCTCTCTCTTTTTACCATTGAATTTTTCCAAAAGGACTTTTATGACACCCCCTTCACACCCAGCCACCTCTCTCTCTTCCCTTTGCTGAGAGGCGCCTTGAAAAATATCTAGATATTCGTTTGATCGCAGACTAAAGGCTTCGAGAGGCGCGGAGTTACCGATTGGGGTTTTGTTTTTCTTAAAAAAAAAAAAAAGTAAAAGTCCTGGGGGGAGGGGAGGGGCGCGAGGGCACCCAGAAGGGCCTGGTTCTGACTACACCGCCCCTCCGCAGCCTCAGGATGACCCTTCCTCCTTTTGTGCTTAGCTAATGTTTACATCTCATAATTCATGCGCCGCGGAGAGTTGCGCAGCGGCCCGAGGTTCGCGTCCCCTTCGCGGGACCGGCTGCTTCTATCTCTCTCTAATAGAAGAGAAAGAGGGTTGAAAACATCGTAATCCCAAGAATGGACCCGCAGTGCCTTTTCCTGCTCCCAGAGCTCAAAACTAGAACAAAAACGAAATAAAATCAAAGCACTCAAACCACATCCCAAACGAAGAACGCTCGGAAAGTAGGAGGACTGGAAAATTTCTGGGCCAAGAAGATCTATCTGTCTTCTGTATATACCCTGTAGATCCGAATTTGTGTAAGGAATTTTGTGGTCACAAATTCGTATCTAGGGGAATATGTAGTTGACATAAACACTCCGCTCATTTTTTTCCTCGAAGAAAAAAAATTTTTTTCTAAATGAGGACCATCCAGTGACTGACCACACGAAGACTCCTTCCTTTTTCTTTCTTCCTCTTTCTTTTCCTCCCTCAACTGGTTAGAGAAGAAGGAATCATCTACCCGAAATCTTCCCATGCCTGCCCTTGGCAGCCTTGGTCTCTTTTCACTTCTCTTAAAAGGTTAATGTTGTTGCTGATGGTTTTTATTTTATTCTCTCCCTCCAACCCACCTATTCCCTATTTGGGGCTCAGGGAGACTTCACTGAAAATCCGGTAAAAATGACGGTTGTCTTCAGCGTGTGCAAGCAAAGGAAATTCGCTTTTCAAACGGATGCCGAGGTCGCCTTTCCGTTTGGGTTCAGAACAAGATGCCCTGGAAATATGCTATTATCAAGGGGTGTTATTGTGTGGGGGTCACCCCTCCATCCTATTCCCCAGCATCACAAGGATGTGAGATTTCTGCCCGCTCGGGAGGCGGCTGCATTAGCGGCAATTAGAACGACCTGATGCCGTGGTTAGCGTTGCTCCAGCGGTTCTGGAATTAGCAAACTGCTATTCAGTGTGCTCTCAAAAGTTGGAGGTTTTTCACTCCAGCGCTCATGTTCAGTGTGGGGAACCAAGTCGTTTCTCCTGGCTTGGGCCGCGTGGGGTAAGGGGAGGAGTGGATAGGCGAGGGGAACAGACGAACTGACCGACACAGTCAAACTAATAACGCAGCTAAATGCGATTTGGAAGGCGAGGTCTCCCCGAATTAGTGCATGAATTTCCTATCGATCCGCCCGCGGTTCCATTCATCTCTGACAAGTCCCTCTGTGCACCCGCCTGCTTGCTCCGACGCCTCCTCTCTCACTCCCTACCCCTCCCCGTTCGGCTGCAGAGAAAAGCCCCACGCTTAGTGCCTCTCCCCCGTGTGGGTTCCCCTCTCCAGGCAGAGCCCCTAGTCTATCCCTCACTTAACTCCCTGCACAGACGCCGGGTGCAGGGTCTCCCTTCCGTCGTGAGGAGGGCCTGGGGGCCTAAGGAAGGCAGGGAATGCCCAGTGGAGGGGAGACAGGACAGGAGGGGCCACATCCGGAGCCCCAACTTCTGAGGGGATCCAGGGATGGCGCTCTGCCCAACGCCCCAACAGGCCCTAGGGTGGCAACCTGCTTGGTCGCTATCCCTCTCTCTCACTCCCTCCCTTTTCCCCCGAACCGGGAGAGCGAGGCGAGGAGGCGGTCGCCCCGCAGGAGCCCTATGTAAATCCTGGTGTTGGGTGGGTGGGGAGGGGGAAGAGAAGGGGAAATAAACCTCTTTGGCTGGAGTAGGGTCCGGGTGAGCAGATTTCCTTATCCGGGAATCGCAGGCGGGGCGGCCATTGGCTCCAAAGATCACGTGGGCCCCTAACTTTGTTCACTTGACAGTAAGTAGGAGGGCTTTCGGAAACAGGAAAACGAGTCAGGGGTCGGAATAAATTTTAGTATATTTTGTGGGCAATTCCCAGAAATTAATGGCTATGAGTTCTTTTTTGATCAACTCAAACTATGTCGACCCCAAGTTCCCTCCGTGCGAGGAATATTCACAGAGCGATTACCTACCCAGCGACCACTCGCCGGGGTACTACGCTGGCGGCCAGAGGCGAGAGAGCAGCTTCCAGCCGGAGGCGGGCTTCGGGCGGCGCGCGGCGTGCACCGTGCAGCGTTACGCGGCCTGTCGGGACCCTGGGCCCCCGCCGCATCCGCCACCACCCCCGCCGCCCCCGCCACCGCCCGGCCTGTCCCCTCGGGCTCCTGCACCGCCGCCCTCCGGGGCCCTCCTCCCGGAGCCCGGCCAGCGCTGCGAGGCGGTCAGCAGCAGCCCCCCGCCGCCTCCCTGCGCTCAGAACCCCCTGCACCCCAGCCCGTCCCACTCCGCGTGCAAAGAACCCGTCGTCTACCCCTGGATGCGCAAAGTTCACGTGAGCACGGGTGAGTGCGTGGGCACCCTTTCCCCCTCCCACCCCAACGCTTTACACCAAAGGGACCTCGGAGGCATGGGGCGGGGGTAGGGGGAAGAGCCAATTGTCCCCGCTATAAACTCGCCATTGCCGGAGATTTACGGTCGCCTGTTTTCAGAGTCACATAATTACATCCCCCATAAATTTTTATGGCCTGGTGGGCCCCACGCCTTTGAAGTCGGTTCCCCATCCTCTTTGCCATTCCCACCAGCGACTTTTTCGCCAGGGAGATGCAGTATCAGTGAAGTTGGAAATTGAGGAGGGGTGTAGAGGTGGGGGAGGAGAAGAGGGAGGAGGTAATCTGTATTTAAGCGGAGAGTTGAGTCAACTCCCAGTATTTATTTTTTCCTTTCTTTCCTCTAGTCTGGCTTCTTGGCTTGAGAAGTGGGCAAAAGTTTTTACTGGGGGCAGGCACTGTTTGGAATCTGAGCAGAGAGGGTGGGAACTAACAGAAGAAAGCCCTAGTGAAGCCCTCCTCCCTTTTTCACCCCTCATTCTCCCATCCCAGGCTCCAAGCCAAGTGGGGGGAGAGAGGAGGGATTGAAACCTCCTGAAGATTCTCCCCCCCACCCCAGACACCCAAACAACAACGTCGAGACCACACAACCCTCCAAAACTTAGAAATCTTTTTCTCTTCCTGGGGTCCCGCTTTCTCTTTCGTCCCCACCCCCTCCGGAGGAAGAAGAGGTGGCGGGAGAGGGAGGGAGGGAGGGAGCAAGACACTGTGTTAGCTGTAAGAAAGGGCTCTCCCTCCTCCCTTTCGGGGCAATAAAACTTTCTCTTTCTCCCTCTCTCTGTGTGTGTCCAGTAAACCCCAATTACGCCGGTGGGGAGCCCAAGCGCTCTCGGACCGCCTACACTCGCCAGCAGGTCTTGGAGCTGGAGAAGGAATTTCACTACAACCGCTACCTGACGCGGCGCCGGAGGGTGGAGATCGCCCACGCGCTCTGCCTTTCTGAGCGCCAGATCAAGATTTGGTTCCAGAACCGGCGCATGAAGTGGAAAAAAGACCACAAGTTGCCCAACACCAAGATCCGCTCGGGTGGCACCTCAGGCGCAGCCGGAGGGCCCCCTGGCCGGCCCAACGGAGGCCCCCCTGCGCTCTAGTGCCCCCCGCACGGGAGCCGAGAACCTCGGGGCGGGGGTGGGTTCCGTGCGCGGGGAGGGGTTTGTGGGGAGATGCGGGAGGGGACCCTAGGGCCTGGGCCCAGAAAAGCCTACCTGCCCTCCCCTCACTTTGTCTATTTACACGAATAAATGCAGAGGAGGGGGAAGGGGAAGCTTTATTTATAGAAATGACAATAGGGAGCCGGGCAAGGCCCCCCAGAAGCAAGGTTCAAGTCTCTGGCTTTCTTCCTTAAAAAAAAAAAAAAAGAAGAAGAAGAAGAAGAAGAAGGAAGAAAGAAAAAGACAGAAAGAGAAATAGGAGGAGGCTGCACTCCTCGTTTTCAGCTTTGGCGAAGATGGATCCACGTTTCATCTTTAATCACGCCAGGCCCAGGCCCATCTGTCTTGTTTACTCTGCCGAGGAGAGGACGGGCCTCGGTGGCGACCATTACCTCGACACCCGGCTAACAAATGAGGCCCGGCTCGGCCGCCGCCGCCTCTGCTGCTGCCGCCGCTGCTGGAAGACAGCCTGGATTTTCTTTCTTTGTCCCCCATTCCTGACACCCAGCGAAAGCACCCTCTGACTGCCAGATAGCGCAGTGTTTTGGCCACGGTAACACACGCACACAACCTCCCTCCCACTCCGTGCCCTCTTACGGGGACGCTGACCGCTCACCCCTTGCACGCGGGGCTGGGGAAGGGGCAGCAGGACGGGGACAAGCGGAGGTGGGGGGCGGCCTCGGCTTCGCAGGAGCAGGGCAGGGCAGGGCAACTGAGTCCGAGAGAAGAGAGAGACCTAGAGAACAGGGGGCCTTCCTCTGGAAGGTCAAGCCATTCCTGGCGGGCTGACGGGGCAGTTGAGTTCTGGGAGCTGGGCACAACCCTCTTGCCAGTCTGGAGTTGTACAGGGGAGGAGGCCTTTTCTCCTAGACAGGAAATGAATGTGAAACTAGGAAATAAAATGTGCTCTTCCCATCTGGGAGATGATGTTACAGAGACCTCTCCCATAGTTTATCATTGTTGCATTGATTATTATATTATTATTATTATTATTATTATTATTAATTATTATTATTATTATTTTATGTCATGTGCTTCCTCTCTCCTATTCTTTCTGACATTCCAAACCAGGCCCCTTCCTAGTTCTGGGGCCGTGTGAGTCTAGAACCCTTCGTTGGCGTGAAAATGTGTGTCCTGTACAGAGTGACAATAGAAATAAATGTTTGGTTTCTTGTGACCAGCACGGCGTGTTTTTGTTGAAACCTTGATGTAACGATGCAGATGAATACCACCCAGCATATATTTTTAAGCACCCCAGACCATTTGGCCTCACATTGTATGTGGCTGAGGAATTTTTTCAAAGGGTCCAATGGGAATTTCTATCTCAGAGGACTCCAAATTGTGGTAGCTGGTTTGTTTTCCTTTTTGGGTGGATGTGTTTTGTTTGGGGCTTTTAATTTTTTCCCTGTAGTCCAAAAATGCACTGAAAGGACTGGGCGGGCTGATTCCAATCCCTAATGGGGGGAAAATGTTTCATTGTAGGACACAAGAGGCTTAAGTATGGCAAAGGCTTTCATATTGTGATTTATTTGTCATAAGCAAATAAAATGCGGTTAAGCTGTCTCCTTCTAGACAGACGGCTCTTTGCTTATTAAAGTTCCGAGAGAGGATTCTGCGTGGCCAGCCTCTTTCCTCCTGCGTAAGAAGGTATCGTTTTCCTCTGAGGTGTTTAAGGCTTTAATGAGTCTAATTTTTTGCACAGATGTTTCTGGGTGTTTGCAGGTTTTCAGAGTATTTTTATATTACAAAGGAGCTAGCCGGTGCCATAGCTCAAACTCTGACAAGCAAATAGATAATCAAGAAGACAAATGGCCTCTTTTGTGAAGCCCTGCTCCTGTATTAATTTTCATTTTCTTTCTCATAGAAAGTATCGAAAGTACGACTAGGGACCAAATAGCTTTCTGTCTCTGAGGTCCCAGTCACCCCTAGAATGGAGTGGGGGAAGGGGATGGGGGTGCAGGTGACCCTCAGAAGCTCTGTCAGGCTTGGGCCGCTTTGGGACAGCACCCAAGAGAAGTTGTAAGGTCTGGGGTCTCCAGCCTCAGCACTCTGGTCCTGTGGTAGCCCTTGGTACAGCCATCCTGCCTCCCAAATCTCCAGGCTCCGGAGAGTATATGCAATTAAAAGTCATTTTTCGGTCCCCTTTCCCTTCAGAAAATAAAAATAGCCAATTCCACCAGCGCATTTTATTGTTGTTTGTTTTGTGTTGCTCTGAAGTGTAGTGCCTGGGCATTTGAGGCTGGGTAGGGCCCGGGTCAGACCGGGCCGGGGTTCACCGCGTGGGTAGGGGTGTTTGAAATGCCCGTTTCACTGCTGGAGGGAGACTCCTAGCAAATTGCCCAGACCTGGAAGATGAGAGCGGCGGGCTTTGTTTTCGGTGGAGTCGCGGTGTGATGTTTAGCTTCCAGGGGATGCGGCCTTCCTTCCCTTCCAGAGGGGGAACTGTTCTTAAAAAGCATATGCACCCCCCCAGGAATGTCTCTATAGAACCAAATCAAAGCTGCTCTTAGGAAGGTATGAATAGAATAAAAAAAGATTTCTATGGAGCTTAAAGTTCACAGCCATTCTGTGTAGACAAGAGCTAAGAAAAATGTGAGAATTATACAGAAAACCATTAATCACTTCTTTTCTTTAAATACGTATCCTCTCTCCTTTGTTATTATTCAACAGCAAATCTCCGCAGACCGGCTGTTGGGGGAAAAAAGTGTTAGCTGCCACTCCCGGATCTGCGAGGGGGAAAAAATTTGGAACCATAAAGTTGAAAACTTTTTTCTCTCAGTTTGGAAGAAGCCGTTCGTCATGAATGGGATCCGCAGAGTTCAGGCGAGAGGAGGCGAGAGGCGCAAAGGTAACAAAGCCCCCGCCTGGGCTGGCTTTTTTTTTTTTTTTTGGATCGTTTTATGAGCTCTTTTTACAAGGGAAAGAAGAAGCACTCTCTCGCCTCCTTTTTCTTTTTCAACTATCTTCGCAGGGTTTTTATGGTGGACGCTTGGTCAGGTTTGATGCCTTTTATGATGACTGATGCTTGAGTTGGGGAGAGAGAGGGAACTGACACCTGGAGAGTGTTTGAACTGATTGGGACTGAGGTGTCAGAGCTTCTGAAAAACCCCAGAAAATGTTGTTTTCGAGGCAGCTCAGAAGTGCTTTTTCTGGTTTTAGAAAATTCCGGAGGGCCTGGGGAGCCCTGGTGTGTGTGCATGTCTGTCTGTAGTGAGGTGCACTTGGGGCTGGTGTATTCTGTGACTCTGCTTGTCTAAACCGGGGGCTGGTGTCCCACATGTCTGTTTACCAGTGGGCTGTTGTCACTGCCATCTCCTGGAAAAATGGAATGCAGTTTGTGGATGGAATGCCTCAACCTCGGAGCTGGATATAGGTGGATGTCTTTGTTTTTACTTTTCCTGTCTAGTTTGGGATTCTAGACAAATATTTGCAACTCTCTGGAGCAGGAAACTGTTCCTTTCACAGGGGAGGTTCGTCAATGCTGGAATCTTCCTCTTTGACTCTGCCCCCCTTCTTCCTGGAGGCTCAGGGTTTACTCTGGTTTCCTTTTGCTCCTTGGTTTGGGGGCTCTGTTCCCCTCTCTGGGGCCCTGCTTCTGAGGGTGAAGGAGCCAGTGGACTCTGCCTCAGACCAGAATGCACTGGCCCCTTTTCCCTGGGGCTCACTGAGAGTTTGGAAGCAGGAGGCTGGCAGGAGAGAGAGTTCATGGAGAGGCCACGTTTTCTAGGCGATTAGCGCAGTATTAGAACCACAAAATGACCTCGGAAGCCCCTTGACCTCTCTGAGACTGGACATTGTGTTGGCTCTTGCCTCCTGCCCAGAAGGGAAAGTCACACCTCTGCAGGGAGGGGACCTTGTGTGTCCCATCTTCTCCACTCCCCAGCCCCCAATCCCTTCTTTGCTATCTTGGAATTTTTGGATTGTTTTCCTGTTACTGTCTACTGGGGAAAAAAGAAATAAAACTTTGAGCACAGCTCGGGGAGGGAGGTAGGGTGCTGGTCTGTCTCTCTGTGCAGACCTCCTTCCCTCAGCCAGACTCCACCCCCACCCCTGTCCAGTTCATCCTTCCTTCTTTCCTGTTTCTTTGGAGGGAGCTGAGGGAAGAAAGACAATGGGGGGCAGCTATGAGAGGTCCAGGAGCCTCAGAGAGCTAGGGAAACTAACCCTGGGTCCTAAGGAGGGAGAAGGCTCCTACTATGGCTACTGTTTCAAGGTCTGTTATCCAAATCCACAGCCTCTCAACCCATTTTCTGAAGTTCCTTTGTTTAGGAAGCTATTTTTAAAAATCACTCTCACCTCCTTCCCCTAATCCCCAATCCCACCCTAGCTACTCACGGAGCCCATGGAGTACCTCCCCACCAGAGGAGCAAGAGACGGGAGGAGGGCCAGTGTAGTCTATTCTGGCCATTTCCAGGGACAGCTGTGCCACATTAACCAAAGTTTCCAGCAACTTTTAATTTTGAGAGATGCGTGGAGGACTTGCTAAGAAGTGAACTCAGAGCCTTTTTAAATCTGCATTCTACTGGCTGGACTGAAAATCTACACCAGCAACCATCCTCTTAGGAGAGGATAGAGACAAAGGGAGAAAGACAGACAGACAGACAGGCTCCAGCTGGGAAGAGGAAATGTTCCCTTGAGTTAAGACTAGGAGGAAAAAACCTTGCTGGGGTGTATGTGGGGTGTTGGTTTGCATTTTGAATATTGTCTCCTGTATCTTGGGGACTCTGTCTCAGGCAAGGAATAACTGGCGTTGGTTGGCATTCTCTCCTTTGTCCCTGGGTGGCTTAATAAATGCTGGAGCTGGAGGCCTTGGTAAAAAAGGGAGTGAGCAGAAAGGCAAGCTGAATGGCTCCTGGAATGAAAATATTTGGGGTTCAGGGGATCTGTGCACCCATTACTCATAAGTGCAGATAACCAACTGTGAGCCCTCTGTAGACCCAGGTGACAAATATCTAGTCACCTGGGTCTTTATAAGCTGCTCTCTGCAATGTGAGGATTAGAGGACCACCACAGGGAAAGCGGGAGAAACAGTGGAAAGGGAAGGTTGGGGTTCCTTCAAGGGTTTCAGCCCCACAGGCAGAACTGCGGGATCTTCTGGCTCCTGTACTCCCAGATCTCAACCTCTGCAGAGCCCATCATTGAGGGCAGGCTCCCCAGCCCCCTGGGCTCACCTTCTTCGATTCTAGCGGCCACCCCAGTCCTTTGAATCTTTGGACCTCTCTTTCTCCATTTCCCCGGCCCTCCGGCCCTCTGCACCCTCCCTCCTACTTCCACCCACCTGAGCAGACTGGGAACCCACAGTCCGGCCAGAGCCCATCGCCAGAGCAGCCCCAGCACCGGTGGTGGGTCTCCCTGGGAAGCGGTGGCCTGGGAGGGGGGTCTGGTTGGAAAACGGAGTTGGGAAGTTTCCCAGCGTGAGTTGAGCGCTGACGGATTTGTGATCGGCCATAAAACCGGCGCGTTCAGATTCGTAAATCAATCTCGCCTTTCTCACAGTATAAACGTTCGCTTTATCGGCAGCAAGAAAGCGCCCCGCTCGCGCTCAGGCGCTTGTTTATTTGAACATGGACATTCCCAGGATCCGAAAAGAGTGTGGGCATTTTAACAGAACCTGTCCAGCGTGTCTTTGTGTCATCTGCTGTTCTTTTTTCTTGTCCTTTAAAAATAATTTTTTGGTTTCAGAGACTACTGTCCTCCCATGCTCCAGCATCTCTGTCTCCTGCTCTCTCTCCTTCCCACCCCCTTTCATATTTTTCGTTTAGACCTTAGCGAAGTGCTTTTCTTTGGAGGACCACTTTTAATGGATTTGTGGCCAGGACTTTGCAGCAAGTTGCCCTTGCTGGAGCCCGGCGTGGGGCTGAATTCAATACCAGTCTGCGTTTTGTCTCTGCACAATCAAAGCCGGCCACCCCCCTACAGAGCCTGGGCCTGCCGGCGCCCCCCGCCCGAGAGTTGGGAGCGGGATTCCAAGGGGTCTAGGCCGGCCCGGTGCCTTGGGCAGGGGCCGCGCTGCCGCTACCGCCGGACCAGACACCACGTGGGGGTGGCTGTTTTTCTCGGGGGTTGTTGGGGCACCTGGGTCCTCAACCTTCTCCCTGTTGAGTTGCTTTTGGTTCGGACCCCTCCAAACAAATCACTGGCAGCCCCTCGGCCCCATGTCCACCCCCCACCCCCAAAAGGCATCTCTTTTTCCCCGGTCTGCCTGCCCCTGCAGCCGTGGCTGCCCCAGCGCTGCTGAAGATAAGACTGGGAGTGTGGCCGACGGGCTCCTGCAGGAATGTCTTCTCTGCTTCCCTTTGCAACCCCATCCCACACTGTGGCCAAAGACTGCGATTCTGACCCTAACTGGTCTGCTCCTTCTGGCACCAAGCTGTATGTGAAGGTTTGGAGGGATTTTTTGTTTTGTTTTGTTTTGTTTATATCTGAGATGAAGTCTCTGTACATTTCTCTCTCCAGGCCCAGGAAATGGATTTCTCCTATCATCACCGGTGTTTAACCCTTTAATATGCAGCCCCCATCTTTTTAATTGATCAGTCTCCATTGTCTGCCAATTGGAAGTTCAGGGTACTAACACCTGGAAAATGGGGATGGGACAGATCAGGCCAACTTCAAAGCCTCTTTCTTCCCTTTCCTTCCCCTCCCCTGCAGTTCACATCTCCAGTTGTCTTCACTAGTGTGTTGTGGGGCAGGGTGTTACATAGGTATACAGAGACTGAGTGTCCACTTCTTTTGTGTAGGAACCTTAGTCCAGGTCTTTGTCTCTAGAGTGTATTCTCAGTCGGTCAGTAGAATTTGGTTCCCTGTAGTAGTAACACAACGGGAAAAAAAAGTCCCCCTTGTGGTTACTCTCAACTTTGGAAGCTCCCGATGCCATCTCTTTATCCTGTCCTTTTCCTGCCCTTTCAAAAGGCACCACAAAAGATTAAAAGGGGAGTTAAAGCCAGAAACCCCTTCTTTATACATATATAATCTAGACTTCTGAAGTATTTCTTTTGAAATTCATTCCTTTAGGAATTGTTAGTTATTTAAGAAAGAGGGGGAGTAGGTCCCACTAAGATAAACACCCTAGGAATGAGGGAGAGAATAGAGTTGGGGGGAATCTTGATCTTAAAAGATGCAGAGAGAGGAACTAGTAGCTGAGAAATCCAGGGGCTTGGAGAAGGGCTCCGAGCCCATCCCACCAGATGCCCCTGCAGACTATTTCTGCACCTCCACGAACTAAGCAGAAGCAGGAGGAGAAGGGAGACAGGAGAGGTGGGCCGTGGGTAAGTGTGTCTGGGGGGTGGTTACGGAGTGTAGGTTCAGCAGGTACAGATGCGAATGCGGGAGAGAGGAGAACTCGCTACTATTCCATTGGTGGGTTGGGGGGAACCTATTTTGCAGGAAAATTTCTCCTCCTGAAGGGGAAGGTCATAGTGGTCCTTTGAGCCTGAAATCGAAAGACCCCCTTCCTCCTCCTGGTCACGTGATTCATTAAATAATTAATGCCGAGGTTGCAGAATAGATATGTATTCGTCAGGAAAATCGCAGGCTCGGTCTCCCTGTTTCTGACGTGCAATTCAACTGTCCTTTGAAAAACAAGCCTGTACCCCGAGAAAAAAAAAAAAGAGAGAGGGGGAGAGAGAGGGAGAGAGAGAGAAAAAGAGAGGGAGGCAGCAATAAAACAGCCCCGCAGCCGGAGCCACACCACGGGCTGGGGTATTGTAAGTAGAAGGGATTTCTCACTACCTACCGCGTCTTATATGTCCATGTAAATTTATTGTTTGTTATTAATGTTATTGTCGTAAAATGTGACAAATAGCCATCTTCATTTCCTGCCATTTCTCTTCACGCGGTGCTCTGTGTGTTTATACCCATTGAGGCATTGCATAGAGATTTTAGGAATATTCCTCTTCTCTCTCTCTCTCTCTCTCTCTCTCTCTCTCTCTCTCCCTCTCCTCCAACCTTTTTCTTGATTTATAGCAATATGGGTGTCAGCTTCTCGGCCGGCGTGCCAGCCATTGTGTGTGTGTGTGTGTATGTGTGTGCGCGCGCGTCTGCGTGTGTTTGTGAGCGAGTTGTGTTGTTTATGGCCATGTCTTCGATAAATCATTTCTCACAGAAAATGATGTGGAAGCTGGGCTATTTCTGCGGCCGGGAGAGAGTCACTCTCGCAGGCACTTCCTCTCGATCTGCTCTGCTCTGCTCCCAGGAGTTGGTTATTTCAGACGATTTACAGTAATATATCAGCAGTTAATATGAAAGCTCTATAGCTGGAGGTCTTAAATTACAGCATCTGTGATTATCAATTAAGGCAAGATTTGTATAAATTTGGTAAACCAGAAATGCCTCATTGGCATATAAACCCAGTCAAAGACCACGACCTAATATAAAAATTGTATTTGCGAGCCTGAGAGAGCCAACATTCCTGCAGCAGCAGACAGAGCTTCATTTTTCAGCAGTTCCCCTCCAGGAGTCTGGCTGCTCCGAAGCCAACTGGGGGTAAAGAACCCAACTCTGAAGGCAGAAGGAGCCTGGGGGCAAGAGAGGTGGAGGCAGAGGAAGAAATTACCGGAGTTGAAGGCAAAGCTTTTTGTAATCGATGGGGACCAAATAGAAGTCTTCTGCATTCGGAGGGGGCTGGAGGGATTAAGTTACAGTATTAAAGCTTAATCTCTAGGACTGATGTGTATGACAGGGTGTTGAGGGTGGGGAAGGAGGTACCCAAATTGGGGGAGACAATGGAGGCAGAGGTTGAAGGGCAGGGAGGGAAGCTGAAAGCTTTGGCTCCCCACCCTCCTGGCTAACAAAACAAGGAAGTGAATTCACACCCCAGTAGCCTTCCTTCGACCTCCTGAAACAAAGAAAGTTTCCTCAGCAGCGAGGGACTATGTGTGTTTGAGACTAAAGCAGGGAGAAGTTCTCTAAGTTCTTCTAGAAAGGAAATCCAGGAATCAGGTGGTCCCAGAAAGTTGGAGAGTATTCCAGGATGTGGGATGTGTTCCTCTCCCTAAGCCCCCATCCAAAGAGGGAGCAAACAGGGTGCGGATTGGGAGGGGGAAAGCTGGTAACTATCCTCTCCTCTGTGGTCGATAGGTTTCATTTGGAGGTCTCAGTCCCTCCCTAACAGGGAAGGGTCTGCTGGTGGAGAGCAAAGGCAGAGGTGGCTTTGGGGGATATTACTCGTTGTGCCCCAAAGTTGTTATGGATGAGGGCCAGAGGGCCAGAGCCTTTGCCAAAATAGGTCCAGGCTGCTAGCTTCTCCTTCCCTGGCTGGAGCCTGGCCAACTGACTTTATAGCCACTATTATCTGTGATACTTAACTCTGCCTGCTAGTGTAAACCTTTGAGCAAGAAAATTAGAGTGATGCCTCGCCCAGGTGTTAATTATTCATGGCATCAACTGCACGGTGGAGCAGCGGCTTAGGCCCCAGTCCAGGCACATCCAGGAGCTCACTCCCATCCTCTATTCCCAGTGGGCACTGAGCCCCGTCCTTGTTAACAGGCAGCTATTTTGGGTGGGTAATGGGTGAGGCGTCCCAATTTGGGAGTCTGAGTTGAAAAGGGTTTAGGGAGAAAGAGAAGGAGAAGGTCAGGACCCTAGTCTGGGATGGGTGGGAGCATTACCTGGCCTACATAAATAGAACTGGGAAGAGTCTGGATTCAGGGGCAGATTTGATGGGGCTGGAGGCAGCAAACCTGAGGGAGAGGGGGCTCCAAACTCTGCAGGCCCCCTATCTGTGAGTGTTGGAGAATCCCACACTCAGTATGGGAAGCAAGTATGTCCTTCTCCCTCACCTGGGAAGTGAAGGGGGTAAATGTGGAGTGGGTGAGTTCACCCCCAATCTAGTGCTCCAGAATTCAGGCCAAAGTCTTGGAATTTCTGAGAGATGGGGAAAGGATTACTTCTTCCTTGGAGAGGAAAGGGGACATGAAGGAGAAGGAAGAGGGTAGAATGATATTGGTAGCTTGTGAATTCAACCTGCTTTGGAGGATGGGGAATGGCAGGAGAAGGCTGAAGGACTTGCTGTCTGGGACAGCCCAGAGCTAGTGGGGAGAGCTGGGCGCCAGTCCCACAGGCCCCTGCTCCTATGCTTCCAACTCCTCCCTCCTTCTCATCTCCCCTCCCCCTGCTGCCTTCGCCTGTGACATGGAGGCCTGATCTACACTCCCCCCTTTCCTCTCCATTCTCTCAGCCCCCTTTAGGTCTTTGTTTCTTCTGGCCCTGGGGATACCCCCTCCTCTTCCCTTTCCCCAACTTACACACAGACTCTTCCCCAGGAGACAAAAGCACAGAGACCATCCCTCCACCATTATCTTTTAGTCAGTCACTGGCCCCTCACCGAATATCCCTATGTGAGTCCTGGTGCCCTCCATCCAGGCATATAGGCCTACCCCCCAAACTCAGCAGGTTTGTTGTTGTTTTTAAAACATACATTTGGTTCATTTAGCCATAAAGCACCCTGCATCTTACCAGTTCTGCACACACACCCCTCATTTGCTTCTGTGCTGTTCAGGAGATGGGATAGAATGCATTTGATGGCAGCGCTTTAGGAATGCTGCTGACTCTATCTTCTCTCCAGACTCTGCTAATGTCCACTTTTTCTATATAATTATAGTGTTTATCCCTGTGCCTTTAAGCTGGGCTGCCAATGCTTTAATAACCAGAGGAGTTAAATAGAACGATGAGGAGGGAGAGGTTGAAGAAAAAAGAGGAGGCCCCAGAGAGAGACCAAGCAGTAAGATCCCTTTCTGAGGTGGGAAGTCAAGGCAGAGCCAAGGAGAGGATGGCAGGGAGAATGGAGGCAAAGGCCAGTCAGAGGGGCCGGGAGGCTGTCCTGGCAAAGGGAGCCCCACAACCTGGATGGGTACACACACACACACACACACACACACACACACACACACACACAGAGTTAAGTGAGATGGGAAGTGGAAAGGAAACCACTCCCTTTGCCCTCTCCTCTGTAAAAGACATCTCCATGACAGAGGGATGAGTTTCCCCTGCAGAGGACAAGGACCTAAGGCGAAGGGCTCCACATTTCCCTAAGGAGAGGGGCAGCCTAATAGGTGAGCCCAGAAGTGATTTCTGGAGACGCTCCTAAGTCCTTAGCAAAGGCTCAACTCAAATTCACTTAAGACAAAGAGAGAAGCAGAGTGTGAGAAGACAAAGGAACTGGGAAGAGACAGAGACCACAGAGATGGTTAAAAAAGGCAGAGAGAGAAGAGAAAAACAGAGACAGAAATACGGAGAAAGAGCACATCCCCCTTGGTGGGAGGGGGGGTGGGGCACAGATTGAGGAGAGGGCTGTAGGGTCTGAAAGCTCCTCCAGATTCTGTGCCTTCTTAAAGGCACCAAAACCGAGGCCATTCCAGAAGGAACTGTCCCTGGAATAGGTCCTGGGGGTGCTAAATCAGGTGTGAGGCAAAAGGGGTAGGAACTCAAGTGTCTGGGAATGGCCAGGGTGTCTTGGGCACTTCAATCTCCTCTCCCACCACCATCATCAGTAACTTAGAGATTGGAATCTCCCAAAAAAGAATTCCACCTTGGGATGGGATGGGCGGGCTGCTGGTTGGGGTCTCTCACACCCGGAACCTCAGAATCCTCTCCTGGTCTCTTTCCCCCTCCTGGGTTTGGTTTCTTCTTTCCCTCTTCAGGGACAGGGAGAAGAAGTTGATCTTCCAGCAGCCTATGAACTTTCCCTCTCATCTCCAATCCACATCTCCTCCCTTGAACCCCTAGCCTGAACAAACGGATGCTACCCTGACTAATCTCCCTCCCCCATCCTTCAGGAAAGAAAAGGAGAAAGGGAAAGAAAGTTCCCACCAGCCTAAGCAGCTTTAGACAACTCCAGGGAAAATGGAAAACGCAAATCTTTCTCTCTTCTCCAATTCCTCTCATCACCCACTGGCCGCCGCTCCGCTCCCTCCAACCATCGCGTCCCCCATCCTCCCGTCCCGTCCTGCCCAGAACTCTCTCCCTTCCCCTCCCTCCTCCGCCAGGCGGGACATATGGAACCCATTTCGCCGGTGACATTGAAGAGCCGCCGCGCGCCCTCCTTCCGCCATGGCGCCCCCGCTCTCCCCGGGCCGTGCCTCGCCGGGCCCCTGCCAGTCGCAGCTCCTCCGCCCGGCCGCTCGGCCCGCTCGCGGAGCGAAGCTGCCACCCGGCTCCGCGCCAGGCCTGCCCGCCTCCCGCAACCCCACGCGGGCCGCCGCGCGCGGAGAGGGCGCCCCGGCTGCTGTCCAGTGCGGGCCGCGTGCGCGCCGGCCGCCCGCCGCCTCGAGGGCAGAACAAAGCGGCGGCGGCGGCGGGCGGGCTGGGGGCGTGCTTCCGGGCTCTCCCCGCGCTGGCGGGGCCGGGATGCGGCCGGCCGCCCGTTTCCCACCGGGGTCCCAGGACCCGGGCCTGGCCCGCCGCCCGCCGCTGCCCGCGCCCTAGCGGAGGTCGCACAGGTAGGTGTGGGTGCTGAGTGGGCTCCCGGGCCGGCTGGGGTGGAGAGCGAGGGTGCCTGAGACCCCCGGCCCGGGTGCGGAAAGAGACGGCTCCGAACGGTGGAAGACAGAGATGGGAGCAAGTTAAAAAGGCGGTGGGGGCGGAGGATGCGGGCGGTGTGGAGGAATGCGGCCCGCTGTGGGTGTGCAGACAGGACCCGGTTAGGGCCTGGAGAGCGCTCCTGCTCAGGAAGGGTGTTGGAGGCTGTGGGGGGGGGGTTTCCAGGGGGAGTTGGGAGCTCTGGGTTGTGAGCGAAATGTGGGGGGCATTTGCTGGGATGGAGGGCGGCTGGGCGCTGCTCCCACAGTCCAGCTGCCACCATGGCCAGAGCCTTTTAGCACCTCGCGGGTTATTTGAAGCTGAAACTACAAGGGGTTGCGCTGAGGCCTGGTGTTAAACTGAGAAGGTAGGAGAGGGGGTGATTTATGGCTTCAGAGAAGCTGTGTTTACTCCCTGCCTGCTCTGGAAACCAAAAACCAAACAGAGCAGAGGCGGGAGAAGCCTCTTTCCTTGGAGTGAGAGGCGATGCCAGGTTGATTTGCTGGGATTTATTTTCCCAGATGTGGGGAGATGGTGGGAACTGTCTGTTTGCAGGCACAGGAGAGTGTGCAAGCATGCACACGTGTAGGTGTTTTTGTGTATTGAGTGATTTGCACATTGTGTGCTCAGGCTGGGGTTTGTCGGGTACAGCATCACTTTCCAAGTGGGCACACAGGGAGCTCGAAGAGGACTCTGCATTCTCTGGCCTTGGTACTCTGGGATGGGATAGCTCTGGACACACTGCTGCCCAGTGCTCTCGCCATGGGGTAGTGCTCTGTCCTACCTGTGCTTTCTTTCCTCCCACAGCCACATGCAGCAGTACCCACTTGGCCTGGTCCCTGGCCCCTGTGTCATCTGCCCACGCCGCCTGATCTTCACTTTGAACCTTTAACTTTGTCATGGGAGACTGAGGAATTAGTGAGCACAGCTGGGCGGAGAGGAGTAGGGGAGAGGAGAAAAAGGCCTGCGGTGGTGGTGGTAGGGGGGCTTGAGGTTAGCCTGGGTTCCACCAATACTGCTCAAATTCCCCCAAAGTCTCTGTTTGGGAGGAGGCGAGGGGGCACAAAGGAGAACAGAGCAAAAGAGCCATGCAGGATGATGGGGGTGGGGAGAAAAATATTTTGACCCCCAGATTGTTATTTCCGCAGGCCAACTGGTGGCTCTTGCATTTCTGTCCAGACGCCCGGCTTTGCCTGGAAATTGTTTTGCATTAAATTTTCTCAGCCGCAGAATTATCTTTCCTCGCCTCCAGCTAAACTTGCATTTTTCCACCAGACACTTGGGCCCCGCACCAATGAAATCTGAGAGGAAGCGGCTGGGCCCTAAGTGGCCGTAATTTAATTGATTTTATCATAAATCATCAACTTGATGAAGAACTCGAGGTTTCAGTGAAGTAAATTGATATTAATGGGAGTTTCTTGAAATGCAAACTCGTTGCATTGTTGGGGCATCTTGAGCTGGGGAGGTAGATTACATGTGTCCCAGAGCATAGAGCCTGGACCCAGAGCCCAGCACAGCTTTAGGGGGTCAGGAAAGCAAGCTGTGAGGGGCAGCTGCAGGCAGACCAATTTCTGTAGGGGAGCAAGGCAGAGAATGGAACTTTGTCGGGGAGGGAGCAGAGTCTGACTCTATGAACCCTGCTGACAGTCTTGAGAATGCTGGTCTCCAAGTGGGGGAAGACGGTTGGAGAAGCTGGTAGGTGTGTGGGCAGAGTTGGGGGTCGGGTGAGAAGGCCAGGCTGGTACAATGGGTGCATTGACTCCTGGTTAAAAATTGCCAGGTTGAAGCCTTCTTCCTCTAATTACACAAATTAATTATTTACTGCTCAGGATGCTGTGTCCAAAAATAGCACTTTCAATTTGGTGATGAGGGTGGAACACAACCCACCCTCAACACTGAAGAGCAGTGAAAATCAGTGCACCAGCCTCTGTGGGGACCAGGAGGTCCAGGAGTTGGACTGGTACTCAGCAGTGGGAGTGTATGCATTTAACTCCTAGGAGGAAATAGTTTGCGTTTGGCTGAGATGGTGTCCATTGTCTGACTCAGTTTATTACTGCTTATTTTTGCCCACTTTCACATCAGTACACAGAGAACCACAAACTGTCAGCCCAAAATAGGACCTCGGAAGATCATTTAGCCCAAGCCCTCCCCTCCATACATATGCTCTGGCTTTACAGAAGGGGACAACTGAGGCCCAGTGAGTTCTCTGCTTCAGATCCCACAGCCAATCTGGACTGCCTAGAATCCGAGCCTCCTGATTCCCAAGGCTATCCCAAGTATGACTTTAGACAAGTCACTCCCTGGCTCTGGGCCTCAGTTTCTCTATCTGTAACAATGGAAGGGTTGGCCCTCCCTGAGTTCTTCCTAGTTCTGACCTTGAGTGACTCTCTAGTGCTTGGGAGCAGCTCCTGCATCTGGGTATAGAAATCACTGCATGCGTATTTGCAATATACAGGGAGTTTGTATATTTCAGAGCAGTGGTTGCTCACTCTGACTGGCTCTAGTAAATCCACTGGAATCTGGACTATTCCTCATTCTGAAAGTGTCCTTATTCTCAGCAAAGGAGAAGCCCAGGCTTAGAGCAGAGGAGACAGAAAGCAGTGGGAGGGACTAGTTGGCTGGGTTGGGCTGGGATTGACACTTGGAGTGGGGCTAAGGAAGGAGGGGGCTCAGCCTCACAGAGCAGGCACTTTCCCTGCCAGGCGTGGAGCTGAGGCTGGAGTTTCTGGGAATGCAGCTTTTGCAGTTCCTCCTACGCCAGCCCAGGGACTGAACTGTGGTTTCAGAATTTAGATTCTGTGACAACAGGCCACCACTGCCCTGACCTCCGAGTCTTTGAGCCCTTCCTTCTTGTGAGAGGGCACACACAGGGTACCACAGCACTATACCAGGTCTCCTCTCAGGGCAGCCAGGACAGAAGACCTGCAAGGTAGATGGCCCCTGTCCTATTTTATTTTCCATATCTTCCCCTAAGTAGGGGAAAAAAAGACAAAATTCAAAAGAAGTGGGGACTTCTCAAAGGTTGCATGGTTGTGAGAAGGGACATTTCTTGTAGGACCAGGGACATGAGGCTAGCAGAGGAGGGGAATTTTCTAGACTACCTTGAAAAGTATGGTCAGGGATATGAATTCTGATGGATAAAATGGAAGAGATGGGAAACAAATTCATCTTTGGGGTTCTGGAAATCAGTCTCTGGCCAGGTAATCCACTTCTTTAAGTCTTACCTCAAACTCTATTTTGAGAGAAGAAAGGGAATAAACAAAAGGGCCAGCAGGCCCTGACTCTGGCCCTATCCCATTCTGACTTTGGAGTTTTATATTTGGAGGCAGTTTGGGAGGCCTTCCGCGGATTGGTCATTAATCCGGTGAGTTATTGTCTGCTAAACAGAGGTCACGGGGAGAGAGACATCCAATCTGTCAGGAGAGACCTGCACAGTCCCTCTCAGCAGGCTGGGCCCCTGTTCCTCTCTTGCTAAATTCTCCCTTCCTTCCCCAGCAACTCCCCCACCCCACCCCAAGCTGTCCAAGATTCTCCCTCTTGCCTTCTCCACTCTGTCCACCTTTGTCTCTACATCCTCTGGGGTGGGGGTTGCCAGTCCGGGACTGAGCTAAATGACGTAGACCCCAGATTCAGAGGGGCTCAGATGCCAACAAGGTGCCCACCTGCCCTGACTTGGCCCACAGCACCACCATCCGCTTATCAGCGCGTTGGGGCGGCCTCCGTGGTCTCGGAGCAGACTTTTTAAACCCTCGTGGCCGCCCTGTTTTGTCCTGCCTCCTTTTCCCGCTCTGACGCCTGGTGTGGGGGAGGAGTACAGCTTGGGTTTTTCTTCTCCAACCTTAGCGGCCTTTTTCTTCTTTCCATCTCCGCTTCTGCCAAGCCGGGTCTACAGAGGTGCGGGGCTTCTTTCCTCTCCGCCCCTTTGTTCCTTCCAGCTAAGGCATCTTACAGCGGTGGGAGTTAGGGATCCAGAAACCGAGCGCAGTCTTCAGCAGCAATTCCCATTTTACAACCCCTAGCTTTTAAATCTTTATTAATATTTCAAAGAGATGGAGATTCGGGTGCATGTGCGAACTTTTCAGGACTCTGCCACAGCCACAAAGTTTGTCAGTGAAGCTGGAAGAGTGTAGGACGGGGAACCCAGAAAGGACCAGAATGAAAGAGATCGCTAAACGCCTCACCCTGGACTCCCAGGTCCTGGCTTCTCCGTGAGCCCGGAAGGCCAGGCAAATCTGGGGCTGCCTTAGCTGGGGGCAGGATCCTTGGTCGTCCCAAGGCTGATATCAGAAATCGATTTTAAAGGAGCCAGCCAGTTTGTCCTTATTGAGAGGAGAATTTTCGTTTGCTCTTTGATGGTTTTTTGAGGGGAGAGGGAAACAGACATGATCCCCCTAAGGCCTGGAAGAGTGGGCGGCCAGTGACCACTAAAGGGGGTTTTAAGGGCTCCAGATTCCCGGGTACTGGGTACGGATTAGGAGGTGGGGAGGGGAGTGCCGGGTGCTCTGGCTCTGGGGAAACTGAATCAGAGAGGGGGACATTTTCTCTAATTTTTACCTTTATTATTAATTCCTGCCCTTATTAGCTTACACTAAGGTTTCTATGTCTTAATCTTTCAATTTTTCTTTTTCAATTTCTCTCTCCCACACTTGGTAAGTTGCTCAAGTTTCCTCCATTGAATCCAGGAAAAGACTGTTCCCTCTCCTCTCTCTAGTCTGCCCCTAAATCACGAATTCACTGTCCAGACCCCAATGTCTTCTCTCAGACGCTTATGGTGTTTCCCGCCCTAAGGTCCCTGCCCAGGCCCCTCACTGCCCCTCCTTTGTCCCCTGAAGTTTGGAGGGTCCCTAGCCTGAAGCGACACCTCAAACAAATTGGGTGCCCTAGGGTTGCCCGTTCTACTCTCTTCTCCTGACCCTCCCAGCCCCAAACAGGGGCAATCAGTGAACCACAAATCTCCAAGAAAAGGAATAAAAAGGCAAGAAAGAAAACAAACTGGGATCTAATTGCATCGCAAGCATTTCAAATTGACTCTACTCTCAGAATGAATAAAGAAGCCCCCCACTCCATCTCCTACCGCATTTGTGGGTGCTTATCCTCTGAGATTTTTCTTCACGTTAGCTTTCTTGTTCCCAGTCCTCCTTTTCACTCCCACACCACTGCACCTCACCTCCTTGTATAGCCAGAAGGGACCACATGAGCTGAGGCTCTGGGAGGGGAGGGGTCCACTGCTGTCTCTACCCTCGGCTCAGCTCCAGGCCAACCCTCCTGCAGGCCCGCAGCTGGCTGGGTGCCCTCTGGGTACTCTTTTTATTCCTTGAGGCAAAGCTATGCAGTCCCACAGGCTTCCAGGACCTCTTCTCTTAATTTCCTAGAGACCCTCCCTAGCTAAAGGTAGCAACAGCTAGGCGAGCTGGAGGGTCTGAGATGCCTTCTTGACTTTAACTTTGAAAAGGAAAAGACACAGAGGTGCTGTTCCCTTAAACCTTTGGGAGCCTCCCTGGGCAACCCACCAGCCCCAAACATAGGGTCCAACCTAGCAGGTCTCTAACCAGATCTCAGGACAGACTCTGCAGACACTACTCAGGCAGCCCTAACTGCTCTCTCTGAGGATCCTGGCTTGAACCCCAACACTGGATCTGACTTGGGCATTTTCTTTCCTTGATACTAATAAATACAGAAAAATGGCTTCCACCTTCCTTCTTCACCTCCCCACCACCCTTCCCTCAGCCACCAACTCCCAGCTCTCTAGGCAGGTGGTAGGATCCTCTGGACATCAGAGTGGGAGGCTCTTCAGGCAGGCAGTTCTTATTGCTGGAAGGTAGGGAGGCCATGGGTCCCCACATCCACCCTCATTCAGGTGGGCCCCAGGAAACTGCTTCAGACCACGAAGCTTGACTTGGTGGGCCTGGAAGAAGTGAGGGCCAGAGAAAGCCAGGGACCACTCCCTAAGAGAGCAGGACCCTTTCTCAGCCCAAAGCTGAGTGAGCTGCTAGAGGGTGTGAAGGAGGCTTTGCTAGACACAGCCACCCTCTCCTGGAGGGGAGACAATAGCTGGAAACCATCTCTCACCTTTGTTCTCCCAGTCTCATCTCTCCTGGTTCATCCAGATGGGAGAAGGTAAAAGCCAAAGATTCTAACCAGGAGGTCACAGGGTAGTGGCTGGCTCTGTCTATGTGGAGTTAAGAGAACAAGTTTTCCAAGCTGCCTTTGTAGAAAAGGCAGACTGTCGGCCTTCTATTTTACCCCCTAAGTCCGGAGTCAGCAGTTGGGCAGTTGCAAACACTCCTGCTTTTGGAAATGTCCTGATGCTCTTTTTGTCTTGTTCCTCCACCAGGAATGGCTCTTCCCCCACCCCAGCCCCAAATCTGCAGACACCTACATTCTTGCCTCCTGGCTTCCTCCTACAGGCCTCCTGCCTTTTCCTGTCCTTCTCAAATACACCCTAAGAAAAGTTTAGCTTTTGTAGTCCTCACTTGTGCCAAGAATCCTAAAATCTTGCAGACCTAAGAGAAATAAACAAGTTTGTTCTGAATAATAATAAAAATAACCATCCTCCATCTCTTCTGCCAGTGCATTTAAAATTAAGCCATTTTGCTGGTTCTTCTAATCTTAGAAGTACAAATGTCCTTATCACCTCTTAGCTTCTTCTGCCTATCTAGAGGTGAGAATCTTAACAGAAACTTCTTAGTCAAGTTCTTACAGCTTCTATTGCCAACCGAGTCTGGAGCTCAAGCTAAACACAGAGTCCTCCTTTTGTCACCCTCTCCTCAATCCCCCTCCCCCTGCAAGATGGTCTGGATTTTTAAAATAATCACTCACCGCTTGTTGTCTGTTCTCAAAAATGGGGGGAGGGGGGGTGTTAAAAAAAAAAAAAGGTCTGGCCTTCCCCTCTACCAGTTGGAAACTGGGCCTGGAGATTTGCCGGGTGAGAGGAGGAATAGAGAGGGTGTAGGGAAGAGAAGAGACAGAGAATGGGAGACTCAGAAGGAGGGAGCCAGAGCGGGAGGGCGGGAGACCCGCCACCAGTCCCGGAGGAGAGAAGCAACTTGGGAAAAAAAGAGTGTTCTCACTTGGAATGAATGCGGAGGAGCACCCAGCACCCCCACCCCACCCCGGGGAGGCCAGGGCCTTTGACTAGGCCTCCCAAGCGACTTCCCCAATAAGACTAAAAAGGGTTTATTAGTGATGGGGCAGAGGAGCTGTGAACTACACGGGCTTTGCCGAGTCTTTGCGCTCCTTTTCCTCCCCAGCCAAAACCCTCAATTTAAAAACTTACCTGTTCTTAAAAAGCAAAAACAGAAGTCAAAATCTCTACCTTCTTTTCTTTCTCACTCTTTTTTTCTTTTTTTTGCCGGGGGCGGGGGGGATATTTAAAAATCCCTCCTCCCCCATCACCACCATCACCTTCTTTCCTTATCAGGCATCTAAGCTCGCTAAAGGGGGAGAGGTGGGGGTGTGTGTGTGAGCTTGTGTGTGTGAGTGAGTGAGTGAGTGAGTGTGTGTGTGTCTGTGTGGTTTTTTTCCCTGTGCAAAAGCGGAGGCCATTGTTACGGAGAGTAGGGCGTACCAGTCTTATAGGGCAACCACACTGTGGCGGCTTGGCCGTGCCGGAGCCCGGAGCTGGATTCTCCGCGAGCTGAGCTGCCCGAGCATCTTTCGGTCTTCTTCTATTTTTTTTCCCGCTCCCCCACCCCCTCCCTCCTGCGCACCCCCGCTCCTAAGCCGAGTGAATTGAAGCGGACGCCGCGCGGCTCCTCCGGCCGGTCTGCCCCTCGGGCTCCCCAGCCGGGGTGGCTATTGGGGGTGGGGGGGGGCGACGCAGCTTTAAACAGTGGTCTTTTTTCCCTTTGCCTTCAAGGAGGGGAGATTTCTCGCCTGCCGCTCGCGCTGGGGCTCGATGTGAATATATATTATGTCTGCCTGTTCTCCCCTCGTCGGTGGCTAAGGTAAGCTGGACTGAAATAGGCTATCAGTTTGTGAATGGCGGAGAGTATGTCTCAATGATTTATGGCCCATATGACTCCAATCTCGGTTCAAGAAGAGTTCACAAGCTTTAAGCTTCCTTCCACGCAGCGACTCTCTCTCTCTCTCCTCTCTCTCTCTCTCCCTCCCTCCCTCCTTCTCTCCCTCTCTCTTCCTGTTTCTCTCCTTTCTCCTCTCTTTTCCTTCAGCAGCCAGATTCTGGGCTGAATTTTTCCCGGCTGCTAAGAAGTGCCTAACCTTTTTCTCTCTTCCTTTCTTTTCTTTTATTTTCCTTCCTTCTATTAATTATTTTTTTGAAGTCCTGGAAGGTGGCCTAGACCCTCTCCCGGGGCTTCCCTAGCCATTGTTACTCTCCCCGGCTCTTCGAGGGTGTGCCTGGAAAGGTGGGTTTCTTGGGGTGGCTCACCGCCCTTCTCCAGCGAGACCCTGGGGGGAAGCCGGGAGCCACCGTCTCCTTCCCTCCCTCCCTCTCTCTTGAGAAGCCATATGGAGCCTGGATTTTTCCAACATGGAGGCAAGGGAAATAGACATGTTTGGCTTGGTAGAGCTGCTCCCCACCCCCCTTCTCCTAGATCCCCAGATCTAGGATCCCCTCCGCATCTTTCCCTCTTCTCACTGTCCCACCAGCCAGGCCTCTGCGCCCTCCAGCCGAGCACGGCCTGGCAAAGTCCTGGTGTGGAGTTGCTAAGGCGCCTTTTAATTCGGTTACCTCCAGCGCCCAAACTTGCTGCCGCCCTAGGGCTCGGCCCTTCGCCCGGTGTGCTTGGAACCTGCCGCCGCTAACCGTTTCCGCGTCCTAAACGCTTTCTCTTCGCCTCCTTGGGCCAACATAGGTAGTCGCCGAGGGCTGAGACAGCCCGGCGGCGGCAGCCTGAGGCTAACTCCATCCACAAACCTTCCTGGCCCTTTCTCGCCGCCGGCGGAGTCTCCATTCTTTCCTATCACGTCTCTGGCTTCTCGCTTCCCACACGCTCCTGCCTCGGTCCTGCGATGGTTTGTGGGTTTATTGGAGGGGGAGCGACAGGAATTTCGGCCCCAGGCGTCTAGTCGAATTATTGTTTTATTATTATCATCATCATCATCATCATCATTACTACTGTAACAATCATTTAGACTAAATAAAGCCAGGGCCAGCCATCCAACCACCTCCAACGTTTTTATTTCATTCTCCTATCTATTAATAACAAACTCAACTGATGCCTGTTAATTAATTCCCCCTTCAGCCAGGGCTGCTCCAAAGCTAATTTTGGTTAAATCACCAGAGGCTAATGGTAATAATAATAAAGGGATTGGGTCAGCCTGGTCAATTGAACTCCGGTTCTCCTCCCTGAAAGGACTTGCTGCTTTGCAGACTCATGTGTATTTCCCAGAAACAAATTCTTCCCAGAAACCAATAGGAACTCAGGGCTACTGGGCTCCCTTTTGAGTATAAATCTGTGCCATTGAGAAAGGGATTTATGTGTGGGAGGGACTTCCTCCACCTGTACTCCTTTTATTTTATTTTCCTATTTTTAGTTTTCTTTGGAGTTGACCAGCTGGGATGAATGAAATTTAAGTAGTTCAAACTCGCATATCAGAAGAGAGGGTCAGTCTGGAGGTTTTATGAAAAGTGATAGGGAGAGGTTGGGAAGACAGATGTGGGGGTGAGATGCAGTCAGAAGTTTCAGAAGAAATACACAAAATCCTATGAAAACTTGAACCTTTATTTTCCCAGCACACTTTTAAAGCTTGCATTAAAATAATGATTTTTTTTTTTGCCTCAGAGAACTTCAGTAAACAGGGGCTCCCTGTTTCCAACCCAGAGAATAATATTGTTCAGATTGCTTTGTTTACTTTTTTTCCTAGGGAAACTTGTTCTCTTTCAGAAGGCACTTTCTCATCTCTTGGTAGTAAAGTCCAGCAGTTATCCAATTTCTTTCTTCTTTTCTTCTTTCGGGGAAATCAAAGAAAACAGACTGTCAAGAAGAGGGTGGGAAAAATTGAGTCTGATGGAAAAAATGGAGGTGGGGGGGGACCTAGGCCAAATGGTCAGGGAAATGGAAACAATCCTGTTCCATTTGGGAGCCCCATGGAGGCTGCTGGCTGTGGGGTCCCAGACTTGGCTAGCAAAGATTCAGACTGGGAAGTGGTGGTACCTGTAGTAGGGCCATGGAGGAGCCAGTTCCACTAGCTCTGGAGGTTAAAAATCTTCAGGAAGTTTCTAGGTCAGGCTGTGGTTGTCTTCATGAGGTGGGAAGGGAGGGAGAGAAGCACTCACACCAGAAGGTTCCCTGCTCAACTTGCTTCTCCCTCCTGCCTCTTTTGGAGATCCTCAGTTTTTTTTCTCCAGGCTAGACTCTGCTTGGATGAAAGAGACCTAGATGGAGGCAAAGGCAGGAGGCCTCTCAGCTCAGAGGAGGGTGTTGATGATGCTTTTATTTTGGAGCCTATTAGTCCCCCCCCCATACTTGAGCCACCCTATCCCAGAGTTGGGGTGGGGGTAGGGAGAGGGAGGAGGAGAGGTCAGGGGTTAGTGTGCAGGCAGGAGAGGAGCAATGGCCCTTGCAATATATAAGATTCTATATCTAGGCAGTCCCCAGAGGAGTACAGTCCTTGTTTTTTAAGTGGAAATGAAAACTGGTGGTCTTCTTCTTTTAAAATTAAAGTGGCTGAAATAAGAAAAATCCATTTCAGGTCAAGAAAGTGGCCTCAGCATCTGCTGGGAAGACATTAGGTTGGGGAAAAGAAAAAACCCTATTGATGTCAGTTCCCTTTTCAGTTCCTAAGATGGATTCGAGCCCCAGTCCTCTTCTCCCCCTGTGTCTCTTCTCTCACCCTGCAGGTCAAAAGCTACGAACAGACCCCGGGAGGAGGGGGGCAGAACAGGGAGGGGGGTCCGGCGTGCCACGTGACCCCCAGGGGTGCCAATGTCCGGTCGTGAGGGTATCAGACCCTTGCAAGTTGCCACCCACTGCCCGGGCCTCGCCAAGCGATGCAGAAAGCCACCTATTACGACAACGCCGCGTCGGCACTCTTCGGAGGCTACTCCTCATACCCTGGCAGCAATGGTTTCGGCTATGATGGGCCCCCCCAACCCCCTTTCCAGGCCGCCACGCAACTGGAGGGCGACTACCAGCGCTCGGCGTGCTCGCTGCAGTCCCTGGGCAATGCCGCCCCGCATGCCAAGAGCAAGGAGCTCAACGGCAGCTGCATGAGGCCGGGCCTGGCCCCGGAGCCCCTGCCCGCCCCGCCGGGCTCACCCCCGCCCAGCGCCGCACCTATCAGTACCACTAGCAACAGCAGTAACGGGGCCGGGCCCAGCAAAAGCGGCCCTCCCAAGTGCGGTCCTGGCTCCAACTCCACCCTCACCAAACAGATATTCCCCTGGATGAAAGAGTCGAGGCAAACGTCCAAGCTGAAAAACAGCTCCCCCGGCACAGGTACCAGCTCTCTGCCTTCCTCGCCGTCAGCTTTTGTCCGGGCCAGGAATGTCAGTGTTATTCTAACACCCAGCCCCTAGGCGCCCAGACGGCGGTCTGGGAACAATATCAGGTGGCGGCAGCAGCAACGGCGCATTTCCCGTGCCCCCCACCACCTGATGACCCCTGACCCCGCCAACTCCCTCTCCCTCCAGCCACCCTCCACCTGAGTTTCTGAGGGCTCCAGAAGGCCAGGTGCTCAGCCTCAGCCCTTCGCAAGGCCGCAGAGCCACGAAACGCTGCCAGTAGATGCAGAGTCGTCAACGATTGATTATTATTAAGTATGATTACTGTGGGTATTAATCACAATCGCTCGGGCGGCCCTGGGTCCCGGCCTCCAGGCATCACAACCTCTTCGCGCCACACTTTCGTGCCCTGCCCAGAATGTCCAGACCCCCCCAAGGGTTCTCAGGCACCTACCCTGTCCACTGGACGGGGCGTGGTGGAGGTGGGAAGAGTGTCTACCACACCTGAAATTGGGGATAAGGTGGGGAGAGCGTGCGCGAGAAAATCCAGACCTAAATAAATGGCCATGCGGCTCTGTCTGCGTGACATGATCAAATTTTCATAAGCTGGGGCAGCGAGAGGAGAACAGGTCTCTTAATAAATGCCACTATTATAGAGTGTCCGCTAATGCGACGGGCGTGGGGGTGGGGGGAGAGGAGGAGGCGGGGACGCGAAGGGGAGGGCGGCGGGGGCTCCGAGTCCAGGCCTGGATTTATTAAGAAACGATGCATTCAATTTCGGCGTGTTCAGTAATTATCTTTTATTTCATTTTCTCCCCTTCCCACCCCTCCCCCTCGGATCCAGCGGAGGGTTGCGGCGGCGGCGGTGGCGGAGGAGGAGGAGGCGGAGGAGGCGGCGGCGGGGGCGGCGGGGGCGGCGGCGGGGGAGGGGACAAGAGCCCCCCGGGGTCGGCGGCGTCCAAGCGGGCGCGGACGGCGTACACCAGCGCGCAGCTGGTGGAGCTGGAGAAGGAGTTCCACTTCAACCGCTACCTGTGCCGGCCGCGCCGCGTGGAGATGGCCAACCTGCTGAACCTCAGCGAGCGGCAGATCAAGATCTGGTTCCAGAACCGGCGCATGAAGTACAAGAAGGACCAGAAGGCCAAGGGCCTGGCCTCGTCTTCGGGGGGCCCCTCCCCCGCCGGCAGCCCTCCGCAGCCCATGCAGTCAACCGCCGGCTTCATGAACGCCTTGCACTCCATGACCCCCAGCTATGAGAGCCCGTCCCCGCCCACCTTCGGCAAAGCCCACCAGAATGCCTATGCGCTGCCCTCCAACTACCAGCCCCCTCTCAAAGGCTGCGGCGCCCCGCAGAAGTACCCCCAGACCCCGGCGCCCGATTACGAGCCTCACGTCCTGCAAGCCAACGGGGGCGCCTACGGGACGCCCACCATGCAGGGCAGCCCGGTTTACGTGGGCGGGGGCGGCTACGCGGATCCGCTGCCGCCCCCTGCCGGCCCCTCCCTCTACGGCCTCAACCACCTTTCCCACCACCCTTCGGGGAACCTGGACTACAACGGGGCGCCCCCTATGGCCCCCAGCCAGCACCACGGACCCTGCGACCCCCACCCCACCTACACAGACCTCTCCTCTCACCATGCGCCTCCTCCTCAGGGTAGAATCCAAGAAGCGCCCAAATTAACACACCTGTGATGGGAGATGGAGGGCTGAGGGATGAGGTCCTGGAGTAGGGGAGACCCAGGAGGGGCAGAGGCTGTGGAGCTCTGGGGGGAAGTCTGGAGTCTGAAAGAAGGGGCAGGGAGGTGGCAGCCAGGCTTTCTGGGAGGAAAGGGCCTTGGGGCTCCTTCCCCTCCCCCTGGCCTGAGAGGTTGCTCTTTAAAAATGTCCTGCAGCCCTTGGTCAGTTTGCTTGCCAACCCACTGGAAAGGAATCCACAGCAGATTGGAGATGACCCCATCAACCCCAGGCCTCCAGCAATACCCAGTTGGAATTCCACCCTCAGGAATGGAATAGAGGAAGAGGAGATAGGGAAACAGGCAGAGAAGCACATTTCAAAAAAAAGACAAGATGGCTAGGCCATCACCAGCCAACTTACCTTCCATCTCTGTGTCTCTGTGGTTAATTCTTCCAAATCTTGATTTTTTTTCCTGACAATTCTCCTTAAAGAAAAAATTTGAAACACATTTCAAAAACCCAAGGGCACAAAACACGTCCCCCTCCCACTTTCCTGAAACTTCAAATTTCTTCACATGTATTTGAGGTTGATTGGGCACTGCCTCCATTTCTAGTCACACATTTTCCTGCTCTAGGACATTAATATCTATACCCCGCCCCCATCAATTATAGTCTTCAGAGGGCTCAGGGATGGTGAGAGATCCTGAAAGTCAGAGCTGTCTATATTATAAATATATATATATATTTATGGAAAAGCTGGGAGGTGAGGGCAGGCAAGTTGTCAGGACTGAAGGTTTGCCCATTCCGCAGTCTCCCATGTCAGCTCCAGGTCCATCCCCCTCTCGCCACAGAAAGCAGTTGGCAGCACGCGGTTCTACACTTTTATTTTCTTCTGTTGCTCTCTTGACTTAACGTGAAAACAGGGTATATTTTAACAAACTGTCTGTCCCAGGCAGGGGCTGCAGCTGGGCCTTTGAGCCTTGCTCAACCCTGAACAGGACACTTTTGTTGCACTTAGAGTTTACATTTTAATGGATATAAAAACAACTGTGAGAGATGCCTGGGCCTGCAGGAGTCTAGCATCGCTCAAAAAGTGTGTGTTCTAGTGAACATTTTCATATATATTTATTGGTTATAGCCTGTTAAAATATTTTCTTTTTTGTATTATTTATCCCCCTACATTATGTATTTATATGAGGGAAAAAGGAAAAAATTGTACTTTTTTTAGTATTTACTTGTTATAAAGGACGTTGTGTTCCCTGTCATGTAAAACCAGCTATTTTAGTTATTGTACTCTAGAAAAGAGCTGTAGATTTATGTTAAACTCGTACTTATGAGCAATTGTAATTAGTTCTAAAAGGCATGAACTCAGCTCCTAATTGTCACTGTATAGTCCTGAATTTGTAGAATTAGAGTTAATTCCCTCTTGGAACTTTCTTTGTTCTTCTGTAGTTACTTTTTTCCTTACTTAAAAGGGTTGTCTGTCAAACAATTCTTGAATAAACTTTCTGTTATCAATTTTA
Organism: Vicugna pacos; assembly: GCF_048564905.1. NCBI lineage: Eukaryota > Metazoa > Chordata > Mammalia > Artiodactyla > Camelidae > Vicugna > Vicugna pacos. The sequence goes on along the minus strand of NC_133002.1, from coordinate 36,015,695 downwards.
TCTTGTCCTGGTGGTCCAATTTAGATAGCAGAGCAGGCTGCTGACTGCCAAATTTCTCCCAAGGGAAGAAGGACGTTGAAGACCCTATCTTGGCCTTTTTGTCCACTGCTCAGGCCCCTACCTCCCCCTTGCTGTGTCTCAGGTTTATGTGCTTTTTCTTACACACAAGATTGGAACATTCTGCCAACTTCTTTAGCTTAGATTTAACTAACAAGTTGAGGGTAAGGGGAACTCGGGTGCTCTCTCTAGGTCTTTCTGTTTGGCTTCTTTGCCTCTCAGTTTTTCTCATTCATTGACCTTTTGTCTTTTTGCTCCTTTGGCCACAACCTCCTCACCCCTCTCACCCTCCACCCCATCAACAACAAAAAAATCTGGCCGATTACTGTTTCTTCCACGCAACCTAAACTTCACAGTTCTCTTCCGGAGCTACAAAGAAGTCGTCACGTGACCTGAAGCCCAACCACCATTGGGTCTAAAATGAAAACAAAGGAAAATGATTAATCTTAAAAAAAAAAATCTGAGGCCTAGACTTCTCAGGTCAAACCTTAAAACTAAAGTGAAATTAAATCACTAAATAAAACAAGGCAGAGGGAGAGGAGGCGCGTTTGATTTCCCCTGCCAGGGAAAAAGGAGAGGAGGAGGGTGGCAAAAGCTGTTGGATCCAAGCGTAAATAAAATGGTCCCCTGGCTAATGTGCCGCTCTGTTTCCATGATCCTAGGGAAAACTTCATTTCTTAGTCGTGCTTCCATAAAAGTTTTATCACACTGGAGCGAGGATAGAGAGGGTCTGTCAAAGATGAAATGTCACCACCGCGTCGCTGAAGCCGATAAGAGCGAGGAGACAGGACGGCTGAAATATGGAGCTAATTCGTTGAAAGAGAAGCAATGGCTGTATGCTGAAGAGTTGCATAATTCTAATTGTAAGCAATGCGCCTGCATTGCTTAATTAGGAGCATATATTTGGTGGTAGTGATGGGGGAGGGGGGGCGTGTCGGTGAGAATCGTTCCAGGCCTTCAGCCTTAAAGCCAGGGCTGATTTTCATTTTTATGTTGCATCCTGGCAGTCCAAGGTTAGTAATTACAGTCTTTATGCAACAATAAATAACAATAAAAAAGCAACCTGAATTCTACACCCTCCCCACCACCATCACCACCACCACCAAGTAGGATTTTAACTGGACTAGGTTCATCCAAGCAGCAAGCAATTTAGCATTGGGTCAGGCTATAATTTAAAGGCATAAGAGCGTGCAAAGTTTGATCGGGATCAAATAATGCTCAAGGGTTTTTCTTTCTCTCTCTCTCTCACTCTTCCTCTTCCCTGAATAACATTTTCTGAGTGATGTAACTAGATGAAGCACCGTGTTTGGCTCTGAAGGTGGAGTGGATTGATTATTTATCTAGCAGGAGAAAGGTAGGCCAAGTAAGAGAATCTAGCTTGAGTTTGAAAAACAGAGCTTTGGCTTGAAGCTGGAATTGCCAACAAGAAAAATAAGGGCCACCTTGGCTTGATGTCCCCTACCCTGTTCTCTGAGAGATTTCAGGCGCTAGCTAAGCAGCCAAAGTCGAGATGGGAATATCTGGGCTGTAAGATTCACAGCACGACGGGGGAGGGGAAGCAGTGTCTCTGGGAAGGAGGGCTCTCTTGGCCCCTTTTAACACCCAAGTTTTCTTCTGTTCTCTAATCTGGCCGTAAAATCTGTCAGCAAGGTTAGAGAGAGCCGTATTTCCTGCAGGGGCAGCCGGAGTTGTTGCCGAGAGAAGCGCTCTCGACCCTGCAGGCAGCTGGAGAGGCTGTGAAAAAACTTCCAGGGCTTCTCAAGGGGGTGGCCGCAGGGAGAACCCTCTCTCAGGCCTGCCTGCGCAACTTCCAGACAACAATTATTCGGAGTCTTCCGTGCCCACTCCTCACCCCCACCCCCATTCGCACCTCCAAATGGCAAAAATTACTTTCTTTGGAGCCGAGTTGGACACAACCGTCTCTGGTTAGTTTGTCCAGTTTTCAGAGCAGCTCTCTTGGATCTGAGCCCTCCAGAACGTGCCACCCCCCTGTCCCTGCAGCTCCCCCCCCCAACTCCCCTGTTTTTCATCCTGGCTCTCCATCACCCCCACCCTTCTCCTCAGATTTCTCTGTCCTTTTTAAATACTCACCACCGCCCACGCGGATGAATACTCACCGCCACCCACGCGGCTGTTACATTGACAGAAAGTTTCTAGTTCCAGCTCCCGGCTGAGTTGCCATTTCTCTGCTAACCAGCCTTCTCCTCCTCGCTGGGCGGCTGCGAGCAGGGAGGGGGGAAGGGAGGCCAGAGCCGTGGGAGTTCTCCAGACAAACTTTCCACCCAACCCAGCGCCCTTCCTCTGTCCCCATTTCCCATCTGTTTCCCTGCTCTCCCAGAATCACCTTTCTCTTTTGCTAACACCCCCCACCCCCAGGCCTTTTAAAGGGATGTGGAATTTCGGCTGTTCCCTCTGCTTTCCCAAAGAGCCAAATTCTTTGATGCCATCGGAGGGAGCTGTCAGGGGGCTAAGATTGATCGCCTCATCTCCTCTCCGTCCCTCTGACCCACTTATTTAAAAATCTTCCCCCTGATCGACTTTTCATTTTCTGCTTTGAGATCTAGTTTCCCACCAATTGCTTGGGGCCCTGAGTCTTGTGTCCCCTCCCTCCAGTAAATTACAGCACTTTGTAAAGTTCATACTATCTTGATCTTCTGAATATACATTAAAAAAAAAAGATTCCCCTCAGGGGCCAGAAATGGAATATCATCTCAGTGGTCATTATTTTTCCACCCCCTCCATGTTCATTATTTTCCCACCCCCTCCTCTACCTTGCCTTACCCTTGGGGTTTTATTTGTTTGCATGATAGAAAAAATGGGAGAGGTATTCCTAGGTGGGGAAAGCTCCCCACTCCCCATACACTGACCTGAGTTTTGAAAGTTCTTGAAGTTAAATCAGTGGTTACCTTGGTTCTGGTTCCTGTCCCTGGATATAGATGCAGATACAGGCTTGAGGCTTGAGTGGGTGCATGTGCATCTTAAACTCATCTGTTGTGGGTGTCATAGAGGAGTGCAGGACAGGTGAGGAGGGCAGGTAGGCAGAGGAGCAGGGTCAGTGCTACAAACACTGGGCAGAGATGGGAACTGAGACCACACAGCTATGTAGGCCAGAGGCCCAAAAGCGCTTCTCACTATCTATCTCACTCCTCTGTGTCAGCCTAGGAGTGCTTGTCGATTTTCCAAGATTTATCTGTTGCTTTTGGTGGGGGGGGGGGTGGGATGGACATAGTGGTGCTGATGATTGTAAATCTCTTCCTTACAGCACGGTAAAACAGACCTTTTCCAAAGGGGGAAAGCCTCGTTCTACTACCTCTGCCTCCCACATTCAAATCCTCATTCAGCTTTCTTTTTTGGATCAGGGGAAGGGAAGGGAATGATGCTGACCTTGTAATGAAATCATTAATTTACTCTATTAAATTATTTGGAAAAGAGGAAGAGTTCTCTCTTAGGTTCTCTTGTTTCCCAGGGTTCCAGATCCTCCCATCCTCAGCAGGGGATAAGAGAAAGAGGTTCTTTAGCTATTCTGAAGAAAGGGAGGCACTAGAGAGGGAGTGTAGGACTAGGGGGCTCATGGTGTCCAGGTCATGGTCCTCTAGAGTTTTTGAATCAATTAAAGCAAATAATGCTCTCTGTTTTCCACCAGGCCCAGACAAGCGATTGGCCAAGGCCGGTCCCGTGACCATGAATTCCCTGCAATTTCGCCGGCGTCCTGGGTTTAATAGAGAGAGTCTCCATACGCTTGTATTTATCAGCAATATACAATTATAAAGACCCTAAATTAAAAAAAAAAGAAAGAGCAAAATCTTCCCCTCCCCAAATAGCTCCATCACATAAACCTGGGGGGGGCAGGAGGGGGGGTCCCTTCCGATCCTCCCTCCTGACGCCCCCCCTGCAGGCCCCCTCCCCCACCATTGAAAGCCATGAATTTTGAATTTGAGAGGGAGATTGGGTTTATAAACAGCCAGCCATCGCTCGCCGAGTGTCTGACTTCCTTCCCCGCTGTCTTGGAGACATTTCAAACTTCATCAATCAAGGAGTCGACATTAATTCCTCCTCCTCCTCCTTTCGAGCAAACCTTCCCCAGCCTCCAGCCCGGCGCCTCCACCCTTCAGAGACCCGGGAGCCAAAAGCTAGCCGAAGATGGGCCCGCTCTGCCGCCGCCGCCGCTCCCCGCCGCTCCCCTGGCCCCCGAGTTCCCCTGGATGAAAGAGAAGAAATCCGCCAAGAAACCCAGCCAATCCGCCACGTCTCCCCCGGCCACCTCCTCCGTCCCGGCCTCCGGGGTCGGATCACCCGCAGGTCGGTAAGCAGGGTAGGGGTGGGGTGAGGGGCAGCTAGAAAGAGGTGGGGAGAAGGAGCGATGGGGGTGGTAGAAAAGGTGGCGAGCCTTTTGGGGTTCCTTTCCCCCGTCGATTGCAGGGACGAGGAAGCAGACTAGACCCATGGGTTTCAGGCCTGGCCTCTCGCTGCTAGCATTTTATTTTCTTCTACAGCAGATTTTGGAAGCTGGTTGAGGAGGACCTTTTTTTTTTCTTTCTTTTTCTTCGTGCTAGAAGAAAAGGCTTCGGTTGAGGTTTTCACCTTTATCTGTGTGGAGGAATGTGTTGTTGCTGAGAATGTGTTGTAATCTGGAAGCAGGAGAAGATTCGGTCCCATCTACTGCAGCTCTAAGGGGGGGGAGGGGTTGAAGCTAGGGAGGAAAGAAGGCGAGGAACACTCTATATGAACCCTCTCCCGAGGCTGAGTTGGAAAGTGACGAATTGAAGGGTCCACTCGGAGGACTTGGGAGGGGGTTCTGAGGTTCTGGGGGCAAAAGGGAGCCCTCCTTACCCACTGCGTGGCCCGTCGGCGGCTCTCTGAATGCTTTGCCCTGACCGGGGCCGTGTCTGACAGTGAGAGCGGGGCGGGAAAGAACCAAAGAGCCGAGAGGGAGAGAGAGCAGCTTTGGTAGGCGGGAAGGGCCGGGGATGCTGCTGATATTGTTGGGCGGATGGGGGAGTCTTTATTTCAGCCAGGCTGAGGTTGGGCTGAGGACGCGGCCCGCGTTGACGCCTAGCCTGCTTTCCCTGCAGATGGCCCGGGGCCGCCGGAGGCCGCGGGCGGCGGGGCGCGCAGGCTGCGCACGGCTTACACCAACACGCAGCTGCTCGAACTGGAGAAGGAATTCCACTTCAATAAGTACCTGTGCCGGCCGCGCCGCGTGGAGATCGCGGCCCTGTTGGACCTCACCGAGAGGCAGGTCAAAGTGTGGTTCCAGAATCGTCGCATGAAACACAAGCGGCAGACGCAGCACCGAGAGCCGCCCGACGGGGAGCCGGCCTGCCCCGCCGCCCCGAAGGACACCAGCGAGCTCACCGAGGAGCCCGTGGCCAGTCCGGGCCGCCCCTCCGCCTCGCGGGCGGCGCGAGAAGCCTGCTGTCACCCGCCCGAGGTCGCACCGGGGTCCCCGGACCCCCGGCCTTTGGCCGCTGGCGTGGAGGGCGCGGGCGCGCGGAGCCCCGGAGGCGCGCTGCGCGGGGCCGGAGGGCGGGAGCCCGAGCCCTTGTCGGAAGACGCCTTCCCGGAGCGGCAGGATTCGCCCATCCTGCCCGACCTCAACTTCTTCGCGGCCGACTCCTGTCTCCAGCTGTCAGGGGGCCTCTCCCCCAGCCTCCAGGGCTCGCTCGAAAGCCTGGTTCCCTTTTCCGAGGAAGAGCTGGACTTCTTCACCAGCACCCTCTGTGCCATCGACCTGCAGTTCCCCTAATAACCCGCTTCCTCCCCTATGGCCCTCGACCCCAGCCCTCTTCAGCTGCCTATGGGAAACCCGAGGATCCCCCTCCCCAAGCCGTATAGACTTCTTTATCTGTTTTGCTAAAATTCAGGTATTACTGAATTAGCATTTAATCCTCTTCTTTTCTTCTCTCTCTAAAATATCGGGCACTTGGGCATTTTTTTAAAAAATCACACAGAAAAATTCCGTTTGGTAAAGTCCTTCCAACGAAATCTCAGGAATAATTAAACTTTAGGGGGGCTTTCTTAAAAAGAACTAGAGGAACCTATTTTCCTCACTCTCTCTCTCTCTCTTTTTTTTTTTTTAAAGTTTTAGACCGTAGATTATTTATTGAAATTCTTTAATAATAGGAAAAGGGGAAAGTATTTATTGTACATTATTTTCATAGATTAAATAAATGTCTTTATAATACAAAAACGAATAAGTGTTTGTGTTGGGACCCAGCCCCTATCCCCTGTACCCTCTAAGGCCGGTCCTCACTCCCTCAGGGCCAGTGCCAGGTTTGTCTGGCCCTGGGCGGGCTAAGTCCGGGTGGTACAAAAGGAGCCCCATTTGGCCTCCCACGTCTCCACCCGCAGCTCTGAGAAGAGTGGGGGTGTTGCTGCCACCCCCTAACAGAGGGCCTTTGGCCCTGCTTAGAAATAAAGGTGGAGGAGAGAGTGTGCTGCTAACTGAAGAGGGTGCAAGGAGAGGAGGCCTCGGGGACAAGTTTTGGAGTCCTGGAGAGAGGCGCGGAGGTTCACCTGGGTTGGGAACGGTGCCAGGGTTTCCTAGGCTTCTCGCCTCTGTGCCCTAAGAGGGGTGGAGGGGCTTTTTCCAGAATGCAGGTTCCTGGGGACCCGAGGCCTGGGGGCATAGGCAGGGCCAAGGAGTGGAGAGAAGTGGATTGGAGTCGGGGGTTTTCTGAGGAAGCAGGGCCCATACCCAGGGATGGTAACTGGGCTCCAAGTAGTCAAGGAGCCCGACTGGAAAATGTAGCGGGACGAACGCCAGCGCTCTTCATGCTCCGCAGACACGCTAGGGCTCCTGGGTTTGGGAGGAGGGTCCGAGGAGATGCTGAGAACAAGCCTGGAGAGCCTGGGCAGCGTTGGGAGGCTCTTGGCCTGCAGGGAGCGAAGGAGGAGCGAAGAGAGCGGGAGGGAGACAGGGAAGCAAGGAAGATGCTCAAAATGGCGCTGGGGCCGGGCGGCAGGGAGGGCGAAGGAAGAGACTGTGGCCGCCATGACAGCCGCCTAGGGATGCGCAGGGTCCAGCCCCAGGGATCGTTCACGCACCCACCTTCACCTGTCCGGATCATCCGCGTGCCAGTGAAGAAAGGGAGCCAGGGAGCATCCTTTTAGTTTTCGTTTTGTTTTAAAAATGAGCCCAACGGATGCTGAGGACGCGAGATGGACCAAGAGTCTGTGAGAGGGTGGGACTGGGAGGGGGAGAGCCGCAGGTCTTGCAGGCCTCGGTCTGCCTTGCCGAATCTGACTTTTGAGCCTCCGCTCTGGGATTTGAAGCCCGGCCAGAGCTTTCTCCAAATGCAGACCTACCTGTCTTTGCCAACAACTTCATTTGCCGTCTCCTATCCCCCACCACACCTTGCCCGGCTGCTTGCAAACCCGGTAAGCGAAAAGCAAGGATCGATCTCCCCATCTGCCTCCTCGTTTGTTCCGAGGAACGTGGAGATTTAAAGGGCCCTGGAAAGCCATCCATCCTCCTTAGGTTTATTTAATATTTCTCCGGCTCAGAAACAGACACCGCCAGGCTACCTCCCCAGCAGCTGCTGCCATTATTTAAAGGCAGTTTATTTCCCGGGCCTCCCAGACTTTCCCCTGGACCAGCAGGACCGGGACTTGAAGTACTAGGCTCTGAGAGGCAAGAACTGTCTAGGAAAAGCCAGGAGCCAACATAGGTCGCGACACATAGACTAGACAGGCCCTTGCCATTTTTTTTACCTGGTCCCTCAGTGTGGGAAGTACACACATCTTACTCAGCTGGAATTTAATCCCTTAAACTGTCTTAATATAGAATTCATCTCCTGCATTAAATAATCTTATGTCATGTTAAATTGCATTTATTTCTCTCATAAATATATTAATATAGAACAATTAGATGTGTTATTATAATAATATCGTGTATCTTAGTTTATTTTCCCTCATAAAATATATAGGTATGAAATAAATTCAATATATTAAAGTAATAATACACAGCTTATTGGCTTACGTGTTTATTTTCCCCATAAATAAATGAATATACAATATATTAAAACCACACTGTACATCTCATTGGGCTATGTGTTTATTTCTCCATAAAATATGCCCATAGGCAGTGTTTAACATCTTAAAAATGACAGCACATAGCCATGTCTACACCCACAAAATAAAACACATTTCAGCTGGGGCTTTGATGTCCGTGGACAGCCAAACTAGATAATTTGGTCTAATTAAAAATGCCCTTTCAGCTTGTAACAAAGATCAAGAGTACCAGAAGGATCTTGCTAATTGCCCATCTTCCAGCTCTCTTTGGTCAAAAGGAGAACACCTTTTATCAATGCCAAAGATGCAGGATCTGCTCTGCTGGAGAGAATTCACATCCTGGGATCATGGCCTGGTCCGCAATACACAGGGGCCTCTCCATTTCTCTAAAAGCCTGCTGTTCCAGGAACCAGCAGCATTAGCACCAGCTGCAGGCCAGTTAGAAATGCAGAATCTTAGGCCCCACTCCAAGCCTACTGAATCAAAATCTCAATTTATCTGATCCCCAAGTAATTTATATGCACATTAAAGTTTGAGAAGTACTGCTGGGTCATAGTGCCACCTTGCTTCCTGCCTTTCTCCCATGCTTAAGTTTTGACCCACTTTACCTGGTCACTGCCTTCCAGTCCTCCGCAACACAGACCAGTGGCCCAAGGGCATGGAATTTCAACTCCTGCTTGAGGCTGCATCATTCCTGATCCTTTCCTGTCAAAGTGAGTGGGGGATCAGGAGGATCCAGCCAAAGTCTCAGTCTACCTGTTTAGATCTAGGTATTTTGTATTTCCTGAGGGTGAGAAGCAACTAATCTGATCCAGGGAACCAGAAGGCCCAGCATTTCCCTTGGCTGATTATTAGAGGAGATGGAAATCTTTTTACAGGCAACACAGAGCTTTTCTCTCTCTCTCTCCTTTCCCATGTTCTCAAAATTCACTGCCTCTGATGCCACCATAGCAGAACAAAGAGGCAAGGCATTTCCAAAAGGAAGTGACTCCTGTTTTCAATCTCATCCAATTTCAAATTCAAAGGAATGTCTGGCAATTTGGGATTCATAAACGACTGGGATTCAGGATGTCTGTATTCCAAATTAGCTCCTTTTCCTTGTTTCATCTCTAGGGTCATCCTCTTTAACCTGTTTTCCAGGCTGGCTCTGGAGAAGGAAGAAGAGAAGGGGTTGTCAGATAAGGCAGCAGACCCCTTGGTGATGACAGGTTAGAGGGCAATGCCAGGTGGCTGCACTCACTTATCCTATCCTGATCCGGGCAGGGCTCCTCTTGAGTGGTCTGTAGCACTCAACCTGGCTGTGGTTGGAGTGGGAAGGTTTCAGTGCAGTCCTGAAAGCTCCCAGTCAGTCTGCTCTGCTCTTGGTGAGTCATTCTTTTAAGAAGAATGATTCATTAATATGGTGAAAGCAAAAGACCATTAGATTGAGGAATTACTTGCAATCATGATAACCCTGAGTCATTAAAAAATTTTTTTAACTTATGCCTGGATAAGTCCCTTCGCCTTCCTAGACCTCAGTTTCTCCAACTGTAAAATAAATGGAAGAACTAAATGGCCCTAATGTCCTCTGCATCAATATATGCCAAAAGTCTATCCATCAGTCTTCACAAACAAAATAGTAAATATTTATTGGTTGTGGTGTCATGTGCTTTTAAATGGAGGTGGTGACTCTTGATGTTCAATAATAACCCACCACCCAAGTATCTGGTAGAACCATTTTTAACAAACTTTAATTTGTATCTTTACTCTGACAATCATGTCCCAATCATTATTTAAGCAGAGTCAATTTACAATGTGTTAATTTCTGGTGTACAGCATGGTGATTCATTTATATAAAAATTCCTTTTCATATTCTTTTTCATTATAAGCCATTACAAGGTATTGAATATAATTTCCTGTGCTATATAGTGACCTTGTTGTTTATCTATTTTATATGTGGTAGCCAGTATCTACAAATCCCAAAGGGGGAGAAATCTTTTCAACGAGCATGTGACTGGGTATAGTGCTGTGTGCCAGGTGTCAGGTATTCAATAAATATGAGTATTAAGAAGTGTCCTAACCTGGCTTTCATTCTCCGCCACCTTCCCCAACATTTGGTTATGTTTACTCTTGTTTGAAAAAGAGTAGGACATTTTATATGAAAAGAGCCATCAAACTTCTTCTTTAGACTTTAAAAGTCCCCTGTAGTCAGGTTTATCTGGTTGCTGAGTTGAGCATAGGTACAAATTCTGGGCCTCCCTTAATAGCTCTGCTGAATCCCCTGCCCACCTGTCCCCTAAATCTCTGACAAACACTCAGTGGCCCAGTGCCCCCACTGTACATCTTCCTGAAATGTGCTCTATCAAATACATGCCCTCAGTTTGCAGAAAGTAGACTCAAAGGTCCCACATCATCCCCTTCACCTGCTATAGCTTATGTGGCCCAAATCCTCCACTGACTTCTCCAGCCCATCTCTGCCCTCCTGTCCCCCACCCCCTCCACACTCAGTGGTGAGGCAGATATTTAGTGCCTGAAGGCAATCTAACACACTGCTTCCTCCTCTGAGGGGAGTCAACAGTGAAAGAGCCCTCTTAAAACCCTCCCTAATTCTCAACTGCTGCAGAAAAAGCACAGTTCATTCAGTCACTCAGTTACAAATTCAGCTTGATCAATGTTCAGTGAGGTTTCCAAAATGTGGATATTTTGGCCACAGCTACCACACCTGGATAAACCTAATTAAGAAAATTATTTCAATGCTTTGTGTCACTTTAATCTTCCTTTTTAGAAAGATCCTAATTCTCTGACTTACTTTTCACTCCAGGTGAAAGTTTACATCTGTTTCTGACATCCCAGGAGTCAGGTTCAATGCCTAGCCCTAGGACAGTTTCTAAGCTAAATCCTTCAAGGGAGGAGAGACAATATCCTCCCTAGAAAACTCTGCCCAAATATTTGGAAGATCAGGAAGTTCTTGCTAACACGCAACCTCAAACCTTTCTGCTACAGTTTTAATCATTTGGGTTCTTTATAGATTGTATAATACTAGGCTTTACTTAAAAAAAAACCAAAAAACTCGTCAGTTTAGAAAAAAATCCTTTGCCTAAACAGAGCCAACCTTCTGACTTCTCAATGAAATTTGCATACGATAAAGTACATATTGTATAGTAAATGGTGATGTTACATAAAAATATAGCACATATGCTCTTTTCCTATCACATATTTCCATATGTAATATGCTAGTTATATTAAAAACAGGAGACTGATTCATACTATTTCAGAATGTGCATGTAATGATAATATCACACATTTATAGAGTTCTCTATGGTTTATATTTTCTTATTTGCTTTAATTCTACTAACAATGCAGGGAAGTAAGTAGTATTAAACCCATTCTTTTTCTCTGAGGCTGAATCTCATAGAAACCAGGAAATCTGTCCAGGGTTATAATGCTAAGAAATGGCCAAGCAAGGTTGAACCCAAGTATTCTGGCCCCCACCCAGCAGTGCTCCCATTAGGATATGCACCACTCATAGTCCATGGTTTTCAACCAGATTTGTGACAATTTAATTAACCTGCATTAAAAGAAACACCACTGAATTCAGATTTCATCCTCCCTACAAACAGCAACAAGAAACCATCTCTATTATAGAGAAAAAATGATAACCTTGAATATCCTTTTACTTCTTAAGTTCCAATCTTTGATCTTGGGTTTTAGCCTCCGGGATCTGGGCTGGGGAGAGCAGGCAGAGAGGCACTTAAGGGCCTAAGGAAGGAACTGTTCATAATGCTCCTGCCAACACCCACCTAAAGCAGCTTCCTCCTTAGAAAAGTCCAGAATCATGTGTAAACTCCTAACACACTCTCATTCTGATTAGAATGGTCCCCCTGCCTGAATCCTTAGTGCTATAATGACCAGCATCTCTCAAAGATAACTTCCGTTCTAAACATGCCTGTGTTCTCCTTGCTCTCCTATCTGTCTAAATAGATGATGTAAAAGAAGAAATCAACTATCTTTCGCTTTGGTGTTGGGTCCACCCAGACCTTCGCTGGTGAATTTCACGTGGTCAGCCAGAAAATCCTATATGCTATAGGTTACTCCAGATGTGGACTGCTTTTCTTTATTTGTTTGTTTTGTTTTGCACTCAGCTGTGGGCTTAGCAAGGAATCCAAGTTCCACAGACTTTCTCCTCAGGCCAGAGGCCAGTGAAGTTTTTGTTGTTGTTGTTGTTTTTTAAAGGGGAAGAGACTTGGGAACACAGGGAGCCAAGCGGCTTTTTCTCTCAGTCCTTTCTGCTGGGGCTGGGAGAGCCAGCAGGAAAGCGGAAAAGTTTTCATCTTTCTGCTACAGCAGATGAGGTAGCAAGGCTGAGGGATGGATTGGAGAGCATAGTGAATTTGGAGAGCTGAGGCCAAAGCAATCACTGCACTTGACAGTATAACTTGAGGCACTCTTGCTCCTCCCCTTTCCGGCTCCTCACTCCGATACACTATTGGCGACTTTAGCTGTTACTGGAGAGACTGCATTTCCCCAACTCCCAGAATGATTTCTGCTCCTTTATTACACTGATTTGGAATTTATTTCCTTCTGTAGACCTACAATTGTTCCCTTAATTAGGAGGGTGAGGGATGAGATGAGGGGGTTCTTCTTGGGTTGAGGGAAAGGTGGAAAGTGGAGTCTGGAGTCTCTCAGAAGCCAGGTCACACATGGGCTTAGCTCAGGTTTGGGGTTAAAAGAGAAACCCTTGTTCCTTACACCCTTCTTCCCCAAAGTCCTCTGCGGAAAACATCTTAAAGTGAGAGGAAACATCAGGAGCATCTACAAACCCAGAAAGGGGAAACAGAAAGAAATGCCTGCTCTCACCTCAACACTCTTTTTCTCTTCAACTCCTCTGCAGCACCCCCCCCCATCTCAACTCTTCTTTCCTTTGTTTGCTCTCATCCCTCTGCAGTGGTGATTCTCTCACCCTGCCCCCTCCCATCTCTCTTAAAGGAGTTGCCAGCTGGTCCCCTTCCCCCAGCTTGTCCTGCTCTGAAGCAAGGTCTGAAGCAGAGCATACGTGAGAGAGGGAGGGAGGCGGGGGTCCAGTGAAATGCTTTGAGCTCTTTCAGAGTTGGGGGCTAAGCAAGGCTCAGAGTTATTAAGACAAGAGAAAGGCAGTGTGATTCTGGTGCTCAAGATAGAAGGTACAGGCCTGGGAAACAGAAAGAGGGAGCCACACAGAGACTGAGAGACAACTTTGGCCCTCCTTGCAGAGGGATGAGTACTCACCCTGCCGTTTTAGAGGCAGGGAAACCTGAGAAGTTTTCAGGGTCCTCGCAGGACCAGTCCCACCTGCTTCCCCTTCCTCTCCGCAGCTCAGTTGTTTACAGAGATCCTCCCCTGAACTCTTGCCCTCCTGGACTTGCCCTAGCCCCGGCCCCAGGCCTCCGGCCAGGCAGACACCCTGACAGGTTACAAATGAGCGTGGGTGTTAGATTGCGCCAAGCTCTTGTCCTCGGAGTCTGGAGGAGGAGAATCAATGGGCTTTACCTAAGAGCTTCCCTTCCAGTTCCATCCCCGCCTGAACAGAGTGAAGGAGTCACTTCCTGTTCCCCTCCCCTCCCTCAACCCTAACTCAACAGACACCCAGAGCAGAAAGGGGTCAGACTCCACTCCTGAGCCTCAGGACCTCCACACTGAATTTCCTATTCTCTAAGCAAACTCCTTTTATATATTTTAGAAAATTTGTCAGAAATTTGAGTAATTTTTAAGCTGTAATTGGTATTGAATTTATGGATTTGAGGCTTGGGATTTTTAGGGGGGAATGGGGTAGGAGGGAACCGGAAGAATGCACTACACTAGTTTTAAACACTTCAGAGAGAGAATAAAAATTTCCTCTTCTTCACCTGTAAGTAAACATCACCTAGCTCTGTGCTCATTGTGGCTCTCTGGAGAAATACGGGGAGTTATGTGAGTCTGAGTGAGCTAGCCAGCTACAGCTCTGGATGGCTAGAGAGAGGATAAATACATCCGGAGAGATGAGTTGATGGATAGGTAGGGAAAGAATATAAATATGGAGAGAGATGGACGAACAGAGAGATAGATTGAGACAGAGAGAATATAAAGAGAAGCTGAGGGAGAGAAATGGATGTGTGAATGAGGAGAGAGTGGTTATGCGGAGAGATGGAGAGAGAAATAGGGCATTTCTCATCCTCCTCTCCACATTTCTGTCAGCTTGTCTTGCTCCCTGAAATGCCAGTGTCCCACCCCTTACTTAATGCATCCTTCCCCTGGGGATTCTAGACCCTGCCTCACACCCTTAGGCATTTTTGCAACCCCTTCCTTCACAGTCATCCATTTGGCCCCAGATAACATACCTTACCGAGCTGTCCTAGCCTATCAACCCAAGACAAACTGGGAGAAAGAAACTCAGAATGGGAGTTCTGGGCAAAGGAGGCTAGATTCCCCATCTCCTGGTCTACAGACTTGGGGGGACAGCTCCTTTGGGTGGGGGGTGGGAAGAATGAAGGGCAGCTGGGTTGAATTTGTCCAAATCTAATAACCCAGGAGCCTATTGAAGGCCTAGGGGGTTGAGAGGGGAGGAAAGTCTTGAATATTCCTCTAACTTTTCCCCCCTCTCCCTCTGGTCCCTTCTTTCCAAAAGTCTTTGAAGAAAGATGTTTTTGACGCTTCCACGTCACCCTCAGATGGATGGGCTGCGGGTGATTGAAGTGTCTTTGTCATGCTAATGATTGGGGGGTGATGGATGGGCGCTGGGGCTGCCAAACTCTGGCCCGCTGCGCCCATTGGCCTGGGAGAGATCACATGCGCCCCTCCACCCCCACTCCCTACCCCCTTCCTGGGGGAGCCCCGGCCCAGGCGAGCTGGGCTAGGCCATGGATGCAAGCTTCAGCACTGTGACATACTGCCGAAAGGTTGTAGGGCAAGAGGGTGTCTCCCCGAAACGGGCCGACCCTCCAGCGGCCTCGACGCATGGACTATAATAGGATGAACTCCTTCCTAGAGTACCCACTCTGTAACCGGGGACCCAGCGCCTACAGCGCCCACAGCGCCCCCACCTCCTACCCCACCAGCTCGGCTCCGGCTGTTGACAGCTATGCAGGCGAGGCCCGCTACAGCGGCGGGGGGCTACCCAGCCCCGCACTCCAGCAGAACTCAGGCTATCCGGCCCAGCCGCCGCCGTCGGCATTGGGGGTGCCTTTCCCCACCTCCTCGACCTCGGGGTACGCCCCAGCTGCCTGCAACCCCAGCTATGGGCCTTCTCAGTACTACCCTCTGGGCCAGCCAGAAGGAGATGGGGGTTATTTTCATCCTTCAAGCTATGGGGTCCAGTTAGGGGGCTTGTCTGACAGCTATGGAACCCGTGGAGCGGGCCCTGGGCCGTTTCCTCCACCACAGCCCCCGTACGGGGCCGAGCAGACAGCGAGCTTTGCACCAGCCTATGCTGATCTCCTCTCCGAGGACAAGGAATCGCCCTGCGTGTCAGAAACCAGCACCCCCACAGCCCGGACCTTCGACTGGATGAAGGTTAAGAGGAACCCACCCAAGACAGGTAGGGCTCAGGCGTGGCCCCCCTCCCCGGAGCTCAGAGCGGCTCTGCTGCTTCTGCACTGAGGTGTTCTGGGTCTGGGCTGGGTTCCTCTCTCTGAGCTGCCCTGGTAGAGGCAGGTAAGAGCTCTCCGCCCAGTCTCAGGTCAGGTGGGGTCTCCCTATCCAGAGTGCCCGGTTACCCTAAAGAGTAAGTCTCCACACACACCCCCACTTCCTGATCTGTGCGCTCAGGACCTGGTGTGCGTTGGAGGGATGGGGGATGGGAATGTGGGGAGGTTGCTGCAGATTTGGAGATCACCTGGAGGGGTGCCTGGTGATCCAAGGGAACTTTGAGAGCTGAAGTTGGACAGAATGGTGAATAGGGGGAGGGGAGAGGAGGGAGAAAGAGGTGAGAGAACTGACGTGGCCCTTCTCCCGCCCCGCCCCTAGCGAAGGTGTCCGAGCTGGGCCTGGGCGCGCCGGGTGGCCTCCGCACCAACTTCACCACGCGGCAGCTGACCGAGCTGGAGAAGGAGTTCCATTTCAACAAGTACCTGAGCCGGGCCCGGAGGGTGGAGATCGCCGCCACCCTGGAGCTCAACGAGACGCAGGTCAAAATTTGGTTCCAGAACAGGCGCATGAAGCAGAAGAAGCGTGAGCGGGAGGGAGGCCGATTGCCCCCAGCCCCTCCAGGTTGTCCCAGGGAGGCGGCTGGAGACGCCTCCGACCAGTCCACGTGCACCTCCCCGGAAGCCTCGCCCAGCTCCGTCACCTCCTGAACCAAATGTCCCAACCGACGGGGCTCCCCAGCACCAGAGCCCCGCCGTCCAGCCCTCTCCTCTGCTCTCCCTAATCCCGGCCTGCCTCGGCTTCACTACTCAGGCCATCCTCACCGAGGCTGGGGCGCCAATTTAGAACTGCCTTTGCAGGGAATGAGGAAACATTTTTCTCCAGTCTGGGCAGGGTGCTGATGGCTGGGGGCTGTACACGACTAGAGGCCTGAGAGACACCGCACCTGTCAAATGTGGAGGGAAGGGCTTCCCTCTGCCTTTGATCAGGGCATCCGCAGGTGGATGGGGTGGGAGCAAGCCCCAGCCTCCCGGCTTCTCCTTTCCCTTCCAATTTCGACTGGTTCAGTTCAGTGCCTTTGAGCTGCGAGGACTCTCCTCACGCACTCCTATCTTAATTCCCCCTTCTCCACCCAGGATGGAAAGAAGACCTTGATGTCTCTTGTGTGGGAGGTGTTTGGGTGTAGGCAGATTACCAATGCTTAATCTCGCTAGTTGCCACAGACCTTACAATAGCACCAGCTGCCTTGTGACAGACCAAAAAGCTCCCCCCCATCTAACCCCATTAACCCCTCCAGGCACGTTTGTATTGCACTAACGCAGCCTCCAGAGGTTGTTTTCTGAGACCTGCTTCCTCCCACCAGCGACCTCTTCTCTAAGCTACCAAAGTGTTTTGGAACTTGGTACTTCAGAGACTTCTGGAATGTTGTTTGAGGCCTGCCCCCAGCAAGCCTCTACCAGGAAGGCGCAGGCACGCCCCCACTAGTTCCTCCCCTATTTATTGTCTCCTGGAAAAGCCAGGACCCTCCTCCCCATCTCCTCCCCTTCCCCTGGGACAGCCCAGGAGTCCCAGGTGCAGTGAGAGCTCCTACCAGCTGCAAGCATTTCTCTGAACCTTGGAGACAGTGGAGGGACCACTCTTTCTGGAAACCTGAGCCCCAAGCAACCAGGTTCTCTCTGTACCTCCAACTACCTCATTTCAATAAAGTCTGTGTTCTCCCCTCTTCCCGCCTGCTTTTGCTCTTCCACCCAGGGGTACAGGAGGCTTCATACTCCAAGATCCCTGGGGGAGAGGTGAGGAAAGAGTTGGTCCAGGCTGGTGGGTCTGGCAGGAGCTGAGTTTTAAGATTTCAGCTAGATAAAGGGAAGGACTTAACTGGGTGGGGCCTAAGCAGAACTGGGCCCCAGGTTTCCAGGTCTGACCCTGGTCAGTCCTCAGGTCATTGGAGGAACATGGCAAAGACCTGGAGGAAAAGGTGGTGGGGAGGAAGCAGTTCTGAAAGGGTCCTGGAAGGAAGGCAGGAAAGGAGAACGACCGATCTGTTTGGAGAGAACAGTACAGGGTGTGAAAACAGGAGGAAGTGCAGGGGAAGGCGAAGGGCTCTCTACCCCTTCCCTCTCCTGCCTCCTCCCCGCCCAGAGCAAGGCCTGGCCTAGAGTGATACTCGGCGAATACTTGCAGAAGGAGCGAAGCGGGATGGGGAGGCTGTGTAACGTACCCCTCCCCGGCGATTCTCGCTCAAAGAAAATAGGAGGAGATGGGTCGCCAACAAACAAGATTGGCACCTGGGTTACCCCCTCCATTCCCGCCACCCCGCCCAGCGCCCTTCCACCCATTGGGGACGTCGGGGGCGGAGGGGGCGGCTCAGGGCTGGGAGACTCCGGCCGCAGCCCCAGCCGCCGCCTGCGAAGGCTGTCCACCCGGTTCAAGGCGACCGCCCGGGTCTTTGGCCCTGGGCGGCGGGGACGGGGCCGCGAAAAGGCCGAGGGCGCGGCGAGGTGCGGGGAAGGAAGGGCAGCCGCAGGAGGGGGCGGGACGGGGCGCAGAGGGCTGGGGTGGGCGGAGGAGGCCGAGGTAAATCGCAGTCCCGCGCTGACCTTTTTACCTCGAAGCGCCCCCGGGCTTTCCAAACAAGCCGACAGCGCGCCCGCGGGGGTAGCTATTGTCTGCTGGCGGGTCCCACTGACAAATCTTTGGTTGGCGGAGGCGGGGGGCCTGGCTCGGGCATCACCGCGACGGCCGCCAAACCAACTGCGCTCTCTCGCCCCGCAGTGCCATCGAGAGGGCGCAGGCCTGCGGGCTCCGGCCCCGGTTTATTGATTCCGGTGACCCGGGGAGCCCCAGTGCCCTGGAGCCAGGACAGCTGGAGGCGGGCAGCAGGACCAAGGGGGCAGCTAATCCACTCTATCTATTGAATCCTTGACCTCTCAAAGGAAGACAGGAAGCGAAAAGGACTAAGAGTATATGCACGAAATGCTGAGCATTTGCTTCCTAATGAAATTGGCGCTATTACAGGAAAGGCAACGTTATCAATAATTGCACAGCCCAGCTGGAGAGATAGTGTGTTGCAAGAGGAAGCCCAGCTTTCCTAGAGGCTGTCTTGCCCTCTGTCTTTAGAAACAAACAAAAAAAATCTATTAACTGCTTTTCTACATTTAATTGAAATTGCCACCAAGGTTGGCTTCCTCAAAGGGGTCACCTTGACAGAGGGGACAGAGCAAGTGTCTGTGGAAACAAAACTGGTAGAGCCTTCTTGTAGGGTGTATTTCTGGATCCTGAAACCTTTGGACCAGTGGGCAGGAAATCTGGGAGGAGGCAGGAGCTTTGGTTAGACCAGGACTCCAAGGATGGTGAAGCTGGGCCTCAGATTGGGGCTGACAGGTCCTGGGGGGGGGGGGCTGGTCCATTTGGTTTTTGGTCACAGCATAAGGAACCAACAGAGTCCCCCAGGGAGGGGTGAGGGGCTCATCAATCCTCTTTTAATAGAGGGGCAGCTCAAAATAATCCACAATACATTTAAGGCCCCCATCTCCTTTGATCCTAACCCCTTTCCCATTTTGTGCTCTCCAAAAATCCCACTTATTTGAGGCCCCTGACTGGTCTATACGGAAGGCATTTATTTGCAGAAAGAAAAGCACACTGTATTTTCCTATCATAAACTACAAAGGGAAGGTTGGTAAAAACAAACAAACCAAACATAGCATTAAACTTTTCCAAATAGATGCCAAACTGCTTCACTCATAGACTCCTCCGTGCCTTTGAGATTGGTGGTTTCTCTCATAGCCCTTGAGAGGATGAAGGGAATTATATTTCCCAGAAGATCTGAAAGTATATTTTCTGTAAAATTTAAAGCCCTCCACTCCAACACCTCCATTTACCAGATCTCCAAAAAGTCTCCTGTTCTGAAAATAAAGATCCTAAAAGAGACATTTTTTCGCCCCTTGATTCTTCATAGGAGGGAGAACTCAGGTTGAAAGTTTGTCAGTTTCTGAGGCGCAGCTCCTGGCCCCTCCCCCACCGTGGGGGGGGGAGCAATTGGGCTTGCACTCCACCCAACCCTCTGCACCATCTGTTTCTCAGCCCAAAGTGTGAACTTTCCCTCTTTCATTTGCCTTTTTCTTCAGCGTTTGTTCTCCCAACTTGAGTCCCTTTGATCTTCTGGACGAGAGAGACAAGAAAAAGAGATTTTAAAAACCTTAAAGGTCTTCTTACTTTCAATGTGGGTTTCTTTGTTATGAACATTCCTTGTACCAATACCACGGGGCTGCTGGCAGGGAGTTTGTGGGATGGGGAATAGAAGAGGGTGTAGATGGGGGTGGTTGGGGGCATCTCTGGATGACTGACCCAGATGAACCTGAAAAGGCGGCCAAGGAGCCTGGGAGATGGCCAAGAAGTGTGGGTTCAAATCCTTCCAGCCCCACCTCTCACAGCCTTGTGGCCTTGGGCATGTTGCCTGGTTCCTTGTCCCCAGTTTCTTTTTTTCCAAAATGGTCATCATAATAGAAACTATTGCCTAGGGTAGGTGCTGAGATTAAATAAGTTAGTATGTTTAAAATGCTTGGAGCAGTCCCTAATAAATAAATGTGAGCCATAATATCACTCTTAAGGGAGACATGTCCTCTCGCCTTTCTATAATCCCTAATCAACTCTGGGACACATTTTGACCCTTTGGGATGCACACTCTCACTTCTCACACTCATATCTTGTTTGACCCCTGATGGGTGTAGAGACTAGAGACAGGTTCTGAGGCTAGGATGGGTAGAGGAGATTCCCTTCTTAGCAGCTGAGAACACTTCAGCTGGGTCTGGCTGAGACCCAGTGTGCTCCTCACCTGCAGAAGAGGAGAGTTATCCTGGGCCTCCTGCACGCTCTCCTTCCCTCTCCACTGGGAGGGTGGATAGGAAGTCTTAAAGGGAGACACTTCGAGTTTCTGATTTAGAGTGATGGAGAGCAAGGATTCTGAAGTGTAACTTAGTTTTCCATGCGGCTCCTCTTGTATGGGCTGAGTGAGCTTATGCCAGTTAGTCAATTTCCCTGTGCTCCCATTTCTTCAGATGTAAGACAGAGGATGTTGAAGACTAAATGAGATATATGAGACATGCTTAGAACGTTGCCTGGAGGGGCTCAGTAGAGATTTTCTGTTTTCTATTTTCATGTAAGATATTTTTAAAAATTACTTTCCTATCCCGAGTTGTTCTTGGTCTTTGCGTGATGGAAGCAGACATCCTCCAGCCTTCATCCTCCAGCACTGTACCTGCAGACCCAGCTGGTATCATAACCATGGAATTTGCTGCTAGGGAATAAAATAATTCTGAAAGAAAGGGTTCAGGGTAGTCCCACAGAATACTAGTTTTACAGTAGGTGTAGTATCATAATGAGACACGCTTTTGGCAGGACAGCCTCACGATGTAACTCTAGGAGTACATTCTCACTGAGATCCACAAGGTTGGCACGCCCTGCAGTTGTACCAGATTTTTTTCTGATAGTTCTGTCCTGGCTCTAAGAACTTTCCTGTGTGATCTCCTTTACATGACTCAACCACAATATTCCAAATGCTTCAGCATTTGTTATTTCTCAGACTCTCTAAATTCTTTCTGTCCTCAGAGTGAATCCTGATTGGAACAGAAGTGAGAGACAGAAAAAAAATTGGAGTGGGAGAACAGAGAGACACAAGTAGCTGTTGACTTCAGCTCAAAGTAGGACCTCCTGGCCCTTGCTCACTTCACTTGATCTCTTCATCAAGGAAATAAATGGATCAGAGAAGAAAGAATTTGTAGGAAGTCAGGAGACCAGAGCTTCCTCTACGAAGGGCCTCCTGTGTGTCCCTGGATAAGTCACTTAACCTCTCTGGGACTGCTTTCCCAGTCTTTAATGTAAGTTGAATTATCCCACTGCAGCTTTACTTATCTTTTCCTCTGATGTAAATAAGAAAGAATGTTCAACTTGGTCTGGGATGGGGGGTGGTAATGTGAGGGGAGCTTCCTGTTAGATGTAGTCTCCTGGCCTAGTTAAAGCCAATTAAAATGACTATTTTCTCCTGCACCCAACTCCCCAGTCAATTTCCTTCAGGCTTTCAAGATCATGGGCCTAGGTCCAGACAATTCTGAGCCCTGTAGCCCCTTCTGCCTGGAGAGGGCATCTAGGAGGGAGGGAGCCCCACAAAGCATGCGCCCTCTGCTCCTTAGAGGCCTGAAGCTCCCTTCAGTTTACTCTGGCCTGACAGCTCCATTTCAACCCCCACCTTGGAGGTGAGGCAGCTCAATATTTACTCAGCCAGAGAGGTTTGCCCAGAAGCCTGGCTCCCCAGCCAGCTCCTGTGACTCTGCTCTACTGCCCCCACCCCCTTCCCTTCCTGGTTCACAGAGAGTTCAGCCCTGAAATGGCTTGCAGCCCCCCACCCCCCAGCCCTGGAGGAGCTGCCTGTCCAGGGGATTGCTGAGGCCAGAGGGCGGGGGAAGGGTCCCGGTCGTGGGGTCATGCCCTGGTCTCTCCACTCTTGCTGGACCAGCGCCTGGGCCTCCCAGAGGAGAGGCAACTCAGCAGATGATTGTCTTTTTGGGGAAGAGGTGCATGGAGATTGGCTAAAATGGAACTGTTGGATTAGGAAGGTGATTTGGGACTGCAAAGGGCCATCCATGTATCTTCACATTATTAGTGTTATAAACTATGTCTGATGGGAGAGAAACTTGGTAAACTTATAATCGTTTGAACTCTCTTTCCAGAGACACTAAAAGAGCTAACACAATAAAGAAGTGTCAGGCCTGATACCAGCAACCGTATATGAAAATACTCTTCTTACCTCCTAACTTTCTGGAATGTAAGATCCATGAAGGCTGAGATTTTTGCTTGTTTTGTTCATCGCTGCATTTCTAGTGCCTTAAACAATGCCTGCCACATAGTAGACACTCAGTAAACATTTGTTGAACAAGTGAATATTGAAGCAAAATTCTCCTGTCTAGAAGCCAGTCTCCTGTCCAGAAAGGTATGCTGAAATGATGTCAGTTTCAGATGTCCAAGAGTGTTAGCATCATCATTGTATTCACATGAAGATGATGAAAGCAGAGTTAGAGTGGAAGGGGACTAGGGAGACATTTTCTCTTCTCTGACTTTCTGTCCCTTAGTTAAAGGTATTTATCTCAGGCAAATGACAGAGTTCCTTTTATAGCTTCAGAGTGAGTCTGCTCCCATGGTGTACCTACAGAGCTTTTGTTTGTTTTATTTGGGCTTCTTTTACTTTAGCAAGTGTAAACTCAAGAAAAGACTCAACTTTAGAAATTCAAAGGGTTTGAAAGCCCAGCTGGATCTTTAGATTGGTAGAAAGGTTGGTGAAAGATGAGCAGAGAAGTCGCCCTTCTGCAAGGAGAACCAGGCGAGTTGTTCCCGCAACAGACGAGCCTTCCTTTTTCCTCTCCTTCTCCCAACTCAGCCCTACAGGGTCTAGTGTCCTTTATAGACCAATGGACCAAAGTTTTCTTCTCTTTTTTTCTAAAAAATGTTTAGGGTTGGCCCTTCTAGGGCCAATAAGGTAAATTCACCCAGGGAAGTGCTCAAGTTTGTTTGGGTCTGAAAGGAGACAGAGAGGGGAAATGTTGCTTTCAGTGCTTAATGGAAGTCGACAAGGGCAAGGATGGCTACCTGTTGGGAGTTTCCCAGAACTCTTGGGAAGATCACCCCGTCTGGCGTGGTTCAGTTACGATCACTGGAAATTGTTGGGAGTTGATGACATCGTCTTGCTTACTCCTACCATAGATTTACACATGTGGATCCTGAGCACAGGGACAGGAATGTGACTTTAAGTGAGAAAAGGGAAGGGAAAACTGTCAAGGAAAAGGGACAGTCACTGGCCAACCCCTGTTCCACCCTGGGGTTAGATTTCCAGATCAAGGGCCCCCTAGGAAGAACGAAGTTGGGGAAGGGAATACCTCAGCAGGGACCTGAAAAATCTTGAAGGCTCAAGGGTCCTGGGCAGGCTCTAACATTTCTCTCTGATTCCCCATTTCGGATTGGCCCACAGCCTCTGGCCAGGAGCTGTTGTTTTTTGGGATGAGAAATCTGAGGAGGCAAAGGCTGGACAACAAGCTGTGCGAAAGAAAAGCCTTCAAGGTGTATGTGAAGAAACCGGCTGGCATTTGGCGGAAAGAGCTGTCCCAGGTTCCTCTCTGGCCCTGAACTTCCTTTTTGCCTCTACCGCCTTCAGTTACTCCACTGTCTCTCCTATTTACATTCAGTCCTTTTCCAGGGCTCAATTTTCAATCCCCACCTTTGGGGCCTGGAAAGAGGGACACTACCCCGGAGCTGAAGCTAGAGCGTTAGAGGAAGGCAGGGAGGCGACACTTTTTCCTGGAAGATGGGTGGTGTCGGGTAGGATGGGGCAAGTTCCTAATCCAGCAGGGGGCCTCTATTCAGCAATTCAAATTCAGTGGTTTAGCTGCATTGGAAATGGGGAATTGCAAGGATCCCTTTGAAAAGGCCTGCATGCTTGCAGGCTCCCACCTTGCTATGGGGAACGTTTTAAAACCCACTGAAATCTACACTTTGACACATTCCCCAAGAGCCAACCTCCCTCACCTGTTCACAGACCTATCTATGAACAAGCCTTGTTATTGTGTCTCTAACCAGCCAAAACTGACCTTGTACACAGTTTTGCAGACGTGGCTGCAACAACCAGAGAACTCAGGTTGGGGAGACAGGTATTGTTGCCCGTGTGGAAATGTTCTCTTTCTTTCTCTTCCACTCTTTGGAGTTTATGTTTTCACTGTAAGTGGTGCAAAAAGAAACTTCTGAGCAATGTGAATGGAAAAAGCGTTCTTGGCATAGAGGTGAAAAGGAAGGGGATCCTTTGCTAAAAATCCCTCAGTGTGATCTATTCTACAGAATTCCCAGAATGGAAATGAAAAGAAAGGAGGCAAATAGAGTGTCACCAGTGTCTCTGTGTTGGGTGACGTGTGGCTGTGCACTCAGAGAGAAAGAAAAAAATAAGAGAAAGCAAAACAAATAAAAAATCCCCACATGACTAATTTCCAACTTTTCCTTCACAGAATGTGAAAGATCTGGAAAGCTGATTTTTTTTTTTCTGGTTATATTTGGACCCAGAGTTTGGTAGGCTTTGCCTGAGCCTTCACGCATTGAGTAGGAAAAAGAAAAAGAGCTGTGCTTATCCCTGTAACTTAATGATGAAGAACAGAGGGATAGATACAAAAATAAAGAAAAACAGCATCCATTTGGGGGATCAAATCATAACTTTGGATTCTTCAACACTCTATTTTGGAAAAAAAACTTTCAAAAGTGTGTTAAATAAATTTACCAAAAGTAATCTGTGTGTTCCAAAATCCCCCCTTTATGAAAAACTCCCTCTATTTCACTAGAGAAAAATCTGTTTTCTTTTTCTTAAATTCTTTTCTTTGAATAAGAACGGGGGGCTATCTGCAATAGGTGTTCTGTCTCTTTACTCTAAGTCAAAGTGATACGGAGATTGGAAAAAATTCAAAGCAAATTTTGCTTTATTCTTTCTCTTCCTCCAGATGTCTTGCACACAGTTCGCAGGAATCAACAGGACCTTAGGTTTGAATTTCATTTAATCAGCACAAAAACTTCTTGCTTTTATGTCTTCTGAATTGTCCAGGTGCTGAGCTGCTCCCAATGTCAGATTCCTCCCTTGAAGAACAAGAAAAGACCTGATTTCCTCTTTTTTCCCTCCCTAGAACTTTTAAGTTTAGTTTTCAGTTTTATTTTTGGTGACAAGTGTAAATGTTTGCTCAGTTGCTGAGACATAACTCACATTCTTCTCTTGGGTCAGGAGCCCTCTTCCAGCCTCTCCTTTCAACTGAGGCAGAGTTCCAGACACAGATGGTTTTCTTACAGTCAAAGAGGGTCTCACTCAGCAGCCCCAGAGCCCCTTCCCACTTCAGCTTGGAACTGAGAGCGATTTCCTGAGTCACAGGGTCCACTCTCTGATGAGGTCTGAAGCCTTTCGTTGGGAGAGGAGAGGGGAAAGTGCGCGGGTCCCCGATGGATCTGAACAGCGGATCTTTCTACACAGAACCTGGAAAGAATGGACTCTCCTCTTCTCCTAACACAAACAGACACTCGCACACACCCACACACCCACACACTCCACAGCCCTACGAGCATAATGGAGGAGTTTTGTTGTTCAAGGGAATGTAGACAGAGGAGGAGGGAGTTCCTTGTAAATCTGCTGCTGGCAAAAGGGAGAGGTGTGTTTCTTCTGACTTTTGGCAAATGTGGAGAGAAATTCCTGCCTCAGCTTTCAGATCAACATTACCATTTAATCTTTTGATGACCATCCAGCTGCTTCTTTGCTCATAAAGAGAACTGAGGAAACTGCATTGCTGCACTCTTTTCCGTCCCCTTCTCTCTTCCCCATGCACCTGCTGAACATAACCCAAGGGCCTTTTATTTCTCCTTAGGTGAGTGAATTTCCAAGACATACCAGTGCTGAAGTTGAGGATTTCTTAACTTTTCTCAACCTCACCAGTGCCCACCTGAGATGGACTTAGAGAACAAAGGTGAGACAAATCAAAGCAAAAAGACAACTAAAAGCTTGGAGATAGAAAGCATATAAAGACTTTATCCTTCATACCCCCACCCGATCTTTATTACAATATCCTGGGCTCGGACACCTCTAGCAACAGGGAGATGTCTATTTATAAGAAAGATTCCCCCAGTGTTGGACTGCTCTAAATAATAGAAAATACGTCTTTATATGGAATAGGAGTTTGCCTCCTTGGGACTTGCACACATTGATCTTACCTCTTTGCTGCCTTCTGGTGCCAACAGAATGACTTTTTTTTTTCTCCTGGGGGGAGGTAATTAGGTTTATTTATATCTGTATTTATACTTGTATATTTATATTTATATTTATATTTATATTTATATTTATATTTATATTTTAGAGGCAGTACTGGGGATTGAACCCAGGACCCGTGTATGCTAAGCATGCACTCTACCATTTGAGCTATACCCTCCCATATCAGAATGATTCTTAATTCCTTTCCCACATGCTACCCCTCCAAATATTTGAAGACACCTGCCATGTGTCTCTCTAGGTCTTTCCTTCTCTAGAATAATACACATTCTCAGTTCCTTAATTTGTTTCCCCTAAGGCCTGATTTCCTGATCTTTCCCCATTCTGCTCTTTCTACAAAACAAAGTGTCCAGAATTGAATAGAAAACATAAAGTGTGATTGGGTCAGTTCTAAGTAGAGTGGAAGTATCACAGCTCTTGATCTGGGCACTCTATTTCTGCTGATACAGGCAGGATGGCTGGGGCGGGGAAGGACAAAGCGCCAGGCTGGTGGCTGGGAAGAAATGGGAGGGATCCCTTCTCTCTTTCAAATTGTGTCCATCGGCTTGACCTCTAGGGCTGCATTTGTCACTGATACCATGGTCCAGACAAATCCCCAAGCTCAGTGAGGGAGCCGCCAGGTTGGCAGCCATTTATGGGGAACAAACATTTGCTGAGCAGAGTTTGTGTGATTTGTGAGACGGGAAAGGAGCATTAGCTTAGAGAAACAACGGGCAAGGTGAGAAGGAGAAGCCCTATTATCTCAAGGGAAGGAAGTGCAGGTTTCCTGAGGCTAAGGCAGCTACTCCGGCTCTACTCCTCCTCATTGTCGTCCAGGTAACTCTACTCCCTGCACAACGCTTTACCCTGCCTCCCTCCTTGGTGGCAGGTGCTACTTCGTTGTTGTTATTGACATTTACACAGCACTTTGCCATGAGCCCTTACTTCTCATCACAACTCTGGGAGGTTAGTATGATCATTATTCTCACATATGAGGAGCCCGAGGCTCAGAGAAAATAAATAATGGACCCAAGATCACAAATCTGAAAAGCAACATATCACTTCCTTTTTCTGCCTCTGGCCTTCAAGAATTTATATATAAGTCCACATATTTGGGATATGCAATACATTTAGGACGTCAGCCTCTCTTCCACCTCATCCTACTCTTAACCCTATCTTACCAGGCATTGTTTAGGGTCTGAGGTCACTGCTTCTTTCCTTTTGGAGAAGAGAAATTAAGCAGACTACCCAACTAGTCAAGATTACCAGGTTTGACTACAGACTATCCTTCTCTGTGTAACCCTTAAAGATGGAGAATTCCTGCAAATAGAGTCCAAGTCAGCTATTGATTGACTCGTAGATTCTGTGAAAACCTCTGTTGGTCCAGGGTTTCGCCATTATGGGAGATTTTGCTTTAAGGATCTTCCACTTGGGATGTCTTCTCCAAGTTTGGAAAGATGTAGACACTTTGAACATGACGGAGCTTGATGTTGACGGGTTCATGTTTGGTATATTACAGCAAGCCTGAGAACAGGGGGAAGAGGGCTGTTCACATGAATTTGGGAAGGGATTCTCTTTGGGGACACATCTTTCCAAATTCTTATGATGGGTGTGCAGATGCTATGACTTCCTAGGTACCGGGAGTCATGCATGATACAGGGATGGATAAGGAGTGAGGGCTTTCAGCACTGCCCTGGTGCCTGCTCTCACATTAATCAGCCTCCCTCCACATTCCACCCTCCCAGCCCCATCACCACATCCCACCACTTTGTTGGAGATATTGGTCATGGTAGACATAGAGATCAGAGCTTTGAAGACTTTGAGAATAAACAGGTCGAAAGTCCAAAGCTCCAACCCCTTCCACCTGTGAGCCCCCGGCACTGGTCTGCAGATCCAGGCACAGGGCAGATGGAAGGCAGAAACCTGGAGGCCATGAGCAGCTTCCCATCACATAACTCAGCCCAGGTCCTGGGGACCTATAGTGTGGCCCTGACAGTAGGATTAACAAGAAGAGGAGAGAGGAGGGATATGGAGCCAGACTAGGGGCAGTAGGTCACTTGGGTCTGGCATCTACTCTCCTGCTTTATGCAAATGTCGTTTTAGCCCCAAAGAAGCCACATTCCGGGACTAGTTTGCTGTTTATTCAAAAATCCGCAGACTTTGCAACCCGTCTGGAAAGCTCTGAAGGGGCTCCTGATAAGGGCATCTCATCATATCCCAGCAGCAGAGCAGTAAATCGAGAACATGCAGAAACATCAAAAAAGCCCTTCCTTGATCAGATGCTGTAAAGAATTTGCCAAGTCTGCAGATAAGAAGATCGCTAGAGAAAGTGCATGTGTGAGTCCCTCAGAGAAACCCCATTTATTTTCTCCTTTTCCATTACCTTCTGCTCTTTAGACGAGAAAGGAGTGCACAACAAAGGGGAAGTGGGTAAGCGCTGGTTGTGAGGCTACACAGCCCACGTCACACATGGATCTCACCTTTTCTTATCGGTTTTGAAATACAAGGCACAGAGACTCAACAGCTGCCAAGGGAAAAGGCTATCACAGAGCAAATACCTGAAGGGGAGAGACATATTTGAGAAAGAACAGATAACATTTTCAACATATTTAGAGATCCCAGCCCTCGCTGGGCTTCAGTATCCCTTCACCTGAGCTTTTACCAGTAAGATGTGTCAAACAAATTAAACAGTTTACAGGAAGGCAGGAGCCAGGCATCTAACCAGTCCTTTTTTCATATGTTGGAGTCAGCCTGGAGACAACCACACTGGGTCTTGGTAATTTCATAAACTAAGAGACTCCAGGCCTGCCATATTTCACTTACTTTGCAGATAGTCACTCAGCCCCTGACCAAAGGGAATATCAGCTTTTGCTGAGAATCAGTAAAAATCATTAAATAGCACTGAGAGTATGTGGGGGCAGGGGGGGTAGAATTAGAGTTCTTTTTATAGGTCAAGTTAAGTCTTCATGGGTCTCTTCCACTCTTTTTCATCCTTCCCATCATCAGCCCTGCTTGTTAGCCATAAAAATGAAGGACAAAGGAATTTCAATTAATTGGAGGCAATATTGGAGGGACCTGAGAGTTCTCCACACACAATAAGCTTGCAGAGAGGCTTCGGATGGGAGAGCCGAGACAAGCCCATTGAAAGGTAGAGTAAGGAGGTGGGGTGTATTTTAAGGGGTCAAAAATCTGAAATGTACAACCAGGAAGAGACTAATTCCAGGTTGTGATATCTGCAAATTCTCTTTAAATACAAGGATAACTGGGAGGAGAGATAATACTAAAAACTTAGAGTATGAATGAGGTCACCATCTGAAAGAATGAAAAGATACTGGGTTTTAGGAAAGGAGCTCTAAAAGTGAGAAGAAAGAGAAGACTGGGTGCTTACGTGACTCTCTCTCTCTCCTGTTAGAATTGTGATCCGTGTTCCTAATCTTCTTGGCTTTTCACATATCCTTGAGATCCAATCTTACCTGGTTACTTGTTTTGCCAAAACATGGCACTCTTTCTATCTTGACTTCTCATAAACTCTTCCATTTGCTTGAATGATTTTCTATTCATTCTATGTCTGGAAAATCCTTGTTTATCTTCCAAGATGCAGCTCATACTTCACTTCCTCAAAAAAGCCTTCCTACCCTCCCTAGACAGAGTGAATCTCTGTCCTTATTTGCTCTGCCCATGTCTCCTTAATTCCACTGCTGGGCACCTACCATGTTGCACTTATCACTTGTCTTTATGTCTATCCATTTTTGTATCCTTAGTAGCCAGGAAAAAATATATCTTGTAAGCATATATGAAATATTGAAATGATAAATTAATGAATATAAGAATAAAGATGAGACAGCCAACATTTGGTATAGATGGCATAATATTAACAGCTGACAGATCTAACAAATATATTTAGTTTTTGCTTTTCTCTCTTCTTTGCATAACATAAAGATCTTCAAGATTTAAATAACAAGAACTTGACCAAGGAAGGTATTTGTCTCATTAACTCACATCTATAGCATTGCATTCACTTCCAGGTGCCATATTTTAAGAGTGTCTTAGACTCTCTGGATTGGAAGGGACCATAAAGATTATCTGGTCCAAACTCCTTTTCATGACAATGTTTTCATCAGTGGTTGTCCATCCAGCCTTGGATGGCAGCCTACCCATCACCAGAGACAGGGAGTTTGCAACTTCCTGAGATGGTCAATTTTCTCTTCAAACCACTCAGACACTTTTCCTTGTTGAAGAGGAGATTCGCTTTACTGCAACTTTCACTCTCTGTTCCTAGTGCTATTCCTTCGGCTGCCAGAAGACAGTCATCATCCCTTCCTCAACTCACTCTTTCTGAGCAAAACAACCCCCTTATCCTTCAGCAGCTCATTAGATGACATGATGGCATCACCCAAGGAATCAGAGGAATATCCTCTGACAACTCCTGGGGTGGAGTATAAACTGCTACATGGTGTCACCATCATAGAAATTGATTAGGACAATAATAGTTTCCTCATTCTTGTAGTCCCACCAGCTACTTATGGAGTCTGTTGAATATTGGCTTTTGTTTCAAGTCCTTTACATACATTGTCTCATTTAATTCTCCCATTTTGCACATGATGGAACTGAGACTTAGGACAGAGGGTAAATAAATTGTCCAGAGTCACACTACAAATACAAAGTTTCTACTAAAACTGTAGTTATTTTTTGTTTTGTTGAATTCCTTTTTTGGGGGCAGTCATACCTAGAGTTAACTCATATTGAAATATCTTATTATTTTTTGCATATATGGTGGCTTATTTTCTCTACCTGGGTTCATACAGTGATGAAAAAGATTTTTTCCAAATTTTTATTATGTGAAATTTCAAATATTGAGGAAATATTAAAAGAATAGCATGACTGAATTCAGTTGTTACCATTTGTCAGGTTGGCTTTACATAACTTCTTATTTATCCATCCATCCTTCCATCCAGGCATTTCAAAACAGGTTGTACTTCACACTTAACTTTTTTAGTGTGCATCTCCTCAGAATAAGGACATTGTCTTCCAGAACCAAAGTACCACTATCACACCTAAAAAAATTAGCAATAGCTCCCAGTCCATTACGAATTTCTCTAACTTTCTCAAAATATCTTTTTTTAAAAACAAATTGTGGTAAAATACACACAATATAAAATTTACCATTTCAATTATTTAAGATTTTTATCCTTCATTCTGTTAATACAGTTCACTAGTGTTAAGTACATTCACATTATTGTGCAACCAACTCCAGAATTCTTTTCATCTTGAAAAACTGAAACTCTATACCCATTAAACAACAACTCCTTGCTCCCTTTTCCCCCATCCCCTGGCAACCAGCATCCCATTGTCTGTGTATGGATTTGACTACCCTGGATATCTCATATAAGTGAAATCATACAATATGTGTCATTTCATGACTGGTTTATTTCACTTAGCATAGTGTCCTCAAGCTTCATCCATGTTGTAACACAGGAAATGTAGGATTTCCTTCCTTTTTCAGGTTGAATAATATTCCATTGTGGTATATGCCACACTTTGTTTATTCATTCGTTGATGGACATTGAGTTGCCTCCACCTTTATGCTGTTGTAAATAGTGCTGCTATGAATGTGGGTTCATAAATCTCTCTTGAGACCCTGATTTGAATTCTCTGGAGGTATATACCCAGAAATGGAATTGCTGGATTATATGATAATTCATATAACTTTTTGAGGAAACTCCATACTGTTTTCCATAGCAGCTGCACCATCTTACAGTCTGACCAACGGTGTACAAGGGTTCTTATTTTTTCACATCCTTGTCAGTGATTGTTATTTTCTGTTTTTGTTTTTGTTTTTTATTTTGAAGGTAACTATTCTATTCTAGGTGCCCTTGTCAAAGATGAGTCGACATATATGTGTGGGTTTATTTCTCGGCTCTGTATTCTGTTCCATTGGTCTATGTGTCTGTTTTCATGCCAATATCATACTGCTATGATTACTAGAGCTTTACAATGTAGTTTGAAATCAGGAAGTGTTATTCCTCCAGATATGTTCTTCTTTCTTAAGATTGCTTTGGCCATTCAGGGTCTTTTGTGGTTCCATGTGAATTTTGGAATTTTTTTTTCTATTTCTGTGAAAAATGCCATTAAAATCTTGATAGAGTTTACACTGAATCTGTTGATCATTTTGGGTAGTCTGGACATTTTAACAATGTTAATTCTTCCAAATCATGAACATGAGCTGTCTTTCCATTTATTTGCATCTTGTTCAGTTTCCTTCATCAGTGTCTAACAGCTGTCAGTGAACAGATCTTTCACCTGCCTGTATTTTATTCTTTCCAATGCTATTGTAAATGGGATTTTTTAAAAAAAATTTCCTTTTCAATATTTATTGTTAGTGTATAGAAATATAACTGATTTTTGTATGTTAATTTTATATCCTGCAACTATACTGCATTCTTTTATTAGTACTAACAGTGTTTTGGTGATATCTTTAGGGTTTTCTATATGTAAGATCCTATTATCTTCAATAAGAGACGATTTCTTCTTTTCTGATGTAGATGCATTTTATTTCTTTTTCTTGCCTGATTGCTCTGGCTTGGTCTTCCAGTACAAGGTTGAATAGAAGTGATAAGAGTGGATGTTCTTGTCTTGTTTTTGATCTTAGAGGAAAAGTTTTCAGCTTTTCACCATTGAGTCTGATGTTAGGTATGAGTTTGTTATATATGGCCTTCCTATGTTGAGTACATTTCTTCTATACCTAATTTATGGAGCATTTTTTATCATGAAAGGATGTTGAATTTTATTAAATGCTTTTTTTTATCTGCTGAGGTGATCATATGATTTGTATCCTTCATTCTGTTAATATAGAATATCACATTTATTAATTTGCATACATTGACTCATCCTTGCATTCCAGGGGTAAATCCTACTTGATCATGGTGTATGATCCTTTTAATGTGCTGTTGAATTCGATTTGCTAGTATTTTGTTGAGGATTTTTGCTTCTATGTTCATTAGGGATATTGGCTATAATTTTCTCTTCTTGTAGTGTCTTTGTCTGGCTTTGGTATCAGGGTAAGGCTAGCCTCCTAAAATAAGTTTGAAAGTGTTCTCTCCTCTTCAGTTTTTTGGAAGAGTTTGAGAAGGATTGGCATTAGTTCTTCTTTGAATGTTTGGTGGATCTACTAATGAAGCCAACTAGCCCTGGGCTTTTCTTTGTTAGGGATTCTTGATTACTGATTCAATCTCTTTACTTGTCAATGGGCTGTTCAGATTTTCTTTTTCTTCATGATTCAGTCTTAGTAGGTTGAATGTTTCTAGGAATTTATCCATTTCTTCAAGGTTATCCAATTTGTTGGTGTATAATTGTTTATAGAAGTCTCTTATGATCCTTTGTATATCTGTGGTATTATATTATCTGATTTAATCCTCTTAACAGTAGGTAAGGTAAATATATTTAATCTCCATTTTACAGAGGGAAAAAGTGGACCTCAGAGAAATTGAGTGACTTTCCTAAGGTTACATAACTAGTAACTGGTGGAGCCAGGACTTGAACCCAGGTCTTTTCACTCCCAGTTCATTGTTCTTTTCCTGTATAGGGTATTGTTGAAGCAACTGGAAGTGCTTAGCTTGGAGCAGAAAAGACATGGAGCAGATATTATAGATATTTTTAAAGATCTCAAGGAATGTCACATGGGGTTCTTGAAAGGGCTTCCATTCATTGTATTTTGCTTTTATGAATGAAATTAGGAAGGGAATAGGAAGAACGTTTTGACAATAAAAGCTGTTCAATATTGAACTGAGCTTCCTAATCAGTGCCCTATCACTTGAGGTGTTAAGGCATCAGTATACTACCATCTGACAGGGATATGTTGTAGGGAAGGTTTTGGGGCAGGAGTCTGGACCAGATGACCCTGAGATCTCTTAAAGACTCTAAGATTCCCTTTGGGTCTTCCCCCATATCTCATCCTGTGAACATTTGCATGGTCTTAACCACAACCACCAGCAAAGATGGGCATCACTTCTTTATAGGGGAGTGGATTGTTTCTTGCTCCTAGAAGCAAATAAAGAAAACAACTCTGACATGGAAGAAATAAAGATTGGTTCCCACCAAGAAATGTGTTCCTCCCAATGATGCTTAGGATTATAATGCTAAGAAAGCCCTCATTCCAATCGGAACCCAGAAATCGAGATCTCCAAAACTCAAAGGTGTAATCAAATGGGAATAAGGGAAACAGCTACAATAGGAACAGACCAGAGAGGACTTCTGAGCAAGACTTCCCATCTGTAAGCAACATCCTTCTCCTGGAACCATTTTGAAAATTTGGTCTTGGATTCTTTCTAGGAGAAGGAGAAGTCGCAAACTGGAGAGTCAGAGTAGAAACCAAAGTCTTCTGTCCTTCATACTCCTCTGACAACACGAAGTCAAAGATTTCCAGGAGATTAGGAGCCCTAACTTCTCAGTGCAACATCGAGCTCCTGGGAGGATGGGAGGAACATCAATGTCTACACGTTCAGGATTTAATAATCTAGACGCATATTGTGCTCACCCTTCTGTGAACCCTAACCTCCCTTTCAAGTCCCTGGCCTCCATGTTCATTAAAAAAAAATCTGATCACTAGTGACTTGGGCCCCAGTATAGCTGACACGGCTCAGTCCTTTCATTTCTGCTCTGGCCCTGACGTGCTCCAGGGATGCAAAACAGCTGGGGCTCAGCAATGAGAAAATAACTTGCTAGAGAAATCTGTCTACAGCAAGGACTTCAGTGTGGAGCTGGAAGATGGGAAAAAGGACAGCAGGAAATAAGAGGTTTTGCCCTGCTGAGCAGGAAAATATTGTTTTCGTGGGCCACCAAGATGCAGATGTTGGGGCAAGGATGAAATTCTGAAATTCTCTTCTTTCTGAGGGAAGAACAACGAGAGAGAAATAACATCTCTCCAGCCATAGCCAAAATAGCTTTAGGGTCAACCTTTAGGTCAGGCATCCCCCTCTGGTTTCCCTTTGCAGATTTAAATTCTGGATCTAAGACCTCTCCCCAGATCAGTTTTGAAAGGGTGATTTTGGTTATGTTCTCCACAGCTTCTTTTTCAGAATGTTATTTTGAGGTCTTGCCTGCTGTCCCTGTAATTCTCACTCTGAATCTTAATGGAGATATGGCACTGGAGACTTTTGGATGATTTGACATTTTCCAGGCCTTGACACCGAACAAGGATATGTCATATGAGAAGTGACTCTCAGTCCAACAGGATGTGCGTATTGAAGGATGTGCTTCTCTGGGGGTCATGGGACACGTTGTGTGATCCATGTTGCCTTAGTGACCTGCTAGGCTCAGGGATGCAACCTAAGACTGAAGAGCAGGTTTATTTGACATGACCTAGCACTGAACACAACCTCAATAAATGTTTGTTGAGCGCATACTTGCTGCCCCCCCACAGTGAGAGGTGGGGCAATAACAACCGATACTGTTGGCATAGCACTTCCTTTTCCACGACCCTCTCACAGACATCTCATTTCCTGCATACAAGAGCTCTGGGAAGTAGGTTTGGCAAATTTTATTATTATTAATTTTATTTTACAGTGAAGAAAACCGAGAATCAAATGAATTAAGTGACCTGTCCAAGGTCATACAGCTAATCAAGGATGGAACATGTTTCCAGTCTCTAAATCCCACATTCCTTCTCCTCTAAGAAAATTATCTACACTTGTGGCCAAAAAAGTTAGCTTAAAATAGACTATACCTGCGTAAGGGGTATGGACGATATAAGATAGGCCTGACTGATAGTTATGAAGCTGGGTATTGTTGGGTAAATGGGAGTCCACTCTAGTCTTTCATTTGTGTATATGTTTGACATTTTTTTTATAATAGAGTTTTTTCAAAAAAAGAATCAACCTGTGTTCTGTGCTCAAATCCTGTTCCTTCCAAACTAATCTCAGATAATTTTCATTTTCCTGTCTCCAATTTTTCTTTTAATGGCTGAGATCTCATTACTGATAATGGCCACCATTACAAGTGTTTACTGTATTTCTCTGATTTAGTGTACCTCTCTGGTAAGTGCTTTCTTTACATGTCTCACCATTTAATCCTCACAACTCTCCTATGACTGGGCACTACCATTCCCATTTTGCAGATGAGGAAACTGAAGCTTAGAGAGGTCATAGAACTTGCCAAGATCACACCCAAGATCAGACTTGCCCAAGATCACAAGAAGCACTGGAGTAAATACTAGATAGAGCTCAGACTTGAACTCAGGCCTGGTCGATCTGAAAGCCTGCTCTTTAACTCCTATTTCCTACCTATAGCCAGAGAGGGGTCATCCCTCTCTTGGAGACAATATTGTTTGAAATGTGCTTGTATTCTCAGAATTTTACAAGAGACTCTGAACAAGGAGTTGGAGACATTCTCATCCCCACTGTTGGAAAGATAGGACTGGTAAACAGAAAAATCTCTTCCATTCAGCCAGGCCTGTCTGTCCCCACCTCCCTGAGAGGATTCGTGCGCTTAACATTGTTTTGTAATCTCAGGTGGATGAAGCTAGCATCTACCATCCGAGCACAGGGGTCATGGTTATTGTTCTAGTTCCTGCAAATGAAAGGTCTATCAAAGAAGTGGGGAGGCAGGTGGTGTGGGGTGTAGAAAGGGCAATGCCTTTAAATGAGATTTAGGTTCCACGTCTCTTTGTGGATTCACAGAGGACCAACTTTTGGCAGGCAAGATCTTTGCGACTAGGTGGACTGGCCTAGGTTAAAGGACACCAAAACCGTCATAGCTGGGACGCCCCTCCTGCCTGATTTCAGCTAAAGCCCGTGCTGACTAGGCCTCTCTCTCCAGCAGCAGCCGAGTCTCCCACTAGTGGGAAGAGCCTTGGGCTGTTATCTGGTGTGGTATCAAATATTTAGCTGGAGAACTTTCAGAGCGCTTCAGGGACGCAGGGAACTGTTTAGATATCAGATTCTCTCCTGCCAGGTCAAACGAACCCCCCGTTGACGAATGGCTGTGTTTCCTCAAGCATCTCTCCCGGCAGCCAGTTATCTTGTGCTGCCCTTTAAGTCGCTGTCCAGCTGAGAGGCCCCAGGCCTGCAGAAGCCGTCCTTCTAATCCCCATCTCAGGCTCAAGCTGCTGCAGTGGGCGATGGAAGATTGTTTACAAAAGATGAAGGCTCGCTGCCTTGCACCTGGTTTCTGTCTGGCCCATGCTGACGGGGATGAAGGAGCCTTCATTTATCTCGGCCTCTCTTCTCAGGCAGCTCCTGCTGTCCTGGCAGGCTTGGGCCGGTGTTTTCACTCCCTGATAAGCAGCTTTCTGAGCAGCTGGGGAAGAGCCACTTACAGGCCTTACACACCTCTTGCAAGACCCCTACCTGAGTCCAGGGGCAGCAGGACTAGATGGGGCAGAGGCTGCCGAGGGTTTAAATAGAAGGTCAAGTGGGTCTTGATTCCAGCGATCTGTTTGGCAGGCCATTTTGCTCTTTCTCTGTCTATAGATTTTGGAAATAGGTAGCCAAATAATCCACCTGCCCTTTTTGCCTCCAGGGGAATAAGAGAGAAAGGATATCCACTGGGGAAAGGACATCAGAGACAACCTTGTTTTATGAAGGACGAGGGTAGACAATGTACAGAAAGATTCACTGGGACAGACACTGCATTCAGGAAGGATGGAGTTGGGTGTGAAGAGTGCAGAAGCCTCCTCCCTAAAGCCCCTAAAGATAGACATTCATGATAATAAGTAACATTTATGGGGTGTTTACCGTGCGCCCAAGCCCTGTGCTAAGCACTTGATCTCATTTAATCCCAAGAGGTAAATATTCTTGTTACATCCATTTAACATATGAGGAAATAGAAGCTTAGAGAGATTAAGTATACAGCCAGTAAAAAGAGCTGAGATTTAAACATAGGATAGCTTGGTTCCAGGGCCCCACACTGGTTTTTTTTTTTTTTTCATATGTGTTAAGGACTAGTCTAAGAACTTTACATTGATTTCTTACTAAATTCTCTTAACCCAGTGGAATAGGTACTATTACTATTCCTTTTGCAGATGAGGGAACTAAAGCTCCATGGGGATAAGTTACACCCCCTAATCCACATGGTAAGTTAGTAACAAATAGGGACTATGCTATGAACACAGGCAATTTGGTTTCAGAAACAAACTCTCTTTTTTGCTGTTGTTTAACAGAAAAAAATTTTTTCGGTTATTGTTATTTTGGGGAGGGTTATTGTTATTTATTTTAGGAAGAGCAACTCCAGGGCCCCAAGTTCTTAACAACTATGCTGTAGTTGAGAGAAACACTGTGGATGCTGAGTGTGAGGGTACAGAGTTATGTGGCCATTGATGTGTGTTTAGGAACGTGAGTGCCTGGTTTTACCTGGTGACAACTTTGGTACTTGAACCTGGAGTGAAGAAGCAAATCTAGGTGATGGGTTAGAGGAAGCAGATAGCACGGGACAAGTGTGAGCTGGCCACTCCAGGAAGCAGAATTAGGAGTGGGGCGGGGGACAGAGCTCCTGGCAGCTTTAAGGGTTTTGAAGGGACAGATTTCCATTAAAATAACGGCTTCCCTTTGGCTTGGATAAAGCCACCTTCCTGGGAAAAGTTTGGACGTGAATTCCAATAGTAGATACAGGTGGTGGTACTCTGGATAGAGCTGGAAGTTAATAATCTCAGTTTGGGGAGTCTATGCCCAATAGTTGAATAACGCACTGACCCTCTCCGAAGGTGTCACCTCCCTCCTGGGACAGGCGTTTTGAGTTGTTTGGGCAAGTCAGCACCCTCCCCCTCCC
Organism: Vicugna pacos; assembly: GCF_048564905.1. Lineage (NCBI taxonomy): Eukaryota > Metazoa > Chordata > Mammalia > Artiodactyla > Camelidae > Vicugna > Vicugna pacos. Next base: position 35,976,487 of record NC_133002.1, on the reverse strand, counting down.
CCCTGCATTAGAGGAACATTGGATCTGGCCAGAGAAAGGATCTTCTTCCTGTTCACGGACTGGGCCTTTAAGCCCCCATAGATGCACCTGTTGTACTGATGATGCTGGAGAATGAGGCAAGAGGGCGTGGATGATGCAGTATGATACGCGCCTGGCTATCAGACAGTCCTGAAGCATCTTTACTTTCAAAGCTGGTTGTAATAGTTGCAACTGAGTGGAGAAGGACTGAAGCCCTTATTCAGTCCCAGGAAGGGCTGGTCCAGGACTCAGGAGGTCTGGGTTTCATTTTTTATTCCACCACTGAGTTGCTGTGAGACATTAAAAAAGAGGCTTCATGATCCCTCGACCTCCTCTTCTAGAACAAGGAAGTTTGTCCCATTCCCTGTTGTTAGCCTGTGACAAGGACAAGGACCAATGGGACCACTTAAAATAAGCATAACCTACATTCAAGGCAAGGTGGCTTTGATAAAGGTAAGTCCATGTCTGTTTTCCCTCTACCTCCTTTGGCTGAAGTCTGGGAGTCTTTATTGGAGCAGCCATTTCAGCTCCTAGGACCTCATTGTTCTGGGGGCAGGAAGCATTGACAGAAGGCCTTCAAGCTTCATTCCTACAACTGCAGCTCCTATCTGACCCCTTGAGGACAGAGAGCTGGAGACAAGGGGAGAGTGGGGTGGGGTAGGGAGGGGATGCTCTGTTTCACACTCTTCCAACCTGACGCCGCCAGGACTGGGATGGTGACAGGCCCTGGGCTCGGTGTTCAGAGCAGCTGAGTCTTGCGGACAAGAAGCAGATAAACTGCACCAGGCCTCTTAATGAACCCAGCGCCAGCTTCAGATAAACTGTCGCCACTTACTCCTCCCAGCCCTCTCTTCTCCAGGAAAGACTCCCTGCTTTGCATCAGCAGCAGGCTTGGAGCAGGAGCTGGGGGCCCAGTGCCTGCTGTTCTGCAGGGAAGTTCTGGAGAGAGTGGAGACTCAGGAGCTCTGATTAGAACCTTGTTTGATTTCCCTTAGCTCCAGATGAGTCCAACTCTCTAGGCCCAAAGGGAAGCAGAAAATTAGCAACTGCTGGAAAAAATATAGATAAAAACCACAGGGGGAGTGTTAACTTTAAAAATGTGTTCCCCAGGACCTCAGCGTGTGACTGAGATTTGCAGATAAGTTCTTTATAGACGTAATTAAGGTAAAATGAGGCCATAAGGGTAGGTCCTAATCCAATACGGCTGGTGTCCTTATATAAAGAGGAAATTAGGACACAGAGACTCACTGAAGGGAAGACCATGTAAAGACACAAGGAGATGACAGCCATCTACAAGCCAAGAAGAAGGACTTTAGAAGAAACCAACCTTGATCTTGGACTTCCGGCCCCCAGATTTGTAAGAAAATAAATTTCTGTTCTTTAAGCAAAACCACAAAAAACAGTGTGTTTTGCTTTTTTGCTTTTTACTACTCTTCTTCCCTTCGTATCTCCTTTGAATCGAATTCTTTCTAGCCACAGAAGAGGTATTACAAGTAGGTAACTTCTGTTTAGAGATACTGACAGTCCCATCCCAGATCAACAGGGCAGTGACAAAGATAAGACTAAAAGACTATTTCACTATAATATTTCCACCTCCTATTTATCTCAATAATTGCCCCAGTCTGATGCTTTGTTTTGGCCCTTGCAGACCTGGCCATGCAGGTTCTAAGAAATGCATCATCTCTCTGTAGGTAGTTGGGACAAGCAGACTCAAGCTCATTTCTTCTAGGCTGCATGCTGTTGGATAACCCCATGAGCTTGTAGCGCTATACAAATGTTAACTGAATATTAATATTCCTAAGGGTGTGAGAAAACGGTCATTTTTATTAGGGAAATGGAGAAGCATTTTCTGAAGGCATCTGAAAGGGAAGCAGATGTTTCTCATCTGGGACAACGTCAGTGCCTAGAAGCAGGTTGAGATGACCTCAGATGGGTCTTCGAACACTAGGATAAGGCCCAAGGCCACGACTGGGGAGGATATGAGGTCTCTAACCTCAAACATATCTGTTCCAACAGTTTTAAGACTCCATGGAAATCTGGCAGGAGATTGTTACAATGTGCAGGATATGATCTAGTGGGATCAAGGAACTTCTGATTTTTATCTCAGTGTTTTACATCCAGGGTAGATGTTTTTGACTGAAGGAAACAGGAGAATTCCACTTTTTTTTTTTTTTTTTTTTTTGCTGACCCAGCTGCTAAGTTTGGATGGATTGGTGTTATTCTCTAACGATTTTGCCTAAGAAAGCAAAGACGCATCATAAATTTCTTCTGTCGCCCACACGGTTGCTGTCCAGCACAGCGCTAATCACTTAGTAGGCTCCTCTGAATTCTAAACGAGGTTTGGATGTTTACTTAGCTGGCGATGCTCATCAGTATCATCAGCCTTCCCATTTGACTAGCAAACAGTCCAGAGCTTCCTACGCAAAGTGTAATCCATGCACCAGCCTCAACAGCATCACCTAAGAGCCTGTTTGAAGTGCAGAATCTCAGACACACCCAGTGCTATGTAGAGCCTACAACGTAACAAGATCCCCAGGTGAGTCATAAGCACATTCAAATTTGAGAAGCAGTACATTTCCTCATCAGATCTTCTGCCTATGAGACAGGCAGGGCAAGTATTATTATTATTTCCACTTCGTATCAGTGGAAACTGAGACTCAGAAGTCAGGTGAGTTTCCCATGCTCGCACAACTAAATGCAGCAGCTGAAATTTGAACCCAGGTCTTTTGATTCCACATCCCAAGCTCTGTCTACTACGTCAGGATTCAGAAGAAGGAGAGACCAGCCGCTGGTTTAACGCAAATGAATTATCCTGGGACCTGACCCCTGTGTGCTTCTGATTGTTTTTCCCACGTGTAAGATGCTCTTTGAAAGTAGTGGTGCTATGACATTGAGCTCAGTCCTCCCTTCAGTCCTTTTTTTCCACTCGCAGCCACCTAACAGCATTTCCAACCCGGGCCAACTGCTTCACAAGTGCAGGCTGTTAGCAATAATTGCCAGCACCTGTCACAGTGCCTGGCATTTAGTAGGCACTCAACAAATGCTTGTTGAGCCAAATAAAATTACCCAGCATTAGCGCAAGCTCTTAGCTGCTGATTGCCGAGGTGCACTGGTGAAGCGATGTTCTGGGTCTCTGTGACTGCTCTCTGTAGTCCTAGAGAAACATTCAAATCACACGCCCTCCTGACAGGAATTGGGGACACTATCTTCTTAACCTGAAGGGCAGATTTTAAAAACAAGTTCCATCATTCACGTCTATCTGTCCCCTGAGGAGGACCCAAGCCGAGAGCTGTGAATGCCCAGAGTGGATGAGCGGGGAATTTAGGGACTCACACTGGGAAACAGGCTCTGCTGCATTTTCTTTGAGTGGAAGCTTGGAGAGTGTGGGAAAAGTCAAGAGCCTTGGCTGAGCCAAGTTTGAAGCCAGGGGTCAGGAGAAAGAGATTACTGGGTGACAGTAACTGGGATCTGCTTGTAAACATTGGCCAGTCTTTGAGGCTTTGGCTGAGATCGCTGACAATGGGAAAAACCTAAAGTTAACCACACCGGGGATTTCAGTGCATATAAATTGACTCAGGGCTGAGTATGAAATGCCTAGTTTTCTTTGATGGCTCCCCCAGGAGAGTAGACATGAAGCAAAGCTCTGAGGAGGGCTGAATTATTATACTGTGAGAAGTTTTCTGAAGACCAGGGCTATGAAGATGGATCCCAGCAGTAAAACTGACAGCTATTCCACTGCTCCTTGCATTTCGCACCTCACACCAAAACATAAAGGAAGGGAATATACTGTCTTTTCTAAGAAAGCTGTCAATCCTCATCCTCTCTGAGCAGGGCATGTATCTGGGGGGTTCCTCTGCCCAGATATGGCTGGTAGAAATGCCCCATCTGTGTGTTCTCACCCAGCCTTCTCAGTTTCTGGTAAAATCTGTGCACACATAAGACAGACAAACCTATAACTTTGCCATCCTTTGCCCACATCAGGTCCTCAGCTACAGAGCACGTGAGCCCCAGATGCAACAAGATGCAATATAGCCTTTGATCATATGAAGATTAAAGAGGCTTAGTTCATCTTCATCCAACTTCCTTAGGAGGCAGCACCATGACTATTTTGCTTCCACATAACAATCTGGGGAGGAGGAGATTCAGCTCTTCTGGTGTTGGGGGGGAGGGGGAAGGAAGCTCCCTCTTTGCCCCTACCCTGCTCAGTTTGTTATGGCCAGGAAATCTCCAGCCTTGGGATTTTTCTAAGAGCTGGATCAGAAAGACAGTAGCAGCTTCAGGGTATATCTGTTTCTAGCTTCAAGGGGTTGCTTTCCAAGATGTGTAACCCCATCCCTACATCCTTTGATTTAGTTGATTTGTCTCATGGCATTATTGGGGGGTAGGTAGCTCTCTTTCCCTCCCTGCTACTCTCCCCACCGAAATCTTCTACTCTAAGCTATTTGTGGGTCGATTCATTCATCCAACAAGAACGGATGTGAGATAATCAACCACCTCCTCTTTGCCACCCCCAGAGTCCCCTACTCAGACTTCTGTCACGGTACTTAAAGCATTTCATTGCATTTATTTGATATATTTTCCTGTATCTCCCCTTCTTGAGGAAAGGGGTTGTATTTGTCTTTATCCTAAGCATCTAACCGGGGTGTCTGGCACATAGGAAATATTCAGTATACTTACTTAAATTGAACGAACGAGGAAGGTAGAAAGGATAAAGACGAATCAGTTGGAGAGATCCAAAACTCAGAAAGAAAAACAACAGATCAAACTGCTTCTCAGTAGCCTGGGCCTGGGGTAAACTTCCAAAATGGTGCTGGGATTGGAGATTCGCTCTTGTCAACTTTGACATTGCTACAGTCTCGGTGTGGTTGCTGTGCTGTTGATAGTGTCACAAAGCTATTTATCAGGGCTGAGGACGGCTTTTAATATATCATCATTCTGAGTGCCACAAAGGACATTTATCAGTGATCGAACATTGCTTAGAGACTGTTGTAACAATACCTTGTTAATTGATTTGGAAAGTTATCGATACACATATCAGTGTTCATTTTTTGTTGTGCATTCTTGAACAGAACCACAAAATGTCAAAGGTGAAAAGATTGTAGAAGGAAGTTCACCCATTTCTTTTTACAAATGAGGGATGGAAGCTCAGAGACTGAGCAAGAACATATCACCAGCTAATGGAACAGCTAGGATTAGAACCAGAGCCTTCCAATTCACCATAAAATGTTTTGAAACTATGGAGAAGATGATAGTGTTTGTGCAAGAGTTACTTCTCTCTTATTCAGGGGACCTGAGCATTTCCTCCTGCTTTCTCTCTCTCTCTCTCACTCTCTCTCTCTCTCATTACTAACAGTTCTTGAGCACTGACTATGTTCCAAGCTCTTTGGTATGCACCCCCCCACCTTAATCGTCACTATAACCCTATGAGGTAAGCCTAATAAAATCATCATCACAGTAATTGTTCTTCCCTTTTTATAGAATAAACTCAGGAAGTTAAACTTGCCCAAGACGATACAGTTAGTAAGTGGCAGAGTTGGAATTTAAGCTCATTATGTCCCACAGCAGAATCCATGCTCTGAATCATTATTTTTATAGCTTTACTCAGATTTAAGCAATATCCCACTATGAAGGACTGAGTGCCCTTGCATGAAAAAAGGAATCAGTCCCATCAAGTAAGTACCAGTCTCCGTTTTATTTTGTACACTTCTCTACTATAGGGGCTTGTAATGGTTTGTTTTTATGTCCATCACTTCCATTACAGTAGAAGGCAAAAGGGTTGTATGTCTTTCATCTTTTAATTTCCAAGACCTGGTACAGTGCCTGGCACAGAGAAGGTGCCTAATAAATGCTGAATCAGTGAGTAGATAAACGCAACGCTGATAGAGCTCACAAGGCTACACACCACCAGCATAACCACTCAGAGTCCCTGAGCTGGGGACTTGATCCACTACATCTGTTCTTTCTGCTTGGTTTCCTTGTGGGAGAAAGAGCAGCCTCTTTCATGCCCTACAGAACAGAAATGTCAGTAAATAATCTTCCAATCTCTGCAGTGTGGTGTCTGGTCGATTACTCCTTCGCTGGGTGCATTCTGGCAGTCCAGTAGGGCACTGGCAGTGAGGATGGGCTCTACCAACCCAGGCGCTGTGGCGCCTGGCATATCAGTAGGTACAACGTCCCACATGAGAAGCTGCCTTTGTTCTGTGATTTAATGCAGATCGTTCATTAGGGGAGGGCCATGCAGGTGGAAGGGGGCAGTGGTTGTCCAGCATCCCTCCTCGTTACTTTGGTGTCTGGAGCCAGGAATCCCTTCCTCTTCCTGGTGGCTTGACTGGACCTCCCTAACCCATGAATGACCTAGGCTTGGCAGCATGGGTCTCATAAGAAGATTACTGAGGCTTGTTGCCTATTGAAGGTTAACCTGCCGTTTTTACACAAAGCCAATTTCCCCCAATCTATGTTCCCAAACTGGGAGAAGGGTTCATGCCACCAGCCCTGATGTCTGCAGATCCTGCAGTGTCTGCTTTGACTTGAAATCTCTGATCCAGACCATATTCACTTCCCTGTTGGGTTTCTCAGCTGGGTGTGCTGTTCGCATGCTTCTAGTCAAAGTTCCAGAGTCCCAGTGTTTGACTCCCCACAGCCACTCCCTCTTCCTGTGGAGGGAACTGACCCGACCTGGCCAGGCAGGGTGGCCCGCCATCCAGGTCTTTGCCCTTCCTAACGGCCGGGGAGTTCCAAGTTCCCACTGGGAGATGGCCTGCTCTCTTCAACCCCTCTCCAAGAATGTGCTCTCCCATGGGAAAGGACACGGAGCCTTCCGCCCTGAGCTCCCAAGAGAGGTGCAGACAGTCACAGGAACGGGAAGAAAAGTCCCCTGCACTATAAATACTTCTCAAATGTCTCCTGTAAATCTCCAGACGTGTCAGCGAGGCACAGGGAAGAGAGCTTGAATTAGAGCCGATTAGAGACCATATTCTCCCGGAGGAGGGCAAGCCTGCCCATCAAGCGAGCCCCACAAGGCCGCGGGGACCACCTCAGGAGGCAGCGTCTCTCCAGACAGCTTTCCCGGCAGCTGCCCCGTGCCGCCGGCTTTGGGGAGGACAGACACTATTTCCCCTTTGCTCTTCTGCCCTTTGTGGCCAGAGAGGCCGGGTCGTCCCGGGTGTGCCCTCTTCCCCGTGAGCGAGGGTGGGGGGAGGGCGCGAGGAAGAACCTAGACGTGGCAGAAGCAAACTGCCCGGGCCGGTGGGTGATTTATGAAGTGCTGAAAAGCATCTTCGAAGCTGTCATTTATCTTACAGCTCTCAGCCTAAATAAACACAGAATCTGCCTAATTATAGTTACAGTGGAAACACAACACCCGAAGCCTCACGGCCATCGCTGCCAGCCCATCTCCGCCCGCGGCCGGGCGCCCGCATCAGCCCACAGCTGCACCCTAGCGGCTGCCTCCGCGCCCGCCCCGGGCTCCCGGCCTCGGCGCGGCGCGCCTTGCCCTGCTTCCCTCCAGACGCCCCTCATCTCCCCCACTTCCCTTCCTCTCTCCGTCCCGTTTCTCTCTTTCTCACGCTCACTCATGCGCCCAGGAGTGCACGTTCCCGAAAATAATTTGTCAAGAGCAGAGGCACCATCTCCATCCTGCCTGGAGACGCACCTGCTTGCCGCCCCCATCCAGATGCAGCAGGAGCTGGAGAGGACCCTTGGCCTGGGTGGATGTTTCTACTCTTTCCCTGTCCTGGGAGCTTCCTTCGGTTGTAGTTCACCAGGTCCAGCCTGGCCCAGGGGACTCCTGCAAGGTCAAAGGGGCTCTTTCTGTTGTTGACTAGATCAGGAAAGGCCTGGGAGGGTCTTTGGTATCACTTAGGGTACAGAAAGAAGGAGAACCTTATTGCTCCTTGGTGTTTTTGTGTCCTCCTTGCTGGATGGTCTTTCCACTCTCTACCACTGTTCCTGGACTTGAACTCAGAATTTCCCTTCCTCCTTGGCCTGTGGGAGGTCTCCTGCTTTTGGAGACTCTTCTGTCCTGGATGTCGAAGCAGAGAGGCAGGTACCTCAATAGCACCCAGGACAGTGATATCATAGGGTGGTTCTGGATGAAACCCTTCCCCAGTGGGGTACCCTCTTCAGCTTGGTCCTGGGGAGGTGGGGCTTAGGGCCAGGGCTGTGTTTGACAAAAGAATTCAGTTATTCTAATAACCAAGGGGTATCAGTCCATGACTAATGGAATCAGAGTCCCCTCAACTCTGCAGAAACCAGTTCCCTAAAAATGGCAATTTCAGAGCTCAAGGCAGTGCATCCACCAGGGACAGTTCTGGATTTCATCCATGTGGTATTAACTTACACGCTAGCATATACATTACACTAGACATATAACTCACTCCTAATTTACTGTTGTCTTTCTGTGTGTGCAGGGTCTTGTTCTTGTAGACAAATTTGGGGATCTAATAACAAAGTAAAGGAAGGATTCCTCAAGGGCAGGTGTAATCTGAGTAAACCTCCTGGAGGATGTGTGCTTTGGAAAAGGATATAAATAAAGAAAGGGCTGCCACCTACCAGTTGGAAGGGAATGGAGAGGAGACCTTGAGGAAAGAGAAACTGGGAGTGAACACAAAGAGAAAGTAACTGCTTGCTCACTAAGAGCACAGACCCGGGTCTTTTTAATCCTGATTTTGCTTCCTAACTCAGCCCTCACTTGTTCTATCAGAGGATTATGGAATGTAGTCCCCCGCTGTTTTAGTTCCAGAGTTGAAACCTAGCCAGAGCAGCCAATGAGTGGACCCATGTAACCGTGAGGGGCTCTGGCAGCTGGATTCAGAAGAGAGGCTCTTGAGTCAAGGTTTTTGATGACACCAGCAGCCTCTCTGCTAGTCTGTGGGTCCCTCGCCTCCCCAAAGCGCAGGAACTCCATCTCTCCCAAATCTAGTCTGTTCAGCCAAGTCTTGGAATCCTGCTCAAAGGAGAAAAATCAGGGCCTTTGCCATAGTATGCAGAGGCGTGTAACAGAGGAGAGATCCATTTTTTACTAGTTATACCACTGCTTATCCATTACAGTAAGATAAAAATACCTGTTCCCTGCCTGGCTCCCAGAGCGCCAATTCAAATGAATGAGGATGTAAAAGCTCATGGTAAGAAAATCTCTCCCTAGGTAGTTCCAGATGAAAGAACGGCTCTTTAGCACTTTGAGTGTGTTAGCCGATGAGGCCTCCCCCTATAGCAGGAGGGGAACTCTCTGCATTTTTTTAAAATAAGGGGCACAGAAAGCCTCAGAACAGTTGAATGAATTTCCTGAAGTCACACAGTAAATTACTTTTGAAGACTTGATTGTTTATCGAATCGCAAATGAGTTGTAAGGAGATTTGGTTTGCATTAACTCTGAAGGCCAAGACAGAAGGAAAACACACTTTAAAGTCGCAGGTCTCTAGACTGGTGAGCAAATACATTTTTAATAGAAAGAGAAGGACTCTCTCCTGGTGTTCTGTTTTGCTGGAGTCTCATTGGTTTTTGTGGGTCTCTCTGTCTTGCCCTGCTTTTTCCCTTGTTCCTATTTTCTCCCCTTGCCTCGAGTCTCTCTTTTCTTCCCTCTTTCTTTCCTTCTGAACATCCCAGTCAGCAGTTTTTTTTCCCCTGCCAGCTCTTTCCTGCCAGCTGCCAAAGCCTCTGCTCCCTCTCGACTTCCTCAGTTGATCCTGCGCAGGAGCTGATAGCTTATCTCCACGCAGCAACAAGAAAAGTGAGATAGTGGGCTCAGAAGCCAGCCACCCCAGAGCATCTTGGGAAATGGTCTGCTGTTGTGAACTGTTCGGTCCTCACAACCTCACTCCCACCTCCAAGCCAAGATCACACGTAGATGCTTGTCTCCTCTCTCTCTGGTCTAGTCTGTGCTTCTACAGTCAGCTTAGGGCAGACAAAAGAAAAGGCCTGGACAGCTGAGGGTGCACATGTCCCCTTGTCTTTCAGATATCCAACTTGAAAGGGAGTTTAAGTCCTGGCTTTGTCTCTAATGTGCTGTGCAACATCAGAAAAGTCACCCAGTCTCTCTGAGCTCCAATTTCTGCAGACAGGTATAATCCAACCGGAGTGGGTTTTTATGTATTTGACCCCAGGTTTAGGGCACTGGTAGGTCCTATCTGAGGAGTGGAGAGTAACTGCCATTTCCAGTAACTTCTGATACGGCATGCCCTTGCACTTTTCTGTTTCCCTTTTCTGTCACTTCATTCTGCACCCCAATGACCTAACACTGAAATTTTGTCCCGGGCAGGAATGATCTCACCTGGAGTGCTCCCAGTTTCAATTCTGAGAAAGCCCTGGGGCTTGGAAGTATATTATTCATTGGTTCTCTATCTAATAAATATGCAACTTTTCCTCTACTAGAAAAATAGTTTCCATTCCCACAAGGCAATAAAAAGTAAAGAAATTGCTTCATCTTCTGCTTTGGTCTAAGCCAGTGGTTCTCAAATGGGAGTGACTTTTGCCCCCATCCCTCCAAAAAAAAAAAAAAACCAGAAGAGCTATTTGGTATTGCTTGGAGACATTTTAGGTTGAGAGGGGTTTGCTACTGGCACCTAGTGGGTAGACACCAAGGACGCTGCTAAACATCCTGCTGAGAAAGGGACAGCCCCCCACAACCAAGAATTATCGGGTCAAAAATGTCAGCTGGGCTGAGGTTGAGAAACCCTGGTCTAAGTCATCATATCATCATAACAATGTCCTTGCTGAAGTTCTGGGGCCTCACAGAATGTGGAGGTGGCAAGGATTTGCCCTCAGAAGGCCCCCATGTAACAGGGAAATAGTGCCTCTGGATTAGGAGGCAACCTGTCTGAGAGGAGAGACAAGTTTCTTAACTCCATGCTTGAGGAATTTATGGCGTAAAGAAAGCCACCTGGGAATATGATATATTAAATCAGTATTTATCCATTCAACAGGTATTTATGGAGCTCCTCCTGTATGACAGGTCCTGTGTAAGGTGTTAAGGATGTCCGAAGTGAGTTCTCAATCCATACGCCTACACCCAGGAGGGAGTTTCCCTTCCTCTTGGTCTCATTTCCAGTCACCATCGTGGGCAAGATTTGACCAAATACTCGTGAGTGGAAAGGACACAGGGAACTGAGTAGGAACAAAGTTGGATGTGTTGATGGGCAGTGCTTAGAACAACAGAAGCCAGACTTGTGAAAAGAAAAGCAGATTTGGGTTCCATTGTAAGAGCAGGTAAGCATTCCTGGATTGAGACGGCCACAGAATGGAGATGCTGCTGCGAAGTGGGACCTGATGATTTCTATTGGACTTAGGCCCAGTAACCGAAATTCTCTGAGTTGCATGAACTAACAGGATTCAACGTGGCTTTGCAATACGCCTTGGAGCTCACGGTAACTGCTCTATGAATATGGTAGGAAGAGAGAAACGCTGGCAAACCCAGTGCAGCCTGGAAGTGTTCTTACGTGGAGATCTTCCTCCTTTACCCACCTTGTACAAAGGAATTCACTTGCCCTGGGTGAAGGGAAAGGAGGGACCTTAGAAAGTGGGAGTTCTTGTCAGCATTGGCATAAGTGGCAGTAGGCCAAAGACTTGATTCTGAATTGTCCTGCCTTTAGAGATGTGAGCAAATTTTTTTTATCTCATATAGTAGGATACAGGACAAATAGGCTTCTACTGGAAAAGTAACATGCGTTCATTTGACTCCATTTACTGAGCACTTACAATGTACAGGAATTATTCCAAGTACTCCAGGATGCATTTATTGATTACTTACTCTTTCACAGTAAGTCATATATTGAACCTCTACTGGCACTGTGCTAAATGCTTGGGATACAGAAATAAAACACAGCCTGTCAATGGTCCATGAAGAAACAACCATTTCTTAAATTCCTACATACTAAGCTTCAAACTAAGAACTTTATGCACATTATGTTTATAATACTCATAATAATCTTGAGCCTATTTTATAGACGAAGAAAACAAAGGAGCCCCAATTTTTTTAAACTGAAGTATAATCGATTTCCAATGTTGTGTTAGTTTGAGGTATATAACAAAAGTACTTCAGTTTTACACACACACACACACACACACACACACATATATTCTTTTTCAGGTTCTTTTCCATTATAGGTCATTATAAGATATTGAATATAGTTCCCTGTGCTATACAGTAGGTCCTTGTTGGTTATCTATTTTATATATGTTAATCCCAAACTCCTAATTTATTCCTTCCCCCTTTCCCCTTTGGTAACCATAAGTTTGTTTTCTATGTCTGTTTTCTCCTTCAGTTTTGTAAATAAGTTCATTTGTATCATTTTTTTAGATTCCACATATAAGCGATATCATATGATAATTGTCTTTCTCTGTCTGACTTACTTCACCTAGTATGATAATCTCCAGGAAAGGACTCCCAATTTTTTAAGCCAGTTGTATGGCATTTCCTCAAAAAATTAAAAAGAGGATTACCATATGATCCAGCAATCCACTTCCAAAAGAATTGAAAGCAGAGTCTCAAAGAGATTTGTGTACACCCTTGTTCATAGCAGCACTATTCACAATCACCAAAAGGTGGACGCAACCCAAGGGTCCACCAACAGATGAATGAGGAAACCAAGTGTGGTATATACATACAATGGAGTACGATTCAGCCTTTAAAAAAGAAGGAAATTCTACATTTCCTATGCTAAACTTGAATGAACCTTAAGGGCATTATGCTAAATGAAATAACTCAGTCACAAAAAGACAAATACTGTATGATTCCTCTTATATGAGGTACCCAGAGTAGTCAAATTCATAGAGACAGAAAATGGAACGGTAGTTGCCAGGGGCTGGGAGGAGCGGGGCAGGGGAGTGGTCGTTCAATGGCTATAGAGTCAGTTTTTCAAGATCAAAAGAGTTCTGAAGATTGGTTACACACCAATGTGAATACACTGAACACTAGTGAACTGTACACTGAAAAACGATAAAGATGGTAAATTGTATGTTGTGTATATTTTACCACAATAAAAAAAATTTTTTAAGCTTAAGCCACATATCCAAGTTCTGATTCTAAAGTCCCATTTTTTTCCACTACGAAAACAACTATAAGATAAGGGGGAAAGGAATACATCCTTAGAGGAATCCAGATGAGGAATCATTTATTAACGTGTCATCCTTTGCGTCCAAAGATGACAACATCACTATTTTCCTTTGGGCAATTGGGGCCAGAAGGAGGTACTAGCCAATAGCCTCACTCCAAGTCAAGATTTAACATCATTTGCAGAGTCTGATGCAGTTAAAGATTCAGGCTTCTCTTCTCAAAGTCTTTGTTCAGAAAGATCTTTACCCCCTTCCCCAATCTCATCCACCCTCTTCTAGCCACGCATGCTGCTTTGCAACTGCTCACAGCCAAGAACCGAGATCACTCTTAGTGGAACCAAGTTTTACAAAGGCAGAGATGTGGAGAGGGCAGCCCCTGGCAAACCTGTGAAGCAGGCAAAGTTTATTTTCAGGCCTCGGGCTTTCCTTTTCTGCAGCTGGCACAGGGCTAAGAGTCAGGAGACTTGAGTTGTAGCTTCTGCTACTAACTTGCTGCGTGACCCTGGAGAGACAGCTTCTTCTCTGAGCCTTGATTTCTGCATTTGCAAGGTAAGGGGTTTTGTTCTACGTGGTGTCTGCAGCTCCCCCTCCAATATTGACCCTGGAGGAACTTTGAACCCTTGACCTCTTCACTCCACTACCTCCCCAGGGTCCTCCTGCTCTCTCATACCTTCTCTTTTGGCAAAACTACTCTGGACCAGTTCTGATACATTCATTCACGCACAGGCACATTTTCTCCCGAGGGTATTTGCATTTCCACTGGGATCCAGATGAGAATGAATGAGGCTCTAACTTGGATTTCTTTTGATTGCAGAAGCAAAGGGCTGTTTGAAGGGTCGGGTGGAGGTGGGGGGAAGGACTCACTCCAGCTGCTGATGGAAAGCAGGGCCCAGCCCAGGGCTGAGGCCTTGCTTGGGTGCAGATCTCGGCACACCTCTCCACATGTGGCCCAGGTGTGAACCCACCATACATCTTCCTCTCTTGCCAGGGACTCTGTAGGGATGCTGGCAGCCCCTCTGTCTCTGAGGAAGTCAGTTCCAGCTCAGATGCTGATGAGGTCATCGGGATCCCTTGTCTGAGCTGGAATTTGGCAGGAGGGCTCGTGGGGCAGCTGTTTGTGGTTTCTCTTTTCCTCTGAAGGAAGGTCTGAGCAGATGATCTCTTAGGAGCTGCCTGTTTCCATGTGAAGGAGAAGCAGGATGTGGCTCCGGATCAGCGGAATGGGAGTGGGGTGGCAGAGGGTGTCTGGGGGTGTCTGGGGCAACACAAAAGTGACATATTTTGTGAGGTGAAAGATCCCAACTTCTTTCAATAACTTCCTCAACTCCACTTTTGTTCTTGGGAAACCCCATTTCTTACTAATATTTATTCATGAGGAGTTTTGTTTTTGGAGATTTTGAGGAGCAGCTGCTTTGGGGTCCGAGGGAATTCACCCACTGTGAAGGCAGCTTTTCATCTACTCAGGGCAGCCAGGCTTCTCATCAAGAAAACATCAGCTCCTCGAGGCGGAGGGGCCTGCAACTCCAGCAGGATTAGTGTGCTGCTGCGGAGGGCTCCCGGCATCCTCTGCTGGCCAGACAGCCCTGAGGCCTGGGGGCAGGACACAGGGGCGTCCACGTGACGGGACAGGCATCCCTGCCTGGGGACCTCGCGGAGCCTCTTTGGCCAGCAAATCGCTACACTGGAGGCTCCAAGGACTAGGAGTTCCAGACAGTCCTCGTCTTTCAGAGGCTTGTGTCTAATGGGAGAATCCAGAGACTTCTACTCTCCCCACCCCCAGAAAACAAATCCAATGGGACATACAAATGAGTGCCCAGTGGGGAGTGCGGAGGGAAGGCAGAATTAGAAAAAGATGTGCACAGGGTGGTTTTTATTGGGGAAGTCAGGAATTCTAGAAAGTCAAAGTTGGCAGGAACTTACTAGTCCAACCCTTGTATTTTCCAGACAGAGAAATTATGGGAAGTGACTCGTGTAAAGAATGCATCAAAGATGAGATTCAAAGATAGGTCTGGCCCTAGCCCAGGGCTCTTTCCTTTACATCTGATCTCTAAATGTCTGGTTGGCCCAGCATTCTAGGACAGCATGACTCAGCACGGCTCACTCACTCTGCGACTTCCCAACTAGCTCCTCCTCATGCTTACAAGTTTTGGTCTGGGTTTCTGCTCATCCTTCACTGTTCACTGCTTTCTTTTTTAATGCCCATCTGAGCAAACTCAGCTCTGTAATGCTCATGGGATTGTAGACATAAGGCTCCAGGTTCCACATGAAAGAGAGTCCTGGGAATGTTTTGGCCCCAAAAGGGGGCAGTGACCTTCCATAAGGAAAGATGTAGGGAAATCAAGACTGTCCTTAGTTCTTCCTGAGGCGGACTAGTTCCTCTCCTTGCCCACTGCCAGCTCTCCGTACAGACACCGAGCCCCATCCCCCAGGGCTTCACCTGGTCCTGCCTCCCTGGCTGCCTTCTTTCCACCCCCCTCACCCCCATTTCAGGTCTGGAGCTTTGAAAAGTGTTTGTCACTGAGCACTTGGACATTTAGATTATTACTCCTCATTCCACACTCTTTACTGGTTTTGCTTTCCCTTTTCAAACCCTGAACACACTCCTGATGTCATTCCAAATTCTAAAAAAAAAAAAAGAGAGAGAGAGAATTCTTGGATATCTGCACTAAATGGGAATGGGAGATATTAGTGACTGAGGTCACAGATGGGGTAAAAGGGTAGAAACTAGATGATGAATCAAGCCATCTGGCTAGGCTCTCCTACTGCCCTACTGTGTGCAGAGTCTTGGGCAAAGCCTTTAACATCTCTGTGCTTTAGTGTCTTATTTATTGGGTAAGGATAATACTGCTTGACTCATCAGGTACCAAGTGTTGATTTATATCTTATTTCATATTCTATTTGGATACTACAGTCACAAAGATCCTCACGCCTAAGGTCAGGAAACCGATGTTCTGCGAGGGCTCCCCTTCTGTCAAATTGCTGCAGGTGGGAAGCCAACCTGGAGGCAGGTGTTCCTAGGAACAGTATAGCAAGGCGACTCTAAGACCCCTGCAATGGGAAGCTCTTGCAGCTGGAAGTCAGGACACCAGTCCACTCCCCCCTTTACTGTTCTACTGTGTATGGAATCGCAGGCAAGTTCATCTCCCCACCTGAGTTTTCCCATCTGTAAAATAAGAAGAATTAAAACTTGTTTGAAAGCTTCCACACATCCCCAATTCAACTGGGGATAAAGTTCGTTTCAAGAAGCTCTTGAAGTGTTAGGGAAGGAAGAGGCTGTGTTAACCCAAAATAGTTTTATTAGTCTCGGTTTCCAGAAGGAAGGAGTGTACAGAGCTTCCTCTAGCTCAGCACCTGGGTGGTGGCTGGAGCCTGCCAGGGCCTCCATCTGCCCACGTCAGAGGATGTACAACGAATGGTGGTGCCAGAGGCAGATGCAACAGAGAGGGAGCTATGCTTCACCAGCTTGTCAACATGTCATTAGGGTGTTCCTGTGGGAACCAAGAGCAGAGGCAGGAGGCAGGAGACGTGGGAGGGAGGGAGGCGGGAGGAGGGAGGAAGAGAGAGAAATGGAAGAGATGAAGGGGTTCATGCCAGTACCGCATTCATCCCTGTCAGGAGGAGAGCTCTATCAAACCAAGGCCAGGCCTATAAATCAGACCATAATTAGTTGCAAAGAGAAAGCTTTAACATCCTCATCAAATTGATTAATACATCTTGCAGCTCAGGACAGGCTGGCCCTGCCTCGGAAAAACTGCAAGCTCGCCCAGCTGGGTGGGGATGGAGTAGGGAGAAGGGACCATTCTGGCTGTAGCTGCATGGAGCCCGCTGAGTTCTGCCCCTCTGTTTACTCACTTGAAGGAACCTCTGACAGGTGGCAGGCGAGGCCAGCTCTTAGTCCAGGAGGTCATTGTGGGCCTGGAGCCCAGAGAATCAAATGAATGTGCTAGTTTTACTGGGAATCAGCCCTGAAACCACTGACAAATTATTTTTTTCCTTCTGGGTCTCAGTTTCACGATCTGCAAAAAGGACACGTTGGACCAGAGGAACTTCGTTTCCTTCCACTTCTGACACCATAAATGTCTATGAGCCTAATGGACAAGGACATTTAAAGGTCATGGCCAGTGAAGACCTGACTACAGAGTCCATTTCTAGAATACCCAATGGGAGGTCAGAAGTTTGGGACATGCTTAAATAAGTTGGCCTCACTCAAGCTTGAGATTACCAAGCTTCGCCTGTGTGTCCTTTCCTGAATGCTTTTATCCTTCAAGGCAACACAGAAAGAAAAGATACAGGTTAACTTGGATTTACATCCTGACTCAACCAGTTATTAGCCATGTGTTTGGGGAAAGTTACCAAACCTCTTCAGCTTCCTCCTCTGTAAGAGAGGAATAATAATGTCTCTCTTCCTGGGCCATAATGAGGTGTAGATAAAATATATGGTTGACAGGTAATCACTAGCAGTATTATTCTTCAGATGACTCTTGATATCTTAATCATGGCATCGAAATCACATGGAGACAAAAGTAAAGTCCTGATTCCCCACAGGATGGCCAACTAGTCACCCTCCTGGGATGTTGTATGAATAGGCAGCATTTTGTTGTGTAAAAATCACTGGACTCGAACTTGGAAGGTTTGGGTTCTGAGCTCACCTTGGCATCTTATGAGTTGAGTGACTTCGTGCAAGACCCTTCACCTTTCTGAATTTGGCCTTCCTGAATCTGGAATGTTTTCACATCCAATCAGATAATGTGTATAAATGACCTCATAAAATATAAATCACTATTCAAATAGAAAGCATTTGATAACCAATGTTCTGGATATCAGTCACCCTTGCCTGCTGCTCACTGCCCTGAAGTCTCATATCTGGAAAAACAAATCAAATAGGTTTTTCTTCAAGCCCTTGGGACATGCTTCATTGCTCAGAGGGACCCTGTGTCCTTATGTCTTCTATGAATCACACTTTTCTGGTTTCCTGTTTTAACAGAAACTCTGACCTAATTGCTTATGATAAATGGAGATTCTCTATTTCTTGGTATTTGGAACACATATTGGTTGATGTAGTGAGATTATAAAAAATTCACTCTTTCCTTCTTCTAGAATAATTGAACTGTTGGGCATATGGCTGTATATCTATATGTATGTATTTCCCAGTCTTCTTGGCAGTTAGGATGACCATATGACTAAGTTCTTGGTAAGGGAATGTAAACAGCAGTGATGTGGGCCACTTGTGGGCTGGGACTTTGACAAATGGGTATGCCTCTTCTATACTTTTTATTCTTCCTGGGACCCAGAGCATGAGTACCCTCAAGCCAGTTTGGACCAGGAAGACAAAGGCCACCCTAGGGGATGCTGGAAAAGCAAGAATGAAGGAACCTGGGTCCCTGAATGACAGCATGGAGAACTTCCTGCCAACTTGGAACTCAGACTGTTCTGTGAGAGAAAAATAAACCTCTATCTTGTTGAGCCATTATATTTTGGGACATCTTTATTAAAAAAGAGTTTAATGTTTTATCCTCACTATTTATTTGCATTGCTTGTCCCTCGGGAGTCCAGAAGTTTTCTTACCAACCCCACTATGTCTATGTCCCACAGCACCAAATGTGGAAGACACGTTAGGAGATTCCGCTGCTCCTGGTGTATTTGAAGGCTGGGTCTGCTTCTGGATCAGAGTCATCTTCTGGTAATAACTTTATTAAGAAGCTGTCGATCCATATATACTCAAAACTATCCCACCCCCCACCTAAAATAATCAGGTAGGGGGAAGGTGCAGCAGAAAATAAGACAGCTGTAGATGGAGGGGGCCTGGAGGGACCCACAGGCATCTGAATTCTGACTCTGGGCTAGGTGATGGGGCAGGGAGAGCTCAGGGACCCCAGACCCAGAGAAATGGACCAGAGGTGCCCACGTGACTTGTCACATGAGCCTCTGATAGAGGAAGTGGGATTTTCAAAGTCTGCACAGCTTTCTTAGGCTTCTAACACCCAAGAAAACTTGACCCTCACCTACTGACCCCTTGGCTTTCTCATCTGTCTGTCATCATCAGTCAGGATTTTTACATAGCCTCTGACATTTAGAAAGCCTCCCTCCTGACACTCATGCTTCCCCTTGTGGAATGTGGCCCTGGACAGACTCAGAATTATCCTTTAAATGTTTAACTGGGCTCCTGATTTAGAATGTGAGGACTGAATACCCTCTTTCAAAAGCCAAGAGCTGGGGAAGTCTTCCTTGTGGGATCACGAGGAAGAGGAGAAAATGGAGGGAGAACATGGCACCAAATAGCCACAGGTGGGAACCAGAGTGGGGAGGAGGGCTCGCCTCACTTTGTCACACCACTGGCCCGAATCACAGGGCAGGGCCGGAAGGGAAGCGCCAGTTGCAAATGCTCCCACCTCATCTCACAGCTCACCAAATATTATGGCCTAGCACATAAAAACCAGAGTGCTAAGCTGCCAGGAGTATTAAACTCAAGGAGCTGTGACCAGAAGCAGGCGGGCTCTGGGGACAGGAGCGGGGAGGCGGCAGGCCAGCAGCTCCCACTAAGCCCTGTGTCTCTCAGGCAGCAACTGAAACCAAGCAGGAAACAGCCTTTGCCCCGAAACCCACCTCTGCCTCCTGCTTCTCCAAGGTGAGAGCATTTAGGGGAGTCCCGTGCCCCCTCAGCAGGAGCAGGCTGCCTATAAGCAGAAAATAAAGGCTTTTAAGCCACATAAATCAATGAAAATTAGCAGGAGTCAAGGTGAAAAATCCATCCTCCACCACTTGGATGTTTGAGCCAAGATTCTCGGTCATTTAGAGCCATATAATTAGAGTGATCTGATCTCTGTCTCTTTTTTTTTTTCCATCCTCCCTTCCCTTTCTAGACAAAGCCCTCTCCAGTAAGGCAGGTTTCCAGTGGCCGCTAGCTCTTCTGGCTGGAAGCAAGCATGTGTACCTGTCAGCTCAGCACCTTGATGGATCTCAGTGCTACCTTGGTTCGCCTCCTCTCTGCCTGCCCCTTAATGAACAGTCTGCCCTGGGGTAGGTATGGGTTGTGGGTGGGGAGCCCACGTTCTGAAGAATGTTGCAGAACTGAAGAGGTGTGATTGCTGACCCCGAGTGAAATGTGGCATCATCCCAGAGGTGAAGGAGGGGTCTGGAGTAATCAGAACCCCTAACCTATGACCTCTGAACTGGGGAGAAGATTGATGATGGCATGAAAGTTTCCCAGTCCTGTGCCTCCTGCCAGATTAGGAACACAATCCAGCAGCTGATGGAAGTGTGAGCTGGGACCCAGAGAGGTTCAGTGCCTGGATTTGTCTCAGAAAACCAGGATCTAGAGGGACAAGGTGGTACAGGAAGTGAAGGTGGAATTCAGAATCGGAGC
Source organism: Vicugna pacos (assembly GCF_048564905.1). Lineage (NCBI taxonomy): Eukaryota > Metazoa > Chordata > Mammalia > Artiodactyla > Camelidae > Vicugna > Vicugna pacos. Next base: position 35,956,059 of record NC_133002.1, on the reverse strand, counting down.
AACATAGGTTCAAATCCTATCTCTGTCACCTACCACCTAGATGACAATCGAACAAGTGTCTTAAGCTCTTGGAGCCTCAGTTTCCACATCTTTAAAATTAAAATAATATCTCACCGAGTTGTAGGGAAGACTGCATGAAGTAATGATGTAAATTTCCTAAACATAGTTCCTGGAAGGCAGCATTCTCTCACAACAAGATACCTTCCAGCCTCTCAACTCTTCTTGCTCAAGGCTGTTTAGCAAGTTGGAAAAGGAATCAGAGCCTCAACCTGGGTCACCTAACTTCTCATTCAGTTCCTGGTAGGATGAGAGTCTACCCACAAAAGGCTCTCGGTCTAGATGGATTAACTGAATGACAGAGCAGAATTAGAAGTTCCCTCTAGAAGGCAGACTAGAACATGCCCGCTCTGAGGAAGAAGGAATCACCTGCAGCACGGGGCTGTGCAGTATACAATGCCAGGTTCAAGTCCTGACTCAGCCTCTTACAAGTCGAGACCCTGGGCAACTCCCTGGGCTTCCGTTTCCCCCAATGTAAAGTGGTTAGAATTATAATTCTTGCCACAGAGTGGTTCTGTGGTTCAAAGAAAAAGTGGATGGGAAAACCCTTTGCAAATGACCGTATATGTATAATGGAATATAGTCTATAACGGAATATATGGTTATACTGCAAATAGTTTTATTTATAGAATTTCTCTTAGGAAAGAAATTCTGCTTAGAAAATGCCTCGATATGTGCCTATCATATGGCAAATGTTGCCAGACTTTGTAATTAAAAAAAGTTTTTTTTTAACTTTATTTTTTGTTGGGACGGTAATTAGGTTTTTACTTATTTATTTTAATGGAGGTACTGGGGATTGAACCCAGGACCTCATGCATCCTAAGCACGTGCTCCACCACTGAGCTATACCCTCTCTCTAACGACATGCTCTTTGGAGCTCCTGCTTTCTTTTAAATAATTATTTTTATTGAAGTATAGTTTGTTTGCAATGTTGTGTTAATTTCTGGTGTACAGCATGGTGATTTAGTTATACATATATATATTCTTTTTCATATTCTTTTCTTTTAGTTTTCATTTATTTATTTTTGGTTTTTTGGGAGGGAGGTAATTAGGTTTATTTACTTATTTATTTATTTTAATGGCAGTACTGGGGATCGAAACCAGGACCTCGTGCATGCTAAGCAGACACTGTGCCACTGAGCTATACCCTCCTCCCTTACCAAAATTTTAGAGAAGGGAGAGTATTGCTCTGATGAGAGAGAGGAAGAAGGAGAGAAAAGAGGAGGGGGAGTGAGGCTCCAACAGGCTAGAGACCAGGCATGGTGAAGAGGCCAGAGAAATTATATACTGATAGGACTGACCAGTGGTGTTTTAAGAATGATGACACCCACATGCCCACATCAGGTGTTTGTGCTGCGTACTGTGCACTCTTCCTCTTGTGCCCCTGCAAAGTCAGGGGTGTCTATCTATTAAACTCACCATTATTGGAGCCCCGGCCACATACATCTAGTGATTGACACACATTCTTTCATTTATTCCTCCTGTAACTTTCCGCAGATGAAGAAATGGAGGCTCAGGAAACTTGGATAACTCACTCAAGATCACACAAGTGGCAGCTGGTAGGAAGGGATTTTAATCCGTGTCCAGCTCTGGGTACTGTACCGTGTTGCTCCCGGGGCCTCAGTTCTCTGAGGTTAAAAAGTCGCTTAACCTCCCTGGACCCCAGTTGTTCTGTCTCTAAGAAGAAATGTCTCTATTGCTTCTCCCTTGCTCACTCAAATACTTGACAGATGAAAGAGGTAATAGATGTAAAGTACTTTGAGAGCTTTTAAACAAACATCCCCATTGTGAAAGTAAGCTATTATTAATACCACACCTCACATGCCAAAAGGCCTGCTTAATCCACCCTGCCCTGAGGTGCCAAAGAGGACATTTCCCCCTCTGTTTAGTTTATCTTCTCTTGTCAAGTGCCAAGTCTGTTCCACTTTGCTTTCTCTCCACAGAAACCGAGCATATGGCTCTCCCCTAAAAGTGTTCCAATCCAAATACTGTGCCCATCTCAAAGGATTCCCTTCCTCCCGTTCATCTTTCCAGCCCCCTCCAAAGGTAGGGACTAACCCCCACGGTGTGCCAGAAAATGTTTAACAAACAGCTTTCCAGAAAAATTCCTGTCCTGATCAATAGCATTTGCCAATTTCCTTGGTGTAAATATTTCCACCATGCCTGATTTCAAACTATCATTGTGACATCACTGAGTGCAGAATTGGGAAGAGACGTAGGCACCATTATGTAGTATTTCTACTGTATAACTACAACAGACATAAGTAACTCCAAAAGGTTAGGATATGGTAAAATTCAGCAAAATAATTGAGAAGGGAGGAGTTTTTAGTATTTTCTAATTTTGTTTTAAAATATAATTTATTTAATGGTAACTTTATTTAATTTCAGTTTTTTTTAAAAAACAACTGTTGCCAAAATTCTTGAAAATTTAAAAACCAGTGCTCACAAAGCAGCTTCAGTCTGTCCCCGTGTGACTCGCGTGTGTACACGGAAACAGACAGAGTGTAGCCTGGAAGCGAAGACATGTTGGAGAGAGTGCCAAGTGCTCCTGTGACATATTTTTCTATTCCAGAAACAAGAATCACACAACAGATCCCTAGATTGAAAATGGCTATCTCTGTCTCAAAGATTCTTTTTTTTTCTTTCCTTTTTTTTTTAAATTGAAGTATAGTCAGTTTACAATGTTGTGTCAATTTCTGGTGCACAGCACAATGCTTCAGCCATACATGAATATACATATATTCATTTTCAAATTCTTTTCGAAGATTCTTAAATTGGAAGTGCTCGTTTGTCCCATTCCCTAACCATGAGCAAGAACTCTGGAGTCTGGTCTCCAGGATCCCATGTTGATGAGGGTCCTGTTGTGAAAACAGATCCACACTCGAACAGGGTTTGTTTAAGAAGAGTTTGATGAAGGTGTATTTCTAAAGATGCGGGCAGGAGTCATAGCAATTCACAGGATGGTGAGGTTAGCCAGAGTAGGGAACTGTTAGCACTGTAGACCTGAAGGGCTGGGGAAGGAACAGTTCCCAGAGTCTGGGAAGAGCTGCAGGAGAGGGTGCCCCACAGGAGCTGTGGCCTTTAGTTGAGGGACTGGCAGTTGGCAGGGACTAGGGGAATAAGGACCCCCATCTCTAGCTCCCCCTACCTACAGCCTTCTCCAGTGATTTGCTGCATGATGTAAACGTGCCCTCCTTCCTCTTTAAAAACTTCAGGTAAAGTCACTGTTCTTGAGCATTAACCATGGCCTGAACCCAACCAGAAGTCAGAGGACAAGGGAGCCTGTTGAAGTAACTCTTAAAGATCACTTCCCAGCATCAGCACCGAGAACAGTGGAGGAAAAGTTTGGAGAGTGGCTTTGGAAGGGCAGAGAGATCATGCAGCACAGGTCCTTGGGGGCTCATTGGGAGAAGTCGTTTCTATCCCAGCACCCCAGGCTCATGCTTCTGAAACTTCAGTGGGTGTACTCACCATCTAGGGATTACAGGCAATTTCTGATTCGCTAGGTCTTGGCTGTGGCCTAAGATCCCAGGTAAGGCTGATGCTGAGGCCTGTGAACCAGCCTTTGGGTAACAGGGTCTTAGGCCATACCCACCCCACCCCCAAGCCCCAGTGGGCTTGTCTACCTAAGGGAAAATCAGAGCTGTAAAAACCCCTTAATCATTCCCTTCCCACTTCATACCTCCCTTCCTTTCCTTCTCTTCAGATACTCTCTGGTGCGACTCAGTTATCCAGCAACAACTGGGAAATCTGTCCTCCCACTCTCCCAAGGCCAAGCTAGCAAGAGGTGGCTCTGCAGCCCCCTTGCACTTGAAAGCAGGCCTCTCCACTGGAGGAAACCCTTAGAGAATATTCCTAATCCCCCCCCCCCCATTTACGTTTTCTTTCCTTTGTCCTCACCCCTACAGTCACAGCTGCTCGAGAAAGCCAGTGATTTCCCAAAAGGAAAAAATTTTCAGCCAAGCCCTGGGATGGGATAGGGGAAAGTGCCCCCACTCCCCATTAGAATTTTCCCCTGGGTGGAACAGCAACCCAATGGCCATTCCACTTCCGGTGCTGCCAGGGTGTCATTGTTGAGGCCCTGGCTATAATTCAGGCCCCTGCTCCATCCCTGGCACCTAATGCAAGCCCTTTTGAAGGCACAGCTCTGGAAACAGTTCACAAACCCCCAAAACTGAATAAACAAATGTGTTTGTGTTTGTGTGTAGGACGTATGGCCACCGGGAGAAAAATCTTGGGCAGTAGTCCCATTCCTGGACATGCAGAAGCCAGAGATGTTCTCATTCCTGGAATAATGGGAACCCTCCCTCACTCAGCTAGTGATGAGTGCTAGGAAGCAGGTTAAGCCTTCCTTCTTTGTAGGTCAAGGACGCATGGCTTGTGAGGTTTAGGAAGGATACCGTTCTGTCAGCTGCGTTCAAAAACGGGAGGAAGCAGCTGGGGTTTTAGTTCCTGGTATAAGGAAGTTTGGCCCTAGGGGTGTCCCCATTAATTCCAGATACGATGCAGGTGTGTGTGCTAGCTTATACAAGTGACATAAGTTCACTGGGGTGGCCAAGGAAGGGAAAGCTGAATCAGGATGGCTTAACACAATTCCTTCTCTTTGGAACCTAGATAATCTGAAAGAGGGACAGTGAAACATCAAAGGTCATTAGACTAATACCTTTTGAGGCTTTCCTCATTACCTGTATTCACTCACCACGGCTACGTAGGATAACCTCCCTGCACAGGTCTAAGAAAAAGGCAGAGTGAAGTGAGGGTTTCCCAGGGATGGCCTATTAGTAAGATCATCAAGATACCCAGACCCCACGGGTAAAAGACCCCTTAAAGGACGTGTGTCCGGAGGCCTGGGGTTAGTCCTCTTGCTCCTTTTCCCAAGAGAACGCGGAAGAGGCTGAGTCCCCAGATTCCCGGCTAGGGAACATACTGCCCCATCACACTCTCTGTCTCACTTATTTGGCACTTATCATAAAGACTCCTGACACCATAGAGCACTTTACAGTTTACAAGGAACTCTTCAAATACATTGCCTCGCGTAATTTTTACAAGAAACCTATGGGATTAGGCGAGGCAGGTTTATCACCATTTTATAAACGAGAAGCTGAGGTTCCAAGAGGTTAAATAACTTACCTAAGGGCACAAGACGCCTAGGTGGTGGAGCCAGCACTGGCATTCAGGTTTCCTAGTACAATAGCCTTCCTTAACACTGTCTTCCTTCTCACATACTTCTTTGTCTAGCAGCTAATTTGTCAGTATTTTCTGATTTTTCCCTTACAGGTATGAAAATACCCTGACAGAATTTTGTCTCTCTGCTTTACGAATATTTCCTCAACACCTACCAATGTCTGACACATAGTATGTGCTTAATAAAATTACATTGAATGAGTAATAAAGGAAATTGATTACAAGCCACCAGAAGGTGGGGCACTAACTTGGACATCTTGGTAGCCCTCACAATAATTACACCATGGAAGAGTAAATATTATTGATAGGAAAAATGACCTAGTATCCAGAGGGTGTGACTAACTCCCAGAAAGTCATCTGCCCTGGGAGGTAATATATTCAAGGAAGAGTGTCCTCGCCATGGCTTCTAGAATTCTATGCACAGACTCTATTCTTAACATTTCTTATTACCTTCAACAACCCCTCGCTCATCCACAGGGTGAAGACATTTGCCCTGTGAACAGATGCCCAGAGGTTCAGACCTGCGGGTCTTTGATTTAGGAAAGAGGCACGATGGTTTGTGTCTCCATGTGTTCCCACTGTCACCAGATAGAATAAAACGGCTTGTTTCTCTTGGCAGCCTCCACCCAACAGTTCCCCATGTGTGTGTTGCTTTCTTCAATTTTCCCCTCTACAAAATCTGGTCATGTTTAATAACAATAAATCAGAAGAGAGATTGCAGCCCGAAGAGAAGTCTGGGGCAGCCAGGGTTTCCACATCTGGGGCCCATTCGGGTTGAAGCGATGACAATTCCTAATAAATGTTAATGGAGAACCTCCTCAGATTCATACACTCCAGCCATAATTTAGCCTGTCTCCACGCCAGATGACCTTTTGAACATCCACAATATACCCATCATAGCACCAGCTAAAGCCCTGGATTGCTTCCTGCATAAGAAGTGGAAAAAAACAAGGCCTGTTGTTATTGATTGCATTTCTCCATTTTCCTCTCCTGGATTTTTCTTCAAAGGCTCACAGGGCCTTGGAGGCCCCCAGCCACCCAAGCGGTTAGAGGCAAGGGAGTCAGGTTGAAGGATGTTCCCCTCTGCTCCTAAAGGAGCTTCACAAAGTCTGACAGCCAATGCTGTTCCCACAAGAGACAGGGCTGGACTGTCCCCTCCTTCCTCTTCTGGCTTCTGAGACCCTTTGCTGGTCCTGCTTGCTCCGTCCCTTTCCCCAGCCACTCCTCACCCTCCTGCCCCTTGTAACTAGTCAGTCGTCAAGGCTGGCTTCTGTCTTTGGCTTTTCTCTTCCTACGTTGTTACCATCACGAGTCTAATGCCCGTGTGCAGTTTCTAGCTGTGACCTCTCTCTCCAGACGCAGTCCTGAATTTCTAACTAGGGGCTGGGCGTTTTCAATTGATAACCAGCCACTGTCTAAAATTCTGTGTGTCTAAATTAACCTATCATCTCACCCAAACACAGTTGGCCTCTTCTCCAAATTTCTGTCTCTCTGTTAAAAGCACTTCTGTTCTTTCTGCTACATGGAAACTCTCTCTCTGCTGCCTCTTTTTCCCATCTGGTGATGGGGTCATTGGCTCTTTCATCCCAATTTCACTCCTTTTAACCTCCACTGCCACCCCTACTTCAGGCCCTTATCCCCCCCACTTTGAAACGTTGGGCTCTCTGCGAACCGCCCCCCCGCTGCCCCCAAACATGGCAATTAGATCCATTATCCCAAGATGCTGTCTTGATCATATTCTTCTACAGTTCAAAATTCTTCCTTGGCTCCCTATTGACATTATTATAATTATTGTTATTGATATTTAAATTTTTCATAATTAGGTGCCTGTTGAGCTAAGATTACATAATGTTGGAGCCAGATTTTTTTAGGTTACGGAGCGCATGCATTTTTTTCACTGTTCCCCCCTCACCTGGTCTAGTGACATGCCTAATGAGAATTCATGTATTTAGTCAATAGGAAAAAAAATTTCTGAGCTACCGCTACATGCCAGAGTCTGCTGAGAACAGGAGGATAAAGTGGTAAGCGTGATAAGCGCTGTCCCTGATCATATGGAAACCCTTTCTAGTGGGAGACAAACAAATGAAAAAAGGAAACAGGCAAGTAAATGAAATAACCGCAAACTGTGATAAGTGCTAAGAAAGAGCTGAGAGAGAATGAGAGAATTCGATGATACTATAATCAGGTCTCTAAACTCTCATCTCTCCTACTGCTGCCTCTCTGGGTCCTGCAGGATATGATCACTTCTTGGGAACTCACCCTCTAATAGCTCCAATTAGGAAGGATGAGCATAACTAATACTTTGTAAAACAAAGAATTCCCTGAGTGCATCTCTATTTTCGTAGCTCAAATAGATATTAAGCAAATCAGGCTACATTTCTTGGACATTTAGAGTCAAGGATATAATCCAGTGACTCTTTGTTTGGACTGCAGATGGAATGGATCTTTACCTTAATATATGAGGGATACAGGTTAGACGTGGTGAAAAACTTCCCGGCAAAACTTCAGTGGAACAGGTTCCCGAGGGGGTGTATCAGTCAACTTTACTAATCAGTGCGGATTAACAAATAATGTCAGAGGTTATCATACTTATTTCTTGCTTACAGGTTGGCAGATTGGCTGCAATGCCTCTGTTCCAGGTGTGGATCTTGCTCAGGTCCACTCTGTGCACCGTCTCATTTTGGTACCAGGCCGAAGTGACAGGGGCATGTTCTTCTCACGGTCAAGGATAGAAATGGAAAAGGCCAAGCCAAGCCAAGCAAGTAGAGTTAAGAATCTCTCCTTGCATTCCATTGGCCAAAGCATGTCACATGGCTAAATCCATCATCCGTGGAGTGGGGAAGTTTTCTCCCCCCATGGAAGGGCATAGAGGAGAGTGAATATTTGCTGAACAATAATACACTCCACTGCGGGGAGGTTATGGAGTTTCCCTCACAAGTGGTCTTTACAAATAGAAGAGATTGTTATCCATCTGGGTTCCTCTGGGTACCATATTACCTGAAGTATAGCAAAGGAGGACCAGAAGACATGATTTCTTAAAGATGTCTGTTTTGGTACAAGGGCAATGTAATTCGTGTTTGATATCTGGTTGCCACTGAAGCCCCTTTTCCTTCTCCACCAGAGTTGTGCCATGGGGGTGATTTGCAGCCCAAGTCTCTATCAGAGTCTCTATGTGATTGTATACAAGTGACAGTCGCACAGCAAACATAAATACAGAAGAGGTTCTGATACCATCAGGGAACAGTATTCCTGCCATCAGGCCAGCTTTGTCTGCTGCCACAGTGCAGTTAACTCTGGAATGAAATTGGAGAGCTAACTGATGGTCAGAGGGGACTGGGAAGATTTCCATTTGTAACCGAGAGAGGCAGGGCTCAGCAAAAGGTGAAGCAAGAATAGATTTTTACTGTGGCTAGATAAATTCAGTTTCCAAACATATATACATTGTATTAAATCACTTAATGGTTTTAATATTTGAACTTATACAAATGGAAAGACAGGCACATTTGCAAACCCACACCCTTAGCAGTTTTTTACTTCAAGGTTCCCTATTCTGTACCCTTTCTACCTTTGATAATAACCTTTCTCTCTCTCTTTGGCCCAGAATGCTTATTCTCCATCTCCTCCCCTCTCAGTATCTGCTATCAGGAACTTTTTAGGTGCTACTCAAAGTATAGTCAGCAGATTATCAGCACCTGCATCACCTGAGAACTTGCTAGAAATGTAAACTACTGGGCCCCTCCCCCTGACTTGCTGAATCAGAATCGCTGGCAATGGGGTGGGAAGAGGTTTTCCCAGAAAACTGTGTTTTAATAAGCCCTTCAGGTGACAACTTATGCACACACACTGAAGTCTGAGAACCAAGGTAGGTCTGACTCAGTAGGTCTGGGGTGGAACCCATAACCTGCAGTCCTAACAATATGCAGATGACACTGATGCTGCTGTCTGTGGACCACACTTCAGGTAGCACTGCTTTAGAACTCAATCACATACACATGAAATGACAGCCAACAGTAAAAGCCTTATTTGTCCTGAGAGGATAGGATCAACATCTTAGTGAAAGAAATGAGTCACTAATGGTGGGATTCCAGGTAAGAGCCACCAGACTGAAAAAACAAAAAGTATATTTTGGTCAGAGGGTGGACCTGGAGCCTCTGAAGCCACAATGTATATGATTAACTTTCTTCCACATATAGAGCCAGTCCTGGCTATGAGTGATTAAAGAGGGAGTGTTGTATGGGGCGAAAGCACAGGACGGGGAGTCAGGAGACCTGGGTTCTAGCTCTTGCCCTAGAATGTAGTAATATCTGTCTGATTCTCGTCTATAAACTAAAGAAGATGGGAGCTACACAAACTCTACCATCCCTACCCCTCTGTTTTTTATTATACAAGGTTACATTTGCCTCAGCTACAATTTTCTCTCCAGGCGTGTAAGGGAGTCTCAAAAATATGGGAATCCCAAGATATAGAACTGAAAGCCCCTTGAGTTAAATTACACTGTGAATCATGGGGGGAGTCAGGCCTGACTCTACTTCGCCACACTCTCCTTAGGGTAATGCTTGTCGAGCATCCAGGCTCTGAGCCAGACCCTCAGGGTTGGGATCCCTGCCTCCCACTTATTAACTGTGTGACTTTGGGCAAGTTACTCTCTTGGAGCTGCAGTTTTCTATTCTACAGAACGGGGACGACAGTAACACCTACCTCATAGGTTGTTGTGAAGTTTAAAAAAGTTAACACATGTCAAGCGCTTAGGACAGTGTCTGGCTCGAGAAAAGCATTCGATAAATGTCACGGCTACGACTAGGAGGAGGTGTGGCGATAACCAATCAATGCCTGCCATAAGACTGGTTGAAATCTCGAGACCAGGTTGCAGGGCTTCCTCTCTCCTGTAGGTGGCGCCTCCCCTCGTTGAGCACGCTACCCTCGCCCTGGAGCGCCTGAGGAAGTTGAAAGAAGTTAAGTTTCTTTACATCTCTGCTCTGTTTAGGATTGCTAGAGCGGGTCTCCTGCTGAAACCTGTGCCCAGGACAGCCAGGTCTGGGGATCCCGACTTCCTCCCTGGAATGGCTCCGCTCCAGCCCATCTCCATCAGAGGCCACTCACCATCGCTGGGAGCGGGAGCCTCCCCTGCGGATGCAACCCTGTAGGTCTTGTCGTGGGAGGATTTAACTCCCAGCACCTGAGCCAGGGAGTTCAGTGGGAGTTTCTTTCCTGCTCGGTTGAAATGACAAATTGGTACATGAGCGCTTAATGAAAGATGCTGGAAACGTCCGTGGAGATCAGAAAAAATCGCCTCTCCGAGCTGACAGCCAGGCCATCTGCATTCCCACATTCCTATTAATTCCTTAACAATAAACGACAGGAGCGCCTAGAGGGTTAACAGCTTAATTTAATCTCTGAGATTCCTTCCTGGAGCGCTGAGAATTAGAAAGGCATTTACAAAACGTTATCTGCACACCTGATTTTTCCCCACTTGATGTGTCTTCTGGACCCATCACACTCATTCCTGACACACCTCGCACATGCAGAGGCTCTGCCCCTCTGGCTGACACAATACTCTCCACTGGGCCACTCTTGGACTCTTTGAACCAGACGACTGGACTCCAAGTGTCACAAGATTGAGTTTCTTGGCAGTCGCCCCAAATGCCAGTTTACATTATTTCTTTCAGGGCATCTTAGGGAGAAAAAGTCCTCAGTAGAGCTAGAAAGGTGGTGTCCCTGTTTCAAGTGAATTTCCCTCCTTAGTGGGAAGCAATGGGAAGAGTTACGTGGTAGCAGCAACCAGCTTGAAGAGCTATCAGATCAGGCCTTGAGAGTCTCTGGCAGATCATGAACTACTCATTGAAGAAGTCTTATTGTAATACCATTTTATGGATAAGGAAACTGAGACCCAGAAAGGTTTAATAGTTTGTTTAAGGCCACATATGCAGGTAATGTCAAAGCTCCAAAGTTGTTCAAGTCTCCTTACTCCTGGACAAATATTTGCTCAACAATAGGGTTGGCAGATAGATTGCATCTTACACCATAACTCCCGTCGCTGGTTGGTAGAGGCTGTCCAGAGCCCTGTGGACCTCCCAGAAAGTCTCAGTTACAATTTGGAGATGTCTTCCAGGGACAGAAAGAGGGCAAAGGTGCCAGGTATTTGCAGTTTCTGCACTTTTCAGTCTGTTTCCTTTGGATTAGGCATTTAAAAGCTTCTATTAAAATGGAACTGTTATCTGGGAGGAATAATGCATTAAGCTATTATCAGTCATTAACACCTTGGCTAGAATTCATTTAGGATTAGTTTCCTATTTATTTGCCCAGTAGATTCGTGAGGGAATGAGAGTTTTGACCAGGATAGGGGCCTAGGAAAGGGCACAGGGTTTTGTCCAGGATGGTGTAATATTTGGGGGCTCAGTGCAGTCAAGAATTAGAAGTCACCAGATATTCAGCTGGAGGAACACTGAAGGCAGAGGTGAGGGGAAGAAGTGACCTTGAAGACTTTTACATAGTCCTCTGTTGGCTTGCCTTTGCATATGTTTTCTAGCAGTCACACTGCTTGTTTCTAAGTTTCCCCAAATGTAAAATAAAAAGTTGGACTAGATCAGAAGTTCTCAAACCTGTACATATTAAAGTCATCTAGAAGGCTTTTTTTTTTTAAAATACCAATGTTTGGGTCCTACTCAGGCCAATTAAATCAGAATGTCCAGGAGCGCGCCCTGCTCACCTTTTTCCCCACCTCTCTGTAGAACATCCTGATATCAGTCATTATACCACCTGGTCCTTATCCACATATTAACATATTTTATATATTTACAATTCCAGTTTCTGTATTGTTTTGCATTTTGAATATATCAAAATGCTTTCAGAGTCAGGTAACACGAATACTTAACAAAAAGACTCAATAGCAGTTTTCACTGTCTCACGAAGTCAGAAGCGTAGAAATCCCACTTTGGTTCATCAACGAAAAATGCCACAACTGATCAGGCTTCTTTTATCCTTTTGCTTCTTTACTCTTAGTGTTGGCTCTTGGTCTTTAGGCTTGTTGCTGTGTGGTTGCCATAGCTGAAGAAGTCATGTCCTCACCCAACTATATTAACAGACATGAAGGAAAGTACAGGAGCCTCATGCATACTCATCCTTTTAACAAGAAGAAAAATGTCCCCAGACATCTCCCAGTGTGGTCTTCCTCTTACTTCTCATTGGCCAGAACTTGCTCATGGGGCTGTCTTTAGCAGCAAGTGAACCTGGGAAAGCAAGAATTTGTATTTTCAACCTCTATCATGAGAGACAGCTCTGCTAGAAATAAAGAAGGGTGAGTATTGGGTAAGCTATTTAAAGAATCTGCCCAACTGCAGTAAATATATTTGGTAACATAAGACACAAATATCAATAACAACAGTCAGGGACTTAAATGCATCTGCTACTTTATATACATACTACTTCCTTAAGCAGCTAAAGCCTTTTATTCATATCCGCGGTGCTAGCGCATGAGACCACATCCTGCTATCTAGGCAGGAAGTATGAAAGAAGATCAAGGCCATTTAGATGTGTTTTGTTAACTTAGGATGTGACTATAAATGTCTTCCTGAACAGCACACTCCTGTTGCTGCGATCCTGTTCCTCGGCCTCATCTTGCTAACTGCCTTCATGGCACTTAGACCTTTATCGTACTCTTGAACTAGGGAGACCACCCACTTTTTAGCCTCTGTGCCTTCATCTCCAGATCCCCAGTCACTGGTGTTTGTCTGTCCTTGACATCTGAGAGCTCTCTAGTGGTCCTATCTCCTTGACAGACAAACCCAATTCTGCTACTGGGAGGGTAGGGGGTAAAAAAGAGGTATGTGCATACACTGAATAAAGCTGAACATCCATGGAACAAACCAAATGTGTAAGTATTGAGGGGATGCCAAACAAAGGAACCCTTAGCTGGGTTGATCAGATTAGGGCTGGTTTCTGGCAAAATATGACATTTTGAAAACAGTCTTTGGTTAAGGAATTAATACCCTTAATATATAAAGAGTTCTTACAAGTTTATAAGGGAAAAAGGATAAGTATCCCAAAGATAAATGGATAAGGAGTAGAACTAGTAATTTACAAAAGAAGTAATACAAAAGCCCATAGATGCGCTTTTAAAAGTTCTTTAGCAATAATCTAGTAAATATATATCAAGACAAGATACCAGTTCTTTCAGCTTGACAGAAGTCTAACTGAGAAGGTTCTAAAAATTATAGAGATCAATAGCACTTGTTCTATTCCCACTGTTTCTGGTGTGATTTTTGTTTGTTTGGTTGGTTGGTTGGTTTTGTTTTTGTTTTTGTATTGCAGAGACTGGAAGGCTACGTATTACATTTTCCAGTTAGAATTCTAAATGTGAATTAGGTTGCACTAATTAAATGCACTATCCTGAGATTTGGAAGATGCTGTCTGCTGCTGTCCAGGAGCCTTAAGCCACAGTCCCTTTGGGTTAGATTCTTAAGACTACTAAACACTGTGACAGATAATAGGCTTAACATGACTAACATGTACGGTGCTTTAAATACATTAAAAAGCAAGTCTACCATATATTAGCTCAAGGAAATAAAGTATTTAGTTCCAAATCTGACTTTGTGACTTTGAACATCTCACCTACCTCGCTGGTGGGTCTGGGTTTCCTCCTCTGTACAGCAGAAGGAATTTATTAGATGACTCTTGTCCCCTTGACAGCCTAGCCAATTGCCAACCAAACACAGTGCTGACTTCTTTCTCCTGGGAAAAGTCTGCCATACAGGTGACCGTAACCCAGCTTGAAGGTAGTGGGATCCTGAGGCAGATCAAAGTTCATGTCTTTGGTCAACTCATTTGCTCAGGGGAGAGACCACATATACTCTGTGTTAGTATCCACGTGCTTTGTCATTTAAGTTCTATGACTCCTCCTCATAAGTGTGCAGGTGACAAGGTTTTAAGAGGCCTTAAATAGGAGTTCTTAAAACCCTCCTGCCAACTATTTCCTAACCTCCCACCCCGACCCTGAATGCTAGCATTCACCATTAGAAATGGCTCTGTTAGATCAAGGAATTGTTTCTAGCTAAAGTGAAGCTACATTATCAAAAGTAATACATTAATATATGAACCCTAGCTGACCTCATTCACACTAATTACGCATGAGTTTAGCTAACTAGTTATCAGTTCGGAGGGCAAAGAGCAGATCTGGAAGAGAAAGGGAGGACTGGCAAAGTCCGAATGGAAGAAGGGGTCCTTAGGGAGGAGAAGCCTAGGGGAGGTGCCACAGGGGACACACTAGGAAACTTGGCGGCAGCACAAGTGTGCTTCATTCATTCATTCATTCAAACAAATAAATATATGTGAAGACTTCATTATATGCTGGGCACAGCGTTAGGTGTGGTGGATACAGAGGTGAATAAATTTAGTCTTGGTTTCTAAGGCAGGTAGAGCCCTGTTGAGGAGGGGGAGGGCCAAATGTAACATGAGCAAGAAAGTATTATATACAGTATATGTCCCTGGTGTGTGCGCAAAAGAAGGAGCAGTCCATTCTTCCTGGAGGCATTGGAGCAAATTTCATGGAGGCGGGCTTGCTTTCCTTCCTGGTGAGAAGAAGGAGGTGCCACCAGAGCAGGAGGGAAGGTGAGCAATCGCAGCTCCCTCGTAACTTCTTCTCTAGGGCCAGCCTGGATCAGGGAAGTGAAAAGTTTTCTTTATGATTGGATAATGAGGCAAAATAAATTGATAGAGGCATCGAAGGCAGAGTTCCACTTGATTCCTTCAGTGGTTGGAGGGCAAGGTGCTTCCCTAGTGTCTGACGGTCACCAGCAGCAACATAGAGCAGAACTTGTGGGGGCTGAGAGCATGGGATTTGCTGCCCCACTCCCTAGGTTTGAGCCCTGGCTCTGTGACATTGAACAGAGCACTTACCACCCCTGGTTCCAGTTTTCTTATTTGTAAAATGGGGAGAAAATAATACCCATCTCATGGAGTTGGGAAGATTAAATGAAATAATGCATGGAAAGCACTTAGCAATAGTGTCTGTTACCAGGTATTTTCTGAGATGTGTTCTATGAAACAGAAATGACCTAATTCAATGGCAGAGCCCAGAAATTCTAGCTCCAGTTCAGTATCTTTGGTCTCACTGATGAAACCAACAGATTCTCCATGGTGGCCCAGGGATCTTGTGAATCTTTTTATAACCCTTTGCCTGCCTCACCCAATTCCTTTCCCATCAAATTCTTTTGTAAGTATAACCATGCCTCATGTTCAGAAAATTCAGGACAGGAAAATCTAAGTGTGTTTAACAGATACACCTAGGGTTCATTATCCATATCACAAAATAATTATTCGTTTTACAGGAGAATTAACCTTTACAAAGTTAATTTCTATGTACATGCAAAATTGAATGCAGGATATAAAACTTTATTTTACAGACATCTTAGAATTACAAAATTGTGAAAACTTAAAGATGGAACTGGCCTTAGAAATCATCTAGGCCAGTGTTTTTCACAATTTTTTTGTAGCAGCCCTATTTCTTTAGAAGTCTTTCTTAGATTTCCTAGATGCACGATGCAGAACTAGTTCAATTAAACCAGGGATGGGGAGGAGGAAGCACTCACTCCCTTACCCTCTTGCCCTGTCCGAGACTCCTCTGAGGAACCCTGGGTTTCTAGCAACATAAATTTGAGTTCTACTCATCTGCCACAACCATCTTACTTTGTACATTCCTTTTGTAAAACTTGATCTTCCTGTTTTTCTATTAATTCAACTGTCTTATTTTCTTTTCTAAATTATTGGTTCCTGGAAGGCAAGAACCTTTTTGTTTAAATCAAAAAAAAATTCTTAGTGTACTGCTCTGCATATATGTTGAGTAGTTAAGGTCTGGTTAAAGTCTTCCTGTTAGTGCCAGAAATGACCAGAGACTATTATTATATATAAAAACCCTTTATTGAATCTTTGAAAAGTGACTTCATATAACCATTGAATTTTCAGCTTGAAGGGACCTTAGAGAACATGTACTTTAATGCTCTCATTTTCTGGATGTGGAAACTGGGGCCCAGATAAGTGATTCGGTTGATGTCATGTTGCAAGTTGATAGCAGAGCTGGGACAAGAGTGGTGGATACTTGATTCCTGGGCTGGGCTGTTTCAACTTATAACAAGCGGCTGCTCTTACACTACTAGAACATTATAGATTTGTAGTCCTGAAAACACCCTTAAGCTACCTACAAATCTCCTTTCTTTTCTCAATGCTTAACCCAGAGAACTATCTTAATAATCCATGGCCTATGTTATATTATGTAATTTTTTAAAATTATAAAAGTGAAAATGGACTGACATAAGGAGATGTCCAGGGTATAGCAAATGGACACACAACCATTATATGTGGGATGATCCCATTTTGTTTAAAGCTTGGGTTATTTCTTAAGGTTTAGCTGAATGTGTATTTCTACCACACATGACTCAAGTATCTAATGATGTGATAACCACACCTGTTAAATTATATAAGTTGACACTGATGCATGACTATAACAACTGTAAGAGGTTTTTTTTTATTTACTTTATCTTATTGTATTTACTACTGCACAGTGCTGCATAGTATACATGCATCTTAATTTATTTACTGAATCCTCTATTGACAAGATTTAGGTTATCTCCGATTTATCAACAAGCTACAGCAAAATTCCTCACACAAACATCCTTTTGCGGAGCAGAGTGTGTCTGTGGGACAGATTCCTAGCAGTAGAATTGCTGGATCAAATTTGGAGATACTGTATGGCATTTACTCTCCTATTTTTCTTTTGCTGCTGAGATCAGAATGAATACACCTCAGCATTTATACATAGTTGTAGTTTACTAAGGCTTTCACATCCATGACATTGAGCTTTTTAACAACTGTGTGGGTTTACAGATAGGGAAGATGAGGTTTCGGCAAGTTAAGTAATTTGCTCAAGTCCTTTAGATGGGGGAGGTAGAGTCAGATTTGAAAACTAGGTCTTTCCACTCCAGGTGAAGGGCCCAAAGTCCCCAATGAAAATACAGAAGTAAACCACTAGGATGAGAACAGGAAAGTGAAGACACTCTCTTTGGGCAGCAGGAACCACTAACTTGGCCTGTTGGTGAATATTAGCTGCGGCATAGACATCATCTGGCCTTCATAAAAATCACCTTAAAATCATCCTGAGAGCAATTCAGTTGTATCTCCAGAAACAAACACTGCCACAGTCTCCTGTGGTGAGAAGAGGTTCAAAAGAGGGTCGAGGAAACCATTTGTGTCCTAGACACAGAGGAGAGAAGGCCTCAGTGGACAGGCCTTTGTGAGAAGGAAAAGGGTAGATGTGTGTGTAGGGGGAGGCATGAGGCACTTTTTCCTCTGGAGACAGAGGGCTCTGCTCTGCTGCATTTCAGCTTGTCAGTGGGTTTCTAGCATGCGCTAGGCCCAAGGAATAGCTATGAGGAGGATAGAGATGTCCCTGTACAAACATCCCTTTTTCCTGTGCAAGCAAACTACTTATTGGTGCTAAAGCAATGAAGTCCTATTTGGTTTAATAGATGTTTATCCGGCACCCACCATATGTAAGGCCCTGAGGATGTCTGACTTAGCTTGGGCTGCAGTAACAGAATGCCACAGACTGGGTGGGATATGTACAACAAACATTTGTTTCTCGCACTTCTGGAAGTTGGAAGTCCAAGATCAGGGTGCCAGCGTGGTCAGGTTCCTGGTGAGAGCCCTCTTCCTGGTTTATAGCTGGCTGCTGTCTCCTAGCTGTCTCCTCCTCACTTGGCAAAAAAAAAAAAGGGTCTCAGTATCTCTTCCTTTATATAAGGATATTAATCCCAAAATGGGAGCTCCACTGTCACAACCTAATATAAGCCAAATTGCCTCCCAACAGCCCACTTCCAAATACCATTATATTGGGGATTGGAGGTCAACATATGAACAGGGGTGGGGCACACACACTCAGTCCATAGCAGATGTGAAACTAAGCCATCCACAGAGGTCTCCGGGAAAGACTAAGGGGTCTTCTGTAGCATCTCCATTTTCAGCCACCCAACTCTACCCAACCTTAGATCTCTTGAGAGCAGAAGTTGATTCAGTGGGAGCAGAGCTAGCAAAGGCCTGGCTTGTCACACCACGCCATGGACCAGTGGCTGTGAGGGGTCCTTGGCTACCTTTCCAGCCTGGGCTATGTTTTGGCTCAGTCTCCTCTTCTGAGACCCTGTCTCCAAGCTGCATATTACGCTAGTAGGACCCAGAGATTTACTTGGTGACCTTTTCCGGATGCGGAATCCAAGCAGCAGGAGGGAGCAAATCAGCTCCGAAGTGGTTAATTTTACTGGCTCCTAAATTGATAAGCGGTGGGACGTCAGTCTGAAATGAACTCGCCTTGTTCGAAGGGGTTCTAAGACAGCGGAACTCAATCAGCAGCGGGCCGCATGGTTCAAGGCTGCAATTCATCCCGCCGTGCCTCTGAAAAATGGGAGGTGACAGTTCATTTTGCCAGTGACAGTCTGTCGGTCTCGCTCGCTGCTTCTCCTGTCGATTGCCTGGCTGAGGTGAAGTGCAGCTCCAAGACACCCTCGTTTGGTATTCCACTCAGCTGAGCAGGATGGTCCCAGGACCCAAGGTGTGCAAATCTTATTCTACCCTCCTGTCGCTTGTCTTCTTCCCCTCTCTGAGACCCTGCAAGGCCCGATGCGTGATTGTGGGTCCCAGGAGGCATCTTCCCACTTCCGGGACTCACCTTTCCTTCCAACTCCCACTTCGCGCGGACTGGGACTCCTCCTCTCTCCAGGACCTTGCAAAACAAAGCCATCCTGCTCAGGGGGCTTCCAGCCTCCCCCTAGAGGACTAAGGGTGGAGGAGAGGTATGGACATAGGAGCAGAGAATTTGCTGCTGCCAGGGCGGACACAGCCGGAACAACAGACACACTCAGAAGGGTACTGCCTTCCTGACCACGGCTTCAGCTTTCAAAGAAAACTCTGAACAGGGGCAGAGAGAGAAAGCGGATGGAGAAAGGGAGGCGACCCTGTGATGCTTGCCCTCAATCCTGGACTGCCACCCAGCTCCAGTACTTTCTACTTCCCTTAAAAAAAATTGAATTAGAGCTCATGTATCTTTCTTAACTTTCCTCATTTTGATAACTGTACTGGGTGTTACTTAAGGAAATACCCTCATTCTTAGGAAATACTACTGAAGTATTTATGGGAAAAGGAGCATGATGTCTGCAACTTACTCTCAAATGGTTCAGAAAAATATGTAAATTCACATACATAGAAAATAATAAAGCAAATGTGACATAACAATTGATGAATTTTGGCAAATGGTTTACAAGAATTCTAGATACTCTTTCTTGTTTAAAATTAATTCAAAATAAAAAAGACTCAACAGAATTACCTTGCAGCACTTCCTCAATAAACATTTACTGAAGACCTACTATGCACCAGACCCAGTAGGTGCTGGGAATACAGTGGTGAACAAGATAGGAAAGAGGCTTACAGTTGGGAGAGGAAGACAGGTGGTAGACAGGTAATTACAGATGGGATTTGAGTTTTGAATGGCAGGTTTTAATGCTACAGGAATGTATGAGAGGGAAGCAAGCCAGCCTGGAGAGCTAAGGATGGTTACCAGGGGAAATGTTTAAGTTGAGACTTTAAGCATGAGTAGGGCTCAGCTGAATAAAGGTAGGGGGAAGAGTGTTGCAAAGAGAGGGAACAGCACATGTGAAAAAAATGAAAGTGGGAGTGAGTGTGTCTCATTAAGAAACTAAAAGAAGTCTGCTACTGAAAATGACAGAGAATACAGGCACCATGGGAGGCAGGACAGGGGAGATAAGCAAGAGGTCAAGCGTGGTGGGGGTGGGAGCGTATTAGCCACATGGAGGGGTTAGGAAGTACAATATTAGGAGGCTTTAAAGTTTTAGTTAGTGAAGGGACATGAGCAGATTTTTTTTTTTTTAAAGAGAGAGATCACTGGCTATAAGGTGGAAAACAGGTTGATGGGATATAAGACTAGAGGGCTACAAGGTGAAAGGTGATGGTGGCTTGGACTAGGTTGGTGGCAGCAGGGCTGGAGAGAAGTGGATAGTTTGAAAGATATTTAGCAGATGGAATTGGCAGAGGGAAAGAGGAATGAATGACCCCCAGGTTTCTAGATTAGACTATTGGATTATCCACAGTACAATTTACTGACCGAGGGTAGACGAGAAGAGAGGGAGGGTTGGCTAGGAAGGAGAGAGTTGTTATCTCTGTGAAATCTGGGTTCACTTTGCACATTTCACAACCAAAAAATATAACACCTAGTAAAGCAGAGTTCCAGTCAGGCTGGAACTAAGGCTCCAGTGGTGAATGAAGTAAGATAAGGATCAAAACCCCTGCCCGATCATACCCTGATTTTCAAGGGCCCAGAAGTCCTGTGTCTTTGAACCTTTTCTTTAGTGATTTAGGCATATACAGGCAATTCTGGAGAATAAAGTGCTGTGGTGGATAGATTGCTTTTTCTGTTCAACAACCCTACTCACTTTAAGAAACAGCAATACATGTTGTCTAGAGCTACTTCTCTCCCATTTCCACCCATTTGGTTTCTGTAGGAGCTGCTATGTTCTTACGTAACGCTGCCCCCATGGCCACGACTGACCCAGGCTTGGCTAGTGAGAGCCTGCTCTGTGGCCTAAGAAATAATGGAATCCAGGGGCTCTTGGACCAGCGGCATTTAAGGCCCACCCTTCCATGTTTAGTTATTCAACTCTTCCTTGGAATCTTGGTGATAAATTAATTTTCCTTTTTGCCCAAGGCTATTTGATCTGGGCTTCTGTCTCACACAAGCAAGAGTCTTACTACATAGGGCCCTTGAGGAAGCTGGGTTGTTAGAAAGGATAAGAAGGCTGTTGAAAGAAAATCACAAAAGTAAGAATGGAGTTGGCAGATGGGCCACACTCAGTGACACAGCTTGAGTGGAAAGCAGCACATGGTTATTCTAAGCCCTCCCGACCCGGCGTCTGCAGGTACTGGAGTCCCTGTCAGGTGAAGGGTAAGCACGGTCACACCTCACAGGCGGCATAGCAAAAGACGGCAATTTACAAAATGAGCCAAGAGAACAAACAAGGGCCAATGGGTTGGCAGAGGCAGAAATGATGCAAATCTGTGACATAACCCTGGAAACATCAGAAAGACATAAGAAAGGAGAAAGAAGGACTGAGATAATTGCATTTGAGAGATGGGGGCTATTGATCCAGCGGTCTTAGAGACATACTGCAAAAGTGATCTCATCTGGTAGTAGCCGGGAGCCCACACTAAAACTCATTAGCACAAAGGGAAGCCACTGAGGAAGCCCAGATTTGAGCCAATGATTTAGTAAGATTGACCAAAGATGGAAGATTCCAGAGGTCAATGATCAAAGCTCCTTGGGAAAAAATTCTGAAATAAGTATCACTTGCCTTCAGATCCCTTTTGTTTTCCATCCTTCCTTGGTATCCAATCCCTCAAGTTGATTTTACTATTAATACTTAATTATTTTTTAATATTCACCCAGGCCTGAATTCTCTTGGGTAATGCTTAGGGTCCCAGACATTTCCTGTTTTCATGTGCTATCAAAATTTACCAGCCTGTATCCTATATCAGCCTTTTAGGACAGCTACTAATCTGATAAACTGATATGTACTTAATGGGATAAAGAGTGAGACTGTAGCAACAGGTTAGCCCTGCCAGGTAATTCATATTTTATTTATTTATGAATTCTTATTACCTGACACTGTTCCAAGCACATACCAGGTATTCAGTTCATGTCTGCTGAAATGAAATTAATGGAGTATGCTTCTTTTTACTCAAACATTCTGGAGACAATACCTTACTCAAAATTAAGGGCCCTCACTCATGGTAAAAATTGTAAGTATTGTGGCACATCAGAGTGGGGGCACATCAGATATTTGGGGACAGATGGACTTTCAGCCTTCCTCAAATCACACCATGAGGTCAGCTGTCCATCCTGGCTCTGTCTAGGATGGAACTTGGACTGCAACTTGTTCCACATGAAACATTAATTGAGTATTTATTTTGGGAGTCTCTGTTTTGGCACTGAACATCTTTGGGCACTCAGTTAATACTAGAGCACTAAACAGGCAAGTATTTTGGTCTCTAAAGAATACCACATTGTTTTTTGACACGAAGATGATATTATTTACATGGCATTTACAGGTCATGATTGGGTCCAATCATGAGAATGGAAATATTCAACAACTATCAGGTTGTATCTTTTTTGAGGGCAGCCATATTGTCTCTACATGTTTGTGTCCTAGTGCTTTGAACATAGTAGGGGCTCAATAAATGTTGAAGAAAGGAAGGAAGGAAGGAGGGAAATGAGGAAAGAAGGAGAGGAGGAAGGAAGGAGCCTACAATGGCATTCCAATTTCCTTGGTAACTAAAGACTCAAGGTCTTTTTGTAGTTAAGGTCAACGGCAGTCCCAAGGAACAGAAATATTTTGCTGTGTTTTGTTTCCTTTTTCCTCTTCTTGTGAAGCTGATGAATCCACTGAGGACTAAATCTGTAATCTGGACTCCAAACAACATGATGGCCCTGCCTCAAGTGATCCTACAAGCTGAAGTACTAACACCTTGGTCCAGCAAGAGTAAAGCATAACAGGTTTCCTCCTCCTCCTTCAAACACTAGAAGGAGCTTTGCTGCAAGTGCCAATTCTGGCCTGAAGCCCATGGTAACCCCTGGGAATTGAACATACCCTTTTGTTTGCCACACTGATGATGCCAAACTTGGGGCAAGGAAAATGGGTTACTTTACATGTTCATCACCACTTGAGTAAGCAAACACTACAGAAGGATACTGCAGAAGGCTGGGAAGTCTTTTAGAATCATAATTCTGGATGTTAGAGTTGGAAGGAACCTTATTTCCTCATGTACAGTTAAGGAAAGGGACCCTTTAATAAAAAGAAAAGATAATCAAATTGCCTGTCCCAGATGATTTAGTTACCTAGAAGACATGATGCCAAACCAGATATTCTCTTGGAGTTCCTATAAACTCCATTATTCTTTGATTTCATGATTCTGTGTTGGACACCAACCAATAACGTCCCTGAACAACCAGACTCTGCTCCCCTCTGTGGCCTGAGAAAAACAGTGTAGATTGGGTGGAGGCGATTGTGTGGAAGCCCACAGTCCTGTCGCTTATGTATTTTCTTCTCCAGAATCTTCCCTCATTTGGCATCAGCTAACACAGGAAGTGGTAATGCTATTATCTGCAGATTCAGCCAAATCACCATTTCCTGATTCTAATGTTCAACTACCGCTTTTGAATCCTCCCCCCACTTCCTCTCTGCTTCACTTTGAGGTTCAAAAGCATCAAGGAGGTAAATTAGTACTCAGCTGAGTTGAGTGGAGCCCTGACACCCTTGTGGTTCTGCCGTTAATTTGCTGTAACTCGGGTACATCACTTCTCCAGTCTGGGCCTCCGTTTTTCCCTGTAAGTTACAGGGTTTCTAAAGTCCTTTCCAGCTCTGAAATTCTGAGATTCTTTGTTGAGATTTGAAAGGAAAATCTTATGGACCAGTTCCCTTTGGAAAGAGAACTGTGTCATACAGTCTTATGAATCTCTTCTTAGCCCAAACTTTTTTTTTTTTTTCAGAGCACTATACTGAAACAGTGAAAGAAATCAAGGAAGCAAGGTGACTAGTAACTGAAGTCTACCAGTGTCTCATGTGATTTTACAAGTAGACTCAGAGGATGCTAGCATCAAAATGGCCAGAGACGCTCACTGCCGAGGCTGAGAGGAGTTCAGCCTTTGATACTGCTATATTCCTCTCCGAGCCTCTATTTTCCATCAGTTTAGCACAAAACTCTGGTCTCCTACTCTGGGCCAGCTCAGAAGGAACAGGATCCTAGTTTTGTTTCCAATTCAGGACGGAGATAAGGAAGTCCTGCTGAGGCTCTCCAATGGCAATCCCTGTGCTCTCTGTTTTTAACCATAGAATTCGGGTAACTAGCACTGGTGAGATGAAAAACTCACTCCCTGGGGCAGGATTCCACTGGGGACTGTAGAGTTCTCCCCTATTAAGCATAATTGGGTACCATCTTCTCCTGGGGATTTTGGAAGCTCTCGGCCTTCTCTTCCCCGGGCGTTTTCTCCCTGGGGCAAGATGTTGAAAGTTGGAGGTTAAATGACTTGCCCAAGGTCACATCGTTGGTGGCAGAGCAGAGATGAAAACCTCAGCCCATCTTCCGAGTCCTTAGTCTGGCTCTCGTTGGACCATGCCACAGCTGCAATATGTCAAAGGGAGAGTCGCACCTCCTGAGGATACTGGGAAGGGAGGCCAGGTATTGATGTGACTGCCATTCCAGTCCCCAGTGACCTTTTATGTCCTGCAGCCTGCTCAGACTGCAGAGGAAGCAGCTCTGGGACAGTGGGGGTTGCCATATGCAGAGCTGCCCCGGTGAAGATAACAGGTTGTCTGTCAATGTATGAATCCCATGTATGGCCCGGACCACAGAGCTTCCGCTGGAGGAGAAATTAAACCTGTCTCACATACCAATCCCAGTGCTCTGATTACATTTACAGAGGTCGTGGCCTGCATTCTGTCACCATGGAAACCTCTCATGCTGCCAGTGTGTTGTCTGTGTGTGTGGTTGATATTTAAAGGCAAAGTCACGGGCCCCCACTGCTAAACTATCAGCTGCCAGGGGCAATCGCTCTCCTTCACCAGCCCGAGTCCTGGTGTTTCATCCCAGAGATAAGAGGAAGAGGAAGAGCTGGAGAAAAGGACCCACCTGTCTCTAACAGGCAGGCTTTTTAGTAGAGCCAGGTTTGCAGGGAGGAGGGCTGTAGGATGGAGGTGCTGGGATAGCTGATGTGGGGGAACCAGAAAGCACCCCGACTTTGTCAGAATACAAGCATCCTCTCACAGGCACATGAGCCCAGTGTTAAGTGGAGCCCTTCTTTCCCTGTAACTTCTCCAAGTCATGAGCACATTTCAGAGTGGCCAGATGGAGCTGGGAAGGCCCCTCTGTCTGAGTGCGCTTGGTGGTTTTGATTTTTGCACATCTGGTAGCTGTGTGAATTGTGCTGATAACAATACTGTTCATGAAGGATTCCTGCTTCTTGCAAAGACCCCACAGCACTGTCCTGGAAAAAGCTACCAAGGGAGTGACTTATCAGGAGTCCCAGGTGTTGGAAGAGGTAAATAACACCTGATTCAACCGAGTAAGAAAAGAACACAAGTGCTGACTCGGCTTGTGACCATCAATTTTTTTTCTTTAGTCTCAAGACAATTATTTCCACACCATTGAATGGAGTGTAGATAACACCAGCACCTTAATACGCTGGGAGCAGAGGCTGTTTAGAGGAAATTTTAAGCACTGTGAGCATAAAATGAACGTGAATATTCTGCAATATGCATCTTACAACTTGTCATTAAGTGGATGGCCTCAATGATGTGATGCAACAGGCTTTGATTGGAATATTGAGCTCTGAAAGAGGAAATTCTGCATTAATAGTCTCACGATGTGGAATATCATATATTACTCAGTAAGACGTGTCATTGTGTGGAGAGCACATGTGCTAAAAAGTACAGCAGCAGATAATAAAGGCTTGAATCTCCACAAGGCACTTTTCTTTAGGAATTTACAGCCACTCCCTGAAGCTGCTCAATGTCCTTGGGGGAGGAACATGGTATATCCTGAAATTACAACTGGGGAGATAAGTGGGTCTATTTGATTTAGCTTCTAATCCTCCAGATTATGAGAACCTCTTCATTTTTTCCAATATATTTTTTTCTATTTCTCAATTTCTTCACTTTTTCATCCAGTATCTCATTCACTTTTTTCTTTTCCTTTTTTCTTTCGTGAGTGTTTTATCCTTAGCAAATCACCCCTCCCTGTCACCTACCCCCCTTTCTGTGGAGCTCAGTCCCGTTGGCAGCCCTCCAGACTAAAGAGGCTACCACTCCTGGGATATAATCTGCCTTCTGATTGGTTCTTTCTGGGGCCTGTATTTATAGTGGAAACTTGGTTTCTGCCACAATGAGTGAAAAGAGGAGTTAATATCTCATGCCTTCCAGATGAATGTTTTCCCCATGTGGTTTGGAAGCACTGCAAGTATCCCAGAATAGATAGGGCAGGGAGGACATCTTTCGAGGTGGGCAGGGAGAATCTGCAGGCTGATTATCCCAATTTGTTACAGCCCTGTGCCAAGGAAGCCAAGGCCACTCCTTCCATCTCTTTAAAGGCAAGTTAGCTTCATAAAGAAGAAAAACTCTCATCCTTGGAGACCAATGACACCCATATCTCAGCCAGTCACTCCTCAAATATATCTTTCAAATGAGAGATTATGGATGATTCAGTATATGCAGTCATTAAGCACCTCCCAGGGGCTAGTTGTTACAGGGAATTACGGAGATGATAATAATTGCTAACATATATGAAGCACCTACCATGCTGCAGGCAGTTATAAACATTATTATATTAGCTCTTTGAATCCTCACAACCACCTTGAAAATACTAATAGTGTTGCCATTTTACAGATAAGGAAACTGAGGTACGGAGAGGATAAGTAGTTTACCCAAGGTCACAGTAGGCAAGTGGCAGATTTCAGCACAGGACTATCTGACGTCAGGGCCTATCACCTCTTCAGCGGGGTCAGGATTGTGCTTTGGGATGTGTAGTCTGGAACATGGATGAAGACTGGCATGGGATAAAGGGAAGATTGGATGCTGAAGCCTGGACTGAAAGCCATTTCAATATCACTTCTCAACAAAGATAATGAGAACCCAACATAGAGTGGTGACACTTTGCAAACAAAGGAGGGTAAGAATTCAAAAGCCATTGTAAAGAGATAAGATCGGCAGGCTTGGTGGATGTTTGGCATGGGAATGAGGACGGGTCCAACATGAGTCCTACATTTTGAGTTTGGGTTACTGGACAACAGCAATTTCTTAATAACTGTTATGGTTTATTGAGCATATACCATATACTATTTACACATACCATTTTATTTAAGCTTCACAATTACCCTATAGGGTAGGGATTATGACATCCAATTTACAGATGAGGAAACTGAGGCTTGTAGAGCTCTGTCGAGAGGCTCTTTTGTAGGTGGCCAAGCCAGAATTGGGACCCACATCTATCTTTTTGACTCATAAGCTCATGTCATTTTCACTGAGCTTTGTTGCCATTACAAGGATTAAAGGAAGAGAAAATATCAAGTTAGTGGAACTGTTCAGATATCCAGGTGGAAATGTGGGACAGAGGTATAAATTAGAAGAGTAATCTGCATGAAGAGGAAAGTTGGGGCAGTGGGAGAATGAAACCACTGGGGACAAGGGAAAAAAGGAGAGGAAGAGGAGAAAGGCAAGTGTAAAACTCTGGTGAATACCTGTGACTAGAAGGTGAAATGAAGAGAGCCAAAGAAGGAGGCAGAGAAATAACAGTTAAGAGAAGTGGGGGGACGGTATAGCTTAGTGGTAGAGTGTATGCTTAGCCTGAATGAGGTCCTGGATTCAATCCCCAGTACCTCCAATAAAATAAATAAATAAAGAGACCTAATTATCTCCCCTACCCCCAAAAAAAGATTAAAAAAAAGAGAGAGACAGGAAGAAGACCAGGATAGGGCAGTGCCAAGGAAGCTGGGTGCCCAAAGCAAGAGCAAGTGGCCAGTGTTGCCCCCAGGCTGCAGAGAGAAGTTGGTAAAGACTGAGCAGAGTTTAAGAGGAAGGAGGGCATCAGTGCCCTTGGGAGAGAGTCACTTCACTGGTGCAAAGACTGACAGGTAAGGAGAAAGGACAGGAGATCTGATGGAGGAAAGGAAAGAGAAGAAAGGATGAGATTGGAGAAGGTAGCAGGTTGAAGAAAGGTTTTTGTTTGTTTGCTTGTTTTGTTTTTAGGATAGAGGAGACCAAGGATGTTTGCAGACAGAAGGAAAGACTGAATAAGAAAAAGATAGTGAGACTGAAGATCTGAAAGGTGGTAAGAGAGGGTGGGATCATGAAGTCTATGAAAAGATTCAAGGAGAGACATTTCACCCTTTAGAAGCAAGGAAAAGTAAAGTCTGAAAATCAGCACAATGAAGACTGATAGTGCTGTCTTGTATATGAAAGAACGTGGTTTAGCTGGTAGAAAATGCTGCCAGAAGGAAAGTTCAAGGATGTTTAGGACACTTAGAACAAGGATGTTTAGGAATAGGCATTTAGAAAGGAAAAAGCCAAAATGGACACTGACACAATTCTGAAGGAAAGGAAAGAATGTATTTCGGGGACCTAACTAAAGGTTATTACACATAGGGTATCTATTAGGGGAAGGGTATTTTCTCCCACTTTCGTGCACTGAAATAATCACCCACTGCTAGTGGTATCTGTGACTCCAGGGAGTGCTTCTGTTGGTGTTTGTGAATATTGGTAAATCTGACCAAATTACATCAGTTTCTCTTAGTGTGTGTATTCCTCCAAGCGTGTGTGCACCTGTGCTGTGCAGGCAGCACTTTCTATCAGATTTTAAATAACTGTTCTCTCTCTTCTCTCACCTTGAATCCCCCTGCCCCAACCCTGAATTCTAAGATTTTTACTAAAGTGAGGGAGAAGAAAGGGTAGCAATAAAGGAAGCGGCTTATGGAGCTTAAACTTTTGTCTTTTGAAATAATGGATGAAAGGAAACCAAAGAAAGCCAGTTCAACTTTTGTTAGGTTGCTTTCCTTCTATTACTTACCTTTAATCTCCTGATCACCCCCCAAAGAAAGGGTTACTCCTTCCGTTGTTTTCCAAAATTATCATATCTACAAATATTTAGCCTATAAAATTAGCCTTGGCCCCACCTGCCTCCCATGCAGATTAACCCATAGACTGCCTGCACATCTCACTCAGAGCGCACACGCTCCTCTGGCTGCAGCTGACACTTTTCGTGTGTCCCCCCAACCCCCACCTCCACTTCAGATTCCCAAGAGAACCAATCAAAGACAGAGAATGTCAGAATCAGCAACCTCTTTGGTCTTTAGGGCCCCTGTTCGGCTCAGCCAGTGCCCATGGGGGATGTCTAATGTGGTCTAAGGCACAGGCAAAGAAGCCTCACACGAAAAGTGATTGGGGAATATAGGGAAAAAAATAATAGGAATATGGGACAAAGAACAAAGAAAGAAGTGTTACTCTCTAGATGGAGAGGGACCAACTAGGACTGTTTCACAGGGCTGCTCAGTGATCCCTGGGCTGTAATTATCCATCTCAGGTGTTCAGTTCTGTAAGAGCTTTGGACCAGCACTAGAAAACCAGGATTCTAATGCCACCACAGCCCCTGGTGAGCTGGCTGGCCCTGGGCAGGGCACTGGGTCAGTTCCTCATCTTAAATTTGATCACCCTGAAGATTCTTTTGAGTTTTAATAGTCCTCATTCTGTTCCGAGACTGTCTCACGGAGAACCTGCTTTGGGAGTGTTCCCTGTTATGATGTGAGAACCTGCTTATTTTGTTGCATGTATTAGTGCAAAGAATCTGGAAGGGTGAGCTGGAAGGGGAGGCCATCAAAGTGCATTTGTATGAGTCTGTGTATGTTAGGACCCTCCTAATCGAAAGGTCAGCTAATTAGTAAGCGTAAGGCTTCTGGCATGCTGTGAAAACCTTGCAATTTAAGGCCACTGAGCAATGCGCCGAAGCGAGCATCTTATGTCCAGCTCCTCTGCCTCAAGGGTGCCATGAGACTTGGTTTCCGGGGCCTTGCCAAGCATGCAGCGAGCCTGGTTCTTGGCACCAGCAGGATGCATCATCTCTCCTTCCACAGCCTTTAATGAAGTGTGCAGCTCTTGTCCTCATTAGGCCTCAACATCGTCAATAAAAGAGTCAATAAACCCGGTTGATGGGGTTGGGACCAAGGGGCTGCGATGCAGCGGCCGCACATCCACAGGGCAGACATCAGCTCAGCCGCGTGTCATGACCCAGCATCCAGGGATCAATAACCAGCTCGGGATAAAGCCCAAGAGCTGCCCTCTGCAGTTCCTCTCCAGACCCATTTCACCCAGGGCGGAGCAGTGCCAGCCAGCTCCTGCTTTGCTTGCAGTTGTTCCCACCCCATGCCTTCTGGGTGCCAGATGCTTTTGTTTCTTCCTGATTGAGCTCTCTGGGCACCCCATGGATGCATATTTAGTGAGTGCCCACCTGGCATGAGAACATGTAGACGGCATCTCCAAGCAGCCCAGAGGCTGGCATGGGCCCTGTTTTTTGTGTCTTCCGTCTGCTGACAGTGTGTGAGGGACCCCGGTGGACCAGGCGGTATACTTTCTGCATGTTGTGCTGCGGACTCCATTCCTGGCTGCTCTGCATCTCTTTAGATGCCCTTATCTTATCTAATTACAAGGAATTTCAGAATAATTTCATGGCCTTTGCTCCAAAGGACCTCTTATCTGTGAGGGCCCTGTATTTTAACCTTCTCATTCTTTTGTTGTTTGCCTTTAAGTGGGAGACAGTTAAGAAGGGGATGCTAAGATCTTGCTGGAATTGGGGCTGGGGGGAGGGGAAGAAGAGGAAGGCAGACAGACCTGGGATTTGTGTATTCTGCTCCATCCCCCTGCCTGTATGTGGAGACAGCTGGCTGCTTACTTCCATGACAGCCACATGGTACCCAGCCACACAGAACAGGACCCGGGCAGGGACTTGTCTGCTGCCAACCTCTCCAGATCCCTTTGATATTTCCGACAGAGCAGTAAAGGACTCTTGACTCTCACGTTTTGCTTTGCCTCTCTCCACCTCCTCTAAGACTCCTCCGTGTGGTTTCCATGGCTACCCCCAATCAGATTTGGCTTCCTGCAAAATTGGATTTCAAAGAAGGACAAGGCTTCAAAGGAATTTGTCCATTTAACAGAATGTCATTAGGAGTGAGGCTAACTGCTGAACCAGGGTCCTCAGATGATTAAGAAGGGGCTGCGCTCATGTGTGGAGGCAGGTTTCTGTCTGCAATAAGGAACCTTGATGCAAGATGACAATGGCGTATTGGAATCTGCCAGTCACCACATCACCACACACTACCCAACGCTGCACCTCTCTCTACTCTGTCTCTCTAAAACCCGGAACAG
This sequence comes from Vicugna pacos, assembly GCF_048564905.1. Classification (NCBI taxonomy): domain Eukaryota; kingdom Metazoa; phylum Chordata; class Mammalia; order Artiodactyla; family Camelidae; genus Vicugna; species Vicugna pacos. The sequence continues at coordinate 35,924,809 of NC_133002.1, read as the reverse complement.
ATGTAGAATACCGTTGCCTCGAGTTTTTGCTGTTTCTCTCGGTATAAGGAAGCTATGACAGGCAGCGAGGCCTGATAGGATGTGCAATTACCTGAGTTTCTTGCTTTTTATCAAACAATCCATTAACTTGTAGCCTGTATCAGCATTTGACAAATATCCTTGAAGAAGAGGAGGAGGTTGTCAAATTTCCTCCCATTGCTGAGAGGAAAACAAGGCCAAGTGCTGGGTTATATATAGAAGGGATCTGTTTCCCTTGCTGTTTTTTAGAACAGTTTTAGATTTATAGAAGAATTGCAACAGTAGTACAGAGAGTTTCCATGTCTCCTCTCTTGTTTTTTAACACATGTCATAAGTACTCAAAAATGATTCCAGAGTAGCTGTGACTTTATAGAAGGAGCAATGAGTGTGGTAAAAATGCCCCAGAGGGGAACTGGTATTGCTCCAGAGCCCGGAGGAGGCAGCCTGACCACTGCTAACTTTCCCAGGGCAAGAAGGCCTTGCAAGAAGGAGCCTGATTCCCCAGAGACTCTTGCCAGCCTCCATTCCCCACACTTCCACCCCAATTTACTACAGCTTGTGGGTGTCATGTGACCCTGACACCAAGGCACCATTCCTCTTCAGATTGCAGGACTCAGATGCGTAAAGATGGCTCAAAGCCACTGTACCCCTTAAAGGATCAAGCCCCCAACCTAGAAATGGTATCTCAGGAGGGGAAACTATGCCAGGAAGCAGGTGCTGCTACAGGAGTCCTTTTGGACAGTTTCTCCTCGCTGTTCCCATCCCCCCACCCATAGTTCTGTCATTATTTCTCTGAGGCTGCTGTAAAAGCCACTGCACCCATCTTCTCTGTTTCCTCTCTCTTTACCACTCCCAATCCTTCCACATATTCTGTATGTAGAATCTGAAAATAGAAACTCCATTTTTTTTTAACACAGAAGGAAATTGGTAGAGGTGAAGTGAGATGTGCAAGACCACATACTATACTGGGGCTAAGGTTAGCTCACTCCCTAGCTCAAAAAGTTTTCAAAGGATCCCCAGTGTCTCCTCAGTTGAGTTCAAATCCTCATTCTGACTTTCAAGTCCCTTCACAATAGAGCTTCAATTTTTCTTGACAACCGTAATTCCCCTTCACCATCCAGTAAGAGAAGGTTATTTCCCTGTTCCTCACGAGAAGGCTTTTCCATCTTTGTTTACTCCAGTCCTTCCACCTGGAAAGCACTCCTGCCCCTTCAAAGTCTGGTGTGTTCAGAGCCCATCTCAAATGCCACACGCACCAATAAACACACATACACCTGCACTTCCCTCCTTTTCTTATACTCCTCTCCCTCCGTTTTTCATCCAGGGCCCTTTATACTTTTCCCGTAGTACCATATCACAGCCAGGACATCCACACCTGTGTGCTGTGGATTAGAGGGAAGCACACTTCTGTGAGCTTGTGCTTCCCTTTCCTCTGTCACCTTAGAGGGAAAGGGCTCAGTTCCTCTCCCTCAGCTTTCTCCCCGGGTTACCCCTTCTTTTCCCTTCACCCTTTCAGCCTAAGGAGGATGGGACACTTTGGCTCCCTGTGCCCCTTGCAGCCGGGCCGCTCTGATTCTCCCAAATGTTGGCGTCTTGAGATTATTTATAGGGATTTATGGTCATTTCCGTTAAATATCCTGGTTTGCCTGACAAGCAGCCGTTCTGCCCTGGTTTTCTGGGCGTGGAGGTGTGGGCTGGGTCGGGAAGGAGGGCTGTCCGGCTTGGCGGGGATTGACCTCTCCCTCCGATTCCGCCTCCTCGCGCCCCATTTCGGGCTTCACGGTGGCTTTTCACTCTGCCCCCGAGGCCCGCCGTCCCTGGGGCGTACGATGGGGAGCCTCCCGGGAGCAGGCTGCCTCGGGTGGGGTCGCCTCTTGGTTTTGGCCGGGGGAGTCCTGGGGGGCGGGGGCAGGCGCGGGGCGGCCCCTCCTCCCTCGGGCGCAGGCGTGAGGGCCGCGTGCCCCGCGCACAGGTGTCGCTGCCTCCCGGGCGCCCCGCCCGCCGCGCGCCGCTTCCTGAGCGCGCCCCGCCCTGCGGCTCGGCCCGCGGCGCCGGCAGCAGAGGGCCAGGTGCCGCCGCAGCCCGCCCGCCCGCCCGGCCCTCGCCCGCCGCCCGCCCGGCCGCCGGCCGCCCGCCGCCCGCCACATGCAGGCCGCCGCCGCCCTCCCCGAGGAGATCCGTTGGCTCCTGGAAGGTAACGCTCCGCCGGCCCGGGCGCCGCCGACCCCACCGGGAGTCGCACGTGCCGAGCCGGCAGCAGCCGAGACGCCAGCGGCTCCCAAGGCCGGCCTTCCCCGTCAGCTCCCTCGCCCGCCACCTTCTAGAACCCTGAGGCTGCCGGAGCCCTGACTCTGGAGAGCCAGCGGTTCATCCTCCGGCTCAGGGTCCCTCTCACTCTCCTCATTTCCCACGTTTTCTTTTTCCTCAGGGCGCCTTCACTTCCCACTTAACCTCCAGGCTTCTGAGCAAGTTCGGGCCAGGTTCTTGGTCGCCTGGCCTCCGTGCTGGCCTTCACCCTGTGCCTGTCTCCTCGGGACGCCTCGCGTCCGTGGGTTTCGCGCCCGTCCCTCCCCAGCCCAGGCTCCGTCTGTCCCGCTCACGAGGGGACCTGGACCTTCCTGCTTAGCCATCCCGGACCTCGAGGGGCAGTGAGGGCTCCCGGGCTCCCGCCAGCCAAGGTCTGGGCGTGGACTCAGCACCCAGACCCCAGGCCCGCTTCACCCGCCTGCGGACTCACCGGGGCCACTCGTGCACCCGGGGCCGGCTGATCCCAGTATTACATCCCTTCCCTTTCCAGAAGCGCCCCACTGCTGTGTGTTCACCCTCAAACTGTAGTGCCCTCGCAGTCCTTGTAAGAGTTAAAGCCGTACTCACCAACACTCAACACTCTCTGCTGTAACACTCGAGAGACACGTTTTGCTAATGGGCAGTGTCATCTGCTCCACTCACACTTTTTCTGCTGAGAGTAACTTGCTTTTCCTGTAACTGACCTTTCTGGAAGGATGGGGACCTGGAATCTGTGCTTGCATAAGGGTCCCAAGAGGAAACTGCTCAGAATTAAGCCTTTTGGCATCCATGTGACAGTTTTGACACATATTTAACAGATGGCCTGCTTTGGGCAGGTCATATTTTTGGCAAGCAGTAATTTTTTTTTCCAGTTTCTCTCAATTTAATTGGTTTTATATCTCCATTACCTTGTTATCGTGGTATAAATGCTTCATAATCAAATATTTGGCAAGTCCATTTGGTCTCTGTTTGTAGGACTGTTTCCATTCTGGGTTGCTTCTATGTAAAAGCTGTCAACTAGGTATTTCTTCTGAGGTGAAGTTTCCAAAACCCATTTTACATATGACCTGAGTGAATCTAAACTTCCAGAATAGAAAAGTATTTGCAGGGTAAAAGAGCATCATCTGGGTTTCTAAGAAGCAGCAACCCAGCCTTTCCCCTCTGCTGTTGGTTCAATAATTTGAAGTGTAAAGAGAGGCTCTAAGTGGTTTCTAGGAGAAAAGGAACTGTGGCAAAAAGTTTCATTTTCCCCTTGCAGTTAAAGGTATAAACTGATTCCTTTTATTGGTATCTGTCATTTGTTGAGAGGAAACCTATTTTACAAATTCGTTAAACTGTATTTCCGTTTTGTGTGTAGCCTTGGTAGAAAGTTCCTTTTCATTTTCAGAGGCTTGCAATGAAATCCACTTCTTCAGCATTTTTGATGTGCAGTTCTTTATTGTTTAAAACTGACACTTTGGTAAACAACTCATTTCTGCACCTGCCACCTTCCTTTAGCTTAGATTATTTTCTTGTTAGCTGACTCTTTTTAATTGAAGTCTTCAGATCTCCTCCTAAAGCAGAACCTTTGTTTGCTGACAAGTAGAGCAGGGTATGAATGGAGATTAATTGCATGTCACATACTTCTGTATCAAACTTGCTGTGTCTTAACAATCTCTGTTCGTTGGTGCTCAGGTCTTTAGAATGTACAGAGGAGTCTGAGATTACATTTTAAGGAGCTTCATTGGTTAATGTATTTCTTTAAGGCTTTTTTTTTTAAGTTTACAATTAGAGTCTGCATCTGAAGTAGAGAAAAAATTGTGAAAGTGGGATTCAACTAATAATTCTATTGAAAAATGTTAGAAGAATGTGCTTTTGAAAGGTTCATGTAATCATAGCAACATATTGGTTGTAGGTTTTGTTTATTATGGAACACATTCTCTGGTGTAGACCAGCAGAATTATTCATTGTACTACAAATAATTTGTAGATATTAGAAACCCATAATGACTATCAATTTATCATCTGTTGCTGTTTGTCTCCCCCCTACACACACACTTTTTAAGGGTAACTGTTGACAATGAGAAAATATATAGGTCTTGATCTCTATATCGTCAAGCAGTGGAGGGAGTCACAGGGTGAGAGATCTGCCACTTTAGTGCTGCCACAGGCCGTGGGGGTGGAGTTTCCACAATGAATTACTACTTTCATAAACCAAGGCATAAACATTTGCACAGTGATTTAATGCTGGCCATCACAGCCATAACTTAAGCATTTATTTATTTATAACTACGTGAGCATAAATGACAGGGGCGTTTTTTGACATAATGTGTGTGCTTTAAAAAATAAAATATGCAAAGCTCTGTGAAAAGCTTATACCAAATTTTGCATAATGAAGAAGGGAGCAGACATTCTGAAGGTCTAAAATTAATTTTGTTTAAGGATAAAATTTTAAACATTTGAAAATGTTTCATTTGACCAAGAAATTCCACTTCTAGGAAACTGTGTTACTGAAATTAGAAGACATGAGATATATATACAAAGATCCGTGCTAAATGTCCATGAGTTGGGAAAAGTGGGGCAGTGGTATGAGTAAATTATCCATCTTATGGAATATTTTGCAGCCATTAAAAAGATTGTGGTGGATCTGTATATATTGGCTTGAAAAGTGTCCATAGCATATTTTTAAGGCTGAAAAGCAAGGTGCACAATAGTATATATAATATCCTGTTTTTGTTTGAAAACAATAACAAAATCCTCCAAAAACCCATATATTATATATGTTTGTGTAAGCCTCGGAAAGAGTAAGAAAGAATATACTCTAAGCTCTTAAAACTGGTTTCCTTGGAGGGGAGTGAAAGGGTGGGAGAGAGATTATTAATTTTATTTCATGTATCTTTGTGTTGTTCAAGCTGTGATGATGACCATGTATTACTTTTGTAATCAGGAAAAGGCAACCAGTGAGATTGTTTAAAAGGAAAAGGAACAAAAGACAAATAAATGCTTGGAGAGGTCAGAGTTTGAAAGGGCCATGAATTTAGGGTTGTGATTATGTTTTTCTCCTGTTAGCCCTGGTGATGTGTGGAAGGTGAGGATTTTTTTTTTTAAAACGCTTTCTTGGATTTGGGGCAAATGTTAAGGCAGTGACAGGTTTCTAGAGTAACTCAGGAAACAGCTTCCTCAGATAGACTCTGTCAAGCTCTCATATAGAAATAGTAACTAGTCCATATCAGCCGATAAATACCTTATAGATAAGTAAAATGAAGGGCATTTACCGCCTTATTGAAAGAGGAGGAAATATTCAGGGTCTGTTTTCAAATAATCAGGCTTCAGTTGTGGAAGTTATCTTTTTGGTTTTGTTTTGTGATAATGACTCTGAAAACAAAAACAATGGAGTGCTGGCAGTTTGCATAATCTGTGTTTCACAGATACAAACATAATCAGTTTCTTCCTTGTCTTTTTAGCCCCACTTTTGAAGTCAGAAGCACATGAGGCAAGTGTGAAGGAAGCAGGCTAAATATTTCTTCAGTTCACAATGTGTCCTGTGTGTTGGAATGGGGTACTAACTTTACTCTAATAGCTAATGGGTCCCAACTATCTACAAGGGACCTAAATCCTGCACAGAATATGGATTAAAGCCAAAATAACATCCACAATTTAGCTGCGTTTAGTAGCAATTGCTGCATTAACACTGATTCTGATATGCCTATGCTTACTTATTTTTAAACTTCCTTGGAAAGCAGCAGTCATTAATCATTTCCTTCTAGATTGTCTTCCAGATTTGTATTGGTCGATGTAGCCAACCATAAAATCCTTTTCAATATAGTAAAACTCCAACTCTGTGGAACTTGTAGGCGTGAGTTGCTCTGGGTAGCTGAGGATACTCCCTTTAAGCATTCTAACTTTTTATTATAAACATTTGTGACCTTTTTCTTTTTTTTCTCAAATGCATTAGGAACTTTTCACCCTTCCTCAACCAACCGGTCTTTGTTCAAAGGGACCTCACTTGAACACTTTAACTAAGAGTTGTTATAGTGAGTATCAGTTATCATACTTTAAGGAAATACATTGAGTTGTTTATGGATGTGTCTGCCATAACTTCCCCTGGACTGATTTGTGAATGTTTATGTCTGTTTTATATTTTAGTTTTTGTCTTTTTTCCCCCTACTGTTAGGCCAGGCCTGTGACTTTGCCCTGATTTCAGTATATTTGTACTCCCAGTGCTATTGGGACATCAGATAAACAAGTTTGTTGGAATTAAGATGCATAAAAGAAAGTATGAAGGGCTCTTGTGATAAACATAGTACCCAAACCTTTAGGCCTTTACTTTGTTTTTTGTTTTTTGTTTTTTTTAACATTTTTTATTGATTTATAATCATTTTACAATAGTGTGTCAAATTCCAGTGTTCAGCACAATTTTTCAGTCATCCATGGACATATACACACTCATTGTCACATTTTTTTCTCTGTGAGTTATCATGACGTTTTGTGTATATTTCCCTGTGATATACAGTGTAATCTTGTTTATCTATTCTACAATTTTGAAATCCCAGTCTATCCCTTCCCACCCTCCACCCCCCCTGGTAACCACAAGTCTGTATTCTCTGTCTGTGAGTCTATTTCTGTCCTGTATTTACACTTTGTTTTTGTTTGTTTGTTTGTTTTTGTTTTTTAGATTCCACATATGAGCGATCTCATATGGTATTTTTCTTTCTCTTTCTGGCTTACTTCACTTAGAATGACATTCTCCAGGAGCATCCATGTTGCTGCAAATGGCATTATGTTGTCGGTTTTTATGGCTGAGTAGTATTCCATTGTATAAATATACCACCTCTTCTTTATCTAGTCACCTGTTGTTGGACATTTAGGCTGTTTCCATGTTTTGGCTATTGTAAATAGTGCTGCTATGAACGTTGGGGTGCAGGTGTCATCCTGCAGTAGATTTCCTTCTGGATACAAGCCCAGGAGTGGGATTCCTGGGTCATATGGTAAGTCTATTCCTAGTCTTTTGAGGAATCTCCACACTGTTTTCCATAGTGGCTGCACCAAACTGCGTTCCCACCAGCAGTGTAGGAGGGTTCCCCTTTCCCCACAGCCTCTCCAGCATTTGTCATTTGTGGATTTTTGAATGACGGCCATTCTGACTGGTGTGAGGTGATACCTCATTGTAGTTTTGATTTGCATTTCTCTGATAGTGATATTGAGCATTTTTTCATGTGCTTTTTGATCACTTGTATGTCTTCCTTGGAGAATTGCTTGTTTAGGTCTTCTGCCCATTTTTGGATTGGGTTGTTTATTTTTTTCTTATTGAGTCGTATGAGCTGCTTATATATTCTGGAGATCAAGCCTTTGTCGGTTTCACTTGCAAAAATTTTCTCCCATTCCGTAGGTTTTCTTCTTGTTTTACTTCTGGTTTCCTTTGCTGTGCAGAAGCTTGTAAGTTTCATTAGGTCCCATTTGTTTATTCTTGCTTTTATTTCTTCTAGGGGAAAATTTTTGAAATGTATGTCAGATAATGTTTTGCCTATGTTTTCCTCTAGGAGGTTTATTGTATCTTGTCTTATGTTTAAGTCTTTAATCCATTTTGAGTTGATTTTTGTATATGGTGTAAGGGCGTGTTCTAGCTTCATTGTTTTACATGCTGCTGTCCAGTTTTCCCAACACCATTTGCTGAAGAGACTGTCTTTATTCCATTGTATATTCTTGCCTCCTTTGTCGAAGATGAGTTGACCAAAAGTTTGTGGGTTCATTTCTGGGCTCTCTATTCTGTTCCATTGGTCCATATGTCTGTTTTGGTACCAATACCATGCTGTCTTGATGACTGTAGCTCTATAGTATTGTCTGAAGTCTGGGAGAGTTATTCCTCCAGCCTCTTTCTTTCTCTTCAGTAATGTTTTGGCAATTCTAGGTCTTTGATGGTTCCATATAAATTTTATTATGATTTGTTCTAGTTCTGTAGGCCTTTACTTTGTGACATATACTTTGTGACATGCACTGTGGCTGCTCAGAATCTTTTTTGCTTGATGTTTGATGCTGGGTTACCTGTTAGATAGGTGAGGTTACTGTTCAGTTGAATTCTGGAAGAACTATGACTATACTTCTATTTCTTTTTTTTTTGTCAAAATTTTTATTATAAAAGCAATAATGCTCATTGTAGAAAATTTGGAAAACACAACAGTTGTCAAATTTCTATGTATTTCTTTCAGTTATTATTATTTGTACATACTTTAAAAGTTGGGGCATATTGTATATATAGTTTTGTATACTTATTTTTCCACTTACAGTCTTGAGTTATGGTGTTGCTATGGTCTCCTGAGCATTTTCTTAGATCACTAAGTTTCTTTTTTCTTTTGGGTGTCTTTAAGTTATACGTCCTGGTTTTATTCCACTGGTATTTTTACCCTTATAGCTTAAAAAAAAAAAAGTCCCTTTGATTAGCAACATTGAGACTGAGACACTGTCTTCTGGCTCTTTCCTCCAGTGTGAAAAGTGAAATTGCTGATATAATCTGAGATTTTTAGACTCAGACAATTATTAATGTTTTAATTATGTATATTAGATTATAAGAATTATTTTTTGATATTTGCATACTACTTTAAAACCATAGCTATAATAATAATTTTCCTTTTTAACTTGTTTATTGCTTACTTTTTGTACCATGACTTTTTTATTCTTGAACTCTTTATCTCTTAAATATTTAGACTGTGCTAAAACAGTAGCCACTAGCCACATGTGGCTATTTAAATTTAAATTCACTAAAATTAGATAAAATGAAAAAAACCAGTTCCTCAGTTGCACTATATTTCAGCTGCTCAGTAGCCACAGTGGCTACTGTAGGGAACAGTGCATAAAGCCCTAATAGATGATGTTCGAGAATATAATGCTGAATTTCTGATACTACACTTACTGAGCCCTTACAAGTTTGAGTATGTGTCTGTCTAGTTTCATATAAACTTAGCTGTGGCCATGAGGTTCGAGGGTCATACTCTTCCCCTTCCTTCCCCTTCCTCCCAACTCAACCTGTAGAAGTTCTACCATTATCTTCTGGTCTTCAATTTTGTGGAGGAGAAGTCTGATGCCAGCCAGATATGTATATTTTTTATAACCCATTCCTCCTATTGCCTGCCTGCATGTTCATAGGATATTTTTCTTTGCTCTCAAAAATGTCACTGGATAATTTTAAGGTTTTAGACTTTTTAATAATTTTGCCTGGTATATAGTGAACTCTTTTGATTATAAGCTCAGATCTTTAACTTGGGAACATTTTTTTCTATTGTCATTGCTTCTACTCCATCTGTTTTATTCTGTCATATTGAGGTTTATGTTATAAATATTGGGCTCCTGATCTACTCCCTGTGTTTCATCTCTTTTATTGTCTCATCTGTCACTGACTTCATTATGGTTTTAAATTCAGCATTTATTTATTTTTTAAAAACTTCCATGTATTTCCTCATCACTCATTGTTTTATTTTTCATTACATCTGTAAATCTGGGCTTATAGACATAATGCCTTTTTGAATATTGAAAATATGATTAGAAATTTTCTAAACATATCTATTCTTTAATAATAAATCTACTTCAGAAAGAGATTTTTTTTTTTAGTTCTTCAAGAAAAAAATTTTTTTGAACTTTAATGTTTTCTTATAGACCCTGTATATTTTCTTTGTGTTAAGTTTACTTAAAATCAAATCCTGACTCTGCCGCTTTCTTACTACCTGTTCGACTTTGGGTCTTAGTTTTCTCAGCTATAAAATAGCGATAATTATAGTAGCCATCTCATAGAATTTATGTGAAGAATAAAGGGATGACTATTGGAAAAGAACTTAGAATAATATCTGGAATGTATTACACACCATCTGTTTGGTAAATAAAATTTAAAAAAATTTTTTTCTTTGAGAAAGTCCTGTTGGTCTCTCTTTGCAGTTGCCTGGCCCCAGGAAAACACCTAGACATGGCCTTTTTCTTGGGTTGGTGGTTCATCCTTGCTACTCTAAATTAGGGGAGGTTTGTATGGTTTCTTTTAGGATCTTCTCCGTTTTCTTCTTTCTTTAGTTCAGAGGCCAGTGGTCATGTCTATGAAAAACTTCATGGAGGAAGGAGAGAGGAAGTTAGCGTCACTAACTTCACTAACTTAGGAAAGACACGCGTTCCTTACCTTGTTACAGAATGCTTTGTATTTGTGTGTGCTTGTGTAAAATAGTATTTTTGCATTACTTCTCAGTTGAAAACAAAAAGTAAATGCTTAATTTCCCCCTTTTCTCTTTCTGTTTCAACAAACAGAATTTTTTTTTTAATTGGTAGATATATTTTAGTTTCATTGTGGTTATAGCCTAGATGTTAGATGGGCTGCCCAGACCTTTTGAACTCTAGGCAAGATCTACTCCCCACATTTGGAAGTTCAAACATCTCCTCAAGATCTGGGTAATTCTCAAGGGCCATGCATTTGGAGGGTCACCTTTCCTTCAGGGTCTCCTGCTTCCATGCATGCTGTCTGTAAGCCTAAACTAGTGATTCCCAAATGGGGTAATTTTGTCCTTCAGGGAACATTTGGCAACACTTGGAGACATTTTCTTTTGTCACAACAGGGAGGGTGTTATTGGCACCTAGTAGGTAGAAGCCAGGGATGAGCCTCAGTTTCCTACAATGCATAGGACAGCCCCTGCAAAAAGAATTATCCAGCCCAAAATGTTGGTAGTGTCACAGTTCAGAAAACATATTCTTGTCTTCAAGTTCTACAAAAGCCTACCTACATGTAGCCCCTGTGAATGTAGACGACATCACTGGAGATTCAGGGGGTGCAGGGAGAGGGAGGAGGGGTTTCCATTTCAGTAATGCAAACGATTTCAAATTGAGTATTAGGCATTTCTATTCCTAAACTCCCTTTTGCCACTCCAGTCATCAGACGGTGCCCTCTGGCCTTTCACCTAATGTAGTTCCCAGCCTTATGCCTTCTCAGTGGCTCCTTCTCCCTTTATCCTATTTGGAGCAAAACAAAACCAAAAAAAAATTTTTTCCTTTGTTACATGGAAAGGCAGTTTAGCTGTCTGTTTAGTGATTTAGGTTCCCACCAACACCCACACACAGAGAAGTAAGTTACTTTCCCAAACAGTGTAGTTCTCTTCCTAAGAGGAATTCTGGTGCCAGCTATTAAGATTATAATATTTTTACCTCATTACGTAAGTGTAATACTTAAATAATTTTTAATCATTTTAAATATAGGAAAAGTAAGTTCAAGTTTTACCATCATCTGAGAATCTTAACATATTGACATACCTATCATAGATCTAATTTTTTCACGTTATAAACCATTACACCGTACAGAAATCCTATAATTTCTGCTACATTTATTCATATTTATTTCCCCTGTGTTTCCAAGTTCATTGCTTGCTTTTCCAGTTTGTCAGTGCTGCATTATAGGTTAGGTGATTATAACAGATGGCTTTTCAGGTTTGGAGTCTTTGAGTTCCACTGCTTAATTTTACTATCTAGCTTTTACATGGAAGATAGGACAGATGTGGGCTCAGAAACAGAGTGGTCCTAGCATCCAGAGAGCAAGCTTTCCTGAAGGCTTATGGCTTTGATAAAATCATTTATGAATTACTTAAATTCTCATCTAGGGTCTCCTCCTAACATTGTTGACATTCTAATATTAGTTATATATTATAGGGAAATAAAATTTGTATTCACTTAATAGGAGCTTTACTAAAATGTATCCAATGGCACATATTGATACATACTTAAACCAATATTGTAGTTGAGTTGGAATTAAGTAAGGTACTGTATATTATATATCAAGTATGAGAAGTATGCTGTGATACTTAGATAGCTACAGAAAATATCTCTTAACTGTGCTATAATAAACATCCTTAAAAATCATTCTACCTCTAAAATAAAATTTCCTTTTTGATAACGCTGTGAGCCTCTTCATCCACTGATCCCTTCCTCCCCTCCTTTCTTTCTTCCTTCCTAGTACTTTATTAAGGTATGATTTACATGCATAAATGCACTAATCTTAAGTGTTACAACTGGATGACTTCAATATATTTATATACCTGTGTGACTACAACCCAGAACAAGACATAAACATTTCTATCTCCCTAAAAAAGTTTCCTTTCCAGTTCTGGAACTTCATAAATCAGTATGATCTCTTTTGTGTCTCCTCAACATGCTGTTTTTGAGATTTATGCATGTTGTTCTGTGTATCAGTTTTATTTTATCCTTTTGCTAAGTACTATTCCATTATGTGAATATTCCACAGTTTGTTTATCCATTCTTCTGATGAACATTGAGTTGTTCAGTTTTGGGTTATTAGGAATATACCTGCTAATGAGCATTCTTGTGTAACTTGTTTTGTGAACATAAACACTCATTTCTCCTGGATAAATATCTAGAAGTAGAATTGCTAGGTCATAGGGTATGAATATATTTAATTTTATTAGAAACTCCAGTTTCCCAAAGTGATTGTACCTATTTTACACTCCCACCAACTATATGAGAATTCCAATTGCCCTATATCCTCACCAACACTCGATATTGTGGTCTTTTTATTTTTAGACATTTTGGTAAGTATATTTTTATTGTAGAATATTTGCACAACATAGAAGCATATAGACTACTTGATTTAGCCACAGCAATCAGACAAGAAAAAGAAACAAAAGGTATCCCAATTGGAAAGGAAGAGGTAAAATTGTCATATATGCAGATGACATGATATTCTATAAAAAAACTCTAGCGACTCCACACAAAAACCATTAGAACTAATAAATAAATTCAGTAAGGTAGCAGGGTATAAGATTAATATACAGAAATCTGTTTTATTTCTTTACACTAACAGTGAACTATCAGAAAGAGAAAGTAAAAAAAAAATCCCATTTAAAGTCATATCAAAAAATAAAATAAAATACCTAGGAATAAACCTAGCCAAGGAGGTGAAAGACCTATATGCTGAGAACTATAAAATATTGATAAGGGAAATTAAAGATAATTCAAAGAAATGGAAAGATAACCCATGCTCTTTGATTGAAAAAATTAACATTATTAAAATAGCCATACTACCAGAGCAATCTACAGATTTAATGTGATCTCTATCAAATTACCTGTGACATTTTTCACAGTACTAGAACAAATAATCCTAAAACTTATTTTGAACCACAAAAGCCCAGAACTGCCAAAGCAATCCAGAGGGAAAAGAACAAAGCTGGAGGCATAACCCTCCCAGACTTCAGACAATACTATAAAGCTACAGTAATTAGAACAGTGTGGTATTGGCACAAAAACAGACATATAGATCAATGGAAAAGCATAAAGAACCCAGAAATAAATCCACACATCTACAATTAATCTTCGACAAAGGAGGCAAAAATATACAATGGAGAAAAGACAGTCTCTTCAGCAAGTGGTGTTGGGAAAGCTGGACAGTCACATGTAAATCAGTGAAGTTAGACTACTCCCTCACACCATACACAAAAGTAAACTCAAAATGGCTTAAAGACTTAAATATAAGACGTGATACCATAAAACTCCTAGAAGAGAACATAGGCAAAATATTCTTGGACATAAATTGTAGCAATAATTTCTTAGGTAAGTCTCCCAAGACAAAAGAAATAAGCAAAAATAAATAAATAGGACCTAATCAAATATAAGCTTTTGCACATCAAGGGAAACCATAAACAAAAGGAAAAGACAGCCTACAGACTGGGAGAAAAATTTGCAAACGATGCAGCTGACAAGGGCTTAATTTCCAAAATATACAAACAGCTCATATAACTCAATATCAAAAAAACAACACAATTAGAAAATGGGCAGAAGACCTAAATATATATTTCCCAAAGAAGACTTACAGATGGCCAACAGTCACATGAAAAGATGCTCAATTATTAGAGAAATGTGAATCAAAACTACAATGCTGTATCACCTTACACCAGTCAGAATGGCCATTATAAAAAAGTCTACAAATAATAAATGGTAAAGAGGGTGTGGAGAAAAGGGAACCCTCCTGCACTTTTAGTGGGAATGTAAATTGGTGCAGTCACTATGGAAAATGGTACGGAGGTTCCTTAAAAACTGAAAATAGATTTACCATATGATCCAGCAAACCCACTCCTGGGTGTGTATCAGGAAAAGACAAAAAGTCTAATTTGAAAAGATAGATGCACACTAATATTCCTAGTAGCTCTATCTACAATAGCCATGACATGGAAGCAACCTAAGTTGTTATCCATCAACAGATGAATCGATGAAGACGTGGAGTGTATATATATACACACACACATACACAATGTAATATTACTCAGCCATTAAAGAAAGAATAAAATATTGCTATTTATAGCAACATGGATGGACCTAGAGATTATCGTACTAAGTGAAATAAGTCAGACAGAGAAAGGCAAATATTACATGGTATCACTTACATGAGGAATCTAAAAAGTAATACAAATGAGCTTATTTACAAAACAGAAGTAGACTCACAGACATAGAAAACAAACTTATGGTTACCAAAGTGTGGGGGGAGGGGTAAATTAGGAATATGGGTTTAATAGATATGCACTACTATATATAAAACAGATAAACAAGGAGTTACTGTATAGCACAGGGAAGTATATTCAGTATCATGTGTTAATATAGTGGTAATGTATATATATAACTGAATCACTTTGCTATATACCTGAAACTAACACAATATTGTACATTAACTATAATTCAGTACAAAAGAAGAAGAAGAAGTGAGTAGACTACTTGATTTTTTTTTAACATAGCAGTGTTGGATACTTTTCCATATGAATCTATGTATATATTCATTTATATATAAATACATATATTCTTTTTAAACTGCTGCACAGTGTGTCCAAATTTATTTAACTCTTCTCCTATTGATGGATGTTTAGATTGTTTCCAAATTTTTTGTATTTCCACAGTGTTGTGGAGAACATACCTGTATGTGCATCTTTGTGGTACCTATGCAATTATTTCCTTAGGGTAGATTCTTAGGCTCTCAAATGAAGATTGCAGATGTGTTAATCCTAGATTTGTAGTTTGGTCAGTAGTTAAATCTTAATCCAAAATACTCTCTGTGCTTTAGTTTCTGATTTTTGTTTTCTCTGTGCTGTGAGTATGTAGGTATTGTCATTTTTTTTCCCCTACGGAAGGTGGGAGAATTAAAAATAAAAACACCACACATTTCTTGGGTCACGAGGCAGAAACAATCAGCAAGTTGAAGCAAACCACAACCAGAACATGCTGACAATTTCTCTATTGTGTACTGACAACTTCCTGCAAGCCTAAACAAAGCTGGTGGGTATGATTTTAGCCTTGCCAACAAATTTTACCTCTTAACAAAGAGCAAAAAATATATGCCTTAAGGATTACAGTTAATTGCCAGATCAAAAATTTAGGTTTATCTATCTCTGTTTGTTTGTTTGTTTATTTAGTGGAGATACTGGGGATAGAACCCAGGACCTCCTGCATGATAAGCACACACTCTACCACTGAGCTATACCCTACTCCTAGATCAAAAATTTAATGCAAGGTTTAAAACAAGTTCTAAGCAAACTAAAAGTCATTTTGTCCCCATTATGATACTTTTATTTAATTGGTGTGAAAATAGGCAAGACAAGGTTTCTATGAAGACTTCCATTCTTAGAGTTGGAAAATTAAACACTAAAGTTTTAGAGGGTTGATTTTAGTGAGATATTTAGGAGAGTCACCACAGAAATCCTGATGGTCTGATACCTTCAGTATATCTGTGAAAAGGAATCAGGAATTATTTTTGTTTGTTTGTTTCTGCCAGAAGCTGTCAATGAGACTTTATAGAATTTGGATCAGCAACCAGGCTGGTATTTCTGTAAAAGCAGCAGTATGTAACTTAAAGGAGTAGTTGTGACATTTAATTAAATACCCAGATAAGTAGAATACCCGGATATCTAGAATGAAATGTGGTCTTCTGCTATGTTCAAGGTGAAGATTTTTTTTGGTTTGGCGGGCATAGTTTGCTAGGCACTGCAAAGTGGGTGGGCATAGTCTGTTACTGGAAAGGAAGTCTTACTGTTAGTGGTTTACTCATGAAAGTCCTGAGGATGATGCAGGTCTTTACTCCCTGCTTACCTCCATCGATCCAGACAGAGGACTCCTGAGATGTGTCCCTGGGAGTTGTCCCTTCTCCCCTTGATCTCCCCTTCTCTTCTCCACAATCCCAACATTTTCTGCACCCCTCCCTTCCCCATACAGGCTCCCACCTCCATCCTGGAGGGGTAATGTTTCATCTTTAAGGCTTTAACTCCTTCAAAGTGTTCAGAGTGTAGCATCTATAAGATAAATTAAACATTTTCTTTTTAATTAGAAAAAATGGTAGGTATCATTGAAAATTTAAGAGATGAAGCTGAAGTAGCATCCAACTCCTAGAATTTCTTTTTTAAAATCAGTGGATGGAATGTTTTCTAATGTTTACTTAAGTATTTTCTTTTAGAAACATTGTCTTTATGGGGAAAAGAGCCATTTTTTAAAGTTGATTCCCGGGCCAGCTCATTTTAAAAAACTATTTTATGGATAATTAAGATGACGTATTCTCTAATAAAGCTCTTGAGGGCATTGATGGCTGAGGCTGGACAAGAAAGGACCATGGTTCCCATAGATTACGGTTGGAAGCTATGTGTAATTTTTTTCAGTATGTATTTTGGAAATTTATCTCAACTCCCAGATAAAGCAACTGATAGCTGCCAACAACTTACATGTTCACCCAGTAAAGGGCATTTGTTTATCTGGATTTTAAACTTAACTGTGTGTCATGTATTTTTTAAAAAATGATTTTGCAAGTATGTTACCTAGAGGAGAATACTATATACATAATATTTTGATGGGGAATGATCTTCCAACTTGAGACTCCAGAAACTTTTTTGTTCTGAAGCCTGGGCCACACCCCCTTCCACTGGCTTCCTCTTTGTTGGTGGGAACACACCCTTTATCCCCTGTTCCCTAACTCCAAGCTCTGGTGGTGGTGTTATGACCTGGGGAATGACTCTGGTGGGCAGGGCTGGGGTTAGAGCTAGGTTGGGGTTCCTAGGATTGGGGAAGAGAATATTTAATGGGCCAGAATGAGAGGGAATGGACCTCACCTAGGAGGGAGGTGAGAGCTGGTGGAGAGACTCAGAGGGAAAGGAGAACAGAATTTCCTCTCCTGTCCCTCTCTTCCTTTCCTGTCTCCTTTTCTCCAACTCCATCTCCTATTGAGGGTGTGCTTCCAACAGGCTTGTAGGTACTATGGTAAGAGGAGGGGGCTCTGAAATGGAGTGAGGAGTGATGACAGAAGTCAGCAGACGTTTGTTGAAGTGAAGTGGTAATAGCAGCAGCAAGAGAAATATTTC